>NC_088381.1:76262500-77603750 GCF_037993035.2 Macaca fascicularis
TGTGTGTGTGTATATATATATATGCATCTCTTTTCTTGCTTGTGATTTCACAATCAATACACTCTTACTGCCTATTCATGAGAATCCAAACACTCTGATTTCCAGATAGTATCACTGGTGAGTTTGATGAAATGCTTATGAAATATGTAGTGCCAATCATATGTAAGTCCTTCGAGAGGATTGAGAAAGAGTATATAGACTCTCCTCCAATTCATTTTATGAAGCTAGAATAACCTTGATACTAATCCAAAAAGATCAATATGAGAAAGAAACATTACAGGCTAATATTATCATAGGGATGTTTGCAAAATTCCTAAGCAAAATATTAGTAAACCAAATACAGCAATGTATAAATGGGTTAATGTTCTATGACTGTTTAGTTTATCCTAAGAATTTAAGTGTAACACAATTAAAAATATAGTTACAGATATAGATAGATAGACAGTCAGATAGATAGGTAGTCTCTGCCCTCTGTTCTTGGCACAGAACTCCTAAAACCCTTGTAATTTCCTGATCAGTAGGGGTGCTAGGTTCATCTTTTGTTCTAATATTTGGTCTTTGAGCCTGGTTCCTGACATGGAGCTCTTAATCCCTTGGAATTTCCTGCGTAATAGGAGATCTTTTGTTCTAATGAGGGGATCCTTGGTGGGGTCCTGGCTAGGGCTAGTCATAATTAGAAACTTGGAATGTTCATCCCCACTCCTCAACCTCTGGGAAGGGGAGAAGGGCTGGAGATTGAGTTAATTGTGCATGCCTACATAATGAAGACTCTATAAAAATCCCTAAACTATAAATTTCAATGAGCTTCTGGGTTGGTGAGTTCATCCGTGTGCCCAGAGGAAGGTGCACCCCAGCTCCATGGAACAGAAGCTCCTGCGCTCAGGAGTTATCCAGACCTTGCCCTGCGTATCACTTCATCTGGCCGTTCGTTGGTATCCTTTGAAATACCATTTGTAATATACTGGCAATAGTAAGTAAATGGTTTTTCTGGTATCTGTGGGCTGCTCTGGCAAATTAGTAAAGCAGAGAAGGGGG
This sequence comes from Macaca fascicularis, assembly GCF_037993035.2. Lineage (NCBI taxonomy): Eukaryota > Metazoa > Chordata > Mammalia > Primates > Cercopithecidae > Macaca > Macaca fascicularis. Next base: position 76,263,536 of record NC_088381.1, read on the forward strand.
TTATGGGAACCTCTCATTTGTAGCCAATTAGACAGAAATTGTGGGTAAGCTGGTGATGAAAGAAAAACTTCAGCTGAATTAAAATTAAAAGTGATTAATTGAGCAATGCATGATTCACGAATCGGATAGCCTCCCAAGCCAGAGTAGGCTCAGGGACTCCAACTCAGCCACGTGGTAGAAGAAGCTTTATAGACAGAGAAAGGAAAGTGATGGACAGAAAACAGAAGTGAGGTACAGAAACAGGGGATTGGATATAGTTCCGCGTTTGCCTTATTTGAACGTGGTTCAAACTGGTGGGCACATTTGATTGGCCAAAACGTGGTGATTAGCATAAGAGTAGGCTACAGTCTGTTTACACCTCCACTTGTTATAGTTCACAATGTACAGAGAAACCTTTAGGCCAAACTTAAAATATGTAAGGAGGCAGCTTTGGGCTAAACTCGATTTAACACTGGGAACCTACTACTAGCAATTGACACCCAAAGCTGGTGACAGTCTTGCGGGACTGAGCCCCAAACCTGTAGGTTCTCTACTAACTTTGTTTAGTGTTATAATTGAACTGAGTTGCAGGGCACCCTGCTGGCATTGGAAAATTGGTCAATGTGGGAGAAAACCCACATACCTGGTCACAGAAGTATTGAATGTTGGTATAGAGAAAAAGAGGGTTGGTATAGATTTTTCCCATATCACAGTAAGCTTGCTTTAGTATTAGAAAATAAAAAAATGTAATTTATTATAACTTAAAAATTAAAACCACATCACTATGTAAATCGATATAGAAAAGTACTTTATAAAATTTAAAATCAATTTGTGATTTAAAAAAAGAGAGTAGAAGCTTCAAAATAAAACTAAAAAAATTTTTGGACTAAATGGCTCACCATACTAAGCTTAGTGAGGAACATAGAATCTTCTCAATGATTTGTGCTAAGCTGATGTCGATTGGATATCTATATTTAAAAAGTGAACTTTGATTCTTATGTTTACCACTAAGAAAACAAAAATCTTTTAAGATGGAGTATAGATTGTGACTTAAAGCAATTACACTTTAGAAGCAAACAAGGGAAAATAGTTTCATGATACTGGAATAAGCAGAATCGTTTTAAACAGGGTATGAGATGCACTAACCATAAAATAAAATATTGATAGAAACTTCATTAAAATTTATTAAAAGGCACTATTTATTTATTTATTTATTTTTTTTGAGACGGAGTCTCGCTGTGTCTCCCAGGCTGGAGTGCAGTGGCGTGATCTCGGCTCACTGCAAGCTCCGCCTCCTGGGTTCACGCCATTCTCCCGCCTCAGCCTCCCAGGCACTATTAATGGAGTGAAATGGCAATTCCCAGAGAAGATGCTTGTAATACATACATCCAAAACAGGACCCATATCCAGAATATATATTTTTAAAACTCCTGCAAATCAATTATAAAAATATAGCCCCTGAAAATGTGTAAAAGACTTGAACAGACTTCTCAAGGTAACATATCCAAATCCCACCCCCTCAATACATAGAGACATGTTCAACATAGTTAGTGATTAGTAAAAACAGAAATTAAAACCGCAGTGTGATAACATCACATTATCAGAAATGTTAGTCTTTCTACCAGAAAGGCTAACATGAAAAAGGTGATGATACCTAGTGTTGGTGAGACTCTAAACAAATGGAACTCACTCATACTATCAGTGGGAGTGTTCAATTGCTACAACCACTTTACAAAACTGTTTTTCAGCACCTACCAAATCTGAATACATTTCTACCCTATGACCCAACAATCCTACTCAACAGAAACAAATACCTAGATTCACTAAAAGACATGTTCAAGAATGATGAGAGAAGCTTTATTCATAATTGTCTAAAAACATTTTGAGACAGGGTCTCACTCTCTCTGAGGCTGGAGTGCAGTGGTACAATCATGGCTTACTGCAGCCTTGACCTCCTGGGTTTAAGCGATCCTCCCATCTCAGCCTCCCGATCATGCCCAGCTAATTTTTATATTTTTCATAGGGACAGGGTTTCACAATATTGCCCAGGCTGGTCTCGAACTCCTGGGCTCAAGTGATCTGCCTGCATTGGCTTCCTAGAACGTTGGCATTACAGGGATGAGCCACTGCCCCCAGGCCATAATTGTCTAAATTTGGAAATAACCTAAATTTCCATCGAAACTATAATTGAGAAATAAGTTGTGTTGTATTTACATAGTGTAATTATACACAGCAATGAAAAAAACCTACTGACAAACGTAATAATATGGATGAATCTCACAACTATGTGGAGTGAAATGAGTCAGAAATAAAACATCACATAGTGTATGATTCCATGTATGATTCTCAAATACAGTCAAAACTATGGTGATAGAGGTCAGAATGGTCGTTAACTTCAGGTGCAGAATGTTGACTAAGTGTGGAGTGTAAAAGGGAGCCTGTGTCTGTAAAGATACAGAAGAGAACTATTCTAGTCTTTATCTGTCTGGCGGTTACACGACTGGACATTTTACTTAAAAACTCATCAAACTCCAAAGCTTTGCTAACTTTATGATAAATTTTATTTGTTAACTTTCCTAAAATTACAACTCAATTTTGAAAATTACTTTCAAACATAGAGGAAGAAGATGGTTGGGAGACCTGGTAGCTGTGAAGTGGCTACGTTGTCTGGGGTATATGCCCTGGGGTTCATTGTCAGGCACCAGGAAAATTTAGGGCACAGACACACATGAGTTTAGGAGTGGATGTTTAATAGGCAGAAGAGAAGAGAAAGATAAATAGCTTTCTCTATAGACAAAGGGGTCTCCGGGCAGAAAGGACCAGTGGGTGGTGAATGTGCTGAATTTTATAGTCAGGTTTGAGGAGGCCCTGTCTGATTTACTTAGGGCTCACAGATTGGTTCAGTGAAGTATGACATTTACGTAGTGCACAGGGAAGCCTGGTCACCCCACACTAATCTTATTACGCAAATGGGCTTTCCAGTTGATGGGGGACATCTTGTCTGCCTCTTACGGTACACGTGGCTGACAAAGGGAAGATGGAGCTGCCATCTTGAACATGTCTAGTCCTTAGTTCCTGCTGGCATTCACCCATGCAAGCTCCCAGCTTGCTTGTTATGTCTGCAGCACGACTTTACAGGCTGCTCTTTGTTAGAAAATGATTTGGGGCTGCTTTTCATTAAAAAAAAAAATAGCCTTACTGAGGACTCCCATACCCTTACTGTCTGCCTAAGTGATTTCTTCTTAACTCCTAAATCAGCTGGAGCCTTGATTAGATCTGTAGATATTAACACAGGGGCAGCTTACCTTACTACTGCAAATTCACTGCCTATTACTTCTGCTCCTATCCTATGTAGGAAACAGAAAAATGTTACAGCTCAATTCCTCCTCGCCTCCTTTTGTTAGTTATTTAGCAACTAAGTGGTGATGAATCATTGAACTAAGATTGTTTTTTGGACCATGACATAGTGAGGTTATATTAGTGTATTGCAATTTTCTGAATATATGATCTGTTACTATACTTCTGTCAACTCCTTTTAAATATAGTTACATAGTATGAGTCATAGTAGTTTGGGTTTTCTATTTAAAACTGTATGTTAATGGAGTCACTTTAGGTATTAGTAAAAAAGGTCACTTGAATTGTGAGGCTTGGTCCAGTGTTTGCAATTTTATGGTCCAGATTTGGCAGACCAAATCAGCCACCATTTCTCCTTTTGGAGAAGCAGATAGTCTTTTGCCAGGAGGTAAAATGCCAGCCACTCTTTGTGAAGGTAAAGTTCTCTGGGCTACACACCATTCCATTATACTGCTTCTGAAATACTTGTTTTTCCTGGAAAAGCATGCTCTTTATCTCTGTCTCAAGTGCCCCTGTAATATTCCCAAGAGTCTTTCCCCAAGTTGAAAAAAGAAATAACAAAAAATACATCTTACAGATGGCCTATTCGTGTAAATTTCCAGATACCAAAATACATTCCCACTTGATGCACTCAGGGCAACTCTTTCTCCCTTCTTACCAGATTCTAAGTTTGGATGCTCTGGGTCAATGGTACCATCTGGTGCTTGAAGTGGGAAATTGTTCTCATCACTGTATTTTCTCTACAACTTTTTTCTTTTTTTACCCTCCAAGAAGATGATGCCCAGATGAGGGTGCTCTCATTTCCTTTGTCTTTCACCATTTTCAACTGTTCCAATTCAGTGACTGCTTCCCTCACACTTGCCCCTTGGCTGCTGGGTCTCAGGAATATGTTAGGCAGTGGCATGAATGTTGAACAACACACTTTGTTTCTGCCTTTACCTTGCTCTTTCTTTCAAATTTCACAAAGTAACACTTTAAAATGGTTGCACCTTAACCTTGAGGTCAGGAGACTAAGGATGAGCGAAGTCGATAGGCTTTCCTTCCTGTCACACAGAGGTAGAACCTGGGCTGACACAGGAGCCTGGGTTTTTCACAACTCTCTCGGTTAGACAACTTGGGGAATCTGGGGACACACAGAAACCAAGAAAACTATATGGTATTCATTTTCAATCATCTAAACTTTCCTAGAGAATTTGGTAACACTTTTAAATAGCAAATAAGTGAAGGCACTTACGTTTTGTTTTGAGATAGAGTTTCGCTTTGGTCACCCAGGCTGGAGTGCAATGGCACGATCTCGGCTCACTGCAACTTCCGCCTCCTGGGTTCAAGTGATTCTCCTGCCTCAGCCACCCGAGTAGCTGGAATTATAGGTGCCCGCCACCATGCCTGCTAATTTTTTTTGTATTTTTTAGTAGAGACGGGGTTTCACCATGTAGGCCAGGCTGGTCTCGAACTCCTGACCTCAGGTGGTCCACCTGCCTCAGCTTCCCATAGTGCTGGGATTACAGGTGTGAGCCACTGCACCTGGCTGGCACTTATGTTTTATAAATTTGTATTAGTTTGGGTTTCCTAATGTGTGGACTCGTTTGATGTGTCTGCCATATCTTTCTTCCTTTTTGTGTTTCTGTATTGGGCCCTCTCTGTTGATCTGGGAAGCAGATGGTCTTTGTCAATTGACTCATACCAGACCTTTGAATTTCCCCCACAAGTATATCTATGCTCAGTGACTTTTCTCTGCAGGCCAGAATAATATTTCAGCATCTCTATGCTTACAAAGGATGTGCCAGATGGATGCTGAGCAGAAATGATATATAGATTCTTATTACATAAACGACATGCAAGATGTAGTCAACTGAAGTTAGGTCTACTGCGATAGTGCTCAATTTATCAATTAAAGGGGCTATCTGGTTGGTTTGTCTGTAATTCTCTTTTTTTTCCCTTCACTTGATCATAATTTGCTGAGTTTAGAGAAAATGGATTTCTGGATTGCTTGAGTTTTGGCCTGCATACATGAACCCATTCAGTAACCACTTGATGACTACCTACTATTGCTAGGTATTGGGAACATAAAGTTAATGGCATGCAGTTTTTCCATGAGCTCAGCTGGTGATAGAGCAGGAGTATCATCATCTTTGACAAACAGCACCACTTTAAATTCCAGTTCCCTTTCTAGCCTCATGAATTTCAAGAAAATCACTTCTCTTCTAACTATAAGCAGCCAGAAAGAGCAGACAGGAAAACACAGGTAAGACAGCTCAGGCACAGAGGGAGGTGGGGGGAAAGTCTCTTGGGTAACTGCCAAACTTCACCCTCATACAATGGGCCCCAGTAAAACAGTGGGCCTTAATAAGCACATTCCTTTCCCTTCGGGTGCACTAAGATAGGGAAGCTAAAAGCAGACTCAGGGGATATGCCTGCGGCTGCAGAAAGATGTATGGGAGCGGACACACAACTCTTTCTCCCAGATAAGCACAACAAAGAGACACAGAAGCAGTCCAAGCTTCTGATAAACTCTCCCATCCTGAATCCTAAAAACTCAGTCTGTAAGAGAGCATGCTTCTCACCTAACTCAGCCAGAAGCCCCTCTCAGGTTTGTTTTCTCTAAAATAAATCTGTTCTGACTGGTGAGCCACCTTTTCATGTTTCTTTCCTCTTTCTTTAATTCTTACAGTTTAAAAGAGAGAATTCTAAATAGATAATTAAGGAAATACGATTAGTTAAAAAACATAAGTATGAATAAATAAAGTGTTATGAAATGTGAAAAAAAAAAAGAGTTAATTTTACCTAGTAAGGTCAGGGAAGACTTTGTAGGACCTGATAGCCTATATATATATAATTAGTTTAAACTAGTCAGGCAGAGAAAGCAACAAGCATTAAGGTGAGAAGATGCCCCAAGTAAAGACCGCTAAATCCTTGATCAACTAAGGTCCTTTTTCAGCATAGCAAATATACTACCTATGTGTGTACTACAAATATATGGACTATTATTGATGAAAATGGAAATATAGAAAGAACGACTTAAATGGTTGTTTTTACTTTACTAAGATCAAGTAATGATTTAGTGCTTCACTTAAGAGAATCAGAATTGTGCTTTGGGGAAAGCTTAGCATTTCAAATGAAGAAGAGAAATAGGCGTGGATAGCAGGGTCAGTGAGAGATTTTTCAAGACTGAAAATCTCTGGGAGAGAAAGAGCAAACCCAGAGACACACTTTTGTGTGAATTGTTCCATTCTATTTGCTTCCTTGGTGGGAATGTCACTTGTAGTTTAGTTTCTAGACCCATGATATATGGTCCCTTTGCTCACAGTCAGTTAAAGGGAGGTGGGTGCTGAGCAGGTAAAATTCCGTGTATGCCAAAGTCCCTCAGGGTTGGGAATTGGTTCTATCCACCCTGTGTGGGGGCACATAGATTTTAGCATACCTTGTATGTTATAATGCATCAGCAGTTGTTTCTGGATATGTTGCATGTTTCCTCCCCGGCTCTGGTCTACTAGATTTTTTTGCCTTTCTTCATGGACCTGACACCAAAACTGGTATCCCATATAACATCTCCTGTAGCTTGTGGGGAGCTAGTCCCCACTATATTCCTTTTTTCTGTTTATTCTCTGTGGACGATTTTTTTCCATGAACCTATTTGGAGGCAATCATGGAATTTGATGCGGTGTACTTTGCCCCTGCTGCCTGATACTGTGCACATGAATTAAGGCTTCCAACTTATTGCTATAACACCAAGCCTGCACTGCAGAGAAGCCACTCACACCTTACCCCTCCCAACACTCTGGCATTATTAGCTCCAGTCCAAATCTGATGGCCTCAAAGCTTTTGAAAAACACTTTCTATGTGCTCCCATTCTTCCTGGCTTCCTGCTTAGGGCCCTGCTGCTCTGCCAAGCTCTGTTTCTTTGCTTTTTCCTACCACCGCATGCTGCTCTTTAGCCATCCATTTAAGCAACTTATCCAACTGAGCCATTCCTGGGACTATCTCTAGACTGGAGGCCACTGCGGGGCACCCCCATAAGATCTTCTCTGGTCCTTGCTGCAAAGACTACTATATATCAAATAATGGCCATAATAACGAGGGCTCTCTGTGAGGGGCTTTATGTACATTATCACATTGAATACTCACAATGTATTTTAGATTATCATAACCATTCCCACTTTTTACACAAATAACTTACGGGTCAGAGAGGTAAAATGCGCTGTTCAAGTTCACATAATGGGAAAATGGAGGCTCAAGTTTGACCCTAAAACCCCTGTGCTATTGTTTGAATATTTGTTCCCCAAACTTCATGTTGAAACTTGATTCCAAAGTTGGAGGTGGGGCCTAATGGAAGGTGTTTGGGTCATGTGGGTGGATCCCTCATGAGTGGGTTGGTTGTGTCTTCATGGTAATGAGTGAGTTCTTGCTCTGTTGGTTTCCAAGAGAGCTTGTTGTTAAAAAGAGCCTGGCACTTCCCCCGAGCCCTCTGCCTCCTCTCTCACCATGTGATCTGCACACAACAGTTCCCCTTCACCTTCCACCATGAGTGGAAACTTCCTGAGCCCCTTACCAGAAGCAGATGCTGGTGCCATGCCTCTGGTACAGCCTGCAGAACTGTGAGCCAAATAAACCTCTTTTCTTTATAAATTACCCAGCCTCAGATATTTCTTTCTAAAAACACAAAGGGACACAGACGTCCCTGCTGTTAAATACCCTGCATCCCTGCCTATATAAACAGATGATATTTTGAATGATTGTCCTCAATGCTAAAGGTCACAGATGTATCCCCCACTTTTCTGGTGTTTGTTAGTTCTCATCATCCACACTTTATGGTGGCAGGTCTTCAGCACACTGCTTAGACATGTGGCTGGTGGCTTGTGTCAACCCCTCTGGGGACTAATTTTGCAAAATGGTTCTCAATGCAGCAAGTGACTGTACAGCTTAGTGGAAAGTACTCTACATAGAGAAAGAAGCAGAAAAAAGAATAACATTCCAGGGGAAAATCCTTTGGTTCCCATTACAAAGATACTTAATTAAGTGGAAAATTCAAGGTCAGGCATGATGACTCTTGCCTATAATTCCCACACTTTCGGAGGCTGAGGCAGGAGGATCACTTGAGTCCAGGAGTTGGAAGCCTGCCTGGGCAACACAGCAAGAACCTATCTCTACAAATTTATTTTTAAATTAGCCAGACATAGTGGAACACACCTGTAGTCCCATCTATTCAGTAGGCTAAGGTGGGAGGATTGCTTGAGCCCAGGAGTTTGAGGCTGCAGTGAGTTATGACTGCACCACTGCACTGTCTCAAAAACAAACAAACAAACACAAAAAAGAAAAGAAAAAAAAAAAACAAGGTGAAGAACAAATGTGCATTTGCTTTTTGGTGTATATAAAAATATACCTACTTGCTTGTTTTTAACAATAAGGAAAGAACAAAGAAAAGATAAATTAAAAACCAGTAAAAATAGTTACCCTTTGCGGGTGTAGAAAAAACAATAAAGAAGAATGTACCTTGTTTTATAGTTTTGACTTTGAAGTCATGAAAATGCTCTAGATAAACAAAAAGGAAAATATTTCATAATCCCAAGAATTAGGAAACAAAATTAAACAAATAAATATAACATATGAAATTGATGGCATAACAATGCAGATAAAAATTTGAACATGTGACTTTTAAACACAGAATTGGAGTAACTTGAGTGTACATTGCTAGTAAGATAATCCACAGAATGAAAGGAACCACTGAGAAATCTTGAACTACTTTCAGTAATAATATTAGTATTAGCATTTTGAATATAAACAGATAGTTAATGCAGTTAGGGGAAAAGGTTCTCAAGAGTAAGACAAAACACATGTAAAACAAAAGAACTTAAGTAAAATGCTGCAATCTTTCATTTGAATTGGAAATATCAATATGAATTTAAGATTTTTTTCCATATAAACATGCATTTCCTATTTCTGGCTATGAAAAAAAGATGTAGAAATAATACAACTCAGTACTGTTGCAGCATTAGCATCCAGATTGTATCTCTAAATATCATTTCTTGATTTCTAGGAAATCAAGTTCCTTAGAAAACTGACTAACTTCATGTCTGGGGAAGAAATTATACAAAGACCTGGGAATGCTTTGTATGTGAGATGGTGCTAGAAAGCTTCAGAAACCCATGTGAATGTAGTACCAATGGCCAAAGATGGCACAATTTAATCATCAAAAATAGTAATTACCTCAATGGATTAAAGTGTATCAAATATGTAAAAATCTAAGAATTCTTCAGGAATTTTTCTATAAAAATACTCCTTTAATTGGTCACCTCTGAAGGTTGCTAGGATACCAAGTCATTTTTCCAAAAGTCTGCAAACAGAAGAATCAAGGACTTCTTATACAAATTATATTTCAGGGTTACCAAATAGTTAGTGAGAGAATGTTCTTTAGAGGTGAATTCCAGCTACCAAATGCAGAAGCAATAGAACTGGAATTCACTATTTGGCAACATGTTACAAAATGATATTGGTGGTTAACACTCATCATTGGCTGCTAAAGTCTCCAGGTGAAAGATTGGATTAGACTGGCAAAACCTGAACTTGACATTATGGGCCTCCTGATGTAAGGCGAAGTACAGATTCCCAATTATGAGATATTTTTTTGAGAACAAAGAAAAAAGAGCTGAATTCAACGAAACTTCTATATCTAATTACCAATGTACAAAACTGACAAGGGATAAGACTCCCACTAAACCACAAATATGCAATTTGTCAAAGCTGTAGCATGGAGAGCTCTTAAAGCCAAGACCTCTTTTGCATGCCAAGTATTTTGTTGAAGAAATCAGATGGCTTGGCATATGTTACACCTCAGAGCAGCTTTGCCCTGAAACAAGGGAGCTGGGCTCTCACACTTCCATGTGCACCCATCACTGGCTAAAAATCACCTTGGAAGGCATAAGATCTCAGGTACTTCCCAAGCAAAGCAGTTCTGGAGTCCAAGGACAAGGCTCAGAAGAGGAGCTGCAGATGCAGATCTTTGCAGATAGAAGCACACTGAAACCTGAAGAGGGGTATGCAGAAATGGTCAAATGATCCAAGTGAATCTGGGTGGAGGACCAGCAGTGTCTATTCAGAATCCTCCAGGAGAAAGGAGAGCATGTGTAGTGGAGGAAGAACAAGAGGGTCATGATGTTGAGAAGCATTGAAGCAAGGTGATGGGTACAGGTGCTCATTAAACGATTCTATTTTTGTGTATGTTTATAGATTTCCATAAAAACTTGGGGATAGTAAACAAATCATGATGATCTTACCTGTTAGACACGCTGTATAATATAACTAGTTCTAATCAAAAAAGATTCATTTGATCAACAAGTTTATTTCTAATTCAGTTGGTGAAAACTTGGAAACAATTTACCTGTGGAAACAATGTCGTATGGTGGTTAAGGTCTTCAATAACCCCCAAGAGACACTTGTCCCACAATAGGAAGGAATACCATATGCTAACAATGAAACGCCATAGAAAAAATGGAGAGTCAACACAAGTAATTAGATCACACCATACTTCTGAGAAAGCAACTGCTTTTGTTTTGTCTTTGTTGCTCTAGGGAAAGCAGCTGTTCTCAGAACTCCTTTGGTTTCAGTTTATTCTCTGCCAAAGGTTCCTTTACAACTTAACAATGGGTTGGAGGCTTGCTGCAGGTGTGTGTAGGAGGAGGGTGTTTGTCTCTTAATGATCAAGGGGTCACTATTGCTACTGCTGTTACAAGTGATGTCGCATCAGCACTCAAAGCACAGGTTCCCCAGTGCAACTTTTCCTCCCTCAATCAGGGTCAGGGTTTTGATTAGGAAGGAAAGTAGTAAGGGAGACTCCCGCACAGTGAACCTGTTTTTCCCAACAATACTATAGTACCTAAGCATGAAGCTTTAGTGAAATTATTTCTCACACAATCCAGTCTCTTCACCTTATGAATTCATCTTTGATCTGCCATACAAACTCCTTCCAGCCCTCCCTCAGTATAAGCTGGCTTTGCCATGCATTTCTCTGCCTCCTGTTCTAATCCACATCCTTGTCACATGTAGGTTTTCTCATTTTGTCTTTATCATGAGGGAAAGCTCCACTCCCAAGGTGCACACCCAGTCACTGTACCAAAAGAACCTGTCCTACTTGATCCGCTCCAAACGTACTTTTAGACAATTCACTTTGGGAGAATTCAAGATTTCAAAATAATTTGTAAGTTTGCTCTCTCCTCAAGTTCTCATTAACCTGGATGCTCTTTCATGAATGTGCTTATGATTCATATTATTTGTGAACTTTAATCCCTTTCTCTATTCCAATAAATACTTATCATTAGAGCAGTATGACATAATCATGCACATTATTTAATTTGGTGCTCATAATAATATGGAATCCTTACATAAATAAGGTTAGAAAGATAGTGTGGCTTTCCCAAAGTCATGGTGCTGGTAAGAAATAGAGCCAGGATGTACCCCAAGTCTGTCCAACTGCACTGTTCACATTCTTTTCTATCCACCACAAGAAGGGCTGGGGAGACGTAGCATGATCCCTACTTCCTTTTTCCAGTCATTTTCCAGATGTCCTGTGGAAAGGCTATCATTGTTTCACCAAGAACCAGGATAATTTTCTCACCATCAAAAGAAGTGACAAATGCAATGAGTCATAAACACAAGAGTTAACTCACTTTCTATGTGTTAGGTACACTCATAAGGTTCTTCACAACACCCCTGTGGAGTATATGCTATTATTGTTTCTATTTTACAGACTAAAACCAAGGAGTTAAGTTATTTCCTCAAGGTCACCTGGGTAAGAGGAAGAGTTGGCTTTTGAACATAAGCAGTCTGACTCTAGAGCCTTAGCCAGTATGCAACCCAATGGAAAGGCAACACTGTGTCTGGTGCAGCCCCATCATTAAGTACAGAACAACAGTCCAGACCATTGCCAGTTCAGACAAGTGCTTCTGTGGCAGATCGTATTTCGAAAGATAGTGGCAAAAATATTTCCCATCCAGCGTGCTCTTAGAATCTGATCTTGGCTCTCCTCCTGTTGAGTGGCAGAGCCTGTCTTCCAACCCTTGGATCCGAGCCGACCTTTGCAACTGCCTCCACTCACAGAGTCCAAAACAAGTGAAATGATATGTCTTCCAAGGTTGATTGTAAAAATAGCTAATACTACTGCCTTATTCTCTTAGAATGCGTGTTCTTGTAGCCCCACTACCATGCTGTAAGGGAGCTTGAGCAGGCCAGGGAGAGCCCCACGTGGAAAGAAACCAGTGTCCTGGTCCCTGGTTCTGGTTCAGCTCCCAGTCAATATTCAGGGCAAGCTTTTCAGCTGCATGTGGGCACTACCTTGAAAGCAAATCTTCTGTCCTCAAGTTAAGCTATATCACCCAGCTGACAGCCACCCATGGAGTAGAGATGCTCTTTTCCTGCCAAGCCTTACTCAAAATCCAGATGTATGAGCACAATAAATGATTAAGTTCTTATGTTTTGAGGGTGCTTTTCTGAAGCAGTAAGTAACCATAATAGCTCCAAAAGCTACATCCTCTCAGCAAACACATTAACACTTACGTGTCAGGCTCTGTACCAGGCACTGCCGCAGACCTTATCTGGTCTGTTCACAAATTACTTCTGTGAAGTACTGTGATTCCAAATTTACAGAGGAGAGACTGAAGGCAAGAGAGGCCAGTGAGTGCCTTGCTCTTTTGATGCTCATGAAACCAGAAGGCATATGATGGAACTGAGATTTAACGAAAGTTTTTTATTAATTCAAACGCTTGTCTTGTCACTGGTATTTTCTTTCTATGTAGAATCCTGGTACATTAAAAGATGGTAACTAAAAGTGGTAAACTAAAAGAAGCTCAGGGCTGATGAGTTTAATGAAAACAGGTTTCCCTCAAATCTAGGATGATAGAATACTCTACTGTGACAATCAGTCATAAGGTTATAATTTCCAATTGGAAAGTAGTAATAAGGATGATAATGAGATACTTACTGAATAAAAATTAAAATGAAAATAGGCCAGGCGTGGTGGCTCACATCTGTAATCCCAGCACTTTGGGAGGCCAAGGTGGGTGGATCACCTGAGGTCAGGAGTTTGAGACCAGCCTGGCCAAAATGGTGAAACCCTGTCTCTACTAAAACTATATAAATTAGCTGGGCGTGGTGGTGGGTGCCTGTAATTCCAGCTACTCAGGAGGCTGAGGCAGGAGAATCACTTGAACTCGGAAGGTGGAGGTTGCAGTGAGCCAAGATCGTGTCATTGCACTCCAGCCTGGGTGACAAGAGCAAAACTCCATCTTAATAATAATAATAGTAATAATAAATACATAACGTGAAGTAAAAATAGTACATTTAAAAAAGAATGAGGTACTGTGCCAGGTGCTTCACATCACATTAGTGATGCAGATACTTTTGACTCCAGTTCTAGGTGAGTGCACTGAGATTCACACAGGCCAAATAATTTCCTGAAAGTCAACAGCAAGGAACTCTGACAGCAAGCCCCTGGCTTGTAACAATCTCATCATACTGTCTGAAAGAGGGAGCTAAGGAAAGTATACACACAATTCCAATAAAATATTGCATTCACTGACTGTGAGGGAACAAGGTGGGGAGGATAGCAGGGTGGGCCAAAACTTGCAGCAATAGCTTGCTATTGGGTGGAACGCTAACAACAGGCAATGGATAATTGGCCACTAGGATTAGCCACAGAAGGCTGTAAGCTGCTCTGGTGCGCTCATGGGCCCAGCTGTGATTTAAAGTTCTCATTTTTGGGCCCTATTCTGCCTGATATCTGATGGCATCGCAACCCCAGAGAGCACTTCTTAGCTTTCTGATACTTGGAAATGCCCATTCTAAAGGCGTCCATGCTTTTGGAAAGTGTGGAAGACATTAAAAGCCTATGTTTAGTTATACTTTTACGAATGATTTTTGTTTCTGCTAGCTCTTGTTAAAATGAATGAGACATCTCTATGTCAACCATGGGCTCTTTGATCTGTTCCAAACAATCTTTAAGAGAGGATCAACCAACCTTAAAAAAATTCTCCACCCCATCCCAGAGGAAAGCATAGACAAGTAACTGGAGAACCTTAAATCCAGGCCTCGCTGAAAAGGCATTCACCCAACTGGTAATTAGCCCACTGACAAGCACTTAAGAACAAAATTGAAGGCACAGGGAAGGTTGGTTGTAAGGAATATTTCTTCTAACTTGATGGCAAGAGACTACATGTAGAGGAAAACATGTTTTAAAAATAGAGTCATCTGTTTCCACAGTTTATTTCATTTCTGAAATAAAGGGTATCTGCTTGGAATTTTAAATGGAGGGGACAGGGAACAAAACCCTGGTTGCCATAGAAATGAATAATTCTTTTCCAATCAGAGGAATATGAATTCAAGTGAAAAATTGGAATCAGGTGAGGTATTCCACAGGCACAATCATCTATTATCCCGTACAAATCTACAGCCAGACAGGAAAAATAAGTGCTAAAAGTGTGTAGAGTACAGAATTATGAATTTCTCCATAAATTCGTCACTTGCTTTTTAGATAAGCACTGGGACTCTTTGGCTGATCTAGTTTAAATATTAGCTTCCATATTAATTTAAAACCAATATTAAAATTAATTTTCATCCATTTCATTCATGTTGCAGAAATGATTGGGGCCCTGACAGATACTTAAAAGCTTTATAGAAGGACTGTGGTTTTTGAGACCATGCATGTATGCTTTCAGATTCCTTATTTCTTTGAAAAAGCTGATGACAAAATGTTAAGATTATGAGATTTGGAGTCAGACAAGTTTATGTTTCAATCCTGACTCCATTCCAGGTTGTCTAAAGTAACCTTGGAATTCTTCTTTCACCATCTAGCAAAATAAGGACAACAATACTTACTTCACAGGGTTAAATAGCATGACAGTGAAAAACTCAAAACACTGCCTGGCACATAGTAGGTGACCGCTGACTGGCCACTGTTTTTATGATTGTTACAATCACATGCTCTTTGGTCCAGTTGGCTGGGCTTCTCACTTTTCCAATTCCATTCACCTTATATATTCGGGGATCAGATCTCCTGGATTTGGATGATGTGACATATCAGATAGGATTAGTTCTCACAGTATGGGACAGACACCCCAAATAATAAGAGTTTAAAACAAGATAAAAGTTTATGTTTTCTTAAATGTAAAATAAGTCCCAGGATATGGAGCACAATGTTGGTACTGGCATCAGGGGCCCAGGCTTCTACAGCTGGAAATCCTATTCATAAAAAGGAGAGGGAGAATGGTCAGCGGGCAGCTAGCAGTCTGTGCTATGTGTGGATCCACTATCGTGTCTTCCTCTTCAGCCCAGATTGTGCAATTTCATGCTGCATTGCCTCTTCCAATGGAAGGAAAGAGAGAATCTCTCAGATTGGCCACATCCAATTAAACACTTTTGATCTACTAAATATATGTTCATTCCACAGAAAGACATGAAATTTATTAATATAAGCATTGTCATAAATGCATTACATGTTACCAATATTGATACGATATGTATTTATATGATCACATAACCAATATTTTTCACTCCTGTTTGCAGTTCTGGGGTTAGTTCTTCCACCAGGTCCTTTTTAGCATTGATATTCTCTGAATCCAAGTAGCTATAAAATGCATCAACAGCCCTTGTTCCTCCTAACTAGCAATCTGTGAACTTGGCCACTCTGCTCAGCAAGTCAACTTGAAAAAGTCACAGCAACTTAAGAAGGTGGGGCCTGATTCTCTGAGAAACTGCAGCCATCTGAGGATATAGGCCACTTTATGCAATGATACCATTCTGCTCTTCCTTTCTCATGAGGAGGGATCCAAGAAGGATATTCCCAACTGGTAAGACTGATGTGTGCAGTAAGAAAAAACCAACCACTAAATCAGGGTTGGAAGTGAGAAGGAAGGAACTAAAATTTTATGTCTGCTTAATAAATGCCTACTATTTTTACCCTGTGAATTAGGTATTCGTTGTCTCCACCTTGAAGGTAAGGAAATGAGTTTGCACAAGGTTGAGTAATGTTCCCATATCTCTATCACTGGCAAGTAGTCACTCCACTATTTGAATCTGGCTCTGTTTTCCTCCAAGTCCTGTGCAATTTCTTCCATGTTTAAAAAAAAAAAAAAAAAGCTGGCTAACTAAGCACTTTGTGAAAAATCCATACAATGTGGTCATGGAGTAAATCCAAAAAGCAAGCACTAGGAAAACCAAATATAATATTTTACTTATAATATAGACCTATACTTGTGTGAAAAGTACAGCCAAATAACTGGAGATAAATAAGCCATTTTCTTAACAACAGTTGCCTCTACTCTTGGCATTGGGCTTACCCAGTGGTTTTTCTGGAACTTGCTAGCAAGAGACTACTGTTAAATATTTAGAAATGTTGAGAGTTAGTTGTTAAGCTCTTAATAGCTTCAAATTGAACATAACTGAAACATTTACACCATAGAAATTGACAAAGGCTATAACCAGGCTCCATCCCCACCACCCCAAAAACCAGCTTACTAGCATGATACTCACTGTTCATGCTTTCCATGCTTTGGGTATTGTGTTTTGTATTTATGTTTTCTACTATAGCATAAATTAGCTCATGACCAGGAAAATAATAAATTAACAAAGCACAAAATGAAACTAAACTAAATTAAACTTAAATGAAACGAAACTAAATTAGCTTCCAGAAAACCTGTAGATGATCTGAACTGGCTCTCCCCCATTCTTGCTGCTATGATCTAAATCTTTTTGTCCCCCAAAAATTCATATGTTGAAATCCTAGCTCCCAATGTGATGGTATTAGAAGGTTGGGCTTTTGAGAGGTAATTAGGTTATGAGGGTGGCACCTCATGAATGGGATTAGTGTCCATATCGTGTCTCTGGGCCACAGAAGCCACAGAGAGCTGCCTTGCTCCTTCTACCATGGTAGGTCACAGTGAGAAGGTGTCATCTGTTAACCAGGAACCAGATCTTCACCAGACGCTGAATGTGCTGGCATCTTGCTCTTGGACTTCCCAGCCACCAGAACTGTGAGAAATAATTGTTTTTGTTTATAAGCCACCCAGTCTATGGTATTTTGTCATAGCAGCCCAAATGGACTAAGCCACTTGCTATTTTCTTTGAACTCAGAGTAGGCTGTTGGTTCAAAAAAAGAGATGAAGCTTCATATGTGTTCTCAGGCTGCAGCACCCTGCTGGTCACTGCCTTAGGGAATGTGTGTCATCAGCCTAAATAAAGGAGAACAGTTGTGTGTGCCAGGCTGTGGGTCACATGGCACATTTTCCTAGAGTTCTTTTGGAAATTGAGGCATCCTTTGGTCACAGGTGGTCTTACAGTAACTTGGGTGGCTTACAATTTCTTTATTGCTTTGCTTCATTCTACAAATCTAACTCTAAGGAGGACAAATGCTGGATTTAATAGGATATGTAAGATATAATTAACCTCCTCAGCCTGCTCATGGAAGATGCACGGTGAAGTTGAATCCCTCTGCCTGAGCACTGCAGAGGCAGACAAAGACCACCTTCCTGCAACCTGTACATATGTGGTTATACTTGGCAGGTGCACACTGCACATGCCATTAGGCACATGAAATGAGAGTCACACTCAACAAAGTGCTCCATTCACCTGCCACAGTCTTGACATCAATATTCTTATGAGCACATAGCTTTGATGGGGGTGAGCCGAGACTGTAATAAGACACCTATTGCAATTGTGGAGTAATATGATAAGCAGACCAGATAAAACAGGCAGCTTTCAATCCAAAGTCCAGGAGGGCACACAGAGACTTTTTTTTTAGTCTCTTGCTTTCCTGGTCTGCTGAGTCATGGTCCTAACTTCTATTGTTGGAAAAGGGAGCTTGTATCAAATTATCCTTCACCCAAGGAGGCAAAACAGCTCCATTTGTCCTGGCAACCTTCCTCCTGTTTGAGTCATTGAAATTAAACATTGAAGAGACCTATTATTTCCTCTGTCCATCCTCAGGGGAGTGATGTAAAACAGATTCTTATATTCATTGCCTCTGTTTCTTCCTCCATCTGATTCTAATTAAAATAGCTGAGAAAATATCTATGGCCTAATTCGGAACCAGCAGAGCCTAAGAATGATGGCTGTGCCAAATCAAATCAAGCAATATTTATTGAATAACTCCACTCTTTGTCGAAATTCTTCTTAGCAGTTCTACTTCCTCAGTTAACTCACTGTATCCAAAATAGTGTAGCTTACTGATTAGGGTAAATAAACATATATATAAGTAATAACAGATACTATTTTTTGATCATATGTTTTGTGCCTGCTATTAGGCTATGTGTATTATATTCATTATCATTTAATTTCCTCTGCCTGAAGCACAGCTATTATTCTCCCATACTATAAATGAACAAACAGAGACTCTGAGGAGTTGAGTAGCATGGTAACTGAAACCAAGTCCCTTCACTGGTCATTCACCCTTCTAACACCTTGCCATGATGTCTCTCCACAATACCTTCTTTATTAAGATGATTGGAACCACTCCTCAATATTATTTTCAAAAATACATTTGAAAATCTCATAAGCAGTTTTGGTGAAAGAAATGGAAAGACAAAAATCCATAGAGAAAGGAGCAATTTGTGGAATATTCAATCCAGTTCACACTAAACATCACAAAAGAGAAATGCATACTCTTTTGTGCATTTGAGTCAACTTTGAGTTAGTACATTGGCCTTAGAGATTTAATGCATAGTAGCCCGTTGCACACTGAAAAGGCTGGGAGGAATTAGGTGTCAGCCTTCAAGACTGTGATGCTTAACTGAATCATACAATGCCAGAGCTCATAAGTCTAGCCGTTTTCACTGGAAATGAACATAACAATCTGTCCCTTCATAGGTAATTGCCTCTATTATAGCATGATGTTTAAAGCAGAGCTCCACAGAGAGAAAGGGGAAATTAAACACTTTGTTTACACCCCTGGCAAACAAAAAGGCATTCCAAACATTAGCTTTGTTCTTCCCATTAAACACATATTTTACAGCAAATTCTTCATGTAAGTTGTTTTCTCCAATGTGCAGGTCAATAAATGCTCTCATTATGGAATTCATCAGAGGATGATTTGTTGAGACATTAACCCAATTCAGCAGAGTCTCCTGAACAATCTCCTAATGTCTACAGACTCTTTTTTTTTTTAATTTCATCATCAAAAGAGTGTAGCAAATGCTACACATTTATTATGCTCTTTCTTTCTGTGTCCCGAAAGTTAATCACATAGTAAGTCTGAAGGCTCCATTTCCCTGATTCCTTTCAACTTTGAGTTAGTGCATTGACCTTAGAGATTTAAATCAACATCTCTCGATTGGAATTACCCCCCAAATTCCATTTGAGCTTTTTTGATTGCACAGCCTGTCTGCTGAAATCAATGACAAACACGACCTCTAGATGAGCTGCAAAGAACTCTCTAGGAAAGATTGGTCAAGATACTTTTTAGAGCAAAAAATCTTCAAATTTAAATTCTATGAATTAAGCACCTACTAGGGAAATATATCTACTGGGTACTTCCTTATGCTCCAAATATTTTCAAGATCTCTCACAGATACAATTTTCATTTATATGTATGGTATATTATTACACCTTATTGTTCAGAAAAGAAAACTGATGGAAAGGTTATGTGAGAGGCAGAGCTAGAATCTAAAATAAGGATTATCTTGCCTCAGAACTTATCGTCTTTCCACCAGGGAAGCAAGGTCAGAAAACTATGATCCTGTGGCCTGTTGTTTTTGTAAATAAAGTTTTATTGGAACACAGTTATGCCCATTTGTTTGTGTGTCATCTACGGCCACTTTTGCAATACAATGAGAGTTGAGTAGCTGCAACAAAGATTATCTGCCCCACAAAGACTAAGCTATTTACTATCTGGCCTTTTACAGAAAATGGTGACCTCTACTGTAAAGAATTGTAACCTATTCTAGAATACACAGTGATGAATGAACATGGTTTCTCTACTTTCTAGCAATTCAAATTCTAGTTGAAGAGACCAACAAACACCTAAGAAGCTCTGTAACAAAGATGTTCTACCTCGACAGTTTGGACTTCTAAGGAAGAGGATATCTTCTTATTCTTTTCATCAAATGGCTCAAGCCCATATTACTTTGCCAAGGCTGTTAATTTTTTTGACCTCTAGGATTCCCACAGCTTCTGTGAAAATTCCAAGCTCTCAGGGCCCCTACAGTCTAGCACGTCAATCTGAGACACAATTGCTTGGTCGAAACAAAACTGGAGCCACTGCTCTGTGCCTCTTGGGCTCCACTGTCCATTGCCACTGTGACCATTGCAATCTTATGATGTCACCAGAGAAATGTAGTTGCTTGGTCCAGGATTTGAAAAGGACATGTTCCTCCATGAAACCTAGGGGCTTCTTATCTAGCAAGACTCCTCGTTGACAAAGAGCAATTCTTAATTGAGGGCCTTCCCTTGTATTGGTGGTAATTTCCCACAACAAGACCCCTTGTTACCCTGATTCTTTCTTTCTTTTTTTCTTTTCTTTTCTTGTTGTTGTTGTTGTTGTTGTTGTTTTTAGATAGAGTCTACCTCTGTCACCTAGGCTGGAGTGCAGTTGCACGATCTCGGCTCACTGCAACCTCTGCCTCCCGGGTTCAAGTGATTCTCCTGCCTTAGCCTCCTGAGTAGTTGGGATTACAGACACCTGCCACCATACCCAACTAATATTTTTATGTGTATTTTTAGTAGAGATGGGGGTTTCACTATGTTGGCCAGGCTGGTCTCAAACTCCTGACCTCATGATCCACCTGCCTCAGCCTCCCAAAGTGCTGGGATTACAAGTGTGAGCCACCGTGCCTGGCCTCCTTGTTACCCTGATTCTTAATATGTGCCAAGGACATGCAGTGCTGGATATCTGACTCTAATGCCACATGTTAAATTTCAGGCCAGTGACACGAGCTAGTTGGCTCCTAAATCTTGGGTGTCATCAGTGCAGACTACTAGCCCTGAGGTTCTGCTCCACTCGACTCTGCTCTCAGTGAGGTTTTACATGCATCTTGGCATCTTTCAAGATTCCTCCCTGTGACTGCTTTAAATGTCCTGGCTTCCATTTTCTGAACTTAGTGACAGAAAGCTAGCCCTTTCCTTCAGTAATCTAAGGGCAATTAGCCATTTATCTGAATCCTTTGATTTGGCCAAACTCAAGGTCTTCTCAGCCAATTCGTTATAGTAGCCCCTTTTATACCATTTGATGGGAGCAGTTTTCAACTGGCCAGATACTTTATGTTTACCAAGAATGCCCAAATTAAGCATGTTATTTGATGCCTTTTTTGAAGCTCTTGTCTTCAGATGCAGACATCACACTTGTCATCACTGTTAAAGACAGTTGAGATGTAGCAAACTGAAAAATGGCTTGAATTTTTCTTTTTCTTTTGGCTTTACATTGGGAAAGATTTCCCAAACCTCCAAATACCTCTTGCATCTCAAAGCAGGTATCAATGGATAATTGCAGTCCTGCTCAAATGCGGAGCACATAACTATTTTGAATCATGAAGAGTAAATTCTACATGTTGGTTTTAATATAAAAATATCCTTATATGGCTACAGTGCCCTTGGTAAAATATCATTTGGTTAAATATTTCACTTGAAGATCCCTTTGATGGAGATAAGGTATAATTTGGAACATTTCTATCCCAGCTAACTGGAATACTAGATAGAGTAGTAGACCCTCAAAGTCTTTTCATGATCAGAGTGAGTGCCAACAGGAAACTGATATATTGAGGAACATTTGTCTCAATTTATCTTGGATTTCTGTTTGGCTCCTAGTCCAGAATCTCTGGGTAGGATAAGATTCTACAAAACGACTGAAGTGATCCATCACTGCAAATGCATATCCAAGGTTCCAGCTGTCAGGTTGAAAAGACAAGGTTTTCCCCACACTTAACTGGAGGTGTGTTGTTTTGCATTATTTCCAGGTCAGTTTTCCATGGAAGAAAGTTATTCTCAGTGCTTTGAGACTCAGTCTTACAGTTGGAAGCCATGTCCTCAAATCTTATGATAACTCCCCCCCACAGCCCCAAAGTTTACATTGATTGTTGATTCTTTCCCTGCTCAGATGGCCCACATAATCAGGAAATTTTATTTGAGCCTTGAGATGATTTTCCCATGCCACTTCCCCAGCTTGAGTTGGGGGCAGTGGGAGAGAGAGAGTGAGAAGACTACAGCTCTGATTGAGTGAGTTTAAATCCCAAACTGATTAAATATCCCAAGGAGACAATTTAAGCCAGAAGGGTCTGAGTCATCTTCAGCAGGGATTCCAGAATTACTACATAGAACGGTTAGAGACAGAAATCATATTGGAAGGGAGGAGCAGGACCCTTGGACCCTGACTTGCCTAGCACTTACAGTGATCCTGTTTAAGTGCCAAAATTAAGAAATGCTTAACATCAGTGGAAATGGTAGCTCCAAAGCTAAGATGGTATAGTAAACATTACTAGTGCTTATGAAAGTGTCTGTTTCCTCTCCTTTGGGACACATACTTCTATAAAGTTTTGCGTGTGTCCATTCAATTTCCTTTGGACTGTGAAATACAAATGGAAATGATGTATATCATTTGTGTGTGGAAGCACTTATGGGCTGTAGCACGACTCTCCCTGCTCTCTGCCTCGACCATGGAGACCATGAAGACTTATATTAAGATAGTTACGGCATGAGATGATAAAGATTTTATCACTCTGGGGTTGTAAATGACTACAATAGACCTACACTAGACATGTGTCATGAGTGGGAAATAAACCTTTGTTTATAAACCTTTAAGCTACTGGGACTTGGGGGTTGTTTGTTACTGTAGTTAGCATATCCTGATTGATGAAGGTGTTCAGTTACAGAACATTAAAGTTATATTCTTGCACATCTAATTTTATGTTTGTAAATTTCAAACCTGCTACACAACCATTTAACATATATGAATTCAACAGTAGCTGCTCAGCAGGAAAAATACCAATTTTTAAAAGTGTGGCTGATGAGTCCCATTATCTGTCAATGAACACGTGTCTCACACTGTGATGTAAGCTGGCTGTTCCTTCCATGGGTCCCAGGTCTCTCAGGCTGCACACAGTGTAAGAATATTGCACACTGAGGGACTCTAACCTTTAAAACTAATTTTTATTTTATTTTATACAAGATAACCCAAACACAAACCAATTACATCGTCTGGAGTTTTACCAATGAAATACCAAACTCTTCCCATGTTGAAGCAAAATACAGGCTGTGCTACTGGCTCCTCATGCTACAGCAAAGCAATGTAGTTTATGGATGGGATATCAAGCCTCACTATCAGGCAGACTTCTGCTAGTGAAAATGAGGGGCTTCCTGAACTTGCTATAGTTCAACCTGTAGGCCCCAAGACCTATAGTTTTAATGCAGACAAAGAGCTGATGGGGTCAGCAAATGCTGCATCAGAAGCCCCACTAAACAGCTCCTGAAAACCTGAGTACCTTCCTACACATGATGCCTGAAGACCTCCAAAGGGTTCAGGGGTTGTGACAACACTTGGCTCTCCTCTGGTCCGCAAGCTCTCCCTTTCTTCTCAGTGTTCCCAGTGCAAATTGAGGGTTTAAGGCCATGACGATTTAAAGGGTTTTGGAGCAATGGAATACTTTTCTACAAAATTTCTGAAATACTCACTGAATCCTATAAGATGTAAACATCCACTTTAATAGGATCAATTGGTAATAGTGATGGTCTTGAAAGCCATTGCTCATCCATTTCTTTGGGGCCCTGTAATCGATTTTGTTAAGATACCTTATGCCTTACCTATTTAACTAAGGCCAGCAGGACTGGCTATGGCAAGGGGGATATTTCAGAGTGCTTTCTCCCAGGTAGTTCAATAAAGGGTAGTTTCAATACCCTTTCAAAGACAATTGTATCATCCAGATGTAAGATAATGAAATATAGATATAAGATACCAACACATCAAGATGGTTTATGTACCCAATGACATGTTTTATTAACACCAGAAAGAAAGAAGGGGCTCTCAAGTATCTTAGGGTACCCTTTCAAATTGTTAGAACTCTACAGGAAAGAAAGATGCTATCTTCCTTTGTTGTTTTTTGTTTTTGTTGTTTTGTTTCGTTTTGTTTTTTTGTTCGCCATAGCCATTTGATAATACACACTTCTCAAATCCATCACTGAAAAGTTTACTCCCTAGTAGGAAGTCCAGGACATTTTATTTTAAACTGTTGAATATAATTTGATAATCCAAGCAGGACTGAATTTTACCCACTTTTCACCCTAGCTCAGTGGGGAAGCTTTTGGGCAATGGAACACCAAAATGATGCAGCGATTCAGTAGAGTCTAAGGAAGTCTCATAGATGATGACTCTCAGACACCGAAATGTTCTTATCTCTTGTGGTTCTATTTGATGCTGTTTGCCCTGGATTGCACACTTACGTTTTCCCTCTATTTTCTTATGTGAAGCTTGGAGAGGCAGCATTTGGTTCCTCTCCCTTCTATTTTCATAGTCTCTGCACACAGGTGGTGAATGGGAGGATCATCCAGAAACTTTAGCCCTGGGTAAGCATTTTTAAATCCTGAAATGGGTTCCTAGCAATACAGACATCTTTTGCATATTTTCTGGATCGAGCCGTGCAACTACTTACCCTGCTTTTCCTTGAGATATTTCATCCCAACGATCAGATCATGAATAAAGAATCCCAATTGATTAACTTTTTGGAATGGGAATGGCTCTAAGTTTTTCTTCTAAAATGTACCTGAAAGTAGGGGATGAGCTCATAAAAGAGTAGGAAGGACTGGATCTTTAATAAATTGGGCATCTCTGGGTGTGCAAACAGAGCTGAGTGTTTTGCATACTCCTGATGGGGTGGTCAGTAACAACTCTGTACCTAGGTTAGTGTCTGTAATAGAGCCATGAGCTATAAAGTTCTAGAAAGGTGTGGGAACTGGATTTTGAAAACCGGAGCAGTTTTCTTGGGCAGGAAGTTTGGGGTGCTTCCCTCTAACTCAGATCAGTCAATTCATATTAACAATAATTCCCTCTTTCCCAACCCAAGTAAATGGGCTATATTTGGCTCAGGACAGCCTTTTCTTCTTCTCTGCTTGTTTATGTATTTCTAGTACATTAGATGAGGCTATAAAATCCCACCATTTTTTTAAACAAATACATTAGAATAGTCAAATGGATGGTGGTGTCTTTGAAGTAGTTCTTATCAGATACTAGATATTTGTTCTAGTGATGTTTCCAGGACTCAGGGTGGTAGTGAGGATGTGGATCTCCTCTTGGGAAGAACCTCTAGAGTTCATGTGCGGTTTTGAGATATTCTCAATACTGCAAATTGTCAGCTGCGAAGGATTCATACAGCAAATAGCCTAAAGTTAAATAAACTCTTATTCTAAAAGGATGAAGTTAAACGCCCTCTGAGGTTCAGGTCAGGGGGTGGCCGGAATGGATGCTTCTGGATTTATTTTAGAGTCCCTGGACACTGAGTGTCCTGGTTAAGGAAGGAGGGCTACAGATGTGTGAGAACTGGAAATCAGAAGAAGCTTAAACTGGGGAAACAAATAGAAGGACTCTGTTAGTCTGAGAAGCAGATGCCAAGATGAGATGAAATGTACAAGGCTTCTTATGAAGAGATATGCCCACCTGAGAAAAAATAGAGAGAGTGCTGGAGGGTCTTCAGTCCTCAATGCAAATCTGATCCTAAGTAAGGGAGAGAGGGGAGGAGGCTGGATGGAAACTTTTGGATGGTCATGCGGTCTAAGGGAGGTTTGATGCAGTCCCTGGGCATTCTTCAACCAAATTTGGTCATCAGAGAAATCCCATAGCTCTCAGAAATGATATCCCTGCCTTGTTCCATGGTTAGCTTGGAGAAGACTGTGGCTGAAGCTGACCCCCATGTAGAACACAGCAATTGGGGCTCTTGGTCCATGACATTCCTGGTTAATTACCCTTATTGGAAGTCTGCAAAGTGCATTTCCATCAATGCCAAAATAACCAAGATGAACCCTGAGAAGGAAAGACTTTAGCCAAAAATGTTGATATCTAAAGGGCCTACTGACTCAGGACTAGTTTAGGAAGCCAAAATGGTCACTGGCTCACTGATGGAGTGGGAATGGGAGATCTCGGGCATGGGGATAGCATCGACACTGGGTGATTAAGACAGAGGACACTGTGAGAGATGGCTCCTCTGTGGCTGCCCACCATATGAGCCCAACTGCAGGCGCACAAGGCAGCTCTGGAAGCTTCTGATAGATACTCAAGCTGTATGGAGTTGGATTTGATTGTGAAAAATGAGATGTGATGCTCCAATGAGTCTGTTTTCTGGTGTTACTAGAACTGGCTTGAAGGAAAATATTCCAGTTGTTGAAATAGTTTGATCAATGGCAGCACTGTTGGAATAACTATTTATTTTCCCAAAGGTACCACTTTGAAGGAAACAGTACTCATTTGGACACATAAGTTCTTGTAGCTCTGTTCCAAAATATTACTTCTTATTATTTAATTAGCACCTTATTACTTTTTAGGGGTTGTTCACAACTGGTTTTACCTCTCCACCTATTTCACAAGCCCTACATACTCTTGTCATTAACATCTTTTACTACTTCCCAGGAGGTGGCTCAGGAAGCAGAAAAAAGCAATACCCCTCTCCTGCACCCCAGCACCAGTGACAGGAGGCCAGATATTAATTATGAGGAGATCAGAAAAGGCAAACACACTCATTCCTTCTCAGGGCAGAAGGGTGCCAAGAGACAGATTTTCTTGGTGGCTTTGCCTTGTTTCACTCACTCTGCTTAATCAGATAAAACATTCTGTTCGGCCCACTATCCTACAGACTTTGCACCAAGTCAGAGCACGCCATCCGTAGGGAGAGTGTGAGTATAAGGGTGTAGGGGAAAGGAGAAGGATTCCTATTTCTCTTTCTGGTATATAAACTCCAGTGTTTAGGATCTTGCGGTGTTTAGTGTACAGTACCACGGAGGCAGGCCTATGTGGAATATGAAGTCAATGCTGGAGGGAGTAGTTGTCTGCAATTCTCCCCACCATGACCTCCCTTTGTCACATGGATGGCACACAGTTATGCTGAGATGGGGCCAAACTGGAAAGACGAGATTGGGAATTCTAGCATATAAAATTACTACAAGTGCACTTCTCTGTGTCTGATATTTGTTGTTGCTCATGATTTGGAGTGAGGAGTTTGGAATCTTTGCATACCCCGATGGAGTAAGGGGTGTCTGGTGGCCAAAGAAATCTCTAAGATTCTGCAAGGAGGTTATAAGGTGGCCATATATCAGAGCCCTAGGGTCCATGACTCCTTGGATTTGTGTGTGGGGGTGACTTCCAACCAAAGGCAAAATTCAGGGTTCTGTGTCCAGGAAAAGAAAAGAGGACACTCAGTGTAATATCATATAGTCATTAGAAACATCTCCAAAATGGAAAATTATAGGCCAATAATGCTTTGTTGTTTTCCCCTGAGGGAGGACTAGTGTGGGTGATCCACATCCAGAAAACTTTTAAGAGTCAGGTAAGAGGTGGGGAGTTGGGAGGAAGAAAGAAGCAAAGCCTGGGAAACTCATCTTCTTCCCCACAGCTCAAGACTCCTGGTCACATCACAGGCAAGTAGAATTGAAGCCCTGGGAGGGGTATTTCAGAGACTACTCAGGCTCAAGAAGGTCGAAAGTCTAGTCCTTGTCAGAGCCAGCACCTTAACCCTAACTTTGGAAGTCAGGGCTCTTACTCTTCAGGGTGCATGAGCACTGGTGAAAATTTTTTTTTGCTCTTCTAGAAAGGATGATTGTTTGTCAATATTTAACATAATTGGACCTGGGTCCTCTTCTGAACTGCCAGACACCTCTGAGGAACCACCAAGATTCTAGGAACATGCCTGTGAGCACTATTGCCTAATGCTCTTATCACTACCTGCTATGGTTTGAATGTTTGTGTATCCTCCACAATTCATGTTGAAACTTACAGCCCAATGTGATGGAATTAAGATGTGGAACCTTTAGGAAGTAAATAAGTCATGAGGGTGAAACCCCCATAAATGGATTAGCAACCATATGAAATGGTTGGAGATAATTAATTAGATCCTTTTTTGCCTTTATGTCCCTTCTGCCATGTGAGGACACAATATCCGTCCCCTCTGGGAGACACAGCAACAAGGTTCCATCTTAGAAGCAGAGAGCAGCCCTCACTGGACAGGGAACCTTCCAGTGCCTTGATCTTCGACTTACAGCCCCCAGAACTGTGAGAAATAAATTTCTATTCTTCATCAATTACCCAGTATCAGGTATTTTGTTAAAGTAACACAAATGGACTAACACACTGCCTAACACTTTGGTAAGAATTGTGCTGAGTCCGATGCTGAGGTTGAATGGGGGTGGAGAGAAATGAGGAAAAACTTCAAAACAAATTCCTCATCCATTGTCATTTAGTCCCCAGCAGGGTCTTATTATTAAACAGCTTTCTGTGCTTGATTCACAGATGTCTTCAGACTTAACAATCTAAAGAAGCAGCCCGCCCTTCTGTCCTCCCTACCACCCCATCTCAGGCTGCCTGTCTCATTTCCATTACAGTGCTTATCATTACCAGAAACTATCCTGCCAATTTTTTTGGCTTATTTATTATCTATCTTCATTCTCTAGAATATAAAAACCCAAAGAAAACAAGGATCCTATCTGTCTTGTTCACTGGGATAGTTTGCATGAAATGTTACGTAGTCATTGTTTACTCATTGATCATTGAACTTAAAGGATACAGTATTCATATATTAGAATTGTTAGATGAAAGCTTCAGCTCTGAATTCTGAAATTCAACAATCCAGGGATTGACGTGCAATTGCTATCTACATTTTTATTTCTCTCACAAATATTCCTTATTTTTCAAAAGCTACTCTTTGAGAAAGCCTGGTATCACATCCCCATGTGAAACTGGCTGTTTGTCCCACATATTTGGTGGTGTGTTATTAAAATGTTTTGTCTTTTGTGCTCTGACTTTTCCACTAGTGGGTTCCCCTTAAGAGAGAGATTAAGCTTTATTCTCTACACATCCCCTCTACCCAAGAGTAGACATACTTTACCACACAATGGCCATACTTCAAGGCCCAGGTCTAACAAGGCTGTGAGCAACTGCTTGGTGTGAATTCTGTCATTTAGTCTTCTGTGTAATATAATTCCTCTGAGTTTCAAGAAAATATTTTTAAAAATATTCCCTTAAACACAGTATTATATATATTTCTATTTTGCTGCTCTGCTTCCTCAACTATCCATCTCACAGACATTTTGAACTTCCACCAATGGAAGTTTGCCATTCTAGCCATCCTGGACTGTGAAACAGCACATGAGAAAGTGCTGGACTCAAATTCTCACACTCACAAGTATGGAGCTCCATTCGGCTCCACTGGGCTCCTGGCCTCCAGCACTAAAAAACAGCATATGCTATTTTCCAGGAGTGTGCTTTTCTTCCCTGTGTCTTTTGCACTATGCCATCACACCAAGACTCTCAACTTTGCAAGTACCATGAATTATGGCCTCAGGGTTCAGTCACTGCCAAGAAGAATAGGCACAACCACGCACACACACACAAATCACTTCAGGGAGTCAGATATGTGTGGTTGACACCAGTGTTTGTCAGTTGGCGGCAGCTTCACAGGAACTGTCTGAACCCAAAATAGAAGCAACTGTAGTAATGGTGGTGGTAGCAATAGCAATATCAACAATCAGAACAAAATGACAAAGTTAATATAGCTATGCTCATATGTAGACTGTGATGTTGTGTGTATCTTTTTTCTGTGCACTCCCAAGCTCAAGGTCTTTGATTTCCTGAGAGTATTCTATTTTGTTAGACTCTTAGGGCAGCAAATGGGTGTCACATTGTGTTTTGGGTCCTGGTGGGGGAGAATGTGACTTCAGAACCGCTACCAGCAAGTGTGCCAACAATTAGCCAATACTGCGGCCTAGCTCTTTGCACACAGAAAACAGTCAGCACAAATTATTGACAGACGATGTATGAAGTCTAAAGATATTGCAGATGTTAATGGGTAGAATGTTCAAATATGCTATGTTGATATGATGTGATTCCTCTTTAAATGTACTGGCAGAAGAATAAACTAGTAAATGAATAGAGGAAGTGATCTGCCTACTGGGAGTTATTGAAGATGTGGTAATAGGAATTGACTTTTGCTTCTCAATTCTGCCCTCCACCAAAATTGAAATGTCTGATTCTGAAACCTATGACAGACTAAAGTAAAGGCAGAGGGTGATCCATACAACATTCCATTTAAATAGGCATTAATGAGGCAGTGACCATATTAGGAACTAAAATACATGACTGAGTTCAGGCACAGAGAAGAATACACTATGGCACTTTCCCTCTAGAAGTTCATAATTTAGATCACAAGTTGAAAACTTGTGCTGTTACAGGGCCAGGCAGGTATTATAAATGGGTAAAGCCACCTGATATATAATAGGGACTGTTGGATACTGTGACAAAGCAGAGAGCCCTTGTCTAAGAGAAGCCATCTGGATTCAGCTCTGGCTGGGAGTTGCATGTGGTCATGCAGGCCCAGTGTTGACAGAGCTTCCAATTTTGCAAGAGAAGCTGCAGTCTCATGTGTGTGCCCACTGAGCATTAGGCGCACAGGAGGATCATAGACATAAGCTTTCAATTCCTCGTGTAAGCCTGTAGTACCATTGAAATATTCATCTATATTCAATGAGTGCTCTTTCATAATGAGTCTTCTTGGACACCCTCAGGGAGAAGCAACTGATACTCTTTGAGGCAGGCATTCAAATTCAGGGCAGAAAGTTATTCTTTATACTGAGCCACTCTTGATGTTCTTAGGAGGTCACAGTGCTGGGCCAGGTTCTATTCACTGCAGCAGTTGAAGAACTCATCCTGTCTTCTTCGATGACATGAAGGCACTCATATGCCCCACCAAATATCTTCTCCAATCCAAATGAAATAAGCTCCTTTAATTATTACATTTGTGACATGGGTTCAGGTTCTCTAATCAAGCTGATCATATTTTTCTGGATATATTTCAGAATTTTATTGTCCATCTCTAAATACGGTGCCAGAAGTAAACCTAGCTTGAACCCAGAACAGAAGGAAAATTTAATCTATTTGCCCTTTTGACAGACAGTTGCATCCCACTCTTGAGCCCTAAAGAGCTTGTGATCCATTGACCCTGTTTCTCCCAGTCTCTTCTTGCATAGGGCTTAATAAAAGACTGAAATTAGCCCTTTGAATGTGTTTCTCTTTGATGTGTTAATAAACCACTGTCGCAATACTGCTGTTGTTAATGTGCTTGCATATTTTGGGTTTGGCCAAATGAATCACAAAAAAATATTATCTCAGGTGAAAAGGAGAAGAGAGGCAGTGAGCGGAGCTGTCAGCCTTGCTGAAAGCAGTGCCTGGCCCAGGGGAGGATATGTAGGAGGAAAAACCAAAGTGTGATTAGGGAAATGTGGGGGTGCCTCTGTGTTCTTTCTTGATTCAAGTGTTCTGTATGTTTATTTAGTTTGCCTTCTGGCTATGTGAATCTTTGATGAGAATGTGAGCTAAGAATCTTGAAAGAAAATACATTTTCTAATAATATCATTCACATAATAATTGTGACAATCATTTATTTAACTCTATGAGCTGGACATTGTATGAAGTGTTCTGTTTATATAATCTCATTATACATAAAATTCTATGTGTTTGGTACAATTATTCCCATTGTAAATGATAGAATACTGAGACTAACAATAAAGAGTCTCAAGATTAAGTGACTTCTGCAAAGTCAGACCACTAGTAAAATGTACATATAGAAATTTAAATCCAGTATTGCTTGATTCAAGAACCTTTGCGATCTTAAATATTACACTATACAACCTAGATATGACCTGCAATGAGTTGATATAAATTAAGATACCACTTACATGTAAGTACAGGACAATGTCTAGATAGAGAGCCAGAGATAGTCTTTGTTTTTCAGGACAAAGGGGCCTGTTTGGTCCAGTAGCAAGAATAGACACAGCTGTGTCAGCTAAACCTGGGTTCACCGCTTACTGGATCTGGACTCTTGGCTAAGGGATATGCTAGATGATTTGCCTTTGTCCCTCTAGATCTACTCTCTGCCCTTCTATTCCTTGCTCTATGCCCAGGATGCTGAGTGGTAACTGACTGTGTCAGAAGGTTCCCTTCCCCTCGGGCTTCCAGTTGGTTGGGCCAATGGGTCGATGTACATCAGAGGTGGAAAGGAGAGTGACGTCAATATATTTTTTCCCTGTTTCTCTTTCTGCATAGTCACTGAGCAGGACTCCCAAAGGCCACCACTGCTGTCCAGCACCCCTCTCAATGCAGCTACTCCCAGTGGGTTGTGGAACCACTCTCTCCTGTGTCTTCAAGTATAGAGGTGGAAACAGCTGTCTGCTGTTGCTTGCACCAAGGTACTGTATCATGCTTTGTTGAGTTCTCCAGCTTTGCCCCCTCCTTTGTAGTGAATCCTTTTTTTACATTTTTCTTAATTTCCAAGTTTGCATGTCCCTTCTGTTTCTTGCCTTGAATTTGATTGATAGCTATCACATAGGCTCAGTTTTCTCATGCATAACATCAAAATAATAATGCCCTCATTGTATATAGTATGAGGATACATGAGATAATGAATGAATATGGCATGTTGCAACATTTAATGAATGGTAAATAGGATGATGATCATGGTGACTCCCCCTGGTTAAAACTCCTCTAGGATAGAAAGTCAACTCATTCTGGAATGTGGATCATAAAATGGTGGCCGACAAACCACGTATGTGCTTTGTAGGCTAACACACTCTTCAAAGTATCAACAAGTGTCATATGAAATCCAGATCCCAGCTGGGTGCGGTGGCTTAAGCCTGTAATCCCAGCGCTTTGGGAGGCCGAGGCAGACAGATCACCTGAGGTCAGTTCAAGACCAGCCTGACCAGTGTGATGAAACCCCCATCTCTATTAAAAATACAAATATTAGCCAGGCCTGGTGGCATGCTAATGATACTTGGGAGGCTTGGGAGGCTGAGGCAGGAGAATCACTTGAATTCGAG
This sequence comes from Macaca fascicularis, assembly GCF_037993035.2. Taxonomy (NCBI): domain Eukaryota; kingdom Metazoa; phylum Chordata; class Mammalia; order Primates; family Cercopithecidae; genus Macaca; species Macaca fascicularis. The sequence continues at coordinate 76,296,899 of NC_088381.1, forward strand.
AGGCAGAGGTTGCAGTGAGCCGAGATTGTGCCATTGCACTCCAGCCCGGGCAACATCAGTGAAACTCTGTCTCAAAAAAAAAAAAAAAAAAAATTCAGATCCCAACTTCTCTTGCAATATTTCAAGCTCTGTCAACACTGGGCCTGCAAGATCACTTGACAACTCATGGCTGGAGCTGAATCCAGGTGGCCTCTTTTAGACAGACAAGGATTCTCTAGTTTTCCACAGTCCCCACTGGTCCCTATTATACATCAGCTACCATCACACATTTATAATAATACCTGCCTGATCCTTAAGCACTACAAGTTTTTAACTCGTGTTTTAAGGTATGAACTTCTAGAGGGCAGGTAGCATAATGTATTATCTGTGCAAGACTAACTCAGTAATATATTTTAGTTGAATAAACAACTTTGCTTTCACTCCTTGGTCCCCAGACATTCCTACTGCTGCTACCTCCTACTCCTACTTTAACCATCTGCTACTCTAACAATTGCAGAGTCCATTTGTCTGGGTGAGTAAGGGTGGAGAAAGTGAACAGAGGGTCTTGGAAGAGGGAAGGAGATTGGGTCAGCAGTAAAGTGAGGCTGAGCATATAGGCTACTGGTGAAAGTGACGGGACATGGGAATACCATCCCAGCTGTGGAGAAATCATTTGTTTATTTGTTTCCTGTTTTCCATTATGTCTCCCTAATTGGATTAATAAGATGTGCCTGATTCCCTTATTCCTGTTACTAAATATTCATATCTGAATGCTCTCCAGGTTTGAGTAGTTAAGGCTCTTAAAGCTGTAAGCACAGTCCTTCGGCTCTGCTGCCTAGAGTCAGTTACCTTAGACAGCACCAGCCTCAGTCGGAGCCTCTGACAGCCCTGGCAGCATCCAAAGGCCCAGTTCCTGACCTGCTAGCTAAGGAGAGGTAATGACCCAGCAGCTGCAGACTACACTCTCCCTTCTGCTCTGCTTTAAAAAAAAATACAAACAACAACAACAAAATTCAGGCCTGGCATACTATTATTCCCCTTTTAATAAAGGTCTGGAAATGTCAGCCTTAGTGATTATGCCAGCAGGTGCCTAGACTTCAAAGTGGGCACCTGTCACCAGAGAGATAATTGACTTTATTCAACCAATTGTCTCCCCATTGTAATCAAGCCATTTCATTCAAATGGATTTTTCAAGCTGTTCTTTTGAGTGGGTGAGGGAGGCAGCGGTGCTGGTGGGTCTGGATCACAGTTGCCCTGGAGAGGGTGAGAAGCAGGGGCAGCAAGCAGAGCTGTCAGCCTTGCTGAAAGCGGTGGCTGGCCCGGGGAAGGATTTGTAGGTGAAAATCCAGCGGGTGATTAGGAAAGGTGGGGGTGCATCTGTGGGATCTTCATTCAAGTGCTCTGCGTGTTTATTTAGTTTGCCTTCTGGCTGCAGATAGAAGGGCAGACACTCCCCAGTCTCCACATGGTTTTCAGCGGCAGGTGCCTTGTGGGGACAGGGGACAGGGTAGACTTCTGTGCCCAAAGCATCTCTGTTCCAGCTCTGGAAATCACAGTTCAATGTAAACTTCAAACAAATGAACAGAGAGTGTGGTCCAGGATGGTGTAAGGGGCTCTGCTCTCCGAAAAGGGGTGAAATCCTTTTAGTCATAGTGTCTCTCCGGATTTGATAGATCTGGTCATCTGTGGTGCCGAAGGCTGAGGACTCGAACCAAAGAGCCAACGAAGGAATTCAGTGGCCCTCGAATTCCTTCCAGCGTAGGCAAAACAAGCTCTGGACTCTGGTGGGCTCTGGGAGGGTGGGCATGTTGAGTTTCAGCTGTGTTTACTTACTGTGCTAAGGACACAGGAGCTACCACAAGGTTTCTTTTAGATTTTACAGCATAAAGTGGGGGTGAGCGTTGTTCATGTGAGACTAAGTCCTGTTCACAAATGAGAAATCTTTTCTTATGTGGACATACCTGTGTACAGTTCAGCTCAGCCACTTGTTTACTGTTTGACTTTGAGCAGGTTACCTAGGCTCTCAGCCTCAATTTTCTCAATGAAAAAAAATGGGGCAATAACGTTGTAGAATGAAATGAAATAAAATGAAACCACATGGCTCCATGATTCAAATGCCTGATGCCTTTTTAGGTACTAATGGAATGAAGCTCTCTTCTCCCTAAAGGAATAGGGTGGGACAGACCCCAAATCCTAACTGTTCTGCTGGTTCCCGCACTGGTTTTGGGTCTTACATGCACTAAGACACAAGGTCCTGAGCACTGTGAGGATCAGCACTCACCCCTTGAGTATCTCCATGCCCTCTGCACGAGGGAATGTGACATTAAATTGCAAGTTTTCCGTGATATCACCAACATAAGGAATCTCTCCCAAGACTAATACAACAGTCTTTTCCTGTACCTCTCTTCTGGAACTTACCACTTTCTGCCGTCTGTCATTTATATACTAAATGTCTTATTCCCACAGTGTTTGATTCCCCTGAGAAGACCATCCTTGGTGTGAAACATCAATATAATGTTTTATACAGTGCAATAAATATGTGCATACACCTATATGTTTATGTATAATTGTATGTATATGTGTATGTTTGCACAGATGAATTTAAAAATCTACACTCTATCATTTATTAATATTATTAAGTCCCTATGCATTAAATATGAGTATCAACAAATAAATATATTGCTAAGCCTGGACCTTTTATAGTATTTAAATATGCTTGGAGAGCCAACTAAGTCATCCATTACCATCAGGAATGATTGACTTTTAGAGAAGAAAAATGTTAATAAAATAACAATTGGTGCTGACCAAGCCATAGAGAAGAGGACCTCAATTAATTCATTCATTTTTCACTATTGAGGCACTAGCCCTTGTTGGGTGAAGTGCAAGGAGTGAAAGGAGAATCTTTTATGCAAGAGAAGAAAATGGCATCAAAAGAAGCTGGTATTAGGACTTAAGTTAATAACCTTCTACAGATGGGTCCAACTGTGGGAAGAAGGAAAGACAGAGCAAAGACAGGACATGTCAGGATGATTTCCATCCACTTAACCACCAAAGTGAGGGTGTCCAGGAACAGAAACAGAATGGGGCCAACCCCAGTCAAAGATCTCAACCCATTAAAGGGCACGTCGGAGTCAAAGTCTCTACCACAGGGGCTCTGCACCGGCCCCTCCTGACTGCTGCAACCATGGATCCTCACCCTATGGAAATGACATCACCCTGTGGAATGGCATGTGAGGAAAGTCACAAGCAAAGGACACAAGCAGCTAAGGGAGTTGCACCCCATGTGGCCTAGTTAATGACATCATGTGGGAAGGTCTGAGAGGAGTTTGATAAACATTTAAACAGCAGCAAAGAATGATGTCATGAAGGGGATGAAAGTGGCACGGTAGGTGGAATGCTGATGTTCACTATAAAATGCTGTTTTTGTTGGTAAAAAGAAAAATGGTGAAACATTGACAATTTTACAGGGTTTAGCCTAAAATGTATAAAGGTGAACTTGAGCCTCAACTCCAAAGAGTTTCTAGGGGCTGAATTCCGGGTCATATGAATTGTCAAAGAGCAAGTGCTGTAGAAGTTTTAGCCATTTCTTAGTATTATTATTAAAGTCTTGTTTTTGTCACTGACTCTGGTGAGGGTATTGGAAATAATTATAAATTTGATTTAAGAGATCCCAGAAACCAGAGGCCTTGGAAAGTGGCAGATACCAGGGTTGTCTTGTGGCCTGTGCAGTCACACAGGGCTCTACTCTCAGAAGGGCCCCTGTTGGGGAATTAATGGACTGTGGGTGCCATCTTGAAATCCGTAACAATTTCATCATTGAATTTGTGTTTTGTAAGTGCAATCCAATGGGACAAAGGAGCACGCACCAGAGGCATGGTGGCCAAGTTCAGGAGCAGTCCTACCTCCAGCCTCCTCCTGAAATGAGCCATTCTCTTCCCATGGACTGCATCTTCCCTGAGGATAGGCTCAGGGAGGGATGGGCTCTGGTAGGTGTGCTCTGAGACCTATGGTGAGGCTTGAGGCCCCTGTGATGGTGAGCGCTCACCCCTCAAGTTTCTCTGTTTTCAAGGAGGTGCAAAATTAAATAGCAAATAAAAAATAGTATGAGAGGTTGAGAGAAAGATGAAAGAAAAAAGGAAACAAGCTTTATCCCTGCTTTTTGGACAAGAGACCTCCCATTTTCATTTTGCACTGGGCCCTGCAAATTATGGAGACAACTCTGGGGGTCAGCCTTTGGGTACCATGTCCAAAGGCTAAGAGCAGTTCCTCACCAACTCCAGATAGTGAGCTCATGGACAGCAAAAAGTGGAGTGTGGAAGTCATAATCTGCTCTCAGTTTTTGCCTTTCATGTTTATTATATTTGAAGTAGCAAATAACTAATCTTTTTCAGGGACTGGCTAGTGCTCCACAGAAATAGGAAAACCTGGAAACCACTTGGTGAAATATGACTGAACATTTAGACTTGCAATTATACCCTTAGTAATCCTCTAGTCTTGCCCTGGTTTATGAATCTGCTAACTCAAGTAGTGGGAGAGGCTTCTAGAGGTAGATTTTCTTGTGGTTTTTTTTTTTTTTTTTTTTTTTTTACATTGAGTATCAACCATTATAACACAATATTGTGCTGTGTATTAGATTACAACCTTCTTTTAACTTGCTTATCTTCCCCGCAAGCCTTCCATGTGACAGGAAAGAATAACTGATCCTGTCTGTATCGCAGATACACACACACACATACACACGCACACACATTATGGCACATACAGCATATATTATTTTGTTTATAGTTTAATATGGGTAAGTAACAGTTGAAGTGCTCTAATCAGGAATATGCACTGCAGGGGGAGTTAGTATTTTACTGAATTTAATGAGAAGCCAACGTTTTAGCGGAAGCTACTACAAGCCTGAAACTATCTTTAGAACATTTCTGATTAGCATGAAAGACATAAAAGATAGTTTTTTATTGGTAAAATGAGTGGTTTTGTAGACTGACTAGAAATAATTATGCAGAAACAACCTCCCTTCCATAATGGGCCACAAGAATCTAAGGTGCTCATCAGTCTGTACCTGTTAGAGTGGTGCCATAGGCCAAAGGACTCCATTATATTCTGTATCCAGTTCCACTTAGGAAAGAATTTCTCATTCTTTTTAGATCACAGTAATAAGTATATCTTACATCATGACCGACTCAGTACACATATATACACACACCCACACTGAAAGGAAAATTTTCCAAAGAATGTGCTTCTTACCTCACTTTATATAATGCTATAGTCTATTCAATTCTACTCTGTTTTGTTGTTATTTTTATTGCTGGTTGCAACCCACTAAATTCGTTTGAGAACACAGTAATGAGATGCAAACCGCAGTTTGAAAAGCGCTGAGTGGGAAGGCTAGCTTGATCTTGCTGCCTGAACATTGTTGTATGTTCTGTGGGTGAGTTCTTACAAGGTGCTGTTTGAAGCGCCTGACATGGCCAAGAATGGAGGATTTATTGAGTTACAGGATTAATGGTATATTAGTCTGTTTTCACACTGCTATTAAGAACTACCTAAGACTGGGTAATTTACAAATAAAAGAGCTTTAATTGACTCACAGTTCTTCAGGCTTAACAGGAAGCATGACTGGGAGGCCTCAGGAAACTTACAATCATGGTGGAAGGTGAAAGGAAAGAAAGCACCTCTTACCATGGCAGAACAGCAGAGAGAGAAAGCGAAGGGGTAAGTTCCACACATGTTTAAACCATCAGATCTTGTGAGAATTCACTCGCTATTATGAGAACAGCAAGGGGGAAATCTGCCCCCATGATCCAGTCACCTCGCAACAGGCCTCTCCTCCAATTCCACATGAGATTTGGGCAGGGCCATGAATCCAAACCGTATCAAATGGGCCACATGTTCTTTGCTAGGGTGGTAACGAATGTTCATGTGTGTGCCAGAATTTGGTTTGTTTGGGACTTGCTTCCATTGTAACTACTACCAGATAGTGAAGAGTCAGGAGAGAAAACCTAAAGCCCTTACCTGAGCCCAACCACTGGATGTTACCAATAACTGCAAAAAGAATGTAATAATTATGACTAACCACACTGGTTTAGGTGAATTTGCAAGCAATGCATTTTCTTTTTCTTTTTCTTTTTTTTTTTTTTTTTGAGACGGAGGCTTGCTCTGTTACCCATGCCAGAGTGCAGTGGCACGATCTCAGCTCACTGCAACCTCCGCTCCCCGGGTTCATGCAATTCTCCTGCCTCAGCCTCCAGAGTAGCTAGGACTACAGGTGTGCACCACCACACCCAGCTAATTTTTGTATTTTTAGTAGAGACGGGGTTTCACCATGTTGGCCAGGATGGTCTTGATCTCTTGACCTCGTGATTCACCCACCTCGGCCTTCCAAAGTGCTGGGATTATAGGTATGAGCCACTGCGCCTGGCTGACAATGCATTTTTCAAATGAAATACCGTTAGGCATTTTAGTGGGTTGAATGATCACAACCCAAAAAACAGGTATATTTTTTTAATGTGATCTTATTTGGTAAAAGGAAGTTTGTGGATAGAATTAAGGATCATCAGATGAGATTACCTGAATTTCCAGGTGTAGGCAGGGGAGCCTAAATGTAATCCTGTGTCCTTATAAGAGAAAGACAGAGGAAAATTTGAGAAGGAAGAGAAAGGCATGTGAAGATGGAGACAGAGACTGGAGTCACACAGCCACAAGCCAAAGAAGCTCCCAGAAGTTGGGAGAGGCAAATAATTCTCCCCTGAAGACTTCAGAAGGAACGTGGGCCTACTGACACCTTGATTTCAGACTTCTGGCCTCCAGAACTGTGAGAGAATAAATGCCTATGATTTTAAGCCACCAAGTTTGTGGTCATTCGTTATAGCAGCCCTAGGAAACTACTATAGGCGTTAAGTGAACAAAGACCACAGAATGCTCTTTGATAACCCTGCCAGTCATGCAGTCCCAACCAGTATGATCTCATCCCAAACAAAGGGCCAAAGATCTATTACGTATTTTGTTTTGCTAGCTTCTTCAGAGTTGGCTTTCAGGAAAGAACTACATCTTGTTTGATTGAAAATATTTTGAAACATCATTCACCATCTCTGATGGTATTTATGGCTCAACATTCTTTATAGCAAGAGGATGAATACTAAATTAGAAGCTTATTTCAAAATTGTGGTGGGCCTGCCTACCACACACAGACAGGGAGAACTAACTTGAAGAAAGAATAAACAGAGGGAGATAGCCAAGGGATCCGTTCTGAGAGATTTTATTTCCTTAAGCAAAGGTGGCCCTGGCTTGGACATTGCAGGAAGATTGAAATGCCATCCTTGTGCCAATAAGAAAAAAGAGGCAGCCCATATACATCGGGGTTTTGGGTTTGAGGTATGGTCCTATGATAAGACAGGTAATATCCTATTATAAATAGCATAAAAGGGAAAAAGAGAGAAAAGGAGAAAACCACAACATCAAAACTTCACATTTACTTTAGGAAGTCGAAGTAAATCCAAAGATCAGAGAACCTGGCATAGATCTTGTTAACATTTTGAAATCAGTTTGTCTCCAATAATAGTCCCAAAATGTAAGTATTTAAAAAAAAAATTCTTCTGAGGCAATTGCTTCCCTCCCACAAACCACTTAACAGTACAAGCTTCTTGGTTTTAACTTCAAACATAATGTGACAAAAATGTATATTTCAAGGACAAATTATGATGGAAAAATAGATCATTGTATTTATCTTCTACAGTTATGATGAGAGGATTATTTGATCATTTCTACTGAATCATTAAATCAGAAAGATTGCAAAACATTCTGTGAATTATACATGCAAATTGCCTTTGATAACACCAACATCCAGTTGCCTCTAGAATCTAATAAAGAAAATGTTTTTGGTCTGCCCAGCAGCATTTATGTAACAGGGCCAACATGAAACATAAAAGTGACATTTGGAAAGAGTTTCAAATGACACGAAAGCCATTATAATATGACAGTATTATGATGATCTTTTTAATTGCTGTGGACATTGTTAGGTACTTTGTTTATTAGACAATTCCAATTGTCTAATATTTAACATTTTAACATTTCCAAATATTCTCCTAAATTTTTAAAAACTATTTTAACATGCTAATTTAATTTTTGGGTTTAAGATGGATCTGAGCTAACATTATCTCATTTTAGCAAGCTGTGTAGAAAAATAAACTTTTCCCATCGCAATGATTTATATTCCTGGGAATGGACTTAGGCTGGGCTGGCTTGGATCACATGACCATCTCTGGATCAATCACTGAGGCAGCTGGCGGGGTGGATCCTCTAACTGGGAGCCCTCCTCTGGTCCTCATGGTTCAAAGGGAAAGACCCATCTCCAAAGACAAAGGTGGCCATGCTGTTAGCAGAAAGGAGTAAGGGAAGGAGCTATTCAGAAAAACACAGGTGCGTGCACACACATACTCAGACATATACACAAATATATTTAGACAGACTGAAAAGATACTGGAAGAAAGTATAGTGATGTTGTAATCCCAGTGCTTTGGGAGGCCAAGGTAGGCGAATCACGATGTCTGGAGATCGAGACCATCCTGGTTAACACAGTGAAACCCCGCCTCTACTAAAAAATACAAAAAATTAGCTGGGCATAGTGGCATGCGCCTGTAGAACCAGCTATTCAAGAGGCTGAGGAAGGAGAATTGCTTGAACCTGGAAGGCAGATGTTGCAGTGAGCCGAGATTGTGCTGTTGCACTCCAGCCTGGGTGACAGAATGAGACTCTGTCTAAAAATAAAATAAAACAAATAAATAAAATTTGTGATGTATGTGTTAGCCACAGTTCTGGATTATGGAATTACTGGGGATATATAAACACCCGTTATTTACTGTACTTGACCAGTGTTAAGTACTTTGCCTTTTTATACACAGAAGTGCTAAGGCTTCACTAACACGAGTTTGTTATTGTAAATAAAAGGGGGATTGAAACCTTGGTGGAGGTAGAAGAGTTCCAGGCAGTAAGAGAATTGTGGGTGTTCTGTGATCCTAGAGAAGACTATTGGCAGGTCAGAAACAGATTGCTTTAACGGGGTAAATGAATGGTCACTCAGCTATGGGGAATAGCAGCTCATGGAAAGGGCTACAAGGTGCTGCCAAACCGCTGCCCCTTTCTTGTTTCACCTCCAGTTTATTCTAAGTAGGGGTACGTCTTTTTCTCTTTTGGTCTTGCTATTCTCAGTACTGGATTGCACATCTATTCTGACTCATTCATCCATTCAAGCTCAGTTGAGAAGGTTTTAAACCTCTTCCTCTGACAAAGAATCCTTTATTTAAACATGCCTCCTACCCATGAGAAACAAAGCAGGATTCAGTTACCAACTATTCCAAAAGCTATTGTTTTCTAAGCATTTGTCATGTGCACACATTATTTTATTTCATCTAATAAATTCTGGGTTGCCATTCCAAATTTCAGATGAGGAAATGAAGACATGGAAAAGTTATGTAACTTGTGGAAAATCATACAGCTTGAAATGACCAAACTGGGATTTGAATGGAAGTTGGTTCTAAGCCCATGACCTCGAAAAGGGAGGGCCTAATGCTGCCACATCCTAGCTGTATTGTCTTCAGTAAGTCATCTCCACCTGAGTCATAATTTTCTCGACTGTAAAGTCAGAATATTTATACATCTCACCAGTCTGTTGCACTGGCTTGTGGTGAGTTCCGTAAGACGACACACAGAAAGGAGCTCTGTGCATCATGTATCATGCCTGCACACATGTGATGTTTTGTCCACAGACTGAGCCTCTAGGAGACTGCATACAGAGTTTGGAGGCACATCTAGTGAAACTGGAACACTAGGAGATTCAGCGGGTTGCGCAATAGGAGGAAGGTATAAAATGATGATACTAATAGACTGAGTCGCAGGTGTGGGTTGGTAAGATGCTAGGTAGAGTCTGGGCAAGGTCAGGTGACCAACTGTTCTGACCTGGCCCAGGACTTGGGGGTTTCCTGGGATGTAGGAATTTTTGTGCTAAAACTGGGAAAGTCCTGAGCAAGCCAAGATGAATTCACTTGGGGAGTTTTGAGGACTGGGCAGCTCGATAGTGACACCATCCATATTTCATAGGTGCCAGCCCCTTCTTTGGCACTTTTGGAAGAGCAGAGGAAAAGTGTGCATTTCCAGCAATAATGAGAGATCAAGGAATCACACTCAGAGAGAACTGTAGTGATTCTCCCCCAAACTCATAGCACTCTGAAAGTGGACTCCTCAGAAGTTTCCCCAGGTCACAAGCCCGTGGCCATCCATTTGGGACGTAACACCCATTCTCTTCCAGGGAGGAGGGTAGAGCTCTGCTGGGAGTCAGAAGCCAAGAAAGCAGGCATTTTGAAGTTTGCATGCAGCCTTGCATTTGAACACCGTCCCTCTGCTAATTCACACTTTCCCTAAAATGCACCCTTTTCCATAGGGTTCCTCCGCCTTCCTGACTTGTGAGTTCTTGAACTCTCCTGTCTTTCTTTTGTGGTAATGTTCAGACAGGACTAAATACCCGGAGTGGACCTGGTGCAGAAAAAGCTGGGACTCCTACCCCAGCCCACAGTATTCCTGTGTAGAAAATTCTGCAATCTTATTTTGACACTCCCCAGCTCTCCACGTGAGAGCTTTACTCTGCCTGGCATGAAGGGAGAATCAAATCAATGCACGTCAAAGTGATGGCACCTAGTACAATACCTGGCGCATATTAGAGGATCAATGAATTATGGTTTTCTTCCTAAGGTTATAGAGCCAGTCAGTAGCATAAGAGGGCTAATCTTGACCTTCTGTTCCTTAAACCGATTAGCAAAGTTACCTTACAAGGAAGATTATTGAGGAAGTGATTATACAATGCCTTTAGTTCATGAGCAAAAATAGCACTTAAATAGAGCTTCCATTACACAGTTGATCTACCTTTCTATTTTCCAAATTGGGCTTTCTGTAAAACATCCATTGTATTTCCTTCAAGTTTTCAGTTTCAGTACATTTTAGATGAAGTGGAAACCCTCAGGACACAGTCATCAATATTTCTCAGTAAGAATTCTGGCTCCTCTGTAATTGAATTGCCCTCTCCTGCTAATTTGTGTGCATCCATACAATATCCCTTTCCTCCAATTAAAAACGTCACTCATTGACAATGCTGAAAATTCACAGCCAAGATGGAGAAGTGAAAAGGGACCAGGGGATAGAAGAAATTAAATTGGATGTTTCCTCGGAGTTAAGGTATTTTTTCTTCCTTTATGTCTTGGTAAGTAGTCACTTTTGTGGTGATAGCAGCTGTACGACGGGAGCATATATGATGAGTGACATTTTATATTTGTATGTGTCACTGATGCAATTTGAAAACAATTTTAAGATGCGTGAGCAGTATTTTTTCTCATCAGAAGTTTTTGGTCTAAAGCTATTCTTCTCAAATAAAACTGACTTTCTAACAGCAACTTCGTATACAGGAGAATAACCCTGGGCTTGGTACCGTGTATTCCATTAGTGTAGAATTAGAAAAAATTGAGTCTACTAGAATATGGTTCTGTTACTGCAACCTACACTGTAAGCCCTCAGATCTTCTTATACAATTTCAGAAACTCAAACACTCCAGTCCAAAATAATGAGATGATGGACCACATTCAAAACTTGAGATGGATTATGTGAGGAAGTGGAAACATTTTTCCAAAAAAAAATTTAAACAGTAAAACAGAGTGTGCCTTTGATTTAAATTCTAAATGTTTGAAAATCTACGCAATTGGTTCTTTTCAGCCTCCTTCATACAATACATTGTTTATTTTTCCATCTTGACTCTCTCAGTTATTCTGGTTTCCATTTAATGATGACAGATTTCGTAATTCTTGTTTCATTAATGTTGGCCTCTGGAGTCTGATTTAACCAGAATAATAACTGTGATCATATGCAGAATTTAATAGGGAAGGGAAATAGCTAATTACATTTGTTATCAAAGGAAGCCAGGAAGTGCCTGGAGAGAAGATACATCCGTAAATCTCAGAGTCACACATCATAGCACAGAGTATGGAACCTGTGAGGAAGAACTAACTGCGTGGCTGATGTCAAGGTTTCATCCCAGCTGGAAAATCTTGCATAGAGAGCACCCAAACTTGTACTTGCCTCGTTCCCTTCTGGGCTTCCAAATTGTTACAGGGCTTTTGAAAAAATTTAGTGACACAAATCCTGCATCCCAAATAGGACAACTATGTAATCACAGAACCAGCTGGAACTCTTAGCAGTTCCCAAGATGTTGACTAAAGCAGAACCAACTCCAGACAGGCATTCTATGGGAAGTACACAATGGCATCTCACACTGGCTCTCCCTCTACTGTGCCCCTGCTCTCCCTCCACCACCCCATTACAGTTTTCTCTCATCTCCTCCATTTGCATTCAAGTGTAGATCCACATACTGGATACCAGGCAACCTTGGACTTCTACACCAATGACTTAATTTCACTAAGAAAAGATGAGGTTGGAGTTTATGAGTTTGGAACAGAACCTACTACTCGTAAGTAGCAGAGCTCCATTTGTTGAATTTTTCTTTCTAACCAGTGTCAATGGTTTTTATTATTTTATTTTATTTTTTTGAAATGGAGTCTCACTCTGTTGCCCAGGCTGGAATGCAGTGGCACAATCTCAGCTCACTGCAATCTCCGCCTCCTGGGTTCAAGCGATTCTTCTGCCTCAGCCTCTGGAATAGCTGGGACTACAGGCACAAACCACCATGCTTGACTAATTTTTTAATTTTTAATAGAGATGGTGTTTCACCATGGTGGCCAGGCTGGTCTCGAACTCCTGACCTCATGATCCGCCCACCTTGGCCTCCCAAAGTGCTAGGATTACAGGCATGAGCCACCTCTCCAGGCCATGTCAATGGTTTTTAAAGTTATTATAATGTTCAACATTAACCAAAACATGTTTTAGTAGTCCAGAATCAGTTAATAGTCATTTCACACCGAAGATGAATTGATGCTAACGGGAGGAGGGGTATGACCTCAGAAGTAGCTACAATATGAGGCTACTGCTGCAGAGAAGAGGCAACAGGTCTGCCCTCTCTCTTGCAGCAGATATGACTCCCTACATCTCTGTCCGTTTCCAGCTGCTTTACACTCCTGCAAAAATAAGCCAGGGGAAGACAGTGGTTGCTACAGCACCTTCAGTAGAATAAATTTTTTAGAAAGATCCAGTTGCACTTTCTTCACTGTTATGACAGCCTTGTGAAATTCACAGCTGTCATATCTTCTAGGACTATGATATTTTTCATTTATTCCATTATTTGTGAGTTTACCAGGTAGTAGAGCCAAGGGGTGGGGTAAAATAATGGAGTGGTGAGTTCTATCCCGAGGCCAAGGTTGTTGGCAATCTCCCTGGACTTCTCTCTGTCCAACAGCTGATTAAGAGTTACTATTCCCATTTCTGGTGGTTAAAATTGTACCATAAGCTTAACTCATCAAGCTTAAGAATCAAAAAGCACTTAGTGTGATGCAGTGGATGGTTATGGCTGATAAGAAGCCACAAAAGACACTCAACCACTCCATTTGCGAATTGAACTTGTCCTTCTGTAAAGCCCACTTCTGGGGTCACATGAACTGGAAGATTCAAACCTGGAGTTGCGCCATGGCATCATCACATACTAGCCGGGAAGTAGCAGTTCAAGTAACTCCTTGGCACCTTTATTTCCTTATCTGTAAAATAGGGATAGTAATAGATTAAATTAGAGTATACAACACATAATAAATGCTCAACAAATGTCAACTATCAAATGTGCAAGATGGGAATAGTAATACTTAATGCCATGGTTGTCAATACTTCTACCTGATGTAACAAAACACCATTAAGTCTCAGTGGCTTAACACAATGAAAGTTTATTTCTCATCTTATATTTCAATATAAATTGTGGGGAAGGGCTCAGTTCCGTATGGTGATTTGAGGGTTCAGAGACTTTCCATTGTATATCTCCACCGTTTTCTACAACCATATCATTCCCTGAATTCAGCCCATAGATGGGGAAAGGTGGCTGGCAAGAGACAGAATGTAAAGAAAGTACACCAGTCTCACCACCTTAGTTCATCACTCCTGGGTGTGTTCCATTGCTGAGACCTCATTGTATGGCCACACTTAGAAGCAAGGGGGCTGGAAAAGTTGTCCAGTTCCATGCCCAGATGTGAGAACACAGATTCTGGAAGGCTCTTGAAGCCTCAGCCACATCTCTCTTGAAGGACTGAGCTGACAAGTAGGTTAGATACCGCTTGTTAAACAGCCAGGTGGGAGCCAATCACAGCAGCAGTCTTTATAAATGTAGCTATTGTCACTATTAATCTCAAATCACTACGTCAAGATAGTAAGATCTTTTTCCACACATTTGGAAAGGAAAGAAAAGTCCAGAGCTACTGTTCAAGTTTGTCTTGATTCTAAAGCCTTCATAGACCTGAAGGTTAGGCAGGCCTTCTGTTCCATTTTGCAATGGGCATCTAGATAAGTGACCCAGTAAAACAGTGCCAAAGCCACTTCAGAGCTTCTGGACTCTTCGATAAAACAAAGAAAAATATAATACTGATATGTTTGTTGTAAGCTCTAAGGCAGTTCCAAATATTGTCTTTTTTTAATATTATCAAAATATGTTATTGCGGGCCTCCTGCTTTCTGGCTGTGAGGTCTTGCCAAGTTATTTGAATTCTGTAAATCCTCATTTTTCCAACTGTTAAATGAGGACAACACTTGTTCTATCTCAGAGGGTAGGGCTAGATGTAGGGTGTTGCCACCTTCTTCCTCCTCTTCTTCTTCCTCCTCTTCTTTCTATTCTTAACAGGATGATTACTCCTGTTATCATCTATGCATCAACTCTAATGCACAGATTATATATGCATTCTAATTATCTCCTTGACTTCCTCCTGGGCCAAGGGCAGCCACCTGATGTGGTTAGAAAAGCCTGAACATGGAGTCAGGGAAGGCTGGATTCAACCCTGACTCTGGCACTAGCTAACTAGGTGTGAGTCCTCAGGCAACTCATTCAACTTCTTTGTGTGTTTCCTCATCTTGAAATAAGGTAAGAATTCCTAACAGTAAAGGGTTTGAAGATGTATTGTAAATCATTCATTGTTGTGCTTGGCATCAAATGAAAGCTAATTTCCTTGTCCCTCATGCAAATTTTCATAGGTCCTAAGAATTTAGGAAACGGTAGCACCCTGGCACCTTGGAATAATTGAGATACAATGCAGATAAATAGATTACATGTTTTGATGAAAGGTTTTTGATGCTACAGGGTTCATTGTTGTTTTGATTTCTTGGTGTAATAATGTATTTTTTGTTGCAGTTGAGTCCAAAGCTCATACCTCTTGCCACATGACAATAAGTGAAGCCACAAAGTATCAGGCCAAGGAAGGTGACTTTATTGCAGAGAAACAGCACAACCACACCATTCTCAACATGTTATTCACTGATTTTAAAAAATTATAGCCAACTTAGTAGGTGTGAAGTTTTATCTCATTGTAGTTTTGATTTGTGTTTCTCTAATGACTAATGATATTGAACATTTTTTAAATATGCTTATTGGCTGCTTATATATCTTCTTTTAAAATATCTACTCAAGTACTTTGCCCATTTTTGGATCGATACTTGTTGAGCAGAAATTGATTTAAAATAAACTTTCAATTCATGGTAACTAGCTCTAAATTAAGCTTACCATTTCTTCAAACTTATTTAATTTTGTTTATTGATTTGTCTAATTTAGAGAGAGATTTTTAAACATTTCCCACCTTAATTATAGCTTTGTAGAATTCCTGTTTGCTAATAGTTTTGCTTCACATGTTTTGATTCAAGGTTTTTGATGCTTCAGGGTTCATTGTTGTTCACTGACTTCTTGGTGTAATAATGCTTCTTTCATCGTAGTTGAGTCCAAAGCCTGAACTGCTTGCTACATGACAGCCAATAAGTCAAGAGACAAGGTGTTGGAGCAAGGAAATTGACTTTATTTTGGAGAACCAGAAAACTGAGAAGATGGTGGACTCGTGTCCTAAAGAACCATCCGTCTTAACCATCTTAAGTTAACAGAATTTTAGGCTCCTTTTATGTTAGGGGAAAGGGAAAAGGGAAGGACTTGGGGAAAAGAGGTGACCAATGATTGCAGACATCCAGATAGTGGTGGGTGTCAAAGCGGGGCTTGTGAAACTTCTTTGCCCTTGGTCAGGTAACATCTTTCCTTGTGTGTACACCCTCCTTATTTCTTCAAGAGTTAGTTTTGGGAAGAGACTATTATCATTCTTGCTTTAACACTAAACTATAAACGAAATTCCTCCCATAGTTAGCTCAGCCTACATGCAGAGACAAGCAAAAGCAGTTAACCTAAAATGTATCACTGTGGACGGCTTAGAAGCAAAATAGAGCTTGTCAAGCTAGGCATGCTTTTCACTGCTCTATTATCAGTATAAAGTGTTCCTCTTTGCCTTTTAAATCTGGTTTGCTTGAATTTTGCTTTGCCTAATGAGTTCCTCTGCTTTTAAAAATTTGTTTATGTTTGTTTTGTTTGTTTTTTTTTAACAAACCTCTTTACTTTCAAGCTTTGTGTCATTTACTGCATGTATATCTCCATAAATAGCTTATAGCAGGATTTAAATTTTTAAACATGCTAAAAGAACTTGTTTGTTAACCTCTCTCTCATCATTCTTGATGTATTTGGTGTTATTTTTGCCATCTCTTTATGTTTTCATTCTGAGATCCTATGTTTCTTCCTTTTGTCTACTTCTTGACTTTGCTAAACGCTCAAATTCTTTTTCAGTTTTAGTTTTTGTCTTTTCTGTGGTTTTTAAGGTATACATCCTAATTCTTTTTATTTTACTACTGGTTGCCCTGCGCTTTTTACAAGCACAAGTTGAGGAACAGGTTGGGGGGGTGATGATTTCTATTTTGGGAGGAGTTAAAGATGGTGTTACCTTATTGACAGGGAGATGCCTTGTTTCTGTCACCTCTGGGTCTTTACCCCACTCTGTTCCCTCTTCTGGGAACTAGGACACATCTGAATCAATACCTAAACATCATTCAGCCTCAGCGTAAATATTCCTTCCTCTGGAAGCCTTTCCCGTGCCAGCACATCGGCAAAGTGTCCACCACGTGCTCCCAGAGTGCTCTCTCTCTCAGCCTGTCACTGCAGTGCTTACCCTGCTTTGTAACCGACCTTTCCTTGTCTGTCCCCATTGGAGGCTGATGCTACATCTTGTTCCCTGGTCTACCCCAAAATCTTGCTAGGTCTGATGTGACACCCAGGAATCTGCATTTTAAATCTGACCTCTGTAATACTGACAGGAAACACTTTCTAGGGCTGGAGTCATTAGCAATATGAATTTAGTAGAGAGAGGTGGGGTTTAACCCTTAGGCAATGTTTCCATATCTCAGGGGGAGAACAGTTGCACTGAAGGGATTTTATCCAGGCTCCTACTAAGTTGATCATGTCCTGAGGAGTCTCGCCCATGTTTCTGGTCCATTTATAAACAATTGCTGGAGGTCAATTAGGAAACATCTCCCAGGGCTCTCTGAGCCTTGGGCAACACAAAGAAGGTGAGGGAGAAGGTCAGCTCATGAGTTCCTGTGGCTGCTCAGTGCTATGGCCCATGTTCAGTCAATACATCTGATATGGTTTAGACATGTGTCTCCTCCAAATATCATGTTGAAATGTGATCCCCAATGTTGTAGGTGGAGCCTGGTAGGAGGTGTTTGGGTCATGGTGGGCATTCTCCCCCATGAATGGCTTGGCATCCTCCATATTGTAAAGTGTCCACAAAGATCTTGTTTAAAAAGCCTGGCACTTCTTGCCCTCTCTCTTGTTACCACTCTCACCATATGATACACTAGCCCCTCACTAGCCTTTCACCATGATTATAAGCTTCCTGAGGTCTCCCCAGGAGCAGATGCTGACATCATGCTTCTCGTATTGCCTGCAGAACTGTGAGCCAAAATAAACCTCTTTTCTTTATAAATCACCCAGCCTCGGCTATTGTTTTATAGCAATGCAAATGGACTAACATAGCATCTAAGCTTCCAAAAGGCACATCAGGGGAAAGACATCATGTTGCTTTTTATTTCAGAGTCAGTAATCTCCAATATGGATGCAGTGTATATACATGCCTTAGTCTTCACAACCTTAGTCATCGCTTGCACTGACAGGTAGGTCAGGACTGCTAGGGGCCAACTGTGGGGGAATCTGGAACCTGTTTCCTCAAGGTGTGCATTGTTTGTATTTGTCTGAGAAAGCGTCACTTCCAGTTACAAGTAACTACAGTGAAAAGGATAATGTGCAGCAAGGATAATTGAAATCTGCATTGCCTATGGCTTATTTCTCACATTAGTTCTTACTCCTAAAGATTTAGTGCCATCAGGACTGTGTTTAGGCAGGTGGGATGCAGAAGAAGTTGGAGATTCAGGAGGAGCTGGGGCAGTGAACAAGAGGAAGTGGTGAGAGGGACACTGGGACCTGCTGTGTCCATCTGGTCTCTCATCAAGACAGGTCACCTGCAGTGATACGTCACAGAAGTCCATGTTACACCAAAAGACTTTACCTCTTTGCCTGGTTTGAAAGCCTGTCATTATGAATGTGTTCTCTTTTTAAAATGTGATGAAAATATTATTGCTTCCCAATGCTTGAAATTGTGGTATTTACATTCAAGACTATTGCCTTTTTTTTTTTCTTTTTTTTTTTCTTTTTTTTTTTTGAGACAGTCTCACTCTGTTGCCCAGGCTAGAGTATAGTGGTGGGATCTTGGCTCACT
Source organism: Macaca fascicularis (assembly GCF_037993035.2). Classification (NCBI taxonomy): domain Eukaryota; kingdom Metazoa; phylum Chordata; class Mammalia; order Primates; family Cercopithecidae; genus Macaca; species Macaca fascicularis. The sequence goes on from NC_088381.1 coordinate 76,315,635, forward strand.
GCAACCTCTGCCTCCCAGGTTCAAGCAATTCTCCTGCCTCAGCCTCTCAAGTAGCTGGGATTACAGGCACACACCACCATGCCCAGCTAATTTTGTTGTTGTTGTTTTTGCATTTTTAGTAGAGATGGGGTTTCACCATGCTGGCCAGGCTGGTCTTGAACTCCTGACTTTGTGATCCACCCATCTCAGCCTCCCAGAGTGCTGGGATTACAGGCGTGAGTCACCGTGCCCAGCCCCACCTGTTTTTAATATTGGATTTGGAGTTTGTTGGGTATAATTAAATACCAGTGTGGTGCAGGACTTCTGTGTTTGCTTTTACTTCAAAACCCTAGAATCAGATTATTTCATCCCTTTTAGGGAAACTTACTTGTCATAGGGAATACATGTTTGAGACACTCCCTCTTCACCTTGTTAGTGAGAGGGGATTTTCGTCCCAGGGTTATGAGGATGGTGGAACACATAACACCCCACACCCCACAGTTGAGACGCACAGCAGGTAATTAGTCAGGTAGACTCAGCCTGGGAGAGGAGGACACACACATCACACAGTCACACAGGGGCCACACTCAGGAGCAGAGGGAATAAGGGGCTGGAGGCGGCAGGCTTTGTGGTATCAAAAGGGTAGAGTGACCTCCAGTTCCCACGGGAGGATGAGATTGGCTTGTTTGCATCATTCTGTGGGCTGGTGGAGAACCAAAACCTGCTACTAAAGGATCAGTAGGAACTATGCCTGTTTCCTTTGTTAAGGAGGTTTGTTTAGCTAGAATACTTTATCCATGGGAACAGAGTAGGGAGAACTTGCTATTAGGCCGTTCAAGGCCCTCTCAATTTTACCAGATGTCAAGGCAGCACACAATATGGAGCCTGAATTTCAGGCCTTAACACAGCGATATGCCATCATTATGCAACTTTGAGAAATACCGTTCCTCTCTTATTCTACAGAATACCACCCAGGTACTCCTGGGATCCTGATTACAGGATATAAAGTGTAGTTAATTATTGCATTCATAGATGGGATTAATCTGCCAATCTTTTGTCTTTTTAATGTTACTCTATTGCTTAAGCATTGATTCCAGAGGAAGAAGGACCAGACACTCTCTGTTGTTTTAACTTACTTGGAAATTCATTAGAGTCAGTGCTACTCTGACTCTAACGTGGTCAGTGTGGTTTCCAGACCAGCAACATCAGCATTACCTGGGAGCCCATTAGAAATCCACATTCTTGGGCTCCCTGCTAGAAATACCACATCTGAGTCTGAAGAAAAGTTCCAGGAATTTGTTTTAACAAGACCTCCCAGCGATTCTCTTACTAAAGTTTGAGAAGAACCACTTTGGCAGGACTCGTGACAGTTACTCTTAATCTAAGTTATGCAGCAGGGACAGCACAGTAAGGAGACAAAACATAAATAAAGGCCAAAGAGGCGGGGCATGGCGGCTTACGCCTGTAACCCCAGCATTTTGGGAGGCCAAGGTGGGTGGATTACTTGAAGTCAGGCATTCAAAACCAGCCTGGCCAACATGAGGAACCCCCGTCTCTACTAAAAATACAAAAATTAGCCAGGCATAGTGGTGTGTGCCTGTAGTCCCAGCTACTCAGGAGGCTGAGGCAAGAGAATCGTTTGAACCCGGGGAACGAGGTTGCAGTGAGCCAAGAACGTGCCACGGCACTTAAGCCTGGGTGACAGAGTGAGATTCTGTTTCAAGAATGAAGGAAGAAGGGAAGGGAAGGGAGGAAGAAAGAAAGAGAAAGAAGGAGGGAGGGAGGGAGGAAGGAAGGAAGAAGAAAGAGAGAGAGGAAGAAAGAAGAAAGAGAGAGAAAGAAAGGAGAAGGAAGGAAGAAGAAAGAGAGAGAGGAAGAAAGAAGAAAGAGAGAAAGAAAGGAGAAGAAAGAAAGAAGAAAGAGAGAGAGAAAGAAAAGAAAAGAGGAAGGAAGGAAGGAAGGAAGGAAGGAAGGAAGGAAGGAAGGAAGGAAGGAAAGAAGGAAGGAAGGAAGGAAGGAAGGGAAGGTCAAAGAATTCTGCACTTCCCTGACTTCATTCTCTAGTAGATCCTAAGCCCGTTTCTTTAAATAAAGCCCTTCGTCTGCCCTAGAAAGGATAAAGATGAAAGAAAACTCTGTTGGCAGTATGATCGGTATTGCAGAGCAGTGGGAAAAGCAGTGAAGCTAATTTTGAGGAAAAATGCTTTTCATAAAAGAAGTAAAAACATGCAAGCCAAACTGATGACACTAGACCAGGTGGAGGGAGATAAAGTCAGTACAATAAAAGAAAGGCAGGTTTGACCTACGGTGATGAATGAAACCTGCTGATCAGGTAAAGTTGAGGATATTAGACCTCGTGCAGTGACAGCGAATGACTGTCACCACAATAGTCCTAGTGGTATCTCAAACAGGAGAAATTATGGCAGAAAACTCATAGAAGTTTAGAGCCTGGGCTGGACAGTTTTAAAGAAGGTCTGCAAGGTGAGGAACTGGTTGGGACTGGGCATAGCTTAGAGCTTAACAGCTTATTGGACTGGTAGGCATAGCATGGTCACCTGAAGTGAACCTAATGAGCAAGTTGTAAGCCTCAATCAAAAATGCAAACAAAATTAAGGAACTCAGACGGGTGTGGTGGCTCATGCCTGTAACCCCAGCACTTTGGTAGGCTGAGGCGGGAGAATTGCTTGAGCTCAGGAGTTCCAGACCAGCCTAAATAACATGGCAAAACCCCATTTCTACAAAAAATACAAAAATTACCCAGACATGGTGGTGCATGCCTGAAGTCCCAGTTACTCTGGGGGCTAAGGTGGGAGGATCGCTTGAGCCCAGGAGGTCAAGGCTGCAGTAAGTCATAATTGCACCACTGCACTCCAGCCTGGATGTCAGAAGGAGACCCTGTCTCAATAAATAAATAAATAAATAAATAAATAAATAAATAAATTTAAAAATTAAGGAACTCATTTACAGTATGCTTCCTAATATTTTAGATTACCTGGTTTGGTTTAAAAAATAGATCTCTCATGGTTCAAACATTTCTAAAATCTGACTTATGATGAGAATCAAAGAGCAAAAGCACAACTACAATGATGAAATATTTTTTAATTCATCATCATCTCATCCTCTAAATTATGTAGTTTATTTACCCTGAGTATATGTATGATACAGTTGACCCTTCCTAGCAGCAGGCTCCACATCCATGGATTCAACCAGCAGCAGATCAGAAATATTCAGAAATAATAATAATAAATAACAATGCAACAATAAAAACATAAATTTAAAACAATACAGTGCAATAACTATTTACATTGTATTGCATATTAAAGTAATCTGCAGATGATTTCAGTATATATGGGAAGATGTACATAGATTATACTCAAATGTTAGGACATTTTATATAAATGACTTAAGTATCTGTAGATTTTGGTATCTGCAGGGGATCCTGGAACCAATTATCTGTAGATACTAAGAGACAACTGTATATATAAATTTTGTCAACTCCATCTTATTTTTGATTGATAGAATATCACCACTTATTTTGAAATGATTATGCATTACTGTAATCACAACCAATTCAAGAATATTTCTGTCCATTGGTGCCTTAATTTAGAACAATATTTTTAATAATGCTTTTCACCACCAAAATTTGTACTTGTTGTATTATCTCAAAAACAAACAACTTTTCCATCAATGTTTAACTTTAAAATTGACTTTACAATGCATTTACAAGAATTTAAAATGATTCACTTTTGATAGGATGCATTTCAAAAAGCTTTGTTACAATTTCATAAATTAGGTGGAAAATTGAACCACTTAAGGACTCATCCCAACTCATTTTCTATTTGAAGCATCTCATGCTTGCAAAGGTCTTCTTCTATTAACGGTATTAACACATTAACAGGTGTTGCTTTACTTTTTTATAGACCCAAGAAAAGTTGGAATAAAAGTAAGAAAAATTATTTCAGAAGTGTCTAAATAATCTAAATGTGATTATTTTGTTTGATCTGAATGACAAATCATGCTTCAGAGTGATATGTAAATACACTGTGTGCAGAGTGGCACATGGTAATAACTTGTCTTCAGGTACAATCTTCTTAAAATAGAATCTTCAATTGATCCTAAAGGTTCAAGTTTGTTGCATCTGGAAAAATATGTAGATTTAATTATTTGCAGGTGTGTCCCACATACTAGAAGCCATGAGTGAAGGTGAAGATACAAAGTGAAAAATCTATTAAGTCCACCCAGCCTATGTTGCTGTAACTGTTAATCAGTTAATGTTTAACTGTTAATCAGTTAAACTGTTAATGTTTACCAGAAAACGAAGTCTAGGCAAACACAAAAATAGACAAGACCTGAGGACGACAGAGACAAACTGAAATTATTCTAGGAAAACCAGATTATATGGTTGCCCTACCTCCACCTCCACCTACATCCATCTCTCTCCAAAAAGGTCTCCTTTTCCCCACAGATCTGAATAAGATGGCCCATCCTCTCGCCTTATAAAAGCCCAATGCCCTTTCCAAAATGTTCGTGGATACCACAGCCTTGCATTCTCATGGTCACCTCTAGCCCTAAGTTTCTGATTCTTCTGAATTGTTTTTCACACCTTTAAAATTTTATACTTTGGTATCAAGTGAAATTCAACTCCTTTCCTAATTTCTAAACAACAACAACTTGTGTAGCTGATGAGTGACAAATTTGGTTATTGAAAAGGGAGGGATGAACTTGTGTTCCAAGTAACTTATAACTGAATATTTATATCCTTGTTTCCCACATTCCCTGGGGCCCTCTTTCATGCTGCTTGCTCATTCTTTCCCTTCTGCCTCCTCCTTCAGAGCTCCCACCCCATTCATCCCATTTTCTTCTGTAGAGTGATTTATCACTCTCTAGGCTTGTACTCAAAACTCAGCCCCAGGCCTCCCTTTGAGTTGAGAAATGCCTTGAAATTAACACTGACAGGGATGTTTCAAATGAAAAACTAGACAAAGGCTGTTGACTGATTTCTTTCCTAATTTCTGCAAGGTAAGTAGGAATTTGTGTGTGTGTGTGTGTGTGTGTGTGTGTGTGTGTAGAGAGTGAGAAAAAGAGAAACAAAGATGCAAGTTTATAAATGTGTAGAACTATATACATGTGTGTGTGTGTATATATGTATGTATGTATTTATATTACTCTTCCAAAACATTTCCCTAGCCTGTAGGTTTAGATGAAGTCACATTAATATTAACACTCACATTTAATGGGCTCATAATACCTCTTTGCAGGACATCAGCCTCAAAGTCACTCTAATTTTATCTGGGTTCCCTGAGATTTTATCACACAGAAAAATCTGCCCTTTTTAGGGTGCTGCTCTGATTCTGCCAGGGACCGTCATCCCCTGTGAGCATCCATTGATGACCATGTTTTCTGGGCATCTAGTTCCTTCTGGTGCTTTGTCAGTTCCTGAGATCACTAAATAGTGGAGATGGGCCCAGCACAGTGATGTGTCTAACTTAAAGGTAGGGCAAAAGCTGTTCTCCCAACCCCTGTGTTTCAGCTCCTCACCTGGACATCTAAGCTGCATATCTCATGGCTCACTGATTTTATGACCCTGTTCATAGGCATCTGGCTAACAAATTCCTCTAGACAGCTTCTCTCAACACCCCCACTTCTATGTAGATCAGTTGCTATAGACACATGTGAGCCCCCGACCCCATGCACAGATAGGTACAAAATCTCAATTTAGTTTCATATGGAAACGAGACCCCGTGCATATTTTGCTTTTTTATTTTCTTTCTAGAGTTTCACATGCCATCAAATGTAAGATTTACTACTGGTGAAGCAGGAGGGCAGGGTAGAGAGAAAAAAAACACCACATTAAGCTCATATTTTTATTGTAAGATGTACTTTCATTTCAGAAACTTCCAAGTTAAAAAAAATTGACCTTAAAATTGAAGGAAGAAGTATAATTTAGTGGAATTTAAAAACAAATTATTTTAGTATTTTCCTTTTGAATTTGTGAATCTTGTATTCAAAAAACGTCTTATGTTTTGCCATAAACTTATATATTCAATGTGTATACAGGAATCATAGAATTTTAGAGCTAAAGTAAATCTCCTTATTAAAAAGTTTGGACCGAGAGAAGCTGGTGATATCTTCAAGGAACAGAACCTAGTATGATTGAATAGGTGGTGATCAGTTTACCTGCCTCTCTATCCATACCATTTTGTCCAAAGAGGGAAAATATGCATTTAAAGTGTTCACCTTGAGGCCAGTCTGGACAACATAGCGAGATCCCCATTTCTACACAAAATTAAAAATATTATCTAGATGTAGTGGTGCACACTTGTAGTCCTAGTTTTGTTGGGAGGCTGAGGTGGGAAGTGAGCTATGATCACACCATTGCACTCCAGCCTGGGTGACAGAGCTAGAGCCCATCTCTAAAAATAAAGAAATAACATGTTTATCTTATTATGAAAGTTTTTAATAATCAGTTTTGCAGTCATTCTGTTTACTGAAAGAAGTGAAACATACACTTATTAATCCTTTGGAAGTTGAACCATCTGCAGTTTGACAAAAGTAGTTGGGAAATATTTTTGTTTTACTAATTTAGTAGAATAGCTGTAACCAAAAGCAATAGTTTACACATATTGAATATGTCTTATAAACAATGTTGAATTGTTTTTATTAAAAAAAACACATAAGCTTTTGGGTATATTTTACATAATGAAATAAATGTAACATTACATAAAAATCAAAGGCTATTTCTGTCAGATTTACACATGAAATTAAAAATATTGGGTCATCTAATTATCCTGGGTTTTAGCTTTCCCCTTCACTTTCCTGACAGATATTAAATAAACATGGTCTAAAGGAATTCACTGTAAAATTATTAGTATGAATAGAAGAGCTCTGTAATGTTGAAGGATATAACAATAAATAAAGACTAATGAGTTTTTTCTTTCATGGTAATAAGCAATAGGAAAAATGGCAGGAAAAAGGCCGGATTAATAATACCAACAGAAAAATAACTAGAATGAATGTTATACAAATAGGAATTTCATTTGATTGCAAGAAGCAGACACCTGTAGTAACAGTAACTTAAATTAAGGAAATGTTGTGACATAAAAAAGAGACAGGCAGTGAAGGGCTAACGTGGTTGTGACAACACTGAGAATAATTTTCCCTTTCTTTTCCACCCTCTTAGATGTAGGCTTCATTTCCACAGATGCCTCATGATCAGGGATAGCTGCTCAAGTTCTCCCTATTACATCACATGTCCTCCATCAGTTTTCAACTGCAGAGAACTGAATCTGCTCCAGCTACTTGACACACAAATGGCTCTATTCCTGTACTAAAGAGCTTCTGGAATCCTAGACAAGGCAGAAACACAAACTCTGTGTAATATTTTGGGACTAACACCCAAAGTCACCTGAAAGAGTTGGGCCACCAAGGTAGCTACTGTCCCTTCTTGTCCCTTCTATGACCAAGAAGCTCCTTTTCTGATTGGAATGCTGTCACTCCACTTGCTGGGTCCAGAACCTCAGAGCTCCTGCACAATGAGGGAGCTGCAATCCCAGGAAGCCACACAATCCCAAAGCTGTAATGATTGGGAATCTCATACCACAGATGCTGTCTTCAGAACCAAGCTGTTTCTGCTTCGGTCTGCACCCATGACTTCAGTGACCAGAAATGAAGACCTCAGCAAATGCTTCTTCCCAGCATAACTGAATGCTTGCCCAGTGGGGCTTGCCAGAAGGAACAACAGAAGCAACACCTCTCCATTTTGCTTTACATCTACCTTCCAAATCATCACTTGTGTACCTGAGGGGTCGAGCATTCACCGCATACAAAAGCATAGCTGCAAGAAATTGGGGGAAAGTCATTTTTAGCTTTTCAGTCTTTGAAACATAAGAAGACACTCTAGAAGGGAGTTGCAATAGACAGTAAGTGTTAATTCACAATTCCGCCAAAATATTCCAGGAAGAGGGAAGGAGAAAGAAAGGGGAAGGATAAAAGGACATCCTCCTTCACTAGCTCAGTGATCTTTAAGAAACTTTTCATGAAGCCCCACTAGATGATTTTCATTTGCCCTTCATTACCTACTCTTAACTGCAGGGGAGACTGGGAAATGCAGAACTTTAGCTATATGTGTTGCCTCCCAGAATAAAATGGGGTTTTGTTAGAAAGAAGTAAATAAACAAGATAATGAATATTTGGTGGGTAATTAATACAGCTGACCCTGGAACAGCACAGGTTTGAACTGCTTGGTCCACTTATAAGTGGATTTTCTTTCACCTCTGCCACTCTGAGATAGCAAGACCAATCCCTCCTCTCCCTTCTCCTCCTCAGCGTGAAGCTGGTGAGTATGAAGACCTTTAAGATGATTCATTTCCACTTATGAATGGTAAATATATTTTCTTTTCCTTATTATTTTCACAATAATGTTTTCTTTTCTCAAGTTTCTCAAGTTTGTTCTATTGTAGAAATATAGCAGACACGATAATACATATAACACAAAAATCTGTGCTAATCAACTATTTATATTATCAGTAAGGCTTTTGGTCAACATTAGGCTATTAGTAGTTAAGTTTTTGGGGAATCAAAAGTTTTATATGCATTTCTGAATGCATGGAGAGAACAACATGGGAATTAGGTTGGTGCCTTAATTCCTATGTTGCTCAAGAGTCAACTATAGTTTCAGCTGAAGCCTGCTCTTTTTTTCTCAATGTCTATACTCATCCTTCTTTTCTTACATAGAACACTTCACCCCTTTCCTATGAACATACCCCAAAGTCTCATCCAAGCAATGCACCTAACTCAATATCCAGGATTACTGGGTAAAATGTACCCCTCTCTATTCCATCTAGATGTGGTTTCTTGTGATCCAGTAATGTATAAAAATAGAAAAAAATATTTGCTGCCGGAACATCATAATGGAGAAACAGTAGGATGGGAATGATTGAGCTCTTCTTTTCAGAAAGTGGTAATGGGAGCATTCTTCAGTCACTGTTCCATAGCAATTATGAAATCCTGCTGGGAAGGATTATCAAGACCCCCTGGCCTGGCAGAGCAGTTAGCTCATCTGGAAGCTCTATGCTCCAGGAGGTTTCTGTCTTACTAGCTTTATACTGAGTTCTGTCTTTTATAGGATGCAATTAAAAGTCAGTAGCCAACATAGCCCAGCAGCTACAATTTTTCTACATTTTCCATTGTACAACAGCTTTATACAGTCTGCCTTCCAAAGTACAAGTTTGGAAGTACAAGGTGAAAGTTTGATCATAAGTTTGCCACTGCATTACAAGGGACAATGTTCCAAATGTTAACAGGTGGATTCTTACTGCTCACAGCATGGCTGCCTTCACCATACAAATACAACTACAAATGTTTACAATGCATCTAAGTGAAAACTATCTACTGAGCTTTATCATGAAATATAAAAGATTTAAGTAAATAGACTAAAAGAAGTCCCTGAAAGGGAAAACTGAAATTTATAAGTGCCAATTTCTCCCAAGTATAGGTTTAATACAATTCAAATTCCAGCCCTCACATTCTAGCATGATTCTTTGAAACTCAACAAAGTGATTTAAAGCCTACCTGTTAGAAATAAAGCATAAGAATGAACAAGAAAATGCATGAAAAAAGAAAAGAGGATACTTGCTACACAGGAACTTGTCCCTGAATGTTGATAGCATTATTCATAATAGCCAAAAGCTGAAAACAACTCAATTGTCCATCAACAGGTGAAAAGATGAACCAAATGTTTCATATCCATACAACAGAATATTATTCAGCCATGGAAGAAAAGAGTGAAATATTAATACATGCTACAATTTCAATGAACCTCAAAAACATTACGCTAAGTGAGAAAAGTCAGACACAAAAAGTCACATTTTATATGACTCCTTCAGTATGATATATCCAGGATAAGCAAATCCATCGAGACGGAAAGCAGATTAGAGATTACCAGGGAGTGGGAGAAAGGAGAAATGGAGTGTGATTAATGGGTATAGGGCATTTTAAGGGATGGTAAATATTTTGAAACTAGAAAGATCTGGTAGTTGCATAATATTATGAATACACTATATACCACTGAATTGTATACATTAAGATGGCTAATTACAGGTTATGTAAATTTCACCTCAATAAAAATAAAAGAAGACAAAATAAATGAATATGGGGCTGGGCACAGTGGCTCATGCCTGCAGTCCCAGCACTTTGGGAGGCCGAGGCGGGTGGATCACAAGGTCAAGAGATCGAGACCATCCTGGCCAACATGGTGAAACCCCGTCTCTACTAAAAATTCAAAAATTAGCTGGGTGTGGTGGTGTGCTCCTGTTGTCCCAGCTACTCAAGAGGTTGAGGCAGGAGAATTGTTTGAACCTAGAGGGTGGAGGTTGCAGTGAGCTGAGATCATGCCACTGCACTCCACCTGGCGACAGAGCAAGACTCTGGAAAAAAAAAAAAAAAGGAAATGAATATGGAGGATAAACAATATCATTTTTAGGGACATGAAGCACAATTCGCAAACATCACTTATGTTGCTATATCATTGGCTAAAACGTTGAGATATGACTACATCTAAGTTCAAGAGAAGTTGGGAGATGCAGTCCCTAGCAGAATGGTTACAAATACAACCAAAATATATTGCCGAAGTGTTGTTCTGTGGTATTACATAAAGAAAGAAAGAAAATTATGCAAGGAGATACTATCCCATCATTTGTCTTTGTAACTTGCTAAAAGCAACAAGGAACAATGAATACGCATGAACGTTTTGGCTATTTCCAGTTACTTCCTTAGATCTCTACATATCCTAGGCACATGTTCTGCCTTCCAGGTGAATGCTGGCAAGAGTTTTACTCAATGTTTTTTTCACAGTAAACATTTCTGGCTTTCAGTATCTGTCTCCTCGTTTCCTGTTACCTGACTGTTGAATCAACACCAGATAGTTTATTTTGTGTCATCGCAGTGCCTCAATTCTGATATTGATCAGTGAGTATAAAGGCTAAGACATGACGTCAATGAGACTCACACATAGTGATTTAAATGGGATAATATTTTCCTCTCTCTCTTGCAGGAGAGTCTGGGGTCGGGCAGGGTTTACTCATTTGGTCATCTAGTGACCTAAGGTGAAAACTCAACATGCATCTTTCACCACTGGGTCTAAGCACCTGCTCCAGCTTTCCTAATTCCAGGGGTTGAATTCACTGACACCATGTCTGCGTGTCAGTCAATGAGGACAGGGAAAACAGGCGTGAAGATGCACCTTCATGTTCAAGGACCCAAGGCAAAACTGGTACCTGTACCTTCTGCTCCAAACCAGTGGCTGAGACCTAGTCACATGGTCATAATTATCAGGGACAGAAGCTGAAAAATGATAGTAGTAGCATCACCACATGACCACCAGAATAGTGAAAGGCACCAATTAATAGAGGGAAGAAAGATATAATGGATATTAAAACACAGGAACAGTCTTTAACGTAGTATGAATGTAAAGTTTCTAGAAAAACAATGAAAAGGATAGAAAAAATATGCAACTTTCAACTGGTAGAGAGAAACAGTGGAATGACAGAAAATTACCATCAGTCTTTTCCGACATCAAGAAAGGAAAAGAAGAGCAACATCGAAGAGCTTGGAAAAATGAAAAGTCCCAAATAATCATAAAAATAAATCTAAATATATCAGTAATTATAATTCACATAACTACACCAAAGCTTTAGCTTCAAAACAATGATTGAGAAACAGAGTGAAAAAAATCTCTTAAATGCCATTTAAAAGAGAAACAGTTAAGACATCAAAATTGAAAAGAGTTGAAGGTAAAGGGTAAAGAATAATACAGCAGGTAAGTATTAAACAAATAGCAAGCTAATTTACCTATGTTAATAGCAACCTAACGAAACTTTAAGGCAAACAGTTTTAATAGAAATAAAACTCCGACAGCTTCAAAATATCAAAGGCTTAATTCACTGGGAAGATATTTAAAAGTTAAATTTGTATGAACCTAACAATTTAGCTTCAAAATGTATACAAAAGCAAATATTGAAGGAACTACAAAGAGAATCGTCAAAGCTATCATTTCAGGCTACCCTCTTGGTAATTGATCGATCAAGGAAACAAAATCCAGTGATGATTCAGGTTTTGACCAACATAATTAGCATGCTTAGTTTAATGGACTTAGGAAAAATTTCATGATTCCGTGAAAAAGCCAAGTCACTGAAGAATAACAGTGTCATCACATACATAACATTATAGGAAGCTCAAAAACTTGCAAACCCAGCATACAAAAAAGGGATTTAGAAATTCAAGTATATGTGCTAATACTATAAAGAAAATTTTAAAAAATTAAAAGTAAGAAGTTTTAATTTTAGGTTGTATCTACTTATTTTCCATTATGAAAAATGGAGTCATTTGCAAGGCTCCAAACATTAATGTTCTATTCTATAAGCGCATGTGAGAGAGCGCATGTGAGAGAGCGCATGTCCTGTCTTGTATAGCAGTAGGCTTTACCAAATTTTAAGAAAATAAAGCCACAAAATATTCCAAGACTAGTCTTCAGGTGGCTTGTATTTCTGTAGAATACCCAAGTGATTGGCAAATGTCAGCAAGTGGGTCATTGCTAATAGATTCTTGAACTCCTGCTCTGGGACAGTGCCTTCTAGTCCCTATGCAAGGAAAATGAGAAAAGCCTCATCTCCAAAAGATGAAAATCTCAAGAAGAAATTTTGGTAAGATCAGCTTTTATGGCATGTATGAATGTAAATTTATGAGTCTGAATGGTAGTGCTCATGTGTGAAGAGTATTGTCTTCACTGTGAAGGTGTCCCAACTCCACATGGCTTTGGATCTACTGGGAGCAGCAAACACCACGGCACTGGAAGTCTAAGAAAACTATGTTGTCCCAAGATGTGGTACCACTCACCAGTCTCCTGCCTAACAATCAAATCCCTTTGCATATTCTTTAAAAAAACAACTGAAATAACTTTTTATATTCTTTGCTAATAACCTAAGCATTGGTTAAGATCTAATCTGAAGTGTCTTTGCCATGTAGAGTCTCACTTTTACAAATTCGAAAAGACATTTTTTAAAAACATCTGATAAATTCTACTACACAGAATAAATTATTTGAATTTAAAAACATCATAAAGTCAAAAGACAAATGGCCAGTAGAAGAAGTACTTGCAATTTATATCAAAGGCGAAAGGTTATTCTTTGTAATACATATAAACCTCCTAGAAATTGAGAGAAAAAGACCTACAGCCCATTTGGAACAATGGGCAACGTATATAAATATATAATTCACAGAGAAAGAGATGCACGTGGCTCCTAAACACATAAAAAATGCTCAAGACAACTGATTATAAGAATAATGCAGGTTGGGCACGGCAGCTCACGCCTGTAATCCCAGCACTTTGGAAGGCCAAGGCAGGTGGATCACCTGAGGTCAGGAGTTCAAGGCCAGCCCGGTCAACATGGCAAAACCCCGTCTCTACTAAAAGTACAAAAATTAGCTGGGCATGGTGGTGCATGCCTGTAATCCCTGCTACTCAGGAGGCTGAGGCAGGAGAATTGCTTGAACGTGGCAGATGGAAGTTACAGTGAGCCGAGATTGTGCCACTGCACTCCAGCCTGGGCAGCAGAGTGAGACTCCATCTAAAAAAAAAAAAAAAAAAAAAAAGTAAATTTTTAAAAAACCTGCCAAACCTGCCATTACCATATTCACCTGTCAGAATGCCAAAATCCATTAAATCTGACAGCACACCCTGTTGGCAGGCTGTGGGAAAACAGGGTGTACCACACATTGCTGAAAGGAGCACAGAGCAGTATTACCCCATGGAGAAGTTTCTCATTATCAATCACAATTAGCAAATGCATATCATCTTTGACTCAGAAATTTCACTTCTGAGGATTTTTCCTACAGATAAACCCATACACACATAGTTTAGTCCATACACATTTTTGTCATAGCAAATAATTAGAAAGAACCCAAGTCTCATCAAATAAGGTTTCTGTTCAGTGCTAACAAAATTTAATGTGAGTCACTTTATAAATTTTAGTTCTCTAGTGTCCATTTTAAAAAAGGGAGAAGACTCAGGTGTAATCTATTTTAATAATATATTTTATTTAGCCCATATAGCAAAAGTCTTTTCATTTCAATTAGTCATCAATATAAAAATTGTGAATGAGATATTTTGCATTCCATTTTCACATAATACAGTGTATTATACTCATAGCAAATCTCTATTAGCACTACCCACATTTCCAGGATTCATAACTCCATATGACCAGGGGCAGCCCAGGCCTAGTTAATAAATACACGATTAATCTTAGGATGGGTCTCCCAGAGCGTGAAATCTGTGGGAAAAACTTAAGTGCAACTATCATCAGAAAGGTAATTCCAGGGAAGCAGCAGTGAGAAAAAAGTAAAGTTAGGCAAGAAAGAAGAAAGAGTAAAAGGAAGGAGCTTTATGAAGTCAGCACCACTTGGTGTTAAGGTGTCTGCAGGACACTGAATCCTGTGGGGATCTTCCAGTATAATGTACCTCAGGTCAGTTCCCGGTGGCCAGGGAAAGGAGGAACGGAGAGAAATCTATCCATAAGCTCCTGTCTCTCACGGGGCAAAAGTTTGGCAAAAAATGTTGCAGAAGAGGTAGAGACCCAGGGAAGTGCCTGGAATTAAAGCCACACCTCCACACTCTTCTGCAACATCCTGGGCTTCAGCTAAGCCGGAAGCCTGGTGCAGGAAGGGTCAGGAGAAGTGTTAGGGAAGGCACCTTTAGACTATGCCCTTATGAATTTCATTGGACGACAGTTAGCAGTCACAGTAGTGAGACTAGGATTGGAAAAAGTGGACCAAGGCTCCAGAGACAAGTGAAACCAAGAGGATCAAAGCAATTCATAAGAGATGTATGGCTCGACCGCCTCATGGAACGATCAGCAGCTGCAAAGGCAGGATGAGGAATGCTCCATCAATACTGACATAGAAACGTCTCTCTAACATATGCCTCACGTGAAAAAAGCAAAGTGCCAAAGAGTGCATACAGTATGCTACACTTTGTGGATGAAAGGCGGAGAATAAAAATCACCTTTGTATTAACTTATTTTTGCATGAAGAATTGCTGGAAGGCTGGACACAGTGGCTCACGCCTGTAATTCCAGCACTTTGGGAGGCCGAGGTGGGTGAATCATTTGAGGTCAGGAGTTCGAGACCACCCTGGCCAACATGGCGAAACATGGTGAAACTGCATCTCTACTAAAAATATAAAAAATCAGCTGGGCGTGGTGGCACATGCCTGTAATCCCAGCTACTCGGGAGGCTGAGGCAGGAGAATCGCTTGAACCCGGGAGGCAGAGGTTACGGTGAGTCGAGATCGTGCCACTGCACTCCAGCCTGGGTGAGACAGTGAGATCCTGTCTCAAAAAAAAGAAAAGAAAAGAATTGCTGGAGAAAACCCAGGCACTAACAAAACTGGTTCCCTAAATGAAGAGTGAAAGAGGACTAATGGAGAAAGTGGTGGGAGGACACCTCTTAGTGGATGCCTTTTTATATAATTTTGATTTTTATCTCTCGTGACTATATTTCATAATCAGATACAATACACCTTTCAGTAAAACTATGATAAAGACATCTGGATAAGGTGGTAAGATTAGTTATTCTCAAGCACCATCTTTTGATATGTTTAGTTTCATTCATAATGTATTCACAGTTTCAAACAGTTCTTATATATTCTCTCCTTTACTGAGATTTTATTTTCTTTTTCTTTTTTTTTTTTTTTTGAAACAACGTCTCACTTCATCACCTAGGCTAGAGTTCAGTGGTGTGATCTCAGCTCACTACAACTTCCGTTTCCCAGGTTCAAGCAATTCTCCTGCCTCAGCCTCCTGAGTAGCTGGGATTATAGGCACAGGCCACCACGCCTGGCTAATTTTTGTATTTTTAGTAGAGACGGGGTTTCACCATGTTGGCCAGGCTGGTCTCCAACTCCTGATGTCAAATGATCCACCGCCTTGGCTTCTCAAAATGCTGGCATTACAGACATAACCCACCGCACCCAGCCCTGAGATTTTATTTTCCTTCCATGTTTGGACACATCTCAGAATTGACTAGATTCAAACAGTTTAATAAAAAAGTTCAGGATCTAGGAAACAGTGAATTCTTATTCACTTGTTTGTGTTATTGTTAATTCTGCCTTGTTTTGTTTTAATCGAAAGGTAGTCGGGCTTGTTGAAGATTCTTCCACTATTATTGGACATTGACTGTTTTAGTGAAGAAGTATGACGTCTCTACTTATGGCTAGCCAATTTTCCCAGCACCATTTATTAAATAGGGAATCCTTTCCCCATTTCTTGTTTTTGTCAGGTTGTCAAAGATCAGATGGCTGTACATGTGTGGTATTATTTCTGAGGGCTCTGTTCTGTTCTATTGGTCTGTATCTCTGTTTTGGTACCAGTACCATGCTGTTTTGGTTACTGTAGCCTTGTAGTATAGCTTGAAGTCACTTTCCTTACTCCTTATACGAAAAGTAATTCAATATGGATTAGAGACTTAAATGTTAGACCTAAAACCATAAAAACCCTAGAAGAAAACCTAGGTAATACCATTCAGAATATAGGTATGGGCAAGGACTTCATGTCTAAAACACTAAAAGCAATGGCAACAGAAGCCAAAATTAACAAATGAGATCTAATTAAACTAAAGAGTTTCTGCACAGCAAAAGAAACTACCATCAGAGTGAACAGGCAACCTACAGAATGGGAGAAAATTTTTGCAATCTACTCATCTGACAAAGGGCTAATATCCAGAACCTACAAAGAACTCAAACAAATTTACAAGAAAAAAACAAACAACCCCATCAAAAAGTGGGCAAAGGATATGAACAGACACTTCTCAAAAGAAGACATTCATACAGCCAACAGACACATGAAAAAATGCTCATCATCACTGGCCATCAGAGAAATACAAATCAAAACCACAATGAGATACCATCTCACACCAGTTAGAACGGCAATCATTAAAAAGTCAGGAAACAACAGGTGCTGGAGAGGATGTGGAGAAATAGGAACACTTTTACACTGTTGGTGGGACTGTAAACTAGTTCAACCATTGTGGAAAACAGTGTGGCGATTCCTCAAGGATCTAGAACTAGAAATACCATTTGACCCAACCATCCCATTACTGGGTATATACCCAAAGGATTATAAATCATGCTGCTATAAAGACACATGCACACCCATTACTGGGTATATACCCAAAGGATTATAAATCATGCTGCTATAAAGACACATGCACACGTATGTTTATTGCGGCACTATTCACAATAGCAAAGACTTGGAATCAACCCAAATGTCCATCAGTGACAGATTGGATTAAGAAAATGTGGCACATATATACCATGGAATACTATGCAGCCATAAAAAAGGATGAGTTCGTGTCCTTTGTATGGACATGGATACAGCTGGAAACCATTATTCTCAGCAAACTATCACAAGAACAGAAAACCAAACACCGCATGTTCTCACTCATAGGTGGGAATTGAACAATGAGATCACTTGGACACAGGAAGGGGAACATTACACACCAGGGCCTATTGTGGGGAGGGGGGAGGGGGGAAGGATAGCATTAGGAGATATACCTAATGTAAATGACGAGTTAATGGATGCAGTCCACCAACATGGCACATGTATACATATGAAACAAACCTGCATGTTGTGCACATGCACCCTAGAACTTAAAATATAATAATAATTAAAAAGAAAAAAAAAAGAAGGCACCTGAAGAAACAAACAAACAAACAACAAAAAGAAGTATGAGGTCAACCTGAATTTTTTTCTCCTTGATGTGACAGAATTTTTCTACCTGGTTGACTGTAAGATTTATTGTTTTATCCTTGAAGTTCAGCAACTTCAAGAAGCTACGTCTTGGCATTTATCTTTCTGTATCAATTGTTCTTGGGTAAGGGCATGCCCTTTTGATTGACAGATTCAGTCATGTTTCATACTTTGTGCTTTGTGGCTGTACATATGTTCTTGTTTCATTGGTGTCAAAAATACTTATTTTATATTTTTTGTTCCCTATTGTATTCAGTGGATTTTTTTCCTCAACATTTTATTATGGAAATTTTCATGCATACAGTAAGGTTGAAAGAATTTTACAGTGAGGAATCATTTATTTACTGCCTGGACTCCATAATTAACATTTTATAATATTTGCTTTATTATATATCTGTCCATCTAGCCATCCTTCTATGCATCTTTAGTAGATCTTATTTTATTGATGCATTTCAAAGAAATGATGCCATTACATTTCTCAATAAATATTTCAGCATGCATTTCACAAATTAGAATTTAATATGTATTTATTTTTACATTTGCAATAAAATTAACAAACAACAAATATAAAAGTCTTAATTCCATGATTTTCACAAATGCATTGATGTAGGTAACCAGATCCCTTAGCAAGATAGAAAATGCTACAATTGCCTGGGAATTTCCCTCATGTACATTTTCAATTAATGCTTAGCTCTAGCCCTTCCCCTGACAGGCAATCACTGGTCTGCTATTTTTTTTTTTTCCACCATGGATTAGTTTTGCCTATTTTAGAACTTCATGTAAAGGGAACCACAAAGTATGTGCCTCTATTTTGTAAAGTTTCTTTCATTCGGCATGTTTTGAGATTCATCCATGACATTATAGGTGTTGATAGTTCGTTCCTTTTTGTTGCTGTATGGTATTCCATTGCATAAATACCTGATGCATTTTTTAATTCATTCCCCTGTGGATGGACAAGTTGGGCTAATTCCAGTTTGGAGCTGTTATGAATAAAATTGCTATGAATAGTTTTGACATGTCTTTTTGTAGAATGCCTGGGTTGAATGGTGGTATATGTTTAGCTTAATAAGAAGCTGCTTCAACCTTTTCCTAAAGTGTATTATTTCACACTGCTATCAACAGCAAATGAAAGTTCCAGCCTCTCCACATCTTTGCTTATATCTGATGTTGTTAGTTATTTTAATTTTAGCAGCTCTGATGAATGTGGAGTGGCATTTTATCATGGTTTTAATTTGCATTTTTCTGATGAGCAATGTTGACTAAGTAGTTTCAGATGTTTGTTGGCCATTTGTATGCCTCCCTTTGTGAAATGCTTGTTAAAATCTTAGGGACATTTTTAGTCAATTGTTTGACATTTTATTATCTTGGCTTATAGTCTTTTGTAAGATACATGTATTGTGGATATTTTCTCTCATTAATTTTCTTAATCAAATCTTTTGATGAGCAAGTTTAATTTTGATGAAGTCTAATTTATTAAATTTTTTCTTTTAAAATTATTGCTTTCTTTGTCCTAAGAAACCTTTGCGTACCTGAGTCATAAAGGTATTTCCCTATATTTTCTACAAGCATTATAGTTTAGATTTACATTTAGGTTTCTGATGCATCACAAGTTAATTTTGATGTGTGCATGAGATAGGAGTTGAGATTAATTTGTTTTCCATAGGGATATCAGTTATTTCACCACCATTTACTGAAAAGTTTTTTTATTCCCCCCGCATTGGATTGCTTTGGTGCTTTCGCCAAAAGTCAAATGATTATATCAGTTGTATTAGTGCAGGTCTCTCTCAGTTACACTTTCTGTTTCACTGACTTATCTGTCAAACTTTATGATACTGTCTTAATTACTGTGGCTTTATAGTAAGCCTTAAAGTTAGGTAGGTTAAGTACTCCAAATTTGTTCTTCAAATAGACATTGTAACCATACTCAGTCTTATAATCCATGAGCATAGCATATCTCTTCATTTTTTAGTCTTTTAAAATTTCTCTCAGTAATGTTTTCTGGTTTACAGTGTAGAGGTCTTACTGATGGCTTGTTAAATTTTGCCTAAGTATTTCATGCTTTTTGACAGTATTGTAATGAAATTTTTAAAATTTCATTTTCCAATTATTTGCCACTAGTATATAAATATACCACTGGACTTGGTGATTAACTTTGTATCCTGCAACCTTGTTAAATTAGCTTATTAATTCTTAAGTCTTTTATTCATGTAATTAAATTTATCAATCTTTTTCTTAATGGTTCCTCAAGCTTATGTGTTGCTCATAAAGTTCTGTGTTATCCCAAGACTAGGAAAATACGTTATCACTTAAAAATATATTTTAACATCTTACATTTAGATTTTCATTCTATCTGGTATTTAGTTAAAAGTATGGCAAAGTAAGAACCTAGTCTTATGCCAATCTAATAATTGGCATAGTTAATTGTTTCAGCACCATTTATTCAATAAGTTATCCATCTTTGAATTGGCTTTAAATAGCCACCTTTATCTTATACTAAATTACAAAGCAGATATGGGTCTGCTTCTAAAGTTTGGAGTTTGGTCTAAAGAAGTTTTTACCAATAATAAGATAGTTTTATTAATTACGATAGTTTATTTTTAAAAAATGTATTGGCTAATTCTGCACATTGACTCTTTCAGATAAACTATAGAATTAAGTTTTATGAAATACCCCATTGGAATTCTTATTGGAATTGCACTTAATATACAGATTCATTTGAGATAACTGTATGCTTTTGAATGTTAAATATTCTCTCCAAAAATATAATTTGCATGTCTCTTTTTTAGATGTTGTTTTATGACTTCAGTAGAACTTTATACTTTTTTTCACATAGGTCTATAATATTTTCCTCTAGCTTTTCATAAGTATTTTATAGTTGGTATCATCATGGAATCTTTTTATATTACATTTTCCAAATAATAGTTGGAAAACGATTTTTCATAATTTCTGTCTTCATTGATTTTACAATACAGCTGAATGTAATTGAATTAAAATTAATAAAATATAATAAAATTTTTGAATAAGCTCCTCAGATAATTTCATAGATGAAGGAAGAGAGTCTACCAGATACCAATAAATTTCCTTGTATTCAAAGAACAGTCTTTATGAAGCAGCTTGAGATTCACCTGCATTTGTACCTGTAGTTGAATAACATCCTGATATACACCAAGACTTGTGAACCTAAAAGATTTCTTTTTCCTTAAAAGCTCAGGGATCTAAAACAACTGTGTTTTCTCTATTACCTGTGTTCTTATCAAGAGAAAACAATGAACAACAATTGTTTCATTTTGGCTTGTGCACTCTCATCCTTACATTACTTTTGTGACTCTGTCCTGAAGATTATAAGTTGAGTCCACCAGTTTATCAGACCTGAAGGATATTAAGCTTCTCCCGATATACCCTTACTCCATTTTTAGGAAGTAGCAACTTCATGTGGAGGAGTGAACAACATAAGAGTTTAGAAAAATCCCAGTGAGTATGTTGATCAGATCCCTTCTTGGGCACAAAGAAACAATGCTGAATTTTTAATAGTATGTCCAAATTATAGAATGATTAAATTTCTCCATTTCATATTAAGCCAAATACATTTTTTCCAGTGCTATCAAAAGGATGAATAGACAGGGAAATATCCCACCTGTGCTCCTTTAAAAAAAATGCACAACCACATTTGAATCCAGAAATACCACCCAATTTTCTAAAGCATCTCACCAGGCAGCATTTTCGCCTCATAAAACTCAATATAATAAGGCTAAATGGAATGTAGATGTCAGGGGAAAATGCTCCACCACTTCCTGCAGCCATTCGGCCATTCAGGTATTTATAAGACCTTTCCCCAATCCTTCCTAATGTGTCCTAAGCGTTCATCTATTCAGTGGGAAGCTCTTGAACCCAACAGCCCAAAGTGGGTTTAAAAAAAAAAAAAAAACTCACGAAGCTTTTCTGTGGCAGAAAAAGCAGATAATGTGGCTCACAATGATTGCCACTCATTGCTTTCCTTATCCTGGGAGTGAGGGCTGCCCTAATTCCAAATTGTATGGTCAAAGTCAGACAGAGATTTTAAATTTTTTTCTTGATTTAATATCCTGTAAAAATTCTCAGCTGGACATTTGTCTTTCTCTTTTATGTGTTATTCAGGGTTTATCAATATCATCATGAATGATGACCAATTATTATAAACATAATTTTTGAGTTATTTGATTAAGACTTTTAATTTTTTAGTACAAATTTCTAACATTCCTACTCACTAATGAGCCACCAGGTTAGCTCAACCTCCTGTTAATGGACCTGCAGTCATTGTCATATGTACCATGGACTGTGGTGTTTTGCTTTCAATGTTTAACTGTGGCTCCCTTGATTTGTAACTGAAACCTAAAGAAATTCACTTTGTTCTCACCTATAAGTGAGAGTTAAATGATGAAAACTCATAAACAGACACTGGTGTCTACTTGAGGGTGGAGGGTGAGAGGAGGGAGAGGAGCAGAAAAAATAACTATTGGGTACTAGGCTTAATACCTGGGTGATGAAATGCTTTGTAAAACAAACCCCCATGACCATGAGTTTACCTATATAACAAACTTTACATGTACCTCCAAACCTAAAAGTTAGACAAATAAAATCATTATGACATAAAGACATTTTTCAATTACCATTTAAAAAAACAACTCATTATTAAAAATGAAAAGGTTGGTTGTTGGCAGAATTTCAAAATGATTTTTATGGAATATATTAATATGGATAAATAAATTCATCTTCTCGAAAAGAAGAAATGCATTCTGTATATATGTATTTCGCCCTTACTATGTGTGAGGCAGTCACCCTGTATTCAGGAAGCCCATTCTAGTGGGGCCTGTGATCAGGTCAAAAGTGAGTTATAGCACAATGAGGTAAGTGCCGTGGTGAAGGATGGTTTTCCTTGGAAATAGAATAAGTTTCAACTTACCAGTCCTGAGGGCTTACAGAGGGTTTCCTGGAGGAAGTTATCACCTGGATGAGGCCTGAAGATTAGCACTGAAACCTTGGAGGGGTAGGAGTTGAGAAAAGCAGAGAGAAGGGAATGTGAGCAGACCCAGATGGAGACAAGAGCTTGCCTGGTACAGATGGGGATAATCATGAAGGCCCCAGGATGGAGCAAATAGACATGAGGCTGGAGAAGTATGTATGAGCTAGATCATGGAGTGCTTAGACAACACATGTGAAGGAATTCCTACCTTGAGGATAATGGGGAGGTACTAAAAGGTTTTATGCAGAGGAACAAATTTGGATTTCAGATCACTCTGGCTACAGCATGGAGAATGAATAGGCTAAGGGCTAATTAGGAAGCAGTATTCCAGTACTCTCAGACAGAGAGAGATGGTGATTTAGTAAAAGCTATGGTTCACAGGGATGATGAGCAGTGAATACTTTGAAAAATATGAAGAGGCAAAACTGACAGAAGTTGGGGAATATTGGCTATGGGGCAAGCTGGGAGAATTATCAAGGGTGACACCCATGTGTCTAGCTTTGTGGAGACATGTTTTACTTAAGATCCCAGGGCAGATTTCTTAGAAGTAAAGCATTGTCTTCAGAGTCAGACCTATATATGCTCTCAGCTCTGCCACTTGCTGGGACTGTGTGTGCACATACTTTAAGTCATTCACTCCAGTAACCGTTTTTGTTGTCTTTCAATTTTTCTTATTCTATCCCTTTGCTTTCTATTCTACCAGCTTTCTTTAGATGACAAATTATTGAACCGTATGAAAGGATGGAGTTTTGGATTCTGCCCTGAATGAGACCTGGTTAATCATTGTGTAGGCAAGTCTGTCCCTGCCTAATGCTTGGACTGGGTTCAGGGAATGCAAAACCTCATGGTCTCTCTAGACTATCGACCTCCCTCTTTACTGAATGGAGAGATGGGGAAGGTTTTACTACTGTTAGAGTAGCTCTGAGCCTGCTTTGAAGGAGTCTTTTCTCACTCCTCTTATGTACAATTTTTTGTGGACATTATACAAAAACAAGATGGACTTCCACCCAAAATTTGATTTACATATTAATACTGATGATACCACACATGCATTAAGAGGAGATAGAAAAGCTTATTACTTACATAATGAGCCTCTGGGGAGAGCCTGCCTCTCAAGCTGGGTTAAAAATGGCTTTGAGAAAACAGGGAAAGGAAACAGGCTTGGAATTTTTACTGTGGTTAGGGCATAGGGCTACAGTGAGGGGTCTCACTTCAAGAAGAGGCTTGCATGCTTTTTGAAACTCCCACAGGTGCCAAAGAAGGGACCACTCAGGCTTTCTTATCAGCTTCCCAAGATGTGGAGCAGAAGAGGAAGAGGGAGGTGTAAGGCTTAAGAGTTGTCAGTAAGCATCAACAAAGGGAGTCAGACTTATTCCATGAATTTACACCCCTGAGTTGTAATCTTTCAGTTGTCTAGCACAGTAGTTCCACTTTAGAAAAATGGCTTTCAACACCCACAAAGTAGTTCTTGTTTCCAAAATCAAAGTTTTTCTCTTTTCTCTAAGATTACTTCAGTGGTTTTTGTAACTCCTTAACACCTAGTTATTGTGTTCCTGGGGCTACCTAAGACTCCAGCCAAGATTGCAAAGACAAGAGCCAGCCATAGACATGCAGACGGTACCCAAAGGAGGCCCCAGAACTGACTGATGCCCCCTTCCTGACTGTGGATAAAAAGGAGCATATCAGTCAGAGAATAAGTGCCAGCCTATTAGTTTGGCAAAAGGTGAGCCATACAAAGAAATTACTGGAGCCTCCGTATCACTTTACCGTTAAGTGACTAATCTCTGATCTCTTTCCATGACTACATCCAGAGGGCAACTGCTGGACCAGGAAGGAAGACTCTGCCACAATGATGGGAAAAAGGAATATTGAGAGCAGCAAGGGCAGGTAGAGGGGCAAACAAGGCAGCATCCACAAAGAAACCAAGTGAAGCACTGTGGCCAACCCTCCTCCCAGGTGACACGCACAGTATTCCGATCATAACAAAAATGCTTTGGGCCAAATGTAATAAATCTGCTTTTAAGTAGCAGGTAACTGAGTTTGCTGTTTTTGCTTTTAGGACTTGATATTGGGCAACAGTTTAAAAAAATTGAGATGTTTTTGAAAAGAGGCTTTGATGTGCCCCTTTCCCCTGGACTCTGCACGTACTGCAAGTGCAGGTGGGAGATGGAAGGGTGGAGGGTGGAGGGGAGTAGGGTTCAGCCCAGCCCTGGGCAGCCACTGTGGATGCTGATCCACTTCACAAGTTACAAGCAAGGCTCTTGACCTAACTCTGACTGCAGATAATGGGTGAAGTCTGAGACAAAGTGGAACAAAGGCAGCTGGATGGCTACTTTTCAGGTGATTTCTCTTAGGACAGGAGGGATTCTTTTCAAAGAAAAAGGTTGGAAAACTGTTACCATGGAAACTCTCCAAGTTCTGAAGTGATATTATCAGTAAAGCTCTGGAGAGAAGACGGAAGGTGGTGGGTGTAGTACTCATGAATGGATACATTCTACAAGTTGGGCTTTTTCTTTCCTTTTAATAGTAAGTCTGAATGTTAAGAAAAAAAGAAGGTGATAAAAGTAAAAAGAAAGGCAAGGAAGAAAGGAAAAGAGGGAGAGAGGAAGGGAAGGAGAGAAAGAAAACAACAGGAAACAAAATAATGTAAGATAGAAGGAGCGAGGGAGAGAGAGAGGGAGGGAGGGAAGGAAGGAAGGAAGGAAGGAAGGAAGGAAGGAAGGAAGGAAGGAAGGAAATTCAAACTAAATTTATTCCAAGAAAATATCCTTGGTAGCAAGAAAGAGCTGCCTGTGGAACTGCCGCTGAGAGAGGGAGGTTAGATTCTGTATGATTTTGATGTTTATGCTTTATTAAGGGTGATAGAAGAGTTCATTCTGTGACTGGATTTCTCCCACTTATTACCATATCTGTAACGTTGATTATTATAAGACGTACTTACCTTGAAATCATCGAGTTATTATTGGTTTAACACAAAGCTCATACTATGTTGTCTGTAATGGCATGCTATTAATAGCATTATGAAATATAATTATTAACATGTGCTTGATATCAATAATGAAGCTAGTCATAGGCTAATTCTACTTTTAAGACGGTGCAACTTAATCTATTCTGATTGGTAAAACAATATACTTGGGAGCAGAATTTACAAAATACTTAGAAATAGTTGCATTAATTATTCTGTATCATAAACCTGTCAAGTAGGTTATTAACTCAACTCCTTTGCTCCACCCCTTTGTCATACTTGCCTGGTAAAACCCCACTTAAGTTCAACCCAACTCCCTGTCTACTATGCACAGGCTGAATGTGGTTTGAGAAGCACACACACCCAGGCTGACTGGCCACACTTTAGTTTATGACTTTGCTGAGCGCCCATCACTGCCAAGAGTCCCTTACACAATTCTTGTAACATTCTTCTATCCTCCTAGGTGACAACTCACCTCTCTTTTTTCCTTAAACCTTCAATATCCCCTCCTCATCCTCAGTATCAACATGTGGCTCACTCTCATTTTGCTGAAAAAATAGAATTCGTAAGAAGAGTATTTCCTCATTCTCCTACCCCAATCTCCTAACCCATCTTTATGTGTAATGATATCCTCTGGGTCCCCGCCCATGATGATGAATTATATCCATACTGCTGTGTAGGACCAATCCTTCCATATGTAACTGGATCCCATTCCCCAGAACTCTCATAGCCGTTAGTCCTGCCATCAGTCTTGTTCTCTCTATTCGACATTATCAAATTTTTTCTTTCTCCTAGATCATCTTCAATAACATAAAAATAGCTGTGTTACCTTCATGATTAAAACAAAAAGACAAACACAAACTTCTCTTGACTCTTCTAACCCCCACCTCACTTTGTGCCTTTGTAGCAAAATTCCTCAGAAACACTCTCAGATCAACTCCATTAATGGTTTTGCCCTCATCATTGCAGAGAAACAGCTTTCACAGTAGTCATCAATGAAATCCACATTGCCAAATCTGACAGTCAATCTTCAGTCTTCCAGTTACCTGACTAACTAGCAACGTATTGCAATATCTCCTTCCTCAAACACTTTCTTTCCTTGGCCTCTGAGACATTAATCCTCTGATTTTTCTTCCACTTCACTTTGTTTCCCTTTCAGGCTACTTTGTTGACTCGTTTTCTTATTTTCAGGCTTCAAACGTAGGGCCTGACTTATTCCTCTCATGGCTACTCTAATGACTTGTAAATTTCTATCTCTAGCCAACACCTCTCCCCTGAACTCCAGACTTGTGTATCCAACCTTCTATGTAGCATTTCCATTTGGATGTCTAATAGACATCTCCAAATACAGCCCTTACCTTCTCCCCTGTCCACACTAACCCTCCCCTCTCCCAGTATTTCCCATGCAGTAAATGATGCTACCATGCACTCAGTTGCTCAAGTCAAAGTGTTTGCAATCAGTTTTGAATACTCTCATCTCGCATTTTAAATGCAAGCTCTTATCAAATTCTGTTGGTTCTACCTTCAAAATGTATCCATAATCCAACCACTCTTCAACTCCTACACTGTTCTCAGGCTCCTTCAAACAACCACCATCATGTCTTGCCTTTATTAATAATCTCTTATCTGGTCTCCATACTTCTACTCTTACAAGGCCATGGTCTCTTGACACAGTAGTCAGAGGACTTCTTTTAAAATAAAGCCGGGTCATTTTCATGATGAAAACCTTCTGGTGGCGTCTGATCTTACCAGCAATAGAATCTAAATTGCAGTCGTCCCTTATAAGATTCTACATGATCTGGCTCCTGTCTACCTACCACTGATTTCCTCACTTACCGTTCTCCATGCACACTGGCCTCACTGTAATTCTTTGACAAGACCAACCATGCTCACAATTCTAGGCTGTTGCATTGGCCAGGGCTCTTTTCCCCTAGATACTTACAGGGTTTATGCTCTCGTTTTGTTGAGGGCTTTATTCAAATGTTTCTTTCTAACAGAGACTATCTGACCACCATATGTAAATTATTCCAATCCATTCTTTATCCTGCCTTACCTTTTTTCACTGTGCTAACTTATGTTGTGTCCTATATGTATTTGTTTCTCCCTTTCTCATCTGTCACTAGACTGTAAGATCCACAAGAGTCTGCTTCTTTTTTTCATTGCTGTATGTTTTTCACATAGTAGACCTTTCATAAATATTTGTCAAATGGGCTAATGAAGGAATGAATCAGATATTATGTTAGGATCTTCCATTCACTGGGTATCTCAGTTATTGTTGTGATTCTAATCCCATTCTGGGGTTACAAGATTCTCAGCCTTATGCTGTGCCAGAAAATGAAGGATCAGGTCGTTGGTGGTTAACATACTGATATGTGATGCTGTTGCTGGCATTGCTTCTAACTCCCATCTATCTGCTTCCTGCACCTCACAAATATTCTGCACAGAAGACATGAAGCCAAGACTCAAAATTTATAAGGACTATCCTTTTTGGATATTGCATTGTAGCTAGACTAATCTCTACCAGCATTGCCTGCCTCCTTCCCATTCCTATAGGAAGATCAAACCTTCTTAGGAGAAGCCATACCCAGCTCACCACTCAAAGAACTTCCATCCCACTTCTCTATGGAATTGTCAAGAAAACCTTCTCACCGAAGCTGGGGAAGTAAGGTTGTCCTTTCCTCCTAGCTGTGGGCATGTCTCACTGATGCCAGAGTTTGGAGGAGAGAGGACCAGTAGAAGAAATCAGAGATATAGGAGAATGTAGCTAGAGCTTTAGTAGAGAGCTTCCTTCCTTTCCTATAAGAAATGAATATTTTCAGAAATGTATAATGGAGACAGTGAGGTTGTTCTGAAGCTCCCAGGAAAACATAAAAATAATAGTACTGTAAATGAGTTAATTCTAATAAAGGAATTGTTATTTGCCTGAAAAAAAGAATATCTTGTTGGGTTGCTCTCACTACAGTCAAAGCAGGGAATATTTTATATGATATTAATCTCTGAGGCTCCAGAGAGTTTATAGATGACACTGAACATCAAAGCAGTGTTATTGCTTAGTTTTTCATGGCCAAGACATGCATCTCCTAAGCTTGATGGCATTTTGCGGTGGAAGTCATCTGAAAAATTACTAGTCTACCTCTCTGGGACAACTCTTTATCAATTGCTCTTAGAATGCACTTCTAAGAGCTGAATCAGTCCAGTTCTTGGCAAAAGTTGGAATGCAACCCTTAACAATTCATTTGTGATAACAATTGGGAATAGAAGAAAGGAGTTGAGTGGCAGTTGTTTGTTTTCAGGACCACAACATAAACTCTTCGGTGAGTACAAAAAATAGCTTTAATTTCTCCTCTTTCAGGAGAAAAGACATAGTTAGAACATCAAAGATGTTGGAATTAGGAAGACATTGATCCAATTAATTTTGCAGCCACTTGTTATATCTTCTTGGGTAAGTTTCCTGACCCTTCTGAACATCCATGTTCTCATCTATAATATGGAATTAATAATGTAGTCTACATAATGGTGTTATTATCAGATTGAAGTGAGATCATTAAAGTGCTGACGACAGAGCCTGTCATGTAGCTCATATTCAAAGGCTAGTTATATGCACTATCAGCCATTGCCACAATGATGCTGCATCACAAACCACCTCCAAACTCAGAGGCTTACGATGACTCTCATATATTCTTTTGTTTAAAAGTCTGCAGGTTGATTTTATTATTACACTATGGACTTAAATGAACAGCTCTGCTCCAATCTGTAGGTCAGCTGGACTTGGCTCCAGCTGCTGGTTGGGTTCAGTTTTGTTCCATGAGTGTTTACTCCAGGGCCAAGGTTAAGAAACAATAGCTATCTGAGTCATACTCTTCTCATGGTGGGTCACCAGAGAACCAAGAAAGCTGAAAGACACCAGCACATTTGAGGCTTCAGCTCGCATCATCTCTGCTAATATGTACTGGTCAAAGCAAGTTACATGGCAACCCCAACATCAATAGAGTGGGTTAATTCCACCCACAGCAGGATGGGGAAGGAAGTGCACATTTGCTGAACAATAATGTCAACTACCCCACTATAATAATAATGATGGTAATGATTGCCAAGTAGAAAAATAATCATTGATTATTTTCTGCTGATTTTGTTTGACTGCCAATTAATTCTCTGCTAGTGATTGTCTTAGCTATTTTCCCAAGCAATGTTAAGTTTTTCCCAACCATATGTGACTTCAATGTGTGGTTTTAAAGAATGACTTTAAAGACAATGACCTGAGTCGTGCAAATCCTTTCCATCAGCTCGGGAATAGACAAATAGAGAACTAAATGAGTCACCAAATGCAACTCATTCCTTAATGTACACTGACTAACTCATTTATGGTGTTGGCATCTCCTTGGACATCTCTGAGCCTTGGTTTACCTTATTTGAAAATGAAAAGATGTTCTCTTAAGCTCCTCCTAATTTATTAAGTATTTTCCATAAATGAGAGAACTTTTTCTTTATACCCGTGAGTATATTTTGTTTTATACTTGTCTTATGCATTTTAAGTAAAACAGACAAGCATTTAATGCAGTCAATTGACATTAATTTGAGGGGAAGCTAAGATTAAATGCCAAATTCAGTTCAGCCACAAAATAGCTCATGGACAATGGAAGTGATCCGCAAAATGCATTTCCTTGGCCTTTGCTGTGATGAATAGATGACTTGAAGAGGACAGTTCAACCTAAAACCAGGAAAAACATCTTAGGTATTCCTTTCTAGAATTATAAATGCAAAGCACACAGGATGGAGGTAGGGGAGATGGCTATAAAATATAAAGGAAAAAAGAAGGCATTTGTCAGATGCTATTTGGCAATCTAATCTTACTCTCTGTCATTTATTTAAGGCTTTCGGGAAGGAAGAGAAGGCCCCTGAACCATCCATGGATGGCAGTTATCAAGTCTACAGAAACATCAAATGAAAGGTTATTTTACCAAGTTTTATCATCTCTACTCAAACGCTCTACTGGCAAGTAAATCAGAAGAAATGGGCTAAAGCTACAACATGAAAAATATAAGTTAGGCATGCAGGGAAGTTTCCTATCTTAGAGGGTTGGTATGTATTGTTAAATATCTTGAGGTTATTTGACAGCTTTTCCTTCCAAATCTCTCTGTGGGGAGTGGTGAGGGAGGGAGAGAAATGACTGACGTTTATTGTTAAGAAGGAGCTGGAAGTCTCATGCATGGTATCATATTAACATCACATAAACTCAGCCAGGGACATATTAAGAACCTTATATATTCAGAAAAGAATTCAGGATTGTTTGAGTTGGACACATTATCCCCCAAGGAAATGCTGTTAGGAAATGGTGGAATTGGTCTTAAGCCTAGCCTCTGATTTTCCACATTATCACATTTTGATTTGTAAGATACACACCTAGATTTGGAAAGTTTTATTGGCTATCGGACAAGCAGGGAGATAGACAAAATTAATGCTCACAAAGTCCTTTTCAGTCCCAGACATCTGTGAGTCTATGATATACAACAAATTATTTCCTCTGCAAATCCAAACCCTAGGCTACATAGTACAAATTTTTTCCTTGTTTTCAGCTGTCAGCTACTTGACTGCCCCTCACTGCCACTTTGCAAGTCTTGATTGCCAAGCATTTATTTTCTTTTTCCAGTTTGTCTGGAAGACAGAATGCCTCAGGAAGGGATTGTTGGGTTTTTCATATAAAGCACATGAAATATCTGTAATTATGGATTACATTTTTGTACCCAATATATGGCTGAAAGGAGTCCTGTGATAGAAACTTTTAGAAGATAATTGAATGTGTCAGCTGCATCAAGAAATTATGTACTTGCTTCACTTCGACAAACTGTAATAAATAGCCTATTGTCTGGAGAGTTTGCTTGGCATTTTCTTTTGCATTACAAAATTGTGCTAGTCCTTGTCACTGAATTTTTGGTTAACAACTCATAGAAACCCTTTGAACTAGAATTCATCTGTAGATAACAGTTACTGTGCATAGTTACCTAGAAAACAACAGATTTTAGTAATTCAACACTTCATTTCTACTATTACCCCAGACAAAGAATATGTGTATTTTTTTACCAAATTTACTTGGTTAAAAGCAAGAAATGTCTTATGCTGAGTGGCAATTAGCATTTCTCCATCTGAATAATGAAGTGAGAGAAAAAGCATTTATTCTTTATTCTTTATGTTTCCAATTGTGTCTTCGCATAATTGGCTTGGAACAGAAGTATCTTATTAAAATGTACAATCAATAACAGAAATAGGATTTCCAAGAAGAAGAACAAAACAAAATATAGTTGATAACTTCCTATTAAACCTCAGCCTTATATTGTATGCCCTCACTAAGAAGAATTGAGCTTGTTTAAAAATAAATAAATCATAAATCATAAAAATCTAGTAGAAAATGGAAATAAATAGTGGTCAAATCTGTATATAAACTGGAGTGATCATTTTTTAAGCTCAAAAGGAGTAGAAGAAATAACAGAGAGGGAGATCAGTAGATTTTTCACGTACGATTTCTCTCAAAATTGCTTAACGGGCAAATAAACCAGAGGAAATACTTGCTTCAAATAGGACAAAGGGTGGTATCCTTAATAGAAAAAGAACTCCTGCCAAAAGGTAATGAAAGCATTAAGTTCCCAATAAATAAAGGGGAAAGGAACAAAGACAATGAAATAGAGGCATATTAATAGCTAATAAACATTTGAACATTTTTCAACCTCACTCATTATCAACAAAATGGAAATTAGAATAACAATGAGATACTATTTTTAACATAACAGATTAATAGAACTGTAAAAAATGTGAATATTCAATATCAGAGATTGAGTGCAGTGACACAGACACACTCAACACAGCTGGAAGAAATATAAAGTGGCTCCAGGCTTTAGGAAAGGAACGTGGCATGCTATTCAAGAGTCTTGAAAATATTCTTACCCTTACCTGGGAAATTCTCTTTCTGGGATTCTATTAATGGAAATTTATCTGAAATGAAGAAAGATTTTTCTGCCTAAAGACATTCATTGCGATGCTGTTTATAATATTAATATTTGGAAATAAATGAAGTTTCTAAAAATAAGAGTGATATTAAACAAGTGAGAATAAAAATAATGTAGTCATTCAAAGATCTGTAAAACGTTTTGAATAATATCATAAAATGCCTAGATTTCAGTGTTAAATATAAAATTAGAGTATAAAATTTTATATGTAGAATAAGATCAAAGACGTAAAATACCTATAAAAATGACTGGAGTGGATTATAACAAAATGTTAAGAGTGGTTTTGTCCGGTGGGTAGGATTATGGGGAAGATGGCTGTGAAATTTATTTTCCAAGTGGAGACAGTTGGGAGATTAAAAGGGGCCTGGATCAATGGTTATGAACTAAAATGCTCCAGTATATATGGTCACATTTCTCTCAAACTGACTTCAAACGAATTTTGTCTAAAATTATACTGCTGTAAATGATGAGTAAGTGGAAGAGCTCAGTCATTCATTTGAAGGTGGTCTGGGAGAAGTGTGGTCAGGAAACAGCTCTGAGAAATAGAGGAGGGAAGTGGAAAGATGGAACGTTGGAGAAACATTCTAGGCCAGAAGTAAGGACTAAGAAATACGATGTTTAAACATTTGCAGAAGTCCTAACCATCAGTAAGGAACTGATAAAGGTTCCGGCTATGTGATGAAATACTATGCGGTCTTTAAGAAGAATTAGGAATATACATGTGCTGATCTGGAAAGATAACTACACTACAGTTTATAGGAAAATAAGCAAGTGGCTGACTGATATTTTTAATGGAGATTCCAATCTGGCCATCTGCTGGCTGGACAAGGCCTGAAGAAGTATTTATTGTGGCTGGCACCTTTCTTAACAAATTTGACTTTGTTGCCAACATTTAAAAACAAGGAATTGTCATACAACAATCTTGATTTCAACTTCTCTTGGAAAATCTGAAGCTTTAGTAAGCCAGCCTGTATTCCCATGGGCAGCAATTCTATGAGGTGTGGAAATCTGCCCCCTTTAGACATAGCTGTCTGCCTCAGTTTCCCCAGCCCCCACCACTCCATACCATCTCATGTTCAGTTTGCTTCCCTTTGTAACCCTTGATGCAGTACCTTATTCCATTTTCCTTAAACAGTAGATAAAACTCGTGCATATTTTTGTTGTTGTATCTGTAAAAGCAAAAGAAAAAAATCAATTCACAAACAAGATCAAGTTGTTTACAATGGTTACTTCCAGTAGATAGGATTAGAAGACAGAGGCCTAGAGAGAAAAAAACTGAGCTCTTACTTTATGTAAATATTATAAAGCATTAGCTTTAAAATAAATTTTAGTTCTTTTTTCGTGCCACATAAAAGATAAAAATAAAATTACATATTACCTGTGAAAAACATTAAAAAGGGGACCATATGTGGAAATTTGATAAGTAGAAATTGATATACATTAGAGAAAAATTATTGCATTATTTATTGTGCATATTTCATCTTAGGAAGTGAATTGCCAGATTAGACAACTGTTGTTCTATGAGTTATACATTAAAATAACAGAATCAAAGAAAAATATTTTTAAGTGAAAAATTATACCTAAACACAGAAATACCATTCAACCCAGTAATTCCATTACTGGGTATATACCCAAAGAAATATAAATCATTCCATCATAAAGACACATACATGTGCTTGTTCATTGCAGCACTATTCACAATAGCAAAGACATGGAATCAATCTAAATGCCCATCAATGAATGATAGACTGGATAAAGAAAAAGTGGTACATGTATACCATAGAATATGCAGCCATAAAAAAGAATGAGATCATATTCATTGCAGGAACATGGATGGAGATGGAGGCCATTATCCTTAGCAAACTAACATAGGAACAGAAAACTAAATACCACACGTTCTCCCTTACAAGTGGGAGCTAACTGATGAGAACACGTGGACATATAGAGGGGAACAACACACACTGGGGTGTTTTGGAGGGTGGAGGGTGGGAGGAGGAAGAGGATCAGGAAAAACAGCTAATGGGTAGTAGGCGTAATACCTGGGTAATGAAATAATCTGTATAACAAGCCCCCATGAACAAGTTTACCTATGTAACAAACCTGCACTTAAATAAAAGTTAACAAATGTATACATATGAAGATAACAAGGAAGAAGGTACAGGCTCCTTCAACGTTGTCCCTGTTCCCAGGATGGGAGCCACAGGGCAGACTGTGACTGATGGAACCCCAAAGGCTCCCCACCATGGTCAGTTTTACAGAGTTGTGAGTTCTCATCACTGGCATCGTTTGAGCAGAGGCTGGGTGACTCCAGCAGGAGTGTTCTCAAAGAGAATGGAAGCCTGCCTGAGAGACACCAGCTCTGAGATCTGGAGTTCTTTGGAAGCTCAGTTCACACACAAACCTCAGCCCTTGCTTTTTTCTAGAACTGGAGCCCTGCCCTGGGGTCTAACCAGAGAGGACAAGAGAGCCCAGGGCAGGGGGGCCCTGTTGGCATCAGCCACACCTGAGCAGGGCACAGGCAGGCAGGGAGGCGGACGTGGAAACCATATTCAAAACATTTCCTGATATTTGAGTATACTAACTATTTTCAAAGTCATTTCATATACCTATATAATTTTTTACATTTATGGTTCTTATTAAAAACACATTTCCAGAACTCCAAAACCTCTCTTATTCACACTGCTAATCAGAACCTCCTTCTTCTCCCAAAGGAAACCAGTATTCTGACTTGTTATTCATTTGGCCTGCTTTTAAGTTCTTATAAATGGGATCATACAGTCTGTACTCTTTAACATTCCCCTTCCTTCACTCAACATTATGTTTGTGAGATTCACCCATATTGTTACTTTATAGCATTGAATTCTCACAGAAACAACAAAAGGTAGGTCAAAAAGGGTTCAGCAATTTGCCATGAAGATAAAGAAATAAACCCAAAAGGATGAAGTGACTTGCCCAGGATCACACGACCAGTAACTGGCCAAGCTGAGTACTTAGATCTCCAGACGTCACATCTAGGGATAGTTCCTTTCATGTGTTAGTTCACCCCCGGAGAGGTGTGGCCTGCTGGGAACGGTGTGGAAACCCAGGCCATTCATTTCTTGACTCTCCTACTTACCCTCTATGTGACTTGGCACAAGCCACTTACCTTCTCTGAAACTTGAGTGGCTCATTGGCAAAACAGGCCCCTGTCATCTGTGCTTCAATGGCGGTCTGCTAATGTTTGTTACATGAATGAACACATGTTTGTTAGGAGAAAATGAGATCATGTGTGTAGAGTCTGGTGTGCTGCTTGTCACCTTTGTAGCAGTCAATAAACAGCCATGATAGCTGACACTGAAAAGAAAGTCTCATTTCAGGGGAAGCTTTCATGAAAGACTACATTTTAATGTATCAGTTGGAATACGTTAGGTTAGGGTTCATTAAGCTATCCGATGCTAGACAACAGAAAAGGAAGTGAAAAATCAATCATCGGGACTTTTCCAACGTCTGAATACTGGCTGTTGTGTGGATGCCCTGGATGACCCACTGCTTTCCCTGTGTCACCTGGAAGCATACATCTGGTGACAGCTCCTCTCATTGACCCTCTGAAGGCACCAAACATGTTTCTCAGACCCCCGTTTGTCCCTGGTTTTGGCGATATGTTAAAAAATGTCAGCGTTTCAAAGCGAATTTCTGCCTGAGTTTTTGACGTGCATAGAGCGCGAGTGAATTTGCAACAACCTCTGGGACAGCATAGCTTAGCTCAAACAGAATGTAAAAGCCATCCAGCTGGCAGGCTGAGCTGAGAAATCCACGTTCATCTAAGTTGGTTTGTGCCTAAATGCTCCCTGGGGTTTTACTTATTTTTCAACTGGCTCTCACTGTGCGAGTTCCGTCTTCTCAATGTTAAGTCACTGCACCATTAAAAGGATGTGATGTGACCGCAGCTAGCAGGCAGCATCAGTTGTTCTGTAACGGTCTGTAGGCATGGCACTAACTGTTGAGAATCTGTGGATGAATTTCTAAATATTGTGGCATTCTTATCCTTTAATATATAATAGTTATCACTACAATTTGTTGAGCATGTAGTATGTGTCAGACTCTGTGGTAGCTGCTCCCTTGGTGTTTCATTTAATTTTTACAATAAAACCCTTGAGGTAGGGTTATTTTCATTCATCATCATTTTATGGTGAAAGAAATTGAGGCCCAGAAATGTTGAATCACTTTCTCAAGGTCAATCAATTTGTAAGTGCCTGAGCTGGGATTGGAGCCTAGCACCATCTGACTTTCAAGCTAATGCTCTTTCCTCTATTCTCTGAGTTGCCGCAGGAATGAGGAAGCTTTGATATAAAAGGTCTGGAACATGGGAACCAGGAAAGAAGATGGAATCTGACCTTCCTGACATGTACGAGCCTATGGGAGTGAGCACCATGGCTTCCCAGAACATCCTGATGACTTCATATTAAAGAATACAGCCTGCCATGGCTAGTAAATGTTGCCATACCTGCCTAAAAGAAGGTCAAGTGTACTTGTATTGGCCTCAGCCTATGTCTGTACAACACAGGCTTCCTATGGGCACCCTGGAGAAATAGAGGCAATTTTTTAGATTTTTTTCAATCAGCAAAACGAGGTGTTA
Source organism: Macaca fascicularis (assembly GCF_037993035.2). Taxonomy (NCBI): domain Eukaryota; kingdom Metazoa; phylum Chordata; class Mammalia; order Primates; family Cercopithecidae; genus Macaca; species Macaca fascicularis. The sequence goes on from NC_088381.1 coordinate 76,352,989, forward strand.
CCTGCTGGCATATCACAGTTCTTTATTTAGCATTGCTGTTCTGTTCTGCCAAAATAATTCAAATATAATTATTTAAATTATTTATTATCATTATTAAAATAATGATAATATCCAGCACTTTGGGTGGCTGAGGCAGGTGGATCTCTTAAGTACAGGAATTCAAGACCAGCCTAGACAACATGGAGAAACCCTGTCTCTACAAAAAAAAAATACAAAAATTAGCCAGGCATGATGGCACTCACCTATGCCACCTACTTGGGAGGCTGAGGTGGGAGGATCTCTTGAGGCCAGGAGTTCAAAGTTACAATGAACTATGATTGTGCCACTGCATTCCAGCCTGGGCAACAGAGTGAGACCCTGTCTCAAAAATCAATCAATAAATAAAATAATGATGATTATATCAGCAAATCAACAAATTCACCCATAAGTAACCTCCAATAGTGAGTCCCAGACATGTGGAAGAGGGGGAGAAAATGTAAACACAGTGCTCCCTTGGGGGAACAAGGCCAGGCCCATGGTACATCTGAAGGTGAGAGGTACATCTCTGGGCACTCTTCGCCTTGCTCATTCCCTTTTTTTGTTTGGAGCCATTTGGGTATTTAAAGTAACCTGTGTACAAACCAGGCACTTAATCCCTGAATTCCATCCTGTTTTTTATACCCACTCCTCCCATCATAAGTCTAAGTCACTTTCACCTCTGTCCAGGACTGCTTAAGCCACCACATCAGGCTCCGTTTCCATCTTTACCCTTCAATAATTTATTCTCAAAGCAGCTAGAGTTTCCTTTCAAACACATAAACCACACCCTGTCTGGACAGGTTTTATTTTCCAAAGATGGCCACTTTTCCCACATGCTCTTACAGGGTAATACGGGGAGACCACCATCAACAGCAGGGTCTGTGTTCCCTCCCCTGACACTGGGCACCCTTTTGCAGTGGCCTCCGTGAGAAGAACACAGCAGACTTCCAGGACTGAGTTAGAAAACGCAATACAAGCTACCATTAGGCTCTCTCTCTCTTAGGATGCCTGTTTTGGAAACCCAGCCACCATGTTGTGAGGAAGTCAAGCAGCCGCATGGACGGGCTACGTGCAGTCCTGCTGAGGTGCCCATTAAAAGCCAGCATCACCCACTGGACATGTGAGTGAGTGAGGCTTCAGATGACTCCTGACCCCAACCTTTGAGCTGCCTCAGCTGCGCCAGTGAAGCAGAGACAAGCAGACTGTCAAGCCAAGTCCACACTGCAGATCTGTGAGCAAAACAGATGTCACTGGGTTAAGCCACTAACTTTAGGATTGGGTTATACGAAAAAGTAGGAAACTGAGACATCATCACTTCCTTGCTTAAAACCCTCCGATGGTTTTCCAATGTGGTGTGAGGAATCCAATGTCCTTACCTCCATTTAATAAAATCGAACATTGTGCCTAGATCCTTCTAGCCCCTGACTATCCCTCCTATCTCATCTTGCTCCACTCAGCCTTCTTCATTGTACCACAGCCGCAAGCTCCTTTCTCTCTGTTGAATCCACTGAGCTTGCTCCAACCTTGGGGCTTCTGTACTTTCTGTTCCTTCTGCCTGAATGCTCTTCCCTGGATCTTAGTGTAACTGGATTCTTCTTATCAGTCTCAGTTTTCAGTTCAAACATCACCTGCTTTACTGGTTGCCAGGACTAGCCTCTGAGTTTATTTCAGTTTAGTGGTCATACATATAATATTAGGTAAGTTGGGGTCACATTTTTTCTTGTGAGCCATGTTCAGGTGCGGATATGCAGGCATGGAATGATGTTGGATTTAAACAGAGTTGGAACCTTATCAGGTGAATATGGTGGAAGTGGAAGAGGTGCAGTGGCAGTTTTTCACTTTGCTCACATTCCAGATGTTTCTGATATCATTTTTGCCAGCTGTATTAGTCAGTATTTGTTGGTTATGCTGCAGTAACAAACCACCCAGAAGATCAGTGTCTTATTACAACCTAGGCTTATTTCTCACTCCTACCACATCTACCCCCAGTTTTCTGTAGTTCTACTTGAAGTCTTCATTTTGGGACCAGGCTGATGAAGTTGCTCTGTCTAGGACACACTTCTCATGAAAAAGGGGAAAAGGGCAATGGCAACATCATCCAATGGCTTCTCGTGGACATGGCATCCATTATTTATTGGCCAGAGCAGGCCACAGGGTCAGGTTGGGAGTCATCAGAGTGGCAATGTACTGCTCCCACAGGGAGGGGCTGCAGAAGGGTGACTTTGTAGGGATGGGTCTGGAGTTAGGTAGGGAATAATTTGAACAAATAATAAATTCTAGCACACCAACTTACCATGTTCTGCTTCAGACCCCTTTTAAAGCAACTCTGTGTCAGTAATCATGACTCCCCACTGAGTCTCCATGAGTGCTTTTCACTAAGACAATATGCTAATATTGAAAGACCTGGTCTCCAAGGTGTGTTTATCAGGGTTTTTTTGTTTGTGTGTTTGACTATTCTTTGGCTCATTTGCAGTCAAAGAGAGAGAATCTTGGTATGCAAATTCCAATGCTGTCTCCAATCCATTCTTTTCAATTATTTATTCCTCCAAATGCATTTATTGAGTGTCCCCTGTCATCATGGAGGTTACATTCTATGGGAGGGGAAGATATTAAACAATCAAAAAATAAATAAAATACGGTACATCAGAGTGTGATAATACAGAAAGGAAGAGAAGAGTCCTGAATGAAACATGTCAGTTAGTCCCAAAGCTATCCATAAAAGAGTGTTCCAGGAAAGAACAGCAATCATAACGTTCCTGGCTTGTGAGCATGCTTGGCATGTTCGAGAATTAGCAAAAATGTCACTGTGATTGGAATGTGGTGGGCAAGAGAATAGGAGAAGGAGGTGAGGTATCAGAGGTACCACGATAAGATCTTGTATAAAGTTGTGGGCCATGCCAAAAACTTTCACTTGTGCTCTGAGTGAGATGGGAAGCACTGCTTGGTTTCAAACAGATAAATAACATGGTGTAGCTTACAATGTGGCTGCTGTGCTAAGGGAAGGCAATGGAAGAACAAAGAAGCATCAGGAAGACAGATTAGGAGACACATTTTCAATGAGGTAGAATTGAGGCAACAGAGACCTGTATGGAGGTGTTAGAGATTTGGGTAGCTATAAGTGGCCAGATTGTAGGTAGATTTTGAGCATAAAGCCAAGATTTGCTGGTTAATTCGATGTCTGGGGTGAGAAAAATGGTGTCAATGATGAATTCAAGTTTTTAGCCTGAACAACTGCAAGGATGGAGTCACCATATATAGCAATGAAAGAAGCTGATTTGGGAAGGATAGTCAGGACTGTCAAGAATTTTATTTCATACAAGTTATGTTGAAATGCTTCAATGTCTATCAGACATCCAAATCAATATACGGTACAGGCAGCTGGATATATAAGTACTACATAGATTTGAGGGAGAAAATCTGGGCTGAAGATACAAATTTGGTAGTCATCACAGTATAAACGACATTTAAAATCAAGAGAATGAAAGTTCTCACTAAGAAATAGATATAGACAGAGGAAAGAAATTCAAGAAGTGAGACCTGGAGATTTCCAACATTTAGAGATAGGGGAGAAACAGCAAGGTAACTAGGGAGGATTGGCCAATGAAGTGGGAAAACAGACAGTGGCACTTGGAAAACTAAGTGATAAGGATGTGCTTAGAACAGGAAAGAACAATTCACTGCCCCACATGATCATGAATGGTGTAAGATGCATGTTGAAAATTGCTTGTTGGATTTGGAGAGAGGAGGTAATTGGTATCCTTGAGAAGAACTATTTCAATGGTGAGGAGAGGATGAAAACCCAAATGACAATGGATTCAGGAGAGGATAAGATAAAAGGAGACAGTGGCTTTATTCCATGGTGTTTTTCCTTTAAAAAGAGCATAAGAATGTGTTCAACAGCTGAAGAGGAATGTAGAGCAAGTGAGAACTATTTTTTTTTTTTTTTGAGACGGAGTCTCACTCTGTTGCCCAGGCTGAAGTGCAGCGGCATGATCTCGGCTCACTGCAAGCTCTGCCTCCGGGGTTCACGCCATTCTCCTGCCTCAGCCTCCCGAGTAGGTGGGACTACAGGCGCCAGCCACCATGCCCAGCTAATTTTTTGTATTTTTAGTAGAGACGGGGTTTCACCGTGCTAGCCAGGATGGTCTCTATCTCCTGACCTTATGATCCGCCTGCCTCGGCCTCACAAAGTGCTGGGATTACAGGACATTTTTTTGAATATGAGAAAAGATGACATGTGTATGCTAATGAAAAAGAGTGAGGAAAGTTGATAATGCAAGGTAGAGAAGAAACAATATGTAGATCACCAAGGGTGTATTTGGTCAGAGAAAGGAGAACAGGAAGTTGATCTATAGAAACAGGAAATGAGGTGTCTTTGCATGGGGGCAGATAGATGTGGTGATGGGAATGTATAGGACATGTCTTCTCGTATTAGTTCGTTCTCATACTGCTATAAAAACTGCTTGTATTAGTTCGTTCTCACACAGCCCTGATACTGGATTGGGTAATTTATAAGGAAAAGAAGTTAAATCAGCTCACAGTTCTGTGGGCTGTGCAGTCTTCTGGGGAACCCTCAGGAAACTTTCAGTCATGGCAGAAGGTAAAGGGGAAACAGGCAAAGTCTTCACTTGGCTAGCAGGAGAGAGAGAAGGAAGGGGGAAGTGCTACACACTTCCAAAACAACCAGATCTCATGAGAACTCACTCACTAGCAAGAGACCAAAGAAGGGAAAATCCACCCCTATGATCCAATCACCTCCCACCACCTCCCTCCCCCAAAATTGGGGATTACAATTCAACAGTGAGATTTGGGTGGGGATGCAGAGCCAAACCATATCACTTCTGATGGCTTCAACTATGTGTAGTAAAATAGGAAGCAAGGTGATTGTTTGAGAGTGAAAATGGGAGGAAAGATACTGAGGGGTTGAGAAGAAAGAAATAGAAATAGCCAACCAGGAGAGGAGATAAGTAGACTGATTAGTGAACTATTGTGTAATTTGTGACCACACTAAAAGTGCTTCAGGTTAGTGGTCAAGTATTCAAATTTGAGCAGTCATATAACATATGCTGTGTTCAGCTGCAAACATGGAATAGGCATAATATTGAATTTAAACAAGGTTGAAGTTTTGTCAGGTGCTATGGGCCAAATTTTGTCCTCCCCCAAATTCATATGTTTAAATCCTGAGCCCCAATGTGACTGTACTTAGAGATAGGGGTTTTAGGAGATAATTAAGGTTTAATGAGGTAATAAGGAGGGGTTCTAATCTTATAAGATTGGTGGTTTTATAAAAAAAAAGAGAAGAAGAGAAAGAGATGTCTCTTCCTTTTCTTGTGCATGCAAGATGAAAGGCCATGTAAACACATAGGGATAAAGAGATCATCTGCAAGCCAGGAAGAGATCTCTCATTAGAAACCCATTTGCCCAACACCTGATGTTGGAATTCCCAACCTGCAGAATTATGAGAAACACATTTCTGTTGTTTAAGCCACCCGTTTTTGGTATTTTGTTAAGGCAGTCTGGGCTGATGAAGAAAGGCATTGGGTGAGTAAAGGAAAAGAGGGTCAAGGAAGTTGAGGGTATGCAAGAGAATAGTTATGACCACGAGCCATGATTGGGTGAGAAGGGAGTGATGATATGATGTGGAGTGGAGGGTTGTCTAACTGTTGAGTATGGTAAAAATCAGTGAATTATGGATCTAACTTGATTTGAGAGTCCAACACTCAAAGGGATAAAGTGGCAAGATAGGATGTGATGGTCAGAAAGTGGGATGCTTTCTATTAAGATCATAGAAATGGTATAGTCATTGATAGTGGCAAAGTCTAGGGTATGACAAAAGAAGTGAAAAGATGCATTATTCAAGAAGTAAAAATTCCAGGGCGTTAGAAAGATTGTCTTGATGGGTGTTGAAATAAAGATTAGAGTAACTACTGGATTTACAGCAAGTGTTGAAGTGAGTGGCCATGGCCCATTGAAAATATCTTCAAAGAATAAAGACAAGTACCTGAGTAGAGTGACTTAATTGACTATGAAAAGGTTAGGTAGTGAGTAGTTGAGTCTGAACACATGAGCTTCAAAGCTGAGGGTAATTAGAGAGAAGGGAGTAACAATGAAATGTCAATGAAGACAAAGGAGAATATATATTCATATACATGTAGGTATTCTTGGTCCACAGAAAACCAAATTTCAGTTGGAGCAAAATATGAAGGGCACACTGAGAAGGGAGGCTAAAGATAAAGAAGACATTGCTAATGGCTGCCCTGAGTTTCAGAAGTACAGAGGAAGGGGGTCAGGTCCTAGGGGCAGGAAATGGGGTCAGATTAGGGCATGTGAAGAGATTGGTGGCATTTGAGTCCAGATAATAGGAAACTACCTGAGAGTCTGGATGTATGAAGGCTGATGTATAATGGGAAAGGACATTATGGAATTCATTGTGATCCACGGGTTCTGTTTGGCTCTCCTCCAAAGCCGGTTTTCTGCCCTTCTCTGGGTCTTGAGAAACTAGCCTCTTTTCAGGATGTACCACCTAGGCTGCTTTGTTCTTTAGCTTCCAGTTGGTTTTGACCAATGGGAGGCTCTAGCAGGTGATCAGAAGGCAGGAGGAAATGGTGATTTCCTCCTGCTTCCTCCCTGCCTCTTGGCAATTCTGGCAATAGCTGAATTCCTGAATTCCTCAAATAGCAATGTGGGCAGCCCCCCTTCACCTGTTCCAGCTCATGCCAGTAGGGCGGGAGATTCCTTCTCCCTACACTGGTCCCTCGGTAATTACTATCCCTTGTTGGTTCTTGTATCCCTGCTAATACCCAGCCCCTTCATTAACTTTCTCCACCTGAATGGCTCTTTTGATTCATACCTGGACTCTGGTGGTCTTACCTTCTGCTAATAGGGCTACCACATGTGTGGGTGTGCCATGGACAGTTCCGCTTTACATAATTTCTACCAATGTAATTATTAACTGTACCCCCTTTCACTCTCAAAAGTCTTTTAGTTTTGATGAATTATAGCATCCCCTGGTTCCATTTGTTTCTGTCTTAAATGCCTGAATTCAAATCTCTGGATTACCTTCCCTCTAGCCAGGGTCTTTTTGGTCTCTTCACAGTCTTTCCTGTGAAGAGAGAGCCTGGGTGTCTGGAGAGGGGTTGATGCATTAGCTTGTGAAAGGGAGGGGGGAGTTTAAGAGCTCAACCTGGTCTTTATCTTTATTCTACCAACACGGTAAGCTAAAAGCAAATGAGAAAACAAAAGTCTTCATGTTTATGTTTCGTGTTTTTCCATGCTTAATAATGTATAATAAAGAGACACTTCCCTAGGGTCACTGGCTCATTAGCCTCTTATCTTATTTTAGATACAAGTGAAATCACCCCTAATAGCAGCACAGGCAAAATGAGACATGTCAAGTGGTTTTGTGACCTTGGGCAAGTTAAACTAAGCTCTCATGGCCTTGCTTTCCTCTTTTGTAAATGGGAGTACTAATTGTACTTGCCTAATAGGAGGATTAGGATTAAATGAGTTAATATATAAAGACGTGAAATACTGCCTGACACACGTATTAAGCATTATGCAATGTGCTGCGCCACACACACACACACACACGCACACACACACACACAAATACAGACACAGACACACATAGAGTGATGAGGAAAGGCACCACGCAGAGGCATGGGGGAATAGCTTTTTGTGTAGCAAAGAGGAGAAAGTGACTCTGCTCTGAACACAGAACTGTGGCTCTGATGTAATATTATGCTATAGATCACTGTAGTTTGTCGAAACAAAGGGCTGTTTCCCATTTAGAGAGAGTGAGCATTTCCTAGGAGAAGGGAGAAAAGGAAAGCTTGCTTGCTTTAATTTGAGTCTCTGCAGAGCAATCTACTTTTGATCTTCCGGAGACCAGCCACTGGGAAACACAGAACAGCTTCCAGCAGCCTGTACACATTTTTGGTTTTTGTCCATGCCAACAAAATAAATCACATCTGAGTTCACTTTTGTGATCTAACATAAATTCTGGGGTGGTAGAAAGTGCAGAGAAGGGTACATCACTCTGTGTCCAACTAGAAGATAGATATCATTAAGTAATTTAAGCAGAGGAATTGTAATATGACTAATCATTGGAGAATAGTGATAAAGATAGAAAGGAAACTGCTCAGTGCAGTGGCTCATGCCTGTAATCACAGCACTTTGGGAAGTCAAGGCTGGAGAATCGTTTGAGACCAGCCTGGGCAACATAGTGAGACCTCGTCTCTACTAAAGTGGTGGCACATGCCTGTAGTTCCAGCTACTGGGGAGGCTGAGGAGGAAGGATCGCTTGAGCCCAGGAGTTTGAGCTTGCAGTGAGCTTACGATTGTGCTACTGCACTCCAGCTTGGGTAACAATGAGATCCTGCCTCAAAAAAAAGAGGGTAGAGGAGAGGATAGAGAGAGAAAGAAAAGAAGGAAGGAAGGAAGGAAGACAGAAAGAGAGAGCGAGAAAGAAAGACAGAGAGAAAGAAAGAGAAAGAAAGAGAGAAAGAAGAAAAAGAAAGAAAGAAAGAAAGAAACAAAGAAAGAGAAAGAAAAAGAAAGAGAGAGAGAGAATGAACTGACTTTAGAGGTAACCTGGAGTTGAAAGAGAATACCCCAAGGACAAATTTGGAAGAAGTTCCCTTCTTATTGAAGAAGGTGTGGCTGAAGCCAGTGCATAGTGAGGAAACTCAGTGGCTCACTGGAGCCAGAGCTGGTCTACAGTTGCTGGGCATGCAGGAATAGCCCATGCCTAAGCCTGGTGGGCAGGCAGGCAGAGGGAGTGGGAGCCCTGCATGAGGTGCAGGTCCTAGAGTGCCTGGTGTCCCAAACAAGAGGGAAGGAAAAATACTCCAGAGCACAGGTGGGCTGCAGATGACAGTGGGCATGCAGGGGAATTAAAGGACTCTCTGGTGGTGCATGCAAGGCTGGAACACACAGTGCTCGAGTTGATAGCTTTGTGAGAAAAAATTCCCTGGGGCTAGTGGGCAAGCGTACATGCAGAGGGAATCAATCAATCAGGGCACCACTGCAGACAGGAGCTGGAGAGGCCTCTGTCTCCAGGAACATAGTGCAATTCCAGGTGGGGCGACAGGATCACTTGCAGGTCAGCCCTGCAGAGACAGTTTTTATTCTTCTATAATATTACCTATCAGATGAGGTCTCCCGATTTCTGACAGCTGTTCCTTCTATAGCTTTGTGATCCTGGTCACTGAAAATTCTCCTTGTCCATTGTCTGGTGCAATATTCCAGATGTAATAACACTAGTTTAAAAAATACCAAAAAAAATTAGTTCCTATTCCTGGCACACTTTGGGAGAGTGTCATGAGCTTTTGCTAGCTTTTGTTGCAACTATACAAAGGTTATTTTAAAATTAATGAATTGTGTTCCAAATAATAACCATGGCTATGCAGTATATAATTGGGCTTGCTGATAGTTACCATTGTGGATATGTTCTTTCAATCTACCAGAATGTATACTTTGCATTTTTATAATCACAATATTAAGGACTTGGCAATGTATTCCAAGGTAGCATTTCTATGAATGACATCCATTTTCTGTCTCATTACCAGGAAGGGTCATTAGGTAATCTTCTGATGGCACTGGGTAAATCTATTTTTTGAAATTATTCTCCTGAGATAAACAGATAAAGTCATCATTTTGTTCGCTGTGGTGTCTCTAACTCTCAAAATGACTGATGGGCCATAATGATATTCCATGGGGATGGAGAGAACCAGCAGTGGGGTTGGCTTGTGGTTGGCTTGTGGTTTCCTTAGCAACTCTCTCTTAGGGACACCATGGCAGCCACATTTATTCAAAGTTAGGATTCTTGAAAAAAAAAAAAAAAAGACAGTATTTCAATTGAGACTGTATATACCTAAATTAACTTGGCTCAAGAGAGATGCATTTTGCATTGCTATCATTTTTTAGTTGGTGTGCTGATTTCTTGCTAGAAAAGCAAATTCTGCCCTCAAAAAAGTATTAGCAGGGAGGGGCGACTGCTAGGGTAGAAAAGATTAGCAGAGCTTCATAACTCGAATTCCAAAGAGAAAGTGGTTTTCTCTTAGCTCTGTTTTCCAATATAGCCCTGAGGGGAACTAATTTAGAATCTAAGCAAGCCCCTTTGAATACATGGTCTCCTTAGTACCCTACTATTCGGTCAAAGTAGAAATCACTTAGTCTTTCTCATTGTTTCTACAGAAAAGCTGGTCTCTGTGTGAGATTTATTATCATTTCCTGAACAAGGGTTTCTCAAGCTTGGCACCACTGATATTTTGGACTGGGTAATTCTTTCTAATATACTGCCTTGTATATTATAGGATGCTTAGCAGCATCCTTGGCTTCTACCTGCTAGATGTCAATCACGTCCCTTCCTCTACTGGGATGACCGTAAGTCTCCAGGGACTAGGAGACAAAATGGCCCCAGTTGAGATGGGTTGTCTCAAAGAAAAGTGTCATGTGATCCCATGAGTAACTTGCTGCCACTTTTCCTTTATCAGACCTCATTTGCAGCTTCCTAAAGCAAATAACCCATGCTTCAAACACTTCAGAATCCATGCTGAGAATGCCTGTTAAAGAGAGCTATATTATATTTACAAATAATATTATAAGTACTCTTATACATAAGGACATAACACTGATGTTCTGGTTAGCAGTAAGAAGAAATGATTTGATCCATCTTTTGGCCTCAATCACTTCTCATCTCTGCCATCACCATTCTCATCTCACCTCTGTCATACCCATATTTCTTTGTTTGTTTTTTGTCACCCAGGCTGGAGTGCAGTAGCACAATCTTGGCTCACCGCAACCCCTGCTTCCCCGGTTCAAGCAATTCTCAGCCTCCTGAGTAGCTGGGATTACAGGCATGCACCACCACACCAGGCTAATTTTTGGTAGACATGGGATTTCTCCATGTTGGCCAGGCTGGTCTCGAACACTTGGCCTCAGGCGATCCACCCACCTCAGCCTCCCAAAGAGCTGGGATTACAGGTGTAAGCCACTGTGCCCAACCCCCACATTTTTCATAAGAGAACATACATCAGATAGAAGGCACCAATTACCTTCCAGTACCAAGACATGAAAACTAAAAAAAAAAAAAAAGAAATAAAATAAGAGGAGAAGCCATGGGAGAATCGATGATGAATTTCACAGGACATAGTTTTGTAGAATATTTATTGATTCTACTTGTCCTATAATTCACCACAAAATTAGATACATCTTGGGGGAGATTTATGTAACATTTTTAAGCCTAGAAGATAGTTTCTTTTCCCCCAAAATCAATGATAGCAAAAATTCTAAATTAACAAAAGAAAATGTGCAGCTCCTTGTACTTCTGTCTGACCAAACTACATTTCTAGGAAGAAGGTGTTAGTCTGTAAATAATATATATGGAGAGTTTTTTCTGACTTCAAAAAATGATAGTGTTTTCTAGAACCTTTATAATAAAGTTAAAATAGACTAATACTGGAATTGAACCAATGCTTGAAAAATAGGATGTGAACTAACACCAGTGTCAGCCATGAGATACCCAGTTGTTTGCTGGTTGTGTTGGAACTGGTTTTAATATTGGGATGGAGCTTATATCACAAGGGAGATGGCAAGACCATGGATCTGTATATCACACTGACTTGAGTTTTGAACCCAACACCAGTACTCATTGGCTGTGTGATTTCAGGCACCTTATCTAACCCTTCTAAGCTTAAGCATCCTAATCTGTAAATAAGAGTAAGATACAATCGTCGCAAGATCACTATGGAGATTACAGCTTGGAGACATTATAATGCACATAATATCCCGAGCAGACTATCTGGCCTGAGGATGAGTCTCTTCACTGTGGGATAGGGAGTCCAGCCTGGCAAGACTTCTAACACCCTCAGCCTTAGGCTAACACATCTAACCCAGTGTTCCAGGTCCTTATGCGTGTGGCTGATCAGAATTTACACGTTTACCTGAAAACCAAAAAATTACAGTCGACCTCAGAGGTTTCCAAATGACAGCGTCAGCCTGTCTGACTCATATATGCCAATAAGGATTCCTGGTTTATATCCTAGAGGCTCTGATTCAGTGGATCTACAGCAGGACTTGGGAATCTGGATTTAGAAAGCTCCCTGGAGGTGGTAATGGGTTTATTTCACAATCTAGTGGGTTCCATCGGCGCATTCACTTTGTGAAAACTCACCAACTGATGCATTTTTCTGTATGCATGTGATATTATATGTCAATAAAAGTTTAATTGAAAACAAAATATCTCCCCAAGTGATTCCAAGACACAGTCAGATTTGAGAGCCACTCGTTTTCTATCTTTCCCAAACCACATTTAAAAGTCAAAAAATGGCCAGGCACAGTGGGTCTCGCCTATGATGTCAAAACTTTGAGAGGCTGACGCAGGCAAATCCCCATCTCTCCAAATAATACAAATATTAGCCAGATGTGGTGATGCACCTGTAGTCCCAGCTACTCGGGGGGCTGAGGTGGGAGGACAGCTTGAGCCCGGGAGGCAAAGGTTACAGTGAACTGAGGTGGTGCCACTGCACTCCAGCCTGGGCAATAGAGCCAGACCTTGTCTCAATTTTTTAGAAAAGTCAAAAATTATAAATACGATGATTTTCATCATCATTGAAAGAATTGTTGGACCAGCACCCTTGGCCAGCTGGAGTAGTCACTTCCCAAAGTTGCAGAAGAATAGATCTTGAAAACATATAGAAGGTATCTAGCCCGAGACTTTCATTTTATAGTTGAAGAACACTAAGACCTGGGAAAGGAAGATGATTCCCTTATGTGACCCGGCAAGGAACTGACAAAGCAGAGAGGTGTCCTGATGGCCCTTCCTGTCCTGCCTGTATAAAATGTGAGTCACTTGTAAAAATGTACCCACATTTCAAACACAGGACTAGATGCACAAGAATGTAGGCCTTGGTGACCTGGAGTCTCCCTGCCGATGGAGGGCTTGGCCACCGCTGAATGAATGCCTGAAGGTAAATGAATGATTCAGCCTTTCAGTGTCTTACATTCTGACCCACACCTTTTACTTCTATTAAACTTCAAGGCATAAAAATGTCTCAGGAATAAAGCACTTTCAAGCTTCTGCTCAAGCACTGTCCTTCATGGCAATTGTGTTTCTGAAATCAGAATAGTACTCCTCAATTGCTGGGCCTTCCGCTGAACTTTGAAGACAGAGAAAATGAAAAATGGATTGCTAATTGCTCTTGTCTTCATTGCTGCTCAACTAGAAATTAAAAGCCTTAACACTGTGGAGCCAAAGATTATAGATTGTGTACAAAGTGGCACACTTGGAGTTTTCTTCTTTTCAAGAGCAGTTAATTTTCTCCTAGGAATTCTCACGGCTCACTGTTCTCTCTAACATTGAGTAACTGAAAGCAATTGCACATTTTAAGCTTTGTAAGTGGTATTTATTTGTAATTTTGCTTAAGAGATGAATCAGTTAAGACTTATACAAAACATCAGTATGTCTAAACACAGGGTGTCCAGGGCAATTGCTGTGAATTGGACTAGCGGTTTAGTGCCAAATTTGCTAGTTTATTTACTTATTTCAGTTCTGGATAAATAGGGTAAGCTAAGTTCATAACGCTGCTGAGACATTTTTCCCCAGGATGATGGATAAGAAAGCCGATAGAGATACACTGTCGATGTCTTAATCAGACATTAAACAGTTGAAATATGTTAACCATCTGACTTCCTAACCAAAACTACTGGGATTTTTTCCCCCAACCAATTGAAACGATGAGACAACTAATTCTGTCACTTGGGAAGGACATATTAAGAAAAAGCCTCACAATGGAGATAGATGGATGAACAGCAGTAAAGCTGAGGCTGCCTCACTTGAGTCTGAAGTCAGTGGCATAGAAGTTAAATAACTTCAGTTCGATCCTCATAGTCACCCTTCGAGGCTGGAATAATACGCCCACTTTTCAGGTGAGAAAATTAAGGCACAAAAAACCTGCCCCCATGACTCTCTGAGCTAAGGGTATGATGAGAGGAGGAGGCCAGGGAAATCTCCAAAGAGCAGTGAGTCTTCACTGTCACCACGACTTGTTAAAGCATCTGTCACCCTTCATAGAAAATCAGTTGTTTGAAGGCAGCTGTTGTCCATGATTCCTGTTTAAACATTTGGGGCCCAGCCGGGTGCCTGAAGCACAGCAGGTGTGGGTCCACAGTTGGGGATGGCACTCGAGCTGCCTGCCTTTCCTCACCCCTGCCCTCATCTTGGGCCTGTATCTGGCAGGAAGAGTTGATGGCTCTGCTGGTCCATGTATCCAGTACATTATACACCGAGGCCCTGGGGGGTGCTGCTCTCCTCCATGTTACACTCATTCAGCTATTCCAGTTGGCCAGAGCAGGCCCCATGGCCTTAACACTCCTCACCAGTCCTCTCCCTCCTCCTGGGCACACAGGCTCTTGCACACTTCCATGTGCTGTACATCGAGGCCTATAGTGAGAGGATCATCAAATCCAAATCCCAAATACTTGATTTGGGCTTAGAAAGAGAGAAGGGCCCTTTCACATTGCCCTTGCCCACCTGGTCTTCCCTAGGCTGCCAGAGAACTCATCAGTGGTGTTTGGGCCACAATCCCAGCTAACAATCATAACCAAAGGGTACTTCGGTTCTCCATTTACTACTGTCCCTCGTGTGTTTCAACCTCTCAGAAGCAGAGTTTTGTCCATGAGGCAATCTAGTAACATCACAGCTCTACTGCAAACCATTGCCACTGGCTTCTGCACGATGATTTGTTAAAGAAAACAGAAGTGGCATCTCTGGCATTCATGTGTACGGCTTTAAAAAGCTCCAGTGGCTGCACTGCCAAAGCTGAAGGCTCCAGGTGGGCCAGGCCTTTCGCAGGAGCTGATTCTGCTGTTTGCTGGGTTAGAGAAAACAGAGTGGGGTGTCACAGGTCCCGGGCCTGGCAGCGGGGCTCTGCAGGGAAGAACCAGTGAAGAGATGGGTTGCAGAGATTGGCTATCTTCCCAATCTCTCATTTCTACAGTGCCACAATGATTTTAATTAAATACCCACCCTGACTCAGCAGCAGCTGACAAGGCTATTCGCAGAGCCAGGAGCCTGATAAATAGAGTGTTACTGGAGGTAGTCAAACTTCAAGGCCGCTGCTGGAGCCCGCCAGCCCTACTCTTCTTGCCTGCCAGCACGCAGTGCCAGTGACAGCCCCGTCTTCCTTCCCTTCAGTGGGACTCCCCAGGGGCTGCTTGGAGGCAGGCAAGCTGTGCCTTCTCAAAACCTTGTGGAAGAGACATTTTCTGGACTCCACTGGTCTTGGCTGCAAGACCAAGGTTCCTTTACTGAACCCTTAATGGGAAAGCTGCTTAATTACCCTGTAAAGGTTGCATCTGGTTTTTGCATAGCTGTGGCTGGAAGATGACTTCTGAGAGCTCTCTGCAACACCTGAAGGAAGACGGAAGAGAACAGCTCTCAAAGAGAGGAATCCTGGGTTCACACACCGCAGTGGAGAGCCGTGGAAAGCCTCAGGCTTTGTGCCAGACCCACATGGGTTCTGATAGGGACTTTTCTGATTCTTACCAGGGTTCCTGGGCTAATTACTCAACTTCTCCAGTCTTCTAATATGCAAATAGGATTAATAATAATATCTATTTTATAGGGTGTTAGGAGTATTCATTGAGACAAAAATGGCACAATCTAAGCCTTCAGTAAGTGGTGACTATCATTTCAATGTATATTATCCGGGTAGATGATGGATAAAACTAGAGCCTATGGCAGAGCTGCCAAGACAAAGCAGATATTTATAAGCACTTACAATATTTCAGATATCGAGCTACATGGTTTGACATCATTCTAGGCAACAGGGGAAAATAGTTGTTCTGTTCCCTCTCTCCAAGGAGAGGATTCAAGGTCTCAGTGAGGTTGCCTCAGGCTCTTCTGCCTCAACATGTAATGCAACTGTCTCATAGTGTTTGCCAGCCAGCCAAACAAGTGTTTGCCAGGTTCAATTATTATTCAACAAATTTTCCTTCTTTCCCTTTAGATGAGGAAATTATCTCCTTGCCCCTTAATATTGAGCTTGGTCCTGTAGTTTTTTTGCCAATAGCATGTGAGCAGAAGTGACAATGTCTGAGTCCTGAGTTTAGGCCTGAAGGGGCATGGTGAGTTTCTGATCACCATTCTGGAAGTTTCCTACATCTGCCGGAGTCACTGACCCTCTAACCTGGGCCCCTAAATGGGACACATGGAGAAGATTCCCAGCCTGAAACAGAACTGCCATAACCAGCCTGCAATCCTGTGAGCAAAAATAAATGCCTAGTGCTACATGCCAAAATATTTTTGTAGGTATTTGTTATACAGCAAGAGCTGACTAATTCAGTCTCCTGGGGAACTGAGCGGAAAACAAGACAAAAGTATTGTCTATTCTGGGATCTCTAATATATCTGGGGATTCTGCTATTCCTCTGAACCCAAAATTCAACCAAGAAGAAAAATAACCACCATCTTTTTAGGAATTACTGACTCCCTTCTCTTTTTGCCCATGTTAGGCTTAACAAAAGAGAACATGGTTTGGCAACTATTTTTCTCCACCTTTCCCATCTTACACCTGAACTTCTACATTTTATGGTCTCTGACTCAACTAGGACAATTTCCCAATGAGACAAAGGTGACCATGACTAGCAGAACAGAGAGAAGGGATCAGTACTTCAAACTATTACATAGCTGTGGAAAGGTTCAATGAATCGAAAAGGATAGAATAAGTGCTAAATAAATCCATGATTTCTTTTATTTATTTATGAATGCAACAAATACTTATTGAGAACTTTATCTTACTGATAAAATACAGGATGCCAAATTAAGTTTGAATTTCAGATGAACAGCAAATATTTTAGTATAAATTTGTCCCAAAATATTACATGGGATATATCTTTACTAAAAATTATTTATTGTTTGTCTGAAATTCAGATATAACTGGGTGTCCTGTATTTTTATTTGTGAAGTGTAACATCTCTACTAACTGCAATCCAGGTACTGTGTTAGATACCGAGGATAGAGTAGTTAGGAATGGTGGGAAGGTCTCATTCCTCAAAACGCTGGTAATATCTTAGATGAGATATGCAATGCATACAAGATTTATATATAGGCAAGTATATAAAACATGAACATGGACATGTATACAAATTACATTAAATCCTTTAATATGGGAAGCTGGGTGCTATGGGCTGTATAGAAGGAGAAGGTATTAGCACATGGACTGCCCCTACTTCAACCCACACCTGTGTCTTCACAGATTGCTCCACATTCCGAGTGACGAAGGAGAAAAAAAATTCAAACTTGTCTTTTTGGATGGCTCTACATGATGTTTTGGCAATTGCCAAAATTAACTGATGCAATGTTAGAGCTTATTCAGGGATGGCCTTGAAAGAAAACATATGTATTAGTCTGTTTTCGTACTCCTATAAAGACTTGCTCAACACTGGGTAATTTGTAAAGGAAAGAGGTTTAATTGACTCACAGTTCAGCATGGCTGGGAGGCCTCAGGGAACTTAAAATCATGGCTGAGGGTGAAGAGGAAGCAAGTACCTTCTTCACAAGGTGGCAGGAAGGAGAATAACCAGCAAGGGAAATGCCAGATGCTTATAAAACCATTGGATCTCATAAAAACTCACTATCACGAGAACAGCATGGGGGAAACCACCCCCATGATATAATTACCTCCACCTGGTCTCTCCCTTGACACATGGGGGATTATGAGGATTACAGGGATTACAACTCAAGATGAGATTTGGGTGGAAACACAAAGCCTAACCATATCAACATAGAAGGCAAATTGGCTCAGCAAATAAATATAGCCACCCATCTCCTTGGTCATTTTATTTAGCAGAGAGACTGTGATTAATGGACAATAGCTAATAGTTTGGTCAGATTGTCAGAGACTCAGAAGAGGCAGTGCTGGAGCATTGCTGACAAGGACTTTTGGAGAAGTGTGTGCAGCTTTTGAAATGACCCTAGGATATAAAAGTATCTGTATTTTATATGAGGGCCCAACAAAGCACTTCCACCACAGAGTGATTTCTTAATAATCAGGAGGGAAAACTGACCCAGTCTGGGAATACCTGTCAGTTTCCTTCCCTGGGCCTCCTAGGGCCAGCCCAATGGGCAGGTGAATGGTGGCAGGAATGAAAACCATACCAATGCCCAGCAACCTGGATTTAGGTTTGCCAAATCTTTTTGTTTGTTTGTTTGTGAGACAAGGTCTCGCCCTGTCACCCAGGCTGGAGTGCAGTGGCATGATCTCGGGTCACTGCAGCCTTGACCTCCCAGGCTCAGGTGATCCTCCCATCTCAGCTTCCCCTCCAAAGTAGCTGAAGTACAGGAATGTGCCACCATGCCTGGCTAATTTTTCTATTTTTTGTAGAGACGGGGTTTCACCATGTTGCCCAGGCTGATCTCAAACTCCTGGACTCAGGTGATCTGCCTGCCTTGGCCTCCGAAAATGTGGGGATTACAGGCATGAGCCTCTATGCCCAGTCTCTCTATTTGCCAAATCTTATCTGTGTACTGTATTGCTGAGTAGCCAACTTTCTGACAGCAGCAACTAACTACAAGTCATTAGCATAGTATCTTGGAAAGCCACCTAGATACTTAGTGGCTGGTTGATTTCCTCTACCCTCTTCCATTGTGGAGAGATATCAGTGAAAGAGATATATTCTGAATTTGAACCTGCTCTCCTTGCCAGTCACACTTCTGCTAGTTACCTGTATATGTCATATTATATATTATAGAATGTGTGTGTGTGTGTGTGTGTGTGTGTGTGTGTGTGTTGAAAAACTAGACCCTTAGCCCAAGTGATGAACAATACTTTTCTTGGAAGGGAGGCAGACTTGCAGAATAAAGAATATGCTCAGAACCAGTTTCCAGTATATCATTTAGCAAATCTCACAGTCATATTACAATGATCCATGACAAGGGCTAGAACTGGGATGCATATCACATAATTAGATCTAATGACTCCCTAGCAAAATTATTTTCATCTAAATTTATAGACTCTGTTAGTCTAAAAGTTTTAGTACTCAGTTACAGAAGGCTTCCACCCATGAATACAGTGATTTCATGGAATTGGATACTAAGAATGCCATCTGGCCATTTTGAACTCCTCATGCTATTCAATCAACCAGCAAAAAAAGGGTACTACATGGTTGGCTGGGGCATTTAATCCTGCCAAGGAGACATGGTGTTGTATGAATGAAGCACAGGTGTTCCTCTGGACACTTCTTAGCTCAGCCAGGCTGAACATGAGATGCTAATGGGCAGGACCACCAAGGGCTCATGTCTTCAGGAAGGAAGGGTTGAATCATCTCACTAGGCAAGCATCCCAGATCACCTTGTGTGCTGCTGAAAGCCTAGGGAACAGAGACAGTATAGGGGACTGGATTTATATGATTCGTTATAGCCTTTAGACCAGTTGCAGTAAAAGGGTTATGGCCTCCCTGATATTTATTTTTATATAGGTTGCATTGCTTCAAAAGTTTCAAAATATTGAGACAGAATCAAGAGAAAACCAAGGCAGAAATAGATGTTACCCATAAAACCTGGACCCAGAACTAGGTGCATTTGCTGAGGTTTGGTTGGGGTTCACGTGAAGTGTGGTATAAATGAGTTCTCAGCATACAAGAGTGTGCCACAGTATCTTGATGAGAACTTTATTTTGAAAGATGATTATAAGAAGAGGTGAAGATGAGGATGTGGGGTTGCCAAGCAGGTGTACTATATGGACCTCAGCCAATTTTGGCTTCCCAGAATCCAATGCCTTTCTCATTTAGAGTCATCCCAGAAGTGAGGGACACATTCCTACTCACAATGGAGAAGCTGAAATGGGGGAGATATTTCTCTTCCCAGATCGCTAGAGGTAGAAGGAGTGCACACATGAACTGTGCTCAGCCAATCATCCACTATCACCCAAGATTCTCAATCTTAAGAGGGCATGACCAAGAAAGAATAGTTAGTGACCATTTGCAGTAGGTGCAATGGTACAGCTGAATGCACACTGATGTGGTCATGGGCACTGAGGCCCAGCAGAACACTGCAGAGCCAGTGTTCTGTGGTTTGGGTTCCAGAATGTGTGGTCAGGTCATGTTCTCTTTCAGCAGTTCAGACTCTCTTGGCCCCTGGCTGTGTTATGACTCAGTGTTCTAGATTTCCCTGTCATTCTGCACACTAGTAAGGATCCTTGCAGTGAATCCTACATCTAGTTTAGTAGGCCACACTTAAGTCCGTTGTTCACGATCAATGTTCCTACAAGTGGTTTGCACAATGAGAAGGTTGGGCACGGCCCTGGAGTGGGTGGGGAAGTGTGGGGAAGACACATTATCATTGGAGAGAAGATGATCAAGGACAGGCCCAGAACGTTGGATATGTCATGTGCAAAAAGCCGATGTCATACGTGTTGATGGCAGAATACGGCAGAAGAGGAATATGGTAAACCAGATGTAAAATTATTCAGAAAAGGAGGGGAAGCAATCCACTGGCCACACTGAAATGAATGCAGAGGGACTGTAGAGTAGTTTAGCCAAATCTATCATGTATTAGAGAAGCAGAGATGTTTTACACAAAGTAGACAAGTTAGGATGTAAAGCAGGCACCTGAGAGCAAAGAAAAATCAGACCTGGCCGGGTGCAGTGGCTCATGCCTGTAATCCCAACGCTTTGGGAGGCCAAGGAGGGTGGATCACAAGGTCAAGAGTTCAAGACCAGCCTGGCAAATATGGTGAAACCCCATCTCTACTAAAAATCCAAAAAAAAAAAAAAAAAAAAGCCAGGCATGGTGGCACACACCTATAGTCCCAGTTACTTGGGAGGCTGAGGCAGGAGAATTGTTTGAATCCGATAGGCAGAGGTTGCAGTGAGCTGAGATCACACCACTGCACTCCAGCCTGGGCAACAGAGTAAGACTCTGTCAAAAAAAGAAAGAGAGAGAGAGAGTGCAAGAAAGAAAATTCAGACCCAAGTCCTACCCCTGAGTCTGGGGTGTGGGGGACATGCAGGGTAGGGTGTCCTCTAGGCAGAGCTAGGTTTTAGTTAAGGTGAAGAGGCAGAGCAGTGTTTAGAAGGAAGTGAAAGTGTAGGAGAGTTTGTCTACCATGCGACAGATGTTCCATGGAGCATGATGAAGCCTTGCAGGGGAAAGCACAGGGCTGTCCCATCTAGGAGGCAGCACATCCTAGAATGCAGATTGTTGATTTCGGAGAGAACAGGTGACCATCCCGGGCAGATGTGAGGTACACCGTGTTTACGTAGCACAAAGTTGTCCAAAGGTTAATCCAATCTTCACATGTACCTACATAAGATGCACTACATGGGTTCCTAAGTAGACTCCTGAGATAGTGACAGGCTTTGAGCTGCAAAGACCCGGCTTTTAGTCCTGCGTCTGTCATTTAGTAGCTGTGTGATCTTAAGCCTTTCATTTTTGTTTACCCATCTATATAATGGGACTAACAAGGCCCATAATGCTGGGTGGTTGTGAGTGTCAGAAAGATTATACATAAAAGTACTTGAGGAAAAAGTTTCATTTGACAATAATTTTAAATGTACAAGTTGCAAGAATAAAAATGGTACAAATAATACACATATACCTTTTACCCAGATTCACCTATTGTTATTATAATAGTATATATACTGTTATTTTATATATATACTGCTATTATAACTGTATATATTATATCTAGTTATATATATATACTGCTATTATACTGTTATACATATGGCAGGTTATAATATATATAACAGTGTATATATATGTTATATACACTGTTATTAAAATCTACTGTTATAACATTTTATCATATTTGCTTCCTTTATCATTTAGTCTCTCCATATTTATATATCTTTAAAAATATTTAAAATATATATGTGTATATAAAATATCTGTGTCTATCTGTATAAAATATTTTTGAACCACTTGAGGGTAAGTTACATATATCACGGTCCTTAATACCTAAACACCTCAATCTGTATTTCCTAAGAACAAGGTACTCTCCTACACAACTGCAGTGTAGTCATCAACTTCAGAAACTTAACAGGATATGATAGTTTAGTCTACCATTCATATTCCAGTTTTGTCACTTGACCCACTTCTGACCTCCTGGCATCTCCCCTCCTGTACAGATTCCACCTAGGGCCGGGCTGTGCACTTAGTTGCAAGTCCCTCATCTCCTTTCTTCTTTTAATCACAACATTTCTACAGCCTTTCTTTGTCTTATAACCGTGCCTTTGAAAAGTTACACCACAGCAACACAAGTGTAAGGGTAAAAACTAAAAATATAGGTAATCACTAAGGAAAAAAAATCAACGATAAGCTCAGACCTCGGGTCAGGGAGGTCAACATGGTCCCACTTTCCTGCTGTCCTGGGGAGCACACGAAATGTCAAAATCACCTGTCTTTTGTCTTATTTTCTACTCTGTGGTTCTTTTCCCCCAAAGACAACTTTACCCTGCTCCTTTCCACAATGATGTCTGTCTGTGTGTGTGTGTGTGAATCTGTGAATGTGCTTCTGCAACCACAAAGTCCTATACAAGTTCAAAGTACTTTTAGCTACACAATACAGCTAGAAAATGGGACTGTGTGAAATATACATTTCCTGCTGTCGTGTTGCTCATTTCTCTGACTGTCTCTCTTCTTACTTATTCCTCTTTATTCTATCAGATCAGAGACTCTTTTCGCTTTGTCCCCAGAGCACTGTAATTGTGCCTTATTGAATCACACAGCTATGATGTGTTTATACGTCTGAATCTCTCACCAGATTGAGATGCTGTCGATGCTGGGATTATGTCTTATATCTCGTTTTATCCTTGGTTCCAAGTAAGTCCTTGCTACATAGTAGTCAATTAATAAGGAGATATGGGAGGAATTAATTTGAATCTATTTAAACACGTTTCTGGGGGATGCAATGTTATATCGGAAATGACTCAATGTTGGTCTGCAGGTAAACTATTGAGTCTCAGCATCTGTGTAACTTGGGAGAATATTGGCTCATTGACGACATCACACTTGTTCAATTATCTACAAATTATTAAATCCACTTAGGACCATGGCCGACACAATGGTATCTAAGTGAAAACAGAGTAATTAATGGAACAAAATCACATGTAGGAAGAAAATTCAATCTTGTTTAAATTAAAACAGATGAAAAACACTGGTGGAAATTGGAGTACCAGATGGTATCAATACATTACACTAATTTTCTATTCACGTATTCAATTATAGTTTAAATAAAAACTAATATGGCTAATTTATCTCATGGAGTTTGTATACACCATCTGATTTTACATTCCCACAATGTCCAACTTACCCACCGATCTCACACTGAACGATGTTTAGCCAAGCAGGGCATGATCTGCAGGGCATTCTGGGGCAGGATAGAGGGGTGCTGGCTCCTGTGGGCACCAGGAGCAAGGTATCACAGGGCTGGAAGTCAGTAATGAGTTCTGCTTCTCCAAGAATGTGGCTGCAGATACAGTGCAGGATGCCCAGCTAAATTTGAATTTCAGATGAACAAAGAATAATTTTCTCGTACAAATATGTCCCAAATATTGCATGAGACACATACTTAAAAACTATCTACACAGTTTACCAAGTACTTTCCCATGCATTTCTTTACTCTTTGCAACAGATCCATAAACCAGGGCCTCAGATCCAGTGGGAAAGAAGTGGAGGCCCAGAAAGAATGATTTCCAGGTGAAGCTCTGCCATTCCCAGCAGTATTTGAGGACAGGTCAGCATTCAGCAGCAGCCCCAGCCAGGACCTCCCAGGGGACCCAAGAAGGGGTAGGGTGGGGAAGTGGAACCAGGCCCTCTGACCCTATCCTAGCACTGGAAACTGACAAGAGCAAGCTCTCCTTCCAGGCCAGGCCTAGGGAAAGATTAACATCCAGGATGGGGAGAAACCCCCGTTCCCCCCAGCCCTGAGACACTATGCAAAATAAAACTCTGCACCTGCTTTGTGGTGTTAGAATCTACTTTAAAATGGAAGAAGGGAAGGCATATGTGAAAAATGTCAAATTCTTAAGAGATAGCTAGCTTCAAAATCCAACTGGAAACAGAATAATTTTAAAAGACGAAACTTGGTACAAGTTTAAGTGACCTAAATCAGATACCATCCTGCTGTGGTGCCCATAGTGGTGACGGAATCAGAAGCAGAAAATACAGGATTACTCAAAATGGGGCAAGATGCTATTGAGAGCCAGGAAAGAGCACAGATCACAAAGACAAGGGACTAACCATCTCCCCTTATGAAATGCAACATTTTTTTCCTTTTTAAGTAAACTTTCTTTTTCTTTTTATTTACTTATTTTTTTGAGAGGGAGTCTCGCTATGTCGCCCAGCTGGAGTGCAATGGCACCATCTTGACTCACTGCAACCTCTGCCTCCCAGGTTAAAGCAATTCTCCTGCCTCAGCCTCCCAAGTAGCTGGGAGTACAGGCATGCGCCACCACGCCCAGCTAATTTTTGTATTTTTAGTAGAGATGGGGTTTCACCATATTGGCCAGGCTGGTGTTGAACTGCTGACCTCAGGTGATCCACCCACCTCGGCCTCCCAAAGTGCTGGGATTACATGTATAAGCCAACACGCCTGGCCTACTTTAAGTTCAGGGGTACATGTGCAGGTTTGTTATATAGGTAAACCCATGCATGTCGTGGGGGTGGTTGTGTAGATTGTCACCCAGGTAGTAAGTCTAGTACCCATTAGTTTGTTTTTTTCTTTATCGTCTCCCTCCTCCTACCCTCCACCCTCCAATAGGCCCCAGTATATGGTTGCCCCCTTTGTATGTCTATGTGTTCTCATCATTTAGCTCCCAATTTTAAGTTGAAAACACGTGGTACTGGGTTTTCTGTTCCTACATTAGTTTGTTAAGATAATGACCTCCAGCTCTATCCATGTTGCCACAAAGGACAAGGATGTGATCTTGTTCTTTTTTATGGCTGCACAGTATTCCATCATGTGTATGTACCACATTTTCTTTATCCAGTCCACCACTGATGGGCATTTAGGTTGACTCCATCTCTTTGCTATTGTGAATAATGCTGCAATGAACATACATGTGCATGTGTCTTTATGATAGAACAATTTCTATTCCTCTGGGTATATACCCAGTGATGGGATTGCTGGGTCCAATGGTAGTTCTATTTTTAGGTCTTTGAGGAATCACCACACTGTTTTGCACAATGGTTGAACTAATTTACCATTAGGTTGAACCGCACCTGTTATATTTTGACTTCTTAATAATGGTCATTCTGACTGATGTGAGATGGTATCTCACTGTGGTTTTGATTAAAATGCAACATTTTCTAAAAAGAGGCCACAGGATTAAGAAGGAAGAACATGGGCTTCCAAGTTAAGCAAACCTGGATTCACAATTTGTCTCTACCACTTAATATCTGTGTATTTCAATGAGGAACATATGGTGGCTGAACATCCTCTTTGGTGAAACTAGGCTATAGAATCTTCCTTGGGAGTGTGCTCATGTCTCAGTTTACCTGAAATGCATCTCCCAAACAAGATGGACCAATACATGGACAGAAGGATAGACAGATTGATCAATATGTGATCACACAAGATGTCAGTGGTATAATAAATCTAAGTGGTTGGTATATAGAGTTGGCTGTACAATTCATTTGACTTTTCTTTATATTCCAAAATAATCAAAATACCAGTCTGAGTTGATGTGAGAATTAAATATGATGGTATACAGGTGCTTGAAACTTGGTATCTCAAACTTCTGTATTTTTTCAGTGGCACACAGAAGGGTCTCACGTCACTCATGGAAGGGGTCCGATAACATTTTGTAGGAGTGATGGGACCCAGATCCTTCCCTAGTCCCTGTTTCCCACCTAATTCCAGCTCGTATGTTTGTCCTGCATCACAGAAAAAAGTAGAGATGCTTACTGGATGGCAAGATAGAGGTTAGCATAAGAGTAGAGAAGCTTGTCTCACTTTGGGCAAATTTTCCCTTTGTAAGTGTTATTAAACTGGAAAAAAATGAGGTGCCTTAGTATTAACCCAAGAAGAAGCACAAACTGCCAACAGTGATAACTCTAAAAGCAAGGCTGTGTTGATAAATCCCACTGGACAAAGGTTGTACTTAACTAGCTGAGGTCTCTGCTCATTCTTCATTCTACCCCATCTATCCTCCTTAAGGAAATTATGACAAAGAAGTGTTTCCTGTATCTAGTTTGCACTGTGGAGAAAACAAAATATGAATATGAAATGTAATGATTAGTTTCAGTAAAATGTCTATTTTTCCTATTATCAAAATTTTCACTGATTCTTGCAAAATAATATAATCAGTAACATGTTTAATTCCTTAAAGTCTGCAATGCATAGCTTATTTTTAATAAAATGCAGAGCTCCTTGGGGAAACAGCTGATTCTAGGGCAAAAGTAATACAAAATGAAGATCTATTTAAAAGGACACAGCAGCTACTTTGGAGGGGCTTCCACTAATCAAACGTGGAACAATTTGAGCAACAAAATAAATAAGTAGAGTAACCAATAGAATAAAATAAGAACCCATGAGTCCTCACTGAGATAAATGTGTAAATAAAGTTGCAGAAATAAAACACTTTCTTATGGAAGTATTCCAACTAAATGCAGAGGAAATGATGGAATTAGAATATTCCCATTTGGCAACCACTATAGTAATAATTATTTTAGATAAGAATCATCAAGGATGCTAAAACTAGTGGACAAAAGTATGATGAGAAAGGGCACATGTACCTTGTCTCTAAGTGTCTCCTCACAAGATACCTGATAATTACAAGGTAAACAACAACAACTTCCCCCAGTGGAGAACCCTGAAAGATGTTACCTTAATCTATTGATCAAAGTTAGTAGTACCAATTATCTTAGTGCAGGATGCTTAACAGAATAGCATAGACTGAATGGCTTATAAACAACAGAAATGTATATCTTACAGTTCTGGAGGCTGGGAAGTCCAAGATTAAGGCACCAGCAGATTTGGTGTCTGGTGAGTGCCCACTTCCTGCTTCATAGATGGCACCTTCTTGTTGTGTCCTCACATGGTGGAAGGGTGAGGAAGCTTCCTGGAGTCTCTTTTATGAGGGTACTAATCCCATTCATGAGGGCTCCATCTTCATGACCTAATCAGTTCCTAGAGGACCTACCTCCTAATACCATCACCTTGGAGTTAGGATTTCAACATGTGAATTTGAGGATGGGTACAAATATTCAGTCTATAGCACCAATAATGAGAGAGAGAAATCATCATCATGTGCCTCCTGATATCATGCACTAGGAAGGACACAGACCACTTCCATGATAGTTCCAACAAAACAGCATATGGTGAATCTAAACACAAGGAATTGTTAGATAAAGCCAAACTGAGGGAAATTCCACAAAATACTTGTATATTTTTCAAAATTGTCAATCATGAAAGATAAAGACTAGAGACCATTTTGGAATAAAGAAACGTAAAGAGATACCATGTATAAATGTAGCGTGTGATTCTGAACTGGATCCTCAAGCAGAAAACCTTGTATTTTGCTATATAGGACATTAGTGGGAGAATAGCAGAAGTTTTAATATTTGTAGGTTAGCTAATATGGACTCTATCAAAGTTAAGTTTCTGATTTTGATAATCATGTTAGAGAATATTGTTGTTTTTAGGAAATACACACTGAAGTACCTAGAGGTATAGAATATAATTATACTTTTTCTCTAACTGCCCAGAAAAAAAAATTGAATAGATACTAAGACACACACACACAGACACACACACATACACACGGTGAGAATCAAGCAAAGGTGTTAAGATGTTAACACTTGAGGAACCAAGATAAGGGTTATATAGAAAGTCTAAGTACTATTTTTGCAACTTTTCTCGAAGTCTGAAATTATGTCAAAATTTAAAAATAGAAAAAATCTTTTTCACAAAATGTATATATTTGTAAGTTCTTAAATTAGTCAACCTTTAAAAGCACATTATACATTTGGTTGGTGCAAAAGTAATTGCAGTTTTTGCCATTACTTTTAATATGTTTTAAATTTCCCCAAATTTCTAATTGTTTGTCTCCAAATTGGCAAAAAAAAAAAAAAAAAAAAAAAAAAATCTGAATTTCTCATGACGTCTGAGTTTTTGAGAATTTTACTTTTCTTGCCTTAAAAAAAAATTCTAGAGCATTGATTTTCTCTGATAGATGACCAAAATTCAAACTCAAATTAAAACTCCCACAGAGCTCAAGGTGAGCCCCCTTGTAACATTATGCAACTTACCTGGTGCTGTTGTGAAAGGATTTCACTGCACCTGAGCACTGAAGTTCTAAGCTCCCTCAGTACATCTGTATGCCCCTCTAAAGATTGTGATCTTGTGTTGTGCTTGTTTCACAGACCTTCACTTCATTCCCTACCCGACTCCCACTACTTGAGGACTTGGAACTTGAGTTTTCATATTGTTTCCACCGAGTCTAGCACAGTGTTTAAAATTTGGAATGCTAAAAATGACATTTGTTATGATCCCACATTTTTTAGGTGTCTCTTCACAAAAATATCCCCTTAAATGTCTACATGTCGTGTTTACTCACAGAGCTATTCCTTGAGGAAAGGGCACTTTGATTTACTGAATGCCCACCATGCCAGACTCTGCAAATCTGCCATCTAGTTCAGTCCTTAATATTACCATACGACTGTAGGTATTGATATGCTCACTTGGCAGATGAGAAAATTGAAGTACAAAACGTTTTAAAATTGCTGAAGCTTATACAGCAAATAAGTTGCAGAGCTAGAATTTTAACTCAGACTAGCCTAATGGCAAAGCCCATGTATTTCCCTTTGATTATCATCAGTAACTCTCAATTTCAATCAATTATTCTATTTCACAGTTTAGACAAACAATCCCATTGAACAGGCACCTACTTGTACAGCTGGTCCTTACAGATGCTTCCTTCGGTTCTCCTGCAGATTTGGGGGAGGGGAGATGGAAAATAAAAACATGGTTGTGGAGGAGAAAATTGAAATTGAAGCTCATAACTAGTTGGAATTAAGGAATAAAGTGGTTGCTTATTGACATGCTTTCTATGATATCTCCATTGGAAAATAATTTATAGGGATATGTTCTCTCATATTTTATCATTGGAAGGAAGTGAGAGAAAAATTCCAAGAAGGACTGAGAGGCACCTGGGCCTGGATTCATGTTAGGTATCATTCATCAGAACAGCTGGTTTGTCCAAAAATAATGATAGCCCAGGCTGCTGTTTTCCCTCAGCACCTGATACCCCTTCTTTACATTTAGCAGAAAATAGAAGCTATGATGTTGGGAACTGCACACCTCTGAGCTGCTAGCATGAATGGCAAGGCTTCAGCTCACTCAGTTCCAAGCCCTAATGCTCCTTGCTTCCTTCTGACATGGCCACATACCAGGAAAGGCAAATGCTCCAGGGTCTCCAGGAAGAGTTGGGCCATTCATCCACCAAGAATGAGAGAAGCCACACATACAAAGGGAAGCATGGGAAAATAATAACAAAAGGGAACAGCTAAAAACTAATAGATGTTGACCTGAGAAGTGAGGAAGAAATTGATGCAAGACCTTGGAGGATATTGAAGACAAGGAAAATGCTCCTTGACACCCTGTCATCACATATTCCATGACATAGCCTAGGAAGGTCATTGGCAAACATCTTTGGAGAGCAATCTAGAATTCTCCAAATGACCCACTCACCTTGGGAGAGATTCTCTGTAGCTAAATAGGAGTTACCTGGTTTGAAGTCTAGGGAGATGAAAGGCTCCTTCATTGGCCAAATAATAGCTAGTGATCACAGGCATCACCATATGGAGGAAACGAACCACCAAACTAAGCCCTGTCAAAATTCATGAGTCTCAAAATTGTAAACTATACAGCTGACCCTTACAACATGGGTTGTAAATGCTCAGGTCTACACTTACATGGATTTTCTTCTGCCTCTGTCACCCCTAAGACAGCAAGACCAACTCTTCTACTTCCTCCCCCTCCTCAGCCTACTCATTGTGAAGATGATGAGGATGAAGACTTTTAAAATGATCACTTCCACTTAATGAATAGTAAATATATTTTCTCTTCCTTATGATTTTCTTACTAACATTTTCTTTCCTCTAGCTTATTTTATTGTAAGAATGTAGTATATAACACATATAACATACAGAATATGTGTTCATTGACATGTTATCGGTAAGGCTTCTGGTCAACAGTGTGATATTAGTGGTTAAATTTTGAGGGAATCAAAAGTATTCATGGATTTATAACTGAGATGGAGGTTGGTGCTCCTCACCCTCTTATTGTTCAAGGGTCAAGTGTAACAAAATATTTCATTTCTTTGTACTCAAAGCTTCAATTGTTGCTGTCTTAAGCATTCAAATTCGATGATAGTTTGTTACGGATGACAGGAACACTGGGCCTCAGTATCCCCATCTGTAAAATGAAAGGATTGGCCTTCATGCACTCCAAGAGTCCTTACAATCCTAAAGAATCCCTTGATATGTACTTTTTGTTTCTTTTACCTGAGTAATGCATAAATTTTTGCTAAAGTGACTCTGTGTTATTCCTGCTAGCATATAAATTACAGCGAGAACTAAATTTTTGAGCTACTGCGTTGGCCCTGAGTGTTTACTATAGAATTGAAATGTTTCACCAGATGGGAGCCTCAGCATAAACCATGTAAGTGGGGTCCACTCTTCCAGCATGCAGGGCACCCTTGCTTATGGTGTTAGACTCTCATTCAGAACTCTGCTAGCTGCAACAGTAAAACAAGGAGGCCAAAAGCATCCCCCACTCTCACTAAGAAACTGGTAGGAGGCAAAGAAGAGCCATTCCAAAAATGTTGAAATGAGAAAATGTACAAACTAGAAAAAAATTCCATAAATAGAAGTATATTTCTCCTACATTCAATTTTCCTTAATAATCTCTTTAAGGAGTGTCACTTACAAATTTATCTCAGTCATCTTTGAACCTATTTACATTTTCACCATGTTGAGAGAATGAGCTCCATATCATCTTTACATTTATTTGTCCTAAATTTACCTCCTTTAAGCTAGTTTTAGTAGTCTACCACCTCTTTCTCTCTGTATGACTAGGTTGAGCAAATCCAAAAATCTGAGTTGTGAAACAAAATATACTGAAAATTAGCCATGTCAAATCCTCTGTAAACTGAATTATAATATAAAAATGCATAAAAATTGAATAGGTAGAGTTTTCCCATCCAACAGATACCCATGAAAGTCTCTCAGGAAAATATCACACAAAAGATGAAAGAAGCAAACTTGTTTGTAGCCTAAAGGGTCACCTGGTTATGACTTTAGGTTGTGCAGTGGAAAGGACTTACAGACAAGAAAATCTGGGAGGGAGTCATGTTTCATCCCTTGCTCTCTATAACTCTTTGAGAAGTTCCCTGACCACTCCACCACCCTAAGACAACATGATCGCATATGTAAAAGGAGGGCACCCTCTTGGTTAAGACTGTGGCCCAGGGAGCCAGCTTGCTTGGACTACATTCTATTCCCTCATGGACAGCTGTGTGACTATGGAAAAGGCGCTTCACTTATCTGTGCTTCAGTTGCTTTATCTGTAAAATGTGGAAGTAATACTACCTACCGCATGGTGTTTTCATAAGGTTTAAATACATAAAGCTCTTGGAACATGTCTTGGACTTGATGAGTACCATAAAAGTATTAGCTGTTACAATGACAGTCAGATACTAAATAGATATTCATTATTTTTCCTTCTTCTGCAAGTTTAGCAATACAAATGAAGCTCTATTCCATTCTGGTTCCAAAGAGGCTATGCTTGTACCATGCAAATAAAAACTGCTAAGCGTACATAGAGGCTAGTTTGATTGTTGATAAAGTAAATAGCAATAAATGACTTAAAAGTAGAAAAGACTTTGAACAAAAGGAAGAGCTTCCAGACTGCTAAGCTCACTAAGACAAGAGAATCTGATGCATTATTTCCTGGGAGTCTTTAAGAAAAGAGTGCATAATTAGGTGTCCTGGTTGCTATTTAGGAAGTTACCTAACAAGCATATGGTAGCATGTATTTGGAGAAAGAATGGCATCGAATGGCAGCTGGACAAGATGTTTTCTAGGCTGTCCTTCCAACTCATGAATTCTTATAAAGTCCTAAAAATGTAAAGCACATGGCATATTTCATTTCTTCGTATGTAAAGCTTCATTTCCTTTAGGGTGTCCTTGGTTGGTTTCACTGACTATGACCCATTGTTGGAGGGCTAACAGCCACTCACCTGGCAATGCAGGGCCAGTGGCTTGCAAAACACTAGAAGGATCTGAGCACTCTTGCCCAGGGCTGTGGCCAGGGGCTTAGGACCCAAGCCTAGTTACTGAGACCTGTGGACCCTACAGCAAGCAGATGTCAGCCAGTTTTACTCACAGCCCTCAACGAATGCCATCATGATGAGCCCATATCTCCAAGGCCCACCTTGGAATTCACCTGCTGAAGTTTCTTCAGCTTCCTTTGTCTGTGCTTCAGGGTGTTCTCTGGCTGCCAAGTGTGCTCAGCCTATGCTAGGGGCTGGGGTGAACTTCACCTAACCAGGGAAAGATGTGATGAAAAAATACCCCAACTTCCTTGCCACTGTGTTAATGAACTGAATGTTTGTGCCCCTCTCAAATTTATATGCTGGCTCTCAAATCCCCAGTGTGGCTTTATTTGGAGATGGACACTCTAAGGAAGTAATTAAGGTAAAACGAAGTCATGGGGTGGAAACCTGATCCAAAAGATTAGTTTTCTTATAAAGAAAGCAAAGCTGGGTGCAGTGGCTCATGCCTACAATCCCAGCACTTTGGGAGGTTGGAGGATTGCTTGGGAGGTTGGAGGATCACTTGAGGCCAGGAGTTTGAGACCAGCCTGGCCAACAAAGTGAGACCCCCATCTCTACAAAAAATTTAAAAATTAGCCAGGCATGGTGGGTCATGCCTGTAGTCTAAGCTACTTGGAAGGCTGATGGGGAGAATCCCTCAAGCCAGGAGTTGGAGTCTACAGTAAGTTAT
The DNA here is from genome assembly GCF_037993035.2 of Macaca fascicularis. Lineage (NCBI taxonomy): Eukaryota > Metazoa > Chordata > Mammalia > Primates > Cercopithecidae > Macaca > Macaca fascicularis. The sequence continues at coordinate 76,386,019 of NC_088381.1, forward strand.
GATCCTATGATCACACCAGTGCACTCCAGTTTGGGCAACAGAGTGAGACTCTGTCTCTTAAAAAAGAAGAAGAAGAGAGCTACAGAGTTCTTGCTCTTTCTCTCTCCATGGGCATGCACCAGGGAAAGGCCAGGTGAGAACACAGTGAGAAGGCAGCTGTCAGCAAGCCAAGACAAGAACCCTCACCAGAAACTGAATTTGCCAGCACCTTGATCATGGAGTTGGCTCTACAACTGTGAAAATACATTCCTGTTCTTAGGAGGAAAGTCTACAGTTTAGGCTTAAGGAGGCCTTGAACATTATGGAGTATCATTGAAGGCATTATGTGAAGGGCCAAGTGTGTTTGTGGAAAGGAGAAGGGGAAGACCTTCGATAGGGCTCCTGGGCTGAATGCCCACAGGTGTGCCTCAGATTTTCTTTACCAGACATGACATACCACCTTCTTTCACTCTCCGACCTCCTTTGGGTGAGAATGAATTCTATAGAACCACATTTCTCCCACGTAGAAACAGCCCAAATCCCGGGTACAGAGTAATTCACTGTATACCAGGGAAGTAAGGGCTCCTGAAGGTCTTTCCAACTCAGGGGTTCTAGGATTTTATCGTAAGACTACCCTTCATTTACATATGACATCATAACTCCCTGAAGGGAAGCCTCATGGGCTTACTGAGGGTTGGTTTCTGAAGGTGACACTTCCAACATGAAATGGTGGTTGGAGTCCCAAGTAGAAGGACTTGTCAGTCGGCATCTATGGGAGGTGGACTCGCCTGCCTCAAGCTTGGCAGTCGGTCCCAATGCCCTGTTGTCATGGCTCTAGATTTACTGCTTTGTGCATGCAAACATAACTTTGTAATAAAGTCAGTGGGTTTACATTATTTAACAGCATGTGTGATGCACTAACTGTTTGTGAGGGAAATGTGAAATCCTGTAACAAGTACCTTCCTCAAGAAAATGGGTGATTTTGATCATCACACGAGGAGCCTGGGCTAATTTCCCTGTCAAGGATATTTTTCCAGAGCATTAATCTAGTATAAATCACTTAAGTCAATCTCCAGAACCACTTTGGTCCTCATAATTTTTATTTGCATAATTCATCAATTAAAAATATTGGAGGAGAAATAAATTTGTTACTGCAGAACACATTCTTTTGACTCTCATAAAATTATATCCTATAAATTTTAGGCTTACCTGGGCTCAGAATGAATTTGCTAGTCCCCTAGATATGCTACAAAGAGGAATCCTCATTTTTCAGGCAGCCCTTTTCTGTAGATACTTTGTAGACTAACAAAGCTAGATTTGCATTCTCATTTCATGTATAACCTTGAAAAGTTGTTTCAACTCTCCAAACATTAATTCTCTCATCTAAATATTGGACACACACACTCTGAGACTTAATTAATATAATAATATTTACTATTACTAGGGGTTGTTGTAAAAATTAATAAGAAAATGTACTTTGGGAGGCCGCAGCGGGCGGGACATGAGGACAGGTGATTGAGACCATCCTGGCTAACACGGCGAAACTCTGTCTCTGTTAAAAATACAAAAAAAAATTAGCCGGGCGTGGTGGCGGGCGCCTGGAGTCCCAGCTACTCCGGAGGCTGAGGCAGGAGAATGGCGTGAACCCGGGAGGCGGAGCTTGCGTGAGCTGAGATCGCGCCACTGCACTCCAGCCTGGGCTACAGAGCGAGACTCTGTCTCAAAAAAGAATAAAATGTATGTAAAGTGTCTAATAAAAATCATCACATAATTGGCACTTTTAGTACGTATCTGTCATTCTTTGTCCATGAAGCATCCATATTCCATTCCTGTCTTTAAGCAATTCCCTACCTTTTTCATCTTGGTGGGAAATAGAAACTGACAATTCCAGATAACAACTTTCCCAGGATCCTTTGAAGTGAGGCCACCACACCCACAAGGTTAGCCAATCAGATACACATACCCTAGGTTTGACCAATCAGATGCATCTGCTTGGACTTGAGCCGGAGGACTGTACTGCACATAAGCAGGACGCTGGAAAATCCTTCCACAGGGCTAAACTGGTAGCAGAAGCACATGGCTTGTTGAGGCACCAGAGACAGCAATGTCAGCTGTAGTATCTGGTGACCAGTGCTCAGTGTAAGTAGTGATGTTCTCACTGGAATAGTTCTAAGCCATTATTTGGGCTGTGGTCCTGGCAACATGATTTTCTGCCCACTTTTCAAACCCAGTTCTCCAATCTTCCTGGTAAAGCTATACGTAAGTCTATCCCTGTTACTTTTAACTGCCGACACAGATATGTGTGGTCTACTTGATTCAGGTGCCTTTCTGTAAACATACCTAAAAGCATGCATGGCTTTAGCCCTAGAGTTTGATAAAGAAAACCAAAATGTAGGTTGAGAATGATGAACCCTTCACCATGAAAATGTTTTTCAAGCAGAAAATTACAAAGGATAAATGACAAACATGATCATTGGTAGTCGAATATCAATCTTTATACTAAGGAATCAATGAATTTCTGGTCATGGTAGCTGAAATGATCTTTAATCTTGACTTGATCTTGGTTCTCTCCACCATTCATCACCTTTTACTTCCCTTTCTGCTTATCTGCTTCAGCATCCATCACCAGCCCACACTCCAATTGATCTGTTTTGTGTGGGGCTGCGCTGAGGCTTAGTTGTTCTTTGTAGCAGGTAGAGCTGATTCATTAATTGCAGGGCATTCTCAAGGGCCGTCGACAGTTGCTCTAAATTCAGTAACTTACACCTGGTCAATTACATTCCTTTTGCTGTAACTTTGTGTATACCTATTCACCTTTGCCCAAACCCATAAAATGTTGAAATTCTGAAATTTATCGTCTATGAAGTGCAAAAGCACCCTGATAAAGATTGCTGCAAAACATCAGCTTAAGCCTGGCAGTCTCGGCCAGGTAGCATATCTCAGGTGGCCCATAAAAGTAAGTGAGTCTTATTATCAATGAGAGTTTGAGGAAACCAATCAGAAGCCCCTGCACAGTCCAGCTGAACTCAGATTTTATTTACCTTTTATGTTTTCAGCTTTAATGTCTTGGCTCCGTGACCTAAACTTTATTTTTATTTGCACGATGTGACACAGTGCATTTATGAACACACATGCACATCCATGCACACACACATATACACACACACATACACATGCTGTCTTATAGATTTTATCAAATCTCTTCCACTTAAAAAAAACAGTGAATTATAAACTATTTCAGACATACAAAGAGGTACAAAGAGTTATATGGTAAACATCTACATGCCTTACTTTCCTTTTTGCCTTTTCCATGTGATTGTGGATTTAGCCAAACTTTCCCTGGCATTTAAAGCAGGCATTTCACTTAGGAACTTCAGATTAGCTTACTCTATTATTTCCAGCAGGGATTTTATACTATAGCTTAAAAAATCCACTGAAACCTTTGTTGCCTTTCCTAGATAGGGAGACATATTTGAGAAATTCAGAATTCTGATTTAAAACTTAAAGTGAACTTGGAAGTCAATGAATAAACTGGGCTATCTCCACACTTAGTATATATTCATCTATCCAGTAGGTCTATTAATGCCTCTACTCTGGTTTGAATAACAATTGATGCTTTAAAATGGGACTCCAAAACATACTAGCATAAAACAACCATTTTATTATGATCAGGGCACCGGTCATAATAAAATGGGGGCAGTTTATCTCTGTTCTGTGAGATCTGGAACCTTAGCTGAAAAGATGTAGTGGCAGTTGGTGACTCAAATGCTGGGCACCGGAGTTACTCTAAGATGAACTCACTCACATGTTCAGTGATTGATGCCACCTGGGACTACTGACCAGAGCTCTTATGTGTGGCTTCTCCATGTGGCTTGGGCTCCCTCCCAGCATGGCTGTTCCTGGGAAGTCAAGTTTCCTACAGGATGGTTTAGTGTTCTAGAACTAATGATTTAGTAAACAAGGTAGAAGCTGTACCCCCTCTCCTATCCTAACCTAGCCTTAGAACTCATCTCTGCCACATTGGGTTAGTTACAAGCGACTCACAAGGTACAAGAAGGAGTGGCAAAGGATTCACAGCATTTTTATTTTCTATTTTGAGACAGGGTCTCACTCTGTCACCCAGGCTGGAGTGCAGTGGCATGACCACAGCTCATTGCAACCTTGACCTCCCAGGCTCAAGTGATCCTCCCACCTCAGCCTCCCGAGTAGCTGGGACAACAGGTGTATGCCACCACGCATGGTTATTTATTTTATTTTATTTTATTTTATTTTATTTTATTTTATTTTATGTATCCCCCTATGTTGCCCAGACTGGTCTTGAAGTCCTGAGCTCAAGAAATCCTCCTGCCTCAGCCTCCCAAAGTGCTGAGATTACAGGTGGGAGCCACCACGCCCAGCCACAGCATTTTTTTTTTCAACAACAACAATCTTAAATGGTCTCTCTGCAACTTGACCTTTAAACAACTCCCAGCATACCCACACAAGCCACCAAAGGACAGAGAAAGCAGCCCGTCTAGCCACTTACCCTTAAGAATGGCACACTTTAGTTTCCCTTGCCCAATATTGTCCTTTGGATTTTCCCCATTGCTAACTTGCATCTTATTTGCCTGCACACGTTGGCGAGCCCATTTAGATTGTTGACCCCAAGTCTAAACTCTCTCCCTGGCTCTCACCTGATTCTGCTCATGAAAACAGCCTCCCTGATGAGGTCTGCGTTCTCCCAATTCCAGTGCATCTCTAGCCCTTGAGGTTAAAGGCATGAGGAGTGGGTATAGTGCTTTGGAAATGAAAAGAAGAAAACAGGTTCAGGCCTTGCAAACACTTCTGAAAGCCTTATTCACATAGATTTAAGGTACGCTTCTTCTCATTAAAAGCAATGCGAAGTCTCTAGATTATATCTGGCCAAATGTTTCCATTTTAATAACAAATATTAAGTATTTGTTATTAAATAACTTATATTTAATAACAAATGAAAGAGAGAGAATTCATGAAAGAGAGAGAATTCATGGGTTACATGAGGCAACCAACTACATCAGATTTCTAAATTGAAAAATTATTTATTCTTTCAAATGAGTATTTTCTGAGTTCAAACAAAGTCTATAGAGCACCCAATCATTTCTAAATAACAGGCTTGGGGATTTTACTGGAGTCAGGACATTGTGTTTCCCATTTATCATTTATGGTGTGTTTGTTTTTCAGAGGAATAAATCAGCCTAGAATCAAATGTTTGTATTTATTCTTCAGATACGTCCTGGCTGAACTATCACCAATGTCTGCACTGTAGTGTGGAATTAAACATTTTCTGTTTATCTTGTCTCTTTACACATAAAATTTTTATTCTTTTCAGGGGCCTAACATTAACAAGGGTACTGGTCTTGGGATAAGAAATGAGAATCTACTCAGATCCTCTCCAGAAAATCTGCTTTATAATTCCCTAACGCTACAATTACATGCAACCTGGATTCTTGAAATAAAACACAATTGAATTCAAATGACATCTACATGAGACCCAATAACTCGATTACATTGTTTTAATGTTCTTAATGTGGTCAAAGGCAGCCCGTGGCTTTATCATAAATTAGGCAAGCTTTTGAGGGAAATGCTGAAAAATTGCAAGTCCTCACGTATGGACTGACAACTGAACAATTTGCTTGCTGTGCTTCAGAAAGAGGGGCCAGCTCTGTGAGGTGCTGTCGAAATGACTGAAAACCACTCACTGCGGATTTCTACTTCCCTGTATGAAAATCAGCCTTCTCAGGGATTATCACCACTGATAAGAGGGGAAAATTGCCTTCGCAGTTGATGATTGTGGTTAACTGGTAAGGGAGGCTTCATGTACTGGATCTTGGAAAATTCATAGGGATACAAAGATGCCAAGTGACAGGAGGAGGCTAGGGCAACCTGTGACAAAAGAGAACTTCTTCTACAGCAAGTCCGTGTAGAGCACCTATTATGCTTGAAACGCCCTTTCAAAAAAGCACATTTCAGTCAAAAGAATAATGCTCTGACTTCTAAAAGCACCAAATGTTAATTTTCAAGGAACCATGGCTCTTTTCCTTTGATAAGATCAGAAAATAATTGTATGTATCTGTAAAATTGAAGAATGTTTGACCAAAGAAAAAATCTGTAATTATTTTTGATTTTTAATATTTCCTCATTTTTGCTTATGTGACTAAATATTGATATAAAAGTTACAATCAGAATGGATATAATAATTTGTAATTCTTGGCTTAACAATATAGTTAGGATATTTTGTCTGCTTTTTTAATATTGTCATTATTAATGAACGTGAAACAGCTTGTCTATTTGAGGTAACTGATAGAAAAATTTGTAAAACTTATGGTTATTTCTAATTGTGGATACTAAAATCTAAAATATGGTCACTGTTTGTAATTGTTTACCATCATGGATAATAGTTAATGAAGTTCTCTTCTACAAAATTCTCAAGATAAAATTCTGGGACGAGAATTACTAAGGCATAAGGCATGAACCTTATCTGTTGGATCTTCAAACAACTTCTCGCAGATTTTGTGCACAGCACAAGTCCAAGGGATGCAATTCACAAAGCTCCTTTCCAAAATCGTATGTTGTGAACAGAACCCTCGGCTTGACCCACCACGACCATGCATGGCCACCCAGCAACACACCTTGAAATATCAGCCTACTGTTAAGTTGCTTTTTCAAAGATTAACCCAAAGAATTTCAAGGAAAAAAGAGAAAATCCCACTCTCCTGCTTAAGTTGTTGTTTAAGGAGTTAATTAGGGATACAAGGACAGAATATTTAATAGTAATAAATTAATATAGGGCATTTCACTATAAAAACCATGGGTGGTTAACAGTATAATACTTAAGATGCAATTTCTTCAGGAAAATTAGGCACTTGTGAATTCAGTTAGAATTTTCAAATAATAAAAAATAAACATTTCAAGAAAAATTAAAAGAAATAAATAAAGATAAAAGAAGAAACAAATTTAGACAAAGATTAAAAAAACAGTCAAAATGATAAATATCGGCTAGGCACAGTGACTCACACCTGTAATCCCAACACTTTGGGAGGCCAAGGCGGGCAGATCACCTAAGGTCAGGAGTTCAAGATCAGCGTGGCCAACATGGCAAAAATCCATCTCTACTAAAAACACAAAAATTAGCTGTGTGTGGTGGCGGGCGCCTGTAATCCCAGCTGCTTGGGAGGCTGAGGCAGGAGAAACCCTTGAACGCAGGAGGCAGAGGTTGCAGTGAGCCAAGATCACCACTGCACTCCAACCAGGGACAGAGTGAGACTGTATCTCCAAAAATAAATAAATAAATAAATATAAAAAGATAAATATCATGACAGTATCCCTAAAAGCGCTAATAAAGTAGACTGATTGTTGATAAATCTAACAAGCAAGTACAGAAAAATAACAAATGAGCCATATAAAACTGAGAAAGGATAAAAAACCAATATATTACTTTTAATGCCATTACCTTTTTTTTGTTTGTTTTTTTGAGACGGAGTCTTGCTCTGTCACCCAGGCTGGAGTGCAGTGGCCGGATCTCAGCTCACTGCAAGCTCCGCCTCCCGGGTTCACGCCATTCTCCTGCCTGAGCCTCCCGAGTAGCTGGGACTACAGGCGCCCGCCACCTCGCCCGGCTAGTTTTTTTGTATTTTTTTAGTAGAGACGGGGTTTCACCGTGTTAGCCAGGATGATCTCGATCTCCTGACCTCATGATCTGCCCGTCTCGGCCTCCCAAAGTGCTGGGATTACAGGCTTGAGCCACCGCGCCCGGCCTGCCATTACTTTTAATGGCAAAATACCACAATTTTTTGCACCAACCTAATAAAAGTGATTATGAATACTATGTTAAAAAATGAAATTAAATTTGAAAACTGTAATGAGTAATATGTCAAATTACAGACCCATAAATTCAAATATTCATGAAGGAAGTAAAGAGTCTAAGCAGACATATGACCAAAAATAAATAAATACAATGACAAAGATATTGGAGTTTACCAGTTTAGAAAAAAACAGAATCTCATTCTTAAATCGTTTCAGACATCCAGTGAATAAATAAACCACTTGTTACATAAATAAATTGATGGCAAAAATAAGATCCGATGATAAAACTCTTCTTGTAAGGCAAATTTTACTGATTCCTAAAGTTGGAGCAGATGCTATAAAAATTTAAACCTGTAATAACTGCAAACTGCTCATTTTATAATACTAATTGGCAAAAGCAGAAATCAAGGTTGTGTATACACTGTGATTTCAATCATGTAAGGAAACCAACACTGCATGTTACAAACAATGAAACTGAGAAGAAAAAAATGTCAGAATATTCAGAGTGGTTCACTCTGGATTTAAGAGAGTGATTTCATTTCTCCTTTTTCTTTGAAGGTTTCCCTATTGCCTCTTTGAATTGGAGGGGCAAGACGGGCTCTCAGAAGGTGAATTGTGTCCCCCACAAAAATTCATATGTTGAAGTTCTAATTCCCAGTACCTCAGAGTGTGACTATATTTGGAGATAGAGTTTTTAAAGAGGCAATTAAGGTAAAATGAGGTCACTAGTGTGAGCCCTAATCCAATGGCAGGTGTCCTTTTAAGAAAAGAAAATGTGGGAAGGAGATGTGAAGAAACAAGAAGACAGCCATGTACTAGCCAAGGAGAAAAGCCTGGAATAGATCCTCCTGAGAGGTGAAGGCAGCTGGCCTTCTGGGTGGGGTGGGGACTTGAAGAACTTTTCTGTCTTACAAGAGGATTGTAAAATGCACCAATTAGTGCTTTGTAAAAATACACCAATCAGCACTGTGTGGCTAGCTAGAGGTTTGTAAAATGCACCAATCAGTGCTCTGTAAAAATGCACCAATCAGCACCCTGTAAAATGGACCAATCAGCACTCTGTAAAATGGACCAATCGGCAGGAAATGGGCAGGGACAAATCAGGGAGTAAAAGCTGGCCACCCCAGCCAGCAGCCTCAGCCAGCAGCCTCAACCAGCTGGGATGCCCTACCACGGTGGATAAGCTTTGTTTTTTCACTCTTTATGATAAATCTTGCTGTTGCTCACTCTTTGGGTTCGTGCCACCTTTAAGAGCTGTAACACTTACGGCAAAGGTCTGTAGCTTCATTCTTCAAGTCAGTGAGACCATGAACCCACCGGCAGGAACAAACTCTGGACACGCTTCCTTCACAGCTCACAGAAGGAACCAAACTGGCTGACACACTTTGATCTTGAACTTTAAGCCTCCAGAACCATGAGAAAAAAAAAAAAAAATATATATATATATATATATATACACACACACACACACACACACACACATATATATATGTATATTTTGGTGGTGTTGTTTAAGCCACCCAGTCTGTGGTACTTTGTTAAGGCAGTCTTCACAAATGAACACAAGGTCCTCCCCTTCCTTCCTTCCTTCCTTCCTTCCTTCCTTCCTTCCTTCCTTCCTTCCTTCCTTCCTTCCTTCCTTCCTTCCTTCCTCCCTTCCTCCCTTCCTTCTTTTTCTCCCTCTCCCCTCCTTCCCTTTCTCCCTTTCTCCCTTCCCTTCTCTCCTCTCCCATCTCTCCCTCCCTCCCTTCCTCCCTTTCTCCCTTCCCTTCTCTCCTCTCCCATCTCTCCCTCCCTCCCTTCCTCCCTTAGTAATCTCATTGGAGAACTTCAAAACAATTTAAAAAGCATGTATTACTTCTACATACAAATTTTCATTACACTACTTGCCAATACCCGTGGGGGCAGTTATTTGAATTACTGGGAGCTATATTAGTAATGTTATACTCGATATTTGGAACCAACAACTCCAACTAAGGGAAAGCCACTGGACTAGGTAGCTATAAGTCAATTCTGTTTTAGTGGCTTTGAGCTTTTTTTCATCAAGTAATAAAAATGAAAAGAATGGATGGGCGTGTTTGTGCCAAGAATAGTGTCAGTGGGGATAGAAAAGGAAAGGTCATTACCTCTGCATATAAGTTCCATCTGATCAAAGCTGCATTACTCAGTGATGTCGGGTTTTTATAGCTGTTCTTTTATAGCTATAAAAATATCTCTACTCTTGATATTCCTGAAGGGAAAATAATGCAGTTATTGCCAGGCTGAAACCCTGAAGCACAAAGCATCTTTATCCCCATTGAATCAATTGTCTTTATAATTCAAGTCTTGGTAACACAAGTATTTTATAAAATACTATAACAGAAAGAAAATTTGGTTATGCATCCAAAGAGAGAACCCTACAAGGATCGAGTAGGCGATTCATACCCTGCAGCATTTCCAGTCCCATCAGGGGACCAGGCAGGTGACTTTCGTACTGATGTAAACTTCACTTCCACAAAGAAATATGCTTTCTGCCATCATCCCTTCAAGTCTACCTTTTTCTTTTCCCATTTTTCATAAGGGCATATTTGCAGATAACTATTTCTCTACTATAAAGAAAAATGCCACTGTGAACAGCTGGCAAGTGGCACTGACCCTAATCTTCATTGAGTAGAGGGTGGCTGAGACTTCACGAACCTGGCAAGCATGTGCTCCCTCCAAAGGGGTATAGCTGCCCGGCCAAAGCTGACTCTGCAGAATATTCATCAGTAGCTAATAAATGAAAGAACATTTTTGATGGCTATGTGAATTCTCCAAGTTTTATAAATGTTGGCTCAAAAATTGTTAAAGTACCTTATTTACCAAATCAATTACTCTTGTGAGTGGAATGCAACCACTGCTAGTGGAATAAACAAAGTTCTGCTCTGGAAGTCAGAAAAATGAAATCCTGGCTCTGTGTGTTACTGTTGTGTGGTCTGAGGCATCACTGGACTGCTTGGCTTTCAGTTTCAGCACTTGCAAAATTTATGTTTTTTTGGTTTTTTTTTTTGTTTGTTTTTTATTTGTTTTTTTTTTTTTGATAAAGCTTCCAGCAGAGGGTCTGATATTTACCAGGTCTTTAATAAATGTTAGGTGATTATAAATACACTTACAAAAATCTATTATCATGAGATGATGTATCAATTAGATGAGGCAGATAAAGCAATGGACAAAATTCAGTACCCATTCTGAAAAAAGAACTTATGTTAAATACAGAGACACTTTCATAATAGGGTTACTACTTATACCCAAAGTAATTTAAACCTCATGAAAGATGCTTTCTTGAAATTTCATTTAATGTTTTCCACTGTAACCTATATCTTATTCTTAGTTAACCTTCCTAAGATCTAAGACAGAAAAAGCTTGAGAAGATTTCCACTCCCCAGGTGGGCAATCAAAGGCTACATGATTTCCCTAAGATCCCACAGTGAGTCACAGAACGCAGGCAGCATTAGATCTCAGTTTTAGTCCACAAGATGAGTGAGCAAAAATATTTCCAACACAACATTTTAAAATGTCTTCCTTGGGTGCCTGATTACTTCAATTATTCCAGGATGATCTGGTGATATCTGGTGACTTAGTATGGATTCCAAAATGCCATCTTAAACTCAATAGGTGGATGTCCTTTATCTTTGGATTCAAGGAAGGAACGAAATACCCAAGAAGCAAAGGGGACTTGAAATGCAGAAGAGTTCAAGAAGGTAGCGGAGTAGTATTTGCCAGTTTCCAGTGTGTAAATTCTCCTACCATGGCCGATTTCAAGCTACCACTGTGGTGTCAACCAGGCTGCCAATTTTTTGAAACTTTGGTAATCAGCTCTTTCATGCCACTTGAAGTAGGCTCCAGCACAACACCAGCTCTGCCTGTCTTCATTTATGTGAATTACCACCTGAAAACGTGGCTTTGATGATCACATACTTGGAATAATACTCTTGTTTTTGTTGTTGCTTTTTCAATTTATTTTTAATTGCCCCAAATTATTTTTTCCCAGTACCACTCATATGTAAAATGCAAGTAATTTGCTTTTTGGCTGTGATATGGGTATAAATCCTGCCATATGAAAGAAGAGAACATCTTATGGCTATACCCTTTCAAGCATCTCTCCTCCAGCTCTTCTGGCCTAATGCCTGATGGAAGGGAACAGCTCATAAGCAGGGACTGGGAAATATGGTAATATTTTGACTTATAAATGTTTGTGAACATTTCTGTCTGTCAGGATTGAACCAATAAAATGTCCTAAGATTCTTCTAGTCAAGAAGTTGTTGTATTACCTTAGGATACAAAAGAACCTCCAAACACCATGATGACTAAAATAAGAGGACAGAGGGAAACCCCGGTGACCCTGACAATAAGAACAAAATCAATATATCATATTTTTGTGGCCTTTTATATTACAAAGCACTTTTACACACATTCTTAGAGTTCTGGATATTGCATTTTAAGAGGACATTGATAAATGGGAGAACATCCAGAGGAGACCACTAACAATAAGAAATACTTACACTGCAGGATTGTGTACAGTGGGGCATGGACTCTACCAGTGGTTTTACCTGTTCAATCTTATTTAATTCTTTCAACTCTCCCGTGATCTTATAGAGGAGGAAAACAATAATCGGAGATTATGATTAGTAATTTGTCTTATGTCATGCATTTGATGAATGATGAAGCTGATATTTAAAACCAAGGAGTCTGATTCCAAAAGTTGTTCTCTTAACTACTAGATAGTATTCAAACCATATTTTGCCTGACATAGAGATTAACCAGTGAAATGCTAAATGTTTCAAGTTCTCGAAAGCTCCTCATCTAGATTGAGGAATTACATCTATGAGTGTCCCCAGAGGAAGGCACTAAGACCAGAGTGTAGAAAATGTGCTAAAATGCTGATATGGAGACAAAATAGGCTCATCTTTCTCTAGCAGAAGCCTAAAATGGAAGGAACCATCTTGGGAAATCATGATTTTCTCATCATTAAATGACTCCCAAAGACTGGATTATAGGTTTGGGGTACTTCTAGGAAGAATATGGACTAAGAAGTGTAGTTTGGATTAGATAACCTTCCTATGCTGTCCAATGCAGTAGCCACTATCCACGTGTGGCTATTTAAGTTTAATTAACACTGAGCAAAAATTAAAATTCAGCTCCTCGGTCATCCTAGTCATGCTTCATGTGCTGAATAGCCATCTATGACTAGTGACTATTGAGTTGGTGGACATGTTGGGTGTGCAGATGTATAGAACATTTCCAATATTGCAGAAAGTCCTATTGCACAGTGTGGTTCTAAACTATAAAATCTGCCTTTTAGAATTCTCTGTGATTTTGAGAAAAGCAGGATAAGTAATAATTCTAATTTTATAAATGAGAAAATTGAGGTTGGAAACTTTTTTCCTAGCTTAAGTGTTAACACTTCATGACCCTCTGATGCCTACACACACCTTGCTCCCCACCACCAAACACCTGTTTCCACTGCTGCAGCCGCTGGGCTGTGGGTGTTCAGGCAGATTCTCTTAATTATTTCCAGTGCTTCTTTTTTGTGGCCAAAGGAGAACCTGGTAATGTGCTGTTTGGTGTGTAGATAATTATCAGTTATCCGTGACTCCCCTTTCATTTGCCCACAGAGCATTTCCTGAGATCTTTGAAAGCAACTGGGCCACAATGCTTTGTGGGCAAAGAGAGGAATTATAGCGGCTAGGAGGAAAATAAATTGTGATGTCAGCTTGATTACAGTGTTGGTTACTGCTCAGTCAAAACTTTGGGATAAAGAGCCTTTCCACAGGAAATTCATTTACAGATACCATCTACCATCTAGCACGGCACCTCCTGCTGACCACCTCAGCAGCAAAGGGAGTGCTGCAGGAGTACCTGTGGTCAGCTTGGTGTTGGCATTAGGGCAGATCCCTATGGAAGGTACAAGCCTTGCAGGACTTCCTCAATCCAACAGAATTGAAATTTATTCATCTCAACATTCAGGCAACTGATTTAAGAGGAAAAGCATTCAAGACCAGGTGCCTACTCAATAAATCCACACTAATCTATTATTGACTGGCTGACTTTCTAGTGGGTTCTGACCTTTATTTATGTGTCTTAACAATAAATCAGAAATAGTCACTGTGGGGTGGTGCATGCTTTAATTTTGGATAACGTTCAAGAAGAAACACTTGTGGAGCCCTCTCTATGCCAAATAGTAAGCTAGGTATTTCTACAATACCTTATCCCACTTAATTTGCATATCATCAACACAAGAAAGGTATTTTCCTCATCCTGATTTTATAAATGAGGAGACTGTAGTGTAATGAGCAGTAGAGCTGGAAGTTAACCTCAAGTCTTCAGATTAGAACTCTAGGGCTTTTTCTACTAACACATAGCTACCGCTTAGAAGAAAGGTGGCATAAGATTTTGATTTGAATATCCTATTCTTGGACTCCCAGGATATCTCACTGTATCTCATCAATGCCTCACTAACTTATTGCCTCCCTATGCCCCCAGATAATGTCATCAGTAACAATATTACTCAAATGCTACCAATATATAAGTTGGTCATTCTTTCTTTTTGTTTGCATATGACACTTCCCCTACCTAAAAATGTGTCCTCCCTTCCCTCGTAACTCTGTATGAATCCCTGAATTTCAAGATCATTTTAGTAATCCTATCACTTCAAGACAGCCACTTGGGGCTGGGCCAGGTGGCTCACGGTTGTAATCCCAGCACTTCAAGAGACCGAGGCGGGCGGATTGCTTAAGGTCAGGAATTTGAGACCAGCCTGGCTAAGATGGTGAAACCCCATCTCTACAAAAATACAAAAATTAGCTGGGTGTGGTGGCACACACCTGTAATCCTAGCTTCTTGGGAGGCTGAGGCAGGAGAATGGCTTGAACCCGGGAAGTGGAGGTTGCAGTGAGCCGAGATTGTGCCACTGCACTGCAGCCTGGGGGACAGAGTGAGACTTCATCTCAAAAACAAAAAAAAAAGAAAAGAAAAGAAAGGAAAGCCACCTGGAGAATGCTGACAATCATGAGTTATGCAGGACCCCCAAATGGACCAACTTTTCCTTTAAAACTCATTTATAATGCTTCTATATCATTAATTAGTTTTCATGGCCCAGGTGTTTTAATGTGTGCATCTTACATACTTTAATTGTGTATCTCTTTTGAGGAAGAAAGCTATCCTTCATTGCTGGTGCTTCTTTCCTATAGTATGCTCACATTTTTTATCAAGAGAACATCCAGTATTTGAATTTAGAATCAGAGCTCAAGTTGTCTAAATGGATTGGTTCCTTTTTTGATTTGAACTCTAAGGCTTTTTTATTCTGCTGGGGTTTTTTTTGTTTTCTGTTTGTTTGTTTGTTTGTTTTTAAGCCACCTATCTAGTTTAGTCCTCTCACACAGTAATGAATTAGAATTCATACTGCTTATTATATTAGATATTTCTTTCTTTAATACCCGTAATGATTCTTGGCCACTAAGACACACATCAAGTCAACAACTTGATGTATACATTATATCAACGATGCTTTATTCCTGTCATCTGAATTATTATCAGAGACAAAGTAATTGGGGAAGCCCTGAAAGGCAATAATCACTACAAACCATTATAATAGTTTATTGAATTTGATGAATAATATTACTTTGACCTCATATCACATTTATCTTTCAAGTAGTTGATGTACCTCATAGTAATTACTAAATACCTAGAATTTACTGTCACTCAGTGTATGGAGACCATGGAGGCATCAAGGAATGACTTGAATCTGGACATAATTAGTTCTGGACATAATTAATAGTAACACCTGAGATATCCGGAAGAGTAAGGAATAATCCACTTTGAATGAGAGAAACTTAAGAAATTGAAGACTATCCTTCTAAGTCATGAGGGCTTTTTAAATTTTAATTCATTCTAAAATAACCTTTCTGTTTTCTGCCTAAGAAAATAGGGTGGCTTGTAAGAAAATTTAAAATTTATCCTTGTCTCCTGAGTGAGGGTGATTGTTAGGAACATTAAGGAAGACCCACATAGGTAAGATATGTATAGTTCCAAAGGGCCTGGGCTTTGAAGTCAAGCAGACCT
The DNA here is from genome assembly GCF_037993035.2 of Macaca fascicularis. Lineage (NCBI taxonomy): Eukaryota > Metazoa > Chordata > Mammalia > Primates > Cercopithecidae > Macaca > Macaca fascicularis. Next base: position 76,401,898 of record NC_088381.1, read on the forward strand.
GGATTTAAATCCTCTTTTTATTATTTGGGATGCTTTGGGGTGCAAGTGATGTAAAATCCTCAACTCAAGTGCCTTACGCAGCAAAGAAACTATTGATTTCATAGCAAGAGGTTGGGAGTAGGGTGGTTTCAGAGTCAGTCCATTTTTCACATCAGGAAGTCATCACAAGAAAGACCCAGATTCTTTCTTGTTTCTTTGCCACTCTTAGTGCTTTGAATTTGTCCTCAGGCTATGGTTGGACAGTAGAGCAATGGCATGTACCATTGCCAGCTACAGCAACATCCAGTAAAAGAAGGGACCGTCCCTTCTTTGGGTCTCTTTTGGGGAGGGACACAACCTTTCCCAGAAACTTCAGAGCAGCCATCTGTTCATATCCCCTCATTTAGAATTGGGTCACACCCATACCCCTGAGCCAATCACCGACAGGGGGCTGGAGGCATCAGGATTGCTTTAGGGCAATTAGGATTCATCTGCTGGAACTGAGGCACATGGCCCCACAGAGGAGGGCGGGCAGGAAGGGGCTGTAGCAAGAGGAAAGAAGGGACGGGTAGCAAGGAAACGTAGCTCACTAGCTGCAAGACCTTGGGCGCATTCATTGACATCTTTAAATCTTAATTTCTAAATCAGAAACATGGAAATAATACCTACACTATACCTCATAGAAGTGTGAGAATTAGATCAAGTGACCTTTTCGCAGTGCCTGACACACAGGAAGGTTGGTAGATCGTTTTGTTTTAGGAAACTCCAGACTCTGCTTCCCGGTTAATGCTGCTTCTGTCTGGTCTTTTGTGAAGAAACATACCATTCCCAGTCGTGTGCGTGTGTGTGTGTGTAGAATATATCCATGGTTCACATGGGAGAGAATTTCTTTTACTTAGCAAACACCTTCGGAATCTGGAGGAACCTGCACTTATTTGAAGGCAATCAAAAAATTTTTTCTCTAGATGTCTGTGTAATTATGTATTTAATACTACATTTCAAATCAGAATTGGTTGATTGAGATAAATGGAGATAAGTAGAAGGAACATTCAACAAAGATTTCATGTTCAAGTCATTATGCAAAGTACTGGGACAAAGGTGAGGCATAGCAAAAGCGAAAGAAATGTGGAGGAATGGTGAGTTTGTATAAAGCAATAGAATAGTGAGCAATAAGATAGAAAATGCTGTGTGACAACACAATTGGCAAGCTTTGAGTGTTAAGCCAGAAATTTGGGACTTTATATTCTTAGCATGGGGCAGGGGACAGAGCAGAACCGTGAAATATTTTCATTAGAGATGAAACATGAAGAAAACATTCTTACAGAACCTAACCTGGCAGTGGTATAAAAGAACAATTGGAAAGTGTATAAAGTATTTCCATCAAGCCAGTTAGGAGAATTTAGGTCAGGTTAGTTAGTCTCAAAAGACAAACCACCTTCAAACTCTCATGACATAAACAAACAAGCAAATGTTTATTTCTCACTCATCTGACCTGTTTGTTTCCAGGAAGCAGGGAACTCTGTTCTTTATGTTCACACAGGGATCCAGCCTGGTGGATAGTGCCAACACCGTAAATGGTGACGATTACCATGACAAAGGGAAAGAAAGCTCTAGGGGGTATCACACCAGCAATTAAATGCCTTGGCATGAAGCAACATACAGTGGTGTGGTGGGGCCAGCTTATGCCAGCTCACAAAAGCCAATTGTGTGCATCTCTTCCCAACTCCACATCCAAGTCTGTCATGTTGATAGTTCTAAATCAGCCAGGCTGGGAACATTTACACTAAAGAAACTGGCAAGCACTACAAATCATGGTTCACTCTTCCTCCCACTCCTCCCCACCAAAAAAAGATACCTAGTAGTTAAACTTTTACCAACACGCCTCCAGATTCACTTCACTTTCACTCAGGACTCATTGCCAGAACTAGGCATGTAGCTCAACCCTGATACAAAAGGATCAAGAAGTTCAATCCTGCTATTGCCTCAAAGGGAGAGAGCCACAAATATTTAGTGAACATTAATGACAACCACAGGTTAATGCCAGAGCTTAGGTGTTTATTCATTTATACATTCATTCAACAATCACATCTAGAGCACTTTAGACTTTAATCTGGGAGCAATAAAAAAGAGAAGCAGAAGAGTTTTAAGCACGGATGGGATGCCAGTTATCAACTTATTGCCTCTCAACTCCTAATCTACCCTCCATTGACTGGCTTGAGAGACTGGAGATGGATCCTGTAAACATTTTCTTCTGCTAGTAGAGGCCACAGGACGGACACTGAAGAAGGAAAGGGCTTATTCCTGGTTCCAGTGAGATTTCTCTGTTTTTTGATCCTATAGTACTCCTCTGGTATGAGAGATGCTAGTATCAGTGGCGCTCATGTCCAGGAAGTTTCAGAGGCACCCTGAAGGGTAACTTCTTAGCAAGTGTCATGGAAGCCTCAGTCAGTTTCCCAGCATGTACAGCAGCAGCCCCCCTCCAGGTGGCTTCCTGGTGGCTCTTCAGTGAGTCCTACTGATGCTGCAGTTTCCCGATGAGTTCAACAGCATGCCCCACGGGCAGCTTCCTCGCAAGTTTTTCTAGCACATGAATATAGATGGTTTCCTGCCTGCCAGGAAAATATTTCAAGTCATTTCTGTTACCTGGCAGTACCAGAACAGGAGACTTCCAGCTTGCCAGCCTCACCCCATAGCTCTCTGCCTGCTAACCTCCACCTCCCAACTGTGGAACAGCTCTGGTTAAGGCCACTTTTTGCCCACGAGGGATGTGGCACATGAGAATAAATCACCACCATGGAGATGAATGGAGAGCAGATAAATGATGTCTTCATAGGTTCACTGGACGGTGAAGGAAATGTCTAGAGAAATTGAAAGTGAGGTGACGTCATTGCTAATGGAGTAACAACCAGGATTCAACAGGATTGGGATTAGGGTGAGCCCACCAAGACCAAGTCATGCTACTGCATGGTTAGATCCTGTTTTTATTTAAAATGTTGATATTTTGCTCATTTTGATGTATTTTACATTAATTTTCATTTTTTAAAACATAGTACATTAAAATAGTATTTATCTCAATTACCGATTTTTTGTTGTTGTTGTTGGCACCTACTTAAATTTTGCATGCTTCCCTCACCCTTGTCCTGGCTCTGGCAGCAGTGTCAGAGGGTCTGAGAGAGTTTGGGAAACAAGGGGGGTGGGAGGCAGGCAGAGTGGGCTGCCAGATCCCAGGCCAGAAAATGCAGAACACGGTGAAGACAGCAAGAAGCTTAACTAATAGGTCTGAGGCTAAGTAGTGATGGCAGTCAGAATGCTTTTAAATATGGATGTTAAGGACATAGCAAGAGAAAATGGATAGAACAGAGTGCATATGGCAACTTTTTATATTGGTGATAGAACTAGTAAGCGGGTAATTAAAGATGATCCTCTTCATGAGGAAGACATGGTAATACATGCAGTAGGAAAACAAAAGACTTAAAAGGAATTACAAGGACTAATAGGACCTGGCAATTACTTTGGTGAAGATGTGTGGTGGTAGAAGGCAAATGACAGGGAGGGTCCAGAAATGACTGCATTGATGAACCTGGAGGACATTATACAAATTGAAATAAGCCAGACTTATAAAGACAAACATTGCATGATCTCACTTACATGTGGAATCTAAAAAAGTCAAACTCATAGAAGCAGAGAGTAGAATGGTGGTTACTAGATGCTGGGGGGAGGGGGAAATGGGGAGGTGGTTAAAGGGTACAAAATTTTAGTTGTGTGAGGTCAATTCTGGAGATCTACTATGTATAGCATAGTACCTATAGCTGGCAATACTATACTACATACTTAAGATTGATAAGAGGTTAGATCTTATGCTAAACGTTCTTACTAAAAAGCAACAAGAACAACAACAATAATAATAAAGGGAGTAGGAGAAAACTTTGGGAAGTGATGGATGTATTTATAGCCATGTTGGTAGTATAGTAATGGTTTCACAAGTGTATAGATTCCCCAAACTCATTGAGATGTATATATTAAATATGTGCAGCTTTTTGTATGTCAATCATATTTCAATACAGGGGTTTAAATACATAAATAAATAGATTTTTTTATACTCTAAGTTCTAGGGTACATGTGCACAATGTGCAGGTTTGTTACATATGTATACATGTGCCATGTTGGTGTGCTGCACCCATTAACTCGTCATTTACATTAGGTATATCTCCTAATGCTATCCCTCTCCACCTCCCCACAATAGGACCTGGTGTGTGATGATCCCCTTCCTGTGTCCAAGTGATCTCATTGTTCAATTTCCACCTATGAGTGAGAACATGCAGTATTTGGTTTTCTGTTCTTGTGATAGTTTGCTGAGAATGATGGTTTCCAGCTGCATCCATGTCCCTACAAACGACTTTAACTCATCCTTTTTTATGGCTGCATAGTATTCCATGGTGTATATGTGCCACATTTTCTTAATCCAGTCTGTCACTGATGGACATTTGAGTTGATTCCAAGTCTTTGCTATTGTGAATAGTGCCACAATAAACCTATGTGTGCATGTGTCTTTATAGCAGCATGACTTATAATCCTTTGGGTATATCTCCAGTAGTGAGATGGCTGGATCAAATGGTATCTCTAGTTCTAGATCCTTGAGGAAATGCCGCATTGTCTTCCACAATGGTTGAACTAGTTTACAGTCCCACCAACAGTGTAAAAGTGTTCCTATTTCTCCACATCCTCTCCAGCACCTGTTGTTTCCTGATTTTTTAATGATGACCATTCTAACTGGTGTGAGATGGTATCTCATTGTGGTTTTGATTTGCATTTCTCTGATGGTGAGTGATGAGGAGTATTTTTTCATGTGTTGGTTGGCTGTATGAATGTCTTCTTTTGAGAAGTGTCTGTTCATATCCTTTGCCCACTTTTTGATGGGGTTGTTTGTTTGTTTCTTGTAAATTTGATTGAGTTCTTTATAGGTTCTGGATATTAGTCCTTTGTCAGATGAGTAGATTGCAAAAATTTTCTCCCATTCTGTAGGTTGCCTGTTCACTCTGATGGTAGTTTCTTTTGCTGTGCAGAAGCTCTAGTTTAATTAGATCCCATTTGTCAATTTTGGCTTTTGTTGCCGTTGCTTTTGGTGTTTTAGACATGAAGTCCTTGCCCATGCCTATGTCCTGAATGATATTACCTAGGTTTTCTTCTAGGGTTTTTATGGTTTTAGGTCTAACATTTAAGTCTCTAATCCATCTTGAATTAATTTTCATATAAGGAGTAAGGAAAGGATCCAGTTTCAGCTTTCTAATTATGGCTAGCCAATTTTCCCAGCACCATTTATTAAATAGGGAATCCTTTCCCCATTTCTTGTTTTTGTCACGTTTGTCAAAGATCAGATGGCTGTAGATGTGTGATATTATTTCTGAGGGCTCTGCTCTGTTCCATTGGTCTATACCTCTGTTTCAGTACCAGTACCATGCTGTTTTGGTTACTGTAGCCTTGTAGTATAGTTTGAAGTCAGATAGCATGATGCCTCCAACTTTGTTCTTTTGGCTTAGAATTGTCTTGGCAATATGGGGTCTTTTTTGGTTCCATATGAACTTTAAAGCAGTTTTTTCCAATTCTGTGAAGAAAGTCATTGGTAGCTTAATGGGGATGGCATTGAATCTATAAATTACCTTGGGCAGTATGGCCATTTTCATAATATTGGTTCTTCCTATCCATGAGCATGGTATGTTCTTCCATTTGTTTGTGTCCTCTTTTATTTCACTGAGCAGTGGTTTGTAGTTCTCCTTGAGGAGATCCTTTACATCCCTTGTAAGTTGGATTCCTAGGTATTTTATTCCCTTTGAAGCTATTGTGAATGGGAGTTCATTCACGATTTGGCTCTCTGTTTGTCTGTTACTGGTGTATAAGACTGCTTGTGATTTTTGATCATTGATTTTGTATCCTGAGACTTTGCTGAAGTAGCTTATCAGCTTAAGGAGATTTTGGGCTGAGAAGATGGGGTTTTCTAAATACACAATCATGTCATCTACAAACAGGGACAATTTGACTTCTTCTTTTCCTAACTGAATACACTTGATTTCTTTCTCTTGCCTAATTGCCCTAGCCAGAACTTCCAACACTATGTTGAATAGGAGTGGTGAGAGAGGGCATCCCTGTCTTGTGCCAGTTTTCAAAGGGAATGCTTTCAGTTTTTGCCCATTCAGTATGATATTGGCTGTGGGTTTGTCATAAATAGCTCTTATTATTTTGAGATACATTCTATCAATACCGAATTTATTGAGCGTTTTTAGCATGAAGGGCTGTTGAATTTTGTCAAAGGCCTTTTCTGCATCTATTGAGATAATCATGTGGCTTTTGTCTTTGGTTCTGTTATGCTGGATTACATTTATTGATTTGTGTATGTTGAACCAGCCTTGCATCCCAGGAGTGAAGCCCACTTGATCATGGTGGATAAGCTTTTTGATGTGCTGCTGGATTTGGTTTGCAGTAGTTTACTGAGGATTTTTGCATCGATGTTCATCAGGGATAATGGTCTAAAATTCTCTTTTTTTGTTGTATCTCTGTCAGGCTTTGGTATCAGGATGATGTTGGCCTCGTAAAATGAGTTAGGGAGGATTCCCTCTTTTTCTATTGATTGGAATAGTTTCAGAAGGAATGGTACCAACTCCTCCTTGTACCTCTGGTAGAATTCAGCTGTGAATCTGTCTGGTCCTGGACTTTTTTTGGTTGGTAGGCTATTACTTATTGCCTCAATTTCAGAGCCTGCTATTGGTCTATTCAGGGATTCAACTTCTTCCTGGTTTAGTCTTGGAAGAGTGTAACTGTCCAGGAAATTATCCATTTCTTCTAGGTTTTCTAGTTTATTTGCGTAGATGTGTTTATAGTATTCTCTGATGGTAGTTTGTATTTCTGTGGGGTCGGTGGTGATATCCCCTTTATCATTTTTTATTGCGTCTCTTTGATTCTTTTCTCTTTTCTTCTTTATTAGTCTTGCTAGTGGTCTATCAATTTTGTTGATCTTTTCAAAAAACCAACTCCTGGATTCATTGATTTTTTGGAGGGTTTATTGTGTCTCTATCTCCTTCAGTTCTGCTCTGATCTTAGTTATTTCTTGCCTTCCGCTAGCTTTTGAATGTGTTTGCTCTTGCTTCTCTAGTTCTTTTAATTGTGATGGTAGAGTGTCAATTTTAGATCTTTCCTGCTTTCTCTTGTGGGCATTTAGTGCTATAAATTTCCCTCTACACACTGCTTTAACTGTGTCCCAGAGATTCTGGTATGTTGTATCTTTGTTCTCAATGGTTTCAAAGAACATCTTTATTTCTGCCTTCATTTTATTATGTACCCAGTAGTCATTCAGGAGCAGGTTGTTCAGTTTCCATGTAGTTGAGCAGTTTTGATTGAGTGTCTTAGTCCTGAGTTCTAGTTTGATTGCACTGTGGTCTGAGAGACTGTTTGTTATAATTTCTGCTCTTTTACATTTGCTGAGGAGTGCTTTACTTCCAACTATGTGGTCAATTTTGGAATAAGTGTGATGTGGTGCTGAGAAGAATGTATATTCTGTTGATTTCGGGTGGAGAGTTCTGTAGATGTCTATTAGGTCTGCTTGGTGCAGATACGAGTTCAATTCCTGGATATCCTTATTAACTTTATGTCTCGTTGATCTGTCTAATGTTGACAGTGGGGTGTTGAAGTCTCCTACTCTTATTGTATGGGAGTCTAAGTCTCTTTGTAAGTCTCTAAGGACTTGCTTTATGAATCTGGGTGCTCCTGTATTGGGTGCATATATATTTAGGATATATATTCATCTTCCTGATGAATTGATCCCTTTACCATTATGTAATGGCCTTCTTTGTCTCTTTTGATCTTTGATGGTTTAAAGTCTGTTTTATCAGAGACTAGGATTGCAACCTCTGCTTTTTTTTCGTTTTCCATTTGCTTGGTAGATCTTCCTCCATCCCTTTATTTTAAGCCTATGTGTGTCTCTACATGTGAGATGGGTCTCCTGAATACAGCAAACTGATGGGTCTTGACTCTTTATCCAATTTGTCAGTCTGTGTCTTTTAATTGGACCATTTAGTCCATTTACATTTAAGGTTAATATTGTTGTGTGTGAACTTGATCCTGTCATTATGATATTAGCTGGTTATTTTGCTCACTAGTTGATGCAGTTTCTTCCTAGCATCAATGGACTTTACATTTTGACATGTTTTTGCAATGGCTGGTACCTGTTGTTCCTTTCCATATTTAGTGCTTCCTTCAGGATCTCTTGTAGGGCAGGCCTGGTGGTGATAAAATCCCTAAACATTTACTTGTCTGTAAAGGATTTTATTTCTCCTTCACTTATGAAACATAGTTTGGCTGGATATGAAATTCTGGGTTCAAAATTCTTTTCTTTAAGAATGCTGAATATTGGCCCCCACTCTCTTCTGGCTTGGAGAGTTTCTGCCAAGAGATCTGCTATTAGTCTGATGGGCTTCCCTTTGTGTGTAACCTGATCTTTCTCTCTGGCTGCCCTTAACATTTTTTCCTTCATTTCAACTTTGTTAAATCTGACAATTATATGTCTTGGAGTTGCTCTTCTCGAGGAGTATCTTTGTGGCGTTCTCTGTATTTCCTGAATTTGAATGTTGGCCTGCCTTACTAGGTTAGGGAAGTTCTCCTGGATGATATCCTGCAGAGTGTTTTCCAACTTGGTTCCATTTTCCCCATCACTTTCAGGCACTCCAATCAGATGTAGATTTGGTCTTTTCACATAATCCCATATTTCTTGGAGGCTTTGTTCATTTCTTTTTACTCTTTTTTCTTTACACTTCTCTTCTCGCTTCATTTCATTCATTTGATCTTCAATCGCTGATACTCTTTTTTCCAGTTGATCGAGTTGGTTACTGAAGCTTGTGCATTTGTCACATAGTTCTCATGTTACGGTTTTCATCTCTATCAGTTCTTTTAAGGTCTTCTCTGCATTGATTATTCTCGTTATCCATTCATCCATTCTTTTTTCAAGGTTTTTAGTTTCTTTGTGCTGGTTATGTAGTTCCTCTTTTAGCTCTGAGAAGTTTGATCGACTGAAGCCTTCTTCACTCAACTTGTCAAAGTCATTCTCCGTCCAGCTTTGTTCCATTGCTGGCGATGAGCTGCATTCCTTTGGAGGGGGAAATGCGCTCTGATTTTTTGAATTGCCAGCTTTTCTGCATGGCTTTTTCCCCATCTTTGTGGTTTTATCTGCCTTTGGTCTTTGATGATGGTGACGTACTGGTGGGGTTTTGGTGTGGGTGTCCTTTCTGTTTGTTAGTTTTCCTTCAAACAGTCATGCCCCTCAGCTGTAGGTTTATTGGAATTTGCTTGAGGTCCACCCCAGACCCTGTTTGCCTGGGTATCAGCAGCGGAGGCCGCAGAAGATAGAATATTGCTGAACAGCAAGTGTTGCTGTCTGATTCTTGCTCTGGAAGCTTCGTCTCAGGGGTGTACCCTGCCGTGTGAGGTGTGAGGTGTTGGTCTGCACCTCAGTTGAAAATGCAGAAATCACCCATCTTCTGTGTCACTCACGCTGGGAGCTGGAGGCTGGAGCTGTTCCTATATGGCCATCTTGGGCGTGCCTCCATAGATTTTTAAATAACAAATTTAAAAATGACTTCCATTATGGACTAGGATATTAGGAGACTGCTGGTGCATTTAATAGAAATAAGGGTGTTAGTAAGAGAGGATCCGCCACGCTGAGTTTGGAGGAAGCAGCCATAGCAAGATGGCTTTTCAGTCTGGGTTTAGTTCCTGTCAGGGTTGAGGCTGGAGATGTGGGTGGTATCCAAGTGGTATTAGTGATGGCAGAAGTCTCTGAGGGCCTGTCTGTGAGATGGCAGAGGTCTTTGCAGACCAGTGCAGAGCAGGTAAGGGGATGCTCAGTGGGAAACAATCGCTTTTGAAGACCCACACTCGGTTCTCTATCCTCCCAAGAGTCAATCCAGGCTTCATAAACACCAACCTGGCCTCAAAAGACACCCTGATTCCTCCTTGGACCTGGACCCAGTATAAAAACTCCCCTTTCCTTCAGAGTTTGATCAGAAGAATTTAGTTTCCCAAAAGCAACTTTTACGGGAGAAAACTAACAACAATCACAAAAATTCCAAAAGCCTAACAATAAGATGTTTTCAGACTATACTCTGCTCATTGAAACTGAAATGTAATTAGACTATATACAAATCAGGCACCTGCAGTCCTGCCCCACCAAGCTCAGATTCATCTTCCTTGACATATGCACACCTATGTCTCTAGCCTGCTTGTTTCATCTTAAGGCTTGGTAAAGCTGTTTATACCAGTTGGAGAAGTGATGGCTCCTCTCCAGTTGTTCTAAAATAGCATCTTAAGGTCTCAGTGGTGGCACACACAGAGATATACCATGAGAAGAAAATTAATGATCCCTCACCAACGCCTGAAAAACCTTGGTTGAAATATTTCAGAAATCTGCAAAAGAAAATATTTTTCCCTAGCTATTTTTGTGTGTTTTCCACAATGAGAGTGTATTACATTTTCCATGGATAAAAAATGAATTGCACTTAAAAGTAATTAGAAAACCACAGAGCTTAGAGATTTATCTAATACAAAACAGAATAGTCAAGTTATTGTGTGTAGAAAATAGCATTTTTGCTTCTGCAGAGGAGTTGGGCATTTTCTATAGGTAGTCCAGGGTACGTTTGAGAGAAGTCTATGAATTCTTGTATTATTGGGTACATACACCATTAGAGAGACTTGAGGAAGGCTTTTACTGATTAAATATTTACCAGTAAAGGCTTGACAGCAACCTAACCACCTCTTAAGCATTCAAATAAGTGGTGAAAGTGTCCCAGAGGAGAGAAACACAGGGAAATTATATAAGACAGAATTTCTAGCAACTCCTTTAATACATGCTTTATGACCTCTGGAAAGCTAAGAGAATATCTGGTTTGTAATATATTTCACACCTTTATCTTTCAAAGGCTGTACTTAGAAAATCCTCCACATTGATTGGTATTGCATAACTAATTTCATAGTTTTGGAAAACCAAAGAGTTGCCTCAAAATGAAGAAAAAAACCAGGAATTCCAAGATGACCTGACAAGGAACCTCTTGGCATGCCTTGATCCTTTTTCCACCCAACCAACATGCATGCATTGAGATACATATACTTGGGTAAGCAACATACTTAGTGCCATGGAGGCTGTGAAAATGACTAAGTCACCCTGCAAGTGACTTGCATTTTAGTAGGAAAGATAAGATAGGAACACAAAGAACTAGAGCAACACCAGGGAGCCTGTGACGGGTGCCCCAGATCTTCAAAGATGGTGCTGTGAGTAGGGAATAATCATGTTTTACTGGGAAAGCCAGAAAAAGTTTCGATTCAGAATTAGTTGAAGCATCTGAATTTGGGGAAAGTATTTCCTTCAGCACGCTTGTATGGCAGGCAGGGAGGGACATCTAGGCAGGAGAAAGAAGATAAACAAGAATCAAATTCAGGTTTTGGAAGGACCTGGAGCTTATATAATTATCATAGCCTTCTTTGAGAAAAGTAACATCAAAGTATTTTTTAAATTGATAGGGCCCTTCCACATCCATGAGTGGCCCTAAAGCTTAAGTTTCCTGAGCCTCATGGGTCCTCCATTCTAGAGACCAGGCTGCAGAATCAAGCAGACTGAGTCCAAGTTGGTTTCGTCACTTGCGATGAGCATTCATTTCTTCAAATAATATCTACTTCATATAATACCTACTTGTAAAGTTAGATATAGCAACCTGATTCTTCTGCTAAGGAACTATTTCTCCCTTACTCTCAGACAAATTGCCTGAGCCCAACTCTCACTTCATGGGTGGGTTATATGGTTTGGCTCATGAAATAACTGTAATCTATTGGGCATATGACCTAAACCAGGTCAAACTGAATCAATCTTCCAAGATACTGCTGTAGCCAACAATACTGCCTTGTCCACTGGGGTGCTAAAGGAGTAGAATGTAAGCCTAGAGCAACTGATGGAATTTGAAGCCAACAGAGAGAACTGCAGAGGCTAAAGACAGAGAAAGTAGTTTAACAGCACATCTGAGCTGTGCTTGCACCAGTTCAAGAGAGTTTCTGTTGTTTCCAGTCACTAGGGCCCTAATACACTACAATGATGGCAATCCTGTGATGTTGAATTACCCAGCAAATATCTAACCATTTGTTGATCACCTGCTATGTGCAAGGCAGGGCCTTCTGTGCCAGTCTCTGCTAGGAACACAGAGATAAGGTTCTGCTTTCATAGAATGTTTGGGTGCTGCTTGACCATATGGAATGGCTGGCTTTAAGTCTGTCCATCCATACTTTCCCCTATTCCATCATAGCACTCTTTGAGAAAAGCAATAGCAAAGTGTTTTTAAAATTGGTAAGTCCCTTCCACATACATTAGTGGCCCTAAAGCTACTCACATATATGTCAGCTATCCCCTTCACATACGTGACAGTTATGCCTGAAAGACAAACTGATCCACCATTTTGCTGAAAAAAACTGACTTTATTGATAACATTGGTCAAACAGAGATGTGATTGATGCTTTCATATGTAAATTTAGGATTGTGTAGATTATTTTTTTGTGTCTTATCAACAATTTCCAGCCATAACTCTACCGCTAATTTTCATCAAATGCTGGAATTTAAGTGAGCAAGTGACACGATTTTTGGCATAGCTTTAAGTACACCATAATTTATTTATCTAAAGTCAATTATTGGCAAACTTTTATGCTATAGTTATGATTTGTAACATATTCCTTGTGGCAAACTAGCAACTGATCAATCTCGCCAATGTTCTTGAGCACCAGCACTGAGAACCATCAATGTGTAGATGATACCAAATTCCAGATCACACTGTGTATCTGATTCCTGCCCCAGAGAGGGAGCTGAACACAGAACCTTTTGTTCAGCACAGTACCCTTATCACCTAGCAGAGTGTTTGTCACAGAAAGCTCAATGAACGTTTATTGAATTTAACTGAACCCCACCTCTTATAACAGTTGCAACTGCACACTCTGCTTTATCAAAGCAAATAGTATAGCAGTTCTAAGCTAAATCCTCCCTGTTATTTCTTCTGCTCGGAAAACTCATGTAGAGCAAATCATATCCCTACCACTGACAAAAAATACTTACAGCTCACAGCAAAGATGGTAAATTTTTGACCTAGTAGTTTTGAAACTTAACTGTACACTAGAATCACCCAAGGAGCTTTTAAAAATCCTAATGCTCAAGTTGCACCCTGGACCAATTGACTGAGAATTCCTGCATGAGACCCTGGTGTCAGCATATTGTTAAAGCCTCTCAGGTGATTCAGATGATTCCAATATGTAGCCAAGGTTGAGAATCAGTATAGTAGAGCAACAATTATATGGTTTTGGCACTATTTCTGTAATTATCTCACCTTATTATTTGTCATCTATGTTGTCTTAGTGCAGACCAGCCCTGAAATATAATGGTTTTATAATACTAGTAACAAAATATTAGCTATCTGATACCATCTTCATTGTGGAATGGTTAAAATCTCAGCTGCCTCTCAAGATCCAAGAGGGAGGAATAATAGGCAACTTCTGGGGTTTGTTCCCTTCCCAACTTCCTTCTTTGAGAACTCTCTGGGCTGTACCCACTCATGGAAATGGACTACTGAAGCCATGATTATACTCTATGACCCTGCTCCCCACACTCCTAAAACCAACATACCCTGTCCTCTTACCATCGCTTAGAGGATCTTAAACCTGAGGATGCATTGGAGTCATCTGGAGGGCTTCTGATAACACATTCCTTGGTCCCACCTCCAGAGTCTGTGTTTCAATAAGACTAAAATAGGGCTGAGAATTCGCATTTCTGGCACTCTGCAGGTGTCGCTGATGCTGCTGTTCTGGAAACTACCCTTGAAGAAATATTGCCATTGCCTATAGACCTAACCCAGACTGGGTCGATGATATCTCACTCCCGACTCAGATGAAAACTCTGCAGATTGGCATAGCCATTTCCCAGGGCTACCATAACAAAGGACTACAAACTGAGTGGCTTAAAACAACAGAAATTTATCCTATCACACTTGCAAAAGCCAGAAATTCAAAATCAATATGTCAGCAAGGTCTTACTCTCTCTGAAAGCTGAAGAAGTTCGTTTCTTGCCTCTTTTAGCTTCTGGCTTTTGCTGGCAATCTTTAGCGTTCCTTGACTTGTAAGAGCATCACTCCGTCTCCACTTGTGTCACCACATGACCTGGGAGTCAGAGTCTCTTCTCTTCTTATAATGGATGAAGGGTCTACCCTATTTCAGCATGACCTCATCTTAAATAATTACATCTGCAACAAACTTATTTCCAAAAAAGTTCGTATCTGAGACATTTGGGGTTAGGGTTTCAACATATATTTTTGGGTTGACACAATTCGACCCATAACAACAGGTATATCAAAAATTTCTGGGGCTCCTAAATTCCATCATATGCCCATAAGAGTGGAGGATCCTGTCTGCAGAAAGAGAAGGCTGTGCACAAGTGCAGAGAGGAAGCAGAGAGCTGGAGCTTGTCATGCTGGGGGAAGACAATGGACAGAGCAACTTTCTTGATTCCTTATGTGCTCCTGCCCCTAATCACAAGCCCTGCTGCAGTTCTCACCCTCAGTTTCCATGAGTTATAGTGTTCCTTTGATTCAAAAAGTCTCCCTTTTTGAATTAATCCATTCTTATAGAGCTTCTATTACTTGCAACCAAAAGAGTAGGTCTAAGATAGGGTATGTCTCCCCTGTACTCTAACAGGCCATGACTGACTTCTTCCACTCCAGGCATTTGCTATTTCTCCAGTTATTGCAGATACTTAACCTGCTATTTCTGTTCTTGTTGCATTTTCCTGAAATGGAGAAATAGCCTTCCTTTGGCCATTACAGATTCTGGGGAGTCTACAGAGTGCTTGACATCTCAGCTTTTGAAATATGTTTAATGACATTTTTTCTTGCTTTCAACTGGCTTTTTGAAATTCCAGCCTCTTTCTGTGGTGTAGCCTCCCCGGAGCTGGGTGGCTGGGACATGGGAGAACACACCAGGCTGCTTTCTAAGTGTTCTCTCTGTTATGACTACCATACAGTGCTTGGAGACTATGTGGACTCAACTTTCTCTCCACTCAAGTACCTTCAGTATTCAAGATCCTTCCTGGAGGGTGAAGGAGTGGCATCATCTCTGACTTTGGGGGACTCTTAGTGCTGGCTGTTGGAAAGGACTTGTGCTAGGTATTTTATACTTGCCTCTCAGGTCTACTGTCTACACTTCTTCGTGTTGCACTGGGCTTTAGGAGTTCGACCCACACGGACTGCATGCATGGGCTCCCTTCCCCTCTGGCTCCTGAGTAGGCTTGACCAAGAGGGCGCACTGACAGGATATTGGATGAAGGGAGGGAGGAGAGAGAGACTAGGGTGTTCACTTCCCCTGCTCACTTCCTAGGGTTGCCATTGGCTGGCTGCTTCCCTCAGGTGAAGGTGACAGCTCTGAGAGGTGGCCCTTTCTGCAGAGTCCTCTCCGTCACAGAAACTAGTCTCTCCCTTACTTCTCCAAGTCTAGGGATGGTAACAAGACCCAAACATCACCCTAGATATCATATCACCCTTTAAAATCTCCCTATCCCCTGCCCATGTCTGTAAACCCTCTTAAGCTTAAACCATTTGAATGTGTTTCTCTTTCTGATGGGACCCCAACCCATACAAAGCCTTGACCTTAATGTGACCAGTCACTGCCCCATTAAAGGCTCTGGAAGCCCAGGGAGCCTACTGATTCTTGCTTTATCCATTCACAGGGAATGTCATGCTTGACTAAATTTTTTTTGCTCAGACAGAGACTCCGGGACTCTTGTCATCAGCTTTCTGTTACTTTCTCCTTTTGCATAGTCCAGTGATTTTCAACCTTGAATATAAACCAGAACAACCATAGTTTCTTCTTGTTAATATGAGCCTCTCCTGTCTTTTTTATTATGGTATAATTATTCCAAATCAGAAGCAGTCCCTTGTCGTTTGATTCATACCTTCCTACAATGCCTACTACAGGGTCATGCACACTGTAGATTTAACAAAACATATAAACTTAGTGATTGTGTACTCTAGATGAAGTTCAAATTAAGATTAAAATTCTTTTTTGGCACACTATTAATAAATGTTTCTCTTATACACTAGTATATACTAAGATGTTTTAGATAAAAGGAGATAGCTACAATTATTGTTGATGAAATCAGTTTTCAAAATGCCATTCACTATATTTGTACAAAGATTTCATGAAAATAAAAATTTTATCTCTGAGTGTCCACATGAAAATCAGCTGATGTGGGTAAAGACAGATGATATTCATGTGAATAAAACTAAACATAGGTGTTTTCTCTCAAATTTTCTTCTTAGAATTTCAAAAAATTGCTCAAGTTTGTGAATACAAAGTGAAAGAAACAACCATTACATCAGTGTAAGAATGTTTATGACCAAGTCTCCATTTCATAAACCCTCTGTTAAAATTCAATTTCTATAGCTTACACCTTCGTCATCTCTTAACTGGATTGCTGCAGCAGTGTCTTACCTGGTCAACTCATTTTCTCTTTTCATATATATATTTTTTCCCATTCTTCACATAGCAGCCAGAATGGCCTTTTAAAAATGCATGCCATAACCTCTATTTCTGGCAGTGATTGAGTGACTTGTGCTGGATTAGCTCTCTACCATAAACAACTAGAATACTGAACAAAATAATAAAAATAACTCTTTTCAGATGTTAAATAATAGCACAGGACTCTGATCTTCAAGGGAAAAAAAATGTGAAGCAATCTCCTTCATCACCTTGAATTTTTGCCTAGAGGTATTTTCCATACTGACTTTGAGAAGAGAAGCCCCAAATAGAATGCAGTAATCTCATTGACTCAGAAGACAGAGCTCAGAATTTGGGGCTACTGAGGCAGCAAGAATTTGCAGGTCAGGGTATCAAAGAGAAAGGAGCTGTGCAGAGAAAAAGGTCCAAAAACTATCTAGCCATGCCCCTGAGTCTTTAGTCAAATAATAAACTGTGCATATACAGAGTGAGACTCCATGAGACAAGGCAAGAAACTAAGAAGAAAATACAACTAATGGAAAACAGTGACCCAAGCCACTACTGGAGCTTTCACAGGAATGGTAGATATGTGAGTTCCAAAGAGCTAGAGTGAATAAATGTATTGAAAACCTCCAGCACTCAGTAGAAGTCTCAGCAAAACCAGGCGTTAGGAGGAGGGCTAATGTGTCCTAAGCTAAAGGCTATGCTAGTGCTCGACTCACCTTAACAAAGTTTAAAAACAAGCCTTGAAAAAGCTACTGTCTAAATAAATTACTGCCTATGAGACAAGACACAGACTATTACTAAGAAAACAAAATGCAGATACTCAACAATGTAGCATTCATAATGTCTGTCATAAAACAAAAAATTACTAGACTTGTGAAGAAGCAGGAATGTGTGATTCATTATCAAGAGAAAAATCAGTTAATAGAAACAGACCCAAATGACAGATAATGGAACTAGCAAACAAGGACTTTAAAACAGGTATTTTAAACATGTTCAGGAATTTGAAAGAAAACATGGATGTAATAAGGGAAGGAACAAATAGAGAATCTCAGTAGAGAAAAGGAAACTATAAAACAGGACAAAAAGAAGATTTTGACCAGAA
Organism: Macaca fascicularis; assembly: GCF_037993035.2. Classification (NCBI taxonomy): domain Eukaryota; kingdom Metazoa; phylum Chordata; class Mammalia; order Primates; family Cercopithecidae; genus Macaca; species Macaca fascicularis. The sequence goes on from NC_088381.1 coordinate 76,419,536, forward strand.
AAAGACAATACCTGCAATGAAAACAGTGAGATTACAGAAGAAAAGACCAGTGAGTGCATTTGCAGATATAACAGAAACTGTCTGAACAGAAGCACATAGGGGAAAAAAGGCTTAAACACTGAGCAGAGACTCAGTAACCTTTCGGACAGTATCAGGTCCTTAACATACATGTACTCAGGAGGAGAAAAGATAGATATTGAGGGGAAATATAAGAAGATATAATGGCTGAAAGTTTTTCACATTTGATTTAAAAAATAATAAATCCACAGATGCAAGAAGCTCAATAATCTCCAAGCAGGATAACTATAATGAAAGTTATACCAAGGTACCTCATGATCAAATGGCTGAAGACTAGTGATAGAGAATATTAAATGCAACCAGAAAAAAACCTGATACATTACTTAGTGGAGAACAAGGGTAGGAAAACTATAGATTTTCGTTAGAAATTATGCAAAACAGAAAATAATGGAACACTCTCTTTAAAGTGCTGAGGAAAACAGTCAATGTCAAATTCTATATTCAGCAAAAAATATCCTTTAAAAATAAAGGTAAGATACAGACATTTGCAAACCAAAAAGAGAGAGAGAGAGTATTTATCACCAGCAGAATGGCACTAAAATAAATGTTAGAGGAAGTTTTACAGGCTGATAGGTGATGTTACTGGAAGGAAACTTGGATCTAAAAGTAATAAGGAGCACAAAAATGATAACTATGTATTTAAATAGAAAATACTTTTCATTCCTTAATTTATTTAAAATTTAATTTTACTTCTTAACTGCTTAAAATGTTTAAAACAAAATAAACAGTAGGTTTTATAACATAAATGAAAGTAAAATGCATGACAATAATGACAAAAGATAGGGAAGAATGAAACCATACTGTTTCTTATGTTGTGTATGAGTAAAATATTGTTATTTGAAGGTAGTTGTGATCACTGTTCTATAGCCTGCTGCCCATTCTGAGTATACGTTAGAGAATTACCTAAGTAATAGAAAATAAGTGAAATGTGACACGTGCCATGACAGAAATGGAAGGGAAATCCTAGGATGGTTCAAAGAGAAAGCCCTTATCTTGTTTTAGGGAATCAGGAAGGGGCTAACAGGAAAAGGATGGCATTGGGTGGTATTCCAGGCCCCCAAAAGAGTATTAATTTACTTATTTAACAAATATCTATTGCATTTGTACCTTGGTCCAGTCACTGGGCTGTTCTCTTATAAATAAAAAAGTGGTCCTTCTTTTTGATGAAAGTGTTCACAGCTTGGTAAGATACTCTTATGTGAAAAACAAAAACAAGCAAAAACAGTGCAGTAGTCAGATTGTAGCAGCAGCTGCAGCAGCTCTCCTCTTTCTTGGCTCTTCTTACCATCTCCTTTTCACTTCCAAAAACAAGGCTTCCAGGGTGGTTGCCTCTGATGGCATCACAAGGTGATTAATGACATAAAGGGGTGCAAGTCTTTGATGCCAGAGGAGATGGAGACGCACAAGAAGGAGGTGCTCTTCTCTTTGAGTGAGGACAGGAAGATCATCATCCTGGAGGGGGGCAAGATCCTGGTGGGTGATGTGGGCCAGACTGTCAGTGACCCCATGCCACCTTTTCAAGATGGAACCAGACAAGGACTGTCACTATGCTTTCTATGATGCAGCTCAGGAGACCAAGGAGAGCACGAAGAGGGACCTGGTGTTTATCTTCTGGGCCCTTGAGTCTGCTGAACAACTCCTGTACCCACCAGAGTTTCCTCCTCCCTTGATCTCTGACAGTTCTGACCTTCTCAAACCACTTTAGGTCTTGATTCCTCTTGGGTTGACGCAGATCAGTTTCCCCCAGTCATCCCAGTTTGAGGAAAGGGCTGTGCTTTTTTAATAACACCCTCACTCCCCACCTGTTTCCCCCTTCCCATGCTTCCAACTTCTGAGCACAATAGTGACTCTGTGCTTGTCTGTTTGGTTCTGCATACAAATAGAATGTTGTGAGATGACTCCTCCCCATGCTGGCTAATTCTTCTCCCTGTTCCCCTAGTCACAGCCACTCACGTAAGCAGAACCAGACAGGGACTTTCAATTAAAAAAAAAAGAGAGAGACAATTTTTTAAAAAGTGCATGTTCAAGGAAAATTTGTGTAAACTACACAAAGGAAAGTTGAAGAAACTATTGGAAAAGGTAGCTGGGACAATGCCGTGATTGCTTTTGAATGTTAGCCTACATAATCTTCCAGCACAATATTATATAGTAGAACCTCGTTTACGTGAAATAATAAAATGACATTATTAGTCAATCTTATTGAACACTTCCTATGTGTTGAGGAATGCATTAGGCTGTTTCAATGTATTATCTCAAGCCTCACAACAGTCTTTCTTATAAAATAAATAAAACCATTATTAGATGCAGAAATGAGGCTTAAAGGGTAAAGTTGGTAGATGTTAAGATATTTGCATTCATGGATTCCAGCTTGGTTGTGGAGTATTACCCTTTAAATATATTAATGGGTTCAATTTGTTATTATTTCACTTAGTATTTTTCACCTATGTTCATGAGAGATATTGACAATAATTTTCCTCTCTTATAATGTCCTTGTTAGGCTTGATATCAAAGTTATGCAGGTTTCATAAACTATGTTATGAATCCCTTCCTCTTTTTCTACTCTCTGGAAGAGTTTGTATAACATTAGGGATCTTTATTCCTTAAATACTTGGAAGAATTTATCTATGCATTTCCCTTTTTTCCCTTAGATTTTGACCTCTGAAGTCCTGACTGTGTTGGCTACTTTGTGATGTTTTCACACAGTGGTTTTTTATATTTTAACCAGCTTTTATAATTATTAGCAGAAAGATGGTTGGTCTGATACAACTGAGTCATCACAAGGTCATATTTTCAGGGCTACATGTAAATGACACATAGATTATTAACACTGAATAGTTGGAAACATACGCACATTGGTATTAAATCATGAAAAGCCTCAGTTTCCAGAGAATACTAAGCAACTCCTAATAGTTTTTGAGTAAAGACACAGTATGATCAGGGACAGAATTAGGAAAGTAGACGTGGCAATGATGTATGCAGTGAAAGGCAGAAAATACAAGTAAGTGTCCTCCAAAAATGCAGAGAAAAGCAAAGTAGTGTCTGCCTAGGAGAGTGTCAGTTAAAATATAAAAGACTTCCTTTAAACCAGTGGTTCTCAAAGTGGGTCCCTGGAACAGCAGCAGAAGCATCACCTGGGAATTTGCTAGAAATGCAGATTCCCGGCCCTGCCCCAGACCCACTAAATCAGAATGTCTGGGGCGAGGCCCAACAACCTGTGCTCTAACAAATCTTCCAGCTGATTCCCATGCTCACCCAGGTTTGCAGCCCACTACTTTAAACCAAAGTTTAGCCTGCTTCACAGCTAGCAATGACTGTAAGGCCCCAGTTCTGGCCAATGAGACATACGGAGAAGTCTGCTTGGGGGTACTTGTAGGTGAACGTTTGCTTTCCTGATCAAAAGGACAGATGATGCTGGGGCTGCCCATTTTCCTTCTTCCTCCCATGAATGCTGATTGGCATAGTGAGTAAGAGGCAAAAAGCATAAGAACTGAGAAACCCAACAGGTTAAAGATGGCAGGGCAGAGATCTATAAGAGTCAGGGTTCTTGATAACATTACTGTGCCCCACACCAGTCTGGACAGTTACAGTCACATAATTAAATGAATGTATTGTTCAAACCACTGGCAACTCAGTATTCTGCTACTTGTAGTTAAAGGAATTCCTAGTTGACGTCTGTGTCAGTTTATACTTGGCAGCTAGTAGGAGATCATAAATGATGATTCCACATAATAAAGACAGAAAAGAAATGTGTGGCCTGTTGATGGCCCAAATTTAACCCATTTCAGAAGAGATTTCTGCTAAGATTTTTAACCCCTTTGAGATCACAGCTTGAAGGAACAGTTTATCTCTTAATAGCTTGAGCAGAAAAAGCAGTTTTGAATGAAGACGTTTTTTCACTGGATGAAGTCACTTCTGCATGCGAACCCAAAAGGCAAGGGGCCACAGTGCCACTTCCTTGGTATTACCATTTGCCTTATCTTCATCCAGAAAGGGTGAGCTCCACTGGGGGGAATAAGTCCCACCATGAAATTCACACCAGAGATGAGTCTTGTTACTCTCTCATTCCTATTGTGACGATACATCACTGAATACTACCTCTTGCTTCCCCAGGACTTTGTGGAACAAGAGAATGGTGACTTGGGGTGCCTGGCAGCTCCCTTGCAATGCAGCCTTACCTCAGTTACCAAACACTCCCTCTCCAAGTGGGCTCCAGGTGAAAGCAGGGACCTCTCCAAGTCTGACATGTGTGGGCGGCATTTATTACTTGTGCATGACAGTGCCCTGTTCTAAAGGAACTGACCTCCAGTACACAAGAAGACTGTAATGGGAAAGAGCAGCTGAGCGGCTTATAAGGAAGTTGCCTGGAGTGTCACCCAAATCCACCTTCTGGCTTCTAATTTCTGCCCTGAGCTGCAGGTACCACTTTGGCTCCCATTCAGGATATTCTGTGAATGGGTACAAATCCCAATCACCTCCGCAGGGAGCTTTCTGGCACTAACCATCCTGTTGAAAATAATAAACCCTCCTCCAAACTCCAGCATACACATTCCCCACTCTTTGCTTTATTTTTCAGCATAGTACTTATCACCATCTGGCATGCCACTTGCTTTACTTTGAAGTCAAGTTTTTATTGTTGTTCTTCCTCCACTAAAGTGTAAGATTTACAACAGCAGTAATTGTTGCCTGTTCTTCATTGCTACATCCCCAATATTTGAGAAAGTACCTAGCATGTAGTAGATGCTCAATAAATGCTCAAGAATGGATGACTCTAAACTAATTGGCTGACAGGTCTTAACAACGGCATACCCTCTTCCTGGTCTTTGCCATTGTTTCTCTAAGATATTGTTTGTTCTGGAATATTTTTCCCCAAAGCTCTAAATTCTGCTTAATTTACTCCATATTGACAGAGACAAGTTGTATCCTACTACTGATGATAGTAACTATTATTCCTTTAGACAAATGCTAGGTGCTTTAGATGCATTATCTTATTTAATTCTCAGAACAACGCTAGTAGTTTTAGCCCCATTTTACCAATGAGGACAAGGAGGCTCAGAGATCTCAGCTGACTCATCCAAGCTCCCACAGTTCATCAGTGGCAGAGCTGGGGCTTGAACTTGAGACGGTCTGACTCCAAAACCTGTGCTTTATTCACCTCCTCTTTAGATAATAACTTTACTGACACATCTATGTTTTCCTGATTTCTCCCCCTCTCTTGCTAAGAAAACATGCATTTTTATGCAAGCCCAGTAATCAAATGACTGATCAGAGAGATGCTTTAATCAGACCTCTCTCCTGCCTGAATCAATATTCATCAATTTTGGCAAAAGTATAGTTTTGCTTAAATACTTACACTTTTTGGATACTTACATATATGCTGGCAAGGGTTTTTTTTTAAAAAAAAAAAACAAAAAACAACAACAACAAAAAAAAAACAGTATCCAGGCAGACAGTTTCAGAGTCCTATTTCCTAAAGAAGTGTCTAAGAATATTCATGAGTGAAAGTCTTAAAATTAATAAAAACCATAGTGACAAACACCTGAAGAGTGCATATTGTATATTGGGGCTTAACACCTACAACAGCCCTATGAACAGACAGAGGGGTAAACTCATGTTCTGACCTGTTGCCTTTGCGGAAATGGCCAAAGTGAAAAATTACTTAACACCCCTTATCCCCTGATGAATGCTGTTTACTTTGTAGTTTAGGCTCTGCAGCACCCAGATGACACAGAGGTCCTCTGTTGCCCCATGGGGTTTCATGCTTTTAAGCCTTCAATCACACAGTCCTCTCCTCATGAAGCGCCTTTCCCCCCTTCTTGGCGTTGAAACCCCCATATATCCTTCAGGACTCTTCTTGGATATTGTGTCACTTCCCCTGTGTAGCCTCCTAAACCCTCCAAGTCTTAGATATTGGTTTCTCCACTGTGTACCCAATGTCCTGTACTTACCTGTGTCTTGCACAATGTATGGTCATTTTTCTTTTTCATGAAGGAACAAGCCTCATGAGGGAAGAGTCTATGCCTCATTCATCTTTTCAGTGGAAGCATGTGGTATAACGCTTGGAGAATGAATGTTGAAGTACTGAGCTGAAATCACAGGGGCTAAGATTAAGTAACTCATAGCATGACTAGTCATAGAGTCAAGGAGACCTAACTAATAATATATCAAATATGGTGTTAAGCATCCATAAGCAGATCCCCCCACACACCATAGATTCTCTCAAACATCACCTTTGCAGCCTATGATTCTGTAATTTTGAGCATGCACCTGGCTATAACAGTGTGTTAAGTAAGAACTATCAGGGCAAAGGGGAAATATAAGACATCGTCCTTGAACTACTCGAATCAAAGGAAAAATGACCAAAAACGAAGGTACCAGTGGACTGCAGTCTGTCTGTTTCCTGATCTAAATCTCTAGCAGGTGATAGTGCAATGCCACATATATGGAAAGAAATTCCTTTGACCTTTCATGAGGCAACACTCCAAACTCAATGCTTTAATTATTTTAGTCTAGACTAAGGAATTCCTCCCCTAGAACTCAGACACACCACAATGGATCACTTCAGCCAGGAGACAAGTTGACTGGCATTTTAATGGATTTCTCTGTAACAGATTGCCAAAGAGTCCCTAGACACAGCATGCTCAACCAACCGAGGGATGCAAAAAGCTTGGCTTGGGTTCCAAAAACTTTGTAATCTTTAGTTTAGGAACTATCTCTGTGAAGATGATGATAGAAATACCATTTAAGTGTTCAGAGCTCAGCAGGCTCCATTCAGGGAGAAGATCATGTGTTTATTAATAGAGGAACATTTAGGATAGGAATATTGGAAGACAGCCATCTATTTGAGAAAATTATTGAAATAAAATGAACCTTTTATGTGGGAAATGGGTTCACCTCCCCTTTCCAAATTTCCATCTCTATAGTCTGCTGTGTACCTCCTATCCTGGTCATCTCTTTGTCCTGTTAGCACAGGGAAAGGGGCTCTTTAGCCTGGACTTGGCCCTAAATGTGACTGGGAAATGCTGAATTAAACAAAGCTGAGCAGGTTTCTTTGAGGCAGGACTTCTCAGAGTCTTCAGTTTCCATGATATATATAAAATATGCAGTGTTTCCTAAGAGTATTTGACCATGGAATCATTGTTTTCCTTTTCAATGGAGTATTTCATGGGGCTGGTAGGCTGCAAGTGTATACTTTGGGATAATCAGAAATTAGATCTCATGGTTCAAAAATGAAACTTCAGTCTTCGTTGAGCTGTGGAGCAAGAGACAATATGCGTTCATTTAATATGGAAAATAGTAGTTGGCATTCAAACTACTTACTGCTCTCCCAGAAGAAAAGTCCTTTTCAGGAGAGCTAGCTCCTTTAACTCTTTCCTTTCCCGCCACCTGTGAGATACAAAGGCAGCAAAGAATATAAAGCATAAATACACTTCATTTGTTTGCTAGGGTTGCCACAACAAAGTACCACACCTGGGTCACCTAGGCAACAGATATGTATTATCTTGCAGGTCTAGAGACTAGAAGTTCAAAATCAAGATATTGGCAGCTTGACTCTTTCCAAGGGTTATAAGGAAAGAATTCATTCCAGGTCTCTCTCGCTGGCTTGTAGATAGCTGTCTTGTGTTTCTTTACAACAAATTTCCTCTATCCATGTCTGCCTCCATGACCAAATTTCTCCTTTTATAAGGACACAGTATATCGGATTAGGGACTACCCTAATGGCCTCATCTTAACTAATTACATCTGTAATGACCCTATTTCCAAATTAGGTCACTTTCTCAGGTCCTAGGGATTAAGACTTCCAATATACAGAACACAACTCAACCCATAACAGATGTCAATCTCCCCACCCTGATTTCTGAGAGAGGAACAGAGACAAAAAGAGGGAGAGAGAAAAAGACAGAGAGAGAGAGAGAAAGAGAGAGAGATACAAAGAGACAGAGACAAAGGAGTAAGGATTCACTATTGGAAAAAGCAGAAAACTATACTGAAGACTCCCTAGGGGGTTTAGCTAATCTTCTGTGGATCTTTCTCTCTGTCTCTCTAACAATCAAGGCAACAGCAATCATTCACATTCACTGGTAAAACCCTGCACTAAGTCTCTGGTGAAGATTGTTGTCTGAAAAATATGGCGGCATCCCTCTGGGGCCCTGCAGTGAATTGGTGGGCACTCAACCTATCCAACTACCTATTTTTGTTTTAGTTTATTTTTTAATTTACAAACATTGTAGATATCAGGCACAACATGATGTTTTGAAATATATGCACATTGTGGAGTAGCTAACTTGAGCTAATTAACATATGTATTGCCTCACATACTTATTTTTTTTATGATGAGAACACTTAAACTCTGCTCTTCTGGGCGTTTTTCAAGAATATAATGCAATGAGAGTAATTATAGTTGACATGTTGTATAATCGGTCTCTTGAACTTATTACTCCTGTCTAACTGAAATTTTGTACTCCCCCGTATTTCCCCCCAACCCTGATAGCCCACTACATGTTTAAAAACAATCAACAGTGATATTGTACCAAATTAAGCCAAATACAAAGGAAAGTCCAAAGCTCTCTTCATTGGCACATTCAGAGTGTTTTTACTTACAAGGAAGATCAATAGTGGCTGATCAAAGAAAATAGAACAAGGAATCCATGAAGAAAAGGAAACCTATATTGTTTTGTTTTTGTCGTGTTTTGTTTTGTTTTTCCAAGTAGCACCAAGAAGAGGTCACTCAGAAAGAATTTCCCTATACCAGGTCTTGTAGAGGCATCTTCCGGTTAATGCTGATTGCTAATCTGCCACTGAACGTGTATTGTCAGTACTTAAGTGCAGCTGTAAATCATGATGGAAGGGTCTAGACTCTGACACATTGACTGCAATGTTCACTTGAGTATATGGGGTTGTGAGGGGGTGATTCTTGAAGATTTATAGTAATATCCAACATGATTAGTTGAGAAAAAAAATAGGCTGTTAGGAGATGAAGTCTATTCTGTTATATGGTGTGACCTGCTCATAGCAAGCTGCCTGTAGACATCACTGCAGCCTGGACTTGGCGTTAATGATCAGTGCTCACTAGGGCATGAGCAGGCACTTGCTGAATACTAGCCAGGGAAATGTCTCAACCTTGGTTAGGTCTGGGTTGTACTGGTTTCGTTTACCACATAGTTGCAAGTTGCCGTCACATCCCACTCAGCATTGCATGAAATTCCGTGTTGCCAACTATTCAAAATAGACCTTTAAATCAGAACTTCTGTGCTACTTAAGAAGTATTATCAGTCTCTACCCTAGTAACTGCAAAATTTCTCTGTTCATGATAGTAGTTTCATAAAAAATATTTATCGATGTTCCTCAATCTTCTTCACAAGACTTTGCAAAACTGTAAGAACTTGAGAGATTCTACCTGCCATTAACATTTGCTCTGCCAAACATCTGTAATAAGATTCCTTCTTCTCTGCCTCCCTGCAATTAGATGACTTCTATAAACTCTCCTGCCTTTTAATAGGTAAATGAAACCTTCTAATGTAAAGGCTATTCCCATTCTTAAGTGACTTCTTCCTTAACAATTCTTATATACCTGGCTGGAAGCAAAACTTCCTCAATTTGATATTTTCTTCAAGTATGGAGCAAGAACCCCCTCGTTCTTACATATGTAGAGTTTGGACATCACATTAGAGAAAACTAGAGGATGTCTTTTTTATACGTGCAACACAGATTTAGGAAAGATAATTCTTTTGTATCTCCAATCTTCTTTCCTCACATTTTAAATCCCATTTAATTAGTTTTTCACCTTCAAAATAAAAACAATTATCTATGAAAATTCTATACTAAATCAGGAATGAAAGAGGGGAACAACACAACTGACCTTATAGAAGTAAAACAAAAAGATTATAATGGAATACTGTAAACATTATGCCAACAAATTTAATAACAGAAGAGTTCCTAGAAAGACACAAACTACTGAAACTGACTCAAGAAGAAATAGAAAATTTGAATAGACCTGTAAGAAGTGAAGAGTTGAATTAGTAACAACAACCAAAAAACGCCACAAAGAAAATCCCAAGCACAAATGGCTTTACCAGTGAATTCTGTCAAACTAAAAATAATTAATACCAATTCTTCATCAACTCTTTCAGAAGTAGAAGAGGAGGAGAAAAATCCCAAGTCATGTGATGAGGCCACTCTTACCGTGCTGCTAAAACCAGGCAATAATATCATCAGAAAAGAAAGCTACAGACCACTATCTCTTATAAATATAGATGTAGAAAACCTCAGCAAAACAGTAGTAAGCAGAATCTAATAGCATATTAAAAGTATTATATACCACAACCAAGTGAAATTTATTTCCAAAATGAAAAGTTGGCTTAATGTCTGAAAATTTATTAGTAAAATACATCAGATCAATAAAGGACAAAACCTACATCATTATCTGAGTAGATATAATAAAAGTATTTGACAAAATTAAATACTCCTTAATTATAATAACACTCAATAAACTGGGAATATAAGAGAACTTTCTCAACCTGATAACAGGAATCTACAAAAATCCCACAATATCATACTCAATGTTGAAAGGTGGGATAGTGCCCCCCTGTGCAAGATCACAAACGAGACAAGAATATTTGCCCTCAGCAAATATTCAACATTATAGTTAACATTCAATATTCAATATTCAAAAGTATATTCAACATTATACTAAAGTTCTAACAAGGGCAATTAAGCAAGAAGATGAAATGAAAGTCCCTCAGATTGGGAAAGAAGCAAAACGTTTTTAATTGCAGATTATATAATCTAATATATAAAAAATTCTAAGAAATGTATTTTAAAAACCATTAGAACTAATAAATGAAATCAGCACATGTGCTCTCTATAAGCAAAGTATCCAAAAATCCATTTTATGTCTAAACTCTTGCAATAAACAAAAAGAAAATGAAATTAAGAAAATTCCATCTATAATGGCATCAATAGAATAAAATATTTAGATATAAATTTAACAAAAGAAATGAAAAACTTAACACTGACATTACAAATACTGCTTTAAAAAATAAAGAAAACTTAAATAAATGGAAAAACATTCCGTGTTTATGGATCAGAAGATTTAGGATGTCAGCAAGTGTCAAATTGCTGTAAAGATTCAATAAAATTTCTATCAAAATCATGCCTGCATTTTTGTTTTGAGACAGGGTCTCACTCTGCTGCCCAGGCTGAAGTATAGCAGCATGATCATGATTTATTGCAGCCTCAAATTTCTGGGCTCAAGTAATCCTACCAGTTCAATCTCTTGAGTAGCTGGGACTACAGGCATGCCACCACACCTGACTCAATTTCAAACTTTTTTTGTAGACAGGGTCTTGCTATGTTGCTCAGACTGGTCGTGAACTCCTGGCTTCAAGTGGTATTTCTGCCTCTACCTCCTAAAGCGCTAGGATTACAGGCGTCATCCTGTGTCCAGCCCTGCCATGCCCAGCCCTGCCTGCATTTTTTAATAAATTGACAAGATAATAGCAAATTTTATAGGAAAATTCAAGAAACCCAGACTATCCAAAATGATCTTTAAAAAGAATAATAAAATGGAAGGACTCACATTTCCCAATTTTGAAACCTATTACAGAGCCACAGTAATCAAAGCAGTGATATTAGCATAAGAATATACATATAGATCAATGCAATAGAATTGTGAGTCCAGAAATAAACTCTTAGATTTATTGTCAATGTATTTTTGACAATGATGCCAAAAAAATTAATGGAGGAAAAATAGTCTTTTCAGAAAATGATGCTAACACAGCTGGATATCCATGCAAAAGAATGAAGTTAGACTCCTACCCCCACCTTGTACACACAAATTAACTCAAAGGAGATCATAAGTCAAAATGTGAAAGCTAAAAATTGTAAAACTCTTAGAAGGAAACATAGGCATAAATACTTGTGACCTTAAGTTGGCATGTTTTTAAGATATTGCACCAATAGTACAAATGATAAAGAAAAGAATAGATAAAGCAAACTTCATCAAAATTGAAAGGCTTTATTTCCTTGAAACGATGACATTAAGAAAGTGAAAAGACAATTCATAGAATGGGAGAAAATACTTGTAGATTATACAAGATAAGATACAAATATCTGATAAGAATAATATGCTGAACACACACACACAAGCTTTTACAACTCAATAATAAAAACACAACTAACCCATTTTTTAAATGGGCAAAAGATCTGAATAAACATTTCACTAAAGAAGATGTACAAGTGGCCAGAGAACACATGAAAAAAACTGGAGGTCTTATACACACCGTTGGTAGAAATGTAACATGGAACGTTCACTTTGGAAAGTAGTGTGGCTGTTTCTTAAAAATATAGACACATATCGGGCCACCAAAATATAGACATATATCAGGCCGGCCACGGTGGCTCATGCCTGTAATCCCAGCACTTTGGGAGGCTGAGGTGGGTGGATCACAGGGTCAGCAGTTCAAGACCAACCTGACCAACATGGTGAAACCTCGTCTATACTAAAAATACAAAAAAAATTAGCTAGGTGTGGTGGTCGGTGCCTGTAATCCCAGCAACTTGGGAGGCTGAGGCAGGAGAATCACTTAAAACCAGAAGGCAGAGGTTGCAGAGAGCTGAGATTGCACCACTGCACTCTAGCCTGGGCAATAAGGAAAAAAAAAAAAGTATGTGCATATATATTTTATATATATATATATATATAAAATATATACACACACAGACACACACACACACATATCTACCTATTACTGTCTAGCTATCCCTAGTTATCTATCCAAGAGAAATGAAAACACACATCCACACAAAAATATTACATGAGTGTTCATAGCAGCATTATTGATAATAGTTCAAAAATGAAATCAACACAAATGTCCATCCAATGATGAATGGGAAAATAAAAGATGGTATATCTGTGTGATGGAATATTAGTTGGCAATAAAAAGGAATGCAATGCTGATACATGCCACAACACAGATGAATCTTGAAAACATTATGCTATATGAAAGAAGCCAGTCACAAAAGGCCACACACTATTCAATTCCATTTAATGAAATGTTCAGAATAGGCATCTTCAGGAATAGAAAGCAAGAGAGTGGTTTCCTAGGGGTAGGAGTGAAGAAGGTGGGGAATGAGGAGTGACTGCTCATGTATAAGAGGTTTCTTTTGAGGTGATGAAACTGTTGTAAAATTAGATTATAGTGATAACTGCATAATTTTATAAATATACTTTAAAACCATGCAATTCTATGCTTTAAATGGTATGGAATTTTATGGTATGTAAATTATATGTCAACAAAGCTGTTAAAATTTTTTTTGAAAGATTCTATAAAGATTTAACTCCTGCTAATTAAAGTAGTTCATTTCTCTTTACCTTTCTTTTTTTTTCTTCCCTCCCCAACCTTCTGTTGGTCTGCTGCACCAATTCAATTCCTTCCCGTCCATTTTATCAAATACAATATTTTTTATTAATAAGTAATATATGAGCACAGTGTAAAAATTATAATAAACAGTGTAAAATCAGAAATAAATGCTTCCCACTGCTCTATAAACTGCTGTCCCACTCTCTAAATGTAACTGCTGTCAACGGTTTCTCATGGATCGCTTTAGAAATTGTTTACACATTCATAGCCCATGTCCATATGGTGCCTATATTTTTACACAAATTGGACCACATGCTATTCTGCATTTCATTTGTCTCCTTTAGTGCTGTATTTTGGAGATCTTTTCATGTTTGCATATATAGACCAATCACATCTATTTAGTAGCAGCATGGCATTCATTGACTCTTTGTGCCATACTTATATCACTGATTCTCTATTAAGAGATATTTAGGTTGTCTTCAAATGTGGATAGGTTTTGTTTTATATGTTTCACTATTACAAACCATACTACAATGAATACCTTTGTGTATTTCTGTGTAATTACAAGGAAGCATTCATGGGTTAAAAACCATGTGTTTTTGAATGTTGATAAATGTGACTAGATTGCCCTGAAAAATAGTGTCTCCTGTGTAATCCCATTGTTGGGGGATGAGAGAGCCAGTATGTATTCCAAAAGCTACCTTGGCTTAGAACAAGTTCCACCCTCTCTGACTACAGCCTTGACCACACCCAACACATTGCCCAGGCTGAAGTCTTGTACGGACGCTGTCATGATGTGTTTTGGACTCAGCAACTCACCCTCTCCATAGGAAGAGTCTTGTTCTGCTCTGTTCTCTGCAGTTTTCCTTCCTGGCAGCCAGGTCTCCATGACTTGTGCCAGAGACACAATCGATATGCAAGTGGCCCTGTCCAAGCAAAGGCCATGTCAGCTCATGTTCTGATTTTGTGATTCTCTGACGGATGGTCCCAGCTCTTCCTTTGCATATTCCTGCTTAACCTTGAGGAAAGTCACTTAACTTCTGACAACTCCTGTATCAACTTAAGCAGCTGGTGGGGATGATAGTGGAAGAAGGTAATGTGAGCCACGTGTGAGGTTTTGAGCATTTGTGTATGGAGGGGTTCAGAGGAGCATAGAGATGGGAATAATACTAAATGGCTAGTTTTGAGTTTATAGGAAACCAATAAAAAGATGGCTACAATAATATTGTAGAGCAGCAACCCCCAACTTTTTGGCACCTAGGACCAGTTCATGGAAGACAATTTTTTTTTCATGAACCAGGGGTGGGGTTGTGGGAGGGGTGTACAGTTTCAGAATGAAACTGTCCCATCTCAGATCATCAGGGAGCATGCAACCTGGATCCCTCACGTGCACAGTTCACAATAGGGTTCATGCTCATGTGAGAATCTAATACTGCTGCTGATCTAATGGGAGGCGGAGCTCAGGAGGTAATGTTCACTGGCCTGCTGCTAACCTCCTGCCGTGCAGCCTGGTTTTTAGCAGGCCAAGGACGGGTACTGGTCTGCGGCCCAGGGGTTGGGGACCCCGTCTTTGATTCTCTTGCAGATGCTCTGATATAACTAAAGGGGGTGCGATTTCAGCTGTGATGCAAGTTGTTCCTTTTTTTCTGCATACCTTTCAAAAATGTTTTTGATTAACACTGTATATATTTAAGGAGTACAACATGACTTTTAAGTGAAACTTATTTTATTTTATAATGCAAGTACATGATGGTTAAGAACACACTAACTTAGACTAATACAGTTTGGTGCCATCGCTTTGATTCTTGCAAAATTGCCAGCAGTTTTAACCACCATTTCTTTCTTGCCCATCAGCAGAAATTTTATGGCAAAAATTCAAACAATATCTTCATGTTATTACAAAAACAATTTTGACCTCACAGAACCCTTAAAAGTCTCCTAGGGACCTCTAGGATCTGTGGACCACACTTGGAGAATCTCTGCTGTAAACAAATATAGAAACAAAATGCCGCAATGAAAAGGCATTTCAAAACGACTAAAATTCTTTGTGTTTCTTAAGCACCATGAAATAAACATATGATTCACAACAACATTTCTAAAAGTCTACAACATGATTTTTTGATATATATTAAAAATTCGTATACACATAATATATTACTATAGTCAAGCAAATTAACATATCTGTCTCCTCATATTTTTTTGTGGATGATGAGAGCACCTGAAATCTACTCTCTTAAAAATGCTGGAAATTTTATATATATACATAATTTATAAATATAAAATTTATATATGTATATATAAATATATATGTGTGTTTATATATGTATATATTTATAAATACATATATATTTATATATGTATTTTTATATATGTACACACACACACACATGCCCGTGTGCATGGTTTTATGTATATGTAGTAATATATGTGGTAATATATATATATTCCATATATAAGAAAATATTATTCAGCCATGAAAAGAAGGGAATCCTACCATTTATAACATTGATGAACCTGTTAAGTGTTATAGTGAAATAAGCCAGACACAGAAAGACAAATACGGCACAACTTCACTAATATGTGGAATCTAAAAAAGTGGAATTCCAGGCTGGGCACGGTAACTCACACCTGTAATCCCAGCACTTTTGGAGGCTGAGGAGGGCGGATCACAAGGTCAGGAGACTGAGACCAGCCTGGCTAACATGGTGAAACCCCATCTCTACTAAAAATACAAAAAATTAGTTGGACATGGGGGCGGGTGCCTGTAGTCCCAGCTACATGGGAGGCTGAGGCAGGAGAATAGTGTGATCTCAGGAGGTGGAGCTTGCAGTGAGCCGAGATTGTGCCACTGCACTCCAGCCTGGGTGACAGAGTGAATCCCGCCCCCCCCCAAAAAAAGTGGAATTCCTAGAAGCAAACAGCATAAAGGTAGTTACCAGTGACTTGGGAGATAGACAGGTGGGGGAGTTGGGGAGGTGATGGCCAAAGGGTTCAAAATTGCAGTTATGTAGGATGAATAAGTTTAGAGATTTAAGGTACAGCATTAGGACTATAGTTGATAATTTCATATTGTAGACTGGAAATTTTCTGAGAGGGTTGTTACTCTTAGGAAAAGCCTTCTGTGGAATAGAAAAATCCAAGCGGGACTAAGGCTGACCACACTGACACTGCCAGAATCAGGCCGTTGTCTTATCCTCAGGCTGTTAGAAGTGGCCCTGATTCTATCATCATTCATGTTACCTTCTTCCAGGGTCAGACTTCTAGCCCTGGCTAGATGGAGTTTTGATACATTGTTAACACTATCAGTTGCCCAGAAGTGACATCAGATGAAGAGAAAATACTCCCTGTCTTTAAACTTTGAATCAAATTAAGCTCCCACCTCCATTCTTAACATGCAGGTTTGAAGATCAGTTCTGACACTAACAAGCTGGGATGGGGTTGGGGTGGAGGGTCTGTGGGTGAGGGAGAGCACTTAATTTTGCTAGACATGTGTTTCCTCAGCTGCAAAACAAAAGTTTTGGACTAGGGTGACGACCTCTATAATAGACTGCAATTATCCCCCGTTTTACAGAGGAGAAAACAGAGGCTTAGAGAAATGAAATAAATGGCCTGACACTGCATTTCTAGCGACAGGTCGAACTAGATATCAGTCTCAGGAAAGTCTGACTTTCCTCTGGTCTCCACACCACTGGGATGTGTGGTACCCTGGTGTGGCCATTCCTCAGCCTAGCCTTTACAAATTCCCTTCTTTCCAGAGCTGGACCATGTCCAACCCTGCTCTGTGGGCAGAACCCAGTCCTTAAAAGTCCCAGCCCAGTGCTCGAGGACTCAACATAAATTCTCTTGGGTGGCTGGTCCCCCCGACCTAGAATCCAGTGAGGGTCTCAGCACAGTACCCTTCCTCATGTCCCCGGCCTCTGCCATAGCTGCATCCCAGTGATGTACTGAGCAGCTCCACTACATCTCCCAATCCTCACAGCTCCTCCGAACCTCCCAGCTCTCCCAGCAGAAATCTGGGTATTGAAATAGTCCCTGTCAGAACTCCTCCACCCCTGTCAGACACCCGACGCCAGCTCCTGTTTCAGGTGCTGCCTTCATACTCACCCTGGCTGCTGTACTGGAGTTCTTCTCAGTGCCTGGAAGGTGGGTCCAACCTGCTTCCCCTCTGGAGTGGGACTGGGTCCGAGCTCGGTTTTCTGTAGTCGGCTGATTTCTGGCACATTTAAATGGTCCCCGTACAAGCGTGTTCTTTTTTTTTGAGACAGAGTCTTGCTGTGTCACCAGGCTGGAGTGCAATTGCATGATCTCGGCGCACTGCAACCTCTGCTTCCTGGGTTCAAGCGATTCTCCTGCCTCAGCCTCTTGAGTAGCTGGGATTACAGGCACGTGCCACCACGCCTGGCTAATGTTTGTATTTTTAGTAGAGACGGGGTTTCACCATGTTGGTCAAACTGGTCTCGAACTCCTGACCTGGGGATCCGCCCTCCTCAGCCTCTCAAAATGCTGGGATTACAGGCATAAGCCACCACTCACGGCCACAAGCGTGTTCTAAGACATGCTGTAATACTGATTCCCACCCCCAACTCCTTCAAAAATAGGAGACAAGAGCCATCATAGGTCTTCCCAGGCCAAAGAACATGCTGCAAGACATCACTCCTCCAAGAACACAGGGATTTGGGGAAGAAAGGACTGGTGAGTATTTCTAAAAGTTCATTTCTGAGGAATTCTGTAAGTAACATTATAAGGAGTTAAATAAAATACTAGCTGGAGTTCTAATGGGTATTTCCATTGACAGACCAAACAGCTGGGAAAAAAAAAAAAAAAAAGATGGGATATGCGTAAAGACTGCCTGGCCTCAGGCAAGCCACACAACCACTTTGGACCACAATTCTCCGTCTCTAAATGCTCATCTTGACCCCTGCTCTTCCATACCCATAAGCTTATTGTGAAATCAAAGTGGTTTATAAATCCTAAAACAGTGGTTAAAGATGAAGTATTTCTGATTCCCTGACATGAACTTGCTATAAAATGAATTCAAAGTCTAGGTAGGACTTACCCTACAAGAATTAGATATCATTCTTTTTGAATTAGCATAATTTTGGTTTGGATTTAGATGGGTCTTAATTGACTCTTGTATGAATATGTTTCCTATCACATGTTTGAAATTCTCTTTCTTTAGATTAAATAGCATTTTGCTTTTAAAAAATAAAACTGAAAAGCATTTTAAGAATAATCACTTTGGTCTTGGTCCTGGTCTATCCATATTTCTGCCTTAAACATTAAAATAGAAAGTATTTGGGGAATAATTAAATTGTATCTGATGGGATATCTCCCCCCAATAAGAGAGGAAATGGAACAGGGAGATTTGAAGCAGGCCTAAGAATATAATACTGTGCTGCTGAGCTACAAAAATCCTGCCTGATTTGTAAATTTGCGTTTCCATGGCAACGCAAGTGTGTAGTTAAATAATCCTCACTCGTCTAGTACTGAATTCCAGCAACTCTTCCTAAACCTTCATCCTATTCTAATCCCACAGCTGTTGCCATGGAAATGATCAGATAAGATTCAGTCCTAGAGGTAGATGGGCCAACGGTGGGAGCTAAGTCCTGGCCTACATATAACCACTGAAATATTAGGTTTTGTTTTGCTTCCTCCCAATCTGCAAATCACAGAAAGCGGTCACTTCAAATGAGAGGTTAATTTAACATGATGTCCTGACAATCAGTCTTGGGGTTTGGGCATGTGGAGTAAATGAGGAAAAGTTAATGCCCAAAAACTGCTGGGGAATGGAAAAAATCAGAAATGCTTTCCTCTAACTCATCTTTGGAAACTTTCTCCAAGAATCCATTACACCAGGGTGTTATCTCAGGAGTCGGGTATCCCAGATGCAATATTCCTAGGCTGGTCCCTGCCCTACCAGGAGGGTAGGTCACACGGGGCCACTCCCCAGGTTTTGACAGCCGAAGAGGTACCTGTTCGTTCGTTCTGCATTGTTCATGAGGAGTTCTGTTTTTCATGGTTGATGGGAGTTTATAGTGTGCCTCCAGGGTTGACTCTGGCTGTGTCAGCAATGGCTTTAGGAGTGACAGAATATTTCGATGCCTCTATCAACATCTTTGTATTGTGTGCATTCTTGCAATCAGATTGTTTGGGAAGACCTAAAATTTAAATCATTGTTTCTAAGCAATATCCGTAGGATATTTTGTTTAAATATTATAGAAAGAAGCAATACTTTTTCTCTTTGAACAGTGTGATCTCATTTATTGTGAAATCTTTGCAGGATACTTCCCTGAAGGGGAGGGGTTAGGCCAGAGTCCAAAGCAATTTTGCCTTTCTGTGAAGCAGATTCCTCGCAGTGTGTGAGCCCTAATATGTCATATGAGAACAAGACACACCTCACAGTAAAATACGAAATCCCAGTAAAATCTGGAGGGGACCTTAAAGGGTCTCTGGAAATCCAATGAGCAGTTTTCAGATGAAGACACTGAGGCTGGGGTTTCCAATATCTCACAGTTTAGGAGCCATGGGTTTTTCTCTGAACTCCCCTTCATGCTGCCACTGCTTTAGCGAAAGATCCAATAGGTACAGCTATCTTTATTTTTATTCTCCTTTTTCCTGGACAGCTCCAGCAGAGTTCCTATAGTGTAATTCTTATTATTTCCTCTTAGAAGCCTCAATCATACATGCTAGACACGGTTTCATAAATTTTCACATGCCTATAATTTGTTCAATAAACACTTGCTTAGTTAATTTATATATTACATGATCTGAGATATCATTGGGGTGTGATATAGCTTGAATTCATGTCCCCACCCCAATCCAATGTTGAAATGTAATCCCCATGTTGGAGGTGGGTCCTGGTGGGAGCTGATTGAATCGTGGGGGCAGATCCCTCATGAATCGGTTTAGCACCGACCCCTTGGTGCTGTCCTCGCAATAGTGAGTGAACTCTCGCGAGAGCTGGTTGTTCAAAGGTGGATAGCACCGTCTCTCTCTCGTTCGGCCACATGAGATGCTTGGTCCCCCTTCAACTTCTGCCATGATTGGAAGCTTCCTGAGGCCTCCCCAGAACCGGACGCCTGTATTCTACTTCTTGTACAGCCTGCAGAATCGTGAACCAATTAAACCTCTCTTCTTTGTACATTACCTAGTCTCAAGTATTTCTTTATAGCAATGTGAGAATGCTTTAACACACAGTGTTTGGAGTAAGAAGCTGCTATCAACCTATTCATATTGACCTTGTTCCATGTGGCTCCTCTCACTATAGTGACGGAGCGATAGAGTGGCAGCTTCTAGGACCTGCTTAGACGTTGTACTCTCTGAGCAAGTTGCATGTTTTAGGTGGTAAAGGTTATGATTTTCAATGACATGGAGTAGAATTTGCTCTTCTCTTGATTTTCATCATTGTAAGTCACGCTGAAGAGAGACAAGAGCTGAATCATTTCTTAAATGAAGAAAAATGAAAAATTAGAACTAGGAGCTTATCTTCTCCCACTGACTTCTGTGACTCTCAGCAGTACTGTGAGGAGGAGGTTGTGCTCTCTCTCTCACAGCAAAAACGCAACTATGTAGCTTAGCGGTCATGCCTCAATAGAATAGAGCCAATGCAGATAACATTCTGATATGCTGTGTGCTATTCTGGTCCCTGCCCTACCCCTTATGTTAATTCAAACTTTATAGACACTCTGTTCTGTTCTCCTGAAGCTGAAGTCTATCTGACTGAAGAATACTCTTCATGTGAAAAAAAAAATGTGTAGTTGTTACTATGGTGATGAATACTGTCATTTCCACAACGAGGAAAAGTTCTGAAATGGGGGAAATAGTCCTAGACATGACCGTGTTAAGTGCTCATCTTCAAATCCTTCCTTTCCAGATCCAATCAGGCTCCAAATTCCATTAATGCACTTCTGAATATATCAAAAAAATCACTCTTTCCCAAGCCACCATCATCTTTCTCTTAAAACGACTGTAGTAGCCTGTTAATTAATCTTACAGATCTCTTCTTAGCCCCATTGAAAGCAGGAAACAAAGCAATGCTTTAGAAAACTAAAACCTGATCTTGTCACTGTCTTGTTTATAAACCTTTCAGTGCATTTCAACTTTTTAACCTCTGCCCCTTGGAATAAAATCCAAAATCCTCAGCACGACACAGTATGAGTGGTCCATTTCCCGTCTCCCCAGGGCAGCCTGGAGCCACCTCTCCTGCATTCCCCATGCCCCAGTCACCCACCGGGGTCCCCAGTATGCATACAAACAAGGAGTGCTCCTCCTGCCCCTTGCTCTGGCTGACTCTGTTCACCCTTCAACTTAAGCTGAAAAGTTATCTCCCAAAATAAGCTTTTGCTGAGCTCTCAGATTGCAGAGTCTCACTCTTGCAAGCTCTCCCGCACAATGAGTATGCATCTAAAGGAATTCACCACAACTGTAACCACAGAGCACTGTGTGTAATACTTCATCTGTAGTAGTCTCTTGTAGAATGTAAGTCCTGTGAGGACAAAGACTATGTCTTGTGCACAGATAAGATGCCTAAGAAGTAGCTATCAAAATAATGAATGAAAGCCTGTGGCTAAATGGAGAGCAAGAACAGTCACTGGCAATGAGAAGGTCCAGGCAGTTAGAGGCAGGTTATTGGAAAGGTCTCTAATGTCCCAGAATGGACAGGGAACAAGGGACACCTTTGGTTCAAATATTGAGCAGATAGGCCAGGCGCGGTGGCTCACGCTTGTAATCCTAGCACTTTGGGAGTCTGAGGCGAGCAGATTGCCTGAGCTCAGGAGTTTAAGACCAGCCTGAGCAACATGGCAAAACTCCATCTCTACTAAAAATACAAAAAAATAGCCAGGTGTGGTGGTGTGCACCTATAATCTCAGCTACTTGGGAGGCTGAGGCACAAGATCACTTGAACCCAGGAGGCAGAAGTTGCAGTGAGCTGAGATAGCACCATTGCACCCCAACCTGGGGGACAGAGCGAGACTCTGTCTCAAATAAAAAGATATATTTAGAGAGACAGCAGCTATATGTGCCATACCCTGAACCAGAGGAATGAATCGGGGATGCAAGACAAGTCACAGTTCCTTCTGTCACAGAGCTCACAGTCTTTTGAGGGTGATATTTGTGTAAATGTAAGTCACATCATACATACTTCTAAGTTACATGAGTTTAATTATATTGATATGGTTTGGCTCTGTGTTTCCACCCAAATCTCACGTGGTAGTGTAATCCCCATAATCCCCATGTATCAAAGGCAGGGCCAGGTCGAGGTAATTAAATCATAGTGGTGGTTTCCCCCATGCTGTTCTCGTGATTGTGAGTGAGTTCCCATGAGATCTGATGGTTTTATAAGGGACTGTTCTTCCTTCACTTGGCAATTCTTTTTCTTGCCAGCCTGTGAAGAAGGCACCTTGCTTCCCCTTTGTCTTCCACCATGATTGTAAGTTTCCTGAGGACTCCCCAGTCATGCTGAACTGGAGTCAATTAAACCTCTTTCTTTTCTAAATTACCCAGTCTCGGGTATTTCTTTATAGCAGTGTGAGAACAGACTAATTCCTGTCCTACCCCCAAAAAGACATTCTGCATGTCATGTTTTATACTGCAGGATACAGAATGATTTGGCAGATCTAAATATTCTTTCCCCTCATAAGGCTGGGTTGCTACAAACATCTTTTTCTAGGGAAGCTGATTCTAGTATTTGAAGATGAGTATTTTTTCTTATATCACGGACTCTGAAGTCAAGCCAACTATTTCATCTGGTGCTCAACTGAAGCAAAGATGATTTGTTCCAGGGCTAGAGGGAAAGGAGCTGGAAGCAGCCTTAGGAGAGTGGGGAGCTGAGCTGCCATGCAATCTCAAAAAGGCCTCAGCTGATCCCACGGGAAGTTCGAGAGTTGAGAGGACCCTCCAGAGTTGTCTTGAATTGAGGCAATGGGGCTGGCCATTGAACCCCTACACTGACCAATTATTAATTGTAGGCTGCCTCAGGAATGGGTGTACGCTTGGCTGAGGCAGCTCCCTTACTCTGAGGGCAATTCCTGGGGAGAGATTCAGCTGTGCACAGTCAGAAAGAAGCACTCCAAGCAGTTAGGGGAATGAGTGCCTTTGTCCTGAAGGCAGGACCTGGGTGGCATGCCACAACATCTACTACGTAGAGATAGGCACAGTGTTTTCTAATTTTCCCTCTTTTTTCTCTGCCCTTGTCCATCCCCAGATTTTCTTCTTACTTGAAATGATTTCCTAGACATAAGCCTATTGGTTGATGGCAATGGTTCAGCTGAACTTCTACAATGCTCTAGCTCATAGAACATTGAAACCATAGAACACTGGTCTGCGGAGGGGAAGCAAAAGATTTTAGGCACTGCTTGCTTCACATAATTCAATCTACTCCCATCTCCAACTGGTGCTGATGGGTGAGTAAAGGCAACCTGAAATGTCCTGTCCCTCCAAGAAAGAATTAAATATATTCTCTAAGAAGGAGAATATATGGATTATTTTGGCTTTAGGTATAGATAATGGTAAATAAAGATGAGTATAAGGCAGTTTTGTGGCCCTGAGCAGTGCCATGGGGCAAAGTGCTTGCTCTCTTTGGACCCTTCCATTTTGGAAGGAGCTGTTTGTCCTCAGCTGAAGTTTGAGAATGACTGGCAGGGAGACTCCCAGAGCTTCAAGTGGTCACTGAGTTCTTGCCTCAAACCAGGCACAGCTGTAGGCGGGTTTGGCTAGGGAACCACATATCTGAGACATACACCTGCTACCTTGTCTTTTTCAAGAACCCACATGCTTGGTCGGGCGCAGTGGCTCACGCCTGTAATCCCAGCACTTTGGGAGGCTGAGGCAGGTGGATCAAGAGGTCAGGAGATCGAGACCATCCTGGCTAACATGGTGAAATTCCATCTCTACTAAAAATACAAAAAATTAGCCAGGCGTGGTGGCGGGTGCCTGTAGTCCCCGCTACTCGGGAGGCTGAGGCAGGAGAATGCCATGAACCCGGGAGGCGGAGCTTGCAGTGAGCTGAGATGGTGCCACTGCACTCCAGCCTGGACAGAGCGAGACTCTGTCGCAAAAAAAAAAAAAAAAAAAAAGAAAAGAAAAAAGAACCCACATGCTCCCTAAGTCAGGTTCAAACTACTCATCTCTGTGGCATTGCTTCTAGCAGTGACGGGCTGTCCATCTTGGCCCACTAATTAAACATGTTAGTCCAAGGGCAGTGATTTGTGAACACTTTGTTACATAAACCATCAGTGTGGCCACAGCCCTTTCAACACATATTATATTTTTTCAGGTCTCCGGACTCTTCCACATTCCCTCCCCCTCTCTCTGTTCTTTCTCTCCTAGTTTTGGGGCTGTGGAGTTGTCACAAAGAGAGTGCCTCATTGCATATGAGGGATGAGGTCTACTAGGTTTGTCTTTGCCATCCACCTCTGCACCGTTCTAGCATAACCCCTACCAAGGCCAAAGCAATTAGATGTTCAAACTCTTCCTTTTTAAGCTTTATTACAGAAGTGTTCAAAGCTCTTACATCTTCCCTAAAAATCTGTTAAAAACCTTTATCATATTTCTGGAACTCCTTTCCCGTGGGAACCAGCCTGCCACTGAAATCTCATTCTTTCAAGTCCTGACAGTGCCATATTGGAGTCTGGATGGAATCCAGAATCACAGACACACTTAAAAATTGGGTAAACTTTCTGGAAATAAAGTTAGTTAAGGGATTTTTGTTCTTTTTGATCTCACTAGATGACATCTCTTGTCACTCAGAAGAAGGACAACCTGCGAGCTTCTTTGTGCTTACACATCTTCATTAAAAATTGAAACTTGAGAGCCCAGCTGAAATTTATTTCTTTTGTTCTCACTTCTCACCTGCAGTCCCAACTATTCATTTGTTCAGACATGTATTAAGCACCTGCTCTATGTCAGGCTCTGTCTTTGGGGCTGGAAACATGGAGAGGAGAGAGACTCTCTCTGGCTGTTCCATCAAAGAGAGAAAACAGTGGGAGGAGTGGCCCCTGGAGCTGTGCAACTGGAAGGACCACCAGACCTTAAGGACCTCACTGACTATACCTGCACTGCCCAGTATGTAGCCCAGCCCTGGCCCCCTGCAGTTATGAGCACTTGAAATGTGACTGATGCAACTGAGGAACTTCATCTGTCATTTTCTTCAATTTCACTTAATTTTATCTTAAAAGTGAATACTCAATTCCATTATTGGAAAATGTTTACATATGCTTGGAAGAATAGGAATGTGAGTCTCTTTTATAAAGTCTAAATATTTTGAAATCTAAGTACAGGTCAAGCATTTCCAAGGTAAGTTTAGCATCCTAATCAAGATGTGCTGTAAGCATAAAATATATACTGGATTTTTAAGACTTAATGTAAAAAGGAAAATTTTAAAAGTCTCATTAATAATTTACATATGTATTACATGTTGAAATAATAATACTTTGGATATGTTGGGTCCAATAAATATATTACTAAAATTAATCACTTGGGACTTTATTTGAACTTTTTAAAAATGTGGCTACTAGAAAATTTAATATTACATATGTGGTACATGTTATATTATTAATTCTCTAGGAGAAGAAATAGATAAGGAAAATGGAAATTAATTTTATCAGGATAAATGTTAGAGAAGTAAGGGACAAATAGGTGGAGCATATTATATGGGGGATGTATAGAAGCTCACAGGCCTAACAAAGTAGAGAAGAGAGAAAAGAAATGTTCCAATCATACACGCGCAAAGACAGAGAAGCAGACATGAGTCTCCCATATCTGGAACGCAAATGAATTGCAATTAAAAAAAAAAAAAGACTGGTGATAAAAGCAGAGTCAGAAATGGAAGGACTTTGTACGCCAAATTAAGGGTCCTGAGGTTAATCCTAGAGACAGCGAGGCACCATTGAGATGCTTTGAGGAAGGCATGGCATGGTCAAAGCTTCATGTAAAATGCTCTCCCTGGTGGTGGCGTGGAGAATGGGTTAGAGCAGGTGAACTGGAGACTTTCTGCACGTGCACAGGCAGCAAGACAGAAATCCGGGGATCCATTGCTACCCGCTGAAGGAAGGGATGTTCCATGAAGGAGGAGAGGAAGGGAGGCAGCAATCCAGATTGCTGCTCATGCTATAGGTAAGTGAAGTCAGCCATAAATAGGAATCTTGAATAAAAGAAGAAATATTAATGTTCTTGTAACTTCTGTTCTGAAAAAGAACTAGTTCCTCTTAGTACAAACCAAACCTGTGAAAACAATCATGTATATTTAGGAAGTCAAGACTTAGACAACCAGAGAACCATGAAAATATGAGTTTCTGACAAACCAAATCAATTAATGTATCCCCTATGGTATGGGGGAAAAAAAATGCAATTATGAGAAGAGGGAAAAAAAAAAACTGCCCATATTGTGAAAACCAATTTTCCAGGTTTATGTCCAGCCTTGACATCCCTCTGATCCTGTGTATTTGACTGGTCTGTGTGGTCAAGCCTCGCTTTCATGTTCTTGAACTTCGGACCCTTTGGGCAAATGGCTTTGAATACAAATATTCCAGATCTTCCTTGGGACTCTCTCATTATGTTCTGACTTCATTATTGGTTCTAACCTCATTTAATTACTAACTTACATTTACCTTCCTAGTAGGAGGTCAGAGTTTAAAAAAAAAAAATAAGGAAATGTAAATCAGTATATTTCTGTTTTTCCATTAAGCACCTACCACTTCGGAATTGTGTGTCATTCTATGCCTCCTAAGGATGGTTGAATGCATCAGAATTCAAAATATTTAAAATGCCTCAGGCTTCTTAGAAGAATACTGTTCTGGGAGTAAAAAATAGAAATATACATTAATAAGTATCACAGAAAATGCTCCAAGTTTAATCATCACAAATGGTACCCATTACATGGCAGCGGCATGCACTGGTCTGGGAACAGGAGTCAGGAGGCTGGGTCTCCAGTCCTACTGTGCATTTGGCCGTTGTGCCAAATGGGCCATTCATTGATCGCCCTGAGCTTGCACTCCCTCGTGTGTGAAATTAAAATAATAATATCTGCCCTCTGTACTCCCACAGGGCTGTTGGGAGAAGCGAATAAAATATCCTCCCTAAAACCAATGGAAAAGTAGACACTTTCAGCTGTGCATCACTAGACATGGCCAATTTTTGAGGGTCATGATGGTGATTATGGTGGTGGGTGTCATTGTTGTTTAATCTCTCCAACGCCAGCACAGACCTCAGCATATGGTCTATTATAGGCACTCAATAAATATTGTTGAATGGAGCCATCATTTCCCAGGGGGTTCTTTTCATGACTTTTTTTTTTAGAAATACTTCTTTCCACCATAAGCTTTTTCTTTCATGAATTCTTAAAGCCATCTTCCTTTGTCTCCATAACATCTTAGCCTCTGATTTTTCAGGGCTGGCTTTCTATGCTAATTTTTCTCCCTGCCCCTCTTTGAAAGCTCCCTTGTGGATCTAAGGTTGCCTCCGATTTGATCTCATCTATGCCTTTCTCTGTTTGCCTAAACTTTGCTTCTCATTCCTCCCAGTTTGAGTTCTAGGAAATCTGTGGCCTCCTTCTTTTTTCACACGCCCACAAATGACTTTGAAAATTTTAGTCCTCACTTAAACACTCCTTGCTGATTTCTCCTGCTTTTTTTTTCCTATAAATCTTTGCCTCGTTGTCAGTGAAATTCTCTATTTTCTTTTTTTATACAGTTCAACCTCCGCACCACTATAATCTTTCTCATCATATGGTTTCTCTTTTGGTTAAACCCACTATTTTGACACAGTTTATAGACCCTTTCCTTCCTCACCTTCAGTGCTTCGGCTTTGATTTAATGCTGGGTTTCACATTGATTGTTTTCTTGGGGGCTAGAACCATTATTGATGCCATGATATTTTATGGTCACAGAATATTTAGTCTCTAAGAACCTCTACAAGCATAATGAATTTTGGAAAGGGCAAGAGAGATAAGACAGGCCACTATTTTAAATACACAATTGGTGTTTCTATAGGAAACTTGAATGGCATCACAATCTCTTCTCTGAAGTGTTAATTAGCACTTTGTCTCACTAGACAGATTGCATTTTAGGACTACAGGAGTTTGTATTCTTTCATATCTTTATTCTACTTATTCACTGCTTTGCTCAGCATTATTCCATTGTTCTAGGCCAGCGATGTGAGTGAGCACAGTAAACCAAGGACAAAAAGAGATCATCATGGGAACAGTTAGTTAAATAGTAACTATATTTCTTCAGGCTTCACCAGATAAGCCAGGCACTCTTCTAAACACTTTATGTGTTTTAACTTATGTCGTCCTCACAGTGACCCAGTGATGTGGGCACAATTATTATCCCAATATTGTATCCTAATATGAGAAGTTGAGACATTGAATTTACATAACTTGTCCAAGTTACACTGCTAGTGAAACTGCTAGTTCATTGATGAATTTGTACTCACCTTCAAATTGCAGGTCATTCAATACCTCTTAGGAAGATCTTTAATTACCCCAAACAGCATGAGATACACCTTTCTCTATATTTCTATACATATGCTACTTTGTGCTTCTTTATGATAGCAGTTACCATATTGCATTATCATTCTTTCTTTATTGCATTGCTCTCTGTAGGCTGTGATTATCTCCAGGGCAGCAACTCTATCATATAGAAGGTATATTATAGACCTTTATATGTAGAGTAAGTGGATTACCATGTAACAGATGTCCAGTAAATGTACAGATGATGAATGAAAATATGAATGAACAAATAAATAGGACCAACTCACAATCTAACGTTCAACTATTTTAAATCACCTAATCACAGATGTATCAGTGTTTGAGTTTTAAAAACAGAATCAAAATGAGTAATACAGAATGAGAGAATGAGAGATTTACTATTATGAGAATTAGACCTTAAAAAACTGTGAAAGCTTATTAAGCAGTCTATGTAAAGCTATTTCTTCTATATCTGAGGTTAGAGCTGAAGTCAACAGTGGAATAAATCAGAAAGAAAAGATGGACACGAAACAGAGGAAGCGAGGACAAACTGGAACCCATGAGAACGAATCTGGACACACTTTTGTTTCCAACCTCAGTGATGCAGGTCATACTGCTGCCTTTTACCAGGGAGTTGTATGTATACCTTGACCAAGATTCAGAGAAGTTGACGAAGGAAATCCTACACAAACTGAAGGAGATGTAGGCTTGGCAGCAGCACTGTGCCAAGATCATGAGCGACAACAGTGCCTAATGATATGACTCTTAACTTCCAAAACTGGGACATATTTCTCTCTTAGTCACCCTAACCAGGGCTCACTGAACATGTAAGGGAATTCCAGAAAATGTAGTCCTAGTTTAGCCAGGTCAACATTGCACAAAGCCACCACAAGAAATATAGTGTCAGTGGCCCACCTGAAGTGAGACCTGAGACTCATTTTGAAATTTAAGGTTTCATCTGTTAGCGCCCATCCAAATGAGGAAGAAGAAAATGGAAAAAAGGATCCATAGAATGAGGTCACCAAGATGGCTGTAGTAGATTGTATTATTGGCTCCAATTCCTCAACCCTCTCTGCTTTCACACCTTTAATGGCCTCATTGTGGGCAGGTTGTATTTTCATGAGCCTTGGCTTTGGGCTTGGCCATGACATTTATATTGGCCAATAACACAGCCAATGGTTTCGAGCCTAGTCCTTAAGAGGATGCACATGTTTCTCCCACCTTCTGGCTCTTTTGCCATCTCTAGGAGGACATGCTTAGGACAGGCTGCTGGTCCTAGGAGC
This sequence comes from Macaca fascicularis, assembly GCF_037993035.2. Lineage (NCBI taxonomy): Eukaryota > Metazoa > Chordata > Mammalia > Primates > Cercopithecidae > Macaca > Macaca fascicularis. Next base: position 76,449,721 of record NC_088381.1, read on the forward strand.
AGTATCAGAAGCACATGGAGCAGAGCCACACCAGCCCCGTTGCAGATCCATGAGCAATGACAATTCATGGTTGTTTTAAGCTCTGTGCTTTGGAGTTGTTTGTTACACAACAATAGTTAATACAACTCAAAGCAGACAGAGGAAGGGACTAGTTGGAGGCCTTGCTCTGAACAGCCGAAGTTTAGCATCTGCAGAAGTATCAATAACAACAGTTCTGTGTCTAAGCCTTTGCAATTGTTTTGGTGCGATGAGCCATGTAGAGTAGGAAGTGCAGTTCTTGGGGGAATGAAAGTGTCTCTGTCGAGGGTCATCTCTAGCCAGCGATGGAACCAAAAGGAGACACATTAATCACTAGCCAGAGCCTGGTTTTCAAGTGTGATTTGCCAGACAGACAGCTGAGACGCTGGTGACTTCATAGCTGCTGCATAAGCAGCTTCTCCTGATGGCTCCCTGTCACCTCCAGGATAAATGTGAAATGCCTCAAAGAACGTGTAAGATTCTTTTGTGGCCTGGCCTCCTCTTACCTTCAGAGACCTCTCTGTAGCCCCTATTATTAATCCTCTTTCACACCATGGAGTTCTCCTTGCCTGGAATGTTCTCACTGTTCTACCTAAAAAGCTACTACTTGTTCTTCAGAAGCTACCACAAATGTGCCATTTTCTCTGCAGATTTCCCACTCTTTAACTACTTCAAGCCCCCTAACCCACCCCTGGACAGAGTTATGGCTCCTCCAAGTACTGTCTTGGCTGCCTCCTCTATTAAATTATGACCTCTTGTAGGCAGGAACTCTACCTCCTTCACTGCTACATCTTGTAACATTTAACCCAGGAGCCTGGCCCTCCCCTGGAAAGGTAAGCAGTAGATCATAGCTATTGAGATTCAGTTGCTAAGATACTTTTCTAGAGGACAAAAGATTTTCTCTACTGAGGCAGATGTTGTTATCAGAAAAGGTGACCTACTAGGGTTTTGTTGATAATCACCGGATGCCAAGGCAGAGATATTGAGTTCTCACTTCTTTTTAGAAAGGAGGTCAGCTGGGAATAAGAGAAGACTCTGAAACTTAAAATATATCTAAAAATCTCAAACATATAAGATGACTAAATTCCTATCTAATGAAAAAAATAGCTTAACAGAACCCTATGTTAAATGGACCACTTAAATAGATGCTGACACGAAATGTGCTTATCAAGGCTTTCACTTGGTTTCAGATCCTTCTCTTTCAAGTATCTATTTTATTCTTTTTCCAGAATTCTGACTCATTTCCCAAACACCACTCCTTAAGCTTTCAACCCTTAAAAAAGCTGAAGCAATATTATGTTTTTTTCCTTCCTAAATTGACATTAGAGTAGTCAAAGCAATGTTTTGGCAAGAAAGCGTTAGGGCCGTCTCTTCTTTCAGTTTCGGATTTGGCAGAAGGAAGTGCTGTCTCTCCTTGAGCTTCAGGCTCTTGCCCTTATCTAGGCTTAATCATCTCCCACTTCAAGGGGCAGCCTTACATCATGTGCAGAAGTGTCAATGCTCTGAGCTCTCTGCAAGGCACATTTCCATTTGGTGCTCTAATAGGAACTACCAATAGTGGGCGCCAGAGGGAGACTGTGCAGCAGCAAGAGAGATGAGTAACTTGCTCCTTCGTTTCCCTCGTGTTCTTTCAGGCTTGTTACAGTCTCCTTCACCTTGCTATCTTCCCCTCCACAGCAGCAGTTTCCTCCTGTGGCAACAGCTGAAACTAGTTTTTTCACCATTTGCAAAAAGCAGCTGATTGCTCTCCTCCATCCCCATAGAGCCTAGCTGCAACCAAGCAACAAGGCTCCTGAAGGACCTGAGTTTCAATTCACAGGATTCCTCCTCGGAGTTTCTAAGTTTAAAAAACTTAAGATCTTCCCTTTGTTCCTCCAACCCTGGAAGAGGTTGCCACTTCTGCATTTCTGACACCTTGAAACCTTTGTCTTTTTTTTTACCCTCACTTAACTAGATAACAATTTTATATCCAGATAATAATTCTTGTTTTTGTTTTTGTTTTTTTAATTCTTTAAGTTCTGGGGTACATGTGCACAATGTGCAGGTTTGCTACATAGGTGTACACGTGTCATGGTGTTTCGCTTCACCCATCAACCTGTCACCTACATTAGGTATTTCACCCAATGCTATTCCTCCCCTAGCCCCCCACCCCCTGACAATACCCGGTGTGTGATATTCCCCTCCCTGTGTCCATGTGTTCTCATTGTTCAACTCCCACTTATAAGTAAGAACATGCAGTGTTTGGTTTTCTGTTCCTGTGTTAGTTTGCTGAGAATGATGGTTTCCAGCTTTATCCATGTCCCTGCAAAGGACGTGAACTCATCCTTTTTTATGGCTGCATAGTATTCCATGGTGTATATTCCAAATCATGAGTGAACTCCCATTCACAATTGCTACAAAGAGAATAAAATACTTAGGAATACAACTTACAAGGGATGTGAAGGACATCTTCAAGGAGAACTACAAACCACTGCTCAGCAAAATAAAAGAGGACACAAACAAATGGAAGAACATTCCATGCTCATGGATAGGAAGAATCAATATCATGAAAATGGCCATACTGCCCGAAGTAATTTATAGATTAAATGTTATCCCCATCAAGCTGCCATTGACTTTTTCACAGAATTAGAAATAATTCTTGATGTTAAATTCTCTCTGCTCAAATAACTGGTGTGCTTTGTCTCCTTGTCGTGCCCTGACTGGCACAGGTTGAAGTCTGAAAACATTTCAGCTACCTGCTATCTCCCCCATATGGCTTCATATGGTACCAATGTCCTTGTTAGGATCGTCTGATTGGCAGGACCCCTGGGCTTTCCTGGCTGCATCACTCCTCTTGTAGTGTTTTCATGCTCCTCACCCAGTGCCTTAGCTCAAACTGCTATAAAAATATATCACAGCCTGGATGATTTAAACAACAGAAATGTATTTCTCACACTTCTGGAGGCTGGTACTATAAAATTTGGTTTATTGAGAGGTGAGACCTCTCTTCCTCAAGACTTCCTTACTGTATCCTCACATGGTAGAGAGAAAAAGAGCCAGCAAACTCTCTTTTATCTCTTCTTATAAGAACACTGATTCCATCATGGAGTTTCCACCCTTATGACCTCATCTAAACCTAATTATCTCCCAAAGGCCCCATTTCCAAACACCATCATACTGAGAGTTGGGGCTTCAACATATGACTTTGGAGGTGGTGCATAATTCAGCCCATGGCACTCAGTCACCACTCCAGCCCCCATTCTGCCTCTGGAAGTTCCATGCTCAAGTCCCCAACACCTGCCCTTATATCATAGTTCACACCCTAGGCTTCTGCTGTGGTCTTCCTCAAGATTTTCTAAACTGCTAAGTCTGTTAAGTATCTGGTTATTGACAACTGGTTCTCATAGGGGGAAAAGTTCTGTTTTGAAGCTTTTCCCAATTTCTGTGGTGTGTTAATACTCCTACTGTGGTCAATTTCACTGAACACAGAATTGGATAGAGATGTGCAGTAGCAATATATTTATATATTGTAAGATATATTAGTTACATATGTTATATATTAGTTTTGCCTTATAGTTAAAATAGATATATGGAATCTCAAGAGCACAGATGATGGAAAAATGTAGTAAAATAATTTAAAATGGTGAGTTTTGAGTATTTTTCTCTGTTTTTACTAATTTATTTAATTGCATGTTTATTTACTTTGAGTTTTAATGGTTTTGTTTAACAACCAGATCATAGAATTTGTAAAAAAAATAACAACCGGCTATTACCAGCTAATAAAAGCAAGTTCACTTAGACCACTAGTTGGAGCTGCACCCTCAAAGTGTCCCCATTCCCTTGTGTATCTATGGAACCCTTGTTCTACACAGAGCAAACACAATGTGAAAACCTCATCCCTGGGGTCCAGTGAATCCAGGCTATTATTCTACTTCATCCTATCACCACAGCCACACATCTCAGAAGTAAGTCAGTGATCTCAGGGAGCAGCCATAAGGTATCCAATTGCAGATGCTCCAGAACTCCAGGAATACCAGCCTCTTGCTATTAGAAAGGGATACAGGCATCCCCTCCTGCTTTGCCCAGAAATACCTGCGTTTCCCTTTTGTGAAAATTCATCAGCTGACTTGAGTAAGAAAATAGAGAAGAAGACAAATTAAAGAGAGGTAGGAGCAGGGGACTATTTGAAGTGGTGGAATTCTCTACTCTTGGCAGAGCAGAAGTCCAGGCTGGGAACTGTGGTACAAGGGCAGGTTCTGGGGACTTGAGCATGGAACTTCCATAGGCAGAATGAGGGCTGGAGTGGGGGCTGGGTGGGTGCTATGGGCTGAACTGTGCACATCTGCCCCAAATTCATACGTTGAAGCCCTAACCCCTCAGTGCAATGGAATTTGGAAATTGGGCCTGTGGGAGGTAAGTAGGTTTAGATGACATCCTAAGGATAGAAACTCCATGATGGTAGGTCAACCTTGAAGAAGACCTATCAATTTTTTATACTCCAGAGCTGTAAATTTCCCATAAGTCTTGTGAAGATCAACTTATCTTTTCAGCAAAGCTTGGTCTCCCAAACTCCCTTGAGGTCTTGACCCTCTCAGGGACTCAAAACCAGGAATCAGAGTTCAGGGTCAAGTGCATTTCTCTCTTCAGGACCCACTAATATCTGTATCGCCCTCACTTACCATTCCTCATTCCAATCCTTTCCACTTAATAGTTCAGAGGCACCTGCATTTCCCTTAAGGCTGGGAATTTTGGAAATGAAAGCAAAGCAAACTTTCTTCCTGCCTTCCCTGAACCAGTGGATAGTCACTCCTTACCTGTTGAAGAGCAAAGGAGGGAAACTCAAAGAACAAAGCCAGTTAATATTAGTGATGATTTCTGTAAATCTCAAATATTATAAATATTAACTCTTCTGATTGTAATGTGAAATCTTATTGAAATTATTGGTGCACTTATAATGAAAGCCTTTGCATTGGGCTCCCCACTGCATCAAATGCTTTCCATCTTATCTGTAATATTTACATATACTGTTCTATCTCAGGGATCTCTAAGATCAAAATCAAAGTGGCTTCATTAAAATCATCAAAGGTGTTTGAACCACAGCAACTCCATCTTAAATGGGGGCTGGGTAAAATGAGGCTGAGACCTGCTGGGCTGCATTCTTAGGAGGTTAGGCATTCTTAGGATGGGATAGGAGGTCAGCACAAGATACAGGTCACAAACACCCCGCTGATAAAACAGGATGCAGTAAAGAAGCCAGTCAAAACCCACAAAAACCAAGATAATGATGAAAGTGACCTCTGTTGGTCCTCACTCCTCATTATATGCTAATTACAGTGCATCAGCATGCTAAAACACACTCCCACCAAGGCCATTACAGCTTACAAATGCCATAGCAATGTCTGGAAGTGACCCTATATGGTCTAAAAAAGGGAGGAATCTTCAGTTCCGGGAACTCCCCACCCCTTTCCCTGAAAACTTATGAATAATCCACTTCTTGTTTAGCATATAATCAAGAAATAATCATAAGTGTACTCAGTCAAGCAGTCCTTGCCACTGCTCTGCCTATAGAGTAGTCATTCTTTTGCCTCTTCTCTAATAAACTTGCTTTCACTATATTCTGTGGACTTGACCTGAATTCTTTCTTGCACAAGATCCAAGAACCTTCTCCTGGGGTCTGGATTGGGACCCCTTTTCAGTAACAAAATTACAAAATGGAAAAATGTTGGCCAGACTTAATACTTGAATAATAAGATGTCAAGTTATAACCTTGAATTAATTCCAGAAACAAATTAGTTCCTGATAGTCAACTAAAATGTTAAATTTGTCTTGCTAATTTGCAAGTCTGTTAACAGTTAACATTTTTAAATATTTGCCACATGCTAAGCACTGGACTAAGTGCCAATTACCCAGAGAAGCAGTCACCATTTTACACCCATTTTACAGATGAGTATATGAAGGCACCTAATTTAACTTGCTTAAGGTCACAGTTAGTAATGGCAGAGATGGAAATTGAACCCATCCAGTCTGGGTTTACAGCCTCTTCACTTAACCATTGTGCAACACTGACTACATTAGTCTACGCCACTTAACCCTGACTACCAAAAATTTTCTAGGATCTGAAAGCTGCAATAAAAAAAAGCTTGAGACTCTCCCTGCCTCTACTCTCTTTTTGCCTCTCCATATCTGTTTTTACTGCTGATTTCCCACAGCATATTTGATTTTGAAGGTTCAGTCTTCACTTCAGAAAACAATGAAAGTGTTGCCATCTACTTAATGCCTCCCTCAAATCTCTTTTGACTCACAATCTCACACATGAAAGAATCTATGCAGGATGCGTGAGTTTTCCCAAAATAATACCAAGGGTTAATGTCCATGGCGTGCCTACCATGTCCTCAGATGTGTCATATTTTCAACATATGGTAGTCAGTATCATTAGTCACATTACCAACTTTCACTCTCACAACTACACTGAAATATAGGTGTCATTATCGTCACATTTATCCATGAGGAAATTGAGGCTCAGTTAAGGTTAATTGCCCTGTAAATGTCTCACAACTAGTAAGTGACGCAGCTGAGATTTGAACTCTTGATGATGCCAGGCTCTGACATAGCTAGCTCCTCACTGTAGTGCTCTGCCTCTTGGAGTAATGATGGAGAGAGTCCCCAGGCACACATTGCGCGAATTATACTTAACTACTGCAGAGCCTTATTATGCATTTTCATCTTCTTAGTGCTTTCTAATTAAAAAGGAGGGGAGTGGTGATCTTTTTGCTCTTTAACTTCTGTTTCCTCTGAGTGGAAAGCAGAGGGCCCCCTGTGAGAGACTTTGCAGAATAGACCTCATTGTATTCCAATCAACTGTTTAAGTGCAGAGTTTTCCTCTGTCCCTTTTTACTGGAGAAAGTTAATTAACATCATAGCCACTAATCACTTACCCATGCTTAGTCTTGATTATGAAGAATATGGGAATGCATTTAGTCGCCTGAAAGTCTAAAAGTGCACTCCTATTGTCAAAGGTTTTAATTAATAGGAGTAATAACAATATTAATAATATACTACTACTTAACATCAACTGGGTGCTTACTAAGGGCCAGGTACTCTGCAAAGTGTTTTTTTGGTTTGTTTTTGTTTTGTTTTTTTGCTTAATCCTCACAAGAACTTTAATTTGAAGCAGACACTATTATTTTTCTCTTTATCTGGACCATAAAAAGTCCAAAGTGAAGGTTACTGTGAAAATGAGAGATCTGAGAGAAAAACCCAGGGTACACAACATGAGGGCTGGCACTGAGCCTCAATGTTGCCATAGCTTCCGTGTCTGAGGCAGTAGGGATAATAAATCAGTTCCTTTTCTATTGTACCAAAATACTCCTTTACTCATGCAGAACTCAAAGTCATGAACTCTAAGAAACTGAAAAAAGACACAGCCATAAACTGAAGTTACTGACCATTTGACTATAACTAAGGAGACCTTTTCCAGACCCTTGAGTTTGGGTAAATGGCAGCTAAGGCCAAAGCAAGTCACATTAATCTTCCCAGCAGGTGCCCCTCTGACTGAGACTTAGGCAAAGCAAGGATTGGTGGCCTTGAGTGGCCAAGTGCAAAGCTGACTGAGTGGTACAAATGATCAGCTCTTCTAGACAAGGCTGGTCCTACACGGTACAGATCCTCCAGGACTGATGCTCGGGTGGGGTGGGAGGAGGAAATTAGACAGGCATTTGGAATCAGGAGGCTCTGCTGAACACTGACATTTATGGGCACACTCGGGCGCCTGGCTGTCTCCTCTACCTTTCCCCACACCCCTTCTTTTTGTCCTTGTATTCTTGATTTCACAAACTGTTTTCTTTCCCCAGAATATTTGTGCATGATCATAAAATACCCTTCCCCAACTCCTGAGACCCTTTTAGCCTCAGCTTTAAAGCTCATTTTTTTTCATGGAAACCTTTCCTGACCCCCAGATGAGGTTAGAATCTAGTGTTCCTGTGCCAAGAAATTCTCTTTTATTTCACAGTGTATAGCGCAACTGTGAATATTTATCTGTGGACTTTTTGATTAAATGTCTGCTGTCAGTGCTTGATTGTAAATCCTGCATCTTATTCTGTCTCTAGCCTAGTGTGGTACTGGGCACCTGATGGGCCCTCATAAATAATGATGGTATTTGTGTCCCAGGGCTGTGCTAGCAAAATACCCAAAATGGGGTGGCTTAACACAGCTGAAACTTATTGTGTCATGTTCTGGGGGTTAGAAGTCTGAGATCAAGGTGTTGGCAGGGCCATGCTCCCTCTGATAGGTCTAGAAGAGAATCCTCTCTTGCCTCTTCTACCACTGGCCTTTGCTGGCAATCCTGGTGTTTCTTGGCTTGTGCATCACTCTAGCCACATGGCTAGCTTCTCCCTATGTGTCTTCACACCATCTTCCCTCTGTTCATGTCTGTCTCCGTGTCTAAATTTCCCCCTTACATAAGATGTTTTAGTCACATTTCATTACTATAAAAAGTACCTGAGGCTGGGTAATTTATAAAGAAAAGAGGTTTATTTGGCTCATGGTTCTGCAGCAGCATGTTCTTCTGGTGAGAGTCTCGGGAAGCTTTTGGTCATGGCAGAGGTGATGGGGAAGCAGGCATGTCACATGGCAAGAGAAGGAGCAAGAAGGAGAGGAGGAGGTGCCAGTCTCCTTTAAACAACCAACTCTCATGTGAAATAACTGAGAACTCAGTCATTACAGACAGGATAGCCCGAAGTCATTCATGAGGAATCTGCCCCCATGACCCAAACACCACTCACTAAGCCTATCTACAACATCAAAGGTTACATTTCAACACGAGATTTGGAAGAAACAAATATCTAAACCATATCATAAGGACAACAGTCATATCAGATTAAGGTTCACCCTAATGGCTTCATTTTAACTTGATTGCCTCTGTAAATAATTTATTTCCAAATAAGGTCATATTCACAGGTACTGGATGTTAGAACTTCACATATATTTTGGGGAGGGGACATAAAACAACCCGTAACAAATGATTAAACTAATAAACTTGTTTGGACATACCACTTAACCTTTCTCTGCTATAGTTTTTCTCATTTGCAACATGAGAATAATACCTGTTTCAATCCCACATAGATTCATAGATTTCTGAGATGAAAGAAGTCGGTGGCAATAGAATATAACATTCCTCTGCCCACCAGTAAATTTGATTTGACTGACCAACATGTTTTTGAATATTTTAAGTATAGCTAGACCAAATTATAGGCAATATCAGAATAAGTTCCAAACAGCTGGAGAGCAGAAGTTATATAATACACAGAGTTGAGAATGTTTAAACCCAAATCAGGCATGTGGCATGACAAGTGCAGTTACTGTTGGGGTAATGAAAGTGACTCTACAAGAGGTACTGGAGTTAATAGCAGAGGCTGTTGGTTCAGAAAGACCTGGGTTAGAATCCTGGATCTGTGGCTCACTTTAGCTATGGAAATTTAGTCCCCCTGAGTCTTAGTTTTCCCACCTGTAAAATGGGTTAATAAGCCTTTAATAATCCCTGCCTAAGGTGATAGGAGAGATTGAATGATGTGTTTTTATACATGCTTAGCAGTGTCTAGTACATAATAACCATTCACTAAATGGTAGAATATGTCAGAACCACATATGATATATATTTAGACTGTTCATAATTATGTGGCAAACTGGAAAGAATAAAGGGATGGTCTATGGTGGCGCCTACCTGTAACAGATCTCTCAGGCCCTCAGCAGCCCCTCGGTGCAACCAGGGGAGAATCATGGGAAACCTTCCTTTCTTCTGTGTTTCTTCTGCTATCAGCAGACACCCAAGAAAGGCTTAAAAACTAGTAACACAAAATTGTGTCAGTGGTGAATGTCTTTGATATGGTTTGGCTCTGTGTCTCCATCCAAATCTCATGTTAAATTGTGATCTCCAGTGTTAGAGGTGGAGCCTAGTGGGAGGTGATTGGATCACAGGGGTGGTTTCAAATGATTTAGCACCATCCCCCTAGTGCTGTCTCACGATAGAGTTCTCACAAGATCTGGTTGTTTGAAAGTGTGTAACACTTCACCCTTTGCTCTCTCTCTCTCTCTCTCTCTCCTACTGGCCATGTAAATATGTGCCTGCTTCCCCTTTGCCTTCTGTCACGATTGTAAATTTCCTGAGGCCTCCCCAGAAGCAGAAGCCTGTACAGCCTGCAGAACTGTGAGCACAATTAAACCTCTTTTCCTTATAAATTACCCAGTCTCAGAGAGTTCTTTATAGCAGTGCAATAACAGAGTAATACAGTCCTGAATCTCTTGGAACAGATGTGAATGGATTATCACATCTGATGAACTGGGGCTTCTTTTTACAAGAAATAAGGGACAAAAAGATGAAAGCAACTCTGCTGAGTGTTCCTAGCTGAATCTCAGATTGTTCTTTGCCATCAGGGAGAGTGAACTGAACCATTGCTTGAGATCAGGAATGTTAAGACATATACTTCAGTGACAAGGGCATTGTGAGCACAGAGCTCCAGCTGCCCAGGGAGTAGAACTACAGCCAGTATGGCTGAGTGTGTCAGTGCCAAAGTGCTGGCAGTTTGTTAGGCTCCTCAAGGTGTAGGGCTTTCATTGTGAAAACTAAGTTGGTGTAGCTTTTTGAAGTCCAACAGACCTTGATTCAAATATTGCCAGTCTACATCCTAACAATGGGTAAATTACTTAATATCTGAGTCTCAGTTACTTCAACTGGGAAGTGAGGCTGATTCCTATGTCCTAAGGCAGTTAAGAGAATTTGATGAGACGAGATATGCAAAGTGCCTAGCACAGTGCCTAGATTGAGATAAATAGCTGATAATAGAATCAGTGCCACTGCATGTTAGAGGTAGAATTGAGTACAAGGAGAGACGCACACTCCAGAAACCAGAGCCCAATTAAAATAGCCAGGGTTCAAATCCTGGCTCAATTACTTACTTACTATAGGGCCATTTATCCCACTTGGTAGAAATATTGACAGTGATATAAATATTTCTTTATATTTATCCCATTTGGTATAAATATTTACACTGATTATGAAGTGCTGCCTGAGACCTCACTAGGAGCATTATATTATATATGGTATGTGAATCACATTACCTTCCTAAAATTTCAGAACTTCTCAGTTCTGAAATCCATGTGGCCTCAAGGGTCTTAGATAAGGAACTGTAGACCTACATGTAGAACTCACTCCATGGGGCTGGGTGGACTGTTGGAGTGATCTATGTAGAATAGAGCCCTGCAGCACATAGAAGGGCTCAGAGAGTGCAGGCAAGGGCAACAGGAGAATCTGAATTCTTTTTTTCATGCTTGCTGCATGACCTGGGGTGAACTACATAGCCTTTCTCTTTCCCCTTTGGAAATGAGTATGATGATCATGATACTTACCTCACTTGTTATGAAACGAAATCAGCTGATATATGTAAAGCACTTGGCAAAGTATCTGGTACATATCAGCAAGTGCAAATTCTTGTAATTATTGCATTTTATGTGTACATGAAAATTTCTCTTTTATAACAGGCATGGCATCACAGCAAAACTCAGGAAACAAGGCAGACCAACTTGTATCGGTATTCCAAGAATTTTACAGAGAATAGAAAGGTTACACAGTATATTAATCCAAACTGACCTTTTGTGCCTTCCTTAATCCGATTAAAGCACTTTTCATTAAAATAATTTTCTTTTTACGTAATGCTACTGATGGATTTTTTTTCTCCTGAAAGTTCTGGTAAGACAAAAGCAAGAGGAAAACTGTTATCTCCTGCTTGTAGTTACACAAGTTATTTCAGATGAACACATGAGGAAGGGGTGATTGAAGGAACACCCAATGAGGATGCTGTGCCACATATTGTTGAAATCAACAACCATTTATTTCTGTTTCCACCCCCTCTGTCCCTCGTGGGGTGGCTATTGAGCTATGTCACTCCAAGAGAACCTGCAGGGAACCTGGTTGGTGAACAATTCCAGCTGCCCCCTGTATTTGCATCTGCCACATTTGCCCTAAGACTACACTTTCCCACACCATTGACTACTGGTGAAATAAGCACAGTAGGGTAGGGGGTCCTAGTGCCAGCCCATTCCTGCCCAATGTGGAAATCCTCTAATGGGCAATTTTTGCATGAGGACTCCCCATCATCCTGGTCAGGACGTTCTAGAACTGTGCTGCAGCCTGAGGCTTGCCCCAACCAATCCTTCCTTCCCTCTCTCCTTGTACAAGTGTCTGATCTGCATTGTGGCTGAAGGCTCTCCCTGCTTGGTTGTGCTTTCTCCCATTTCATCATTTAGAGACAATTCTCCTAGTAAATATCTTGCACATCTAATCCCATCTTGGTGCTTGCTCCTTGAGGGACCCTAATGGACACACCCTGCGTTTATCTCCTAGTTTTCCTTGCCTTCAGGGTTCTGGGTGTTATGTAAGTTTTGCCTCTGAGATGTTCTTGCAAGATATTTGGAAAGGGAAAGAAAGGGAAGCATCAGTCTCTCCATGGCAGTGGAAGCTGATGACTAGGCTCCAACAGATACGAGTTTTTGGAACAGCAGATTCCCCATTCCACTGTCCAATTACCAGCCTCAGGGACTTGGGCTGCTGTGACACTGGCAGTATTTTTCTGATGCTTCCTGAACTTTGGACTGTAGCAGCAGGGACCTCAGATCAGAGCCGCTGTGGCAGGGTTTTGAAGCCCAGGAGCCACTCCTTAGCTCCTGCTTTCCCAGCTTTTTAAATAATGTCATAAGCACTCATTGTCCTGAGTGGAATTTCCTTCTGCTTAATTCACTGGGGTGATTTGTGTTTCTTGCACTGAATGATGACTGATACAGAATTCAGTTCAGGTCTTAAAAGTAAGCCTCACATCCCCCAAGTTCTTATCATCAGGACTGGGCTGTACAATCTACACGACTACCGGGGAGACCTTATTCCCTAGTCGCCACTCTAGATGTGGCTCCAGAGATTAATGGACAATCAGGAAGTTTTCAGGGGCAGGGTCAGGGGACATGGAGAAGAATGGGTGAAATTTCTCTAAAAGAACAGAGCCAAAGTCTAACCAAGGAACTCACTTCCCTGCCAAGGTAGTGAGTCTTCACAAGGTCTGCCCTGTAATATTTCCTTGGTTCTGGACCAGTGACTGCCATGTGCTCCCCAATCTTCTCCTCTCTTTTTGAATTTTTGCAGTTGCCCTGTTCCTGCTTTACTATTGTATATTGAGTGTGTGTTGAAGGGAGAAGGAAGTGTGCAGATAAATTGTCTTTTTGTATATATAGATTACTGAACCATGAAGAGACAAAGTTAGGCCTGAGAATCTTCACTTTGAGCTTAGTTCAGAAATGAGGCAGTGCTTTAGATGGTCTCCCTTGAAGAAGAGTGGTTGTGCTCTCTGTGTGGGAAGAAGAATACACATGAATGATTGGTGGCCAGGGGGTGAACTGTGTTGGAGACTGATTATTAGGCATAAAAAATCCATTCTCCTCTTCTTATGCATTTTAATCAGTGTCTGATCAGGAAAACACAAACCATGTCAGGTGTTTCAAAGAGAGGGAATTAACACAGGGAAGTGGCTTCAAATATATGGAAGCATTGACAAGACAAACAAGGGAAGATGTAGTAATCAAGAAATTAGCAATATCAGAAAATGGCCCTTCCCCTTGGGGTTAAAGGGACAAAGTAGGAGGTGATGTTACTGTAGCCCAGGAAGCCAGAACCACATGGGCATGTCTCAGGAGAGCCAGGATCATGGAGGGTAGGACTATCGGGCAGGAGGCAGAACCATGGAGGAAATGCAGCTAAAGCAGAGAGGTAGAAAACTACACTGCCTTTCCTTCTGCTCCTGCCCTACAGTCCCCCACCAATGTCTCCTATTGGCCAACCCTACCCCAAACTAAGGAGCAAAGAAGCCTTGAGTATGAGGTTTCCTGTGATATACACCAGGACACAAGCCAGGCACTCTGGCCATAAGGCTAGGCTGCATTTCCCAGCATCCTTTGCAGTTAGCTGCATCGTGTGATTAGGTTATCTTCTTTGGGATGTGAGCGGAGGTGATGCCTAACCCTTCAGAGCCTGGGCCTTACGTCAGAGAGTGTGCCCCATCCACATGGTCTTTCTCCTACCCACTGGCTCCCATAGGAGAGATTCAGCATTCCCCAGGCAGAAAATAACAATGCCCTAGGAAAATCGGGGCTTCACATGCAAGCAGCTGTGTTCCCTGAGTGATTATGTGGAGCAGAGCTGACCCACTGATGTGGATAGCTCATCTGGAAACAGGTATGAAAAAGAAATAGACTATGTTCTTTAAGCCACTGTATTGTTGAGTTTCTTGGCTACCACAGCTTAGGTCTTTATCCCAACAGATGTTTTCGGTTTTTCATCCATTTATTCAAGGATTAATTCCAGCTACTAGACCTAGGCACCTAGGCACTTAGGTACTATGGATAAAAATATAAATTAGATGAGTTCTTATTCTCAGGGAGATCACTACCTACTAGAGGAGACTGACAAACATACAATGTTATAGCATAGAGTGCTAAATATTATGAAAGTATAACACACTGCAACTGAAGAGGTGACACAATTTAGGAATTATTCTTAAAAGTCAGAGTTGACAGACAGGAACTGGGAGGTTTACAACAATCACTACCAGTGAACAAAATTCTACTATGTGCCAGACCCTATATCAGGTTCTTAAATCCATTGTCTCACTTAACACTTACCTTTTGAGACAGGTGTTAAAACTCCCCATTTTACAGATGAAGAAACTGAGAATCAGAGAGTTTAAGTAAATTATCTAGGGTTGCAGAATTAATTGCTGAGATTTAAGCCCAAGTTGGCTCTAAAACTGATGATCTTTCCCCATGGTAAGCCATCTCTCTATCCAGTGAGCTTTGATTTTGTGCTACACTTAATAGGGCGCCCACTGGGTAGATGCCTGCTTGTCTGACCTGCCCTAAACATCTATTTAACTCATTGCTCAGGTCCACAAGGAGAAGACAGAAGAAAGCAGGAAGACAAGAGGCTGCTCTTGTTACTTGATTTATTTGCTTTATTTCTAACCAGAATAAGGTGTTCACCACCAGCATGACTGTCCTCCTTGTTTTATACCAGATTTGTCCTAAATGATTTTAGACAATTTCCCAAAAAAAAAAAAAAAAAAAAAAGCTAGACTTAAAGGACAAAGATTTGCCACCATGAAGGATATTCAAATTAAACGCTCTGGGCTCTGGTCACGTTTAACATTTCTATCTCTGAAAGTTTTGGGGCAAAAGAAAGAGCATGGCAACTGCTTTCCACTGGGTCTGAGGACCCCATTTTTAACCATCTGAAAAAGAGACATGTGAACTGGCATTGACTCTGGGACATCTTTCAGTGATCAAAAATATCAATGACAATGCCAACGCTAATATCTCCAAATACTGGATTAATAATGAACAAAATTGTAGCACCCCTTGTGACTCTCCCCTTCTAAATTTAAAATGATAAAATGAGACTGACTGATCTCAAGAGGAATTTTATTTATGTATCTCCTTGACATTCTAAGAGAGAATGCGAACTGTAGTTAACTGTTGGAAAGGAGCAACATAAGCCTTTTCAAGGTCCAAAGGCCCTTGCTCAGCTTTGAATGATGCTCAGTTGCCAGTCTCTGCCACTTTTGCAAATGATCATTTATTAAATAAGAAGGGACATTTTGAAGACAGCTGAGTCTTTAAAACATGAAAAAGTAACACAGTCTCAGAGCAAGAGAGTTATAAATTCTGTCATGTGAACCCAGCCATGGTGTGCCCTGAATGCTTATAGAAAAGTCATTGTGTAACAGTAAATAATGGGTGGATCATAAGGTGTTTTCTTCCAGAGCATTCACAATGCTTCTCTTGCTCTTCAGTTCACAAAGCATTACAAAGTATGTGAGTGGTATAATAAGACCAGTTTAGCAGGGGCGGGGACTAAGACCTGAAGTGATTATGTCCAAGATGACAGAGACAAACACACTTGTGGGTACAGAGCCTATATCTCCTGGGTCAAATACCCATTCTAAATATCAGCTCACCTATCCTTGTTTGGAAAAAACTCAAACTACTTTTCCCTCTTCTCCCACCACAACAGTTACCAACGCAGAAGACATCCATGACCAAATGTTGGGTGTAGGGGAATGTTTCTCCCCACCACCAAGTGAGCAATCAGTTTTGCAGTGGATACCAACTGGGCATCCTCCAGTTCAATTCCAACACTATCTATGTGAAGCCAGTGCCAGATCCCACAGGTTGAGGGTCCCCAAAACTTCCCCTGCTTCGAATAGCAGGCACAAGTCCAGGCCTCTGGAACTTCTGACCAACCAGCTTCAAGTTGGGGTTCCCAAAACCTCCTCTTTGGGTTCCATTAGTTTACTAGAGCAGCTCACAAAACTCAAGGAAACACTTATATTTACTGGTTTATTGTAAAGGGTATTACAAAGGATACAGATGGAGAGATGGATAGGACAAGGTATGGGAGAAGGGGCATGGGGCTTCCACACTCTCCCTGGGTATGCCAGCCTCTAAAAAATTCCTTGTGTTCAGCTATCCAGAAGCTCTCTGAATCCAGTCTTCTTGGGTTGTTATGGAGGCTTTATTACACAGGTGTGATTGATTAAACCACTGACCACTGGCAATCAACTTGACCTTCAGCGCCCCCCACCCCAGCCCCCACAGGTTGAGGTGTGGGGATAAAAGTCTCAATCTTCTAATCATGCCTCTGTCTCCTCAGCATTTCTGGCAACCAGCGCTATCCTGAAGCTATCTGTGAACATTAGTATACAAAAAACACTTTGGAGATTCCGAGGATTTTAGCAGTTGTATGCCAGGAAACTGGGAAGAAGATTATATATATATATTTTATATATATATATATATATATACACACATATACTTCTCTATCAGGCATTTTTGCTAAAATCCAATAGTGCTCAGGGTAACAAATTTAATCAAGATCTTATGCAAACTTGACTGGATATTGAGCTTGCCAATATACATATAAAATAAACTAGCTCACAAAAAGATAAAAAATTCAATAAAAAATTCAATCTCCCACCCTCTTTTAGGGCAATCCACAAAAATCAAATAAAATCAAATCTGTATTTTCCCTACTGTCTGGGCTTAGATTATTAGTAAGAATGAATAGATGAATACATCTTGATTAGTTTCATTCTTCTTCATATCCTAAGCATAAGCTAAAAACTGAAGATATTTTAGTCAATGTAAAATCATTTAATTTTTTTCTCAGATCTTGAAAGAGGCTTCCAAGCCTAGTTAAGGGTTTAAGGAAAAAAGATAACTTTGTCCAGCTTCTTTGACAAATGAGGCTACATTGAAGATATGGCTCACCAGAGACCTGGAGAAGTCCATTTTGTCACCTCCCTGTGTCACTGGCTCATTGCACAAGTGGTCTTTCAAGGCAATTCCAAACACCATTTTGCAATATCTCACTCTTAGGATTGTCCTAGTTAGCATGTCTGGGGATATCTATTACCTTGGACAATACACGTTTCCCCAAATATATGCACTCCCAAAATTAAATAAAAGGGGCATAACAAACAGTAGATTAAGAAATATTAAGTCAAATAAAGGATATAGGGGAAAACAACAAACCTATGTGTTTTTACTACTCTCACACTCCAACCAATCAATTCCCCAGCAGATGTGAGTAGGGCTTTCCCCACACACCAACCACGCAATTCTGCAGTGGACACCAGCTGCGTTTCCTCTAATTCAAGTCAATTCTCACACCATCTGCCTGAAGATATCATTGGACCCCACAGGTTGAAGGCTCAGTCCCAGAAGACTGTCTCCCCACTTCAGATACCAATCAAAAGCATAGGTTGTGACCTGTGCTTTTGGCCCACTGGTATAAATCAAGGC
The DNA here is from genome assembly GCF_037993035.2 of Macaca fascicularis. Classification (NCBI taxonomy): domain Eukaryota; kingdom Metazoa; phylum Chordata; class Mammalia; order Primates; family Cercopithecidae; genus Macaca; species Macaca fascicularis. Next base: position 76,467,610 of record NC_088381.1, read on the forward strand.
TCCCATGACCCTCATTTGAGTTTGATTAATTTGCTAGAGAAGCTCACAGATTTCAGGGAAATACTTTATGTTTACCCATTTATTTTAAAGGATATCAAAAAAGATACAGATGAACAGCCAGATGGAAGAGATGCATGAAGCAATGTATGTGGGAAGATGCATGGAGCTTCTGTTCCTTCCTCAGCATATCACCCTCTAGAAACTTCCACACGTGAACATACAGAAGCTCTCTGAACCCAGTCTTTTGTGATTTTATGGAAGTTTCATTACATAAACATAATTGATTACATCATTGGCCATTGGTGATCAACTCAGCCTTCATTTCTTCTCTCCTCCCTGGGGGTTGGGGATTGGGGCTGAAAGTCATGCCTAATCATGCCTTGGTCTTTCTGATGAGCAGTCCCATCCTAAACTACCTACTCTGGCCACCAGTCATCTCATTAGCATGCAAAAGACACACTTATTACTTCAGAGATTTCCAGAGTTTTAGGAGCTGTATGTCAGAAAATGAGTCAAAGACCTATATATTTTACAACGTCACAATTACCCTATTATATATCATTAAGCCAAGAATCTCAAAATGTTCTGGTTTTCCATGAGTGCATACTTTATGTACATATCTCCATTTCATACACTACCAGAAGAGGCAAGGAAGAGGGCAGGGGGCCTGGAGTTGGGAGGGCAGCAGGTCTCTTCTCCTTTAATCAGCCATCCCTCCCTACCTCCCTACCAGTGGGTTATCCTCCAAGTGCCCCTCTCTCCAAAGGAAGAGCTCCTCCATTCCATCACAGCATCTCCACCACCCCCCTTTTCTCCTCTTGTACACCATCACTACCTCCTCCTCTCTTTCCCTTTCTGCCACTCCATTCCTGCAGCTCCCCCAACTGGGCCCATGTGCCCTCCAACTCCATCCACATGATGCTTTGGTAAATATTCTGCACTTCCTGGGTTGCCTTCAAGATCCTCCCCTAGATGGTTTCTGCCTGCTCCAGTATCCATCTCATCAACAATGGAAAAACTGAGGCCAAAGCAGCCACAGGACTCTGGAGGCCTGAGCACAGCTATGTCCAAGAGGAAATAACCTCACCTATAACTTGTGGACTCCCCTGCTAGGGATGACCAGGAGGCCAGTGTCTATGCTGGTCAGGGTCCTGTCAAACTCAGCTACTTCCCATTCTTTAGAAGTGGAGAGAGCGAACAGGTATGGATTTCCAGTGGATCTTTTTGAGCTTCCATTATTTCTTCGAACTGTTTTTTGATCTTCAGGAAGCCAGGGGGTATTGCCATGTAGGCTGGAGATGGAGAGACCCTGCAGCCCCCAAGGCCTTGCACCACCCTGTTAGCTCTCATGGCCTTTCCCTTTTGTTTGTTTGTTTGTTTTTGTTGTTGTTATTTATGGTGGCTTTGTTTTTCTTTCTGAGATAGGGTCTCACTTTGTCACCCAGGCTGGAGTGCAGTGGTGCTATCTCAGCTCACTGCAACCCCCACCTCCCAGGCCCAAGGGATCCCCCTACCTCAGCCTCCCAAGTAGCTGGGACCACAGGCATGTGCCATATGCCTGGCTAATTTTTTGTATTTTTGGTAGAGACAGGGTTTTGCCATGTTGCCCAGGCTGGTCTCAAACTCCCTGAGCTCAGGCGATCCACCCACCTCGGCCTCCCAAAGTGCTGGGATTACAGGCGTGACCCAAAGCACATGGCTGGCCTCTCCCTTTTCAACTGTGCACCTCTAGTCCAGAGCCTTGCATTTACTTCTCCAAATTACTCCTCTGCATGGAGAAGAAAAGGAGCTCTTTGAGTTCTACCAAAAGTAGACAATCAAGTTCAGGGACCCAGCATTAGACTTTTCTGAGACCTGTTTTTATTAGTTTGCTATTGCTCTTAACACTCTTTCATGCACAATGATGTAAAGTCCCTCAGGGGTGAGTATTAATTAGCACCTGCCTATTTTGGCATCTTCCTCAGTGACTGGAGACAACTCAGAGACAAAGAGCCAATATGTCCAATGGCTGGACCTTTGTCAGCTCTCTAAGGACCCAAACGTTGAAAGAGATGGACCACAGAAAGGGCCTCTGAATCTGCAGTCCAGAACAGAGAAGTGGTAGGTAAGTGTTAACAGGGTTAGGAGTGAAATAAATCCAAGTCAGAAATAAGAATGAAGAGCCAGAACAGTGAGTGAGAACTGGGCTCAGTGAGGATTGGCAGTGGAGACATTAAAGCGATGTTCTTCTTTGGCCATAAACTCTTCTGAACACTTTATATATATTAAGTCACTTATTCCTCACCAAAAAAACCCCAGCAAGTTTGGTGCCATAATTATTATTCAGTTGAAGAAAGGGAGGTGCAGAGAAATTAAGTAATTTGCCCAACATCACACAGCTAGTAAATGGCATTGTGGTGTCCCAGTCTGCTTCATATTTTTTCAAATTTTTATGAAAATATACAAACTAATTCGAATAATAAGTCAGTGATAACCTATTGCTCACTACTTAGCTCCAATAATTTTGCCAGATTTTTATCCATATATATATATGTGTGTGTGTGTGTGTATCTTTTTCCTGAAACATTTAAAGTTTTATAATACTTTACCCCTAAATACTGCAGTACCTATATCCTTAAAATAGGGTGTTCTAAATAACAATATGATTTATTACACGTAAGGCATTGGAAAGTCTCTAACATAATCCAATAGACAGTTTATATGCATATATCCTCCATTACTTAAAAAAAGGCGTAAAGCTTTTAAAAGAACAGAAAAAAAATTCACACATTACATTTTAGCTTCTTTCTTCTTTGTTAGTTTCTTCCTTCCTTCCTTCCTTCCTTCCTTCCTTCCTTCCTTCCTTCCTTCCTTCCTTCCTTCCTTCCTTTCTTTCTTTCTTTCTTTCTTCCTTTCTTTCTTTCTTTCTTTCATTCTTTCTTTCTTTCTTTTCTTTCTTTTCTTTCTTTCTTTCTTTTTTCCTTTCCTTCTTTTCTTTCTTCTTTTGAAATAGGGTCTCATTTTGTTGCTCAGGCTGGAGTGCAGTGGCACAATCACGGTTCACTACATGTTCGACCTCCTGGGATCAGGTGATCCTCCCACCTCAACCTCTACAGTAGCTGGGACTACAGGCACGCAACAATACGTCCAGCTATTTTTTTTTTTTAATTTTATTTTGTGTAAAGATGAGGTCTCACTTTGTTGCCCAGGCTGGTCTCAAACTCCTGGGCTTAAGCAATCCTCCCACCTTGGCCTCCTAAAGTACTGGGATTACAGGTGTGAGCCATCACACCTGGCCTTGTTTTTTTAGAGAACAGCCCTTCCACTGCATTTTTTCATGACATCAATTTTTTGAAGAGGCCAGGCCAGTTGACTTCTGAATTGTCTGCGACTTCTCTGAAAAGACTCACACTGATTCTCAAGTGCATCACATCCACATCTATCCAGAGCTGAGAATGGAACCACTTCTGTCTTCTGCCAAAACCTCCACCCTTCCCCAACATGGCCTTCCCACAGCCCATTGTAGACTATTATGTTTAATGTATACAGACTCTTTGTCTATTTTAACAGCAGCCAGCAGTTTCCTTAATTTGTCTTTGTATACCTGAGTTCTGGCATAAGGCCTGGCACAGGGTGGGCCCTCAGTGGATGATTTGATAAAACAAATGAGCCTAATCTCTCTTTTTAAAATGCTTCAAAGAATTGCACTATAATATATATTCAGAAAATGCATAGATCTTAAGTGAACAGATCTAAGAACTGTTACAAACATGTGCTCTGTAATGGCCTGTACCAGAATAGAAAGCATTTACCAAACTTCCAGAATGCTGCCCCATATCCCTGCCCACCACCCACCCACAAGGTAGCCACTGCCCTGACTTCTGTCATCATAGTTTAATTTTATCTGTTTTTCAATGAATAAATAATGTCATAGACTCTTTAGTGTCTCACTTCTTTCATGCAAAATTTTATCTGCAAGAGCCATCTGTGTTGTCCCAGTATTGTTCATAATGCAGAAGTTCATTACTTTTTGCCGCTATGTTAATATTCCACTGTAAAAATTAACCATAATTTATTTCTTGATTTCTGCTTTTTGGGTTATTTTTCCATTTTGAGACTATTAGGAGTAATGCTTCTAGCAACCTTTTGAGTGCATATCTGTGGTATAATTTCTGGGACTTAGGGACATTGTATATTCTCATTTAGTAAATTTGATCAAACAGGTTTCCAAGGTGGATACTCTAATTTACACCAGCAGAAAGTTTAGGACAGTTCACCTATTCCACATCCTCTCCAACGCTGGGCATTGTTAGCCTTTTTAATTTTACTCATTCTGATGGGTATGTAAATGACATATCATTCTGGTTTGAATTTGTAATTTTCCATTATCACCTTTGCTTATACTTATCGGCCATCTGTAAATTCTCCTTTGTGAAATACTTGTCCAAGTATTTTGCCTTTGTTGAACATTAGGTTGATAGTGTTTTCCTTACTGATTTAAAGGACTTCTATATATGCTAGACACAAATGTTTTCTTCCTGTGTGGTTTGCCTTCACACTCTCTTAATGGTATCTTAATGACATTTTAAAGTCCTATTTTAAAAATTTTGCCTAACCTAGGGCCATAAGGATATTTTCTCTTTTTGTTCTGGAAGTTTTATTGCTTTACTTTAACATATTTACATTTGTGACCCATCTGGAATTCATTTTTGCCCCCTGTAGATATCCAGTTATTACAACACCATTTGTTGAAAAGACATTCTGGACTATAGTAGCAATTTTGTCATAAATCAGCAGACCACATATATATGGACCTACTCCTGGACTGCCTATTTTGTTCTTTTGGTATGTTTGGCAATTATTACAATAATATCACTCTGACCTGACTACTGCAGCTTTATAATAAATCTTAACATTTAGTAGCAAAAGTTCTTCAATTTTGCTCTTCTTCAAGCTCTTCTACAGTATTCTTGGTCCTTTACATATTCACATACATTTTTAAATTGGCTTATCAATTTCCACAGAAATACCTGCTAGGATTTTAATTAAGATTTCATTGAATTTATGGTGAAACTAGAGATTATTTAATGTATTTACAGTATTTAATCTTCTAACTCATGAACATTGTGTATTTCCTCCATATACTTGGGTCTTTTAGAATCTATATCTGTGATGTTTTACGACTTTATAAGTAAAAGCCTTTATAGGCCTTTCATTAAATTTATTCCCAGTGATTATTTTGTATTCTATTTTCAATGGTGGTTTTTAAAAAATATCATACTCTAATTGTTTCTACCTAGTATACAGAAATACAATTTATTTTGACAAGCTGAGATTGTATGCCACAATCTTGCTGAATTAAATTACTAATTTTAATGGCTTATTTGTTTACTTTTTGGTAAAAATTAAAAATAAACACATTTTTGCATATATTATGTTATCTGCAAATAACAGCTTTATTTCGTCCTTCCCAATTTTTGTGCCATTTATTTGCTTGCCTTATTGCACTATATAACACCTTTAGAAAAATGTTGAGTAAAAATAGTGACAGCAGAAATTCATGTCTTACTCCTAATTTGAAGGGGAGAGTTTTTAATATTTCATCATTAAGTATAAAATTAGTCATAGAGTTTTTATCAATAACCTTTATTAGATAAAGGAAATTCCCTGTTATTTCTATTTTGCTTAGCATTTCTATCACCAATCAATGCAAATTATATTACATATCTTAATGCATTCATTGAGATAATCACGATTTCCCCCATATTCTCATTTATTCAGTAAATTGTGTCATTCGAGATTCTAATTTTTTTTCTTTTTTCTTTTGGCATTTGGAATTATTTTCAATTGTCAAACCAGCCTTGCATTCTTGGAATAATTCCAACTTGGTTATAATGTATTATCCTTTTAATATGTTACTAGATTCTGGTTGCTCACATTTGGTTAAGGACTTTTGTACCTAAGTTCATGAGGAAGATAAAAAATAATTTTGTTGTAATGTCTTTGTCAGTTTTATTATTAAAGCTGTTTAACCTCATGCCAGGTTAGGAACATGTTGGAAAATGTACATGATTCTTCTTTTTTATGCATGATGCAATTTAGGCTCACTTCTCTACAGTCCTTTTTTCTCTGAGGTCTTGGCTTTACAAATCCTGTCTTAACAGCCCTAAATTCCAATTTTATTTTTACCTCAGCTGTAAGCCTTTGGTCTCTGTTCTGTGACATACATCTTCAAGCACCCTGAGGAGAAATGCAGCGGCCACCATAAAGCTCACGTCTATCTGTTCCTCTCCTTTTAGGATCTTGGCCGCTCAAATCTTGGCTGCCTTGCTTGCTCTGTGATACTTTCAACAGCTTTTTAAAATCTCATTTTTTATAGTTGCTCCTGGCAGGCACAAGTTATTTATCATAACCAGACTAGGAAGTCTAATCTTCATCTTTAAAGTTGACATCAGATTGGACCATCTCTCATTGTTCCTTCCTTGGTAATAGAATATTGGGATAGCAGTATCCACAAGAACGACTTCATGGTATAAGACAAAGATATGAAGTAGTGATTGCATGAATAGCATCATAACCAGGCCTGGGCTTGTATTTCAGCTCTGCTACACCTAGCCATGTGAGTTTTGAAAACTTTTCTACACTTCAATACACACATTTTAATATGGAATTACAATAGTATCTACCTCATAGGCTTATTGGGAAGACTAGCTCTAGTGAAACAATATATTTGAAGTAGGTACTCTGTGCCTAAAACAGAGTAATAAAGTGCTGGCTACCACTAAATTAATTTTTTATTATTTGAACTGATTTCTGATGTGTCTCTTAAACACTTTTTATTAATATTTTACACAAACATAGAAAAGTCTAAAGAGTTTGTGCTTTTTCTTGTGTCTGGCAGATAGTACGCACTCAACTATTCAATATTTGTTAAACAGGCTTAGTATTGAAGGGATTTAACTCCACACATGGCTAGCGATGGTTTATTCAATTCCATTGATTCCAAAATCATGGTGATTTCCATCAGCAGTATTAAATCACGAACTTATCAGCTACTCTCCTTTAAACCGGGCACAATCTCAGTCACTGTAATCATTTTGAGACACCATCGACTGTTCTCACCTCCGTCTCAAACAACGTTGGGAAGAAGAAACCTAATGCTTTTTTTTCTTTTCTTTTCTTTTCTTTTCTTTTCTTTTCTTTTCTTTTCTTTTCTTTTAAAAGGATCTCGCTCTGTCACCCAGGCTGGAGTGCAGTGGCGCCATCTCGGCTCACTGCAACCTTCGCCTCCTGGGTTTCTGGGTTCAAGCGATTCTCCTGCCTCAACCTCCCAAGTAGCTGGGATTACAGGTGCCTACAACCACACCTGCCTTTTTTTTTTTTTTTTAGTAGAAGATGGGGTTTTGCCATGTTGGCAGGCTGGTCTCAAACTCCTGACCTCAGGTGATCCACCTGCCTCGGCCTCCCAAAGTGCTAGGATTACAGGCATGAGCCACCGCACCTGGTCAAAACCTAACACTTTTAGGGAAAATTATGAAGTCCCTCTATCTCTAAGGAACACAGTTCTTCTAAAAAGAGATAATTTTACTGTGATTTTATACTGTATAGTCTTTAAGAATAAATGTGTTTGGACAATAAGTTTTGTATGCATCCTGGCAATGGAACCCATAGCTGAAAAGAACACTCAAATGGGAGAATTAGCCTCCCTTGCCCACCCAGCTGAGCCTATCCTCACCCTTAGTGCCTGTGAAATATTATTGCCCACCTGGCTGGAGCACAGATGTGTCTTGGAACCTGGAGGATAAGACGAGAGGAATCTCTGAGGGTAGAAGATGAGATTTTTTTGTGGAAGGGGTGGGCTTTCCCTAGGCAGGTGATGTTTTGTCACACTTTGAGAGATTGGAAGTGGGATGCGCTGCTGTGCTGAAGACAGAAGGAATACCAGATACCCTGCAGATGGAGAATCCCTGGGCACAGGGCAGCTCAGGAACTTTACAGGTCTTGGAACATATGATTTAGGAGTCCTTATTAGAAAAAAGAATACAATACTAAAGATACAAAAATCAGCCTCAAAGATGATCATTTATCTAGGATGCAGAAACTACAAAAAATCACAAATTTTTAAAAGTTGACCAACACCACAAATATACAGTAAATAACACTTTGAAGACTTCATTATTTGGCATATTTCTCTTTTTGTTCACAGTTTTTAAATTTTGTTTGTTTGTCCAGTTTCTGGCTAAATATCCTGGGATTTTGTAACATTTCCTATAAAGAAATTAGGAAGGTAGTTCAGTTTCTTCATTAGCATGATAGCGTAAACTTTATTTTTTATTATTGAGAGTTTAGGAAATTTCATTTTGCTTCAAAAAGTATTGTTGGTAATGTCACATGATTTTTTTGAGACTGTTGCAGACACCAGAAAGCTAGTATCTACTTTCTTTCTTTCTTTCTTTCTTTTTTTTTTTTTTTTTTTTTTTTTGGTATGAGCTGTTAGATTTGGAAGAATTTTCCAGGCTAGTATTTGACTTTGTACATTTCATCTCTTGTTCTCCCACTATGGTGCTAGGCTTCACAAGAGACCATTCCTGTGACATCAGGCCATGCTCATTTGTGGGATGATGCTAGGAGACCCAGCATGTGGGGCAGCTATTAGCATGGCTAATCCTCCAATCCGCTCCTATGGGCAGCTTCTAGTGACTATATATGGCAGCAACGGCAATAACACAAAAAATTTACATCGAGACAAACTAAATGTATTCTCAATGCAACTTTCCTCTCACTATTTCACAGATGTCCATGGCCCCTCTATTCCCCCACCCCACCTCTCATGACAATCAGAGGGGATGCTGACAGAGAATAAAATGGAATGGCAATAGAGATGGTCCTTCAACACCTGGAATGAAAATATCCTATTCCTACAAATTGAACAAAAAGCTACAAACACTTGAACACATTTCTAGTTCTCCTCCCAGGGTCACGTAAGGGAGAGGCCCTGAAGCTAAGGCTTTGTTTGCTTCTTGGCAAACACACCTCTACCAGGACATCACCATTTCTGCCTACATCCAGAGTCCAGGTGTATCTTTCCTTGTGTGTGGCGAAGAAGTTCTAAATTCCCTGGGACTTCTTATTTTGCCTTTCTTAGCTTGTCTTTGCCTTCTGGAAACTCCTTCCTCATTCCACAAAGAACCTTACCTGGACCTATGGGTTAGCCTTGTGGAGATGGAGGGGTTAGGGTAGGAAGAGGATGGAGTGTTGTTCCTCCCCATGAGTTCCCAGCCTCCAGTGATAAAGGAGCTTTTCAACCTATCAGGAGAACCAGAGCATGATATTGTCACTAGAACTGACTTTAGTGGAGTCGCCCTAGATCCTTCAGGAGGGTCCCAGAGAGGGCATTAGTGGGGCTAACCTCTACAAAGCTGGGATCTCAGCATGTGGTGGATTTGAAAGATAACAAATGTATCTTCAATTGATGTCCCTTTCCATTGCACCCCCATACAGTAACCCTGAATCTGCCATGTGGCTCTCATGGTGTAGCCAAGAGAAGGAACTCAGAGTCTGATGCCAGTTGGCAAGGCAAGCAAACTGAAGTTATAGTCTCTGTCTGTACAAATTCTGTAACTTTTTTTTGTTTGGGTCATTGTTATGGATAAAACACAAGTTGAATACTGCTGCCTCAAAATGGCCCCTGGCCAGTGACCCTTTGGCCAGTCTAATCTTGAATACAATTGCTTTCATTGCTAAACAGCGCAGAGGGTTGAGAAGATCAGCTGCTGACTGTATTGCACACTCCCCAGAATTTGGAGATTGGCTGCAGTTCCTGTGAAACTGATTGAGGTCAAGTGAACATGGAAACCGAGGAATTAAGATAACCCAGGCACAAAGGTCTCGAAGAACAATGCACCCCTGTTCTTGATGTTTTTCTGAGGAATTTCCCAGTGCTGCACTGGACTGGGACCAGGTCCTTTCCTTGGTTACAAAGGCCCATTATCACAGGCAAAAGGCAGCATCCATGTGCCTTCCTGGAATTCTATGAAACTAAATACCATGCTGGTGTGGTGTGTGTGTGTGTGTGTGTGTGTGTGTGTGCGCTTGCCCACATAGGTCAAACATTTGAAAAATGTCTTATGGCCTTATTCAAGGTCACAGTTACTTAGATGTGCCTGCCTGATTCCAAAATGCATAGCTATTCTGTGCCACAGCTGGCTGTCCCATTATAAGAGATTGCTTAGACTGACAGAAAATAATGGTCTTCCAGAACCACTGAGTCATGCAGACTATGTGATGAGTTGAAACAAAATACACTATCATAAGAATGGCTAACTGTTATTAAAGCCTATTGACACAGTGAATGATAAAATATTCACACTAGAAGAGCTCTTACCATGAATCACAGATTCAGCTTCTAGCTACTGAGGATCTACTAGGTGCCATGCATTTTTCCACACACTGAGGATACAGAAATGAATGAGATAGATTATTTCCCCTCAGAAGTTTACATCCTAGGTGGGAAGACAGACAATTAGCAAGCAAATGAACAAGACAATTCTGATAATTATAAGTGCCACAATGGAAATAATGTAGATGTATGGTAAAGGGTCACTGTAAGGGGTGGGAGGGCTTCTTCAGATAGGGCAGTCAGGGGAGGGCTCTGTGCTGACTATCGCTCCTACAGATCCACGGTCCACCTTCCCCGGCTAGCTCTGTGTCCCAGGAGGTGGATCTTCATTCAGTTCTTATGATGCATAAAATCCAATGATATCCAGTGTCAGAGAAAGACAGAGATGCATTATGAAAGCCCTGGTGGACACCAACAGTAGAATCCCTGTGGAGACCCTTAGGGTTTGGAGTGAGACCCCGTGCCTGATACTATATTCCGTTGGGGAACCAGCCACTCAACTGGAAGCAGGGTGTGAAGATGCTCATATCTCATATAAGTGCCCCCAAAAAAGTATCTGTAGTGGAGGAGGATACAATCAAGTGGACAAGATGATACCATAAATGTCAGCCAGTCTCTTTTCCCGTCTATGCTAGTGTTTGCTCAGAGGGCCCATGAACAAAGTGGCTCTCATGGCAGAGATGGAGAAAACACATGGGCTCAAAAATATGGACTTCTCCTTACCGAGCCTCATCTGACTAGTGCCCCAGATGAGAGCCTAAATTCTCAGTAGCATTGAGTCCCTGACATGGTATCTGTTCTTCAGGGCACCTGCCAGTCAAATGACAGTAGATCAATTACACTGGGGTTCCTTACATCATGGGGAGATCAACAATTTTTCACAGCAACAGATACATATTCCAGATACAGATTTACCTTCCCTTCCTGAAGCAATTCTTCCAGCATTGCCATTCACAGATTCACAGAATTTATTTACCCTCATCTTGGTATCCCTCACATAGCCTCTGCCAGCAAAGGAAGTGGGGCAATAAGAACTTATACCCAAGAGACTCTGTTTGATCCTTTTCATGGATTAATCCACATCTCCACCTCATGATACAGGAACTATTGTGCACCTTTTGTAGCTGTGGAAACTGAGACTTGGAGAGGTTAAAAAAATCTTGTCCCAAATGATCAGCCAGCTTGTAACTAACTAGGACTAAAATCTAGATTTTTCTGGCCAAAAAGTATGTGTTAAAGAAACACTGCATTTATCGGAGAAATGGCTGATTCCAGGGTTGGGAAAGGGAAAACAAGATGAGCCAGAAACATCTTAAAATCCCAGAAAGTAAGGAAGGTAGTACCCGCTTCCCCTCCAATAAAAGGAGGAGGGAAGGAAGGAAAGAAAAAAGGAAGGAAGGGAGTGAGGGAGGGAAGGAAGGAAGGAAGGAAGGAAGGAAGGAAGGAGAAAATGAAGGAGAGAAGAAGAGGAAGAAAGAGGGAGGGAGAGAAGGCGATAAGTGGGACTTGTCCCAGTGACACAGGAGCCAACCCTTTGTTCAGCCCTGGAACAAAGCTGGAAGAATTTGAGCGACAAAATAAAAAACATCATATTCGATTGTAACTCAAATAATAAAACAAATATCCATGACCTGTACTGATATAAACAATTGATCAAATAAACAAACATGTGGAGGAGAATAGATAGATAAATCTTTCTTACAGAATTCCAAATAATGTTTGTAGATTCTCCCTTTCCCAAGAGGTTGATATTATGCATTCCCTTGTATGGAACAAAGAAAGGGACACTTCACATCTGTGGTTTCTTCCCCCAAAGCCCTTAACCCCGGTCTAATCAGGAAAAAACATCCAACAAACCCAAATGGAGGGACCTTGTGCAAAATCTCTGACCAGCCCTCTTCATAACTGTCAAGGCCATGGGAACCAAGGAAAGACTGAGAAACTGTCACAGAATTCAGGAGACTTCGGAGACACAACAAATGCAATCTTGGACTGGATCCTGGAACAAGAAAATCCTGACATGTGTAGAAAAACTAGCAAAATAATATCGGTAGTTTAGTTAATAGTACTGAAACAATGTGAATTTCTTTGTTTTAAAAAACATACGATGGTTATGTGTGATGTTAACACTTGAAAAAGCTGGGTGAAAGGTGCATGGGAATTCTCTGTACTGACTGTGCACCTTTTCTGTAAATCTAAAAGTATTACAAAGTAAAAAGTTTAAAAGTTTAAAAAAACACAGAAAACAAAACACTGTATTAGATCACCTTTGAGTCATGGTATTTGACAGAACTTGCCTGGGTATTTTCCATTTGGGAACATTCACTTGTAGGCCATGGAAAATTTGCCTCTCTGCCCAATTAATAGAGAAAATAAGGAAAGAAAAAAAGGAGGCATGTAAGGAGTTGATTAATCCTCCAGTTTTAAAGATTACTCCAAAGAGACTGTACTTTTAACAAACAATTTAATAAACTCAGTGACTCTACCATCAACTATCAGTTCATGTTGAATTTTTCTCTATGTATCCATAAAAACTACAGGTCTTACATCTTATGATGAAATCTCCCACTTCACCAAAAAATAGAGCACCCAGCTTGATGAATAGTCACTGGTATAAATCATTTGAGACAATCAGAAGCTTCATTATGCATTTTCCTGAAAAATTGGCCTCTTTGGTGAATATTTTTAATGTATTTCTCAAATCTGTCTTCACTGCAACACATCAGGCTGGAGAATCAATATAGACAGTAACTGGAGGCAACAAAAAAGGAGATGAAGTAGTAGCTACTGAGAAGTAAAACTGAGGCAGCTGGTCACAAGTCGCACGAGGACTCAGTCTCTTCATTGTAGTTGGCATTTAATAATTGCACATTTATTGAACACCTGCTTCTGAAATGCATAGAAATAACCACCTCCATGTGTCAGGACTAAATGGTCATTATTTTATTAACAACCTTACATAATAGTCATTATTATCCCCACTGTTAGCAGTAAAGTGATTGAGGCTCAGAAGCATTAAGTCACATTGTCAGCTGGGCATCAAATTAGATTTCCTTGGCTTCAGACCTCCAGCTTACTCACAGGGAGCAGAGCTTTGCTTACATGGGCAACACAGCACAGAGCCTACACCCCCAGCAAAGCAAATGAGAGCTCGGAGGCAATGACTTAAACAAATCATTTTTTAAAAAACATGGGAGAATCTGTTTAGCAACATTTGGCTGTTAGTTAACTCAAATTGTCCCTGTTTTTTTTTTTTTTTTTTTTTTTCCTGCAAAGGTATGCTTTGAACTCCACGTAAACTTGGAAGGAAGAGAGGGTTCTCAACAGAGGAGCCACCTGTTCAAGGTATAAGCCAGGAAAACATCTTTTTAGATTTTTTTCCCCTCAAGTCATAAGAAACGTTTTTACTTTTCAAAGGCAGTAACAAAAATGGATCTATGTAATAAGAGAAAACAGTCTCTTGAGCAAAAGCACAAACAGCAGTTTCAGTGCAAAGCTACAGCAGCTTTCCCTCAAGGAACAAAGGTGCAGGGCTGGGCTGAGTAAGCAGCAGCCTACACAGCAGACAGGATCAGAGTCACAATCCAATGGGAGCACACTCCAGAAACAAAAGCAGAACTCCAACAGGCAGAGGGGGAAGACACTGGATGATATGGTTTAGCTGTGTCCCCAAATCTCATCCTGAATTGTAGCTCCCATAATTCCCACGTGTTGTGGGAGGGACCTGATGGGAGACAATTGAATCATAGGGGCGGTTTCCCCCATACTATTCTCGTGGTAGTGAGTAAGTCTCATGAGATCTGATGATTTTATAAGGTGGTTTCCCCTTTCATTGGGCTCTCATTCTCTCTTGCCTGCCACCATGTAAGACGTGCTTTTCATCTTCTGCTACAATTGTGAAGCCTCCCCAGCCACATGGAACCAAGTCCATTAAACCTCTTTTCCTTTATAAATTGCCCAGTCTTGGGTATGTCTTTATCAACAGTGAGTGAAAACAGACTAATACAGTGAATGACCAAACTTCAGCTCTATTATAGAAATATGTATATGTATGTATATAGTTTGTATATTTTATACCTATATGTAACTAAATTTATAAATACTAAATATAAAACTATATTTATATAAATATATAAATTATATCTAAAATATACAAATTCAAAATATAAAATAAGGTATATTGTGCTAAATAACAATTTTAATTTAAAAATGAATCAACAGGCTCATATTTTATTTGTTTAACTGGGAGTTCAGAGATCGTTAATAAGATGAGGGGGCATCCCCAAACTAGATAAGAAAATCCCTCAGAGCAATGGTGAATAATTGGGGTGGAGGGGTTCTGACTCCTTTGAGAATCTGATGAAAGCCATGAAACACTTTCCATGAAAATGAACATATACCCATTGTTGCGAGTTTTCTTTCTGGGTGGTCCATGAACCCCTGGTGTTGATCCCTATGGAGAGTCCAAGGGCGGCCTAAGCCTTCTCTCATGATCATTTCCCAAGCAGCAAAAGAGATGGACAAACCATCAAGACTTCTAAAAACCAGTTTATAAATGTTTTGTTGAAGGAGTTCTGAGTTTATCTATTTGTATACATGGGGTTTGATTTCTATGCCTTCCAATTTCCAGATAATGTTCCAGATACACATGTCCCCAAATAATTGAAGTCAGACAGATAATAAAAGAACAGAACAGGGATCAAGTACTCTTACCCTTTGGTGCATTAGCAAGAGACTCCCAAAGCTTAGAAACTGATGGATATCAAAGACTGAAGGATCTGATCCACAGAGGCATGGCCAGGAGAGCCAGAATGTTGCTCTGTCCCTCTCTGGTGCACATCTGTGGCAGAATTGAAACAGGTGAATGATGGTGTTGGAGCTGTGAGGTCATGGAAGCCATGTGCCAAGCCCAGAGGCTGATCCCAAATAACAGAATGGAGCTGTGTCATGTGCACATTTCACTCTCATTCATTCAATGGCATAGCCTAGGGAAATAAACGAAAATGCCCACGTAAGAGCAAGATAAAAGGTAAATAATTGAACCAGTGTAGACCATTAGGCCATGCCACTCAACAAGCACAGGCCAAATGGCAGTGGACACAACGCTTCTGGCAAAACATAAAGGACAAGCAAGAACATGTGAAGGATGTTAAGGAAGCCACTGACAAGGAAGCAAGCCTGTCGTTCAGTGAGACCAGCAAGTGAGTGTTCAAGGAAGCAAAGTGGAATTGAGGACCTGGTCCACAAAGAAACATTAACCAGCGGTGAACTAGACAAATGTATGAAATCACATGCAAAAGATGGAAATGCCTAGATATTTTCTTTGGTAGTTGGTGGGAGAGGTATATTGGGCGAGTACTCTCCCTCATAGAAACGGGCGGCACAATATTCATTCTTGGCAGAAAACTAAAAACATTTTTAACAAAGAAATATGACTGCAGCGTCAGAGTCACTAGCCACTATATTCCTGGATCAGTCTGGTACATACATAGTCAGATTATATATTTGTTGAACGCTCCTAGGTTGTTGTCACTGAGAGATATTAAAGTACTGACTAAAGTGGATCTTATGGTACACTTGACCTTGAGCAAGAGAAATCAAAGAGGGAAGGCATCATCCACATCAAATACTACCTGAGCTCCACAGGTGTCTCGTGCGTGTATGAATTGCACATGGGAGAGATTGTTCCAGACCACACACTGCCTGTCACCATAACTGATTGAACTATTGCAGTGAAAGACTGTGGTCCTAACCCATAAGGAAAAAGTTTATGCCTCAGATAACACTTCGTCTCTCAACACGTCCTTGAAATTACTTACCAAAAAGTCTTCCAACGGGCTTTGCACTTGTTATCAACAATAAAACCTCAAAGGAAGTCAAATTATCCCAGAAGAGTCAAAGGACATGAGACAGTCATTTCATTGACTTCAAAAACAAGTGAATATTATTGTATTAAATATCAAATGCAAATCACAGGCAGGAGATGATAATGGGGGAAAAATAATTCCTCCTCTTATTGTGACGTACCTTAGAACTGCATTTGTAGATATAATGGTCTATAAAATCCTGTTATTACACCTGCAAAATTGCTAGAAAAAGCTTTCACTCTTATTCATACAGTACTTTACAGTTCCCAATATACCTTAGCACGTACTGTCTGTTGCCATAGAGTGAACTCAGAGGCAGAATATAACAGTGAGGAAACTGAGGTTCAGAAGGTTAAGTGAACTGTCCAGGTTCAGGCTTGAAATGGGGAGAGCTATTTGACCATAATGGTAAGAAATCAAATTTAGCCACTAATAAGACCCTGTTCTGAGCTATAAAAGAGAAGGAACAACTGTTTGGCTTCTATTCTCTTGGGGTAACAGCTTGCAAGTTTCCGAAAGAACAACTTGCTAGTAGGGCATTGGCTCCTCGAATTCCATTATTAATCCAGGATGAATGGATGAATGGATGCCCGGTTTTCTAGGCTTCTCTGGAAATGATACTGGCTCTCTGCTCTTTCCTACATCCCCATCCCCTATTCAGAACTGCTGTTTTGTTGTTTTTCATTGTCTTTCCTTTATTTATTCATTATAAAGCCCCTCCAATTCTAACATCTCAAGCTATTTGAAATACAGGCTGGGCACGGTGGCTCACGCCTATAATCCCAGCACTTTGGGAAGCTGAGGCAAGCGGATCACAAAGTCAGGAGATTGAGACCAGCCTGGCTAACATGGTGAAACCCCATCTCTACTAAAAATACAAAAAATTAGCCGGGCGTGGTGGCAGGCGCCTGTAGTCCCAGCTACTCAGGAGGCTGAGGTGGGAGAATGGCTTGAACATGGGAGACAGAGCTTTCAGTGAGCTGAGATCATGCCACTGCCCTTCAGCCTGGGGGACAGAGCAAGACTCCGTCTCAAGAAAGAAAAGAAAAAAAAGAAAGAGAGAGAGAAAGAGAGAGAGAAAGAGAGAGAGAAAGAAAGAAAGAAGGAAAGAAAGAAGAAAGAAAGAAAAAAGAAAGAAAGAAAGAAAGAAAGAAAGAAAGAAAGAAAGAAAGAAAGAAAGAAAGAAAGAAAGAAAGAAAGAGAAAGAAAGAAAGAAAGAAGAAAAGAAATACAAATGCAGGAGATGCAGGAGGCATTTTTCACATCCGTGAACATGCTGTGTGACTATATCTACCTCTGGAAGACACTGCAAATGCATGTTAGTCTGCAGCGCCTTTGCTCCTGGAATTTTCTCATTATAGAAAACCAAAAATGGCAGAAGATGGCTTATTTTGCCTGCAGTTTAGGCAACATTTTATGTACCCTAGTATAACAATAATAATGTCTCTGGAACTCAATATTATATTCAAACCCCCAGCTCCCTCATGTAGTTGGTGGGTTCTGAAAACTAGAATAGAGGAATAACTTCAAGTTTAAAGAAGAAAATAAGCACAGATCTCATAAAACAATTCTAACTTCATGAAAGTTAAAACTCTAGTCCAGATGTTTCATGCCCAATAGGCCCTCCTCTGCCTTCCAAATTGAAACTAAATCCACTCTAATCTTCAGTACTCAGACAGAGGACAACTTTCTACCTATGAATCCCACGATCAGAGTAAAATGTTTTAAAAAATTTCTCATCCACATGATGGAATATTATGCACACATGCAAGTGGTGTTTTCAAATCATTCATAATGTCATGGAAAGGAAATAAATAAGATATTAAACATGTATGTTCCCTAATCTCATTGACATGAAATATGTAATATGTAATATAGTTTATAGTTTAAATGGCTGGAAAGAAATACACAAAATATTCATAACAATGATCTCTGCTCTACAATGATGATTGACTTTTGTGTTCTTTATCTTTTCCTTTTTTATGTCTGTCACTTCATTTATTTTATTTAATTAATTTACTTATTTACAGGAGGAGTTGAAAGACATTTTAAGAAGACTTTTCCTCTTTTTTTCCCTAAACATGAATCATTCGAGTAAAACCAACTTAACTACAGAAATGTAATAAAGTAAGGAGAGTGGGTGCAGCCCACATGTGTTTAAAGGGCTGTGTGCTCAGGACTGCCTGCCTAGAAGGCAAGCACAAAGACCCTTTAAAGAAGATATTTTTCTCCCCAAACATCTACAAATGTTTCAACTTAGAGCTTAAAATTTTTTTTTGAAAAAAAAAAAAAGGTGCAAAGGTGGCCGGGTTCGGCAGCTCATGCCTATAATCCCAGCACTTTGGGACCTGCCAACTTGGGCAGATCACCTGAGGTCAGGAGTTCGAAACCAGCCTGGCCAACATGGCAAAATCCTGTCTCTACTAAAAATACAAAAATCATCCAGGCATGCTGGTGGGTGCCTGTAATCCCAGCTACTTGGGAGGCTGAGGCTGGAGAATCGCTTGAACCCAGGAGGCGGAGGTTGCAGTGAGCTGAGATCATGTCATTGTACTCCTGCCTGGGCAACAAGAGCAGAACTCTGTCAAAAAAAAAAAAAAAAAAAAATCAAAATCCACACAAACCACTCACTCCTAATCACCTTCCTTAACTGATTATGTTTGTCACAAATTTTACCAAAAGATTAATGAAAATGTTGAAAAAAATTATTTTCTCACATTACATTTGTAAAGATAATAGAATTTAGGAGTTTCTCAGAAAATAGACCAGAAACTGTCATCAAGTTTCCAGACTAGAAAGTCTGGGACAACAGAGCTGCAGGTGGGGAATGGGAAGCCCAGGAGAAATCAGAAAATATTGGACTGGGGTGTGGTCGGGAGCTGCTCCATAGGAGACATGGCTGTGCGAGAAAGGGGAACATGATGTAATCAGAAAAACCTTAACTCCCCGCTGACGTACAGCACTGGCTGTCACAACGATTCCAGCAGTTTGGTTCCAAACTGAGGTAAACGCTTCAATGCTTATTCACATGCTTTCATTCACATTGTTTTTTCAGACTCAAGTTGCCCAAATTTAATACTTCTGCTAATGTGACTACACATGCCTAAAAAGTGGGGTGAGGTGGGGGGGGTGCTTTTAAAATCAGGATGGGAAAAGAGATTAAAAATCATCAAATTAATCCTTTTAGCTCAAAATGAAATGAAGCACAAAATTATTGGTTTCCAATAGGAAATAACCCAAAATCTAAGCATCACTTTCCCTTCCTGCCCTAGCCTCTACCCTACACATAGAGAAGAAATGAGAAACTCAACTTAAGCCCAGTGTGTTTTGTTCTGTTGAAGAGCAGAGCTTCACCCCAGGCCCTGTGGCCAGCCTCTCCTGTCCAGTGGGATGCAGCGCATGAGATACTTTGGGCTGTAGTAGGATTCCGCAAGGCTGGTGGGGTTGAGGGTAAGATCTTCAGAATCTTCTTGAGGCTCCTCTGTTAGCTCCTCACCCATCTTCCTAGTGCTTCTCTCCCCTAGGCAAGAACTCCTGTCAAAACAGCCCCCACTGAGTTGTGGGCTATAAATTATCCTAGGTTCTCTGTCCCACTCTCATTATCTTCAATCTCCCCTTCCTCCCCACTGAACTTGTCATGGGCCCATCTGGGGCTGGTGCTGGACTTCTGAAACATGAACCTCCCCAGCCTTGGCCCTGGCTCACCCACTTCTCTCTGCCTTCAACTTCACGGTCATTGTGTGAGTAACACTTCTTGCTTTTGGGTGTATACTCTGGGTTCCACTGCTAGTCCTGGTTTCTCTTTTGAAAGTCATTGTTGCTACTGTGATTCCAGAGTAGTTGACTCTTCCCAAGCCACTCCCCCTGGCAGGAAATGGGAAGGTTCCTCGAGCTCTTCTGCTCCTCTTTCTCTTGGACCCACAAAGTTTTGGTCCTCAGTCTCAATTTGTCAAAGCCCACGTGCTCTTCTTTCCCTCCTCTGTTTCTTCAGTGCACACTTCTGCTTTGCAGGAGTGAGATGCCTGGGAGGAAGGGGATGATGACCTGGGCCAGTCGGTGTTCTGGCAGCTTTTCTGGTTTTGATCCCTTGAGTTTTCTCTGTTTTCTCAGCTGATCCTTCCCTTGAGTGGCTTGAGTCTCGGGAATCCACTGATTCTCTTGATTTACGTCTTTTAAGATCTTTCTCCTTATGTTTTTTACCATGTTCAATATCAAGATAAGGATCAATGAGATCTTCTTTATATTTTTCTTTGGCCTTATAGCCAAGTTGCTGGGGAATTCCCATTTAATCATGAGCCAGACCATGTTTTTGAATGTGTTAAGGGAAATGTCTAACCCCCTGTGTATCTCTGGGCTTTTCTTGTTTTTAGCTGCATCCTGCTCAGTTTAGGTATTTACTAAAGCATTCATACAATGTCATCCTGAGGAGTGAAAGTGATGCTCCACATCATGGTGAACAAGGGTCACTATCTGCTGGGCAAACAATTCTGAGGGGCTATACTGAGACTGAGCTGACTGTATGTGCTGGAAAATGGGACAAAATTTCTGTTCCTTTTTTTTGTTGCTGTGAACTAAATCCTGACAAAGCTTGTGTTCCTGAGCCAGTAACCCACTCGGTCATGCAAGATCCTCATCAAAAGATTCCATCCGGACATTGACCTGTGTCTGTTGAATAATCATAAAGACTTTCCTGCAGACAAGTCTTCTTTGGCTCCCATGTGTTCTTTCTTGTTCTTCTTCTTCTTCTTCTTCTTCTTCTTCTTCTTCTTCTTCTTCTTCTTCTTCTTCTTCTTCTTCTTCTTCTTCTTCTTCTTCTTCTTCATCTTCTTCTCCTTCTTCTTCTTCCTCTTCCATTCCCTTAGGTCTCTGCAATAATCACATATTGCTTGTTTTAGAAAAATATTTTTTCTTCAAGCAACCTTTCCTGTATTATAGCAATAATATGTCAATTTGCATTCCTACAACTATCTACTTCAGAGTTCAGCTTACTCTATGCTCAGAATTTACTCTATACATTTTCCTCTAGCCCTCTTCCTTTCCCATTCTATATTCTTCCTAGTCAAGCTCTTCCACTCCCATTGCTTCAGTTACAATCTATATATTTATAGCTCCCAAACATATATTGCATACCCCAGACTTCTCCTATGAATGCTAAACCTACGTATCCAGTTGCCTATTTAGTATATATCCACCATGATCACTCACTGGCAATTCAAACTCAGTATATTTAAATCAGAACTCAAAGACCCTTCTCCATACCCAGTCCTCTTTCTGTTTCCTACATCAGTGAGTGACACTCCTATCTATGCCATTGCATAAGCTAGAAAACTGGTTTAACACCTCCCTATCCAACATACCACATATATCCAATACATTATCAAGTCCTATTGCTTCTCCTTACAAAATATCTCTCAGATCTTTCCACAGTGCTCCATAATCATAGACACTCCACTGGGTGAAGTCTTCGTCTCTCACCTGCATCACTTGTTTTTGGCTTGAATTGTTTTTGGTTTGTTTGTTTGTTTGTTTTTGTATCCACAGATGACTGCCTTCCTCCTATCATCTTCTCTCCAGCCAAATCTATCATTTTGAAAACATTAATTTGACCATAAATTTTTCAAACCTTAAATCTTTCAATAGTTTCTCTTTTGATTTTTAAAATAAAATGTAAAAATCACCAAAATTACAGGACCCCCAGCAATATAACCTCTTTCTTTCTCATCATCCTTATCCTCCCCTTCCCCTTGAGTTTTGCAGCCTTATGCTGTAGGGGAGGAAACCCCACAGATCCAGAATTTGAAAACAAGGCTTTGCTTTTCATAAGAAACGTAGGAGGAAAGAAGACTTCTCACCAGCCATGGGTCGAGGACCACTTCAAGCCCAATTCTTAACACATCAACATGACAGGCTTTATTTTAGATCTGAGCACAACAAATGCTGTTTCCAAGAATTGCCCTGTATCTAGCAAAGGGAGAGAAGGCCTCAGGATGCTCAGGTAGAGAAGAAGGGGCACTGTGCTGCTCACCAGAGAAGAAAAGGTAAGCCTTTGTAATAAGCTATCAAACTTCAAAAGGCCAGTTGTGTAGAGGCACTGACAACATTTGTTTGAAGGAATTATTTATCCTATAAAGTGTTTAGAATCTATAAGAGTGTAATATTTGTCCAGGAAAGTAAAATAGTGAAACTGTACAAGGGAGACACAGTATTTGCCCAGGGCAACAAAACATTAAGGATCTCTTGGCTGATATTTTGATATGCTGAGCCAGGAACATCTGTTGATCACAGGGAGGCTGACTTCCTCATCTACAACCACAATAACTTTCATTAAGTACCACAAGGGAGAAAGCGTCTTTATGGTTAGGTCCATTTTATGCACTGTCTGTGTTCTATTTGGAACACTTTTCTCTTTCTTCTCTTGTTCCTTCTCCATGCTAACTCCTACCCTTCATGGAGATCTCAGCGAAACATAACAGCTTCTTGGATAGCTTCCCTGATTAACTGACCATCAGCTGTTAACTGATTAACCACTTCCTTGATTAGCTGCTTTAGAACTCTCTGTCTTTGACCCACTTACCAGCAATGTGATTCAATAATTAAATGACTAATATATGTTAGAATATGCCTATCAGGTTCTTCATTGTAGGTCCCTTTCTCAGTACAGGAACTTACACACTAAAAAAAAATTTGCTGAAAGATATGTTAATTCATTTGTATTATTTAATATTTGTTCATCTATCCTATTAAACTGTAACTCCCTTGACCAGGACTTTGTCATATTTCTCTTTGTCAAAAAGGAGATTGATGATTTAATGTGGTGCCTTGTCCACAGTATACATTCAGTCAGTGTTTTATACATACCAAAATAAAAAGGAAAGCAAAGCACTTCTTTACTGATGTCCCTGTGTGGTAGAGCAGCAACTTAAATCTTGGCTTCACATACCTTTACATTATTCAAATTTATTTATGACTTCAAAGAGCTATTGTTTATATGGTTATATCTATGAATATTTTTTCATCTGAGTTAAAACTGTGAAAAACTAAAATATATCTACCTAGCAATTTATTTAGGTAATAACAAACCCATTGCATGTTAGCAAAATCACCATGCATTTGTATGAAAATACATGCATTCGTATGCAAATACAATGAAAATACAAATGCATGGTATTTTTGTTGACATGCAATGGGTTTGTTGTTACTTAATAAATGGAGTTATATTTATTACCTTAATGTATTTGGAAATGCACTTTGGAAATACATTTCCAAAATTAAAACCTTTTTAGTTAGAAAAATGGCATTGTTTTGTGTTTTTCAAAAATATCTTTAATGTCTAGTTTAAAGATGATAACTGGATTCTAAAACCTGATTCTGCTTTCAACCTGCTGCAAGATGTTGGTTTGTTTGAAGTATATAAAGAAAACTGTCATTACACAATTATGCAGCTGGAAAATAAAGAGATTTTAATAACCTTTTTAAATAATTGTGAATTAAATTGTGGATTATATTCTCCTTTACTACTACACCAAAATTCAACAAGTGGTAATTTCTTAAAGATGAATTGAAATATCAAATCGAAACATTATCAGTGAACTTTTTTCATAATGGTTACGTTAAAATCTGTCAGTTCACTTTGCACTTTGAACAGATATTTAACTCATGCATGCTTTTGTAATGTCATGCAGTGATGACTTAGAAAATATTAATTTACTGAGTTATACAAATCTTCTAAGTGTCATATTTCATTATACAATATAAAAATTACATTTATTAATACCACTACCAATCTCATTAGAAAAGCAATTATTGGGAAGCTGCCAAGCTTGCAGTGGCAAATACAAATTTTCCAAAAGTCTAACTTTCGCTTGAAATGTTAAATTTTATCATTGGCAACAAAAATTCTCAGTTGTTAGTGATAGACCCAATTTATATATTTTTAAGAAAATGTCTTGACAATATCCAAATCTGCATAACTACAGTTTGTCTATTAGTCATTGTTCCAGATAAAAATGGTGTTTCCTTAAAAAACGAAAATGCTGACATTTCAGCTCGCAACTCAGACAACTACACAAGTGCTTTTCCCCGGGAAACCCATGACGCTTCAGTATGCAGCAGAAGTGCTTTAGCAGAAGTGCTTTAGACACTTGACTTTTGCCGGGCGCGGTGGCTCACGCCTGTAATCCCAGCACTTTGGGAGGCCGAGGCGGGCGGATCACAAGGTCAGGAGATCGAGACCACGGTGAAACCCCGTCTCTACTAAAAATACAAAAAATTAGCCGGGCGCGGTTGTGGGCGCCTGTAGTCCCAGCTACTCGGGAGGCTGAGGCAGGAGAATGGCGTGAACCCGGGAGGCGGAGCTTGCAGTGAGCCGAGATCGCGCCACTGCACTCCAGCCTGGGCGACAGAGCGAGACTCCGTCTCAAAAAAAAAAAAAAAAAAAAAAAAAAAAAAAAAAAAAAAAAGACACTTGACTTTTATCTTGGAGTACTCATGAAATACCAGAGCTTGAGGGGCATTTGCTGGAAATCAATATTCTATCCTCAGCCTCTTTTAACTCTGAGGGAAAACTTATGCTTTCCAGTACCTCTGTCTTCCAAACATCCCATTCAACATACACAAATTATACCTCCAAGCCTGCCAGTTTTATTGTCAACACTAATATCCTTAAGGGCTTAGGTGAGAGAATACAGACGCCAGCCAGGGAAAAACAAAACAAAATCCATTCAAAGTCCAGGTCCTTTCACTGGTGGGTGGGGCGATTGCTTCCATATTAATCAAAAGCACGTAGAATTAGGAGAAAGAAAGATAAAAGACAACTTCCGGGGCTGTGACTAGCATCAGGGAGGATGATGCTATCATAGCGGAAGGAGAAATCACAAAGCAACAACTCAGGAAGGAGGCTTGATGACTGCACTGAAACTGGGGATAGTTTTTGACATGTGCAACCGTGTGAAGAGACCACCAAACAGGCTTTGTGTGAGCAACATGGCTGTTTATTTCACCTGGGTGCAGGCAGGCTGAGTCCGAAAAGAGAGTCAGCGAAGGGAGATAAGTGTGGGGCCGTTTTATAGGATTTGGGTAGGTAAAGGAAATTTACAGTCAAAGGGGGGTTTTTCTCTGGCAGGCAGGAGTGGGAGTCACAAGGTGCTCAGTGGGGGAGCTTTCTGAGCCAGGATGAGCCAGGCACAAGATAATGTCATCACTTAAGGCAAGGATGCGATGGCTTGGCTTGGGCTCAGAGGCCTGACAATTTTCTTCCCTTTAACTAAACGCAAAGGTTTCCCGAAACTCACCTACCTCGTTGATGTGGTGGTTTAGCCAAGGAGTGTAAAACCATTGTCATTAGGGAGTAAGGAAGTAGTTCAGGAAGTTCACAATGGAGCCACCACCAGGAGACAAGAGACCCCACTTCTAGAAGATTGGAGTATCTCCTAGTCACTCTCCCTCCACTGGTTCCCCTCTCCAATGGGCAACAACTTTAAAAAATACTTGTATACATTTTGAGATCAGGATTTGGAAATATCACAGGCCATTTTGGAATTTTTTTATTCACTATGGATTTTCTATTTATTAAATAATTAAGAACATCTTTAAGAGGATAAGCCATGAGAAGAAGGAATATCTTTGTCATGAGAATCTCTTGAAAGATGCTGTTGAAATGAGGATTCTTCAAAGAGAACACGTCTATTACTTTATTTTCAATGAATAAGAGTAGGATGCAACTGCAGCTTTGCATCCTTAAGGAAGCTACTTAACCTTTCTGAGCCTCTGTTTCCTCACTTGTAAAATAAAGATAATAATAGTATTTACCTCCAAAGATTATTGTGAGGATTAAATAAAATATTACACATGCGGTATTTGGCAGTCTGTTTAGCACAAGTAATACATCACAAATAGTGACAGAAGTGACAGTGGTGGTGGCAGTGGCAGCAGCAGGGGTTGTAGTAGTCATGGTGGAGACTGATGGTAGTATAAGCAATGGTGGTTGTGGTGGTGGCCATGGCAGCAGGAGTGGTGACAATAATGTCAGTGGTTGTGGTGGTGGTGGCAGCAGAGATAGTAGGGTGGTAGCAGGTGGTAGTGGAGATTTTAGTCCTGGGGGTGGGGTGATATGGCAATGGTGGTTGTGGTGGCAATAATGTCAGCAGTGATGGTGGTGATAAGTGCTGTGGTGGTGGTGGACTTGGTGGTACTGGAATTGGAAATGGTGATGGTGATAGTGGTGGAATTATTGGAGATGGATGTGGTGAAGATGAAGGTGGAGGTCAAAGTGGAGGTGGAGGTGGGGGTGGTGGAGATGGAGATGGAGGTGGAGGTGGAGGTGCTAGAGGTGAAAGTGGAGGTTGTGGTGGAGGTGGAGATGGAGGTGGAGGTGGTAGAAGTGGTGCTGGAGGTGGAGGTGGAGGTGGTGGTGGTGGTGGAGGTGGTGGAGGTGGAGACGGAGGTGGAGGTGAAGGTGAAGGTGGAGGTGGAGGTGGTGGAGATGGAGATGGAGGTGGAGGTGGAGGTGGTGGTGATGAAGGTGGAAGTGGAGGAGGTGGTGGAGACGGTGGTGGTGGAGATGGAGATGGAGGTGGTAGTGGTGGTGGTGGTGATAATGGTAGTGGTGGAAGTGGAGGAGGAAGTGGTAGTGGCGATGGAAGTGGAGGTGTTAGAAGTAGTGGAAGTGGGGAGGATGGTGGTGGAGGTAGAAGTGGTTAGAATTGAAGGTGGAGATGGTGGGGGTAACAATGGAGGAGGTGATGGCAGTGGAGGTAGAGACGATGGTGGTGGAGGTGCTGGCGATGGTGCTGGCAGTGATGGTGGTGGAGGGGTGGTGTGGTGGTGATGGTGGAAGTGATAGTGGAGATGAAGTTGATGGTGGTGGATGTAGAGGTGGTGGAGATGGTGCTGGTCATGGTGACGCTGGCATTGGTGGTAGTGCTGGAGACAACAACGGTAGAGGAGTGGTGATGGTAGAGGCAGTGATGGTGTTGGTGGTAATGATGGTGGTGAAGACAGTAGTGGTAGTAGTGGTAGCAGTGGTGGTGGTGGAGACAGTAGTGGTGGAGGTGGTGGTGGTCACGGGGGCAGCGATGGTAGTGATGGTGGTGGTGGTGGTGGTGGTTGTGGAGATAGTTGTGGTGGAGGTGGTGGTGGTAGTGATGGTGGTGAAGACAGTAATGATAGTGATGGAGACAGCAGTCGTGGAGGTGGTGATGATGGTGGTGGAAACAGTAGTGGTGGAGGTGGTAGTGGTAGTAGTGGTGGTGGTGGGAGCAGTGATGATGGTGGTATTAGTTCTGGTAGTGGTGGTGATGGGAATGCAGGCTGTGGTGTGATGTTGGCAACTGTGACGGTGATGGTGGTGGTGATGTCTGCTGTGGCAGTGGTGGCAGTAATATGGTGTAGTGGTGGTGGCTACACTGTGTTTAATTATTAAAGCCAGTTGGTTATCACAGAGGGAGTACAACCCTGACTCACTTGGTTATCAGAGTAAGATCAAGTCTTTTCAAAGGCATTGGTGAGAGGAGCTGGAAACCATCTCCTCATGTGGGACTCACAGGGTTCTAGCTCTGCCGCTTAGGTTATACGCCCTCAGCTCAGGATGCTTCCTGTAGCTGTAGAAAGTCCAGGAAGGCAACTAAAATAACTGATGATGAGACCTGTTCATGGAATGGGCCGAACTTGAAAGAGGGGTAGAAGAATTGATTTAATTATTTTCCCCTTTGTCCCTTCAAACCCAACTTTTTTTCTCATTATGGGATAAAATATTTTATCAGACATGCCCTTCTAATTTTTAATCATTTTTACATAATAAACAAATAATATCTTTGTTTTGGCATCAAAACGTGGAGTCCAATCTAATAATTACATAATTCCAGTGAGACAAAGCACAATTATCAAAACACTGTGAATTCCTCACCCACCTCAAGCTGGTTTCAGGCTGGGTGCCTGGTCTCTGCTGTTCCTGGAATGCTGTTTCTGAATGTTCCTGGCAGGGCCAAGATGGGATGGAACAGGGGTAGAGGAAATAGTCTTACATGCTGGTACTGTTGGCATCTGGCTTTGGTCTCTCTTGGATGGAAGGTGGAAGGCACACATTTACTGAGTTTTGCTGTTACAGGCACTTTTGAAGAGTCTTTGCCAACTTGCCACACACTCACACACACAACTCATGCACACACACACACACACTCATCCATACACACACTCACATATACACACACACATACACACACTCATCCATACACACACTCACATAGACACACACTGTCATACACACTCATGTACATGCACACTCACACGCACACTCATGCACACACACACAGAGCAAAGCCTCTCTCCTGAGAACAAAGCCCCTCTTCTCAGCCGCTGGGTTTCTAATGGCCCACCCCTCTCCTGGGATCACAGTGTCTCTCCAGAACATCTTCTTTGGTCCCTTTCACCAAGTCCACAGCTGGCCCCTAGAGAACACTCACCTTTGTTCTTGATCATCTGATGAGGGTGGCATCGGTCACAGCTGCTTCCTTTTGAATTCTCTTGGCTATAGTAAGACACATTTCTATGTTCCCCAAATGCCAGGGGGCACATGCCAGACTCCCCGGGTGGCCCCCTCAAAGGCCTCTCAGTTGACTTGCAGTGAGGCATAAGTTCCCATCCACACTCATGTAGGGGACAGGGGATGGAGTACACCACCCTGAAAATGTGTCCAAAGAAACCCTCTTTCTCTCAGCCTCTCCAGCCCTCCTTAAGCCTGAAAACAGATGAAGGGGTAATGCTTGCAGAACTGATTTTCCGATCTCTCAGTATGCTCTGCTAAGGACATGGCAGAACTTGCCACCTACTGTCCTCTTTTAAGGCTTTGAGGCCCTGCTGAAAGCTGCAGACAGAGTGACAGGGGTGACATTTTCACATTCTCTTACAATAGGGTTGGAGTGCTGGCAAATAAGAACAGAACAAAACATGATGAACACGCTTGATCTAGGAAGACAAACACAAAGAGAAAATAGTAATAATGAGAAAATACCCTGCATTTGTTGAGCAAAGCTTTTACATGTATTGTTATATAATTTTCAAGGACTGGGAAATGGATATGGAGATCACAGTAATAACCTAGCATTTAGATAATGTGGCAGAGTTTACAAAGAGCTGTCTCCCATATCGACTCATTTGACTCTCATAAGAAGTTGGCTGGGTTCGTGCTATTCATCTCATTTTACAGAGGAAGAATTAGGGTCAGGAGTGGCAAAGGCGGCTAATCTCACAAGCCAACCCGTATTAATTGAGCCCTCCTGCCAATCATAGTGCTATTCAAAGTATAGTCCAAGAGCAGAAAATGAAAATAAATACTTGGAAACTCTTTTTTTTTTTTTTTTTTTTTTTTTTTTTTTGAGGTGTAGTCTTGCTCTTTCACCCAGGTTGGAGTGCAGTGATGCGATCTTGGCTCACTGCAACCTCCCCCTCCCTGGTTCAAGTGATTCTCCTGCCTCAGCCTTCTGAGTAGCTGGGACTACAGGCTCGTCTCAAACTCCGGACCTCAAATGATCTGCCTGCCTCAGCCTCCCAAAGTGCTGGGATTACAGATGTGAGCCACTGCGCCTTGCTGAAACTCCTTTTTTTTTTTTTTTTGAGGCAGAGTCTCGCTCTGTCTCCAGGCTGGAGTGCAGTGGCGCAATCTTGTCTCACTGCAATCTCCGCTCCCAGGTTCAAGCGATTTCCCTGCCTCAGCCTCCTGAGTAGCTGGGACTACAGGCACGGACTACCATGCCTGGCTAATTTTTAAAATTTTGTTTTGTAGACATGGGGGTCTTGCTTTTATGCCCAGGCTGTTCTCAAACTCCTAGCATCAAACAATCCTCCTGCCTTGGCCTCCCAAAATGCTGCTGGGATTACAGACATAAGCTACTGCACCCCACCTAAAAACTCTAAAAGGAATTTAATGTTGCCATGACATCCAAGCATGTGATCAGTAGACTCACTTCACTGAGCACGGTATGGACCAGTTTACATGTTGTCAAACTCATATGGTGAGTCTCACACAGCTTGAGCTCTTTTCTAGTAATGTACAGTAGGACTACATTCTAGTCAGCAACAGATTAGAAATTTAAAAAGAGAAAAAACCAGGCCCTTCATGACAGACAATTTAAGAAACATTTCCCTAGACAGAGCATTGCATTTAAAAGGATCCAAAGTCCAGGAAACAGTGCTGTGGTTGATTAGTGATGTCTGCCCTGAGCAAGGGGGTGGGAGGTGGTGACATGTGCACCACCCTGTGCCTATCAGCTAGGTCATGGTGTCCTATCCTAGTAGAACAACCTCAGATCTTAAAAAGAGACATATATGGGGGAAAGACTAATAAACCTGATTACAGAAACAGCTATTTTCGAAATGCTTTACAAATTTCAAATACGCTAGCATGTACTATCTCATTTGAAACTTGGAACAATCCTGTAAAGGAGATGAAGAAGGGATTATTAGTCCCACATTGCAGAGAGGAAGATTGTGAGTCAGACCATTTAAGTTGCTGTCCATAATCACAGAGGTGAGCAGTGGCAAGTGCTGGGCCCAGAACCAACACTTGGTTGCCAGCTGCTTAGTCCAAGTATCCTCACTCCCTATCCAGCTGCCTCCCTCTTGAGGATGAAATAAAGTGATATATGTGAAAGCTCCAAGTAAAAATGAGAATGTCATACGATATCAGTTTTATTATACAGCAGCTTAGATAATTTCATGGATGGCATCCCTACATGGTTTTTAGATTGACATTCCAGAAGACAATCTAGCCTTCCTGATACTAAAAGAGCAATTGCCCCTTTCAAACAAATCGCTGGGCTAGAAAGACACGTAAGTCCAGGATGGCAATTTATCTCTTCATTTGCTATCCTAGTTCCAGATGTAACTACTGAGTGTTATTATAAATAGGACGGTAAAAATGTCCTGTCCAGCAAGCACCTATTGAGCACTTGCTCTGTGTCAGAGAAAGGCTACACTGCACTAGGCACAAGAAACACAGACATGAATGGGACCAACAGATGCATAGACTCTGAGTCCCTTAGGTGGCCCCTGTTCTCAATTAATATGGTTGGCTTGTGAGATTAGCCCCCTTTGGCACTCCTGACCCTGGTTCTTCCTCTGTAAAATGAGATGAATAGCACCAACCTAGCCGACTTCTTATGAGAGTCAAATGAGTCGATATGGGAGAAAGCTCTTTGTAAACTGCCACATTAACTGTTCTTGCAATTAACTGTTCTATGTGTAGTAATAAAAAATAGATAAGAGGTCCAGAATTGCTTTCAAGGGAGACTGATTTACTCATGAGTGGAGATGGTGAGTTAAGCAGAGAGGAAAAAGAATTTACAAAGGAGAAGAAACCGCTCACAGCACATGTGGAAAGGTGAATGAGAAGACAATTGGAGAAAGGGCATTCACCCAAAAGGAATAGTACATGCAAAGGCTCAGAGGCTTCAAACCATCTGATGGGTTTGGGCAATATAGATGGTTCTACATATCGCCTGCATGTAACAGGGAAAAAAATCAAGACTGACTTTCACTATGTATTTTTTTTAAAGAAAGTCATCTATTGTTCACATGAATTGCAAACATTTCCCCTACTGAAACTATCCTACTACTTAATCTGTCTTATTTCATCTTTGATAATATAAGGATGCTAACAGAACCTACAGCTCTAGGCTGTTTTGTTAACCATGTAGAGCGCTTAGAACTGTGTTAGTCCATAGTAAATGCTCGGTAAGTGTTTTATTGTTGATGACAGTGGTAGTGGTGGTGATGATGATGATGAAGGTCATGATTTCTACTTTATTTGACTCCTCAACTCAACTGCCACATCTGAGCTTCCACACCCAATATAGAATGAATGTGAAATAATTTGTTTATGCTATGACAGTTTGGCCTATTGCTTTTCTCACATAGGTTCCTTTAAAGTCTGTTATGCTTGGTATCTTTTGGGCTTTGCTGAAAAGAGGCACATCTGAGATGCCTAGAGCTCACAGCAAGGAGACCAGGTTCTCTTTCACAGGCACTGGTGCCCTAGATCAGGTTTAAGCAAACTAAAATCCTTGGGACAAATCAACCCTCCATTTGTTTTTGTAAGTAATATTTAGTGGAACTCAGTCCTTTTTATTCACTGATTATTGTCTTTGTTTGCTTTTGTGCTACAATGGCAGAGTTGAGCTGTGACAAAGATCTTATGGCTGACAAAGCCTAAAATATTTACTCTCTGGACTTTGGTTGAAAAAAATTAGCCATCTCTTGCCCTCAGTGATGCCCACACTCCTGCTACTCACCATTGGCTATACCAGCCATTCCAAAGCTGGTCAAAGTTAGGGCAGGGGTTGGTGCACTGTTGATTAGAGCACACTGGTGTCCTGATCTAATTCTCTTCTCCCAGAAACCTCACAGCAGTGCCAAACACTTCTTGAAAATATGGCCAGTCCTCATGATTCACAGATTCTATATTTGAAAATTCACCTACTTGCTGAAATCTATGTGTAACCTCAAAATCAATATGCACAGCACTGTCTTGGTCATTCATTGACATGCGCAGAGCTGTGAAAAATTTGAGTCACCCAACGCTCACATGTTCCCAGCTGAAGTTGGACAGGGGGACTCTCTGCCTTCTTGTTTTACTCTCACAATGTAAAACAAGTATCCTTTTTGCAGTCTCTTCAGGGTCATGATTTTCTCAGTTTTGTGCTTTTCGTCCATGGTTTTGCTGTATAAAATGGTCCCCAAGCCCAGTGCTGAAGTGCTGTCTAGCAGCTAAGTGCAGGGTGGCTGTGACACACCTTATGTGTCTTAGACAAGCGTCCTTCAGTCACACGTGACAGCGCCGTTGACCCTGAGTTCAATGTTAACAAGTCAACAATATATATTAAATGAAGTGTCTTTAAACTGAAACACACATACAGCAAGGCTACGTATTGATTGACAGATGAAAAGTGACTGGAGGCTTGCAGTAACCCTGTGTTTTTGTCTTGGTTAATTTAGTGTTTGAGTTGAATTTATACAACATAACTACAGCAAATGATGAGAATTGACTGTAAGAAAAAAAAATGGTTCAGGAAGGCCCAAGGTGTATAATCACCTTGGCAGAGCACTGTGCACAGGGACCTGAGACCTTCCTTAGCAATAAAAGAAGCTCTTTTGTGTCACATTCTGATGGGTGAGAAAAGGTCTCTTGCTCTCTCATCTGCTGACTCCAGGAAGACAGGAGATATTCCACAGTGGTTTGGGCACAGGAAGTCTCCATAACTCATAAAATAAAGGTTTCTGGGAACTGACTCTGGACTTAGGGATATGGTACATGAGCTCTCCTTTCCAGAAAGTTGCTTATGTAGGATTCCAAATGGCTTAAATTCTGATTTCCTGCCTGCCTCTCTCTCTCTTCCCTCCTTCCCCAACCCCTGCCTTTTTTTTTTTTTTTTTTTTTTGAGACGGAGTTTCACTCTTGTTACCCAGGCTGGAGTGCGATGGTGCGATCTCGGCTTACCGCAACCTCTGCCTCCCAGGTTCAAGTGATTCTCCTGCCTCAGCCTCCCGAGTAGCTGGGATTACAGGCATGTGCTACCACGCCCATCTAATTTTATATTTTTTTAGTAGAGATGGGGTTTCTCCATGTTGGTTAAGCTGGTCTTGAACTCCTGACCTCAGGTGATCTGCCCACCTTGGCCTCCCAAAGTGCTGGGATTACAGGCGTGAGCCACCACCCCCAACCCCCCTCCACCCCACCACCTGCCACTTCTTTTTTCTGGAACTCTGGTATAGCTTCTGAAAAACACTTCATTCCTGACTGGCCAGACCTCACCATGTCTTTTCTTCTTCCAAGTACACAGGGGTGTTAAAAGTCCCCCAAATTATTACTTTGTGCTCATCCTAGCTGATGATGGCACCCATCTCTGAGGCCAGTCCTGGGCACTGCCTACCTCAGGGACGCAATCCTGTGTTTGCATAGTTACAAGAGCAAGTTGCCCCTCTTGCCCCTGTGGGGTGGTGTCTTGAACTGAGTAGGAGGGACATTCTGAAGGGCATACAATGAGCTGAAGTGCCTGGTGATGGTGGTGCCAACATCCCTGGGGAGCATCTAACTCAGGCGTTATCCACAAAGCAGCTCTGCAGGCTTGACATGGGGTCATGATACCCATCACGTGCATTAAAGGAGATGGCATTTGTCAGCTTCCTTTAGTGGCACCTCCTTGGATTCCCACTTTCTCTTCTTTCCTTCCCTCCCCTCTTTGCTTCTTCCTTTCCTTCTCTCTGCCCTCTCTTTATCTTGATCAACTCAAATGGTATTGAATACTAATGAATATCACACCTAGGCCAGCTGATAAGTAAAATTTAGAGACAGGAGTTTGGAGTTTGATGCCTTCTTTGTCACTCACTAATTGCATTAATTTGATTAGCTCATTCATCAAATATTGATTGTTTACTAGGTGCCAGGTGCCATGCTGGGCACTTGGGCTAGGTCAGGCAAGGAGCAGAGTGTAAGTTAGAGAATGAAGAGCCATGGAAGAAAGAAAACACAGATGAGCACAGTGACCCAAAGGGAGGCCAAAACCGATCTCTGAGACCCCACGTGCTCAAACATAAAATGTGGGTGATGACTCTCGCTCTCCTCGTGAAGGTGAAATGAGACAACACCTGTGAGAGGGCCACATAAATCATCAACCGTACGAGATGAATGTGTGCTGTGGCAGGAAGAATCATCTCATCCATAGGACCCGAAGGTTAAAATACACTCCTCATTTGGAGAGGAAAGTGATAAGGGATGGAAATCCACATTTGTGGGGTGCCTATTCCGTGCCACCTCCCACCCCTCAGGGACCTCCTCTCCCCTCTAAGGTGGGCCTCAATTTCCCAATTTTGAGGATGAGAAAGGCAAGGCTTAAAGTGAAGTAACCTACCCAACGTCAGGTCACAGCACTGGGAGGATGACAGAGCCGGGCTGAGAATCCATCTTCATCTTTCTGGGGCTTTTTCCTCCAGGGATCTGAGGTATAAACCCGGCTGGGTGACCTCTAAAGTCCCTCCAATTCCAGGAGCACGCAACTTCTCAGCAATTACTCTTCCGGGTAAGGATAATTGGATGACCCAAAGAAAAACACATCTCAGAGGGACCTCAGGGGGAAACAGACATCCACAGGCTTGGATCAGATGGTTTGGAGAGGGGCAGAAGTTTTCACTCAAGGGGCTTCCTCCACCGTGAGGGGTCCCAGATCCCAAGGAGAAAATAGAAGCATGGGGGATTTCACTGGTGCTTCCAAGCCTCCTAATAACAAAATGAGAAGGATGGGGCTGCAGGTGAAGAAGCCTTGCTTCTGACAGCAGGGCAATTATCAGAAGGGAGCAACTCAGGCTTCTTTCTTTAAAGAATGGAGATCTACACACTCGACTTAAAGTACAAGGTGGCTAAGAGAAAGAAGAAATACACACACACACACACACATATTCACACAAAGAGTTGACAGTTCTGTTAAATATTGCTCACCAAGAAGTTGACCAGGAAGAAGTGTTTATTTCATGCAATTTTCCCAGTGTTTGAAGTTTTGAGATATTAAATCACTTAATATTATAGATAGCATAGTGTTTTTTGGCTGTTATCTCATGTCTGATCCCTGGCAGGTTATGAATAAAGATAGTGTGATTTACATATTTATTAGCTCCTTTTTTCACAAAAATAGCAGCCCCACATCTCCCATAGTCCACAGTCTGCACTGACTGGCAAGGACATTTAAAATAAGACCTTGTCACAAATTCTCATTTTATACTGGTCACAGTGATAGTGTGCATGAAATGATAATAGGGAATACTCCCAAGTCTGTGCCGAATATCAAGTTTAAGTGCAGTGAGGTCATTTGATGAGTCTGTGATCCCTCTATAGAGGTAAGAAAGTCACTGATACCCCTGAACCCCATCTCAGGAACACAGTGGCCTAGATTGGCTTGCAGAACAAAGGTTCCGATTATAACTGCTCTGTCCAGAGGCTGTGGCATCAGTGCCCTTTGCAAAAGGGCCTGTCACCTGGAGTGGACATTAAACAGAGCAGCACTCTTTGCCTGGGGTCTTAATGCCCATGGTGGTTTGTTTGAACTTGAACTCCTCAGCAGAGTTCCAGTCATTCTCCTGGGAATATGGGCTCCTTCAACTGAAAAGCACTGAACACAATTAATCTCCTTGTCTGGTTCCCTTTATCTTGTAGAAACATATGTGTATAGAAAATTTCAGCAAGGAGTTCTCCTCTCAGACACAGAAGGACCTGCCATGTATAAATTATTTGGCAAGGAAGTACAGGCATTTTGACTTAAGAAGGGTCTGAGAAGGCAGAGCTGTTCCTCTGGGAGGAGACCCCAGGTGCCTTTTCCTCCCCTAGAGCAGTGATGGTCGCCTGTGGATGGAGAGATGATTGCAGGTAGACATAGGAGAAGAAAATTCTGAATGAATCCAGATTTTTCTTTTCTAAGTACATCTTTGTGTTTCAATAAAATTTCTTGGACCAGCAGGTTTGTGGTGTCAGGAGTCCTTAAATAACTAAGTAGTATTTCTAACTTGACGTTCCTGAGCAATGATTCAAGTATTATGTGAGCGGCGTAGCCTGTAATGGATCCGTATTACTATAGAAAAGGAAGTCTCTTTAACGCTGTACTACTTGACTGTAAATCCAACAACCCACTGGCCTCTTGCCTACTTCCCTGGGCATGGGAAGAACTGTAAAATCGTATGGACGTTTGGCAACAGTTTCTTTGAGAGAGGTATTTATTATCTCTTTTCTAAAAAGCCTGGAAGCAACTTTTTTTTTTTTTTTTTTTTTTGAGACGGAGTCTCGCTCTGTCGCCCAGGCTGGAGTGCAGTGGCGCGATCTCGGCTCACTGCAAGCTCCGCCTCCCGGGTTCCCGCCATTCTCCTGCCTCAGCCTCCTGAGTAGCTGGGACTACAGGCGCCCGCCACCGCGCCCGGCTAATTTTTTGTATTTTTAGTAGAGACGGGGTTTCACCGTGGTCTCCATCTCCTGACCTTGTGATCCGCCCGCCTCGGCCTCCCAAAGTGCTGGGATTACAGGCGTGAGCCACCGCGCCCAGCCGGAAGCAACTTTTTATCTACTCCAGAAGCAGGCATCTTCTAAGAAGTCACACCAAACCTAATTTGAGTCCCTATCTAATGAGAGCATCTTAGGGCTGCTTCAGAGATTTGTTGGAGACTCATAAATCCTGTTTCTAGGCCATTGGTCCTCTCTGAGCTGTTTTAGGCAGAGATTCATTCATTTACCCAGAGATTCGTTCTCACAAACAGAGAAAAGAATGAGACACATGATATAAAACTCAAGATTGCTGGGCGATGCTCCACAGGGCAGGTACTGATGGGTATTGCTACAGTAAACTATTTGTTTCTTCTTTGCTCCAACTATTGCAAATCTGCAATCTTCCAAACTGAGCTTGACCACCTAAGGTGGGGGGCCTCCCACAAATGTGTGGCTGTTCTAGAAGATGAGATACATTCTTTTGTTATCATATCCAGGCCTCACATGAGCTGGTGCCCTGTTTTGACCACCTGTCTTTCCCCTTGAGTCATTCAAGTAGGTTTCCAACTCCTCACAGTAACAATGAGGCCTTCCCTTCAGTATTTGACCTCCCAACCAGAATCAATGTGCTTTAATGAGGGACCTCGTATCTCATTTGGCCCATCAAGGGTTTCTCTGAGATATCCAGTTACAGCATTCAAAAAGCACAAGGGAAAGAGACCGTTGACAAGCCCCAGGAGATCAAGTGAGGAGCAGGGGTTGCTACAGGAAAAGGTAAAGTTGGGATCGGGAGGCAGGTGGGAATCTGACCCTGAAAAAGCAGTGTCTGATTGCTTCAATCTCCATACCGCCCTCTCTTCTCCACCTATAATAGAGAGTATTTTCTGTGTCTTTCCTCTCTGTTATCCTCTCAAAATTTTTTACATAAGAAATTTGGAAATTGTGTGTTTGTGTGTGTGTGAGTGCAAGAGAAAATAAAAAGAAATGAACATAACATACATTATAAAGTACTTCCTAAGCTCCTGTGCCAGTCTCCCCTGAATTTGAATTGTTCATCTCTGGGGATTTGATGATGGGCCCCACCCTGATGTGGGTAGGTAGCCTACAACCAGCTAATGGAAGCCAGGTTCTTTTGTGTGCGTGTGTGATGGAGTGTTACTCTGTTGCCCAGGCTGCAGTGCAGTGGCACAATCTCGACTCACTGCAACCTCTGCCTCCCCGGTTCACGTGATTCTCCTGCCTCAGCCTCCCAAGTAGCTGGAATTACAAGCACCTGCCACCATGCCCAGCTAATTTTTTATGTTTTTGGTAGAGATGGGGTTCCACCATGTTGGCCAGGCTGGTCTCGAACTCCTGACCTCAGGTGATCTACCTGTGTCGGCCTCCCAAAGTGCTGGGATTACAGGTGCAAGCCAATGCACCCAGCCCGGAAACCAGGTTATGTAGCAGTAAGGAAATTCCAGTTCCATTGGCAGCAGACACCTGGGGAGGTGCCTCATGAAGAACATTTCTAGGTTGACAGCTGTATAGACCAACCTACTGGGAAAGAAAAATGACAAGAGTAAGGAGAGTAACAGCAAGTACTCTACAACAAGAGTAAGGAGAGTAACAGTAAGTACTCTACAAAAAGAGTAAGGAGATTACTCTTGTAGGTCAACTTCTCCACACCTCAGCTACCTCAGTTCAAGGTAAAGAAACTAACAGAATTTAAACCACAGGGCTGTCATGAAGATTAATTTATTAATATAAAGTTTTTAAGAGTGTAAGTGCTCAGTAAATGCTAGCATTCATATTATAGAAACACAATATGGAAAAGATATAAATGAGGTCCTGTCTACAGAAGCTTGACATCCAGTGGGAAAGCAGGAGTTAAAATAAACAGATGAAACATAGGGTAATTTCTGCAGAGGAGGTGAATGGATTTCAGAACTCGAGAGCTGGTCTCCCAAGTTTTCTCAAGAATAAGAAAAGGCTTCTCAGAGAAGGGGACCTTTGAACTAGAATATCAAAGATGAGCAGCAGGGGGGCTTTCCACAGAGACAAGATATAAGATCTTTTTTATTTTTATTTTTTCAGACCAAGAAAATAGAATGTGCAAAGGCATATAGGCACAAGAGAATAATGGATTTGGGACAAGCCCAGATACTTCAGATCTCGTCTTCTAAGCTTGCTAATTATGAGTCAAACACAAAATAAATCAGCAATATACTTTTTTTAATTGTCAGAAACTTGAAAATGCAGGCAGACAGAAACCAATTCATATTTCTTAACTACAGAGAGCAGGTGATAACATCAGCCTTCTTGTTTAAAAGAAAGCATCGGATATTTCTACTCCTCAGCTATTATTTAGTTCCGGAGCAATGGTATCACATCAAATATACTCTCTGGAAATTATTCTCATTAAGTAAACAATATACAAGATCTGAAACAAACCCTAAGGCAGTCACACTCAGGGCCACTAATGTCCAATTTAAAGTCAGAAGTCCAAAAAGTTATTTTTGTTTTATTTTAAAGAGTCCAGTCTGCCAGTTACGTACCCCTCAGTGTGTTGTGATATTATTTCCTACGTTATTTGTGGGGGTTCTCCAGAGAAACAGAAAAAATAGAATGCATATAGGGAGACATAGGGATTTATTTTAAGGAATTGGCTCACATGATTATGGAGGCTGAGACAAGTCCCAAGATCTGCAGTCAGCAAGCTGGAGACCCAGGAGAGTCAATGATGTAACTTCCAATCTGAGCCCAAAGGCCTGAAAACCAGGAGAGGCCATGGTACAAGTTACAGTCTGAACGCTAGCAAGCTCAAAACCCAGGAAGAGCCAATGCTTCAGTTCAAGCCCAAAGGCAGGAAAAGGCCAAATTCCTTCCTTGAAAGCAATCAGGCAGAAGGTGTTTTCCTTACTCCTGGAGGAAGGAGCTGTCTTTCTATTCTATTCAGGCCTTCAATGCATTGAATGAAACCCACTCTCATGAAGGAGGGCCATCTGCTTTAGTCTACTGATTCAAATGTTAACCTCATCTAGAAACACCCTCACAGACACACTCAGAATAATGTATGACCAAATATCTGGGTACCCTGTGGCCCAATCAAGTTGACACATAAAATTTCCCACCACACCTAATTAGTTAGTGTGATATATTGATCAGCAGTTGCATTCCATATGGTGGAATTTTTTTCAGAAACTGTTAATTGCAACACCGAAGATAATTATTATACCTCACACTGAATGCATGAGATTTAAAGTCCGGAAAGACATCTCTGGCCTTCAGAAGACCTGATTTGCGTTACCTTAACTTCCTGCATTTCTTATGATTTTACAGTGAAGTCTAACGTGGCAGAAGATTATTAGAAGGGACACAAATATTTGTAATTTATAACACGAAGTTCTGAGTATTTCAATAATGAGAGAGAGAAAAATACTGTGACATCAGAAGACTTGACCTTGCTGAGTTTCCAAGGCAGTATGTGGCCATTCTTTATAAAATATGTATCATTAAAATCCTGCTCCTGGATAGTGCAGACCTTTACATATGCCTACATGGCACAAACTGAAACAAAGTCTTGGCAATCACTTCTCTGATCTGATTGATGTAAACAGTGAATTCTGTTAATTTCAGGCTGAAGTGATTTTTCTTCTGTCCTGCTTTACCAGTCTCGCTTTGCACATTGATCATATTAATTGGTTAATTTTGAGCTTTTCACTGAGCTCCCTGCTGTTTGAAATCCGCAGGGAGTTTCATTTAAGGAAAAAAAAGTGAAATGTCTACTGCAAATATCCCCACACAGAACTCTTTTCCCAAAATAGGAAGAGAGACAAGACTTCAGTAAAATTTTTCTTCCTATGAAATGTCCATTTGATCCCTTCCTTTTGGACCTCATTTAATGCCACAGGACATAGGGTTCACTCTGGCCTCACCTCCTCTTTTTACTCCTGGCCAACTGGTGAAACCCTAAGTCCAGAAGCCGAGGAGCCTCCAACCTAGTCTGAGCTTGAAGAGTCGCCCTCATTGGAGCAGTCACCTCCTAAACTGGATTGATTTTCTTGTAGGTTTATGAAAAGGCTCCTCCAGGGTTGACATGTAAGAGAGGAAGGTTCCCCAAAGAAGCTCTGCTTCTAACTGCATCATATATAGGACACCCGAAGAAGATTTTTGAGCAGGTGGATCCATGACTACAAAAAGATTCTGGGCAATTATTTTTCAGTCTTCTTCCCCTCACTCCTCATGAATTTTGTTTGGAATCGATTAGTTGATGCTTCTGTATTAATTGAACTAGACTAAGTCAAACTGCAAAAACTCAACCCCTAGATCTCAGTGGCTTATCACAATGGTGGTCTGCTTCTTACTCATACCAACCTAGATGACCAGCATTGATAGGCAGAGAGTTCTCCTCCTTTGGATGCCCAGGGACCCAGGTGGACTGATGCTCCAGCCTGGACTAAGAGTCCAGGTCCTCCATGCCACCATGACAGGACAAGAGAGTGAATGAAGGTCCTGCCCTTTAGCAATTTAAAATCTACACCCAAGAAGTGACAAACACTACTTTTACTCACAGCTCATTGGCCAGAACAGTCACATGATTCCATCTAATGAAAAGAACTGGGAAGTGCAGGTGCCCAAGAGAAGAATGGGACATTTACCACCCCTGGTAATATCTACCGGAGCTTCTCTCTTTTTTTTTTCCCTTCAGCCCAGACTCTTGACTTCCAAGGTCTTCTAACCTTCCTCTGATTTTACAACATTTTGGACTCTTTTCTTTTTTATTTATATTTTGTTTGTTTGTTTGTTTTTATTTTTGTTTTGAGACGGAGTTTCACTCCTGTCACCCGGACTGGAATGCAGTGGCACAATCTCGGCTCACCGCAACCTCCACCTCCCGGGTTCAAGTGATTCTCCTGCCTCAGTCTCCAGAGTAGTTGGGACTACAGGTGCGTGCCACCACATCCGGCTCATTTTTTATTATTATTTTTTATTTTTAGTAGAGACGGTGTTTCACTAGACTCTTTTCTAGAATTATTGTCATCAGTAACTCTGTCCAAGCCCTCACCCTCCCCCAGACAAATCATACACACACACACACACACACACACACACACACACAGAGTGGGTAAGAAGGGTCTAACAATTTGTTGACAATGCTCATACACATTAGGTAGAAACAGAAGTCAAAGAGACGTATAAGCATTCTGATTGCCTAGAAGTTGTTGAAATGACTCGTATAAATTGCTGTCAATGGCCTTCAGGCCCTGCCATTCTTGTGCTCATGTGTGTGTGAAAATGGTTCATTAATGAATCCTCTGGTCACATTCAGTGCCACTGCACCTGTATATATGGTAGCTCACAAATAGTATTGATGTAGTCACAGTTAGACATACCTCTATGTGATGCTCTACGTGTGTGTGTTGAAGGGAGGGGATTGGCAGGATTGTCCCTCTCCAAATACAGAAATAGCAAATTCAATGGAAATGATCTGCAACAATTTTTTTTGGAGACAGGTTCTCACTCTGTCACCCAGGCTGGAGTGCAGTGACATGATCTCAACTCACTGCAACCTCTACCTCCTGGGTTCAAACAATTCTCGTGCCTCAGCCTCCCAAGTAGCTGGGATTACAGGTGTGTGCCACCACTTCTAGCTAATTTTTGTATTTTTAGTGGAGATGGAGTTTCACCATGTCGGCCAGGCTGGTCTTGAACTCCTGGCCTCAAGCGATCCACCTGTGTTGGCCTCCTAAAATAATTTTTAAATTTATAATACTCATTACTGGCAGAGATCTGGGAGACAGGAGTGCTCATATATTACAGGTCAAAGTGAACTGTAGTACATTTTCTTTTTCTTTTTTCCTTTTTCTTTTTCTTTCTTTTCTTTTTCTTTTTTTTTAGATAGGATCTCGCTCTCTTGCCCAGGCTGGTGTGCAGTGGCACAAACATGGCTCACTGCAGCCCCAACCTCCCAGATTCAAGCAATTCTCCTACTGCAGCCTCCCAAGTAGCCGGGACCACAGGGACATGCACCATCAAGGTCAGGTAATTTTTTAAAAATTGTTTAGAGACAGAGTCTCACTATGTTGCCAAGGTCAGTCTCAAACTCCTGGCCTCAAGTGATCCTTCCACCTTGGCCTCCCAAAGTGCTGGGATTATAGGCGTGTGCTGCGGTGCCTTGCTCATACAACATTTCGGAGGGATGATTTGACAATATTAATCAAAAGATTTAAAATTGCATATAAACTTTGTTCTATTATTTCCATTTAAAAATTTTTCCTAGGAGAAAAAAAACAAAGATTTAGTTGTAAAGTTCTTCAGTATAGCACTATTTATTATAGGCTTGAAACATCTTTAATGTCCAGCAACAGGGAATTAGTTAAATAAATCATTTCATATTATGGGACACTACCCAACAACTAAAATTACGTTTTGGAAATATATCCACTGACTGTGAAGATGTGCATGAGTTCATGAGTTATTATTATATGTTTCCATTTTGAAAACAACTACACATGCATGCACATGCCCATGCTTTACTTTTGCATAGGGGTTGACTCTGGGTTAATTTTATCTTCTTATTTTAATTTACCTGAAATTTCTTTCTAGCTCACCTACTTGTGTAAAAATACTATTTTGAAAAATTTGAAACGTTGCATTTTGAAGGAGGCCCATGGGTGTCAAAGAGCTCTTATCAAGGAATTTGGCCCATTCATGCATCAACCCACTCATTCCCAATGCCCCCACAGATCTCATGAACACTTGGCAAAAGCTGTTCTTCTATATTGGGTTTACCTAGCAAACATCCTCTTGATAGTTTACTTGATAGTTTACGGCCTCTCGCTTTTGTTAATCTCATTCTCTGACTACTTGAACACGAGTGCCCACAGAAGTCTCCCCCAGCTCCTCTCCCCAATACGTTTACTTTGGAACCCTTCTTTCTTGAATGCAATTCTACACTAGCTTCATGGTTTCAAGCACCATTAACTATATGTAAGAGGCTTTCTCCAGCCCACCTGCCACATCCTTCAGAATTCATATTTCAGTAAGTGTGATGTATTGCTGCATTATTGAAACATCAGAGTCAATTATCATCTCTTTATACACTTCCCCCACCCAATTATGGGAATGGGATTAAATACAAAATGTAAGTTGTTTGTATTTATGTAAACATATAACTCATGAAAACCTTTGAAAACCACGAAACTCACTTTGGGAATTTGGTATCGAAGAGTTAGTTATACAGACAGAGGAGGCTGAGTGTGGTGGCTAACGCCTGTAATCCCAGCACTTTAGAAGGCCGAGGTGGGTGGATCACCTGATGTCAGGAGTTCAAGACAAGCCTGGCCAATGTGGTGAAAGCCCATCTCTACTAAATATACAAAACTTAACTGGGTATGGTGGCGGGCGCCTGTAACCCCAGCTACTCAGGAGGCTGAGGCAGGAGAATCGCTTGAACCTGGGAGGAGCAGGTTGCAGTGAGCTGAGATCATGTCACTGCACTCCAATCTGGGTGAAAGAGTGAGACTCTGTCTCAA
Source organism: Macaca fascicularis (assembly GCF_037993035.2). Classification (NCBI taxonomy): domain Eukaryota; kingdom Metazoa; phylum Chordata; class Mammalia; order Primates; family Cercopithecidae; genus Macaca; species Macaca fascicularis. Next base: position 76,512,382 of record NC_088381.1, read on the forward strand.
AAAAAAAAAAAAAAAAAAAAAAAAAAAAAAAGAGGAACACTACTAAGCAAAATTCCTGGTAAAGGTTTATTTATCCTTACCTGGAGTTTGACAATTTTACATTTTTCCAACATTTGTCTTTTGTATTTTGCAAATATGCAGCTAGATCAAACTCTATGCAAACAAGCTCTTCTGTTTCAGTATCAAAATCTGTGAATATCCTCCTGAAAGTTTCTTCTTGTTAAAATTGTGCTAAGTGTACCATTAAGCCTCATGTATGTGGCAGGTATAAATGGAGAAAACAGAGGCCATTTTATTGAGTTGAAACAAATGCCCACCTTTCCATCAGATCAGCCTTTGTTTTTTTGACCTGTGCTCTTCAGACTCCTGTTTCCTTTGGTGATGGCAACACATCCTTGCCTGTAGGGGCAATTTGCCCTTCATCCTATCAGAATCAATGAGCATCGTTTATTGGTTGAAAAGCAGTAAGTGCAAGGCATTGCCCTGGAAGAAAGAAAAATATGACTGTGCTAAGAATTTTTCAGCACATTCCAAAGTATATCTCAGCAATTCTGTGTTCTGGTGGGGTTAGAGTCCTAAGCAAGGCATCCGTGCAAATACAACATGGCACCCTCTGAGGCCAGGCACATGCCAGCTATTTCAGGACCATCCATGTGCGATGATAAATTATCCTGCTGGGTATGTTATCACACATCATGGTAAATCTGAGAAGTAATCCATCTGGAATGGCTTTAAACTCTGAAATATAAGCTTTCAGAATTAGGCAAAGTGCATTTTCTTTGAGCTAGCTAGTTACGAAAAAAGAATTGGCTGCAACAGACGTCAAAGCCACAGAGAGATGTTCGATACACAAGTAGATAATGAGGTGACATAAGATTTGTTACATCAGCTGGTATCTCTAAGCTCCCTCTAAAAGAGTTTCTTATTTATAAATAAAATACAAATGCCCCACCCCAGCCAAAACTTGAATGGGAGCAAGAGGTTAAACCGCTAAGGATAAGATACCTAATGTAATATGACTTGCACTATAAACCCAGTATCCTTTGGGATGAGCAAAGGCCTCTTTAAATATAAAATTACTATTTGTTGCATATAATCTTGATAGAGACATCACCAAATTTATTATGACTTTTCTCAACAAGATGGCTAATCACTACTGAAAGAAGATTCCTTAATTAAATCAGTAACAAATGAAATTCACTTAAAGCTGCATATTTCACACACTTGCTGAGAGAGGCAATACTGAGTGACTATCATGCTAGCTGTTCTGCTGATTGTCAGCAGCAGTCCCTGAGTTCAAGGCTTGTCTTATTTTATCAGCACTAGAGGGACTGAAGAAGGGGAAGTGCATTTGGAAAGGAATGCACCAGACTGACAGTTAAGGACGGTGATGCCCTGAACTGCATACAGCCCACCGGAGGCCACAAGCTCTTTTCACTCTGCCATAGCTTAGGGTTTCACATGGAAGGACACAGATTTGTCGGGGCAGGGTTGGTCTCCTGCAGCATAAGATTGCAGCAGGACATAATGAAATAGGATGACGTAGCAGAGAGGATACTGGATTGGAACAAAAGGATGTGATTTTTCTGCTATTTATTTGCTGTGGGACTTTGACAAATACCATGACCTCTCTGATCTGTGGTTCCCTTACCTGAGTAATAGTGGTCATAGTGTATTCGTGTATGAGTGTATTAGTCAGCTAGGGCTGCCATAACAAAATGCCACAGACTGAGAATCTATTTTCTCACAGTGCTGGAGGCTAGAGGTTCAAGATTAGGTGTCAGAAAGTTTAGTTTCTTCTGAGGCCGCCCTTCTTGACTTGTAGATGATTGCCTTTCCCCTGTGTTCTCCATAGTCTTTCTCTAGGTAAGCATTCCTTGCATCTTTTGTATCTTCAAATTTCCTCTTCTTATAAAGACACCAGTCAGAATGAATTAGAGAGGGTCCAATGTCATGCCTCATTTCAGCTTAATCACTTCTGTGAATGTCCTATCTCCAAGTAGAGTTACATGCTGAAGTACTGTAGGTTAGGACTTCAACATATTAATTTGGTTGGGGTGGGGGACACCATTCAGTCCATAACGCAGAGTCAATGTAAGCATGCAATGAGATCATGAGTCTTCAAGTACATGATAGATTGCAAGGTGCTATACAATATGATATATTATCATTTGGAAGGAAATGTCATAACACAACAGCTTCAGACCTGCACCAGAAGTAGCTGATCACGGGAACCATCTTAAAGCCTTCCTGTTGTAAGGTAAAGTGGAAATGGGGAAAGTGCAGAAAAAACATACAAAATATTTTTATGTTTTTTTTTTGCCATTGATCATGCTTTCCTTTTCGTAAGTGTACCTTGATTTCCTTTGGGTATTTATCTTTCCAAACCCCTACAGTGGGTACTGTGAAAATGACCTGCATTTCCACCATAAACTGAGAGGTCCCTGTGAAGACTTTCTACTAGATCCTTTCTTTTACTCTATACAGCCAAGAGTATAGAGCACGCAACCCAAGCTGGCCAACTGGTTATACTCTCCTAGGACTTTGTTTCCTGTTTAAAGTGACATAAGGATAGAGAAAAACATTGTTGGGTTTTATTTTTTCCATCTGAAGAGTTTCTGATGGTCCAGTGCGTCAGATGGTTCTGCTTCCAAGCCTGTTTTTTTTTTTGTTTGTTTGTTTGTTTTTACCTTATTACTAATTCTTCGTGCTTCCTAATATCCTTTACTCAAATTCTCTTTTGCTTAAGTTTGCCAGAGTTTGTGTCTGTTGCTTGCAAACAAAAAGCTATAAGGAAATAAGAGTAGAAGAATGAACAGAAAGAAATTTGTAAGAAAAGAGGAAAAATGAAAGATTGGAAGATAGAAAAGTGAAAGGAAGGAAGAAAGAATGGATGGAAGGGATGAAACGGAAGCGGGGTGGATGAAAAATCAAAGGATCGTGAGGCATAGCAACTCAGATCTTTCTCGAGGGCAATCAGTTCCATGCCCAGAGAAAGTAATATGGTTTTCCTCTAATGCTTAACATATAGAGTTACACCTCAGTGAGAAGATCTTTCTGTTCATGGCAACTAGTGCTACCCTCGTCCACCCAGTTTTCACCTCCCTAAGTAGCCTATGTTTATGAAACCTTATATAGAGTTTAAATTTGCTCCCAGTAATCTACACCCTCAAAATAGGTCTTCTGACAATGCTGCAAATATTCCAAGACTCACCGAGAGAGACGAGGTGAAGATATCACAGAGAAACCTTTCAGGAATGTTCCTCAATGAAATCACTATATTCCAGATTTTTGTCTTCAGCTTTGTCACTCCAGAAACTCAATTTAGCTAGGGGACCCAGAATTCCAGAATTGACAAGGTTAATTCAAACACACTCACAAAAGACTGATCGTAGAATAGGTTTCCAGTTTCTCAATATAAAAGTACTAGGTTAGAATCTGATCTGGTTCCGACTTAGCCAAAATAACAATGTGATTTTGTGCAAGTTAGTAAACTTCTTCTCTGAGCCTCAGTAATGTCTTTAGTTGACATGAGGGTAGCGTTAGCTATTACCTGTGAAGTGCCTGGAGCATTGTGGCGACCCAGTACATGTTAGTTGCATTCCCTTACCTTCTATGCCAGGTGCTTCTCCTGAAGCTCTTCAGATACTCTTGGCCTCACTGTTCTCATTCCAGCTACTGCTACGGCAACCAGCTCTGCATGGCCCCTGACTAACTTTATGCAGGCACAACCTAGCAGTCACTTCCTGCTGCCTGTGTCTGCTTCTCTCCATCCTTGGCTTTTCTATTGACTTGGAATATACAGGGCTCTGGGGGTGGGGGGCACTGCAAAATCCTTCTTAGTGCCCACCTGTGCACAACCCTGATATGGTGGGGGTGGCGGGGCTATCACCAAAGGGTGAATCTTTGACTAATGGAAGACAGGACTCAGGATAAACCCTTCCCTCTTTCTCTCCTCCACTGTCCTGAGACATATCTATAAGGCTTCTCAGAGGACTGTACTGTCCCTTTGTGTCTGGGTCCCTTGGCCCCTCAAAATCCAGTAAGCAGTAGCATCTGCTGGTGACTAACTCAGTAAGTTATCCTCATATTGGCTCTGTCTCCTTCTCTGCCTTATTCCCTGAAATGCTTACTCTCTACCTAGAAAGAACACATGAGCCTTTTCTTCATACTCTGTTTTCTAGGGAATACAAGATAAAATGAACTGTAACCCCCTTTCCCTTTCCAGTCATCAGAATAGCTCCATCGGTCTCTCCATTGTCCAGATCAGGCAAATTTTATGGTGCCCAGCAGGTGAAATTAACAGTTAAGAGTTAGCTGGTATATATATATATATATATATATATATATATATATATATACACAATGGAATATTATTTAGCTTTGAAAAGAAAGGAAATTTTTGACACATGCTACAACATAGATGAACCTGAGGACATGATGCTAAGTGTAATAAGCCAGTCACAAAAAGATAATGTATAACTCCACTTACATGAGGCACCTAGAGTTGTCAAAGACAGAAAGTAGAATGGTGCTTGCCAGGGTCTGGGGAGAGGAGAAAATGGGGAGCTGTTGTTTAATGGATGCAGAGTTTCAGTTTCACAAGATGAAAAAAATTCTGTTGTACAACAGTGTAAATATACTTAACACTACTCAACAGAACACTGAAAAATGGTTAAGATAATATAAATAGGGCTGAGTGCAGTGGCTCACACCAGTAATTCCAGCACTTTGAGAGGCCAAGGCAGGTGGATCACCTGAGGTCAGGAGTTCAAGACCAGCCTGGCCAACATGGTAAAACCCCATCTCTACTAAAAATACAAAAATTAGCCAGGCGTGGTGGTGCGGGCCTGTAATCCAGCTACTTGGGAGGCTGAAGCAGGAGAATTGCTTGCACCCAGAAGACGGAGGTTGCAATGAGCCAAGATGGCGCCATTGCACTCCAGCCTGGGCGACAGAGTGAGACTCCATCTCAAAAACAAACAAACAAAAATAAATATTATATTACAAAGGGAATATCAGAGATGTTAGGGATAGTTCATGGAGACTCTGCTGCAATAGAGCTCACCTCCAGGGACAGCCATGTTTAATGACTCTGCTTCTGGAAGGTTCTGGGAGACCATTGCCCCCAACCCACTTCATATCTACACTTTTCCTAAAACCCAAGCAGACTCTCTCCTATCTGTGAACACCTTCTTTCTGTAGACATTACATACAATGAGAAAGCAGCAGCTTTCTTTGTTATAATGATCACATTCACGATCTGTCACCATCTCCTTTCCCTAGTCACCTGGATTTTGTTTCCTCAGCTGTCTAGTTTCTGCAAATGATAGTAATAATAATAGCAGCTAGTGTACCACGTGTCAGGCACCATTCTAAACTTTTTACTTGTATTAGTTCATGTAATTCTGACAACACCATTATATGATCAGTGCTATAAATATCCTCATTTTGTAGGGAAGAAAATCAAAGCACAGAGAGATGATATAATCGGCCCACATAGCTATTAGGTGTCAGTGAGCTCTCATACCAAAGCAGTTGGCTCCAAAACCTGGGTCCTTAATCCCCACATTTTACAATCTAATTCCCATTCTCTATGCTTCTTACTCTAACAATGATCTTATTTCCAAGTTATGAGGACATTTTATGGTTGCTCTTTATGGGTTCTCTACCCCACTCTTCACACCTTGCTCACTCCCCTTTGTTTTGAGGTCAAAACACCTCCAGTTCTTTCCAACGTCTTCTACATGGCATGTCCTCGTGTGTCCGTATCTAATTATCTAACAGGAAATCCTATCCCATGCTCTGCGTATGGAGTCCAGTAGGAACATTCCTGCTAGAATTTGTAAACCACACTTTCATAAATACAGTCAAAGATTATGCTAGACTTAGTGTAATTAATTAGACTATCAATATCATCTAAGCTATGATTTAGGCCTTGAAAGCCACCTGTTACAGGCTGAATTGTGCATCCTCCCCTAATCCAATTTATATATTCGAATCCTAACCCCAGTACCTCAGATGTGAACTTGTTGGGAAACAGGGTCACTGCAGATGTCACTAGTTAGGATGAGGTCATTTGGGTGGATCCTCATTCAATATGACTAGTGTCCTAATCACAAGGGAAATTTTGGAAATACACAGAGAAAACACCATGTGATAATAAAGGAAGAGATAGGGAGGGATGCTTCCCACAAGCCAATAAATGCCAAAGATTGACAGCAAACCATAAGAAGCTAGGGAAGATGCCTGGAGTGGATTCTTACACACAGCCCTTAGAGGAACCACCCTTGCCCACACCTTGATCTCCAACTTCCAGCCTCCAGAGCTGTAAGACAACCAATTTTGTTGTTTAAGTCACTCTGTGTTACTTGGTCATAGCAGCCCTAGGAAATTAATATATCCCCTAAGATATTTTCTATACGTCAAGTCTTCCCTATCCTGTACTATGCAATTTTTTTTTCTTTTTATACCCAAGGACAGGACTTCATTTATTTTTGTATCTCTATTTAATTTTGGTTCAGAATCTAGCCCATCAAAATCATTCAGCATCTTGATTTTGTCATATATTGCATTTACTTCCCTTCCAGGTTTATATCATCTGCAAACTGAATATTTAACTCCTCTGGGGTAGGGACCGTGTCCTCCTCCTCCTGAGATTTATAAAGAGAACAATGAGTCAATGATGCTTAGAATGTTGTTGGCCTCATAGAAAGATACACATTCTTCCAGTTGAATGAATAGTAGTGGTTTTATTATTAATGTCACTAATGTGTTTATGTGGATGGCAGATTTCCCATAGGCCGACCCAAGTCAGTAAGATGGAAAATCTTATCTCTATCCACTAAAATGACATGGTGGCAGTGTAATAAAAGACCTCTATAGTTATTACAATTACATAAAAAATAACAGAAGCCACTGAAAAAATCAACAAATCAACAATTTCTCTCATGTCTATACCTGCCTTCTTTCTTTCTTTCTTTCTCTTTGGTGGTGTGTGCTTGTTCCAGGTAGCTCTTGCTAGCTACTTAGTTATCTCACAGATTGGCTTGGCTGAATTCAAAACAAAGGAAGGTATGGCAGTGTCTTTTTTTTTTTTTTGCATGCTTGTTGTTTTGAAATACTTGACCTGAAATTTTCTGTTTGGCATGACACAGCTTTTGTGTGTTATTCACATTTTAATTACAAATAAATCTTGCTGTTTGATATTGTGACACATAAAAGAAGCAGCTTAGACTTCATTTTTCTCTCTCCAGCCTGTTGCACCAGTAGCCATATAGCACCTGTTGGCACATGATCTTGCTTCTTAATTTTCGTGGGCTCCCTGAGTGATCTGGAGTCCGTCACTGCACCTCTCTGGGCACCTGGAAAATGAAGAGCTTGGGACAGCTAACTTCTGAGGTCCCTTTTAGCCCTGACATTTTCAGATGTTTTGGGTGGGTGGTTGGAGGCAGGGGGATTTCTCATTATAGATATAAAAATGGAAATTCTCTTCTTCAGAAAAGCAATTCTTGCTAGGAATTTCAAGGGCAACAAAGACAGAATGGGAACAGGTTTAGTAATCATAACTCAAATCTTTCTCAAAACATTTTTCCTAATGTTTGTAAGCAGAAGGTGTCAAAGCATTACATTCACTGGTGTGAATTTTTATTAGATATCAATAGTAAATAATATATAATGGGAGGAAATTTCTATTAAATCTATTTGGGACCTTATGGAGATAAAGCCATTCAATTTGTGCTTGGATTCAATATGGATGCAGCATTAATATTTATCTATGAATAATTCATGGCTATTATTTTTATAGGTGTCTAAAACAATCTATGCCTTTGAAAGACATGTGGGGAATCAGGAGCTTCCCCAAACCTCCAGGGAGCACCGTGGATAATAATTCTTCTGCATGCGTGTGGCCCAACTAGGCTGAGCATTTGTTTGTGATCATTAAAAGCAGGTGCAGCCTGGTGGGGAGAGAAGGCAAGATGTCTTGGGGCCAGTGGTGATGAAAGAGCTTAAAGTTCCTGTTAGTGCAGAAACTTAGTTGGGCAAATGTAGAAAATAAACAAAATTAAATTTTGGCTTGCCCCCCACCCCCCCCAAAACGTAACCTCTAAAAATTGGTTTTGAGGAAATTAACATGTTTACCCTGCACTACAGAGTGAATTACAGCGAAACATTGCATATGCAATTTCAATAAAACTGCACCAGCCCAGGGAAATACTAACTTCAGCTTCTTTGTATAGATCTGCTAGCCAAGTCTCAAAGGGCTAACGTAGGACAAAAAGAAGCCAGCATTTATTAAATATTTGCCACATTTCAAACAGTAGGATAGATTTGATTAATTCACACAAGAATCCTATGAGACATGAGTGCATTTGTGAGATAATGAAACTGAGGCTAGCAGAGGTTACGTATCTCATCCAAACAAGAAATGACAGAATCTAAACTCTCCTTTCTATCCTGCTGCATCATGAATACAGTTGGAGTTTAATATTAGAACAATACTAACAACCCTAAAAACATATTAAGATTCAGTAAAATTCCTATAAACGTTTCGAACATTGGAGCATTTTCCCAATAGCCCCAAGTTTAGGTGTACTTCAACAGGGCAAACTCTTCTCCAACACAGTTCAGAGCAAGATTAACCTGAGACCTGCAGATGTGCTTCAGATGTCAATGAGCCTTCTGGAATTGCATGCAAAATGATGCAATTTTGTGTGTGTGTGTGTGTGTGTGTGTGTGTGTGTGTGTGTGTGTGTACTGCTCTCATTTGACTTTCAGAAAGTTCTCAATTTTAAAGAAGGTAAGGAATTAATGGCACAGATTTGTAGAACTATTTTTATGAGCCTCCAGGCTACTGGTGCTTTAATGAACCAGTGAGAAGATGGACAACGTGAGCCACAGAGGAGGTGGTTGCTTGAAATTAAGTAATATCTATAGAGAGAAAATTCAGAAGAAATTCGTTGCCAAACTTAAGAGGGAGTTCCAACAAGCATTTTATGGGTCAAATCATATCCACATTCAGATAATTCAGTCCTGAGTGCTAGTTAGGTAGGACCTTGACCCATCAGAGAGAAAGCAGAGGGAAACAACCACAGTGGGGCTTGCATCAGGAAACCACATCATAGAGAGAAAGATTGGGGAACCGGGGATGAAGGGAACACTCAGCCATTGTGAGTAGGAGTGTAAATTGTTAGGATAACTTTGAAAAGCACTTTTACAATATGTCATAATCTGAAAACATGCATCTTCTACAACTCAGCACTTCTACCTTTTCGTAGAGAAACTCACTCATGTATGCCAGGAGCCATGCAGAAAAAATGTTCTTATTGCATTGTGTGTAGTAGCAGAATTGAAAAGAACTTTTTAAGAGCGAAAAAAAGAAATGAAAATCTATATACTTATCAACAGGAGAATTAATTACTAAAAAGGTGTAAAATTTTTATAAAATGGAAAGTAAGCAAAACAAAAAGTAGCTAAAATGAATGAACTAGAGCTACATTTACCTATATGGAAAATTTCAATACAAATTAACAAAATTTTTTTAAATAAAAATAAAGCAAATAACAAAAGTTTACATACAACACGAATCCTTAATATAAAACTTAAAACTGTGCGAACTAAGTTATATATGGTTGATAGACACATGTCTATGTAGTAAAAGTGTGAAAATCTGCATGGGTGCACCTGTAGTTCCAGCTACTTGAGGGGCGGAGGTGGGAGGATCGCTTGGGCAGAGGAGGTTGAGGCTGCAGTCAGCTGTGTTTGTGTCACTGCACTTCAGCCTGGGTGACAGAGCAAGACCTTGTCTCAAAAAAATAAAAAATTAAAACAATTTTTTTAAAAATAAAAATCTGCATGGGAATGATATCCTCAACATTAAGACGGTAGTTATTTTGGGGGACAAAGTGAGAAATGGCTTTAGAGCAGTTACAAAGGGAGCTTCAGCTTTAAATGTGCTGTTTTATTTCTTGATAAAAATCTACAACATATATGGAATCTACAACATATAACTATACTATAACTATACTGTTAAAATAGTATAGTTAACAGAGCTAGGTGGTAGGTACATAGTTTTATTATTGCTGACATTAGTATTCTTTATATCTATCTCTGTGTGTCAAATATTTTATAAAAATGAAGTACAAAACATGTCGTAGGCTCCCTTCACTGGTAGGTTCAGTTTGAGGCTGCACGGGTTTTTTAGAGTCAATCCCTACACCAGCCTGAGACTAAATTAAATGCTGGATCTTTGCAGCTAGCAGCTTGTGCCCCCAGCAGCACCCTAGCATGCCCTTAACCAACCTTTCTTTGCTTTTTACCTGCTTTGTTTTACCTGGGACTCCAGAATCAATGCAGAGAAGAATGCAATGAAATGAAAATCCCCACTGGAATTCTTGTTTCTTTTGAGGACAGGATCCCTTTGAATATTTAGATCCTGTGTGTAATCCCTACACAATATATGGATGAGTGAGTCCTTACAGACTTGATGATGGCATTTCAGGAGGACTCTCCTTACCCGTGGGGGATACATTGCAAGACCCCCAGTGGATGCCAGAAACCAAAGTTAGTACCGACCCATACATATGTGTGTGTGTGTATGTATATGTATATTAATCTTATGTATATTAAACATTCTTCCTATATATACGCACCTATAATAAAATTTCATTTGTGAATTAGGCACAGTAAGAGAAAAACAATAATAAAATAGAACAATTATAACAACATACTGTAATAAAAGTTATGTGAATGTTTATTTCTGGAATTCTGACCCTGGGAAACTGAAACCTTGAAAAGTGAAATCATAGACAAGTGGAGACTACTGTCGTCTCACGGAGAAAACCTTCACATCTTTTTGTTTTCAGAGCGCTGACCGGAGGTTAAATAGGGACAGAGTTTGTCCCTGGTTCCCTGTCCCCCAATTCCTTTCAGCTGCCTTCTTACTCCTCCAAGCAAGAAAACACCCAAACACACCACTCACTCTGCCCTAGAAGTGCCCGATACCTTCAAAACTGCCCTGCCCTGCACGAAGGTCCTCTCCCCTGACCTGACACCCCACTTGTGCCTGGCCTCTGAGCCAGTGCTTCACATTGCCTGTGCTCCCTTCCCAACCTTGTCCCGTTCAGAGCTCCCCTGCTTACCATCTCCTTGGGGACCTGTGTCCTACCAAGGGGAAGATGAGGTGGTGCATTTGCATGTAGTCAGCTGTCTGAGTCTTTAACCCAAAACTGGGACCCAGGGCATTGAAATAGAAGCAGGAAAGATATCTGGGGGCAGGTAGGCTTTTTAGTTTACTCGTATCTAAGGGTTTCCTGAGTTTCCTCCAGAGAAGCTTTAATTTGGGGGAATTCTTTCCTTTGGACCTGGTATCATAGACTTGGCACACACATTGGGAGCCAGTGGATCCTGGTTGAAACTTTGTCTGCTACTTTCTGGCTGGCTGGCCCTAGGCAAATTCCTTAAATATCCTGTATTCTTAAACAAACAGCTTTCCCAGAAGTAAACTAGGGAACTAAATAAGATAAACTGTAAAAGGCTGCATCAGAGCACTGCTCAGTTGATGTTAACTCCTGTATTAGTTATCTATGGCTGCACAACCAATTAGCCCAAATGCAGCAGCTTATAACAGTATGCATTCGTTATCTCACACTTCTTGTAAATCAGGAATCTGGGTGCAACATTGCTGGATCTTCTGGCTTAGGATCCCACAGGCTACAACCAAGGTATCAACGAGGGTGGGTCATCTTAAGACCCGACTGGGGCCGGATCTGCTTCCAAACTCACTCACGTGGTTGTTAACAGGATTCAAGCTCCTTGTGGGCTATCGGAATGGGGTCCTCATTTCCCCACTGGCTGGTGGCTGGAGGCTGTCCTGTGTTCCTTGCCACATGGGCCTCTGCAGCATGGCAGTGGGCTCCATTAAAGTAAGCAAACCAAGAATAATGCAAAACAGAGAGGGGGAGAGAGAGAGAGAGAGAGAGAGAGAGAGAGAGAGAGAGAGAGAGAGAGATGGAAGTCATGATCTTTTATAATCTAGGCTCAGAAGTGACATCCTTTCCCTTTTGCCATATGTTACTCATTAGAAGCAAGGAGATCTAGCCCACACTCATGGGGAGGGAACTACACAAGGATATGAGGCCCAGGAGGCAGGGCTCACTGGGGGCCTCGTTTCAAGGCTGCCTACCACTGCTCCTTTACTTGCCCATTTTGACTCATCCTCCCCAAAAGGACACTCTCATACATTGCTCTTTTTTCAACTTATTTTATTTTCAGTGATTTTGTAATGCATATGCATATCATCATTTAATATTTCTGTAACTTTTCATTCAGATATTTACCGAGAAAGTATAAAGTATTCCCTTATGTGTACCTCTACAGCTTCTTTCCTTTGAGAATTTCTGATACTTTAAGATCAGTGATATAATTCTGCTATTGCCTCCTTTCTTCTAAGCTGGGATCCAGCTAATGAGCCACCGGGGGACCAAGGCTCAAGATCAGTCATGTACGCCCTCCTTTCTAGCCCAGTGACCCCTCACACAGCACGTCTTTGGGCCTGAAGGTCGTTCTATCTGTCCACAAACACAGAATAAGCCACCATCTAGAAACTACCCTTAATTCACAATGCCATTCTCCCTTTGCTGCCTAGGAAGATGAGCTATGCTGAGTTTCCCTTGCCCAACCCAGGAAGACTGAAGGCAGGCTCTCAGTTCTGTCTCTGCCTATGTCCATCTCCAGACCAGGAGGGCACAGTCTTCCCTTTCCTCTTGTGTCCTAACACAGTGCCATCAGTCAGGGCCCTGCACAGCCCTGCTGAGACACCCCTGTGGCCATACTTGTTCCAACCTCCAACACATGACAGTATAAATTCATGATCATCCAGAGCATCATAAACACAGCTCCATCTCAGGAAACTCAGAATGCCAAAGTCTTCTTCTTGTCTCTTTTGTGCAGCTTTGTCCTCTATCAAAACTTTTGGACCTTCAGAGTGCTTGACGAGCAAAGGAGAAATTGCTTAGACTGGTGTCACTTCATCACTTCCTGCTTGCGTGGCCCCATTCTGCCCCTCTCTGTGCTCTCTGCCCACTGTTCTCTGTTGTCAGCCTCACAACACCCAGGAGAAGTTACAGTCAGTATCAGTGGTTGCCTCCTAGCTCCCTTAGGGTGATTGATGCCTCTCCACTTTTGTTCAAGTTATCCTCAGTATCTCTGATGCTCTTCTTATCTGACTAGCTCTTCTTCCTCCTTTAGAACTCAGCCAGATGCCAGTTTCAGGAAACTACGTCTTATTCTAAGCTCCAGAGTGGCCCTCATGTGACAGAATATAGTGCCACCATATGACTTAATATATTCTATAGAAATGTTTTATTTGTACACTTACCTCCACGTGGGACTTTTGCCAAGATGGGTCCAATGCCGATGTTATCGACTCATGGTTACTGAGCGTTATCTTACATCAACTACCCTGAAAACCTAGGCATTGTTTTTATTTTCACTTTGCACATAAGGAAACCAAGGCGATATCGCTTGCTGGAGGTCACGAGGTTAAGAAGGAGCACAAGGAAGTTTCAAATCCAATCTGTCAGACCACAAAGTTCATGCACTAAACCATTAGGCTACACTGCCTAGTTCTTCTCTCCTCTACCTCTCAGCCCTCAGCCCTCTGCCGTCTTCCCCATCCTCTTAGCAAGGGGGCCCAGCACTAAGTTGGTGCGTAATCAATGTTTGTCTAATACAACGGAGTTGGACCGTTTTTTACAGATAAGAAAATTACATTCCTACTGCCTTCATCAGAGCGAGGAAAATGAACAGGACTTTTTATATATCGGGGTTTTAAATAGATTTATTTCATGTTTTCCTAAGTGACTGAATAATCATCGTTCTCATCAATACGTGCAGGCACAATACAAACTGCAGATTAAAAGGCTGTATACTTACAAATGTAATTTGTTGTTGAAATGTAAACGTCTTGTAAACGTCTTACATGCCTCTAGATTCAGCTCTGAAACACATCAACCAGGCTAAGGTGCATTATTAAAAATTAGGGGGAAAGAATATTAACTAGATTTGCAAAATGTACAGTAATTTGTAAGGTGGCTCTTAACTGTTGCTGAGCCAAGGCTGTTCATCTGCCGTTCCTCACTGTCCCTTAAATACCCCTCTGTCACTTCGGTGGAAGAAGAATGATGTATATTTCTAATTATAACCAACCAGACACTTCCACACTCTGTTTGGTTCCCTGCAGGTTACACTATTTGCCAATATCTATTTAACTGTAGCAGTAACAGGAAAAACTCCCAAATCCAACCAGCTAAAAATTCTTTGGCTCTCTTCCACTTTAGTGGAATCATACTTTTGCACTTGCGGTCATCTTTATATATGAGAGGAGAGCAAGGCTGGGAGAAAGCTGGTGTTAAAAATAGAGCAAAGTTCCAGACTCTCACTCTCTAGAGCTCATGGAAGATTCTGGCTTCTTATTATTAATGATTAGCGTTGACACCATCCCCCAACCTCAAGAGCATACTGAGGATCTTCAGGGAACCCCAGCTTTATCTGGGCAGCTGCCAGGGTTGGCATCTATCCGAAGATTCTGTTCTCCTCCTGCCCATCATGTCAAGGTACCATGCAGGGTGAGTCAAGGTGAGAAGCGTATGTGTCCACCCCCTGAGGCCTGCCTGCCACCCTGAAACCTTTGCCACCTCTCCCATAGCCACCACCTCCCTCTTTCTCATGCCTAAGGCTGCCTTGGCCCTGAATACCTCCACATGCCCCAACATTTGCCACTGAGGGATGGGCTTACCAATCAGCTACATCACTAAATTAAATACTGACAATATGCTACCAATAAGAGAACAACTTCTAGTTACAAAATTCAGCTTTTCTTGATAATGCCCCTGCTTGTGAATCTAACACAAAAGTCTCTCTAGGGATAAAATTCTAGAATAGTTAAGAATGTATTTTTAGGCAGATGAAAGCTTTTTAGAAGATCTTGGATTTGACTGCATCATAAATGGTGCAGGGATGAGCAAGCAAAGGGGAGGGGAACATGGGCTGTGTACTTTCCATGCCAAGCACTGTGCCAGAGTCTAAATTCAGAATATATCATTTCATTGCTGCTCTCACCCTTTGGGTAGATATGAAGATCTATATTCCTTTTTTTTTTTTTTTTTTTTTTTTTTGAGATGGAGTCTGGCTCTGTCTCCCAGGCTGAAGTGCAGTGATGCGATCTCGGCTCACTGCAAGCTCCGCCTCCTGGGTTCATGCCATTCTCCTGCCTCAGCCTCCCGAGTAGCTGGGACTACAAGTGCCCACCACCACGCCTGGCTACTTTTTTTTTTTTTTTTTTTTGTATTTTTAATAGAGACGGGGTTTCACCGTGCTAGCCAGGATAGTGTCAATCTCCTGACCTTGTGATCTGCCTACCTCAGCCTCCCAAAGTGCTGGGATTACAGGTGTGAGCCACCGAGCCTGGCCTGAAGATCCATATCCTTGTAGTTGTGGAGACTGAGGCTCAAGGAGATCACATAGCTCTTCTGAGGTCACATGTCAAAATCGAAACTTGAGCCCTGCTCAGGGGATCTCCAAAGTGTTGATTTTCCCTTGACACTATATGGGGACCAGGGACAAGTGTTGGCCTGCGTCAAGTAAAGGTGCAGCTTCTGCACATGGAGCCAGGACAAGAGCTGCTCTTCTAGAGAAGGATGCATGGCAAGTTCCAGATTCTCATTATTTGGAGCTCATGGAAGATTCTAGGCTTTTCTTATTAATGTTTAGTACTGACACCATTACCCTCACCTTGAGAGCACAGCAAGGACCTTCACAGCAAGCATCCCAGCTTGATCACAGCTGTCACCAGGGTTGGCATGTATCAGAAAGTGCCTCCAACAGACACCTATAACAGAGTTGGCATCTGCCCAAATCCAGTGCCTAGGTGAGGGACTGTGCCCAGGCAGAGGCAAGGAACTACACGGGAAAGGCCAAGTAACCAGAAGATGCACCAGATGCGCTTGGAGAGTTGCAAGGAAGCAAGAGAAGGGCCCCAGGGAGGGCCAGGGCAGGCCCACAGAAACTGGTTCATGGCTGGAGCTCCATCTATTTGGTAACTGGAGGACAGCGCAGAGACCTTAGCAGATAACTCAGTCATCTGCAGATGAGAGCCTCAGGACTAGGGAGGGATCTACTCTAAGCCTGGCCTGATGCTGAAGTGCTAAGCATATATGCCAAGTCCTGGATAAGGCAGATCCCTGGGGAATATCCCTGGTATCTTAGGTTACCAGATTGAGAGACCTGCAGAGTTGTGGAGAAGTGAGGACACTGACTCTGTCAAGGCCTCGGAGAAAGCTTGAATATGACCACATTTTACAGAAACCAACAAGATGACCAATGCCCTCCACATTCGGTCAGTCAGCACATTACTCAGTCGCCAAAGCCTTTTTTGGGCACATGTGATTCTTTCATTCTACCAAGAGTTGGTGCCACCTGACTATGCAGTGTGTTATGTTCTTCTCTGGGTATACAAAGACAAAAGCCAGGTTCTGTGCTAGGTATCAGAGGAGATGAGTCAGCCAGGCAGACCGAGATTCTCCTTCATGGAGTTTATAATCTAGTAGAGAAGATAGGATGCAAATTAGAACAGTTATAATATCAAGCTATAATATCAAACTAAGAATCCCAGTGGAGGAGCAAAAAAAAACAAGCTTTGTATAACAGGAAAGAAAGAAGAGAACTTCTGGTACAGGGAGGAGAAAGCAGGGTGCCTGAGTTGATTTGGTGAGACGTCCAAGAACATGGGAGTTTTGCCGTAAAAATTATGAGGGACTAGAAGGCATGGGCTGTAGGACTGAGCTTCAGGTCTGGGGTGACCCTCCTCTACATGGCATGTGCCCCTTCTGCCCTCTCCAGCTGATCCATTCCAATCCAGAAGTCAATGCTCCTTAGCATCCTTCATGTCTATGCTAGACCTCAAAATGCCATCCCCCACTCTCCCTGCTTTTCCAGTGAAATACACTCTTCTCCTGACAATTGCTGGCCACAGTCCCCTCCACCATGAAGTGGTCCAAGATCAGATCTCTCTATCTTGACATCATTGTTGAATCCCCATCCCGCTGAGCATGCAAGACTGGGTGACTAGAGTTAGCAGGTCTCTCTTTACCAAAGTGTACTTTGTGATATGAAACAGCAATACTCCTGAAACAGGGGATGGAAAACCAATCTGTCCTTCTAATCATATTTGAAAAATACTAGAGAATATTGCAATGATCGTGTAGGAAATTGTTATTAAACAGAGTGATCATTTGGGACACCAATAATCCCACCTTATGTGTCTATTTTCTAAGTATGAATTCTAGAGAGGATTTTTCTTCCACTTTGTGAATCTATGAGTTCTTGGATATGTACTTTCATAGGAACTTTTCCTGAAATTGCCTCTGTCTTTAAATTGTAAGAGGACCTTGAGAACAGAGATGTCATTTTTTAACTCATTCTCCCATCTTTGCTACTCTATGAGGCCTGAATGCTGACCTGGCAACCTAGGGGACATACAAGGGGCTTAGTCTTTGTGGACACTGTTGTCTGACTGAATCTAGGGATGCTTAATGCAAGTCAGCCCTTCTGTGAGGACAAGCTTGCTCAGATCCATTCTGCAAGGCCTCCATGGTCTACCTATTCCAGGTAGTAGAATTCTAAAGCCCTAGGAAATTGCATCCTTTGGCTTAAGTTCTTTCTCCTCAATAGCATGAAGCAGCATAATGTAATAGAAAATGACCCTCAAATCAGGCAAGCTGAGCTCTAAGAGCACCTTTGGTAATGACTAGCTGTGTGGGCAAAGTACTATACTCAACCTTTTCAAAGCTCTGTTTATCTTCATAATGAGATTAGCCCATTCCAGAAAGATGTGAATATGAAACAAGTCTGGACTGTTGTAGGCCCTCAGTAAATGACAGCTATATATGACATTCCCTCTTTGAATTTCCAAATTTTAATGAAAATCATTTTTAAGAATGGAATCTATGCTTTTTAAAAACTATTTTGAGTGTACACAATTATATTTCTAACGGGCTGACTGAAGCTCAGACACATCTCCATAAAATACATTTATACACATATTATATATCCAGACCCTATACACTACGTCCCTATATACCTGAGTGTGCAGGGGATGGAAAACCAATCTGTCCTTCTGATCATATTTGAAAAATACTAGAGAACATTGCAATGATCATGTAGGAAATTGTTATTAAACAGAGTGATCATTTGGGACACCAATAATCCCACCTTATGTGTCTATTTTCTAAGTATGAATTCTAGAAAGGATTTTTCCTCTACCTTGTGAATCTCTCTCTCTCTCTTTCTCTCTCTCACACACACACATACACACACACCTCATCCCAAATTAATTGCAGGTGTAATAAGTATTTGGTTCCAGCATTAACTCCCATTCACTCCTTACTAAGGAATTATCATTGCTAAACTGAATTAACATCGCTGTGTCTTGTATCGTAAACATACCTGCCAAAAAGAGCTTCCCTAGAGTTCCTTAGTCACCAGTCCCTGAACTTAACCCTGGCTGGGCTGGACCTGCGGCAGCACCAGTTCACCTGGTTGCCATGAGAAAGAAACAGAACACGGTCCTTTGACAGAACTAACAAGGTCCTTGAGGGTTTGCTTCAGCCCTCAAATAAGAGGAAGAATGCCACACAAAGCTCTGTGCCTCCATGGATGTAAGAAACACCTGCCACACCTTGGGGATAACTTCTACACCTGGCTCTTCTGACATAATTGGCTGTTAACTAGATCATATCACTAATGGAGTTTCATCGTCCTTATTCGTGCACCTGTCTTTCTCCTGTGCAGGACTGTGAGTTTTTGTGCACGTGGAGTTTGCTTTTTTCATCTCTGTGTCCCCAGTGCCTGCCTTCTGTAGCTTTTGGCACACACTTTGTTAGTTGAATGAATGGATGGGTGAGTGACACATTTACTATCTGGGTCCCTATATCAGCTTTGATCTAGAGTCACAAGAAAATTTTTAAAAATAATTATTTTTTTTTGTTTTTTGTTTTTGTTTGTTGGTTTGTTTTGAGGTGGGGTCTCACCCTATTGCCCAGGCTGGAGTTCAGTGGCACAATCTCGGCTCACTGCAACCTCTGCCTCCCAGGTTCAAGCAATCCTCCTGCCTCAGCCCCCCTAGTAGCTGGGACTACAGGCATGCACCACCATGCTCAGCTAATTTTTGTATTTTTAGTAGAGACAGGATTTCGCCATGTTGGCCAGGCTGGTCTTGAACTCCTGACCTCAGGTGATCCACCCACCTCGGCCTCCCAAAGTGCTGAGATTACAGGCATGAGCCACTGCATCCAGCCCTATTTACTCTATTCTTAATGATCATCAAGTATTATCTCCTCCACAACCAGCTGCTGAGTCTTTTGACAATGAACAGCAGGTGATTATGTTGACCTGTACCACATCCTTGCATGTATCAGGTTCAGCCTCAAGGCGATGCCTCATCCTGTCACCCCCTCTACACCATTACCACCCCGAGTCACTCTCCATTCTGTGTCTCTCTCCTGGTCTTATTTTGGACTGTTGGAGATCAAAATGAACTGGGACATGGGCATCCCCAGAAGGCACTGGAAGGTTTGCCAATGAATACCTTATCTAATCAATATGCAATTACCCAAGGGGCTTAACTACTTTAAAACCCTCCTCTGACACCCTGAAACAGTGTGCCTCACCTGCCAGTCCTTGAGAACAATGCTTACCTGTCTGTCTTCTCCTCTTTCCTCCCTGACAGTCATTACTGCTCACTTTCTTTCTTTCTCCCTCTCTTCTTCCCCCTCACTCCCATTAGAAAGCTCACATCAGTCTCTGGAACGAGTTAATATGCTGGCTGGAAAATCTACTGGCTCAGGTGGATTTCCTCTTCGAGAAATCATCAACCCCGATTAAATCATCAAACAGCTCAATCCTTCCAAACAAAAGTGACTGCTTAATGTTCTACACCTTTGATTAGCCTTTTCCTCAACACCCTCTGGTTTACCACAGTCATCAAAAAAAAATTAAGGAAGGAGCCTCCAGCCTCTGAAGTGTATTCCTGGGGGAATCATCCTTTATTGATATTACTATTAGCCACCTGCCAGGCCTTGAGGGATTTTCAGAAAACATCTTCCTCTGTGTCTACAGAAGGGCACTGGGGGGTCACTGGCAGCCCCTGCTGTCCCAGCAGGCTCCACAGCTATTGGTCCTGGCCAGACAGGACACTTGCACTTGAAACAGAATCCTGTGCTCAGAGAATATTCCTGTGCTCCCCCAGTATCTTTCAGTTGCCAAGCCGTTAGGTGGTCTTGGTGCTGAAAATGGAGCTGGTATTTTCAGTTCTATTCTCTTCTTTGTTTCTGTTGACTTTCAGGAAGAAAAAGCAGGATTGTTGACTTTACACCATCATCTTCACTGTGGCCTGAATGTTTGTGCTCCCCCCGCTTCCCTCCACCCCAGGAAAGTCATGTTGATATCTAATCTCCAATACAATGGTATTAAGAGGTGGGGGGCTTCTGAGAGGTGATTAGGTCATGGGGGTGCTTAATGCCCTTATTAAAAGGCCCCATGATGTATATGTACCACATTTAAGCCCTTATCCTCAGCAAATTAACACAGGAACAGAAATCAAACACCACATGCTCTCACTTATAAGTGGGAACTGAACAATGAGAACACATGGACACAGGGAAGGGAACATCACACACTGGGGCCTGTTGGGGTGTGGGGGGAGGGAGAGCATCAGGGTAAATAGTTAATGCATGCAGGGCTTATTACCTAGGTGATGGGTTGATAGGTGCAGCAAGCCACCATGGCACACATTTAGCTATGTAACAAACCCACACGTCCTGCACCGTACCTGGGAACTTAAAAAAAAAAAAAAAAAAGCCTCCAGGGAGCTTGTTCTTCCACTTCTGCCATGTAAAAAACACAGTAAGAAGTTGCCATTTATGAACCAAAATGTGGGTCCTCACCAGACACCAAATCTTGCAGCACCTTAATCCTGGGTTTTCCAGCCTCCGGAACTGAGGAAAGTAAATGTATGTTGTTTATAAATTACCTAATTTAAGGCATTTTTTAATAGCCGCCTGAATGGACAAAGACAGTCACCAAAACAGATGTCTTCCTCTGAGTTTCAAAGTAACAGCAGGAAGGGTTGAACCTTCATGTCTATTTCTCCAAAGATGGAGTGAGGCTCTGTCTCTGTGCTGTTATTCTGTCCTCCCATCCATCTGAACATCTTTAGCAAACGGTTCCTCTCTCCTGCTGCTCTTCAGCTGTCCTGCTGTCCAGACTCTGGCAGCCTGGAGGTAGGTCCGGCCAACCGTGGGCCTGATTTCTGGGTAGAATTCACCCTAGCCTCAGTTCCCTCTTTGGGTGAGCTGGACTGTGTGACCTGAAAGAACAGAGTCTCAAGAGCTTTTTCATTCTCTGCATTCAAAAACAGGTAATGCCCAGGGTGGTTAAAAATGTGGGCTGGGATCCCATTACTGGGTATATACCCAAAGGATTATAAATCATGCTGCTATAAAGACACATGCACACATATAGTTATTGCAGCAGTATTCACAATAGCAAAGACTTGGAATCAACCCAAATGTCCATCAGTGTCAGACTGGATTAAGAAAATGTGGCACATACACACCATGGAATACTGTGCAGTCATAAAAAAGGATGAGTTTGTGTCATTTGTAGTGACATGGATGCAGCTGGAAACCATCATTCTCAGCAAACTATCACAAGAACAGAAAACCAAACACTGCATGTTCTCACTCATAGGTGGGAATTGAACAATGAGATCACTTGGACACCGGAAGGGGAGCATCACACACCGGGGCCTATTCTGGGGAGGGGGTAGGAGGGAGGGATAGCACTAGGAGATATACCTAATGTAAATGACGAGTTAATGGGTGCAGCACACCAACATGGCACACGTACACATATGTAACAAACCTGCACGTTGTGCATATGTACCCTAGAACTTAAAGTGTAATAATAAAGATAAATAAATAAATAAATTTCTGTTGTTTATAAAAATAAAAAAAAACGTGGGCTGGGGAGTCAGATTACCTGTGTTTGAGTCCTAATTCTGCCCCTGCTGCCTGTGAGCTTTGCACAGGCCACCAGTTTTTCTCAATCCAGCTATCACATAAGCTGTACAGGCTGAACTGAATTCATGTGGACCAGTGCAGTGTCAGTCGCCAAGGTCAGTGGCTGAGCCTGAAGCTGACACACATTGCTTCTTCCCAGGTACCCATACTTCACCAGGGGCAGAGAAATTTTCCAGTCTCCAAAATGAATCTCCCCAACACCTCAAAATCCATGGCTCCTCCATGCCTGATAATTTTATAATTTGTTTCTTCTACCCTGGGAAGAGAGGGGAGGGCGGAGGAAAAATGGTGCCTGGGTGGGTCATTGTCACTCCACTTTCCAGTCTTGCCATTTAATGGGGGGTCCTTTTCTTTGTAAGTCCTTGGTGACCTCACAAAGGGATGATGAGGGGGACTGTAATGCTACCATGTATCAGCCTTGTAGGGAGTGTTATAGGGATGGTTTTGGCGAGAGGCATTTCCAGGATATTGTATCCCAAAGCTTTCAGCATAAAACAGAATATAAAGATAATCCTGAAAATCCTAAAACTTTTGGAGGCATTATCAGACAGGAAGGAGTTTCTTAGACTCTAGAAAGACAGCACATGTTAGGAAAGGCACCAGACAACGAGACAGAGACATGAGTTTCAGGATAAGCCTCGTCCATGAGAATTGCAGTCTTGGCCAAGGCAGCAAAACTCCAGGAGCCTTGGCTTTCCGAACTCTAAACCATGGATAACAGTTTCTTTTTCCCAAGTCTGGTGAGAAATTTTCATGGGGATTTTGTGATTAAGACATTTGAAAATAATGATGTGCTATCAATATTATCATAAATTATGAATCATTATGGTAGGTAAAAGGGGAGTCTGAAAGTTAGATTTGTTCGGTGCTTCTCAGAATTGTCTGAGGAAAGAGGATTCTTTCTAGGTAAGTGATTTTAAAACTTTCTATTTCACTCTCAATGCAAAAATGTATTTTACATTGTGAGCCAGGGCCCATATATCTATGTCTGTGGATATACATACAAAAAAAGGTTTCATGAAATAATGCTTACCTTGAAAAAAAAATGGACTCTGATGCTTTCTATGCTTTTTTATTCCTCTTAAAATAAAATGCTAGTTATAAGCCTTTAAATTGAAGTTTTGTTTTGTTTTGTTTTGTTTGAGACAGAGTCTTACTCTGTCACCCAGGTTTGAGTGCAGTGGTGCGATCTCAGCTCGCTGCAACCTCCGCCTCCCGGGTTCAAGAGATTCTCCTGCTTCGGTCTCCCTGGGAGTAGCTGGGACTACAGGCACATGCCACCATGCCTGGCTAGTTTTCGTATTTTTAGCAGGGATGGGGTTTCACCATGTTGGCCAAAATTGATTTTAAAACTTCTAAAAGGTCACAACTATAGCTTGAAAACTACCTTTCTAGATTAGGGGTTTGCAGACCCCTGTAAAGGACCAGATAGCCCATCTCTTAGGCTTTGTGTGTCATAGGGTCTCTGTTGTAGAAGGAAGCTGTATTCAATGCATGCAAGAATGGGCATGGCTGTGTTTCAATAAAATTTCATTTACAAAAGCAAGTGGCTAGTCTACAGGCCATAGTTTGCTGACCCTGGTCCAGATAAATCCAAGTTCTTCAGGTAGACATGTTCCAAAGGACTATAAAAGTGTGATGTTTGCACTTTTGTCTCTAAGTTCACTGCAAAGCTTGCTAACAACTTCAGTTTGGCCTCCCATGGCAATTCTCCCACACAGAGGGAAAGAGCTCTTCCACCAGCAGGAATCAGCAAGCCCTGGGTCTCATGACAAGTCCTTCTCCCAGTGCGAAGTAACAAACTGGCATCTGGTTTACAAATCAGTTCCTTTCCAGTTGAATTACTGTGAGTCATTGCCCAAGAGCCTGATCAGGCTTGTATGAAAAGAGAAATCATGTTTCTGAATGTACAAAATGAAGGACCAGACCCCAAAATATCACGTCTCACAAAGTACTGCCTTTCATTCTCCACTCCCTTCCCCTGAGCCCCAGCTGAGAAAAGTCAGCCAGGTTGGCAGAGGACAAACTATGGAAACCAAAACAATCATATGCTAGAATATGCAATTTCATTTTCCGTCAGGTCTTTGACATTGTGTGACCACGGGAGAGGAAAATGATCACTCTGGTAAAGGAACACATGCTTACCTGAAACTTCCTAATATGCAATCTAGGTAGTTTTTTAGTTTGAATATTCCAAAAAACCATCTTGTTTCCATTCAAAATGAGCAGAAACCATTTATGTCCAATGTTTCTCCTGCAGCTTGCCCCAGACAAGAAGAGTACACCCACCCAGGCTTTGTATGCTTGGTGTCTTAGGTTCCTGCAGACTTTGTTCCAACTATTAGAGTTCTTTGCCCTTACTTTGTTTTTTTTGTTTGTTTTTTGTTTTGTTTGTTTTGTTTTGTTTTGTTTTTTTGAGACAGAGTCTTGCTCTGTCTCCCAGGCTGGAGTATAATGGCGCTATCTCAGCTCACTACAACTTCCACCTCCTAGGTTCAAGCAATTCTCCTGTCTCAGCCTCCCAAGTAGCTGAGATTATAGGCGCCCACCACCACGCCTGGGTAATTTTTTGTATTTTTAGTAGAGACGGGGTTTCACCATGTTAGTCGGGTTGGTCTCGAACTCATGACCTCAAGTGATCCACCCTCCTCGGCCTCCCAAAGTGTGGGGTTACAGGCATGAGTCACCACGTCTAGACTTTAGCCTTAGTTTCAAAAATAATAAAACACTGGGAATAAGATGAACTTGGGTTGTTAGATTTATGGAATGAGGGAAGCCCTTCAGGGCATATAATAAATGCTGAGGATAAGGCTCTGCTTCATGTCCTCCTCCTCCCTCCACCCCCTTTGCACTTGACGGGAAACAAAGAAAGCCTCTCCCTGCAACCAGGACTACCATTCAATCACAGCAGCACGAATATCATGCACATGCATTCCCCATGCAAAATCAGAGCTACTGTCCCACTTGAGCACTAACATTAGTAGAATCAAGCCTGCTGACCCCTGACATAGCCTCAACTGTGTGGGGAGAACCAATGCTTAAATGAATCCCCTTTTGCACGTTACTTAATGCATAAAGGACACAGGGCTCATTCTGAGTTCACCAAGCGGTCAGCAAACTCTTCCATAAAGGACTACATAGTAAAGAGTTTAGGTTTTGCAGTCCCAGAGGCAAAATCAAAGATATGATGTAGACACTTAAAGAACAATTTAAAATGTAATCATTTAAAAATGTGAAAAACCATCCTTAGCTCACAGGTCCTACCTACACAGGAGGAGGGCTAGATTTGGCCCACAGGACATAGTTTGCCAACTCCTGGCTTAGAAGGATAGAGGGCAGGACAGGGGCATGGCAGAATTGTTCAACTAGAAAGAAAATGTGACAGATGTGGCTTTGGGGATACATGCTTTCAATGTCATTGTCCCCTTTTGCTGGGTTGTTTTAATGAGAGGGAATTTATGGTACTGAAATAGAGATATTTACTAGGTTAAAAGTTAAGTGCATAAAGTATGCATGGTTAGAAGAACTTAAAGGAAAACTATATGCTCAACTTTGCTGATAAATATTTTGTATGATATGTATAGAAATAAGATTCTAATTTTTTAGGTTTAGGAGAACAAGTCTTTATGAATAAGTTGAAAACACAGGTATGGTGCTACAGACTAAAATTTCATTAAAATTCTATATTTTTGAAACTCCTACAATGAAGTGCAAACAGAAAATGTTTAGAACCTGGCCAGTAGAGCAGAAGTCACCATGAAGATTGGACTTGGTTGTGGTGTTATGGGATCCTGAACGCAAGCTAATGGCAGCTGAAAATTAAAACCACATGTGGATAAAGTAGAAAGATCATCAGAGATGAGTTGCAGATGGTCTTTTGAGTTCCATTTGAAAGTAATATTATGGAGGGGCTGGGGGAGAAAAAAGAGTGAAGTAGTGACAAACTTGGCAGGAAAATACAAAAAGCTGAGACCATGTGAATTGGAGTATTTGGGGACACTAAGCATGCCAGGCATTTCTGCGTAGAACAGCCAAAAATCACCCAACTTCATGATTCCACGTTGTCTTACCTGTTCGGCTCATCATGTGTAAGTGACCAGAGGCAATGTAACCAGAAGAATCAAATGGGAATTTTTATTAAGAAGCCATGGCCTTGACTTGGAAAACAGACTCAAACACAAGAGCTCAAGGGCAAGATGAGGCTCAAAGTTGGAGAATGAGCATGAAGATCAGAAGCCAGAAGAAGCAGTGCTGAGTACAGATGCAGCACACATACATGATCAGCACAAGCAGCACAGGACAAAATCATGAGCAAGATGAAAGCATGAACACCCAGATGAATATGGTGCCAGTCTACAGTACAGGAATGGCACATGCTTCACAACTTCAATGGCGCAAGGAATACTGGACTTGGATGGTTGATATAACAACATAGCCATAAAGTATAAGAAGCATATGGGATTATCTCAAGATGATAATTTTGATTATTCAACATTGTTATGCTCATAAATACATATTTGTGAAACATCTTCCTCACAGATGGCAGACACTTGACACATGTGCTGTCAGTGGCAGGGATTACTAATTGATCACAGTTGTTTTTTCCCCAAGGCTTGGATACAGCCTCAAAATTCTTCTCAATACAGTCATCCAGTATGTTACAGATAGTTCACTGTAATTGGTACATAAAGGCAAACATATATGCTATCCTAATCTATAGATGATAGATATTGATATGGTTTGGCTCTTTGTCCCCATCCAAATCTCATCTTGAATTGCAATCCCCACGTGTCAAGGGAGGGACCTGCTGGGAGGTGATTGGATCATGGAAGCGGTTTTCCCCATGCTGTCTCATGATAGTGAGTGCGTTCTCATGAGATCTGATGGTTTAAAAGTGTTTGGCAGTTCCCTGCCAACCCCCTCCTGCCACCATGTGAAGAAGGTCCTTGCTTCTCCTTCACTTTATACCACAATTGTAAGTTTCCTGAGACCTCCTCAGCCATGCAGAACTGTGAGTCAATTAAACCTTTTTTCTTCATAAATTACCCAGTCTCAGGTAGTTCTTTATAGTGATGTGAAAACAGACTGATACAGATATAATATGCAATCTATAGATATATTTATAGATTATTCTGTGTAATCTATAGATACATTGACAGATTATTCTGTATAAACTATAGATATATAGATTTAGCTGGTAAATTTAAATTTTTAGCACAGTGTCCACTGAACTTTTATATTAATTACCACTTTAACTACTTATTACTTTCAGTTCAATAACCTTACTTGAATTCTTGCTGCCGGATTAATTTTTCAACAATTGTCGACACTACACTGAATTTGTCATCTATTGTCCCATTCTTGTTAGTGACATAGACTCTTCAGTTATGAACTGTCAATCATTGTTATATTTATTTACAATGTAAGAATCACCTTCCAACTGATATGAAGTGCTCAGGGTGAAATTGGATTCATCTCCTAAGTCAGAAATGGTACTTGAATTAATGTTAGTTTTAATTACTTAAAGTCTCATTTAAAATTTTGAATTTTGATGATATTCTTTCTTTAATTATTTTTATGACATTCACACATTCTAAGATACTCTAGATTGTCCACTCTCATTGAAATGTTTGTCACTGAGCCAACAGCATCTAGTTGCTAAAATTCTCCTTAACTGAATGAAAGGTAGGGAATAAGATGTGATCTGTTTCTGGTAGAGTAGCCTGTTGCAGACCAATCCTTCCACAAAGAAACTGAAATATGTGGTCCAGATATTTTTTTTAAAGTTCTATTTGAAGGCACCGGGGAGCCATAAAAGCAGTAGAAAGGAGAATACTGATGTGAGTCCAACATTCTAGAGTTTTTCCTCTTGAGGTATCTGCCAATTCTGAAACAACTCAGGGCCAAGAGACTAGGAAACAGGGTACAAAGTGGAGTCTAAGAGTCTGAAAGACTGAACAAAGATTTTTGTAACCCACAGAGTTGAGGAGACAAAAATTAAAGATTAGAGCTCACCAAATAATAGAAGCCCTGGTAAACTCCCCAGACCTCTAGTTAGAAACAATAGGAAGGAAAAACTCTATGAGTAAAGATGAGCTGGAAATAAACCATTCCTTGCAAAAACTGAAACCAGTATTCAAACCACTCAACCCCAAACTAAAGGAGATATGACCCTATTCTAACTGACTGCCAGAAAGAAAACAATAAATCCTCCATGGAGGAAGATGTCAGGCAGAGTCTCAGATGATCTAAGTAATTTTCCATAAATATTTGACTCTCAATAAAAAAATTACCAGGCATGTTAGGAGTTAGGGAAAGTGACCAAAAATCAAGATTTCATAACTAAAAAAAAAAACAGGAAAAAGACAAGTAGAGAATTTCATTAGAATTTGTATTTTAAAGGGTCTAATGAAAATTCTAGAACTGAAAATGTATTATAAAAGTAAGGGCTCACTAGGTGAATGAGCAATAGACTAGACACAGGAGAAAAGAGGATTAATAAACTAGAAAAATAGGTCAATTAAAAATAGCCAGACTATGGATGAAGACCAAAAAAAGCATGTAAAAATAATATAGAATATATGGTATATATTTAAAAGATCAAATATTTAGATAATTGGTGCACCAGAAGAAAATGAGAAAAAGCATGGAGCAGAAGCAATATTTGAAGAGATGAAAATTGAGAAAGAACCTCAGAAAACTGAAAAAGGGCATAAAATTAAAAATTCAAAAATTTATTTGAAATTTACATAGAGCTGAAATAACTATTTACAAAGAAAACTCCAAGATCAGATGTCTTCCAGACCAGATAGACTAGATTATCTTTAGTGACTCTCCTAGTCTTAAAATTATAACTATAAATAATGGATGTATTGCCTTCATACATGATAAAGCAGAGAAGAGCTGTTTCTCCTGTGCCCTGCCTAAATTCTCAACCCACAGAATTATGATTATTATAAACTGGTTGTTGTTTTACACACAAATACATACACAACCTTCCAAAGAAAATTTCAAGACGAGATGACTCCACTGATGCATTCTTTAAAATATTAAAGGAAGTATGACAGCCTTCAGAAAATAGAGAATGAAGACTTTCTAACTAGTATTATAAGACCAACATAACCTTGGTTCCCAAAACTGACAAGGTATTGTAAGAAATGAAAATTCTAGGTAAATTCCTCCTATGAACAGAAATCAAAATGATCTTAAATTGCAAACCAAGATCAAGGATATACTAAAAAGATAATACATTACTACCAATCTTAAGCTCATCTTAGGAATTTAAGATTGGTTTAAGATTCAGAACTTAACTCATCACATTAATAGAATAAAGAAGAAAAAGCAAAGGAGAAAAACTAAATAACTATCTTTACAGATGAAGGATAAAGTATGACAAAATTAACCCTGATTCATGATAAAAAAAAAAAAAAAATCTCTTAGAAACCAGGCATCAAAGGGAATCTCCTTAATCTGACAAAGGGTGTCTACAAAGCACCAACAGCGAATACCATACTTAATCATCAACTATTACAATTTTCAACAGAGATCAGGAGCAAAACCGTGATGCCTGCTGTCTTAGTGTTTTGTGTTGCTAAAAGAGAATACCTGAGACTACACAATTGATAAAACATAGAAATTCATTTCCTCACAGTTCTGGAGGCTGGGAAATCCAAGATCAAATTGCCAGCATCTAGTGAGGGCCTTCTTGCTATGTCATCCCATGGCAGAAGACACGGAAGCAATAGAGAGAACAAGAACAAGCCATATTCATTCTTTTATAAGGAATCCACTCCCGTGATAAAAATATTAATTTATTCATGAGAGGAGTGCTCACATGACCCAAACAACTCCCATTAGGACCCACTTCCAAACACTACGACGTTAGGGATCAAGTTTTTAACACATGAACTTTGGGGAACACATCCAACCATTGCACCTGAGCTCTCCCAGCCTATTCAACATTGTATTAGAGGCTGTGACCATTGTAATACATCACTAAATAAAATACATATGGTCATATATATATATATATAAAATAAATGTACATTGATTAGAAAAAATGAAATAGAAAAAAAGCTGCCATTATTCACAGACAACATGGTTGTACACATAGTAAAAATTACAAACAATTAGAATTAGTAAATGAATTTAGCAAAATTGTTGGATACAAGGGCAGTGTCATAAACAAACTGCAACACGAACCAGCAACAATTAAAAATGAATTAAACAAGTGAAACTATGTAGAAGAGTATCAAAAAATTCAAATACCTAAATATAATGAATATGAAAGACTTCTACAAATAAACATATATAACAGTATAAGAAGGATATAAATAAGACCTAAATAAGTGGAGGACACATATTTAGGCACATGATACATGGACTGGAAGAGCCTATGTAAATTTGTTGATTTTTCCAAGTTGACCTAAATTCCTGCCAAAATTTCTTTGTGTGTGTGTGGGTGGGTGGAAATTGACAACCTGAATTTTGAAATTTGTATGGAAATACAAAGATAAAGAGTAGTCAGGATAAATTTGAAATACTTCTACCATCAAATATCAACACTTATTATAAAGGCACTGTAATTAATATATTAATTAGTAAATTAGTATAAGGATAGACAAGTAGACTGATGGAACAGAATGGGAGTCCAGGGATCGATCTATACATATATGGACACTTGATTTATGACAGAGGTGATACCACATAGCAAAGGAAAAAATGAATGTGTTGACAATTGGTGATGCTGTATCAACTGGATATTCAGATGCAAAAACAAAACGAAATAATACAAAACTTAAACCTTCCTTTAACACACATACAAAATCCAATTGTATTTATTTATTTATTGAGACAAGGTCTTGCTCTGTCACCCAGGCTGGAATGCAGTGACGCAATCACAACTCGCTGCAGCCTCAACCTCCCAGGCTCAAGAAATCCTCCTGCCTCAGCCCCCCGAGTGGTTGGGACTACAGGCAGGTGCCACCATGCCCAGCTAATTTTTTACATTTTTTGTAGAGACAGGGTTCCACTTTGTTGCCCAGCGTAGTCTTGAACTCCTGGGCTCAAGTGATCCTCCCATCTCAGCCTCCCAAAGTGCTGGGATTATAGGCATGAGCCACCATGCTCAGCTCCAAAATTCTGTTTTAAATGGGTTATAGAAGATGTAGGAGAATATCTCTTCAAAGCTATTCATTTTGGCAAATATTTCTTATAAAGGACAAAGTGGATACATTGGACACTATTGAGAGAATGGAATGTCAAGCCACAGAATTGGAGAATATATTTTAATCTGTTTTACCAACAAAAGATTCATATTCAAAATATGTAAAGAGTAAATAAATAAGGAAAAGGTAGACAATTCAATATGAAATTGGACAAAAGATTTGAACAGATGCTTTTTAAAACATATGATAATCACCAGGAAAATGCAAACTAAAGCCATAATAAGATACCACTTACACACTTAGAAGAACATATACAATTAAAAGGGTTGACCAGACCAAGTATTGGTCAATTATGGAGAAAGTGTAACCTTCACACACTCCCAGTGAGAGTGTAAATTAGTGAAACTACTTTGGAAAAGTATTTAGCAGTACCTGCCAAAGCTGAACATACTCATACTTTGTAACCCAGCAGTTCTATTCCTCGGACTAGATATATCCAACAGAAATGCATACATAGGGGGCGAGGGGAGGGACAGCATTAGAAAAAATAGCTAATGCACTCTGGGCTTAATATCTAGGTAATGGGTTGATAGGTGCAGCAAACCACCATGGCACAAGTTTACCTATGTAACAAACCTGCACATCCTACACATGTACCCCAGAACTAAAAATAAACATTAAAAGAAAAAAATGTATAACGTAGGTTCACCAATTATAGCCTTGTTTAAGAATGCTCACAGCATCTTTATTTATAATAGCTAAAAATTAGAAATGATCCAAATGTCGATTGACAGTAGAATGAATAAACAAAATATTGTATAGTGACAAGATAAATAAGTCTCTTCTATGTGCAAAATGTGAATAAATCTCATGAAAATAATATCAAGCAAAAGAACTACATGATTTCATTTATATGAAGTTCAAAACTAGACAAAGCTAACCTACAGTACTGGAAATCAGGAAAGAGGTGACGTTAGCAGAAAAGTACTGTAGTGACTTTAAATACAGTGACCTCCCATCCTAGTTCTCTTTCTTTCTTTTCTTTTTTTTTTTTAAATCATACCTTAAGTTCTGGGATACATGTGCAGAACATGCAGGTTTGTTACATAGGTACACACGTCCCATGGTGTTTCACTGCACCCACCAAACCATCACCTACATTAGGTATTTCTCCTAATGCTATTCCTCCCCTAGTCCCCCACCCACCGACAGACCCCAGTGTGTGATGTTCCCCTCCCAGTGTCCATGTGTTCTCATTATTCAACTCCCACTTATGAGTGAGAACATGCAGTGTTTGGTTTTCTTTTCCTGTGTTAGTTTGCTGAGAATGATGGTTTCTAGCTTCATCCATATCCCTGCAAAGTACATAAACTCAACCATTTTATGGCTGCATAGTATTCTATGGTAAATATATGCCACATTTTCTTTATCCAGTCTATCATTGATGGACATTTGGGTTGGTTCCAAATCTTTGCTATTGTGAATAGCACTGCAATAAGCATATGTATGTATGTGTCTTTATGGTAGAATGATTTACAATCCTTTGTAAATCCCATTAATGTACCCAGTAATGAGATTGCTAGGTCAAACGGTATTTCTGGTTCTAGATTCTTGAGGAATCGCCACACTGTCTTCCACAATGTTTGAACTAATTTACACTCCGACCAAGAGTGTAAAAGTGTTCCAATTTCTCCACATCCTCTCCAGCATCTGCTGTTTCCTGACTTTTTAATGATACCATTCTTACTGGTATGAGATGGTATCTCACTGTGGTTGTGACCACAGCCGATATCATACTGAATGGGCAAAAGCTGAAAGCATTCCCTTTGAAAATTGGCACAAGACAAGGATGTCCTCTCTCACCACTCCATCGTAGTTTTCTAATAACTGAAGAGTTAACAAGGACACAGGGCTTGCATTGTTAAAACTGAGTTAATACTAAACAAACTGAGGTGGCTGGTTTCCCTAACTGGCAGGGTCCTGGGATCTGTTGGGGTGGTGATGGTTACATCTGGGTGATGGTTACATGGCAATCACTTTGTGATATGCCCTCTGTGATAAACTACTATGACTTGTTCTTTTCTTTTTTCAAATACGCTTCACTAATAGATTTATTAAGCAGTTCAACCTACCTGGTATTTATTGATAAATGTAGAGTAATGTAGGAGTATATGGAAAACTACTTATGCTCAAATAATTTATTGATTAATGTGTGCTTTTTCCACTGATTAAAAAGGCAAATTGTCATCAAAGTGACACTTATCACTACTATGCATTCAATTGGCACCTTCTCCCAGGGAGGTACTCTTCCAGGGCTGTGAATATAAAAGAGAACAATACCCCTATTTTCAGGTAGCTTTTGTTCTAGTGGTAAGGACAAGCAATAAACAAAGACCTGTATTATATAACATTCTGTTAGGTAGCGATAAGTGTAACAAATAAAAAGAAAGAGGTCAACACAGAGAGTAATGGGACTGACATTTAGGAAAGGGTGGTCAGGAAAGGCCACCTTCAATGAAGGTGAGATTTCAGTAAAGACCTGCATCAACTCAGGTAACAAGAAAGTACCTTGGGAAATGAGGAAAGAAAAATTCCAGAAGAAGCAATGAGTATAAAGTTCCTGAGATGGGAGCACAAGTGCTCCATCCCTCATAAGCACATACCACAAGGGAAACTATTCATTTAAAGTTTTCCTTTCCCACCATCCTCTAGTAGCTCCACTGAGACAGGAACTGTATCTGGCTTATTCACCAACATTTTGTAAGCACCACTATCATGCATGGAACATAAATTTGCTCAATAAGGATTTTTATAAAAAATAAACTCAAAAACTCATTTTAGTATATACTTTGATTTGTTTCTAGGCCATCTCTTCTGCCCCCGGAATTGATCTGTTCATTTGTGCATCAGTCCCACGCTGTTTGAATTACTGTGGCTTTGCAATTTTCCTGACAACTGTCAGCACAGTCACGGGAGGCATAATTCTAGCACTGGGCTATGCACCGGAGACACAACTGTTAAATAAAAATAGACAGATGGTGTCATTGTCCTCATGAGGGTCAAATCCTTGTAGGATAATGAGGTGAAAAAGTTTAATTTCAAAGAATAAATTGGCAGTTTAGTCTATATGTGATGAGTAAATGCATAAAAGCAGGAAATGAGTAGAATTCTTTGTAAGGATGGATAAACAGGTTTGCAGGTCAGATGCTGGCAAATCCCTAAGATGAGGCTCAAGGTTTTTATCTCAGACTAGCTTCTCGAGAACCATCGTAGGTTCTAAAAAGGGCGTGCTATTTCCAGTCTCAAAACCAAGTGGTAAGTGTTAGCATCTGTGACACAGAGCCCAGAATAAATGCCTACTGAGATTGTATGACCAGTGTGATGCACGGTGTGACCTGTTCATCTGATCCTCCTGCAGTAGCAGCAACACAAACAGCTCAGATCGTTCCTCTGTGCCCTTGCTTTGAACCAGTGCTGACCCAGGACCCAAGGTTTAAGTATGGATTTAAAAATTTAAACAGCTATCTGACACGGTTTGGAGGCAATAACCCAGGTGTGCCCCCATTGGCTGGGGCTTGCTTCCCTACCGCCCCAATGTGGATAATGTTGCTGGCTGCCTCAGATTTTGGGGGTGACATGGCAGGAGGTGAAAATGTCCCCATTTTTGGTCAAGAGAGGATATCAAGGCAGGTTTAGAAACTTCGTTAGCCCCAGCGTGCAGCAGAGCGATTAGACATGTATTGTCTTTGCACCTCAGTTGCAAGTATTTCCAATAGTTTGTGTTTATGTTGCATCCTCTCACCACAAGCTTCCAATTCAGGGTATAAAACTAGGCCTTTTATAGTCAATTTTTTGGTGTAAATCTCAATGCTAACTGAATTTCTATAGCCCAAATCATACCCTATACGAGCTCAGTAGACTGTTTAAATAAATGAAATTGCTTTATAATGCTAATAACTACCCAATTTCATACATTTTATTTTTTAAAGTTTTGTTTTTTTAAAGCAAGATATAACTTTGGATGGCCTTCCTGCAGAGGGACAGGCATGTGCAGTGTCTTAACTGAAGTCTTAGGAAGGCAGAAGGGGAGCATAGCTGGTTTCTGGATCTGTCAGCATGCTGTGAGCCTAGTGTGCTCTCATCATCTGAGCCTCATTAGCATCTTCATCCATTTGCTTTCAGATTCTCTTCTTGCCCAGAGATGGGATTTCTCCCAGGGCTTTGGGATGAAAAAGCATCCCTGGCACCTTCCTAGATTCTCTGTCTTCCTCCTGGGAGAAAAAACCCAGCATGGGTAAGTGTTTCGGCGCTGCAGCCAGCACTCCCAGCATGCTGTGAGGTCTCAGCCTCCCCTACCCGAGCTGGTTGCTTGACTCACTGCTGTCAGGTACCAGATTGTGACCTTCTAGAGGGCAAGGGGCCTACAGTGGTGGATGAAATGAATCAACGATGAATAAGGGAACCACAAGAAGTCATGGGATTGGGTGGAAGCAGTATGATAATGGAGTGAAGCTTCTGGGCTTAGAGATGATGGACCTCATTCAGGTCTTGTCACTCACAGTCGCTTGACATTTGCAAGTTATTTTGTTCCCTCTGTCTCCCTTTTCTCCTCTGTATAAAGAGGCCTAATACTTCCTCCACAGGAGGGTTGCAAACACTGCACAGGAGAGCATCGAATCCACAGCACCTTGACCCCCCAGCCCATTAATGAGAAAACCCACCCCTGAGAACTGTTTGTGCCTCAAGCCAGAAGACACCATGGCAACTGGCCTGCTCTCTTCTCTGAGGATTATCAAGACCCCTGCCTTTATCATGTTAGGCCAGCTCAAAGAATGAAGAGCAATGAAGAAAAATGTCTCACCTGTGCATCTTAACAAAAAAGTCTTCAGCACTCATATATCACTGAGCTTTTTGTTTACTGCCCTGTTTCTCAGACAGGCTCTGATCTTTCCAGTGAATCACTGCCTCCTAGCCCAGAGCTCAGTGCTGTTGGTAACAGTCTGTTCACTGCCTTAAAAACAAACTAACAAAATAATAGTTAATAACCTGACTTCAATCCATATGCTCATTGATTGAAGTACACCCAAAAAGGAGGACAAATTATAAGCATAAAGCTCAATGAATTGTATCTTCCACTCCTATTAATCCCATTGCTTCTAGCATTTATTCCTATTGTTACGGGGCAGGAATAATCAATTATCTATCTATAGGTTTCACATATGCTTCCAGTGTTGAGATTCCAGCATGAGGAGGAAAGAGTGATTAACAAAAGTGGTAAGAAGTATGTGACAGCCGAAGTGATCGGGAGCTGGGAACTCTGCTAAATAGGAAGAGACAAGAGGAAAGCAGACTAAAGCAAGTTAATTTGTGTCTATAGAGTCTCCCAAGTTCTAAGCATTAAATACAGTAGAGGATAAAGATTTAGAAAGAGACTAGAAATCAAGCCAAAAGACAAAGGACAGAAGGAAGTTCTGCAGATCCTAATCTTGACCAAGTAATTGATGGAAGAATGGGATTATCATCTGAGATGATTGTCATTGTCTTTATTCTGAAAGTTTAATGACAGTTAAAATGTCACTCGTGGTTGTGAATCAGACCTAGAACCCACTAGAATTTAGCTTTTCTTTGGAATCTAATCAGATGCAAAATAATTAGGCTGATGGCAGTGGAATTCACCCCTATATAGTGTCATTTTTGAGAAGGGGCAGACATATAAGAAGAGAACTAGAAAAAAAAAAAAAAAAAAATCTGCTATTAGCCCGATGCAAGAGATTCCAGGAAATCCTTGTCAGGAATTCAAAAGGAGACTTAGGCATTTTCAGTCCATACTTGGGGATGAGGAGAGCGGTGATTTCCAACCTCCTTGGAGAATAACATCTTGTACCTATCACCTGAGTCTTTTCACTCAGACCTCAGGAGATGTCCTGGAGCCCGCGGTACCCTATATTCAATAAACCCCCAACTCACTCATGCAGTGATAAACAGACGTGGGGAAATCATCACTTTCCTGGACCTGAGAGGAGAATCTGTGGGAAGCCCAACTGCTCTATCCTACACTACCTGGATGAGAGAGAAGATTTCAACCATAATATGATACTAATTTTCTATTTTATTGAGATCTTAAGGGGTTAAAATTTTACCTCTTCTTACTACCCAAGTTTAGAACCCACTAAAAGAGATATAAAAGGCAGAGAAACAATGAAGTTTAAAATTTTTTCTTTGTTATTGATAAAGACCCAATGAATGGGCACAGCTTAGATGTACAATGGTAATGTTCCTAAAACAGCATCCCCACCATGAATCAGCAATACCCACCCAGTTGTAAGTAGCAATAGAAAATATCAGGTCTCCCCATCAAAAGCAGCAGTCTTGACTGCTAAACTAACCATTTGGCACACAGCAAACTAAAGCACAGGTTTCCTCTCAGAAGAAAAGAGGAAGGAAGGGAGGGAGGGAGGGAGGGAGGAAGGGTACTTTCTCCCAAATGCACTTCTCAGAAAAGCCACTCACCTTCTTTCAGGGATAAGTAAGCCAGGAAGAGGAGAGAGGCCAGGAGCATTTCTCCAACAGAAGTTCCTCCACATAGAGGGAAACATTAGGAGTGGGGTGTAATATTCCCCTATAATAGATTTTTACTTATTTTCTTCCCATTTATTTGACTTTGTTCTTCCAAAGGGAAGGAACCACTTCTTTTCCTTCTTTCTGCTGTGCTTGAAATATTGGATTAGAGTATGTGCTCTCACACTAATGTTGATAACTAAGGGATTTCCATGTGTGCATGGGAATGGCAAATGGCCTGATAAATGAGGAGAACACCACACACGGAATTCCCCAGCACTGTGGAGTTCCCCAGCACTGTGGAGTTCCCCAGCACTGCTGGCAGTAGGTCTTAGGTCCTTCACAGAAGGGCAAGGGAACTCTTTCAGAGGAATGTCTCCTTACAGGGTTCACCAAATCATCTGAAGAGTGGCTGGCTGGGGGAACAAGGGCAGCAGAGAAGAATGAAGGATGTTGGTTGAAGGAGCAAGGAGGATATAAGAGAATAGATGTGTTTCTAAGTCCACATCTAGATTTGAGCATATAAGTGGGATATTTGGCATTCTTTCATTCAACAAATATTTGCCAAGCACCTGTGAGAGCCAGCTTCTACTGAGGACTCAGTGGTGAATAGGACCCAGTCCCTGTCCTAATGGAGTTTTCATTTTGGATGGCAGCAAAAAATAAAAACTAAAAATAACAAATAAAGAAATAACATGCTATTACTACAAGTGCTATGAAGGAGAATAAAGCTGGGTGAGAGGACAGAGAGTGGTGTAGTTGTCGGGGTATGCACATTCTAGGTAGGGGCCCCTAGGTGGAGGAATCAACCAGCAGCCATGGATTGGCACATGCCATTCAGTCTTGTTTCCCATCCAATGAGAAAATCTCAGCACCGGATTCCCTGAAACACCCTCCCAGCATGAGTGTGAATATGTCAAAGGACAGAGTTTTCTAGGTTTTCACAGAAGCTGTTTCACTGCTGGACGGTTCTAAACATGTAATAAATGTTTTTCTTGAGCTAAAATCAACAAGTTGAAGTCCATATGCCAGTTCTCATTTTGGTTTCTGGAACAACCCAGAATAAGGCCTCTTCCTCTTCCATGTGCTGATAATAACAGCTGTTGTTGATTGAGAATGACTCTCTACATGGAGCTGTACTTTCCAATATAGCCAAGTTCCGTAACCACTGCAAGCATCAGTCTCTTCATTGGTAAATCGAGATTAACAGTGCCTGCTTCCCTGGGTTGTAATGAGGATTAAATTAGGTAATGCTTATATACCCAGGAACTGAACCATATATTGACATAGCTGATCTCAAATGATACCCAAGAGTCCTGGGCAAACTCTTCAGTGTTGGTTTCCTATCAGGTTCTTTGCATATTAACTTGTTTATCCAACACTTACTGAGCCCTGAGGAATGTCAGGCAGTGTTTCCAAAGCAGAGAATATAAAGATGAATCTGACATAGTATATGCTTTGGGGAATGGCAAGGTCTAATGGGAGGGACAGGAGAGTAAACAAATAATTACAGTGCAGCATAGGAAGTGCTATAATGAAGCGCTACAGAATTGAGGAGCATGGAGACACCAGCTCTGCCCAGGAAGAAGAGGGACTGCAAAGGTTTTGTACAGGAGCTAATGCTTGATTTGAGTCCTGAAGATGGCTAGGATTTCCCAGGCAGGTGATGAGAAAAGAACTAGAAAGAGATGTAACAAAAAGCACCCCTTAAAAAAAAAAAGGTATGCCATTCAACCACTCAACAGTCTCCTTTTTTTCCTGAAGAAAGATTAAAATTGGAATTCTGACTACTTTTATCATCCTTATTACCTAAAGATAATTTAAAAGAAAGAATTGTTTAAAGGGTTTTAGGCAGGTGCATTAAATTTTTTCATACCTAATTTGCTTACCGTAAATTGGAATGAAATGGAAAATATTTGGAATTTTTAAAAATGCAATTATTTAATACCTTAATATTTAATGCACAAAAGTAATGCCATGTTGGTATGATGTTTTGGTTTTCGCAAAACTAAGAACCAAAATACAACAATTAAAAAATATTATATTTAATGGGAAGACCAAGTATAATGGTTTGAAGAAAAACATTTCCACCACATGGTATACTCCAAGAATAGCTTCGTTAATTTAAACGAAACACAGAATTTCTTATCAGGTGCTTGTATTTCCTACAATTCATTAAAATAATTGCATGATTGCTTTTTAAAAATTCCCTTATCTGAGCACACAAGAACATTCTTGTAACCTACCTAAGAACAATTTCTTAGAAAAAAGATAAAAGAATTCAATAAGATGTGATATCCTACGATGGTTGCAAGGTGATCCCATAGAAATAATAGCAGAATATAAAGGTAACTATCAGTCAGGATCTCTTAAATTTCCTTTCAGCTCAGTGATTAACAATACAGCACCCAAATCCTGTTAACTAAACAGGATTAATTAACAGTCCTCCGAGTGTTTCAAGGGTCTGGCTGATGGTTTTTCCTGTGACTTCCTATAGCCTGTAAGTCCACAAAGACAGGAACCATGATTGTCACTTTCAGTTTATCTCCAGAACCATAGTGCATTCCACCCACACAGTAGGAGCCGAATAAACACTTACTGAGTGAATGAATAATATCATCAATTTTCTATATTTGTAGCTTCAGGAACGTTTTAAAAAGGCAGCCTCCAAATATGGTACTGAGAACCAGTGGAGTCACAGCTTTCAGAGTAGACCAGAAATACCCAAGAACTCACCACTCAATACATATATCACCAATATAGTTTATCAAATGAAGATCTATTTGAGTCAGGAGCTTCTGTTGAAATTTAAAAACCCTCTTGGAGATAAAGATACATTGGTCACAGTCTAATGCCATTTGCTTTAATCTTACAATCAATAATAATTATTCAGACTGATATCTGAAATATAATTTTTTCATGTGTGTGTGGATAAAGGTTATCTTTTTTTTTTTTAAGCAAAGTATCACTCTGTCACCCAGTCTGGAGTGCAATGGCTCAGTCTCGGCTTACTGCAAACTCTGCCTCCCAGATTCAAGCGATTCTCCAGCCTCAGCCTCCTGAATAGATGGGACTACAGGCATGTGCCATCACACATGGCTAATTTTTCTATTTTTAGTAGAAACGGGGTTTCACCATGTTGGCTAGGCTGGTCTCAAACTCCTGACCTCAGGTGCGCCACCGGTCTCGGCCTCCCAAAGTGCTGGGATTACAGGCATGAGCTGCCATGCCTGGCCAAAGGTTATCTTAAGAGAAGACTTAAGCTTTCACGGGATAGGGAAATTGAAATGACAGAAGCTATCACATTTAGGCACATACCTCAAGCTAGGAAACCTCTTAAGTGTTTATTTCACTGTATTCTCACAAAACTCTATGAAAAAAAGTATTACATCCAAGTTTTACAGATGAGGAAACTGAAGATAAGAGAGGTTAAAAGACTTGTTCAACACCAACACAAATAGCAATGATAGGACCAGAATTCCAACCAACCTGCACTTTTACTTACTACAGGAGTCAGCAAAATTTTTTCTATAAAAGTCCGAAGGGTAGATATTTTAGGCTTTGCAGGCCACTTAGTCTCTGGTCTGACCTCTCAACATGACTGTATGCCAATAAAACTTTTTTACTGAACTGTGAAATATGAATGTTAGAGAATTTTCATGTGCCACAAGATATTATTCTTTTTCAACTATTTAAAAATGTAAAAATCATTCTTAGCTACAAGCTATATGAAAACAGGTGTCAGGCTAGATTTGGCTCCTAGGCTCTCATTTGCCAGCCCCTGACCTGCTACAAGTACCTCCCCCTACTTTGGGGGCAGCAGGAGTGCTATGGGTGCTTACAAAGTGGGTTTGAGGAAAAGTGGAGACCTGAGAAAATTTCTGTCACTTGAAGCCAAGGAGTGAGGGGGCCCTGATGTGCCGGGAAAAGTTTATCTTTTGGTTTGATCTGATGGTCTTTCAGTCCATAGGCTGTTACCATACAAATTGGGGTGTGAGGAGGAACTTATAAATCTTCAAACTCCAGAAAATTCTGATTAAGTCTTATCCATTTTAGGTCAACCCAAGGTTTCTCATGATGCTTCCACTCCTTCATCCTTGGAGAGTGGAGAGAGCAAAACAAGAAGAAGGAATGTGGCAATCACGTGTCTGAAAACAACACAGTCCAGACTCCTTCTCTCATCCATTCTTTCTTCTCCACCTGTATTACTTAAATTCACTTCAGACAACTGAAAACCGAAAATAACAGAGGTATAATTAACAACAACAAAAACATGTATTGGACATCTGGCTTCTGGTCCCACATGCAAGGAGGTTGCAAGTGGCCACTCCAGCCTAACAACAAGAAAAAGGCAAAACAAACTAGAAAATGAACACCTCTTCTTAGATCCATAAGAGAAGTGGGGTGACGGGGCAAACTACTGCCCCCCAAAATGGATAGGCAGATATAGAGAATCACAAAATACCAGGGCAGCAACCTCCTTAGGAACCCGTCCTAGGGCAGAAATTGATGAATTCCTGGAGGTTAGGTGTGGACAAGTCTGAGAGTGAAAAACTCTGGGGAGACCTAGTCATGGGGA
The DNA here is from genome assembly GCF_037993035.2 of Macaca fascicularis. Taxonomy (NCBI): domain Eukaryota; kingdom Metazoa; phylum Chordata; class Mammalia; order Primates; family Cercopithecidae; genus Macaca; species Macaca fascicularis. The sequence continues at coordinate 76,554,825 of NC_088381.1, forward strand.
GGAGGGAGCTCATGCTTTTTCTGAGTTTTACCTTGAGACGCTCATCAGGTTCTCACAGTAAACATCAGAGAAAAATCCCCTCCTGCTTCTGGCAGGGGTAGGGGAGCAGGAATCATTATAAAATATTAGGTTGGTGCAAAAGTAATTGTGGTTTTTACCATTAAAAATAATATAGGCCGGGCGCGGTGGCTCAAGCCTGTAATCCCAGCACTTTGGGAGGCCGAGACGGGCAGATCACGAGGTCAGGAGATCGAGACCATCCTGGCGAACACGGTGAAACCCCGTCTCTACTAAAAAAATACAAAAAACTAGCCGGGCGAGGTGGCGGGCGCCTGTAGTCCCAGCTACACAGGAGGCTGAGGCAGGAGAATGGCGTAAACCCGGGAGGCGGAGCTTGCAGTGAGCTGAGATCCGGCCACTGCGCTCCAGCCCCGGCGACAGAGCGAGACTCCGTCTCAAAAAAAAAAAAAAAAAAAATAATAATATAAAACCTAGGCTGGGTGTGGTGGCTCGGGCCTGTAATCCCAGCACTTTGGGAGGCCAAAGTGGGTGGATCACCTGAGGTCAGGAGTTCGAGACCAGCCTGGCCAACGTGGTGACACCTGTTCTCTACTGAAAATACAAAAATTAGCCAGGTGTGGTGATGGGCACCTGTAATCCCAGCTATTCTGGAGGCTCAGGCAGGAGAATTGCTTGAACCCGGGAGGCAGAGGTTGCAGTGAGCCAAGATTGCACCATTGCACTCCAGCCTGGGCGATAAAAGTGAGACTCTGTCTCAAAAACAAACAAACAAGCAACAACAAAAAGTAATGCAAAACCTAACAAGACAGAGCAGTCTATTCTTAACAAGGCCTCCTGCCCTCACCGGAAACTAGTTAACCACAGTCTAACCTGCTGATGTTTTTATCAGAGCTTAACTGAGTTGGGGAAAGGGACATACCCAACTCCAGCCCACTCTAGCAATCCTGTCCCAAATAAAGGAGATGGGGCAAGGGGAGGAACTGAGAAGCACCTGAGGCTCACAGCCCAGGGACACAGGCCCACTGAAAGACTGGGACCTAATCACAGGACTGTAAAACGCTCCCCCAACACCTTACCACCATGTTATGAAGGCCTATTTCTAGCAGTTCTTTTTACCCCGGACATCCCTGTCCAGCTATCCAGAAAACAGTAAAAGGCATACTAAAAGGCAAAAAGCACAGTTTGAAGAGACAGAGCAAGCAAGAGCACTAGACATGGCAAGGATGTAGGAATTAGCAGACAGAAATTTAAGGCAATCATGATTAATATGTTAGAGGATGTAATGGATAAAGTAGGCTGAATGCAGGAACACATGGACAATGTAAGCAGAGAGACAGAAATCCTAAGAAAGAAACAAAAAGAAACGCTAGAGATATAAAACACTGTCACAGAAATGAAGAACACCTTTGAGGAGCTAATTAGGAGACTGGACATGGCTGAGAAAAGAATTTCTAAACTTGAGGATATACCAGTAGAAACCTCCAAAACTGAAAAGGAAAGAAAATGAAGACTGGAAAAACAGAATAGAAGATTCAAGAAGTGTGGGACAATTTCAAAAAATGTAAATATGAAGAATGGGAATACCAGAAGGAGAAGAAAGAGAAAAAGGAAGAGAAGAAATATTTGAAACAGTAATGACTGAGAATTTTCCCAAGTTAATATCAGACACCAAACCATGGAGCCAGGAAGCTCAGAGAACACTAAACAGAATACATTTCAAAACAATTACACCCAGGCAAATCATTTTCAAACTGTCGAAATTCACAGGTAAAGAAAAAGTCTTAAAAGAAGTGAGAAGAAAAAAATACTTATACAGAAGCAAAAGTAAGAATTACATCTGACTTTTCCTCAGAAACCACACAAACAAAAAGGGACCGAAGTGAAATATTTAAAGTGCTTAGAGAAAACAAACGAACAAACAAACAAAAAACAAAAAACAAAAAAAAACAAAAAAACCAGCAACCTAGAATTCTGTGGCCCGCAAAATTAACTTTCAAAAGTGAAGAAGAAAGACCTTCTCAGACAAAAAACTAGAGGGAATTCATTATTGCCAGGAGACCTGTCTTGCAAAAAATGTTAAAAGAAGATCTTTAGAGAGAAGGAAAGTAATACGGGTCAGAAATTTGGATCTGCATTTAAAAAAAGGAATAGCATCAAAGAAGGAATACGCAAAGCTAAAATAAAAACTTTTTTCTTTTATTCTTAACTGATCTAACAGATAACAGTTTGATCAAAATATTCATAGCAACAATGTATTTGATTTTGTATGGTTACTTGTACAGATAGTCATGATAGTCCTATCATGATTTTTCAACATCACGATGGATTTATCAGGGTATTAAATGCAAAGTGATGAGTCTATTGGAATATAACTCTCTTGTAAGTTGAGGAGCATCTGCATACCTCGAGTGTGTGTGTGTGTGTGTGTGTGTGTGTGTATGTATAGATATATTTATGCATGCTTATGTATAACTGAAATGAATAATAGTAATAAAACCAGGGATCAGAGGAAGGAATTGAGGTTAGGTTTTTACTATACAGTATTCATATTGCCCATAAAAGTTGCACAGTGTATTTGAAAGTGGGCTTGGATTAGTTGTAAATATTTATTGCAAACTCCAAGAGTCACTAAAGGAAAATCATTTTTTAAAAAGTATACTTAATATGCTAAGAAAAGAGAAAAAGTAGAATGATATAAAATGCTCAATTAAAACCAAAAAGGCAGAAAAAGAATGGAAGACAAAAAATGGAAAAAATAACAGGGCAACAAATAGAAAACAATAACAAATATGGCAGGTGTGAATCCAACTATATCAATAATCACTTTGAATATCAATGGTCTCAATGTACCAATTAAAAGACAGAGATTATCAGAGTGGATCAAAAACCAAGACTCAACTATAAATGTTAGCCATAAGAAACCCACTTTAAATATAAAAACTCATATAGATTAAAAGTAAATGTATGAAGAAATATATACCAAGCAGACTCCAATGCAAAAAAAGATACCAGGGATAAAGACACCCTTCACAAAAATTAACTCAAAATAAATCACAGACCTAAATGTAAAATGCAAAAGTAAAACTCCTAGAAAATAATACATGAGAAAATCTAAATGACCTCTGGGTTGGCAATGACTTTTTAGATATAACACCAAAAGCACAATCCATGAAAAAAAGAGTAAGCTGGACTTCTTTTTTTTTTTTGAGATAGTCTCACTTTGTGGCCAGGCTGGAGTGCAGTGGCGCAATCTCAGCTCACTGCAACTTCCACCTCCCAGGTTCAAGTGATTCCCCTGCCTCAGCCTCCTGAGTAGCTGGGATTACAGGCACGCACCACCATGCCTGGCTAATTTTTTGTATTTTAGTAAAGACGGGATTTTGCCACATTGTCCAGGATGGTCTCAATCTCCTGACCTCATGATCTACCCTCCTCAGCCTCCCAAAGTGCTGAGATTACAGGCGTGAGCCACTGTGCCCAGCCTGGACTTCTTCAAAATTAAATTTTTTCTCTGCGAAAGACACTTCAAAAGAATCAAAATACAAGCCACAGAATGAGTAAAAATATTTACAGAAGACGTATTTGAAAAAATATACAAATAACTTTTTTTTTTTTTTTTTTTTTGAGATGGATTCTCACTCTGTTACCCAGGCTGGAGAGCAGTGGTACAATCTCGGCTCACTGCAACCTCTGCCTCCCAGGTTCAAGCAATTCTCCTGCCTCAGCCTCCTGTGTAGCTGGGACTACAGGCACATACCACCATGCCCAGCTAATTTTTGTATTTTTAGTAGAGACAGGGTTTCACCATATTGGTCAAGCTGGTCTCAAACTCCTGACCTCAGGTGACCCACCCCCCTCAGCCTCTGAAAGTGTTGGAATTACAGGCATGAGCCACCATGCCCAGTTCAAAGAACTCTTAAGACTCAACAATAAAAAACCAAACAACCCAATTTTAAAAATGGGCCAAAGACCTTAACAAATATCTCACCAAAGAAGATATGCAGATGACAAATAAGCATGACAAAAGATGTTTCACATCATATGTCATCAGGAAAATCCAAATTAAAACAATGAGAAACCACTATGTACCTATTAGAATGGCCAAAATCCAGAACACTGACAAGACCAAATGCTGACAAGGATGTGGAATGACAGGAACTTTCATTTATTGCTGGTGGAAATGCAAAATGGTCCAGCTACTTTGGAAAACATTTGGCAGTTTCTTGCAAAACAAGTAAAATCCTGCCATGCGCAGTGGCTCACACCTATAATCCCGGCACTTTAGAAGGCCAAGGCTGGCAGATTGCTTGAGCTCAGGAGTTCAAGACCAGTCTGGGCAACATGGTGAAACCTCACCTCTACAAACAATACAAAAATTAGCCAGGTGTGGTGGCGTGCACCTGTAGTCCAAGGTACTTGGGAGGCTGAGGCAGGAGGATCACTTGAGCCTGGGAGGTTGAAGCTGCAGTGAGCTGAGAATGTGCCAGTGCATCCCAGACTGGGCGAGAGTGAGACCTGGTCTCAGGAAAAACAACAACGACAACTAATTATATCCATACCATATGATCAAACAACCACATTCTTTGATACTACCCAAAGGATGTGTATAGAAGCTTCATTTATAATTGCCAAAACTCAGAAGCAACCAAGATGTCCTTCATGGACGGATGGATAAAAAAATCTGTGGTACGTTAGGTAATGGAATATTTTTCAGTGCCAAAAAGAAATGAGCTATCAAGCCATGAAAAGACATGAAGGAAATTTAAATGCTTATTACTCAGTGAAAGGAGCCAATCTGAAAAGCCTACCTACTATGTGTTTCCAACTATATGACATTCTGGAAAAGGCAAAATTATGAAGACAGTAAAACGATCAGTGGTTGTCAGGGATTGTGGGCAAAAGAGTAATGAATAGGTAGAGCATGGAAGATTTTTAGGGCAGTGAAAATACTCTGTGTGATACTATAATGGTTAATACATTTCATTAGACATTTGTCCAAACCCCTAGAGTATATACTAAGAGTGAACTCTAATGTAAGCCGTGGACTTTGGGTGATGATGTGTCAGCATAGTTTCATTGGTTGTAACAAATGTACCAGTCTGATGGTGGATGTTAATAATAGGGGAGGCTATGCATGTGTGGGACAGAGGATATATAGGCTATCTCTACACTTTCCTCCAATTTTGCTGAGAGCCTAAAACTGTTTTTAAAAAATTTTAATTAAAAAGTAAGCAAATAAAATAAGTTCAAGAGGAAAAAAATGTATTTCCTTCTCATAAAAATTTTAGGCAGCCCAGAACTAGATCCTTCTAACTCATAGTTCTGCTGTCAACTGAGAGCTTTCAATGTGTGCTCCAAGATGACTACTCCTTTCTGTCTATCACATCTGCATTTCAAAGAGAAAATTCTAAGAGAAGAGCAAGACTTTCCCCCCCTACATCATTTCCTGGAAATTGCACACACTACCTCTGCTTATATTCTGATAGAACGCAGTGATGGTTGCACCTAGCTGCAAGGGAGTCTGGAAAGTGTGGTCTGATTCTGAGCCTCCAAGTGTCTGGCTAATATCTGAGGTATTTTTACTTACCAAGAAGATGAGAAAAGATACTGATGCATAATTGACAGTTTCTGCCATGCTATTCATTGGAAGAGAGGAACATTTACACCTTCTTCTCTTGACATCCACTTCTGCAATCCTGACATAAAGGATTTCAAGCACTAATTCTCTTGGGCAAAGTACAGAGTTGCTCATCCTGAGCTGTGTTTTATACTTTCCTTGTATATCTCTGGCTTTCCTTACCACCAATCTCAATATGCAACCTCCTTTCCCTGTTTATCCTCTTTATTTATCTTGCCCCATTACTGCTGTGGCTCCTCCAACTGTGTTCATGACACCACATTCTGGCAACAAACTCTGGAAGGAGGGTAGAGACCTTTTATGCTGACCTGACACTCAAGACCATCAATCCAGATGACATCAGATGAGTTTTCCATCATCTCTTACATTGAATGCATATCACAGACTGAGGCTATCACCTATTTACCTTCAAACACTGAATCTCTGAAGTACAGACATGAATCCATTTTGATCCCAAAGATACATTAAGAAATTATGAAAGAAGAACCACAAATACAGAGAAATATGTCTATTTAGCCATTGTTTCTTTAACAAATCAAGTCTAAACCCAATCTAAAAAGCTGTGATATGATCTCATCAGGCATTATGAAAGCAGTAGAAATGTATTTGGCATTTGCTTTACTGATGCATAAATCTAAATTTTGAAACACAGCATTAGTTGAACAGCTTTCAGTAACACAACTGCTAAGGTAAGGTCAGCAGTGGAATTTCTAATATAGCCTGGTTTTTCTGTAGGGTAGACAGCAAAATAAGCCATCGCTTTTTGTACATTTTTCTCCCTATTTAGAAGTACAATTTAATGTCATTGGAAGAGATGCTTTTTAAATGTATAAGAGAATCATTTCTTTGTTAAGAAGCAGGGACACAACCATAAAAAGGGCCTTTTTCCTCAGAGCTATCCTCTCCTGAGCTAAATTTTCCTATTATAACAGAATTAAAGTGACATACATATGAAATGTGTTCATTATACATCATGGACTATACATAGTAGAAAATAGACTGTTCTAGAAATGCCAGTCTTGACTTGCTAGCCATCCAGTATCCTGAGGCCAGCATCACTTCTTAAACTTGTCTCTCTCTTATTGGTCAAATATCTTTGTTTACAATCCGGATATACAACTTTGAGTTTAAGGAATTGGAAGCAAATGCATGCATTTGGCGGAAATTACTTTACAAATGAGTCAAATTTAGTGGATCAACCTCTTGATGTTTAAGAATATTTTGATTCACTGTCTTATGTGATCTTTTTCCTCATCTCTACATCCTCGGAAGAACTTCCCTAAATACATTACTTTTCAAAGCTCTTTTGAGTTCAATTTATGTCTTTTGGATGTAATATTGTGCAAAGATTGGCCTCAAGGCCTCCCAGGATGATTCTGTTTATATTTATTTGATTTAATTTTATACTTTCTGCAGAGATGGAAGCGTGCCCCCAAAATGGCCCTCGGCAATGTGTTCATCACTCAGTTTAAGCATAGGACATAATTGCTTCTTCACTTCCCAGCAGGCAAGGTCAGGCTGTAGCATCAACTATGGGTCGGTCTCGTCTGCCATCACTGTAGCGTTGGAAACCTGAGTGGTCATGGAACTAGGGAGTTAGAAGCACAGGGATTTAAAAAGGATTACCAGACCAGGTGCAGTGACTCACACCTGTAATCCTAGCATTTTGGGAGGCCAAGGTAGGAGGATCATTTGAGCCCAGTAGATCAAGACCAGCCTGGACAAAAGTAGTGAGACCCTCTCTCTACAAAACGTAAAAAAGAATAATAGCCAGGCATGGTGGCACTCAACTGTCATTCCAGCTACTAGGGAGGCTGAGCTGGGAGGATCATTTGCGCCTAGGAGGTTGAGGCTGCAGTGAGCCATGATTGTGCCACTGCCCTCCAGCCTGGTGACAGAGAGAGACCCCATCTCTTAATATAAATAAATAGCATACCTTTGGCCCTATTAGCTTTTTCAAGACATGTGCCCCTAATCTTTTCAGACTAAAACTAAGACACTTTTCTTGTTTACAAAATCCCTACATGCTATGGTAGCCATTCACCCTTCCAATCTCAAGCTTTCTTGGGCTCACAGTTGTGTATGCCAGGTGGTTAAATGAGACCTTGAGCTTCTCAAAAAACATGATGTCTGAATGCTATTTTTAATTTTTTTAACTTAACAAATATTTATTGAACTCTCACTTATGTACAAATACAAATGAAGAGGTAGCTGAAGCCTTACATAAGAATTGTTCCTGTTGTGGTTTTTACCCTAATGTTCAAACTGAGAGTTAGCTTTGTTACCACCACTGCTCCCCTTGGGTTTAACTGGGTTTTGAAGGACCCGGAGGAGTCTACCTGTGAAACAAACCCTGGGGCAAGCAGAGAGAGAGTTGAGAAAACTGTTCAGAATCATAGAAGCAGGAAAGGGTATGATAAATAGGAGGCATAATTAGCAATCCAGGGTCACTAGAGAATGAAAGGTGAGGGTAAGTGGGAAAGGCACGAAGCTGGAGAATTGTGAATTCAGAATATATAGCTCATATAAAATAATAAGACATAAATTTCAGAGATAGCAGGATTGTGGATTCTTTCAGTCATTATTAAATAAAAGTCAAGGGTTACATAATGAGATTCACCAAAACTATACTACTTGTACTGTCTTGTTCTTATCATGAAAATGAAATAACTTTAACAAGCAATGAAAAGACCACATCTGGGCAATTTCTCTGGCTTCTATTGGTATGAGCCTCACATCACCAAAACCAATTGGAAGGCAGCAATTATGCTTAAAATCTAAAGCTCTATCATCATCATCAGAATCACTTCCTCTACATGTTGCTAATTCAGAACAGACACAACATGGGCTCTTTTTATGGCCAAAGTGGAATTAACGTTATCTCAGGCTTCGTCCAGGTCCAGAGAAATTTCCATTTTGTAGCACATTTTCTATAATTTACTGTAGAGGCCTAAATAGAGCATTGCAACTTTAAAGAGGAGAAGTCAAGGGCATTTAGGATATTAGATAATCAGAGAACGATTAATGTTCACTAGATCCAAAGGTGCAGGTGCTGTTGTTTGCCTTGGCTTGTCAGGATGCTCCAAGGGAGAAGTGGGTCAAATTCTAAGGGTCCTTGCTGCATGGCTCATTGATGTAACCAGGCTAAGACAAACAGATCTTCTTGGTCTTAACTCTGTGTCCAGTGAGGACATTGTCTAATATGAAAGCAGCCAATATTTTTCCATATGATTTGGAGTGGCTCATGAATTGTAAAAGATTTGGATGTTGCCCATATGAAAAGACAACAGTTATTTTAAGACTGTGGTTGGACTATGCTTGATGAAAAGGGCCCTAAGTCATAAAGATCCAGAAATCTAACATCATCTTTGAAATTAGCACATGGTTGATTGCTTTGAGTGCCATCACTGAAGGTCCCCAATGTCTTGGTGGGTCCATTCAGTAGAGGCATTAAAATAATCACAAACTTTTTTGTCTTTGTTTCTCTTTCAGTGAGCTATTTCCTCCGCTAGCACTCAGGTCTTCTGGGACAAGCCAATTATGAAATAAAACCATACATATTCTCTGTGCTGAGAATACCCAAGGGTCCTGTGGGGGTGAGGATGGAGCAATGATTAAATAAATGCACCCTTGGATGAGATCCCATTATAAATGGGCCCCACAGTTTAATGGGTTATTGAGCCATAAAAGAATCTTTGATGAATGAGTACCATTTTACCTCTACACATGTTTCTTCTGACATCCACTATCCTGTTATCCTCCCCACCCCTACGGCCCTGCAACATCACCATCCCTAACCCCTCTTTCTTCCTACATCCCACCTCATTCTCTGATTTGCCCATAACCAGCAGGCTGGAAGACCTTAAACTCAAGAGTGAGACAATATGATCTATGCCTGGCAGTATTGTCTACAGTCTTGTTTTGGTAGGGACTGGGGAGGTCCAAATGAGAAAAGCTTCTAGGGTTTGGCTTCTGAGAATAGGAGCTAAAGAGAAACAACGTTACATGGTAAAATCGATAAAGCTGGGGTGTCAGAAGTACCTGGGTACAAATGTCAACTCAACCACTTATAAACTGTCATATGAAAGTAATAGCATATCTATGATCTTCAGTTTCCTTGTCTGTAAACTGAATATAATACAGGATTATTATAAAAATTACAAAGAGTATATACTATATATGGCACATGGCAGGTATGTGATAAATAAGAATTATTATTTTACCATTATTAGCATCATCAGGACTGAAGACCAAGCTAAAGATACCAAGCTCAACTGGAAAGTCCAAAGAGTAGGAAGAGATTTTTTTAATAGTAGACAAAGCCAAGAATCTGAACAAGAGTAAACTGACTCCTAGGCGGTGTGAAAAACATTGAAGCTGAAATACGAATGGTCTGCTAACACTGGCCTCAAGTCACATGATGTGTGACTGGCTCAAGCTTGTTTATAGTTATAGAGTGGGGTCAACACTCTACCAGTGGGTGAGGTTTGGAAGTCATCTCACTTCCCCAAACCCAGGATGCATTTTGTGTGATAGGAGTTCCTGGATACCATCCATCCATGAAGACATCATCTTTCTCTTCTCTCCCCTCCTCTGGAATTGGGCTTCTTTGTACATGAGGCAAAGAACAGACAATAGAACCCAGTCCTCTTGGCAACAGGTCCAAATTTAGTTCTTTTGAAGGAGGATTTATACTACTTCATTCATTTAAACATAAATATGAGGGAAGATAGAATCTCAGGTGGAAATGAGAGATGAAACTCTGATGAGGAAAAAGGCATCAAAGACTAAAAATCAAACACAAAAAGGAGGTTACTGGCTTCTTACATTCAGTACTTATAAATCTTGGATTTAGAAAGGAAATGTCCTCATTACCAAAATGAAGAATGGACTTTAAGCAACCACTGACCCTAGGCAAGAAACTAAAGCCTTTTCTTCCTGCATTTCCTCATCTGTGAGATGAAAAAGCACTGGTCTAGACTCAACTAAAAATCACATTGACTTTTAAGTACAAAAAAGCCATGGTGTTTTTTGAAGGGCTATGAAATGGCTAAAGATTAATACAAATATTCAAATCTTTATTTTCCACTACACGCCTGGCACTGTGTTAAGCATTTTTTTACATTAATTACCCCACTTAATCTTCATGACAATGAAGGCAGTGTATATTATCAATTTCACTTGACTAAGAACAAACTTAAAGCTAGAAAAATGAAAGGAATGTGCCCAAATTCACATAGCTAGAAAATGAAAGTGCTGGAAGTCCAAACCCTGGTGCATTCATGCATTTACTCAGCAAGTATTGATTACACATCTATGATGTCCCAGACACTGTGCTAAGTACCTAGGTGCCAGGGTGATCAAAAACAGACACATTCTTTGACCTCTATCTACCAAAGAAAATGAATAGGAAGTAGTTACACAAACCAACAGGCATTAGAAAAGCAACAAACAGAGGGTGAAAAAGAAGAGTTACATGGTGCTTGGGGAACCAACAAAACCAAACTAGGATTTGACCTAGTCAGGAAGGTTGAACAAGGCTCCCCTGAAGTGCCTTGAACTGAGAGTTTCGAGTGAAGATAGGAGGGAAGATCATCATGAGCAAAGGCAACAACAGAAACTGCATGTGCAAAAGTCCTGTAGCAGGAGGGATCATGAGTACTATGAGGGTCAAGGGAAGGCCAGTGTGACTGATGCCAAGAAAGCAAGAGAAACAACATACAAAAATGCAGATGGAGAGAGGCACAGGACCAGGCAGGCCATGCAGAGCCTTTTGGGCCAAAGTGAGGAACTTCGTCTTCCTCCTAAGAGCAATGGAACCCACTGAAAAGTTATGAGCAGGAAAACATTGAACTACCAAATTAGATACAAATTGTCTTCTTTACTTTGCCAGTGAAAATCACATCAATTAAACACCAATCTAAGGGAAAGGGAAGGAAACAGAAGAAAGAGGACAGTGTCTTAGGCTTTTTCTTCTGGAGGGTGTTGACCTAACCACAGATCATTAACAATAGGGTAAATAGCATACAGTGAAAAATATGCCATGAAAATCCACAAAGAGTCCAATGTGGTTTCTAAAATGCTTTGCCAGTGGAAATCTTGCACTAGTTCTCAGTTATTCTTAAAACACAGTTACAGGAGAAACAGATGAGTTTGCTTTGCTTTGTCTATAAACCAATAGATTTAAGGTGCCTACTCACCCAGTGTGGTGGTTAGTAGGATTAAACACATATAAATCATACACACCAATGCCTGACTGTTGACATCCTGCATTTTAAGTTATTGCAAGTGTTTTGAATGATGTGTGGATAATTTTCTCTCTGTTAAAGGATACCAGGCCCCTTTAAATATAGAAGTATCCTACTAGAAGGAATAAATTAATAAAATGAGGCACATCAAAGGTAGGTTTTATGTGTTTTATTGAAGTAAACATGTTCATCGGCTCTGAGAAAGAACTGTGGCAGAAGAAAAAGGGCTTGAGCACCCAAGACGTTCAACCATTTCTAGGAAAACCAGAAGTATTGTGCTCACTTATGGTGACTGAACATACTATTCAGGCTTTATGATTATTAATAAGATTTTGAACTTAAAGAACTTTTCTTATAGATTAAAAAGGAAAAGAATCTCAAGTTCAGTTCCCTGTGTTTCGCAAAGGACAGAGCTCTTCTCACAGATCTTAAAAGAAGCAGAAATGGAAGGGAAACCAGGAACATTCTAGAAAATGAGTCTTTCGTTAATTTGGACTTTGTGCAGCAGAAGAAAGAGAAGATAAGGCCATCTTTGTGATCTCTATATGCCCTGTTTACAGATCTGATACTGACATATCACCCTCTGCAACACTTCTAACAAATGGAATATCCTGGAAGTGACAAGATGTGGCCCTCTGTGTGGAACACTTACTCTGGGGAAAGCCGGTTGCCTTATGAGGTGACTCAGGTACCCTTACAGAGAGGGCTTTATGGTGAGGGCTAAGGCTTCCAGCCAGCAGCTATGTGAGGGCACCATCTTGGAAGCAGATCTTTCAGCCTCAGTCCAGCCTTCAGATGACTCTGCAGCTCCAGCCATCAGCTTGAGTGGCCCTGAGTGAGAACCAACCAGCTTAAATGGCTCCCAAATTCCTGGCCTATAGAAACAAAGATAAGAAGGTTTGTTTCAAGCTTGTAAGTTTCAAGGCTTACTTAGCAATAGATAACTGATAAACCATATAATAATAGTAAAAAACTACAAACATGTATTGAGTTTACTGAAATATAATCTCCTGGTAGAAAGGAATCATGTCTATTTATCTTGCCATTGGCACCTCAGGACTTGGCACAAAGCCAGTGCTTAATACACATGTGGTGATTCAGTAAAAGTATAAGACCTTAGTCACATGGCTGATATATTATGTACTTTATACATATTTCCTAATTTAATTCCCCCAGCTACTCTATGAAATATATTTATTATCCTTATTTATAATCTGAGTCTCGGCAAGATTACATAACTAGATTCCTGAATCTCTGTGACTCCAGACTCACGGACAGGGTCTAGTCATGCTGATGTATGTTTTCGCACTTGCTGTGCAATCAGCTGGAGACACGGTCTCTCTGCAGTTCTCAAGACTTAGAACTCTGACCATGGGATCAAAATGTGTCACCACTCCTGTGGAGACTGTAGCCAGCTTATGCTTCTGCAGGAAAGCAGAAGGAGCTCAGCTAGTTAGGATGGGAAGATACAAGTCAGCTTCCAGAGGGGGAAAGATGGGCAGGATCTGCACAAGGTGAATAGAAACAAGCTAGTGTCCCTCTCAGCAGATCCTCCCTCTCTCTAGGTGGCTTCACACAAGTCTCATCTCTGCCATTGGCAGCAACTTTTTAGACTGGTTCAAAACCACAGAAACAAAGTGCCCAAGTTTGTGCAGGTTTCACAAGACTTCACCTGGATTCTCCAAACACAGCACACTCTGGGGATTAAGTTCTTGGATCCAAGATCCTGGATCACATTCCTGACCCCTCACTAAGCCCTGAGAGAAAAATGTTGAGTTGTTGAAAATGAGGTTAAAAGAGATTAACCTATCAAATCCAATCAACAATCAACACATAGTGAACACTAACCACACTTTTGCATAACTAAATACGCCGTTTGTTGGTGGTAACCTGGCTTATCCTTTTAAAACATAAAAATCTGGAGTATTGATGTAATTTATTGAGAGCATGAAGGTTTCCTTTTGTGCTGTTTTGGGGTTTTTAGCTTCATTTCATAAAACACTGTGGCTCTAGGATGAGATAAAATTAAACTTGGAAATAACCTTACCAGTATTTGCCCTTACAACTCTATCTAGTCCTACATTGAGGATGGCTATTCTTTCCTGAATTAAGTTTTAAGTAGAGTTCCAGAAGCCAGTATGCCCCATGAGAGAATCTGAAGGTAATATATCTTAATTTACCCCAATAAACAGCTTATTTTTCTGGTAGAAAGAGAGGAACACGGGAAACACATTTTAAATTTTTTGTAGTTTTAAATTATTACAGATACATAATACCTGTACATATTTATTTTTATCTCAAAATAATTTTAGAAGAATAATGACTTGGAAAGAAGCTCATATAAATCAAAGGAAAAGGCAGATTACTAAAAAAGTATATTGTGGTGCTCTCACATTAAATATATAGAGAGAAATATTTATGTTTACATATAGAAAAGACTAAGATAAACACTAAATATTAGCTTTGCCCTCCATTTACCCTCCCTCTGTTTCTTTCTTCCAGTGCCTGTAAGTGCCTACTATGTATCAGGCACCGTCCTAGGCTTCAGGTCCCAGAGATAAGGCTCAGGTTTGCCCTCAGGTAGCTCACAGTTCAATGAGAAAGTCAGCAAAGTCAACAAATGCTTGGAAAAAAAACAGACTTATAAAAGTCAGCGAAATGCTTTGGATCTGTGTCCCCACCCAAATGTCATGTTTAATTGTAATCCTCAATGTTAGAGGTGGGGCCTGATGGGAGGTGATTGGATCATGAGGGTGGATCCTTCATGAATGGTTTAGCACCATCCCCTCAGTGCTGTTCTCATGATGGTGAGTGAATTCTCACAAGATCTTGTTGTTTGAAAGTGTGTAGCACCTCCCACCCATCTTGCTCCTGCTCTGGCCATGATGCACTTGCTTTCCCTTTGCCTTCTGCCATGATTGTAAGTTCCCTGAGGCCTCCCCTGAAGCTGATGCTGTCATGCTTCCTGTACAGCCTGCAGAACCGTGAGCCAATTAAACCTCTTTTCTTTATAAATAAACTCATCTCAGGCATTTCTTTATAGCAGTGCAAGAACAGATTAATACAGGCAGTGTAGCATAATGGTTCTTAGAAGCTGCTTTTGTGATCAGCTGATAGACCTGAGGACAAACCATAGTTTTATACTTCCTAGCTTAAGCAAATTATCTCATTTCTCTAAGCTTCAATGCTCTTGTGTGCAAGTGGGGATAAAAATAGCTACCCCACAGATAATTGTAAGGGATAAAAGAAATCATATGAATATGAAGCGCTCAGCATGAGAGTTGCCTATAGTAAGCACTCAATAAATGGCCCCCATTGACTTTATCACAGAGGGCATAGTGGAAGCCTAGAGGAGGCTAAAAGGCTCATAAAGATCAAAATCCCTGAGTTGATCATCCTATGGTTAACCCTAAGTGGATAATGATAAATCACAAACACAGAGTTTGTGTTCTTTACAGACCCAATCACTGGGCAAAACTTGCCGCTGTTATCTTACAAACATTTCCAGAATCTACATCACCAAACTCCTGTCTAAAAAGACCATTCATTTTTTTCCCCAAAGCTTTTAGCTTCACTTATGTTTGCTGCCCCTTCCGAAGGGTCCCAGGACAGCCCCCAGTAGACAGCAAAGCCAAAAACAGCTCAAAGGCGTCCACCAGAGGCCCCAGAAGGCTGACTTCTCATATTTCTTCCTTTTTTCTTTCTGCTTTTTCTAGACATTTCACTGGAAAATGTGATTTCTACCATAATTAAAAGAGTTCTTAATCTGAATTTCTTGAGAGAGAGCATGGTGTGAGAGAGAATGCCCAGCCTTCAGAGTCAGCCAGTCCTGAGTCTGAATCCCATGGCTCAGAGCCCAGAAACCTTGAGCAAATAACGCGTGCCAGTCTCTGGCCTAGTGTTTTTGCATAACAGTGAAAATAACTATCTCGTGGATTTGGAAGGTCACTTATGGAAGGTCACTCACTGAGTAACCAAAACTTGGCACATGCTCAATAAATGTTGGTTTTCTTTCTTTTTTTTTTTTTTTTTTTTGCCAATAAAAATGATGTGTTGACTGTATTTACACACAGATTTTATAACTGTCACTTAATTCCAATATGCCCTCATTCTCTCATTGTGTGTATTCAAATGCAGAGTAAATAAGCCTTTCAGATGCTTTTAAAGTTGAAGCCCAACTGAATTGATTACGTTTTGAGGGAAGGCTGTGCATCTATCATTCATTTTTAGCATAATCAGACAATACTGACAAGAGGAGAAATGAAAACAACATTGGTCAAATTGGTTGAGCTCCATTAATTACCATTACCCAAAAGTCTGAGTGAAAATTCAGTTCAGCTAAATGACAGTATTCTCATTAGAAATCATATTAAAATTTTGCAACTGAAGGGTTAATATACTCTAAGGTATCTTTTTTGAATGCGCCAGGTTTTGTCAATTTGCCTCTGCAATTTCTAAAGTGTCTTTATCCTTATATCCATCCTCTCTGTAGCCTCCCAAAATAAAGAGTTAAATCTTTATCTTCACTAATCACAGAACCTTTTAAGTATTCGCCCCTGGATTCTGTGTCTCCTCACTACTATCTATCTGAAACACAGAAGCCAGAGTAACACTTCCATTTTCACATCAGCATCTGGTAAATAGCCACTGACCCAGTCTCCCCAGTGATACCCTGTCAGTCTAGCTGCTCCACCATCCTTCCTCTCTCCATACTTCAAGTTCAAGGAGCTTAATGCATCAGGGCACCTTGCCCTGCACCAACTCTAGTTAATTCATGTCCAGGCTGGCTGTCCCTATATGCTTATAAGCTTTGGATACTGCCCATGATCCACCAAATAAAGTCGAGATCCCTTGGCATGGTATCAAGGATTCTCATAATGGGATATCATTTTCAGCCTTATTTACAAATAATATGAATGATATCCTAAACTAGGATATCTCAACACTTAATATGTGCACAAATGATTTGGGGATCTTGCTTAAACTTTAGATTCTGATTCAGTCAGGTCAAAGTGAGGGCCTGAGATCCTGCATTCCTAACGAGGGGATGTTGATGCTGCTGTTCCACAGACCAAAACTGGAATGCCCTCTGGTCTTGGTTAAGTGGTTGATAACTCAAAGCCAAGCTCAAATGCAACCTCCTCACTAAAATTTTCTCTGATTTTCTGAAGTAAATAACGAACTCTTTCTCCCTGGAATTCTTGTATGTTTGATTGGGAAATCAATCACCAAACAGGCCCAACTAGCAGAGTTTTCATATATATTTCCATTTTAAGACAAGTTTTATTGTTTCCCTCTAAGTTGACCCAAGCATACCTTTAAATGATCTGCACATTCATGATTAGTTCTGCACAGTAATTAAAGTACTGCAGGAAGCTCCCATTCATTCAGGGTAAAATAACCAGAAAAATGTGAACAACTTAAATGGTGCAGAATTGCATAATAATTTATGTTCATCGTAATAACCCAGAGGCATAGGGAGCCTAAAATAGCTTCTGAATCATCAAAGAAAGATTAAAATTATATTCGGCATATTTTAGTGTTAAGTGAAATTGTGTTCTAATTCTCTGAAAACTGACATAGGGGGTGTGTGTGTGTGTGTGTGTGTGTGTGTGTGTGTGTTCTGATTCCTTGAAAACATATAAGAAATGTGTAATTGTCATTGTCAGTTACATGCAATATTTATCACCCTTAGCACCAATTCTGTGCCTGTCATTCCCCTATCACACATGCATACACACTCACATGCACACACACCCATACGATTTCTCAGAAAATAAAATAGGAAGGCTCGGATTCTACTATGCTTCCAAATTCCCAAAATAAACTCCTTGGAGCCCTCTTTATTTTCCCCCTAAAATTGAAGACCTTGTAGTTATCTGGACTAAGCCTAGATACGGGCTATTTCTCCATTGTTATATATTCTCATAATGAATGCATATTGTTTTTCATTCCACAGGGATTTGCAATGGGCGACATGCATTCCCATACTAAAATCTAAAAAATGAATTAAATATGCAAAAGAGAAAAATAACAGCCAAATATAAACGAAGCCAGGAAGAGCAGTTGCCTGGACATGGATTTCGTAAGGTGTTGCCTCATTGTTGGCCTGGAGCAGAGGTGTCAGTATGCTTAGGTCTGGCTTCCTGCCTCCACTACCTCTTTCCTTTCTCCTTCCCACAACCTGCCAGGTAGTTGGATAGGTTTTAACCCGTTCTTCCACTCTGGGACTTGTGTATACACATATCCTCCTTTTTCCAGGGGTGATGTATGCCTCCTGTCCTCCCTGGGAATATATTGGAATTCTTGCTTCATTTACTAGGAGAATAAATCATACATTTATTCAATATTTTCTTAAAACATGACATTCAATGCATTATTTCCCTAATAAACTATTGTTCCCTCCCCCTACTCACCACTTCCACTCCAATGACACTTTCTTTCATCCAGAAATCTACCTCCTTCCAAAGAAGTGGGACATAGGTTTCATTCTGCATGTGTGTATTCATCTTCTAGGCCCCCAGACTTTGGCCAAGTGAGCTTCATTATTGGCTGAAAGTCTCACTTCCTATCAGTGGGGAATCCTTCTCATCCTCTTGGCTTTCTTAACTCTGGCATCATTCACAATGGAGTCTAGCTATACAATCAGGAAAGATTTCCTCTAGTTGGGGTGAGCCTGGAGTGAGCCCTGCATTGCCAGTGGGCCCCAAAGCAGCAGCAGGTGAGATCTAGCTCTTCAGCTGACACCCTGCCACATCCTGTTTGTTCCTCCAGAGCCTGGCTCAAGAAATAAACAGCTGACGGCCAAGCACGGGCTTCTCTAGGACTCTCATGGCTCCCCCAGTTACCTTTGGGGGAGGCCTTTCTCAGGACATTTAATAGTCTGTATGCACACGTAGCTATATTTTGCACAGTTGACCCGGCAAAAGTTAGAGTGGAGTCTGGGTCAAAACCGTGAGAGAGAGAATAGGCAGGCACAGATGCAGGACTCAGGACTGTCAATGGAAGGAGGAAGGGGAGGGCCATAAGCCTTTATCTTTGAGGCCCCTTCATGGATACTTGTCTTTGAAGGAAGAGATCCCCTTCCTAAAGAAGAAAACTAAACTCTACAGAATAAGTGTAGGTCAACGGGAGAGGCCCTGGGACAAAGTTGGAGTGGCTGTGCTGCAGAGGGGAAGACTGGCAGTCATTGCTAGGCTAGAAGCAAGACCCAAGTGAGTCTTGAGTGGCAGGGCCCGGTGGGGGTGGGTTGTCCACAGGCTGGGGCCACTGCCAGTGGAATGCCCAGGGTGTCTTGGTCACTAGGAGAAGGAGTGTCTGTATCTTAGTTCTTAAAGCATGAGGGAAGGAACTTCTTTCATAAGGATCAGGAGACTAACTGGAAGTTGAGCAGGCCTGGGCTGTTGCCGAGCAATGGTCACCCACTGCAGCCATCAGTCTACCAGCCATGGAGCATTCAGTACAAGAGGCTGTACTGGCCTCCTTCCCACAGCTGACCCATTTTGCCTGTGGACAACCCCCTGTTGTGGCCCTAGATACTTTATAGTAGACTAACAGAGGCTTGACCTTTTGTAAGCGGAAGGGAAACTTTGCACCCTGACAGAATTAGGACTGAGCAGAATGGACTGGAAATTTCCTCAAGCCAGGACAGCAGCTGTACAACATCCTGCCTCTGCTACACAAGCTCTCTCTTGCATTCTCCTCACCTTACATTCTGTCTTCAGCTCCTAAGAATCCCTTGGTTTCTGATTGCCCATAACTTGTCTCCTGCTTGACCCAAAGCTTCAGGGTTTATGGTGGCCTGTTTCTTATAAATCTACCTTGCTTCTTACACACAATTTACCTTGACCTCCGCTATTTGTCTCTGCTATTTGATTCAAAGCGTT
This sequence comes from Macaca fascicularis, assembly GCF_037993035.2. Classification (NCBI taxonomy): domain Eukaryota; kingdom Metazoa; phylum Chordata; class Mammalia; order Primates; family Cercopithecidae; genus Macaca; species Macaca fascicularis. The sequence continues at coordinate 76,574,618 of NC_088381.1, forward strand.
GGACTTCCTCTTATCCATGACAAGTACCTGGTTCTTCCAAGTATGTTTTATTTTCCTCAGGCTCACTTTCTTACCCTTTATTTATGTTGACTGCCATTTACATCCATTGTGTAAAAATATTTAAAACCATCATGAAAAGTGCAGTCTTCATGTAGTGAAAAGTTACTAAAGACGAAGACAGAGTCATATCAGGATTTCATACATGACCAAGTTCTCAGCACTATGTCAACTCTTATTATTGTGAGAGGCTATGTGATAACTATGATGATGCATACTCTACAATAGTGGGCCTCATTATTATGTTTTTATACAATCAAGGCACAATCTATTAGAATGCGAAGAGACCCTGGAGATAAGAAGACACAACCCTACCATTTTACAGAGGGGTAAATTGTGGACCAGAAAGATTAAAAGCTTTGCCCCATATCATAGGGTTAATCAGTAAGGATGCTAAGGTCAAAATCTGGGTCTCGAATTTTCTGGTTTAATACTCTTTCCACTATGTCAAAAGGTGATTCGACATACATAAGTGAGTAGAATTGTATTTTTTTAAAAAGTCAAAGTTTCAACAAGTGAAGCTCAAGAGGAATTTGTTTCGCTCATTCATTCTGTTCCCATTTATTGAATGCCCACTATATGCAGGCCCTGTACTGGGCAAAGGAGGTGAAGATGTGAGGAAGCAGAGGCCAATCCTATGAACCTTAAACATTAAGCAAATATCCATGCAAATAAATTACCCTGTATCTTATTGATTTGCAAATGCAACTACTTTTTAAACATCTCAGCACATTCAAATTTGAGACACGTTGTACCATCAATACGTCTTATGATGCAGTTGGCCTGTAAGGGAGTAAAGTTCTTCTGGATTGTATATGAATTTGCTTCTTTCACCCAGGCCACTTTCAACATGGGATTCCTTTTAAACTATACTCTCCACTTGAGGTTTTCTGGACCACAGAAAACTTGTTGGTGGACTTTAGACCACAAACCCGCAAAATGATCACGTCCTGATTCTCTCCTGAAAAGGAGAGACTTTTCTTTCTCCTTCCCTCTGGAGCTAAGGTTGAAACTGGCAAGTTTCTTTGCTGTCCTTTTCTACATGCTGGGTTCATTTCTCATGTGCCCTTACTTCAGTAGGCCAGCTTTGCATGGGAAGTCTCATGCTAAATTCTTCACCTTGAGCTTCTTTTCATGAACTTTCTCAGAGGTATGTACAATAATGGTGCATTTTACAATTAGTGGCATCTTAGGTTCTATAAAACATAATAATTATAAATTGTGATAAGAATTGTGAAAAAAAAACAGTTCAGAATGATACAAGGAAATATAATAGGTGACCTAATTTAGATCAAAGGCCTCTATGAATAAGTGACGGGTAAACTGAGTCCCAAAGACTAAGACAATAGGACCAGGAGTTAAGCATCTCAGACAGGGAGAACAGTCTGTGCAAAACCCACTTAGGTAAAAAAAAGAAGACAGCATTGCGTTTAAATCCTTTTAGTGTGATGATCTCCAAAGTGTTAATATCCAAAAGAAAATAATGTCTTTTCAATGAATAGTTTTTCCTTGAAACTGAAATAGAAATATGATGGATTCTGATTTCTACACTACTTTCTTAAAAATTGTATTTTTAAAAGCAAATAGAGTTATGCCCTGTAATTATAATTATCACCCACAATTTCCTCAATCTAAAGTTGATTATGTTCTCTGTTGCTGTGCTAAAAGCACAGTGACTTGACATGTGGAACAGTAACAAGATAAATTGTCACCATTACATATGCCTTTTGCATAGGGGAGGTATTAAAACCATTCTCTCTCACTGTTTTTCTAGAACAGCCTCATCTCCAGGGTCTGAGCATTCCAGACAGGGGGAATAGCCCATGGCACTAGAGAATAAAGTATGATTTTTAATAAGTTCATGAAAGGAGCCTTCCCAGCTGGTATATGGAGAACACCATTCCTCTCAGCCAATCCTCTTTAAATCAGTGCAAAAGACAATGCCCACTGCAGCATTCCTCAAATGGTGTTTCCCGAGACTTCAAAAAAGTGATGGTAACAAAAGCACAATTCCTGATATTGTGAAATATATATAGTCATGAACCACATAACAAAATTTTGGTCAAAGATGGACCATATATATGACAATGGTCCTATAAGACTATATTATCGTATTTTTAATGTGCCTTTTCTATATTTAGACATGTTTGGATACACAAATACTCATTGTTGTATTACAATTTCCCACAGTATTCAGTACAGTAATGTGCTGTGCAGGTTCATAGCCTAGGAACAATAGGCTATACCATAAAGCCTAGGTGTGTGGGAGGCCGTACCATCTAGGTTTATGTAAGTACAGGCTCTCATGTTCACACAACCATAAAATTGCCTAATAATGCATTTCTCAGACCATATCCCTCATCACTAAACAAGACATGACTGTATCTTGTTTCCTGATATACAGCGCCTAAAATTCTTGGAATCTCCAGAATGATAAGAGTGTCTTTTGTATGCTAATGAGATGGCTGGTGACCTTCCTAAACTGCTTCAGGAAGGGGGCTGGTTTCCAGAAAGACCCAGACATGATTACAGAGTTGAAACTTTCAATTCTATCTCCCAATCCCCAGAAAGGGGAGAGAGGAGAGAAATTGAAGATTGAGTTGATCACCAATGGTCCAATGATGTCATCAATCATGACTATGCAATGAAGACTCCATAAAAACCTGAGAAAGGACAAGGTTGGACAGAGCTTCCAGAAAGCTAAACACGTGGAGATTCCTGCAGGGTAGAGCACCTAGAGAGGGAAGGGAAGCTCCATGCCCTTTTCCACAGACCTCACACTATGCATCTCTTCCATCTGGCTGTTCAACTGTATCCTTTGTAATGTCCTTCATAATAAACCTGTAAACATAAGTAAAGTGTTTCCTGAGTTCTGTGAGCTGCTCTAACAAATTAATCAAACTCCAGGAGGGGGTTGTGGGAACCCCAATTTATAGCCAATCGGCAGAGGGGCAGGCCACAATCTAGGGCTTGTGACTGGTATCTGAAGTGGGATGCAGTCTTGCAGGGCTGAACCCCCAACCTGAGGGATCTGATGCTGTCTCCAGGTAAATAGTGGCAGAATTAAGTTGACTCAGAGAACAACCACCTGGTGTCCACTGGAGAACTGGCTGGAGAATTGATTGCTTGGTGTGTGGGGAGAAAAAAAACCATCCATCTGGTCACAGAAGCATTGTGTTCTGTGTTGAATAGAGAAGAAAGGACAGGAAAACACATTTGGTTTTTTTCCACTATCTCCTAGTGTCTTTTTCTCATGCATGGCTCCACAGCAAATAGCACCCAGGGATTTCCTTGCGTTTAACAGACCATCTTAAAACTTTGAAAATTCCAATTTGTTATAAATGTATTGAACAATCAGTACAATTTTACTTGTATTTTCAGAGTTCTGCTATAAGAGTTTCTTAATAAAAGTAAATGGTAAAGTCCTGTTAATTTACTGCATTGTAGAAGTGCCCAGTTATAGTATAGCTTCTCCAGATGAAATTTTCTTTCTTTTCAATCCAGCTCAGTGATCCTAAGTGACCAAAAGACATTAATTCCTAGGAGCATTTTCAGTCTTTGCTCTATTTTGTACCTAGATTGTGAGACACTCAGACCTAAATGTCAGTGTGTATTTGCTAGGCTGGAATGTAGCATGCATGGAATTTCCTTTGCAGGTCTCTCCCTAAGACTGGGGACATATTCAATCCAGGGAGTCAAGAGACTTACAGAGGGTTGCTTCTTTGTCACTTGTCTGCCATGATCAAACAGAAACAGAAAAAGTGGTCAACAGGAATGAAATTTGTGTGGACAGCTGCCATCTCTGCAGCCTAATCCTATTTTGGGTTGAGGACTTCTCACCAGATGGCCCTTTATCTTATTTCATCTGGACCCCAGGTCAATCATTATTCTCCAGAAAAATAAATTTCCCTACCCTACCCTACCATGATTGTTTCATTCAGAGAAGATCCTTAGGCTTTGATAAAGAGCCATGGATGGCAGATCATCCATCTATCCATTTATCCATTCATCCATTCAAGCAGTGACTGATGGGCACCTACTAGCTGTTCTGTGCTGTTCCATGTCTGAGACATATTCTGTGCATCAAAGCTGCTTGTTGTGTTGTTTGTCTTCATCTTCTTCCTATTTTTCTTCTCCTCTACCCTTTACTCTTCCTCCTCTTTCTCAGTTTAGGGTTTGTACTTGCTACGGTTTGAATATGTCCCCTGTAAAATTCAGGAGTTGCCAATATGATAGTATTAAGAGGTAGGGCCTTTAAGAGATGTTTAGGCTATGGGGGCTCCTCCCTTGTGAGTGGGATTGAGGTTCTTATAAAAGAGGCTTCACACAGTGTTTGACTCATTTGCTCTTTTACCCCTGAGGATATAGTGTTCCTCACTTCCAGAGGATGTGCCATGAAGGCAACATCTCAGAAGCAGACACAGCCCTCACCAGGCAACCAAACCTGCTGGTGCCTTGATCTTGGAGTTCCCAGCCTCCAGAACTGTGAGAAAAATAAATGTTTGTCTTCTATAAATGATCCAGTCTGCAGTATTTTGTTAGAGCAGTACAAACATACTAAGACAGAAATATTATGAAAGTTGATTTGGGTGTCAACTTGACTGGATCAAAGGAACCCAAATAGCTGGGAAGGCATTATTTATTCTCAGTGCTTCAGTAGGGCACTGAGCCCATTCCCCTTCTGCTGAAAGGGAAACCCAACTCATTTGGCATTTAATTAGAATAATTCGGCTGCCTTAAGTGTGTCTGTGAGAGTGCTCCTGGGGGAGACTGGCATGTAAGTAGGTGAACTAGAATGGGGAAGATCCACTCTCAATGCAGCAGATGCCATCCAATGGGCTGCGGGCCTGAAGGGAACAAAAAGGAGTAAAGTCAAATTCTCATCCTCTCACTTCCAAAGCCAGGAGACCCTTCTTCTCCTGTCTTCAGACATCAGAACTCCAGTTTCTCTGGCCTTTGACTCACATCAGCAGCTCCTGGGCCTTTGGCCTTGGACTGAGAATTACACTGACAGCTTCCTTGGTTCTGAAGCCTTGGGATTGGGACTGAGTCAAGCTACTGACTTTTCTGGTTCTCCAACTTGCAGTTGGTCTATATTGGGACTTCTCAGCCTCCATAATTAAATGAGTCAAATACTCTAATAAATCCTTCATCTCTGTCTCTATATATACATATATATGTCTTATTGGTTCTATTTCTCTGGGGAACCTTGACTAAAACAATACTGTTGGCCAATTATTTGATCAAATCATTGTAATTGGTTTGAAAAACAAAAGGAGGCCTCAAAATGAGCAACTCTAACTTCAACTGATAACTTCAGTCTTTGCGGAACAAAGTGATGTCTTACCTCCATGATCAAAACAAGGCAAGCACTCGGCTATTGTGGTTCTGAAGCACTTTCAGAGAAAAGATAGTGAACCAGCTGACACTAATAAAGTTCCCCCAAATTTGATTAAACTTAAAACTGCCCCTTTTGCCTGGGAAAACCCATAAGCTTATGTGAGTAAATAAGCCTCTTACTTAAAAACTAAACTTTGAAATTTGGAAAGAAAAGTTGCAGAGTTGTTGCCCCAGTATGCAAGGGCTGTTCCAACCTGGAGTGTTCATTGGAATTTCAAAGGGAAATGAAAATATGTGAGAACATACTCGTATTCATAGGCTGTGGGAACCCACACATGGGATAACATAGAATCCAATAGCTAATACACTTACTAGATAACTGATTGGCTTTAATGTGAAAAAGTTTCAGGCACAGGACCCCTGGAGGGAAAATCATCAATCTTACCACCTATGATCCCGAATCAAAGACAAAAATGATTATTTCCTTTCTCCTCTGCCCTTCTTCTAGTTGCTGGTAAATGGCCACACAGAAGCTAGGAAAGGGGAGTAGGTGATGCAGAGTAGTGGTTCTCAAACTTTACTGTTTTGCTGCACACTAGAATCACCTGGGAGTTTTCAAGAATCCTGATGCCCCAGCCATGTTGAGAAGTGCAGTGAGAGCAACCCATTAAATCAGGATCCAGGAGCGGGTGGGGGAGAACTCACAATTGGCATTTTTTTGCAGGCCTCCAAGTGCCTCCCATGCAGAGCAAGTTTGAGGCCAGAGGTATAAGTGGTGCTTCTCAATGAGGCAGGATCTGAGACAAGACACAAGCTGCCAGCTGGCATGGTCCCCAACTGCACTTTAAGTAACAAGGTGTGGAGTTTCTCTCCCCAATCCAACCCTCACAATGGTGTCCTGGCAAAGTGAAAGAAGCTGAAAGAAAAGAGAAGTGAGCCTGGGCAGACCTATAAGCAGGATGTGGGCAAAGAGGCTCATCAAATCAATACAAACTGGAAAAAGGGATAAGAAAGCCTGTGTGTTCTCAGGAGGATAGAACTACTTGTCATTTGAGGCAAGACATCCCACTGTCCCATGAAAGCTTTTCTCCTCCCCGACCCCAATACCATGCACTCAGGAAGAATTCGTTTGTCCTGTATCTCCAACCGGAGGGCCCAAATTCCTCTGCCTCCCCATAATTACGACTGGATGAGAAAGGATTGGACTTAGGCCATCACCTAAGCATTGGCATATGTTCAAGGTTCTCCATTCTTGAAAGCTGAAAGCAAGCCAACCCACCTCCGTGGACTTTTGCTTTCCTTCCAGCCCAAGCTCCCTTCTTTCTTGCACACAGACAGCTTTTAAAAGGACCTATTATGGGCACCCACACTCTTAGTTTTCATCCCGCCAGTATGTAATATGGACATTTTGTTTATCATAGACTTCTTTACATTAATTTTGACTCTTAAAAAACAGTGCCTTAAAATATCAACCTTGCTCCTTTTGCAGTTTATAAGTATGATGATTGGGTTTTCATGCCAATGCGTGAGATGTGTCTCCCTCAAATCTTTTTATGAAGTAGATGCATTATCTGTCTGATATGAAAAAGAAAAAAATTATTTATCTTGATTAGTTCATTTTTGGCACCCTCCTCCCCTTATATTTAGCCCCAAGGCTCTTGTCTCACCCTAGTCTTAACCATTTCCATCTGCTCCTCAACCCACTACAGTCTGTTCTGCTATCAATGCAATAGAAACTAATCTCGAAAGATTCAATAAAAATTCTTCTGTGTCATTTGTTTTAAAGGACAATTTTTAGTCCCTGTTTTCCATGCCATCCCTTTAAGCACTTCAAATATATCAAACCACAAAACATACACAAATACAATGATCATGAAAAATGTTACTAATACCTATGTCTATTCCCAAAATGTCAACGTCTTGCTTTCTTCCCCATTTCTTAATTTTTTATACTATGCCTATACTACCTAAGATTATAGCAGTACTTAATCAAAAATCTCAAGGTTATAGTATTCCAGACCAGAAAGAAAAGGAATATCAACTTAGACAGCCAAGGCCGTAGGATCTGGTTGAACCATTGATTCTTAGTTAGGGCAGGAGGCCAGATTATTTCTCTGAAGATTATCTAAATCCAAACCATGGACATCAGGCTGCTACTTTCTTCTTAAGTTAATCTTGACTTTTCACATCAATTAAAAAAAAATAAGTCTACATTTTCCCCCTGGATTTTAGTTTTTAGTAGCCTGGAATTTCCCTATCAAACATTGATGTCTGTCTTGGCTACCGTAACATAGCCCATTGTCCTGTCATTGTGATAACTGGGCCTGGTCTATTGGTGTTATTAAAAATGTGTGGCTGCCTCATTAGTGTCTCATCCTGAGTGAGACTATCCAGAGGTTTCATCTCTCAGGACAGGTAGAACCAGGGTAGTACAATGCATTCTCCTTCTTAAGATATTTGTTGACTTCATCATCTTGGAACACAGTTTTGATCTTTTTCTAGTTCTTGTGTGTGATCACTGGTGCTTAGAAGGCCCTCCTGTTCTTGGTAGAGTTTCTGTATATTTTCCCTGGGTAGTTTGCCTAACTCTGTTTCCTGTACTACCTCTTCTCTAGTTATGCAGTTTGACATGAGGTTTATGTCTATATTTTAAAATCAAATAGAGTTAATAGAAGAAATAAAAAAACTAATTTATATTAACTTCCTCATTAAAATTAATAAAAAATTAAACATATCCCATGATAGCCAAATTTCTATGTTCATCCTAATTACCTTTAATATATATTAACTTTTCTCTGAATATCATTATAAAATGTTGGCCTTTCACAAACTCATCATATTTCAGTTCTCAAATTATAACTTGGCCAGCAGGAGACCTTGAAGCTGGCTCCTTTGTCCTTTCAGCACTGTCTCTGGCATTTTTGAAACTATCTTTCCTATCTGGAAAGAATAGGGTACTCTAGGTTCATGTTACTCTTTGTGTATGTGTGATCCAGGGGTGCTAGTTCCTTCTAGTGAGGGTGAGAGATAGAGACCCAAATCTGGGCGTTTAGGAGTTCATGTGAGCATAGGCAGTGACCAAAATGCTACTGAAATGGGAGAGTTCTCTGACCCCCCTTGCAGGATGTGTGACAGGGGTGTGGCTTGTGTGTTCGGCCACTATCATGGCTCAAACCCCTTATAGGAGGGGGAGCATGCAGTTGGGCAGGTGCAGGAGCCAGGGTAAGCTCTTTTGGGCTTCGGCACCACAGTGGCATCTAGGGGTGGGTGCCTGTGACTCCCAAAGCCCCACTGGGTGTGTTACAGTTCTCTTTTTAGCTCTGCCATCCACAGATGGCTTAAGTGTTAACCAGCTCAGTGCCCTCTTGGTACCTGGATCCTCTTCTGGCATCCAGGAAGAATCAGGTCACACAGACAAATTTAAGGATGGTAAATGTGGGAAATTGTATTGCCAGATGGGAGTGGGTCTCAGCAGGATGGATGGGGAGCTGGAGAGGGGATGGAGTGGAAAGAATTATCTTCCCCTGGAGTTCAGCCATCCAGCAGCCGATCTTCTCTCCAACTGTCCCCAGCTGAACTCCTCTTGATGTTCAGATGCTCCTTCTCTTCTCTCATCTGTTGTGCAGCTCTTCTGCTCCTTTGCTCTTTGCTTGTGGATCCTGGAGTTTGGGATTTATATGGGTACAGGATAGGGGGCGTGGTAGGCTAAAAGGCAACATTTGGGGATGAAAACATGAATCCCTGTTCTCATTTAGGGCCGTGGGTTTCCAGGCTCGAGGGTGGGGCCTTTGCCAGGGAACTGCCCTCTTTACCCAGTATTTAATTTCCTTGCCTCCTGTCCATATCATAGGCGGTACCAAATTGTTACTGCTGTTGAAACACATAGCTAGGAAAAAATACTGCTTTTTAATGCTGTGAGTTCACATTGGGTTTTTTCCCTAATATTATTAACATAATTAAATTGCTGTACCTGACTCTTCTCAGAGAATGAGGTTTTATCAACCTCTAAGACTTTCTAATATATTAGTACAACAAATGACCTCAGCTTGAACCTTATCTACTTCATAGTTCCAGCCCTGATATTAATCTGCCTTTGTGCTTGGCTTCACATCACACTAACGTTCAAGACTCAATACTTGGTCTTTGTTCCAACATCTTGTTGTGGCCCTTATCTCACCAATTCCCAAGTTCAAACTCTATCCCAGATGACTTCTTGGCCCCTGGGAAATGCATGGAAGAGATTTTGCCCCTGAGGAATAATTGTTCAGGATGGTGGCATGTTAATCTTCTATTACAAGGAAGGCCTGGCTTCACTTCTTGTGAAAAGCGAAGACTTTTTTCTGTTTCGTGATTCAGTTTTGAAGAACCTGGTATTTCCTTTTGTTTGTATTTCTTCTACCATCAGTTCCATATCTGTCTCTACAATTTTCTTTCAACACATTTAAATATAGGAATACAAAGCAAGAATGATGCAGCCTCTGTACATTCTCTTCGATATGAACATTGAAAGGACAGAAGCACTGTTTTTTCCTCTGTCTCAACTTGGTATATTTCCTTCTAGAAGTCTTGGTTTTCCTACATTTTAAAATTATATCCTCCTTAACTGATAACTCCAGATTTGCTGATCATTTGTTCAAGGGATCTGGAACTCCACAAGTGTTGCACTGGCCATAAGTTTAGCTTCCATCCACAGGATGGGGGATAATGGGGGTGGCCACCACCTTGGGGGTTGTGTCATAGATACCCTTGCTACCATTATACTTAGCAGGACGGCTCCGGACAAGGAAATGGGAGAACATTTACTTACAGAGAAAAGACCTAGAAAGCAGTGAGCACAGGGGGCACATATCTGATCTCTTATTCAGTGTAAGTTTAGCAGGGTGGATTTTGATTTTTACAGCAGCCAAGGTTTCATTTTATGCCTTTGAGCTGTGGCAGAGTGCATGAGATATTTGTTGAAGGCTGCCCATTAGCCTAGGCCAAAATGCATTATAAAATGTGCATACATTTTTTAATACTAAGGAAAATTTTATAAATTGTAATTCTCATATATATATATACACACACACACACACACACACACACACAAATGATAACTCAATGTATGTGGATGTAAAATTTGCCATGTATGAGCCAGGCTGTATACTAGGCACCTAACACTGAATAACTCTTTAGTCCTCACAATAGCAAGCTGAGACAGGTTCATGATTACCATTTTAAAGATGGGTAAACAGAGGCTTAGTGAGGTTATGTAAATTATTCATGCTCTTAAACTAGTAGGTGGTGAGTTGTGATTCAAATCCAGGTACTTTGATTCTAACCCCAGAACCCATTGTCCTAAATATGTGTCTGTGTGCATAACAAAAACTGGATCCTACCCTACATATAATTCAAAATTCTCCTTTTGTCACTTATTTTACTAAGAGCATTTCTTTCAAAAAGTTTTAGAAAAGATTTTTTAAATGACTGTATACTGTCTTTTCTTAAAAAGGTAATTTTGCCAGCCTCCCACTAATGAACATGTTTTTCAAATTTTTCAGTATTATAAACAATTATTCAATAAGTATTGAACAATAAGCAAAGCATTATACTTACTTTTGTTCATGTGTCTGATTATTTTCTTAGATTAAATTCATTGAAGGGAAATTACTGAGTCAAAGGAAATGATAATTTGAGTACCTCCATTACCTGAAAGGGGTCCCGATCCAGACCCCAAGAGAAGGTTCTTGGATCTCATGCAAGAAGGAAGTCAAGGTGAGTCCGTAAAGTGAAAGCAAGTGTATTATTAAGAAACTAAAGGAATGAATGAATGGCTACTCCATAGACAGAGCAGTCCCTGGCTCTAGTTGCCCATTTTTATGGTTATTTCTTGATGATATGCTAAACAAGGGGTGGATTATTCATGCCACCCCTTTTTAGACCATACAAGGTAACTTCCTGATGTTGCCATGGCATTTGTAAACTGTTATAGCACTGGTGGGAGTGTGGCAGTGAGGACCACCAGAGGTCACTTTTGTCACCATCTTCTTGAGTGCAAACTGTTTTATCAGCAAGGTCTTTATGTATCTTGTGCTGACCTCCTATCTCATCCTGTGACTAAGAATGGCTTAACTTACCGGGAATGCAGCCCAACAGGTCTTTGCATTTTTTTTACCAAGCCCCTATTCAATACGGAGTTGCTCCGGTTCAAACACCTCTGACACCTATATAGATAGTACCAAATAAATTTTCACAGAGTTTGTGCGGACTTATACTTCTGCCAGCAATTTATTTTAGGGAGTCTTTTCAAACTTCCACCAGCACAGAAAATTTTCTTTAAAAAACGTTTTACTATTTTAATGAGTGAATAAAATGTATCTTGTAACTGTTTTAATTAGTATTTGATTAGGTGTGTGAACATTTTTTTCTGATAATTATATTTTGTATTTAAGTTTTCTGTGAGAATACTCTGCCCATGTCTTTTGGAGTATTTTGTTAATTGATTTGTAAGAGTACTTCATGTACTCTTTCAGTATTATCTTTCTGCTCTGTTACTACAACTACTTCTTCTAATTTGTAATTTGATTATTGTGAACATGTTCCTTGATGTAAAGGACTTTCAACTGTGTTAACAGTAAGCTCTATCTAACTTTTCCTTTGTAATTACTTACATTGCTTTTATGCTTAGAATATCGTTCCCTTTCCAGAAGTTTGTTATTTATTTATGTTTTTGTCTATGTGTGGGTTCTTTAATCCATCTGCTGTTATTGTTGTTTTTGTCTTGGGCTGCTGGATAGTAAAGCTATAACTTGAGTTAATCAATTTTCCTAACCATTTGAGAAATAATCTCTGCCTTTCTCATTTTTGTTGCCCTTACTTTAAGCTGGAATACATACTAGAATCTATTTCAGGGTTCATTGCTCTGTTCTATCAATCTGCCTACCAGCTGCTGAGCTAGTACCATACTGCTTTGGTTGCAGTTGCTTATGATATATTTTAATACCTAGTAGGATGTGCCTACACAATTGAAATGCTCTGATTCTCCTTTTTCAATACATTCTTAGTTTTTTGCTTGTTGTTAATATAAATTTAAGAATCACAATGTCATATAAGAAAAATAACATCTTTTGATTGGCACATTTATTCATCATGTCATCACAATATTTTAACATGTCATTGCAAAATCATGATAGCATTTATTTTCTTTTGATTGTGCTATTGTCGATTTTAGATCAGTGTTATGCTGACTTCATAAAATGAATCTTTATACACTCAGCTTTTGTTTTTATATCTAGAAAAATCAGATAACATGGTATTATCTGTCTTTCTGAAATTCTGAAAGTTATCACTGGTAAAATTTTCAGAAAATGAAACATCTTTGGAAGTAATACAATACATACATATACATGTATATCTCCAGAATGTCTTCTAAAAGTTCATGACCCTTTTTCTTAAGGTTAGGTAAACTATGCCATGAAAATATCTGTTTAATTCAACTTTTCAAAGTTATGAACACTACTGTGCTTTAACGAATATTTTTGTATTTGTAAAAATTCTCCTGTTTATTTTTATATTTGTCTTCTACTTTTACATTTTAGTTTTCCTCTTCACCTTTATATATTCTCTAGAGTTATGTTAAAAAGTTTTTGAATTCATATGTTAACTTTACTAATTCTATTTTTAATAATTTGTTCATTTTCTATGCTTATCTTTAGAAAATATTTTCTATTTTCATCGGTTTTGTTGTAGACACCTTTTAATTATATATAATACATATCACTTAAAACTTACATATTTTGTCTTTTCCTATTGTCAAAGAGCAATAGTTCCATAAAAGGCTCACATAAAACAATTGCTTTCTGTCCATTTCTTCTTATACACCTTTGTTTTATATATTTATATATTTAATGCATAAAGTATCACTGATGATTTTATATTTTTATGTGTACTTTGCTCTATTGAATATTTTTGGCTATGTACCCGGTCTTGAATAAAGTTAACATTAATACCTTTATTTTTTCTTTGTATTTTTCTAGTAAATCTTCATTCTTTAATTTTTTATTTATATGTGTCTCCTTGTTTTGGATAGGTTTCTTGTGAGCAGGTCATAGTTGGATTTTCTTAGCCCAATCCTGAAGTCTTGGTATTTTAAATATAGGAAGATAAATCAGTTAAATTTATTATTATAACTGGCTATCCTCCCATCCTGGGTGATTATTCTGGGTATCTGTGATTTTGCTCAGACAGGGCTCAGGGAAACCGAGTCTCAACACTGACACAGAAATCAGTTGCAGGCAAGAAAACGAGTAAAAACTCACAATTAATCATGGGTAAAGAAAGAAGCATTATAAAAATCAAATCTGTGGAATTGATCAGAAATCTAGAACAGGATACAAATCAAAGAATTTAAAAATGTCAGATACAATTGAGGAGTGCGTTCATAAAACAAAGCCAGGACAGCTTCCCTGAGGAAAAGACACACAGGGAGATGCAAGTATTTTTAATCTTTTATAATGATAATGAAAAAAACAATGATGGCAACAAATTACAACTACTCATTTATCAAATCATAATTGGGCCAAACACTGAACAATGTTCTTTAGATAATCCATCCCCACAAGTACCCTAGGAAGTGTACGTTTTTTCCAGTTTTACCAACAAGAAAACTCAGATTTTAAGTAGATAAGTTAATTTTCCTAAGACTAAAGTTAGGAAGTGTGTGAACCAAAATAAGTATCTCTCTCAAAAGTCTGTGATGTTTTCCATTATATTATATGGTTTTTCCCCCCGGTAAAGGTTAAGCATCCCTAACTCAAACATCCAAAATGTTCCAAAATATGAAAGTTTTTGAACACCAACATGACCCTCAAGGGAAGTGTTCACTGCAGGATTTCAGATTAAAGATGGTCAACTGGCATACACTCTGCAAATATTCCCCAATTTGAAAAAGTCCCAAATCCAAAACACTTCTGGCCCCAACCATTTCAGATAAGGGATACTCAACATGTATTAACATTTTTCTTGGTTTTTATTTTCCCCATTTCTATAAGTATGTATTTTTCTTTGACTTCTTCAAATTCAGTTTTTGTTTGTTTGTTTGAGATGGAGTCTTGCTCTGTCACTCAGGTTGGAGTGCAGTGGTGCAATCTAGGTTCACTGAAACCTCTGCCTCCCTGGTTCAAATGATTCTCCTGCCTCAGCCTCCCGAGTAGCTGGGATTACAGGTGTGTGCCATCACGATCAACTAATTTTTTGTATTTTTGGCAGAGACAGGTTTTCACCATGTTGGCCAGGCTGGTCCTTAAGTGATCTGCCCACCTCGGCATTCCCAAAGTGCTAGGATTACAGGTGTGAACCACTGCGCCTAGCCCAAATTCTGTTTTTTAAGATCACACTTGAATGCATACATTCTCTAATCATCAAATTCATGAATGATATAACTTTTGACTCTTTACAAGATGAAGAATTTCATACTCTTCTTTCCCGCATACACTCCTTTTCCTCCATTCTCGCCAATGACATTTAGAATTATGGACCTATTTATCACTTTTATTCTATCTCAAGAAAAATTTCCAACTGTACTTTATTTACGACATTTTTTAAACTTAATTTAGTATGGTTAGCTGGGTTATCACAATTCTTTTGAACTCATTTTTTGCTATTGAGTTTTTGTCTTTAACATGTTGTTTCACTGGAACGTTTCTTTAATTTTTTCAAGAAAAGTGCATGGGTGGTATCTTTTTTGAACCCTTGACTAGAATATCTAAGAATCTCTTTTTGTTTTCTTTGCAAATTAACATTTCAGTTTGAGTCATAAGCACTTTCTAGTACCATTCAGACTTTATTCGTTTCTCATGTGGCATCTAGTCTCGTGCTGTACCCTTAATTCAGCCTATTCTCATTTTTATCATAAGTAACATTTGTTTTGTCTGGATGTTTGTAGAATATTTTAAAATCTTTTCCATTTGAACAAATTTGCTAGATTATGTCTGAGTACATCTTTAATTTTGCCCTGAACATGGTGCAGTATTTTAAGTTGTACATTTTTTTTTTTCTAGCTCAAGTTTTTCTTCCATTTTTCTCCATGTTAAAGCAACGTCATTTGTTCTGGTTATATTTGCCTTGGGTCCTTCTTATCCATAGAGTAAGTCTTATTTTTGATCGACCAAATTACCTATCTTTTCTGTCATCATTTTTTGTTTCTTTTCTCTGCATCGATAGAAAACTTCTCTATCTTGTTTTCTATATTATTTATTTGGCTCTTTGTAATTTCAATTCTGGTCTTCACTTCATCAGAATTGAATTTTGATTCCACAATTTTATTTTTAGTTTACCTGAATTCAATTCTTACATGTCAGTTTCCCTTTCAATCTCAGAATCTCAAGTGTCATCTTTTTCATCAATTTCATTCTTACTTCAGAAAGCACATACTGCCTAGTATTAAGAACACAGAAAAAGCAAGATTAAATCTTTTTTCTGTTTTATGCAGTTAGCTTTTCCTTAAACAGGCATGATTTTTCTCTGCCTCATTGGTCTAGCGAGTCTCCTGCTATATGTTACAGAATATTTTTCATAGACTCAATGTATCTTTATACCATCCCCCAACACATATGCACTTACTCCCTCTCCAACAAGGAAATCGCTGTCCAAATTGTTTGTACTCTGGATCTGCCAGAATCTTCCTCTTAAATGTTTAACTGGAGAGCAAGCTATGGTGCCTAGCTAGCAATGTGTACCGTTACACCATGACATGAATTCCTCTTGCTTCCCTGTTTCTTTGTAAATGAAAGATGAATTCATTACTAAATACTCTGAAACATTCCATAGTCTTTTTGTGGCCTGAAACAGTGCATGGGAAGCTCTGATTCCAAGACACAGAGCTCTCAATGTATCTGGCAGATTGTATTTTCCAAAGATGGCCACTGCAATATATACCTCATTCCTTGGTTCTTCTAACAAAGTGACATCAAACATCCTTCACCAAGAGGTGAAGTCTGTGTTCTCTCCTCTTGAGTCCAGATGGAATTTTGTAACTGCTTCCATGAACAGGACGCAGCAGAACTAACACGGCTGACTTCTGAGGCTATGAAAGTCACGTTCTATGAAAGTCACATGGCCTCCTCTCTGAGGCAGGTACACTGGGAGCCCGGAGCATGCATGCATTAAGTCCGGCTGCCCTGAGGCTGTCATGCTGGAGAGATCAGGATGAGCCCACAAACAGATGTCCAAAGAGGCCCAGCTATTCTGACCCTCAGCTGTTTGTCTTTGTAGCCCAGGTGCCAGGTGCCAAATGAGATGATCCTAGCTGACAGTAGAGTCCAGCTCTCCCTCCTAAGCCCTGTACTGACTGCAGATTTCTTGAGCAAAATACGTATTGTTTTAAGCCACTAAGTTCTGGGGTGGGTTGTTACCCAGCAGTAGATAATTTTTTAAAAGTTTCCCATCCTTATTCCCACTTACATTACTTTATATCCCAGGGCATACTCTGCAACCACCCACCCCTTTCACCGAGGCTCATTGCGCCTTTCTGGGAGTTACAATTGCACAGACAGATTCAGCAAGGTGAGAATGCCATCCTTGGGCAGCCAGGAGGTGACCGTCAGGATTTTTGGTTGGGGAACCACCCAGCATCCTCTCTGTAGAACCTTCCTCTCTTCTTCCTACAGAGGAAGTAGGCACTCCTCTTCCTTGGCCATCCCATCTGTCCTGTGTGAGGAGTAATTTCCCTGAGAAACTGACCATCCATAGTTGGGAATCCTGGGTTTTCAGCCCTTTTATGTCCTGTCAGCCTCTTTGGATTTTTCTTGGGTAAAGGAAGTTAGGAGGGGGAAATCCAGGCAACCATCATGATCCAGAAGCTCAGCATCTCAACTTTCATTCTGAGATTCAGATATGCCACCAAAACAACAGTCAGACACAAAATAAAAAGGCAGGTTTCCTCTCTTCCACTCCCCCGTTCCCTGGGCATGTTATTAGTTGTCTATGCTCCCTCCCTGCGGGACTCCACGGTGTGAGGATTCCCAGAGAATGAAAATAACCAGCGTCATCTTTAGAGACAATTGTTCCTCTTAGTCCTTTTTTCTAAAGCCCCAAATACAATAAAAAAGGGCAATGAATATAAATACTAAAATACAAAAATTGTCTAACTCTAGGTTTCTTTTGATACCATTCCAAGCCAATTCTTCTCAAGTCATGATGTGCACCTGCAGAGCTTGTTAAACTTTAAATTCTGATTCAGCATATCTGGGCTGACAGTCTCCTCTCTCTCTCTCTCTCCCCCCTCTCCCTCTCTCCCTGTCTCCCTGTCACCCTCTCTCCCTCTCTTCCTCTTCCCCTCTCCCCCTCTCCCCCTCCCTCTCCTCCTCCCCCTCACCCTCTGTCTCTCCTTCCTTCCCACTTAATACCTGTGCTGCTACCCAGGGAGACACTTTGAGTAGTCAGGCTCTAGGCAATCCCTCTTGCTCTCACCTCCTGCCTGGCTAGGTGCAGTCTTATAGCTACCGTCAATACCATGTCCCTTTTCTCCTTTCCTCCTAATGTTTATGGGCTCTTCTTGCCATTTTCTCCTGTCCCATACCTATTGGGCAGCTCCAGTGAGGAAGGGTTTCTTCTTCTTGTGTCCTCACTTGTTTGTTCTCTCCCTCACAGTTACTGACCACTCTGAGCTTGGCTCTTTTAGGAGGCAAAAATATAGAAATGAAAGACACCAACCAAAGGCTAATGAGGGAGAAGCACAGTGAGAGCTCTCCACAATAGGATCCACGCTAGGTTGTGCAGAGGCTGGCTCAGGTGGGGAGGGGAAGCAGGTGGGAGGGAGTCAGAAGGCAGTTAGAGAGTATTCTCTGAGGACTTCCTGGAGGTGGTGACACTAGCTGGATCTTAAGATATTAGTAGGTGTGAGCCCGCTGAAGAAAGGGGGAGGGAAGGACATTCCAAGCAGAGGGAACAGCCTGTGCAAGTGTTTAGAGGAGGAGACTGCATGGTGAGCTCAAGGAACTGTGATTAAGCACAGAAGGCGTATAAGGTGTGTGAAGGGCTGGGAGAGGGTTACGGTTATATATTAGTCTGCTCTGGCTGCTGAACTGGGAGGCCTAAACAACAGAAATGTGTTCTCTCACCATTCTCAAGACCAGAAGACCAAGATCAAGGTGTTGGCAGGTTTGGTTTCTTTTGAGGCCTCTCCCCTTGGCTTGCAGATAAGTGCCTTCCACCTGTGTCCTTACGTGGTCATCTCTCTATGTGTATCTATGTCCTCATCTCTTCTAATAAGGATACAGTCCTATTGGATTGGAGCCATATGAGCTTGTTTCACCTTGGTTACCTCTTTAAAGGCCCTGTCTCCAAATAGAGTCACATTCTGTGGTAGTGGGGGTTGGGTTTGAAACGTATGAATTCTGGGGGAGATACAGTTCTGCCCATAACAGGTCATCAAAGGTTGGACAGACTTCTCGTTCTGTTTGTTCACTCCTCAACCCTCCTACTTGCTGTAGTATGGGAGAGAAGTATGTCTGGAGAAATGGCAAGGAGGCAGCATAAGGAAGCTAGGGTGCAGGAAACAAATGTATGCTGAGCAGAGGTTTTTTATCTTTCTCCCATTGGTATATGATGTCTCTATAACCCATGCTCTTAATTTAAGTTTTCTTTCTCTGTAGTGGCATCCTACATCCTGGAGATTTTTTTTTCATGACCTCCTTGTATGTTCTCCAGAAACTCTTCTTTCTCTTTGATCAGTCCAAGGGTTAATGCACTGATTGCACCATGCCCACTTGAGGTACCCAGGCCTGGCACCCACTACCCCTCAGGAGGGCAGACAGCTGTGACCACTTTCTGCTGAGCTTGGAACTCACGAACTCATGATAATCGCTATCCCTCATGCTTCCATTGTGGAAATGCTGTTGGGCCTTCACCTGGTTTCCAGTGCTGGCTCATGTCATTTGCCTACCGTAGCAGTACCCACTCTCCAAATATCAAGGTTTGTGTGCATTTTTCAGAGACGAGGAGCAAAGCTGGGAAAGCCCTCCTCCGAGAGAGAGGATGAGACATTGTGTCCGGGAAAGGGGCTCGTGGGGACAAATTTTGCTGCAAGAAAGGTGTGTGTGTAGTTGCACAGAGGATGGAGAGGAGGGTCCCTGGGGAGAATGCCTGGAAGGAAGTTTTCTATAAACATTGACACTTTCTGGGTCTCTTCTGTCCTAATCAGAGGTATTAAGCTTCTTGGCACAAGGCCTGATGGGCACTGAGGAGAATACATGATCCTCGTTATTATTGTTATTATTATTATTATTATTATTTTGAGATGGAGTCTCACTCTGTCACCCAGGCTGGAGTGCAATGGCACTATCTCGGCTCACTGCAACCTCTGCCTCCCAGGTTCAAGCAATTCTCCTGCCTCAGCCTCCCAAGTAGCTGGGATTACAGATGCTCACCACCACGCCCAGCTAAATTTTGTATTTTTAGTAGATGGGTTTTTGCTATGTTGGCCAGGCTGGTCTTGAACTCCTGACCTCAGGTGATCCAACTGCCTTGGCCTCCCAAAGTGCTGGGATTACAGGCGTGAATGTGGCCGATCCTTTATTTTTAAAGTAAAACACTTTCTATACCCTTAAGAAGCTAACAGTCTATGTGGATAAACAAATTATATTTATATGAATATCAACAGAAGTAGCAAATGATGATCTCCCCAAATGTACTAATATTGGGAAATATTTATTATCTCTCTTCTTTCTCCTTTACCTCAAAACTCATTTTCCGTAAATATAACACATTCCTAAAACCCTGGTTTTGTCATATCGATTCTTTCTATTTCCATTAATTTTCTTCTTTCTTTCTTCTGTTTCTCCACTTGAATTCACCATTTTTTAGAATTGTATCTACATTGATGTTTATCCTTTTCACTTCTTTGCTGAGCTTTAGGGCACGTTCAAATTAAGAGATATAATTTACAACATGAAACTATGAACATAGTAAGTAGCAAACAGAGGCTATTTGGTAGAAAGGCATATGGATCAGGCTAATTGGAAAATGGGGGTGGGGAGAGAAAAACTCTGAGAAAAAGAAAATAAGCTTCAACTCAGCCCAAATATTAGTTTCAAGCCAAAGAAGTTGGCCTAGCCCCAATTCTATCCTTGGTTGGACAAAATATATGATTGGTGCATTTTCAGAAAAAAAAAAATCCACAGGGTGAGAATCTAAGCATCTATTTTCCATCCCAGTGACAATCAGAAATCATTCTTTGCATTTATTTTTCAACTTTGTATTTGCCTGTGAACGAAATTGTAGCTGGCAAAAGATGCTTCATGTGAATTACTTGAACAACAATTTCTCATTGTGTTGAATTACATTGAAGCTGCTTGCTGGGAAATCTTCCACAGCCCAGTAACAGAGGAAGATATTGTTTTTTTCCACGACCATATAGTTAACCCACTTCTCTCCTACCAAAATGAACAGAGGGTCCTCTCTAAAATGAAGAAGAAAAGTTCTTCAAATCCTAATCATTAAGCATTTACCTATAGCTTATTAATATCTTGCGAACCAAAAGCCAGTTTATCTTCCCAAGTCGCCCCACTTTCTTTTTTGCTTCCCTACATCAGATTTTAACATTACTTGGCTTCTCAATGTTTGGAATACCTCTAGTAGCCAGCAAAGTAAGGAATCATGGAACCACAGCCTTAGCTAGCAATATTTTCATCTTGAAAAGTCACCTAGTCCAGAAAGTAGTTGAGAGGTTGAAATAATCATAAAGGTTCTAGAGTCATTCATAATACCGACCTGTTCCTAAATTCACCACCCACCGCTAGAGGGAGGGATGAACGAAAAAGGGCCAGTGCAAGTGGTGGTTACAGCATTTCTCCAAGGCAACATTTAAGGAAGCCCAGTTGAGGCTTTTAATGGGGTTTAAGTTGTTGGCTTTGCTGCTCACGAGTGTCAACTATTTCAGAGGCTCCTTGGAGGGGGCACTGCAGTTTATGGAAGTGCTAAACCCCCTCTACCTCTCTCCCTTCCTCCTTGGTGCTCCTGTGTCCAGAGTTGGTTCCTTCCGGTGGGTTCGTGGTCTGGCTGACTTCAAGAATGAAGCTGTGGACCTTCATGGGGAGTGTTACAGCTCTTAAAGGTGGCAGGGACCCAAAGAGTGAGCAGCAGCAAGATTTATTGTGAAGAGCAAAAGAACAAAGCTTCCACAGTGTGCTGGGGCGGGCGTGGGGGGGGGGGGGGGGGGAGCCGGGGGGAGGGGGACAGCTTTTGTTTCCTTATTTGTCCCCGTTCATGTCCTGCTGATTGGTCCATTTTACAGATCTCTAGCTAGCTACAGAGTGCCGATTGATGCATTTTTACAGAGCAATGATTGGTGCATTTTACAAACCTCTAGCTAGCTACAGTGTACTGATTGGTGTGTTTTACAATCCTCTTGTAAGACAAAAAAGTTCTCCAAGTCCCCATCCGACCGGGGAAGTCCAGCTGGCTTCACCTCTCACTCCCACCAATTTGGGGTGGCAAATGTAGACTCAATTCCTGCCACCTGCTGGTGGTGAGCTCCCAAAACCAACCTGCTGTCCTTTCTTTTGAGAAAAAATGGGGCTAATAGGACCAGCTCTCCCTGTTGTGAGCTGAGATATAGAATGTAGAAAGTACTTCATAAGCATTAACGTGCTGTACTGATACAAGCGTGTTTACTATTTTTATGCTGCTTCCTCTGTCTGCACACCGGGCTAGGGGAATGCCAAGCAGAAGCACCTGGTGCTCATAAACCCACCTTATCATCTCTAGAACCCTGATCTACAAGTAAATAAAGGATGAGCAAAGAAGGAAGGGAGTTGAACTTGTTAAATTCCTTCTTTCTGACTGTTGTGAGGCTGCAGCCTAATTTCCCTGAGGCTGACTTTAACGATTCTTAAGGCTTCAGGCACAGGATTACTTTCATGGCTGCTTACCATTAATTATAGGAAGAATCTACAACCCTAATCCGAAATCCTTTATCTGGCAGCAAAAGTGTGTGATTTCTCTAAAGACAGCTAATTTTTTAATCTAAAATAAATGGTTAAGCTGAAAAAATTGGTGCCTTTCTCAGTGTGTACATGAGGCATTGTGGTATAGAACAAAAAAGGCTGGCCGGGTGTGGTGGCTCATGTCTGTAATCCCAGCACTTTGGGAGGCTGAGGTGGGTGGATCACCTGATGTCAGAGTTCAAGACCAGCCTGACCAACATTAAGAAACCCTGTCTCTATTAAAAATACAAAATAGGCCGGGCGCGGTGGCTCAAGCCTGTAATCCCAGCACTTTGGGAGGCCGAGACGGGCGGATCATGAGGTCAGGAGATCGAGACCATCCTGGCTAATACGGTGAAACCCCGTCTCTACTAAAAAATACAAAAAACTAGCCGGGCGAAGTGGCGGGTGCCTGTAGTCCCAGCTACTCGGGAGGCTGAGGCAGGAGAATGGCATGAACCCGAGAGGAGGAGCTTGCAGTGAGCTGAGATCCGGCCACTGCACTCCAGCCTGGGGACAGAGCAAGACTCCGTCTCAAAAAAAAAAAAAAAAAAAAAAATACAAAATAGCTGAGCGTGGTGGCACATGCATGTAATACCAGCTACTCTGGAGGCTGAGGCAGGAGAATCGCTGAGAGGCGGAAGTTGCCATGGGCCGAGAGTTCACCATTGCACTCCAGCCTGGGCAACAAGAGCAAAATCCATCTCAAAAAAAAAAAGGGGCTGGACATGGATGCAAGTTCTGTCCCTTTCTAGCTTTATAAAAGAGAAACAACATAAGTCCCAGCCTCCCCACGAGACAAACCACACTGGGTGATAAATGAGATAATATGTATGTAGTTATAAAGAACCTGGGCTATGATGGCAGACACCCTGGTTTTCAAAGATTTGCCTTGCCATTTACTAGATAAGTGACATTGATCAGGTTAACCTTTCTAGGCCTCAGTTGTCTCATCTGTAAAACAAGGCTAATAGCAGTATCCGGTTTAGAGGATTGTTGTGAGGCTTACATTGTAAATGCGGTTGATGCACTGAGAATGGTGTCTGGCCATAATAAGCACACAGTAAACATTAGCTTTTTTTAGTACAAAGAACGTAAATAAGAGTTGAAGACTATAATGCACTCTGCACATTTCATTAGCAATGGGGTCACCATTTATAGACAAGTAAAGTCTCAGCTCAGCTTTGCAGCTTATCATCACAGAGGCAGGGAACAGAGCTAGCTTGTCAAGGGTCTTCTCAGGAGGAAGTGGGGAGGTACCCCATGATGCAAGGTGATGGGGAGGGAAAGAGGGGACATAAAGATTCTGTAGAAAAGTTGGCTCCGAGTAATGGGAGGGTGTGGGGAAGAAAGGAGGGGGCAGTAAGGATTCTCATTATAGGACTGGCCGGGAATGGTGTGGCCAGTGATTCAGGAAGTGGGGAAAATGGGAAGAGACTTCTGTGGAGGGCGCCAATTCAGATAGGACGTGGCCTAGACAAGGTGGGGGCATCTCAAAGCGACACCAAACCTGGGTGAGATCATGTCTGGAGCCACAGAAGGATGAAGCAGTTTATATTTAAATGCCATGGCAAAACAACACCTCCACCATTACACCCTCTATTCTCATTCAAGTTCTTCGGAAGAAAGGAAAAATATGGTAGGGTTCATTGCTATTCAGTTTTGAAGTTGAGCCTGCATTTAGACACAGGAGCCTGGGAGAGTGGGTCATTTTCTTTGACACAATTATTAAGGAAAACATTTTAAATGATTCCTTGAGTCCCCCAGTGGCCCAGGTGGAAGGTGCTGTTTCCTGGTACCTGTCCAGTCCTCTGAGCTTTTCTCTCAGCTTCCAAACGCTGCAGTTGACAACTAGCAGATCCTATTGGTAGTGCCCTGTGGCCCACACTCCTTGGTAACGGTGAGAGTGGGGAGTAATTAGGAGCGGCTGCCATGGGTCAGGCATTCAGGTCAAGGCCGAGGATGGTGGCCAGGGCCACAGAGCCAGGGGAGGGTGGGGACCCAGCAGGCCTGTGGCTGGCCGCTTTCTGCGCGCTCGAGCCACTGGGCCCTGGGCGGATGGAGGGCCGGACAAGGCCCTCTGCTGGGGCCGCGGCGATCTTGCAGCGCCTGGACACTGAGGCTGGGGCACCAACAGTCCGTGGGGCTCCCGACGTATTCCTCTAACTTCCCCTTTCTCTCTTTTCGGTCTGGGGCCTTTTCAACACCCTCTGTGGTCGGGGAGAGCTGGCGCAGAAACCGGCAGGCGGCAGAAGCCTCAAGCAGCTCTGACCTCTGGCACCTCCCCAAGGCCCAGAGCATAACATCTGTCCCCAGAAATCCCCAGGCGGAGAAGAGCGCGCGCCAAACCCTTCCTGGGTAGTCAGTATTCTCCCTTCCTGGGAAGAGCCTGCCCTCTGAGGCTTGGGCACCGGGGTTCCCGAGCGCCGGGTCCGAGCCCCGCGGGGGCGCCTCCGCACCCCATCTCCGCGCCCGGCGCAGAGCCGCCAGTCTCCGCCGCGGGGCCCCATGACCCGCAGCGCCACCTAGGGGCCGGGCGCCGCCTCCCTCCCTCAGGGGCACCCCCCGTACTCCGCAAGGACTCCCCGTCTCCCCAGTTCTCCCGGCAGCCGGACCCTCCCCG
Organism: Macaca fascicularis; assembly: GCF_037993035.2. Taxonomy (NCBI): domain Eukaryota; kingdom Metazoa; phylum Chordata; class Mammalia; order Primates; family Cercopithecidae; genus Macaca; species Macaca fascicularis. The sequence goes on from NC_088381.1 coordinate 76,599,599, forward strand.
CCTCGGCCGCCGGGCCGCCCTCCGCGTCCCAAGCCCGCCTCCCGTCCCTCCCCGGGGGCGCACCGGCAGCGGGGAGCGGCGCGGCGAGGGCGCGCAGCGGCGGCCCAGGCCCAGGCCTCCGGGCTGGGGCTGGGGCTGGGGCTGGGGCTGGGGCTGGGGTTGAGGGGTTGAGAGCAGGCGCGGCCGGCGGGCGAGGGGAAGCGGACGATGGCAGCGGCGGGCGGTCGCGGGAGGCGAGGCGGCGGCGGCGGCGGCGGCGGCGGCGGGCGGCGCGAGGAGCCCCTGTGATTGGCACAGCCGGAGCCGGAGGAGGAGGCGAGGGGAGGGCGGAGGCGGGGGAGGAGGAGGAGGAAGGGGCGAGCGCGGCGGCGGCGGCGGCGGCGGCGAGGAGCTGTGCTTTCCACCTCTCCAGCCCCGGCAGGACGGGGGCGGCAGCCGCGAGCCCGGGGCGGGGACAGCACGCAGCCTCGAGGCGCGCACCCCCACCGGGCAGCGGCCCCGACACCCGGGGCGAGCGGGAAAGCGGCAGCGGCGGCGGCGGCGGCGGCGGCGGGGGAAGGATGCAGGGGAAGAAGCCGGGCGGCTCGTCGGGCGGCGGCCGGAGCGGCGAGCTGCAGGGGGACGAGGCGCAGAGGAACAAGAAAAAGAAAAAGAAGGTGTCCTGCTTTTCCAACATCAAGATATTCCTGGTGTCCGAGTGCGCCCTGATGCTGGCGCAGGGCACGGTGGGCGCCTACCTGGTGAGTCCCTGAGCCAACTCCGCCGTGGGCCCCTTCCCCAGCCCGGCTCCCGAACGGCCGCCTGGCACGAGAAGGGGGCCGCCCGGCGCTGGGGGCAGGCGGGCATGACCTCGGTCCGGCGTGGAGGTTGGCGAGTGGTGCAGAGGCGGCCGCCGGGGGAGCTGCCGGCCGGGGCTGCCAGCGAGCGGGTAGCGGGCGGGACCGTTGATGCCGGTAGCAGCTCGCGCGCGCCCTGCTGGGGCTGGGGGTGCTGGAGGACGAGAGGCGGCGGGCAGGTGGGCGTAAAACTATTCCTCTCACCCGCTTAAGAGCCGAGCGAGACGGTGACTTCAGGGCTCTCCTTGGAGAGGAAAGCAATCGGGGTTTGCAGGTGACCCGCACATGGGAAGAAAAACCAGTTAGCATCCTGCGTCCTCTACTCTCCATTGCATCCTCCTCGAGAACAAATCTATTATGCATCATTTTCTCCGGGCGCTTTCTACATCCGCCAATTACAGGGGGATATAACAGCTTAGAGTAAAATGCTCCCTAGTGTGGCCCTGACCTGAGTCGGGGCTGCAGGGGGATTATTCCCACTCGGCATCCCTATAGCCCTCTTTCAGCGTCTGCGATAAAGTTACGGTACCTAGAGAGCAGCTGCGAGTTTGTGTAGTTCCTGCTATCCACTCTTAGTGCTAAATTCCCCATCGTGGTCTGTCGCCCACAGAAGGTTGCACCATTTTGCACAATGAATATGTATTTTATTTGCCTCCAGAAAGGGGATGTTAATGCTCAGAGGGCCCATGGGTGCATAACATTTCAGAGGAAACAGCTTGTAATGACTCAGCACTGTCAGGTACCTACTTTGTCGCTTTTGCCTCCCCTCCTCAGGTGGTCCCAACTTGAGTTCCAGAGAGCGTGCTTCCACACCTGAGTACAGTCCTGTCTAAACGGGAAAAATTTTTTTAGAGTTTATAGTGTTAAATCATTACTTGGCTATTGACCCGCAACTGGAATCAAATGTCATAGACTTTGAGTATTCCTGAGCAAGTTTGATGGAGATAGAATTGGACAAGATTTTGGCCATTGAATAACCACATCTAGAGATAGAACCACGCGTATCCTGATGCTATGATTAATCCCTCATTCCTGGCCTTGGGGTAAAGTTAATGAGGGCCAGACACTGGGGGTTCTATACCATTCATAAACTATCTCTTAAGGCTCAGGGCTCACTGTTAAGGGGAAATACAAACAGTGCTTGGTCTCCGGTGTTAAGTAAGTTAGGTGGTTGTGAGAGAGAAGGTCTTCAAACTCAGCTCTGTTCCTGGGGTGACAATTTTAGGGCTTTTGAAAATCAAATACATTTCTGTTGCTCCTTCTGAGACGAAAAGCGTTTACGTCCCGGTCTCTGTCTTGTGCATTTGTAACTTGTAGACTGCAAGTGAACCCTGTAGTCAAAAGCACACCTTGTTTTCTGTTCTATAAAATAACACTTATTGTGCCTATAGTTATAATATGCAGTTGCAGACAGTACATATTGGCCCTTGGAATTTGAGGGATAGGGGATAATTGTGTTTTGGGAGTCAGTTTATCAGCCTTTCCTTAGGGGGAATTTGACTGTTAAAATATTTAAGTACATGTATTACAGAGATGCAAATACACATTAATAAAATATATGTGGGTCTGTACTGTGACATATGCAAAGTACATAATACCTAACCGGGTCTATGTTTAAAAGGAGGTAATTAGTATATCAACAGCTGCCTCCAGTTTAACGGTTTGTTTGCCTCAAACCAGTTTTGATCAGTAGAGTGCATTATTCATGTGTGGCAAACACCAACAGAACTTTTCACCCCAGGAATGATAAAAGGACGGGCTTACTATTTTTCGGTTGCAATGATCTAAGGATTTGACAAAGAAATGAAGCCGGTCTGCAACTAGATGAATGACCTAGCTCCTTTAGAAAGTTAAGAAGCCGAGTACTCCTGGAGTGGTGGACTTCTGAAGGCAGGGCTGGCCCCAGGAGATAGGAGGTTGACTTTAATCCCAGAACAGGGGAATGACAGGCAGAGGAGGAATTTGGTCCACCTGGTGGTGGCATCCTGGCACTTCTAGCCTTAGCTGATGGAAAGCCTGGTTGGGTGGGGTAGGGTAACAGGAGTCAACAGGTGACTTGCAGAAAGCAGCTGGAGGCCCAGGAGAGGACAGGCCTAGGAAATTGAATTCATTTTGATTACTAGGAGTGGAGGCATAAGGCTCTAAGGGCTCTGCTTTGCCCGGCTGCCCTCGTCTTTGCCTTGCCATCGGAGCCTCATGAAAATAAATAGTTGGCTTGTCAGGGTTGACTGACTCAGCTTGCTGTGGGCTTTGCTCTTCTGGGCCACTTCAGAGTTTTCTCTTCATCTGTTATTTGGGAGATGGGGAAAAAAAGTTTGCTCCTTCAGCCATGCGAGACTTCTCTGTGGATAATTGGAGAATGAAATATTGCAGGCTGTTTGCAGGAAAGGCAGATTTCTTCCTTTTAATTCATCATGGCTTTCTTAGGAAACCTGAGACCCTGTAGGGGACCACAGGGCAGGGTCCACGTGCTAAGTGTGCGTTATGTGTGATCTTTACATTGGCAATCAGCCTGCCCCTCTAATGAGGCATTTCCAGATACCTGAGGAAGGGCTTGCCTTGGGACAGTGCCAGCAATGCTCCCTTTCACAGAGAGGAGAGTGATAACAAATTCTATGCCAACGACATTATTTCCTATTAGATTCCCAGAGTCCACCTTCTTATTTCATCTCCCAAGGTGCCTTAAAATTTTGCAGTTTCATTTGCTTATTTTTTCTGAAAAGACAAATTTCCCAGTGTCCTGAATGACACTAGTGTAGGCTTCCCAACTGCAGAACTGAGCAGAAGGTTGCCTGTGATTTAAGAAGCAACTTTGAGAGGGAGGACTCGTGTGTGTGTGTGTTTGTGTGTCTGTGTGTGTGTGTGAGAGAGAAAATGTGTGTGTGTGTGTGTGTATGTATGCATGTGTTAGTTTTCCACCAAGAACCTGCCCAGGGAGGAAACTCAAGAGAAAACTGTATTGTATGTAAGAAGGCCATCAATTGTTGACTAGACTGGGGACCTGCAACTTTTGCCTTGGTGTCAGGGAGTACAGAAAGACACTGATCCTGAAAGCTAGACTCAGTGATCTAGATAAAGGAACCCAGGTACAACCTGGGCCAACTGTGGATTCTGAAATCTATTACAGTTACAAACGTCTTCACTGGAAACCATGCTTCAGATAAGGCAATAGTCACAGGGATGTTCTATCATAGTCACCTAAACCTCCTAACTGGCTATGAAATAATTTTTGCAGCATAAGAGGAGAGGCCTGCTCACTTTGATAGTCATTTTGTATGGAACGGAGAATGCAATTTAGTTTTCTTCTACTTGGGTTTTGGCTTCGAGTGACTCCAGTCCTGTTTGCAAGGATGTAACATGTGCTTAAGTCTTGGACTGGTTGGAGAAGATGCAGGCATATGAGAACTGCATGGAGAGAAAGTCATTTGGCATGTGCTTATTGGTGCTTTGCAGAGACCCCCTAAAATGTTTTAAGCCACTTGCTGAGGGTAGCCCTGCTTATAGAAGTTTCTGTGTGGTATCAAATTACTGAGGACTGGAGTAGATAAGGGTGTGTACAGGAAATTAAAACCTCTGACACCTCTAGATGATTAGATTGAGGCATACATACAAATACATTCGAATTTCCTCAGGTTGAAAACTGAAAAAAGGCCAGTCTAGTTTCCTGGGTGGGGCACCAAGGGTGTTCCTATGAAGAAGGGGTAGGCATTTCCCTATTTAGAGTTATAGAAAAATAAGTTTGAGGTTGTGGTGACAAAATAATGACATCGATGACTGAATGTGGTTAATGAGGCTCTGTCTCACTGCTTTGTAGTCACACTTTTTCAGCTTGAGAACAGTCAGTGGGCTTACAATTAATGGGTGAGGTGAAACTGCTAGATTTGTTATTCCTTTTTTTTCCTAAAGAAACATCATTTTGAAGATGAGTTTTTGCATATTCAACCCAGAAGCAGACAGCTGAGGAAACTGTCTGTTGACATTTTCAACAGAGAGAGACATTTTTGAAGTCCTTGTCAAATTACTATGATGACTAAGGTGACCATATTTTATTTAATCAAATTATTTGATACACTTATGCTTACTCAAAGTGACAAATTCCTTGCCATTTCCATAATTACTGTGTAGCCCCAGGTAGTAAGAAATAAAATTACCTTGATTTTTTTTTCCCTTATAGCTTGGTTTAAAATGTTAATTATTAAGGGAAAAAGATATTTCTGAAAATTATCTTCAGCCAGCTTTGTGTATTTATCTTTGTTTCTGAGGGAGTTTTTGTTGGTGTACTTAACAATGGGAGAAACTGAATTAGTTGTAAAATGAGCCAGGGCTCTATCCTGCATTTTGTTAACTCTTCCCCTCATTCAATTTTAGACACCTTATGAAAAGGATCGCCGAGAGGCCTCCCTGCAGCAGCACCGCCTTGCTAATCAATTGCCCAGCATTTGCAGCTCATCTTGCGTGCTGCTGGAATCGCGTTTTCTATTATGCTGCATGGGCTTCTTCTTGCACGAAGTCACTGGCGAACTGCTGTGCAAAGGCAGCCTCATCAAGAGGGTCTCTGTGAATTTATTTTGCACACCTAAAAGCAAACTTTGAGGTGCTGCCTTGATCACGGAATGTATTCTCTTAACAGATTGGCCTGGATGAACAAGGGTAGTATTGCAAAAATGATGAAGATACAGATGCATTTCATGCAGAAATAGTGAAGAATAAAACTCCCTACTAGCTGCATTTCTCTGGCTTTAGTTCCAACTTGCGCAGATTTCACTACGTGTATCATTTAATAAGCATGTTTCTCTAAAGTGGAGTCAAAGTACCTCTCTTTTGCATGTGTACTCTATTCTGTACATTGCTGTATGCATTGCGTATTTACATATGTGTTCATGTACAGGGTTGCATGCAATGAATATTGTATGCCATACTCTTTGAAGGTGCAAAGGGACATTTCAATGGTAACTTTGATTGTATGGTTGACACACGGATTTGGGACCCGTTCTTCCCTGAAGAAAATCTCTGTATTTTCTTGCCTCTCAGAAATGCCTTTGATAATCTGTAGGCTAGAAAGATAGCATCTTTGCTCTTTCAGTTTACTTTTATTTTCGGTTTCTATGTCTGTATCTGCAAAATAGATATAAATGGGAAAAACAGTGGAATCATGGCCCTTGGTTCATGGGATAAATGAATTGATGTGATTCAAAGACACTTGTATTTTATGTAGCCTAAGTGTTTATGTGTTAGCATGAGACAAATTACTGTTTAATGGTTAAAACTCCAAGTTAAATGATTACAGTTCCAAGGTGGAGAATGGCAAGTGTCTGTGGCAGCTGTCGCTTATTCGATGAGTGTCAGAAAACTGGGATTCATGCCTATGTCCTTCCCTTACCTGCTCTGTGACCTTGAGCTGTTTACTTAACCTCTCTGTACCTCACTTTTTCATTTTATAACTGGGATTATAATAGTACCCACCCTCCATTTTGCTGTGAGGATGAACTGAGTCAGTACATGTAAAGCACCTTGAACAATATCTGGCACATAGTGAGTGCCCAGGAAATATTAGCTATTACTATTATTAATAATATGATTATGCATATTTGCTGCAAACATAATAACTATGTAGCCCCAACTGATGAGAAATAAAATTATTTCAATCAAACTTTGGTTTTGGTTTAGTGAATTACATATTCAAGTAGTTTCCTATTCTGCATGAACATTTTTGTCTGGGAGGTAAAAAGTTTTTAAGGGCAAGTAATAAGCAAAATATCAGTTGCTAATTCTGTTTATTCCCTTATAAATATGGCAGTCTATTTCATCTTAAAGATGCTGTAAAAATTAGTCACATGGGAGAGGAGCCTGTTGCAGGAATGGTGATTCATGTTGATCATTTACAGTCCATGAGTACTTGAAGGAGGTTAAAGCAGGGCAGGCAGGACTGACTGGGAGGGGCAGGTGCCCTGATGCTTCACTTTGGGAGGTCCTCAGTGTCTCTTGCTGTAGTCTATGGCCACTGGGTGCTGAAGGCTGCGGGTAGGTGATGTTAGACTGGGAGTTGGAAGACCTGGATGTGAACTTAGACTTGCTACTTCCCAGCTCCTGGCAACTTGACTTACCCGAGCCTCAATGGCCTCATCTGAAAAATGGGGATAATGATAGAGCTTATCTTACAGATGCTTGTGAGGTTTAAACAAATAGTCATGTGATAGAGTACTTCTCATAGGGTACGGTATTCCACAGTTGCTTTAACAGTAATGGCATAACACTGCTCGTTGACATTAGCACCAACAAAAGCCCATCCTAGGGAGCTGAGGATTTGGAATATTATGTGAGGCCAAGGCTTCTGTTTCCTAAACTGGTGATCTGGGCTCCTGAAGCTTGCTCTGCTTCACTGGCTGAAAGGCTGAGTGACCAATTCAAGGGAGCCGAAGGTGTCAGGAGGGGGAGGACAAAGGGACATATGTTGTGGACATATGCTGCCCTCCAGGCAGCCTTGTTTAAAACGTGCCTCCGCAGAGCTCAGCCTTGGTTGCCCAGAGTGGCTCAGGTCTCACGCCTTGTCTGCTGCCTTCACCTCGCCTTCTCTTGCAGTACTAAGTGGACTCTGGCAAGCAGGTCTGTGGGCATTTCCCCACTCTTGGTCTTTTTCTTGGTTTCTCATAAGCAGAACAAGGGACGTGTTCCTCCAATCTGGTTTCCCATCCCGTGGATTCATCCATCTTGGCTTATGGACATACTTTTTGCACCACACCACTCCTGTTCCTTCTGTAGTCTTAGAAGCAGCCTTTCTACCCCCAGTCTGGTCACACCTGTCCTTGCAAAGGATAGAGAAGGAACTGGGCCTTTCTCAGTGAATCAGGTGGCAGTGTATGTTTTAGGTGAGTTTTTAGATTCGCCTTCAAATGCCACAGGCTTCAGGAGAGAATCTGTACTCAGAAGACCACAGAGCCCTAAAGCCCGGTCACTCTGATGACTTTGCTGAGGGAGTAACTGTGTGTAAAGCACTGAATCTAGTGCAGCCACAGGTGTGGAGTGAGCAAGCCTGGGGAGCCTTCATCCGTGAGTTCCAGTGACAACACAGAGACTGGAAACATTCCCGTGGATGTGCACAGAACCTCAGCAGTTGGTGACTCCCAACTTCTTTATTTAGGTTCATTCTTTGTGGTTTTGAGTCGAGTGCCTCTGAAAAGGGAAGCCCTTACTAACTGAGGACTTAGCAGCTCAATTGTTTAGTGGAAATGGTGTTACCAGCCTCGTTATTTCCCATATGACTGGGCGTTCCTCTTTAAACACGGATTAGTTGGTCATTAGTATTTTCCTGGACTTAGGCAAAAGTTGCACTTATTCCTCCTAGTCAAGACACATGGAAAATATTTAAAAGCAAAAGGTAACTTAGGCTGCCATAAGCCCCGCTTTTGTTGTTATTTCGAGACAGGGTCTTGCTCCATCGTCCAGGTTGGAGTGCAGTGGCAGGATCACAGCTCGACCTCCCAGGCTGAAATGATCCTGCCACCTCAACCTCCTAAGTAGTTGGGACTGCAGGCACATACCACCAAGCCTGGCTAATTTTCTTCTTATTTTTTTTTTTTGGAGAGATGGGGTGTGGGGTGGTTTCACCATGTTGCCCAGGCTGGTCTTGAACTCCGGGACTCAAGTGATCCACCTGCCTTGACCTCCCAAAGTGCTGGGATTGCAGGTGTGAACCATGGTGCCTTGCCAGCCCTACATTTTTCAGTGGGGTAGGGTGGGTAGGGTGGGGCGGGTGGGGCGGGAAGGAGTGTGAACTCATGTTTCCCCTTTGCCCTCGTGATTTCCTTTATAAATACCCCTGTTGTGCCTCTTCAGTACTCTCCTTTTCATGATGTAATAGCCCAAGTGGCATTTTAAGTTATCTGGTAATGGACTCAGCGCACTGACTGTAATGATGAAGTCTTATTTTTTTAATTAATTTTTTTTTTTTTTTTTTTTGGAGACAGTCTCACACTGTCCCCCAGGCTGGAGTGCAGTGGTGCGATCTCAGCTCACTGCAACCTCTGGCTCCCGGGTTGAAGCGATTCTCTTGCCTCAGCCTCCACAGTAGCTGGGACTACAGGTGCGTACCACCACTTGGCTAATTTTTTGTGTTTTTTAAGCAGAGATGGGGTTTCACCATGTTGGCCAGGGTGGTCTCAAACTCCTGACCTCAAGTGATCCACTCACCTCAGCCTTAGCATTGGTTCTTGTTAAAATCTTTGCCCTCTGAAAATTCTGAGAATAGGCTGTGCCCATAAGCCCATCCCAATAGGCAGTGATGTGACTACCACATTTGTTCTGCCAGGTTGTCCTTTGGGACAACTTTTGGATGTCTGGATAACGAACCTGTCCAGATAGCCCTTGAGACTTTCTTGGTAGCTCTAAAGACTGTTCTGGCTCTCCATCCATCGATACCTAAGTTTCTAGTTGTGCAGAGTGTGAAGAAATGAGCAGGGGCTGATCAGGCTTTCAACAGATAGTTCCAGAGAAAATAATAGAAGGCAAACTAAGTCACTGCTCATGTAACTACAGGAACTTGAGGAAGTTAGAAGTGATTATTTTTACCTCCATTTTTGCACTTGCAAGGTTGATATAGGGAGAAGTGTCACAATGATGTTTTTCATTTAAAGACTACTGTAAATATTCATGGGAATGGCTATTGTCTTTCACCCCCTTTGCAAGAGGCTTATGTAAAATAGGCAGGCTGTTTCTAATTGTTGAATTTCTCTCCCAACTTCAGCTGATTAGAAGGAGAAATTACCACCTTGAATATAAGCAGGTTGAAATTGGGAGAGCTGCCCTCGGCTGATTATATAAGCTATAAAATACAGCACCTGAAGTCTTGTGTTTACTCTGCAAAGAATTCCCCTAATGAAGATGAAAATTTCTAAGCAGCATGGACCCATATGTGTTTATTATGTAATATTCAATTATGGCGATCCAACCTGTAAAATAAACAATGGGGTTGATTAGTTAATCTCTTTGTTGGCTTTCGGGTCAGAGAATTGTTTAAAGTAGATCCACAGAGCCACCTAGAGCTGTCCCCCTGGAACTCGGCTGGCTGTGGTGTCAGCACCAGTTCCCCTTCTCTCCAGTGGTGCAGGAGGCTTGTCCTGGGTCTGTGGTCACTGTAGCTTTCAAGGTTGTGGAGGGCAGGCCTCCCTTAAGGCTGGCTTTCAAGGTTGCTTGTGCAGTGTGGTGGGATGGTCGTGAGTACAACCACTGCCGGTTGTGACGACACCATCCTTTGGCCGTTTCATTTCTCAAAGTGCTGCTGTGATAGCACTCAGAATTTGCTGTGTCTTGTGGGATGATTTGCATAAGCAGCATGTATTCCAGTGTGGCACATCACACTATCCTCTTCTTGAAGCTATACATGCGTGGGGTGCACAGCACACCACACGGTCAAGTTCAGATTTCCATCCGCCTCCTGAAATGCAGGAAAGGAGCATTTTTTTTTTTTTTTTGGCCAAAGTGACGATTAAGGAGAAGAAACTTAAAGGGAGCCAGACCCATGAAGCAGATGTAGAAGAGCTTCAGACAAGCCTCTCCCGTCCTTATGCAAAAAATTGAAGGCAGGACCCCTGACTTATTGTGTGGCATGTTGTGTCGCCTCCCCAGTGCTGGTAAATACTTATGTAGGTTGGGAGGCTTCACATGCCAATGACAGTTTCTCAGCCAGCCAAAGGGAGGATTTCTTTTGGAAACAAAAACCATAAATTGGCACCATTCCTTTACCTTTGCCAAGCTGTATATATGCATTAGGGAGATGCATATAAATAGATCAAAAAGCCAGTGTGCAGTTTTGCAGCTTTGCAGCTTGCACTTGATGGAAGCAGATGAGGAGGTTCTCCTTGCTGCACAGGCTCAGAGTGGCACATGGAGCCAGCAGTGCTTGGGCTAAATCCAAATACAACCTTGTTCGATTTCTAGAGATGGACATGTGGAATGGACTGTCCAACAGGCATATTGTTTCTGTGTCCCAGGGTTGGCCTGTTTTTAGGTCTTCTTAAGTATAACATTGTAGAATCTCTGCATTTGTTGCTTTCATGTTAGGCAAAATCAGGGCACCGAATTGAGGCACTTACCCAAATGTGCAGCCCCACCCTCCCGAGCCAGCTCACATTCCTTGGCAGGTATAAGCAGGTGAGCAGTCAGGAAGCAAAGTCAACTGATAGTTTTATTTTGGGGAATAACGATTATAAATAAGTATAAATAAAAATATTGTTTTGGTGAATGCTGGGGAAAAATTACTTCTCTTATTCTCTTTCAAAATGTTCCTCCTCTTTTTTTTTTTTTTTTTTTTTTTTTGGTCTAAGTAGGCTTAATGCTTTCTAAGAGGCACCCTACCTATCCTCAATGGAGTGAGCAGATAATATATATACATTTATATTTATTTGCCTTCTGATACTTAGGATTTCATTGGGGAATACTTCTGTATTTAAAAATAATAGTGACAGGGAGGTGATTAAAAATAGCTCAAGGGCTTGTGGCACCCAAGGCTATCAGGGGAGCTATTTTGTGTGACAAGTGAAACATTTAAATCCCCCAAAAGGAAGCTGAGTGTTCTCCTGTTGCGGTCTGTCGCCCTGGTGGCTACTTTTTGCACCCAGTGAGCCGAACTGGGATGGTCACAGGTGTTCATTTCCGCTCTGTCACCTCCTGATTGTTTGTTTTCTTCCTACCTCCCTCCACTGGCCCCTGACCCCATCAGTGTCACGCCTCACCATCCCTGACAGGATGTCACAGTCACGTGGGTGGGGCCTCTGGGAGTCAAGACCTAGGCCATTCCTGAGTGGGACCGTCATGCCAGGCATTTGCCATGGGCAGTGTCCTTTCTGCCCCTTCCATGGTTGGTCACCCACCGTCCCTATCCAGTGGAGAATGGAGCCGGGTGTGGTCTCTTACAAGCCTTTCAGATCCAATTCCACCTCTCACCACAGATTGTATGTGATTCCTGCCTTCCTGGAATAATTCTGAGGTCTTTTGTACTTTATTTGGGAGCAGGAATAAATGGGGACTTCATATTTTATTTAAACCTCTCCTTTTGTAGAGTTTGTAGGACAGTAGGATTATTCCCTAACATTTTCACTATCTCAGATGTTAGACCAAAATTGGGTCATATTATAAGTGAGAAAATGACTTTTACAGTTTATCTGTTGGTGAGGTGGACATGGACCTGGAGGGGAGAGGGTGGATGAGATGATGGGCATTTCAGAAGGTAAAAACCAGGTATATTTATTAACTAGGGCTGCTGTAACAAATTACCACGAACTGGGTGGCTTGAAACATCAAATTTTTTGTCTCACAGTCCTGCAGGCCAGAAGTCTTAAAATCACGGCATCAGCAGAGCCGTGCTCCCTCTGAGACCCTGCATAGAACTCTTCCTTGCCTCTTCCTGGCATCTGGGGGTGGCCAAGGGTCCTTGGATTCCTTGGCTTGCAGCTGCATCACTCCCATCTCTGCCTCTGCTGTCACATGGCATTTCCCCCATATCTCTCTCTCCTCTTCTTATAAGGACACCAGTCACATTGGATTAGGGCTCACCCTAATGACTTCATGTGACTAGCTTACATCTGCTAAGTCCTCGTTTCCAAATCAGGTCACATTCACAGGCACTAAGAGTTAGGACTTCAGTATATCCTTTTGGGGAAAACAATTTCAGTTCATAACACCAGAGAAGAAAAAGAGCAAAGGCCCCTAAAACAGTCTGTGTGTACAAAGAAAGGCAAACTCTGTCTTCTTAAGTGTTTGGGTGGGTAGGAAGATTGTCGGATATTCCTAAGAGAGTCATTCATACCCAAAGATAACATTTCAGTCTTCACAGAAATGCTGACAGTCCCTGTTTTCTTTCTGTAAGAAGGTAACCATGTTTCTCTCTGGGGTAGTGGTGGTTAGACTTGCAGGAATGAACCTAGTTGGATGATTCATTAGCTTTGAACACATCATTTGCTCTTTCTGGGCCTAGCTGAATGCTGGGATTGGACTGATAATCACGTCATTTGATTAAGGAGAATGCATGTAAAAAAAAAAAAAAAAAATCTTAGACAGCTATGTGGGTGAGGAATATGTGTTTGTGTATTTACTGTGTGTATGTACATAGGTACTCATCCATGTTCCCATCCCTGACACCCAGAATTACTTAGCAGGAATCAGGGCTGGTAAAATCTCCAGCTGGTACTGTCTCCTTCCTGAAGCCCTATCCAATTCAGTGAGACCAAAAGAGACTTTATCACTGTGTGCTGTGCCAGCCAGTCTCAGATTTGGCCAGGTGTGTATTAAGTTAGGACCAGACATCTGCATTCTGATCTCATTCATCTCTGTGGTTTTTTTGGTGGGGGTGGGAGTGATATGGTTCTCAGAATTTCTCGGCGCAGGCTCCTTTTTTGAAAAAAAAAATGTCAGCTTGATCTCTGCCAAACTAATTAACTTCGACAACTTCCTTAAGTGCTGCAAGCAATTTAGAGTTGAGTAAGGCGTGTTCTTGGCCCTCATGGAGTTGATATATCCTTGGGGGGGAGATGGCATGTTTATAATTTTTTCATTAATGACTCATTCATTAGGACATTTCAGGTCCTGGGCCAGGTGGCAGCCAAGCCCTCTGGAAGCCTCACGTCTGGTCTAGTTGTGTTACAATAGATCAGACTAAAAATAGAAGCAAAGCATTGGGCCAGGGTGGGAGATGGGCCTAGGTAGACTGGTCAGAGATATAAAATAATTTTCTCAACCTTGGTTGGGGATAGATCCAAGGGTAGCAAGATGTCAGGTGGAACTGTTAGTAAGAGGCTGGCTGCAGAGAGTCATTGGAGGCGGCATGTGATTGGAAAACCTGGGATGGAGAAGGGGAGGGCTGGAAACCCAGGGCCAGAACTGGGCTGGGGCATGTCAGGGCTGGCACTGCAGAGCGCCACTCTAGTTAGCAGCATGGAGGCTGTTGGCATCTCTCTTGGCCAAACTTGGATCCCTCTGCCCCTCCTCCCCTGCTTTGAAGTGGTGTGGTGAAATGTGGCTGGAAGTCAGTCTGCTAGTCTGTGGAGGGAACTTCACCCAGGGCATGCTCAGACTCGGCTAGAAGCAAGCATGGCTTCATTGCATTCTGAGGCCAGGGGGCTGAAGGATGCAGAATGCTTGTTGTACTGGAATGCCGTGCTCACCAGGATGGGTGCCACATGGCGGGCGGGGGGGGAGCTAGAGGGTCCTGGGCCTGAGGACAAAATGACACCTCTGTATTGAACCTCTCTTTGGCACATATACAAATGAGATTTGTGCAAGATGAGCTGACATTAGGAAAGGTCCTATTATGTTTGACTTTAAAAAAAAAAAAAAACACTTTTGCTGAACCTCGGATATATCAGTTCTAGATAACTTTAAAGCTGGTAACAGAACAAACTGTGTTCACACACAGGAAATGTCTCCAAACAAAAAGTGGGTGTGCAGTTTACAGTTTAAAAATTGGATGAAGGCCCTTCAAACTTCCCCTCCTGTTCTCCTTGGGAAGAGCTTGGCAGGCTACTGAGAGAGGCCACTCCTCCCTGGTATAGGTAGTCATTGGGGCCTGGGAAGGAAGGTAGCCTGTGAGTGGAGCTGCCTGGTGACTGGGATGAGGCCCCAGGTGATCCTGGGGCTGGGAGGCTGGTGGAGGTTTCCTTTCAGCTTCAAGGCCTATGTGAAAGGTTGTGCGAGTCAGATCAGGAAGCATTTCTGCACTGTTGCTCTAAGCCGGTGGCCAGCCGATCCGAGCACTGGCTGAGCCGGCTGGAAAGCCCTGTGAGCATCCTGTGTCACTATCTTTATATATTCATCACTTGGCTCTAGAACTTCAAGTTCATGCTTTTTTTTTTTTTTTTTTTAATGGGGATGGAGTCTCGCTTTGTCACCCAGGCTGGAGTGCAGTGGTGGGATTTCGGCTCACTATAACCTCTACCTCCTGGGTTCAAGGAATTCTCCCGCCTCTGCCTCTCGAGTAGCTGGGATTACAGGAGTGCACTAGCACACCCAGCTAATTTTTGTAGTTTTAGTAGAGTCAGGATTTCGCCATGTTGGCCAGGCTAGTCTTGAACTCCTGACCTGAGGTGATCCGCCTGACTCAGCCTCCCAAAGTGCTGGGATTACAGGCATGAGCCACCACGCCTAGCCGGCTTTTTTTTTTTTTTTAAATATAAAGACATTACTGTTTTACTTATTACACAAGGAATATATGTGATGTTGACAATTTGGAAAATACAAATAAACATAGATAACATTAAAAAAAATCATCCATAATTCAAAGAACCTGGAGATAAACTGTGAACATTTTGGCGTGGGTCCTTTAAGTCCCTCTCCGTCTACCCGCATTGACGCATGACTTCCAGGCCCACGCGGTGGGAAAGGATGTGGGCTTTGGGGTCTTTGAAGTCCATGTCTGTGGCTGGTTAGTCTTGTGTGGCTTTGGGCATTTTGCTTTCCCTCTCTAATTCTCAATTTCCTCATCTCTAAGATTGGGATGATATTTATACTTTCAATGATCTTGTGAATACCAAATGAGAGAATCCATCCAAAGTACTCAGCCCGTGCCTCTCTGCAGTATGTGCTACTGTCGTGATTTTTAAAAAGTAATAAAATTGGATCTCACTATAAATTCTGTTTAGGAACCTACTCTTTCCTCTAAATCATTCTGATGGCTTTTCTGCAACATCAGATGTTCTTCTCTGCTGTCATAGTTTCAAATGAAAAATGACTTTATTGTTTTTATAAAACAATACATATTCATCATGAAGAAAAGTTTACGTAAAAATGTTTTTAAAAATTCCAAATCCCCCATTCAGAAATAATCATGACTGGTGGTGGGGTTTGAGAAGTGACTGTTAACTGCACCTTCCTCTCTGGGATTATAGGCAGGAGCATGGTGGCTCGTGCCTATAACACAGTACTTTGGAAGGCTGAAGTGGGAGTATCACTTGAGCTCAGGAGTTTGAGACCAGCCTGGGCAGCATAGGGAGACCCTGTCTCTACAAAAAAATTTAAAAATTAGCTGAGCGTGGTGGCTCATGCCTGTAATCCCAGCACTTTGGGAGGCCGAGGTGTGTGGATCACTTGAGGTCAGGAGTTTGAGACCAGCCTGGCCAACATGGTAAACCCTGTCTGTACTAAAAATAAAAAAATTAGCCAGGCATTGTGGCACATGCCTGTAATCCCAGCTACTCAGGAGGCCAAGGCAGGAGAATTGCTTGAACCCAGGAGGCAGAGGTTGCAGTGAGCCAAGATGGCGCCACTGCACTCCAGCCTGCACTCCAGTCTCTGCCTCAAGGGAAAAAAAAAAAAAAAATTAAAAAATTAGCCGGGTGTGGTGGTGCATGCCACCACCCAGTCTCCCAGATATTTGGGAAACTGAGGTGGGAGGATCACTTGAGACCAGGAGATTGAGACTGCAGTGAGCCATAATAATGCCACTGCACTCCAGCCTGGGTGACAGAGTGAGACACTATTTCAACAACAACAAGAAGAACAACAAAAGAAAGAATCATTTGGGAAGTAGACACCCCAGCCAGCCACAGGGGTTTAAAACATCATCTTGGGGGTTATGTGGAAAAAACTGGAGTTTGGATTGGAAAACTCCGTTTGTGTCCAGATTCAGGCTTCTTTTCCCTACTTTGTCCTCAGAATAAAACTCATCCAAGTCAGAACTGCAGGCTTTGTCCCCGCAGGAGCTTACCTGCTAGGTAAGCTTACCTCCTGGAGGACCAGAGAATATGTGCATCCTGAGGGCTGTTCACAGACTCGGGAGAGAAGGGGGTCAGGGCAAGCTTGCCAGCTTCCTGCTTGCAATTCTATGAATCAAATAAGTTGCTGATCCTTCACTTTGGGGAGGTTTGAGTGAGGAAGTCAGAAAAGCAGATGCTTTTTCTCTGTTAACTTCCAGAAGGTGGACGTTCCTCTAGTCTATATCAAGGTATGAATTCTGGGGAAAAGGAAGAATAATTTCTCCTTATTATTAGGAATATATCATTTTAGAGTTCTTTCTATTCTTATACATGGAAAAATGACTGGCTGACTAGATATACTTATAAAATGTATGTTCTAAAAATAGCAGTAAATTTAATTTCACTGAAATTTAGCAGAAGACTTCAGTAAAACTGGAAAGAGGTAACTATCTTTTCTACTAATGTTGCTGCAGAAGTGTCCAAGGCCAGCCTTATTTTTCCTCCCTTACAGATGATTTATTATTGCCTATAGGTTAGATGTATGAGGAATCTTTTCTTAATATTTGACATATAATTTAATTCTGATGTATATTACTGCTGTGTGATGTGTGTCATAGTCTTTTTTTTTTTTTTTTTGAGACGGAGTCTCGCTCTGTTCCCCAGGCTGGAGTGCAGTGGCGGGATCTCGGCTCACTGCAAGCTCCGCCTCCCGGGATCATGCCATTCTCCTGCCTCAGCCTCCTGAGTAGCTGGTACTACAGGCACCTGCCACTGCACCCGGCTAATTTTTTTTTGTATTTTTAGTAGAGACAAGGTTTCACCGTGGTCTCGATCTCCTGACCTTGTGATCCGCCCGCCTTGGCCTCCCGAAGTGCTGGGATTACAGGCGTGAGCCACCGCGCCTGGCCGTGTGTCATAGTCTTTGGAACTGGATGTGTTCTTTTCAATCAACAGATGCAATTCTTTATTAGTTTTGGGAGAATTTCCTTACATTATCTCTTCAAACACTGGTTTCTATGCAGTGAATTCTCTGCTGTGAGGCACCAATTGTCTGTATGTTACATTGTCTCTGAAATCCATAGTTGTCTGTTTTGATTCGATTACTTGAATCTCTTGTTTTTATCTACATTCACCATGTTTATTTTTAGCTTTCCTCTAGTCAGAAAATTGATTTTAAACCATCTTTCTTTAGTTCTCTGTAGATTGTTTCATATATTTATTTTCTAGTGTTGGCTTTAGTTTTCAATTTATTTCTTTAGATCTACAATCTTTTTTCCCTTTTTTAGATATTGCCTTTGGGCTCTTGATATATTGAACTCATATTCTTATTAAGTTCTATGGCTCAAAGATCTTTTGGGGGAAATCTTTCTCTGACTGAGTTATGTTTTCTTTTAGTTTGAGTTCTTTGTCTTTGATACCTACTGTTGCTTTCTTGCCTTTCCAAGAGTCTGTGTTTAGAGATACCATGCCTTGTGGTTTTTCATTTTATTCTTGCTGGAGTAAATCAGCCTATATCTCTCTTTGATTTACTTATTTGAAGGCTGTCTTTTTTCTCCTTGCCACCAGGCTGAAGTTTGAAGGCTGGTTGTTCATTTCTGTTCATGCTTTCTGTAGCCTGAAGACATGTGAAGTGTCTTGGGCCAGTTAAGCTGTAGCAGGTGTTATGCTGGGCGCTGAGTAGGCTTGGTTAGATGTGGACTTGGCAGCTTTCACTTCTGGAATCTTTTGAAGGCCCTTTTAAGTGGGTTTGGTTTTCCTGTGTGGGGGCACACAGTGCACACCCTCCAGCGGTATTCTGTGGCCTCGGGTCAGCCTTGGATTTGACTTTGGACTCCCAGAGTCTTCATTCCTTGCAGCAGAGATGATCAACACCACGGTTTACGCATCGTCTCATCCTTTTCTCCCCAGCGGATGTTTTCTCTCTTCTGTAGTCAGAAGAAGAGAATATAGGGATAACTGCTCAGGTTGTTTTTATCTAGATGTGGTGATATTGATGAAAACTCTCAGAATGTTTATTTATTCACTGTTTTATCTTCCTGAGGGTGTTAGACTCAGGGCTCTGAGCCTTGCCACACTGGATCCTTTTTCCTTTACTTTCCTTCCCAGGCACCTTTTGAGTTTATAACACTGGGGTGTGCTCATTTTGTTTTTTGTTTTTGGCTGATAAATCTTTTATTTCAGGTTTATTTTTTTTTAATTCAGATTTAGGAAGAGTGAGATTTTATGCAGAAGTTGAATTCTACCATTTTATCTGGGAAATGTCTAGCAACATTTGAAAAGATTATGTAACATTCCATTGTATTCCATCTCCCTATTTCTGTATGGTAGGTTGCTTATGGTTTTGTTTTGCTGATATAAATTCTGGTTGCTCATTGCTTTTCATTTTTTTGCTTTTCGGAATTACAAAATGGGAGGATGAGTTCAAGGGCTGGTCACAAAAGATGTGGGGAGTCAAATCCTCTGTGGAAAGGGGAATTGCCTTTATCGAGGATGTAGTGTGCCCGGGAGCACACAAGCAGTCTGATCGAACTCTCACACAAATCCCATGCAGTAGATGTCATTATTTATCTTTTCCATATAAGGAAGTAGGGCTCACTTCTAGAAGTTAAAGAATGTGCCAGCTGGGCACAGTGGCTCACGCCTATAATCCCAGCACTTTGGGAAGCCAAGGCGGGTGGATCACGAGGTCAGGAGTTCGAGACCAGCCTGGCCAACATGGTGAAATCCCTTCTCTACTAAAAATACAAAAAAATAGCTGGGCATGGTGGCAGTTGCCTGTAATCCCAGCTACTCAGGAGGCTGAGGCAGGAGAATCGCGTGGACCCGGGAGGTGGATAGGTTGCAGTGAGCTGGGACCATGCCACTGCACTCCAGCCTGGGCAACAGAGTGAGACTCTGTCTCAAAAACAAAGGAAGAAAGAACATACCTAAATCCAAATTGGCACAGCTCGTGTTTGATCTTGGGTCTCTTGGCTCCAGCTCTAAATTCCCTTCTCTTTCATCAGATCATACCTTGAAAAGATACGCAGCTGAATGCTTCAGTGTCTTGAGTGTGTTGATACTGTTTTAACATGTTACCACTTGTGAGAGAACACTGCTCTCACTCTCTCTTTTAAACTGAGGTGGGCCGGGCGCGGTGGCTCAAGCCTGTAATCCCAGCACTTTGGGAGGCCAAGACGGGCGGATCACGAGGTCAGGAGATCGAGACCATCCTGGCTAACACAGTGAAACCCCGTCTCTACTAAAAAATACAAAAACTAGCCGGGCGAGGTAGCGGGCGCCTGTAGTCCCAGCTACTCGGGAGGCTGAGGCAGGAGAATGGTGTAAACTCAGGAGGCGGAGCTTGCAGTGAGCTGAGATCCGGACACTGCACTCCAGCCTGGGCGACAGAGCCAGACTCTGTCTCAAAAAAAAAAAAAAAAAAAAACTGAGGTAAAAGGTAATGAACATTGAACATGACTTTACTGGGACCAGAGAATGACTTCACCAGGGCCAGAGAATCTGTTCTCTTTTCCCTTCCTCCCCTTCAGGGCACGGTGGCATCTGCAAGTGACAGGAGTGCTCTGAAAAAGACCTGTTATACATTCCAGGGCTGGTCACAGGGCCCCTGCTCCCTGCATGCAGCTACCTGCGTGCTCAGCACTCGCCTGCGTTCCTGATTTGAACAGCCAGCCACTCAAACACATGGGTCATTATGTAATATTTCTGCCATAACAATTCCCACAAAATTACAGAGTGTTCTGTGTCAGTGTGAACAGACACTCTAATTAGTGTTTACTTGTTCAACAGGTGATCATTTTTCAAAATTTTAGTGCAAAATTACATTTACCTTATTCAAAAAGTATTCCACAGGGCTGAGTAACATGTTGATGTTTGCTAAAAGATGCTGATGGGAGAGTCGTCTATTTACTGTGGATTTCAGTTTTCTCCTCAAAAACAAAGGTGGGTACCATGCCATCTTACATGTGTCGAGTGTTCAGCCAGTTTCAGTATTGAGGGATTATGTCATCTCAGACTGACAGCAACCCTGGGACATCTGTGGGGCAATTTTGCCCCACTTTTGTTTTTAATTTTATTATGATGAAACAAAAAAGTAGAAATTATAGTACAGTGGACACCCATGTACTCACCACCTAGGATTGAATAGTTGTTAAGATTTGACACATTTGCTTCATATATACAGCTACATTCATACACATACACACACTCATACTTTATTTCAGAACCATTTTAAAGTAAATATAGAAATGATGACACTTCACACCTAAATACTTCGGTATACCTCTTCATAAAATATGGTCATTTCCCTATAAAACTGCAACGCTACTATCACTCCTAACAAAATTAAGTAGTCACTAATTTCAGTTAATACTTCCTACATATTGGATTTCTCCAAAATATCCTCAAAATATCTCTATTGCAATTGCCATTTCTAGCTCTATACCTAGCTTTCTTTGGAACTATTTGTTTATAAACAGCCACAAACCAATTCAAGATCATACATTTCATTTGTTGTATGACTTTGTGTCATTTCCTTTGTTTTTTTCTTTATCATGGAAAATTACACATAAAATTTACCATCTTAATCATTTTGAAGTGTACACTGAACTCAGTGGTGTGGTAGTCCCCCCTTGCTCTTGGGGGATATATTCCAAGACCCCTGATGTGGATTCCTGGAACCTTAGATAGTACTAAATGCTGTATATGATATGGTTTTTCCTATATATATATACCTATGATAAAGTTTATAAATGAGGCACAGTAAGATGAACAACAATAATAATACAAAATATAACAATATACTGTAATAAAAGTTACATGAATGTGGTCTCTCTCAATATATCTTATTGTTGCTCACTATTTTCTGACTGTAGTTGACCTCGGGTAACTGAAAACTGTGAAAGTGAAACTCTGGATAAGTGGGGACTCCTACATTAAGTATATTCACAACGTTGTGCAACTATCACCACCATCTATCTCTGGACCTCTTCTTCCCATAGGGAAACTCCATACCCATTAAATGATCACTCCCCACTCCCCTTCCACAGCCCTGGCCGCCGCTGTTCACTTCCTATCTCTATGATTCTGACTACCCTAGGGCCTCATAATCAGTGTTTGTCCTTTTGCAACAGGCTTGTTTCACTCAGCATAATGTCCTCACAGGTCATCCAAGTTGGGGGCTGGGTCAGAATTTCCTTCCTTTTTAAGGCTGAACATTCCATAGTATGTATAGAGCACGTTTCGCTTATCCAGTCATCTGTCGATGGACACTTCCGTTCCTTCCACATGTTAGTTATTGTGAATAATGCCTCTCTGATCATCGGTGTACAGCTTTCATCTGGAATAATTTCCCCACTTTTCCCCCACTATGTTAACTTTTTGAAGAGGTTGGGTCAGTTGTCATTCCACAGAACATCTTATATAATATTCCATATTCTGAATGTATCTGATTATTTCCTTGTGGTTTCATTTAACTTGTCTCTTTTCTCTGTATTTCCTGTACAATGGAAGTTAGCTTTTGCTTGACTAGATTTAATTTTTGCTTGATTAGAGGAGATAACTGGTGAGGAATTCTTTCAAGTACATTGTATTAAAACACCTGGTTGACCCCTGCTCATGGTGCTAAGGCTGATCACGTGGTTGAGATGGGTCGTTACATCCACACCACTCCACATGAAAGGGACGTTTGCCACCTTGAAGTTGGCAGACAGTCTGTGCTGGTGCACTTTTAATAGATGAGGCAGTTGCTGACATTCTGAGTAGGCTCTGACTTGGTTACCAGTGATCTCCACCGTTTACTGAGCATCCGCTGCGTGTACCTGACACATGTCATCTCATTTAGTCCTTTAGGGGTAGCAGTGTTGTCCCATGTTGTAGCTCAATGTAGGAGATCCTAGTTGCACTTCTGTTATGAAGCCATTCCTGCCTCCCTTTCCTCTGACCTCTCCCCTCCCACTGTGGATCGTGGTCTCCTCCCCCAGCTCCATGGCATGATGTTGGCACTGCCTTTCCAGTTTACTCTCTCCATGGGGTAAAAACTGGACTCTGGAGCAAGAGACTGCCTGGATTCCAATCCCAGCTCTGCCTGTCACATGTGACATAAACCTGGGTTAGTTCCTCCCCGGGCAGTTGGAGATGATTAAAGTACCTGCCACAGAGGGCTCTCCTGAGCATGAAAGGAGTTACTGCCTGGGAAGCACTTGTGTGTAATAAGTCTTAGCCTCGTTCTCTGTCATTCCTTTGCTCAGCCCCTGTTTTGCTTTGAAGGTTTTGCCATAATTCACAATAGAGAAACACTGGGGATGACTGAAAATCAGGTAACAAACATAAAGCAGTGACAGTGATTCTAGAGCGGGGTTGGCAAACTATAGCCCATGGGCCAAACCTGGCCTCCTCTCTACTTTTGTAAGTCAAGTTTTTTTGGAACACAGACATGCTGATTTATGTACATATTATCATCACCATGTGACAGAAACCATATTGCCTGGCAAGCCTAAAATAGCTAGTATCTGGCCTTTACAGAAAAGGTTTGCTACCCCCTGCTCTAGAATCTTAAAGAATTCTTAGAGTTATGGTCTCAGATCTCTAGGTAAAATCCCAGAGAAAATGCCACCTCAGCTGAGTGTGGTGGCTCGCGCCTGTAATCCTAGAACTTTGGGAGGCCAAGGTGGGCAGATAGCTTGAGCCCAGGACTTGTAGACCAGCCTGGGCAACATGGTGAAACCCCATCTCTAGTTCTATAAATTAAGTTTTAAAAGCTACCTCCTGCTAAATTCTTGCCTTCAGCTTTCACTCCCGGGAGTGGCATTTCCCAACCTTCCCAGCTGGGAAAGTTCATTTAGTCTGCCTCTAAAGGACTAAATGAGATAATGTGTGTCAGGCACACATAGCGGATGCTCAACAAACACTAGTGACTGTGATCACTGGTAACCAAGTTACAGCCTACTCAGGATTTTGGCAAGTGCCTTATCTATTAAAAGGGCACCAACACAGACTATTTGCCAACGTCAAGGGAGCAAATGTTTGTCTCACATGGAGCGGTCTGGATGTTACCACCCATCTCAATCCTGTGGTCAGCCTTGGTACCATGAGCAGGGATTCAAGCAGATGTTTTAATATAAAGTACTTGAGAGAATTCCTTACAGGTATCTCCTATAATTAAGCACAACAAATTAAATCTAGTCAAGCTTCCTAGAGCTGAAGGCTGACTTCTTTATCTGAGGAGGCCCCTCCTGCAGATCTGAGGCTGGCATGCATGGTTAACTGGTGGTTCTGGAGGCCCCTCAATTGGAACTATTCTCTTTACTGTGAGTCTTTTCTCCCAGCCAGTCCACTGCTTTTGTTTTGCACAGCACCTCCCAGGTGAGCCAGCAGGGAGCCCCTGTGTACTCTTCTCTGCTGTCCAGCATGGATGTGGCCTATGGTAGAGAGACTGCGCTGTGGGATCACAGGCCTTTTCTGTATTCACATCGCCTGCCCACACACACTAACCATCACAGCTTATTACAGATATTTGACTTTTGCCAATATGTTTGGGCTCCTGCTGTTTGACCCAAATGGATCTGATTCAAATCCTTTCAATGAGAAACCTCAATTCCATAAGTTTCTTCTGCATTTTCACAGAAACAGAACACTTTCCTGAAGTCATTCTCTATTATGTGCAACTTATGTGACTTGATTTATTTCTTGATCTTTAAGGTAGTTTTTATTGATCTGAGGCATTAAATTCAATTCTGATATGAAAGAATCTTTTCCCTTATATATTATATTGTCTCCTAACCACTTAAGTAGCTGTTTAATCTTTTAATCAACTTGGTGTGAAGCTTCTTGAAATGATGATGGCAGTTCTCCTTGTATATATTTTAAAATTTTGGTATCAGACCTCCCCCTCTAATCTCTCTTAACCTTAAAAATTTTAAGATGTTTGTGTTCTTTGAAGCTACTTTATTAATTCAAGACCTATTTATTGAACTTCTGTGACTTGTCAGGCATTCTTCTAGGTACTGGGGACCCAGCATGTCAAAACACAAGAAATGGCTATATAGGCACTTACATGTGGTGCTTTTACTCATACCATCACTGCAAGGTTTGATATTCTTCAAGGAGTGGTATGGTGGGCAACTGTAAAAGTCCATTGAAGTCACAGAGGAGAAAATTGAAGTGGATCTGCAGAAACAGGCTCCATAGCAGAGGAGAGGGGAGCTCTGTGAAGAGGAAGGGATAATATTTCAGGGAAGGTCTTTGGGAAGGGGAAGGAGGTAACTCCCTTGGCTGGAAGGTCCAGTCAGGTAAGGGAAGGTTTTGAAGTCTAGGCTCATGCTAGTGGGCATCAAGGAGTTGTTACAGGTTTTTGCAAAAAGGAGTGTGGTCTATAGAAGGAGGCATTTTAGGAAGATAGTAGCTCAATGAACCTACAAAAAAATCTGAGACTTGTAGTCTGATCTAAGCCTGCAGCCAAAAGCTAGGGAGTCAGGTGTATGGATGGCGTCACCCTTCCAGCTCTCCATTCACCAGGTGATGGGACCACACACAGAGCATCCTGTGGAAAGACTAGAATCTCAGGGCTTTCCTACAGGCGAGGCTGCACAGGAACAGAGAGAACTAGGCTGACAACATGAGGCAAGATCTAGCATCCCAGAAATGAAACCATCATCATGTGGCATCTGAAGCAGGGCGTGAATTTAGGCCTTTTTTTTTTTTTTTTTTTTTTTTTTTATTTGAGACGGAGCTTTGCTGTTGTCTCCCAGGCTGGAGTGCAGTGGTGCTTGACTCACTGTAACCTCCGCCTCCTGGGTTCAAGTGCTTCTCCTGCCTCAGCCTCCCAAGTAGCTGGGATTACAGGTACGTGCCACCATGCCCAGCTAATTTTTGTATTTTGGTAGGGACGGGGTTTCACCCTGTTGGCCAGACTGGTCTCAAACCCCTGACCTCAGGTGATCTGCCCGCCTCGGCCTCCCAGAGTGCTGGGATTACAGGCATGAGCCACCGTGCAGGGGCAATTTAGGTCTTTTGAATGGGCTCCAGGATTGCAGATGTGTTCACTGTCCTTGGTGGTAGCCAAATGCCATCAGAAGAAATTAACTCATGGACTGTTTGCAGGGCATGGTGTCATCTCATGATCTTCTAAATATTGGCCCCTACAGCTCAGAGACTAGATGATGGGACACTTGAAGCTTCTGCTCAGTATGCAGACAGTGTTAAGAATGGCATGGTGACAGGGACAGATCAGCATTCCTACTACACTCTGTTTTAAAATCAGATTCTCATTTTGTGTCAAACCATCCAGAACTGTCATCTCTTAGCTGTCTTTCTCACAACTCAAAGCGTAGATTTTCATGCCCAGAAAAATTTTCATTCACAGACATCTAATCAATGAGATACTTATAGTAACTGAAAAAGTACCCATGCTTCATCAAAAGGGCCTTATGCTTAGAGAGAGAAATGTTGCATTTCGTGGAGATTTTATAATTTTTTTTCTTACACTTGGGAAATAAGAATTTGGGCTTTTTTTCCTCCTTACCAGTTTTATCCATTTCTCTCTTGTGAATAGTTGCAGCCATTCTTCCTGGCATTGAAGTATTTCTGAAATAGCTCTTCTTATCTAGGCATAATTACAACATATCTATGAAGTACGTGACTCTATTTTGAAAATCAGCCTGTGATCTGCGCACATGCTTCTGAACACACACTTCTACCCACATGCAAATTCTGAGAGGTAAGCACATTGAATTAGGCAGCCACTTTTCCAAAGGAATAGAGTAATCAGATAGGCCACAGTTATATAGAATATCCGTTAGCATAAGGGTTCTACTAAAATATTTATTGCTTGACCCTGAGTTGGTGCCTATAAAGCAGGTACGTTCTGCACACCACTTACACTGTGACATGCTTGGTATCTGCCACTTATTTTTTCTGCCTTTTTTTTTTTTTTAAAGCCACCATCTCCTTTTTCTACTTTGAAGTACATTAGTTACTATGGAAACAGTGATGTCATTGGTGGGGGTGAGGGTTAGTAACATCTACAAGGACAGTATAAAATCATTTTATTTAATGGGTTGAAATTTATATGACACTTGGGAGAAATTATGAGTATGCTTGAGAGAATGGTGTGGGTATACAACTGTAGCTACTATGATGCCTATGCATGTAACAAATCAGCATTTGTGTAGGTTGCAAACAAAAATATGGCTGAAAACTAAGAAACATGCAAAGGAGAGAAAATAGAAGGTCAGGGTATTCATATAATTGTTCAAGCTGCTCAGAGCATCATTTTCTGAAGGTGGCCTTCTGGTTAATATAAATATATAGATGCCCCTATATAGATGTGATTTATATCAGCTAATGGCCCATTTTTCTTCTATAGAGGTACTGTCATGGGACAGGTCTTTCGCTTTCTGAATGAAATTTGTGTCCCAGGCAGTAGTGGTTCAATTCTGGCATGCAACCAAGCTCTTCATGAGATTCCTGAAGAGGATCCCATGGTCTCAGAAGCTCCAGACAGATTTTATGTAAGGACAGTTGTGTGTCGCAGCAGAGATGGTACAGTGAGTCCCAGGGAGGGTACCTGGATCTCTTTAATAAGATGTTCAGGGCTCTGTGGAGAATGTCTGAATGAAGCTGGCTGTGTTCCTCTTTCATTTATTCTCCTTGGAAAGAAAAAGTGCTCCAGATAGATAGATATGCTCCTCAACCTGCTTGTATGTGTCTCTATCTTCTTTCTATCTATCTATCTATCTATCTATCTATCTATCTATCTATCTATCTATCTATCTATCTATATCTGTCTGTCTGTCTGTCTGTCTATCTATCTATCTATCTATCTATCTATCTATCTATCTATCTATCTATTTTGAGATGATTGTAGATTCACATGCAACTGTAAGAAATAATAGAGTGATCCTGTACACTCTCTACCCAGTCCCCCCTAATAGTAACATATTGCAAAACTGTAGTATAACACCACAATTAGGAAATTGACAGTGATAGGGTCCACCAACAGATTTCCTCAGTTTTACCTGCACTTGTGCTTCTGTGTGTGTGTGTGTGTGTGTGTGTGTGTGTGTGTAGTTCTTTGCAGTTTCGTCACGTGTAGATTAATGTGACCACCACAACAATGAGGATATAGAACCTGCTGCACTTTTATTGCCACAGTCTCTCCTGCTCCCTAACCCAGGGCACCACTATTCTGTTCTCAATCTCTCTAATGTTGTCATTTTATGCATGTTATATGAATGGCATCATATAGCATACAACCTTTTGAGATTGTTTTTTCACTAAGCACAAATCTCTTGAGATCCATCCAAGTTGTTGCGTATATCAATAATTCATTTCTTTTTATTGCAGAGTGATATTCCCTAGTGTGGAGGTACTCCTGTTAGTTAACCATTCACCTCTTGATGGCATTTGGATTGTGCTTACCTATTTAAACGGAAGTATTTGGGAGAGGGCTTTTGGGGTCCTAATAGCACAGAATCAGGAAGCAGTGTAAAGTGCCCCAGTCTCTGTCTATGGTTCTCTTCTTGGTTTTCAGCAAGGATCCTTCCAGAAGCAGTAAGGCCCAAATTATTTAGAGTGATGGAATACGGTGGAGAGAGCAGAATGAAGCGCAGAGAGCTGGCTAGCCAGGCGATATGTCGCCTTTCAAATTGGGCTCAGGATGGGGCTTGGGCTGAGGCTCTGTGTGCCCTGAGACCTGCATTCATGTATCTGCGTTTCTCTTACAAGAATTGATGGGAGAAGGTACTTTTTCTGCAGAGCCAGTGATCAAAGGGGATGTAACACAAGCAGCTTGGCCAGCTTGGTCCCTCCAACCCTTTTGGGAAAGATCAGTACCTGAACCCTTATTCTAGGACAAGAAGGAGAGGGAATCTTTTCTTTGGTCTTACTGATTGATTTTCATTTTGAAAAATGTTCCACCTTGCCTCTTTTTTTTTTTTTTTTTTTTTAATTAAATGCTCCAGGATTGTCTAACTGGTCATATGACAGAATTTAAACACCAAAACTATTCTCTGAATACGAGCCACAGGTCTGTATTTCTGGTTTGAGGTTGATCCTGAAGTGGCCTGAGCTAACAGACCCCGTGATTTGACATTGCTCTTTCCTTGAAATGCAAGATAAAGAAAACATGTTTTTTTCTTTATCGTGCAGTTTATGGAACCAGCAGACTAACCCGCCCCCCTCCCTTGTCTTCTGCTACTTAAGCTGTTGACCTAAAGAAAGAAAGGGTTTTTAGCCTTGAGATGAAGTTAAAAGCCACTCAGAGAAACTGTTGGATCAGAAGCTTTTAATACCAACAGTTATCAGCAAGCAAGTCAGCACATGGCCTTTCTGTTGGAGCTCAATGGAGAATTCAAGTCCCCTGTGGTAAATAAGCCAAGTCTACCAGGAAGGGAAACACAAACATATTCCTCTGGCCCAGACTTTAGGAGATGGTTTTCTTAGCACAAGCAGCATGACTTCTTTGCTTGGCAAACTCCTTGTCATCTTTTAACACTGGAATGTCATGCTTGAGTGAGGTAACCCTGCTCCTTCCCTGGCCAGTTCTGGGTTCCCTCTCTTCTGGTCTCTTTTACAATTGACCCTATTATCATGCAAAACCCTTAAGATCAGTGCTTCAAGTACAAATGCTTTTCACTGGAGAGTTTGGTTCTAAAGCAGCCAGTGAGACCAATGTTATATGGAGGTGGAATATTAACTAAGAACATTCCCTTAGTTGCCTAAGGCAAGCAGTGCATTCCAGGATCAGACAGTATAAGCAGTGCTTACCTCTGAACCCTGGGATCATGCTTAGCATGGTAATAGTGAGATCTGTGCACAGGAGAGGGCATGTGAGGACTGAAAGTCAATGTGAGGATGGGAAGTTTATGTCTCCCTTCTCAAGCACATACTCAGGATACGCATTTGCTAAGTGAAATTGTGGACAAACCATTCACACTCCTTAAATGATATATATTGAACCCGTTCATTTGCTTCTCTGTGTTCTTAGCTCCCAGTTTAAGGTGGGACACTTGGTAGCCTTTGGTAAATATTGGCTAAATGAATCAATGAATTATCAAACAGAGGGACATGAAATTTGCTAATACAGTATAGATTTGGGGGCTTCCCCCCTCCACACCCACCCCACTCCCACTATGTATGACTTCTTTTTTTTCCTTGAGATGGAGTTTCACTTGGTCGCCCAGGCTGGAGTGCAGTGGCATGATCTCGGCTCACTGCAACCTCCACCTCCCGGGTTCAAGCGATTATCTTGCCTCAGCCTCCCGAGTAGCTGGGACCACAGGCGTGTGCACCACCATGACCAGCTAATTTTTTTTGTATTTTTAGTAGAGACAGGGTTTCACCATGTTGGCCAGGCTGGTCTCGAACTCCTGACCTCAGGTGATCTGCCCATCTCGGCCTCCCAAAGTGCTGGGATTGTAGGTGTGAGCCACTGCGCCTGGCCGTGACTTCTTAATCCCACTCTGATTTTACTGAATATGTGCAATAAGTATAACCTCATCAAGTTTTCCTTGCAATTAGGCAACACCTGGTGTCCCAAAGAGATGTAATATCACCTTGTTCTTTAAGAAGGTGGTTGGGTTGCTCTATTAATGCCCAGTGAGTAAGCAAATGGCAGATGGGACAGCAGCCACCATGCAAGCCAGGCAGGCGCCATCCACTGTAAACAGAGAGGAGAATGGTAGGACTTGGGAAGGAGCCATGTGCTCCAGCCATTCAGATTCCAGACCTCTCTGTCAGCTCCTCTTAATCTCCAGGTTACTCAGATGCTTTGAGGCTGGTTGATAACAAAGTATCCCTGCTTCCCCTTTTTTTAAACAGCTGGCAGTAAGTGGTCTGGGTTTCACTTATATCAGGTGCCCGGGAGTCTTCCTGAGTGAAATTCGCTTGTTTGGAGACTGAAGAGAGAAACTTGGTACTGGGACCCTAGAATCCCCTCTTTCTGGTTTGCTTTTTCACTCTATCAGCTGAGGTACCACAGGGGATGCCAGAGACCTGAGGCTTCTTGGTGGAAGCAGTCCCAGTTTGGGATCAGAACATCCAATCCCTGACTGGTTCTCTTGCTCTGAGGCTGGGGCTCCCCTGAGGGATGTACCTTGCTTTGGCTCGCTGGGCACTTAACCCTTTGCATTTTCTTACATGCAGTAGTCTTCCATAGGGATTTCCACCTCTCAGTTATTTGTAATTATTTTATGCCATTATATACCCTAAAAGTGGCTGTGGGTTCTAAATTCCAAGTTGTGATTTATAACACTTAATAGTTACTAAGGCAATGCATGTATACGTTGTTCATACGCTCATAATCATTTCATGTGTTTCACTGGGTTGTGCATAGAAATTTTGGTTCCAAGTATTTTTTGAAGCAGAACTATGTTTGTAATATCCTACTTACCAATGTAGCATCCTGATAGTATATCACAGTTACTACAGTCACTTCTCTGGGTCCACACCCTGTGCCACGCACCGTGTTACATGTATTTCTTCTGTTGTCCGCTTCATCCTCACACTGAGACACTTGCAGAAACATCTCACAGAGCAGGCAACTGAAGGGACCCAGTTTCAGACAAAGGTCTGGCCTGATTGGAAAGCTTCATCACCATAGCATCATACGTACAGTCACATTAGCAACCAAAATAATGATAAGAATAGTGATCATATCTAACACTGTTCTAAGGTTTTCCTATGGATTAACCTTTTGGATCCTTACAAAACCTTATGAGATACGTACAAGTATTATCTTCGTTTTGTAATGAGGATTCTGAGGTCCTGAGAGTTGGAGAAATTTTCTCCCTGTCACATAGCTTGAAAGTGGCAACACTGGACATCAAAAATGGGCATTCTGCTGGGTGCAGTGGCTTATGCCTGTAATCCCAGAACTTTGGGAGGCTGAGGTGGGTGGATCACCTGAGGTCGGGAGTTCGAGACCAGCCTGGCCAACATGGTGAAACACCGTCTCTACTAAAAAAAATAGAAAAATTAGCCAGGTGTGGTAGGTGGGCCTGTATTCCTAGCTACATGGGAGGCTGAGGCAGAAGAATCACTTGAACCTGGGAGGTAGGCATTTGCAGTGAGCCGAGATTGTGTAACTGCACTCCAGCCTGGGCAACAGAGTGAGATTCTGTCTCAAAAAAAAAAAAAAAAAGGTGTGGGGGGGCATTCTGACTTCAGAGCCTTTTTTCTAATGTTAAATTGTTTTAAAATAAAACTTACTGATTTATTCAGCACAGATTATGTGAATCACTATAATCAGAAATTATTATGAAATGTCTATTTTCTAGTATTAAATGAGGCTTAAGTGATTTTTCACAATCTGCATTTTCTAGAAAGCTTTGATAATTAGATTTCAGTTCTAATTGTGACATTTCTTTTTTTTTTACATCATTGGAATTATTTGTTTGGATTAAGCATGTTTTTGTATGCTTACTCTATGCCAGGCCCCATGCTGCATATTTTCGTATATTATCTCATTTCACTTTTTTTTTTTTTAAAGCCGATTCTTTTAGACCTGAGGCAGCTGAGCATCATGGAAACTAGTCAGTGTCTATCTTAAAAACAGCTGGACCCCTGCTGGCGAGCTCACTGTATGTGTGATGTATTCCAGGAGCATGGGGTCTGGTTCCCTTCCTCAGTGAATCAGGAAGGCTTTCTGGGGGAAGGAGTTGTGTGGATTCTCCAATTTTTGCTCCTTTAGAAGTAAAAAGCCTTTCCATCCCTTATAGGGACACAGAAAGGAGGTGATGGGGGTGGTGCTGAGCCTGCCCCCCTGCTCTGCATCACCTGGAAGGAGGGTGCAGAAGGAGCAGGGGTCTTTGTCTCCCTCTTTGCTCCCTTTGGCATCACTCTCCAGGCCCAGTAACGAAACCCCACCCCTGGCTGGGCCTTTTCTCACCATCTTCCTTCTCCAGGGCTACCTCCTGAGGGCTCGCTCCTTAAAGGCAAGATGCAGTGGCTTCTCCTTGAGTGAGCTCAGAGGTCAGGGGCTCCCTAAGCTCCTGTATCAAGAGACAGAGGACATCTGAAGCCAGAATGCCCTTCCCAAAGCTGCCGTAGCACCTGTGTCTCAGGACGAAGCCGGGCAGATGCCTCTTTGTTCAAGCAGCCAAACTCCAGCATGTCACAAATCATATATTACAGGAAAAGGGAACCCTTTGCTGCTGGGCAGCTGGGCCCAAGATCCTCACAGTCTTTTAGGGATGCTTAGAATTGGCCCTTGGTTGGTTTGTAGCATTTATACAATATCAACCCTTAAACTGATGACCCTTGAACAAGTGCATCGTTCTCTGTCCTTGATTTCATTCACAGTAGACAGTTTTAGGTAGATCCCTGCTGTGAGCAGACACATACATGCGGTCTGACAGTTCAGATCCCTTCGCCCTCCCCTCCCCTATTTTTATGGCTGCTAACAAATGGGTTGGACCTTTCTCTAAAGGCCTTTCTGGGCAGGTGATATTTGAGTAGATTTGAAGTAAGTGTGGGATCGAATTGTAAAGCTATTTGGAGCAAGAATGTTTCAGGCAGAGGGACTAGGATGTACAAAGGCCCTGGGGTTGAAACATGCTTGATGTAGTTGGGGAATGGAAACACCAGTGTGTCTCTAGCAGAGAGGGCGAGAGGGAAGCAGGGGAAGATGAAAGAAGAGAGGTGGGTGGAAGACCAGACCTGGCAGGACCCTGTGAGCCACAGGGAGGCAGAGTTGGTCCCTTTTAAGTATTGGGGCTGGCAGATCTGACTAGTACATTTCCCCAGTACTCTTGCTCACCTCTGCATTTTTTTGCCTTTGATTGTTCCCTTTCTTCAGTGTGTCCTGCGCTTCTCCTTGGTCTCCCTTAATTATGCAATGGAAAGTAGTAGCAGAGCACAAAAATCCCACACTGAAAGCTTAGAGGACTGTATCTTTTTCTTACCAGCTAACTCTTACTAATTAGAAATTGACATCAGTGCTTGTCTCCCATGCTTCTCTTTTAATTGAGATTTCCCTCAAGTCCTCTTAGGCAAGATCTGCCTCATATGAGCCCCTGGCCCACTGCACCTGCCTTGGGCTGAGTGGCTCCTGTTTGTCTCCACATCAGCGTGAGTTGTGTGAGTTCCTCAGCAGTGCTGCATGCCTAGAAGGCCCCAGTGAGCATTGACTTGGACCTGGTGAATTTCCTCTTTATGCTTTGCTCTTCCGAAGAGAGACAGAAAATCCAGCCTCAGCATCAGTGTTGTTTCTACGGTGTGACCATATTGATGTGCTTACTGACTCCTAAGTCACCTACTGGCACACAGCACAGATGCATCCAATGTCCTTATCTTTGAGGCTTTGCTTTTAAGACTTCACACTGACTACATCAATCTGAATAATCGAGCTTAACTCCAGACAAGAATTCAGGGGTATGATGTGATGGCCCTCTGTTGATTCTCTTTAAAAGTCGTGAATATGAGTAATCATGGGTATTTAATGAGCTCTGCAAGATGGCAGGTGCTGACAAGTGCCTTATATATTCTGTTTCTAGTCTTGCAATTTGTGTATTATCATTCAGAATCCCAGGCTCAGGAGGTGAAAGAATTCCGCTTACAGCTGAAGTTGCATTTGAGTGGGAGAGGGAGCAGGAGTTTATTCTCCCCTCTTTGTTTCTGCGTGTCTGTATATTGGCCAAGCACCTTTCCAGTGGGAAATCCTTAGTGGCTTTTATGGTGTTTTGTGAGAGGTTACAGGGGACTGATATGTGAATGCCAGGTGTCATTATCACTGTCAAGTGTCTAATTCAGTGCTGGGTCATGGACAGGTTTAGAAGTGCCTTAGAATTCAGAGTTAATCCAGAGCGGGCCACAGGTTAATGACATTT
The DNA here is from genome assembly GCF_037993035.2 of Macaca fascicularis. Lineage (NCBI taxonomy): Eukaryota > Metazoa > Chordata > Mammalia > Primates > Cercopithecidae > Macaca > Macaca fascicularis. The sequence goes on from NC_088381.1 coordinate 76,633,940, forward strand.
TGCTTTATTCTTCAGTGCTTTCCTTTTCTCTTTAGAATATTATCGTCCCTTTTACCCCTTCTCCCTTCCTCGGCCATTTTCCCCAGAGGGCAGAATGGCTTGAGCTATTTCTTGCCTGAGTTTTGCAGTCAAGACCCCTGCCTGCCCAATTCCTGCAACAATGACTCTAAGGCACTAATTACAGGCCCCTCTTTGCCTGCCTGCCTGAGACATTGCAGCCGCTAACCCTGCACCCTTGAGGCACCCTCTCCATTCAGTGACATGGTACTGCCTGTGTGCACAGGAGCCCTGCAGCAGCTGACCCAAACAATGCTCATTTTCATTGTGGCATCTTGGCATGGCCTGGCAGCTTTGGCCTTTTAGAACCCAGCTGGTGCCAGGGTTGCTGGCCTGCCCTGCAGAGGTGATTGGCCACTTCATAATAATAAACAGATTTCAATCCTGGGAAGTTCTGAGGCCTGCTGTTCTCTCCCTGTCTTCTGTGTCTTTTTGATAAAAGATGTTCGAGGTAGCCACATGGTTTAATAAAACCAGGCTGGATGCAACTACCTAGGTTTAAAATATCATTCTGCTAGGCTAGCTGTGTGTCCTTGGACAAGTTACTTAACCTCTCTGAACCTCTCCTTCTGTTTCTCCAAATTGAACTTAGTAATACCTACACTACAGTTTGTACCAGGATTTAATAAGATAATGTTTGTGAAAAGCACCTTGTTCAGGTCTTATACACTGTATGTGCTGAGTAGATAATTAGTTTTCTCAGGCAGAGTCCCAAACAGAAGGAAAAGCCAAATAAACCCCATGATGTGCTGCATTGTTCTATGTAGTGATCTGTGTTTGGCAGATTTGAGATTATTTTAAACCAAAGTAAAAGAACTTTAATTATGCTCTTGTTTGTGGTTTGGTTGGTTGCATTATTAACCGATTTCAGAATACTCCCCGCCCTCTCACTGTTTCATAGTGAAGGGCTGGAGCTGGAAGTCAATACTTTCTTTGCAGAACTTCCAGCTCCCTCTGTCTCAGAGATGGGGTTGGCAGTGTCATCTGAATGGGGTGTGGGTTCAGAGACTGGCCTGTCAAATCAACGTGGGCTGCCGGCTGTCTTATTACATCCTGAGCATGTGTGTCTTGGGCCTTTATAGATATACTTGCTGTTGCCCTTTGCTCTTCATTCACTTGATTTCAGTCGTGCACATCCAGTTATACAAATGACGTATGCATAACTATTTGATTTTAACAAGCAGTTGGCTAAAGTGTTTAGTGTGACTCTGGAATTAAACTCCTTGGATGCCAGTCCCTTATACCAGGTTCAGAATAGTCTTAGGCATATGAAACCTCAATTTTTTTTCTACAAAATGGGTTAGTGATAGCACTTACCTCATAGGAAATTAGAAGGATTAACCTGTAAAAGCGCTCAACATACTACCTGCTATGTAATAAATCCTTAATAAAAATTACTTGTATTAATATTAGCCATAGCTGGCTGGGTGCAGTGGCTCATGCCTGTAATCTTAGTGCTTTGGAAGACAGAGATGGAAAGATCATCTGAGGCCAGTAGTTTGAGACCAGCTTGGGCAACATAGTGAGACCCCCATCTCTATAAAACAAAACAAAGCAAAGCAAACAAACAAACAAACAAAAAACACCAATTAGCTGGGCACTGTGGCACATACCTGTAGCTCTAGCTGCTCAGGAGGCTGGGGTGGGTGGATCGCTTGAACCCAGGGGCACAAGGTTTCTGTGAGCTACGATCGTGCCACTGCACTCCAGCCTGGGTGACAGAGTGAGACTGTCTCTAAAAAAAAAAAAAAAAAAAAAAACCCTACAATTATTACTAGCTAACATATAGCTAACATTTGTGTACTTGTTATTACAGAATAAATATATTCCAGCTAAGTGGATGTCGGTGGTTTTCTGCACAGTGAACTCTTATCATTCCTTGACTGGTGTGGTAACACTGGAGATGCATGCGCCTTAGGTGAATGTAAGTTCTAAATTGTTGCCAGGAAAGGACTGTGGGTGGCCCTGCTGGACCTGGAGTGCGTTTGCAGCACTTTATGGGCTTCATAGCACCTGTATGTCCCTGCTATCTCCCCCAAGGCTGTTACTTATCGCTCAGCACTTACCCTAGCCCTTCAATTTTCCTGGGTCTCTGGTCCAGAGCTCACACTGCCTCTCCTTATATCCCAGGGGTATCTTGACCTTTGGTAATGGGCTGTAAGATGTGTACATTAGTCTGAGGCTCCGTGCCTTATAAAACACTGTGCTGGGGCCGGGCGCGGTGGCTCAAGCCTGTAATCCCAGCACTTTGGGAGGCTGAGACGGGCGGATCACGAGGTCAGGAGATCGAGACCATCCTGGCTAACACGGTGAAAACCCGTCTCTACTGAAAAATACAAAAAACTAGCCGGGAGAGGTGGCGGGTGCCTGTAGTCCCAGCTACTCGGGAGGCTGAGGCAGGAGAATGGTGTAAACCCAGGAGGCGGAGCTTGCAGTGAGCTGAGATCCGGCCACTGCACTCCAGCCTGGGCGACAGAGCGAGACTCTGTCTCAAAAACAAAAAACAAAAACACAAAAAACCACTGTGCTGGCTTGTTCTGTGAATTGACTGATCTGGAAGCTCTGTAAGGTAGGCTCATTTCAAATGCAATTGCTGTTCGCTTAGTGTCATATATAGCATAATGATTGCACCTAGAATCTGCTTGTATTGTCTGCATAACTGTAGGGTGGATCTGGTCTTGCTCTCATATAAGAAAAGAGACAGACCTTGTTCTCTACGTGTTCCTTTAGGCAGTTTGCCCAGGCAAATCAAGCAGGCCATTAAGGTGAAAGTATGATAGTTGAATTTTGCTCTTTTTCCATAGGTTGTTTGAATGATTTCATTTTGCATCATTCAGAACTGTTGTCATTCTATGATGTCTAGTTCATAAATACCATTTGCCCTGGGCAATTTTCTGTTACATTTAAGACTAACCTACTTTAAGGGAAAGATAGCCTTTCCTAGTCTAGTCTGCGTATCCTAGACTGAGTTATGCAGTCTGGGAAGCTTGCAGCATTAATTTCTTGATAGAAACAAAATTTGTTTACATGCCCAATATTCTACATATGTTTGTGTATTTTACTCATTTTATGACTATAAATATGGAGGCATATCAGCATGTATATTGTGTAAATATGTACACATTTAACATGTGGAATATAGTAGGACTGAGGTTGTTTTGCCTTGTGTGCACTCAGTAGTCATTTCTCCCCAATGTTTTATTATTGAAAAATTTAAGCATAAAAGTTGAATTATACAGTTAATAGCCATACACCTGCTGTCATGATTCTGCAATTAACATTTTGCTGTATTTGCTATATAATTGTTCATGTCTCCATCACCATACTCATCCATTTTCATCTTCTTGCTGTGGTGGTGGTTGTATTTTTAAGTAAGTTGCCTGGTCCTTAATCGTGACTATGTGCTCGGCTTGCAAGAAACATATATCCTGAACCTTTCCTGAACCTCTCTCTTGCAGAGACCTTGATACCTACTCATGATTGCCAGAGCCCTCCCAGTGGCCTCACCCAGAGCTCTATCCCCTATGGCTGGCATCTACAATTCTGATTCTTACTGTGCATTTCAAAGCAAGGATGTTCAAGATGTTGTATCTATCATTTGACTTCCTCAGATGAAGAGACTTAACTGGAATTCTGAGAAAATGCTTTCTGGTCCCCATTCCTTAGCACAAGCCGAATAAAGCCTCTGTCTTTTAAGGCTCTGATAAATACCAACTCTTAAAGGCAGATTGATTTAGCCTCTGGTTATTTTCCCCAGAGTTCTCTGGTCTGGGCAGCCTCCCTCACCTTCCAGCCAACCAGTCCAGGTTGACCTTGGAGGAGAAGGAGCTCTCTGCTGGTCTGACTCACTGGTGCCTCATTACCTCCCTGGCTGGACTGCGAGGCTCAGAAGAAAGGAAGGCATTACTGGGTGGGGCCTACCCATTCATTTTTAATTAAAAGCTTTTTCCTTTATGATAATATCACAATAATTGCCATGTAATGTGTGCATTCTGTCAGAAAATAGTTGTGAAAAGTTAAAAACTTGCCCTTCATACAATTACAGAGTGAACCCGAGTCAAATACTATTTTATTTAACTCATTCATGAGGGAACCAGTGAGTTGGTAAAGCCAGCTCAAAGAAGCTTTTGAGGAACTTGGTATTTATTGGCATTTTGGAAAAAAAAATGTTAGAAGAGAACCATTATCAGGTAAGTGTGGGGGAAATTGTGATGGACCGTTCAGATCAGCCACAGGTACCATAGCTTCAGGAATATTGCCAGCAGAAAGCACCCAGCTGTCAGCTCCCTTTAGGACTGCCTTGGCTGAAGACAGCCACCTTGTCTGAAGTCAGGCTTTCTTCCAGGGCAGCCTGCACCTGATGTCTGATCCATGAGCAGATAAAAAGACCAATTCTCTTACCACTGATTGAGTCTCTTGAAGGTCACTTATCCTGTATTCAGAACTTCCCATAGGGTCAGCTAAGCCTTCTGTTGCAACTGCATCCCGTCCCCAATTCTCACTCTACCCAGACCTGTTTCTTTTCCTGCCTCTTTTTTTTTTTTAATTTTATTTTTTATTTTTTATTTTTTTTTTTGAGGTGGAGTCTTCACTCTGTCGCCCAGGCTGGAGTGCAGTGGCACCATCTCGGCTCACTGCAAGCTTCGCCTCCCGGGTTCGCGCCATTCTCCTGCCTCAGCCTCCCGAGTAGCTGGGACTACAGGCGCCCGCCACCTCGCCCGGCTAATTTTTTTGTATTTTAGTAGAGACGGGGTTTCACCGTGTTAGCTAGGCTGGTCTCGATCTCCTGACCTCGTGATCCGCCCGCCTCGGCCTCCCAAAGTGCAGGGATTACAGGCGTGAGCCACCGCGCCCGGCTTCCTGCCTCTTATGTAGGGGTTCTAGGTTAGCCTCTAGAGTACCCCTTCATAGACTTGAGGCCCACTAGTGTTGATTCCAGGGTCAACTTCATGGGAAATTCAATCTCTACAGATACAAAATTAGTGAATGTCTTACAGGGTAATGTTTCTTTGACTTTGGGGTTTATCTTTTCTGCTGTACAGCAATCTGTAAGTTAACATGCAGCTTCACTGTGTTCGTGCCCTTAATATATAGTAAATAGTAAAATCAAACCCAGGTATATTCTTCTGCATCAGCGTTTGACAAACTTACCATGTAAAGAGCTGGATAGTAAATATTTCAGGCTTTGCAGGCCATACTGTCTCTGTTGCTCTCTCACAACTTAACTCTGCTGTAGCCGTGATGACTACACAAATGGGCATGGCTGTGTTCCAGTGACACTCTACTTAACACAAACAGGTGGTGAATGGGATTTGGCCTTGGGCCATAGTATGTGGACCCCTGTCCTAGATAAATAAGTAATCCTGGGTTGGTCTATTAAACAATGTTCCAGTATGACATTGAAAGGACAGGCTGCCCCCTCCCCCCAAGCTTTGCCCTTTTGACGCTTGTAGAATATGATGTGTTCTCTCCCAACAGCCTACAAAGTGCTGATATTACCACTTTGCAAATGAGGAAACAGGCTCAGGAAAGGTCTCCATGGTCTTTACTACTTAAGAAGATGATGGTTCTTGAATTGAACCTGGTAGATCTAACACCGAGGCCCACTCTGACCCCACTCTTATCATCCTACTTTCCTCAGTCATGGGATGCACTGGAGCAGTGTTTTTCATCACTATTTGGAGAAAAGCACTCAACAAACAGAGCTGGCTGCAGATTCATAGAAGAAAGAGGTATCTGAAGAGTCCCTGCCCACGGCCACCCTCTCCTTGCCATGTGCCCTGGAATTGTCCCAGAATAGGCAGATTTACCTGTGAACAAGGCAACTGGAATGGAGGTAGGACTTATCCTCTGGCTCCAGAGGAATTTCCCAGCCTGGATAGTATTTTCCTGACCTGCATTTGTGATGTGAGTAGGAGGTAAGAACAGCTTATTCCATAAAGGCATCCTGGCATGGAGTGGAGCTCTTATCTCAGCTGTGCCACACACTGACTGTGTCAAGCAAGCCCCTTGGTCAGCCTGAGACTCTGTTATCACAGCTAAGAAATGTGGAGGATCTTCCGTCTTACTCAGCTCTCTTTATAAATGTTCTTTAACGCAGGGCCTAGATTCCAGTACTGACTCCGTATCTCACCAGCTGCGTGACTACTCCCCAGTAAGTTTCTGAAATCTCTCTGTGCTGAAATTTTCTTGTATGTAAAATGGGGATAATAATAGTATTCCTTTAATATAGCTAATATAACAATAAAATGAGTTAATATATGTTAAGCTGTTAGAACAATAACCTGGTGCATAGCAGGTGCTATGAAAGTGTTTTGTTACTGTTATTTTTAGCACTTAGTATGATACTTGGTTAGTAATCGGTACTGAATAAGTATTCTTCAATGCATAAATGAGCCACATAACAAATAAGCATTAGAATAATTTGTAGAACTCAAATAGAGCTTTCTGCATTATCGGAAGATGCCTTATCTCTGCCCTTCTGCAAGGTAAACACTAACTAGCCACATGCAGCTGATGAACACTTGACATGTGGGTAGTATGATTAAAGAACTGCATTTTACATTTTATTTCATTTTAATTAATTTAAACTTACATAGCTACATGTGACCAGTGGCTGTCCTGTTGGACAGCCCTGTTCCAGAGGCTCAGAGGTTGGGATTCACTTGGTCTGTGTCATAGTTGGTTTGGACTGCTATAACAAGATACCATAAACTGGGTGGCTTAGAAACAACGAATATTTATTTCTCATAGTTATGAAGGTTGGAAAGTCCAAGATCAAAGTACTGACCGATCTGGTATCAGGTAAGGGCCTGCTTTCTGCTTTGTAGATGGCACCTTCTCATTGTGTTCTCACCAGGCCAAAGAGCAAGGCAACTCTTTGGGTCCTCTGTTATAAGGGCACTAATCCCATTCATGAGAACCCCACCCTCACAACTTAATCACCTCCCAAAGGCTTCACCTCCTAATACTATCACACTGGTGATTAGGTTTCAATATACAAACATTTTTAAAAGGATACAAACATTCAGACCATACAGTCTATTATCAGCATTCCTCAAACATCCGTGGGTGGTTAACATGTAGCCAGAATTGAGAATAGGGCTAGAACTTTTAGGCCAGTACTTTTTCATCTATTTATCCATCTGTCCATCTATTCGACAAATGTTTGTTAAGTTCCTGTTATACATCAGTTACTTTTCTAGGAACTAGCAATCAGCAAAGATAAAGTCTTGGCTTTCAAAGAACTTGTATGTAGGTAGGGAACAGATGATTGAAAAGCACACAGTGAACAGGACACTTCTGGACAAGGTACTTGAATGCCAGGAGGACCAAAAGAGGATGTTGCCATAGTGACTGGCTTGGAAGCGAAGGTGGTGCTGATCAAAGGAAGTCTTTCTTAGGAGGGGACGTTTGAGCTAAGACCTGCTTGGGGAGAAATCAGCCTTGTCATGATCTGGGATAAGAGTGTTCCAGGCAGATGCAGTAGCACATCATCTCAAGTTGAGGATGGGTTTGATCTGTTTGCAGAACAGCAAGGCAACTGGTGTGGTTTGAATGGTAAACATATGGGATGGTGGTAGGAAATGAGGTTGGAGAGGAGGGCAGGGGTGGGGGATTTTATAGCATCTTGCAGGCGAGGGTCCGGAATTAGGATTTTATTCCAGGCCCATGGGGAGCCATTGGAAAATACTGAGTAACTTGCCGTGATGTGACTTTTGTACTCAAAATATCTAATTGCCATGTAGTGCGCATGGACAATGGGGGAAGGCATGGCAGATGTGGTGGTATCGCAGGTGAGGGGACAATGGTCATCAGGTCATAGGTGGTGGCAGTGGAGACAGAGGAGTGGACAGATTGGAATCTGCCAAGGTAGGGACAACTGATGGGTGGATTAGATGTGTGAAGGGAGCAGAGCCAATGGAGGAGGGTCCCAGCACTGTGTTGCCGTGGAGTGGACAGTGTGGCTGAAGACCCCTGTAGCCTGAGGCAGCGTTTTGACTTGAATGTTCATATGTACCACTGGGGATCCTGGTAAAATGTAGAATTTGACTTTGTGGGTCTGGGACAGGGTCTGAGATTTTTGAATTTCTTTTTTTTTTTTTTTTTTTTTTTTTTTTTTTTTTTGAGGCGGAGTTTCGCTCTGTCTCCCAGGCTGGAGTGCAGTGGCCGGATCTCAGCTCACTGCAAGCTCCGCCTCCCGGGTTTACGCCATTCTCCTGCCTCAGCCTCCCGAGTAGCTGGGACTACAGGCGCCCGCCACCTCGCCCGGCTAGTTTTTTTTTTTTTGTATTTTTTAGTAGAGACGGGGTTTCACCATGTTAGCCAGGATGGTCTCGATCTCCTGACCTCGTGATCCGCCCGTCTCGGCCTCCCAAAGTGCTGGGATTACAGGCTTGAGCCACCGCGCCCGGCCGATTTTTGAATTTCTAAAAGACTCTCTGGTGATGGCAGCTACTCCTGCTGGAGCCCCCCTTGACCTAGCAAAGGCTTACTCACCCTCACCCTGCATATGCTTCTGCCACACAGAGGCACAGAACAGTGAACCCCCAGAGGGACGGGGAGTGCATAGAAGCAGGTTGTAGCTCGCCTGCAAGAACTCTCAAGAATCAAGCTTGACTCTGTTGTTCCTCATCCATACCTGCATCCTGGACTTGTGGCTGTGAGTCTGCAGAGACTCAAGGCATTTGCTTTGTGAGGACACAGAAGTCCCTGCTTTTTTGTTTGTCCTTTGGGAACAGAGTTCCTGGGCAATTATTTCACAGCTTGTAGCAGTGTAGGTATATCTCTTCAAGTCCAATCTTTAGAAATGCTTTGAGGGGATGTATTTTACATGAAAAAGAAGCCTTTAAAGCAAAATGAGCTGTGGGCATGAAGGCAGTGTGGCTCCCTGTGTATAACAACCCTGTGCTAGTAACACAATGAATTTTCTTGGTGTCTGGGAGAAATGACACTTTATCACTAGAGATATTAATCATATGATGATCAGTTTCAGCAGAAAGGAAGTTTGACTCTAAAGTAGTTCCTCTAGCTATGGGTTCATTTCTTTATGAAACAATGAACCAGGAAAGGAAGTATCAAGTAGTTTAATGTGATACATATTTGTTGCTATACCAGGCCATAGGATTTAGGGCTGTTTTAAAATGAGTGTATTTCTTGTATAGAAGGGGCTAGCTCAACCATAGTGGTCATCTAGGGCTTGCACACGATGTTTTATTGAGGCAGGACTTCATATGGAAGCTTTTTGTAAATGAAACTAACACTTGATTACTGGGAGAAAATTACTGTGACTAGCCATCTGGTTTCCCAGCCAATATTGTTGATTTGTAGTGCTTCTAGTAGTTCTTAATAATCTGTCTCATTTTGTATGATATGAGATACTGCAGCTATTTTCTTGACTTCCTCCAGCCTAAACACTTAGGGTTATTGCACCAAGTATGCACTCTAGCTTTCTTCTATCTAATCTTTTGAGTTGCCAAGTGCCGCGGCATTTATCGTTATAGATTATTAAATTATGTGTTGTTTTCCATTTTTATTATATTCTTCACTTCTAATAAATGCAAATCTTCTTTGCAGAGCCCACACAGATTTTTCAAAACTAGGCAGTGTCAAGGACAATGAACTGTGTAGACCCATCCTTAATCAAAACTACCAATCTCCTTTCTTGTTTTCCAGTAGGAAGCTATTCAGTTAAAAGCACTCAACCTGTTTGTCATTTTGCTCCTCTAAAGAAGTCTAAATCCTCCAGTTCTCAATGTTTGTGTCTCCTATTTGTTTCTCTTCCATTTCTGCAATTATAGTGAACTCCAGAGACAAAACAGGCATGGTTTAAGAGTCCTTAATGAAATATCTGCAGTTCATAATATGGTTGTCGAATTAAAGCAGGGCCTTTTCCTGTGTTGGAAGAAATGCTCCCGGCATAAGCATATGCACATCTCTTAACTCTAGAAACCAGCATGTTACATCCTGGATGAGGACTCAGAGTGATGTCCCCATCACAAAGCTGAAAAAACTTTTCTTTATCTGCCAAAAAAATAAAAGTCCGATCCGTGGTGCAGTCACGATTGCTTCTCAGAGGTAGACTCCAGGTAGAACTGACACTTGGAGATTGATAGGTTTGGTTGTGTCCCCACCCAAATCTCATCTTGAATTGTAGCTCCCATAATCCCCAGATATCGTGGGAAGGACCCAGTGGGAGGTAATTGAATCATGGGGATGGGTTTTGCCATGCTGTTCTTGTGATAGTGAATAAGTCTCATGAGATCTGATGGTTTTATAAAGGGCGGATCCTCTGTGCATGCTGTCTTGCCTGCTGCCATGTAAGACATGCCTGTGCTTCTCTGCCACCTTCTACCATGATTGTGAGGCCTCCCCAGCCATGTGGAACTGTGAGTCCATTAAACCTCTTTTTCTTTACAAATTACCCAGTCTCAGGTATGTCTTTATTAGCAGGATGAGAACAGACTAATACAGAGGTGCTTTTTTCTGGAGGGACACTCTGATTAGTGTGAATAAAGGTGAGTGTTATGTAAGATGTTTATCATCAGGACATGCTGTATCTTGTAAGAAAATAATCCAAATGGTACTTAGAAAATGTCTCAGTGATACCAGCCACGATGGTGAGGAGAGGTGCTATGGGCTTTTGGGAGCCAGACAGTCCTGGGTGAAACCTGTCTCTGCCACTTGTAGCTCTGTGATTTTAGGAACAATATGTAACTTTTGTGATCTTTAGTTGCCTCTGGAAAATCGAGATGATAATGCCGTTTTAGCAGCTGGAAAGTTGTGAGAAATCAAAGTAACCGTAAGATAACTTCCTACCACACTATTTGCCATTGTCTATACAACTGTTGCTTTTAAAATAAAGACGGACTGGATGTGGTGGTGCACACCTGTAATCCCAGTACTTTGAGAGGCTGAGGTGGGCGGATCAGGAGTTCGAGACTAGCCTGGCCAACATGGTGAAACCCCATCTCTACTAAAAATTAGCCAGGCATGGTGGCAGGCGCCTATAATCCCAGCTACTCAGAAGGCTGAGGCATGAGAATTGCTTGAACCCAGGAGGCAGAGGTTTCAGTGAGCCAAGATTGCGCCACTGCACTCCAGCCTGGGCAACGGAGCTAGACTCTGTCTAAACAAACAGACAAACAAACAAACAAACCAAACCCCAAAAACATCTAAAACTAGATGTTCCAACTAATGTCCTATCCTGGTTTTTAACTTTCTTTGGATCGAAATAAAAAATCAACAGCCTTCTTCTGATTTCTGACAGATTCTTTTGTGCTGGTGCCTTTGACTATCTCAAAACATGACTGCAGGTGTTTTCCCAGCTGATGAAATGCTGGGACTGTCCTCTTGATAAAGTTAGTCTTCCTGGACAGTGGTGGCCGAGTGGATTGGTTTGCTCCCATGTGCTAGGTTGAGTCTACCCTGCAGCGTCGGCTCCAGCAGGAGTGTGTTAAGGGCAGTGTTGGATCAGACTGTTCTCTCTATTTTCTGACCTGCCCAGGCATCCTGCAAATGGATGACATGTGAGCATGAGGATGGGTGCGGGAGGCGAGAGGGAGCTGAAACTGCAGGCCAGAGCCAGGCGAAGTTGAGAACAAGAAGAAATTTCTGCTCTACACACACAGGGTTTTTAAATTAGAAAAATATCATGCGATGCAGAAAGCAGGGGCTCATGGTTTGTTTCTGATGTTCTTGGCTTGCGTTAAGGTGCCTCTCTCGACACATTTTCTAAGTGAGAAGTTGGAGCTAGTGTGACCCAGTTAACGTTATAGGGCTCCGTCATTTCTGGGGATGCATCTGGTGACCATCCATCATGTAGCAAACACCTGCCTAAGAACAGAGCTGTGTCCCTGCGTCACTGGTGCACACAGCAACATGCTCTAAGCTTGTTGATCCCTAGTTAGGCAATAATCACTTTTTCACTGAGATTAAGAAGGCCTTGTCCTGTAACTGGAGAGACAATGCCTCTATTCTAGAAGCTTGAGATCACAGTCTTTCCAGAGAGTGCATTTCCTTTTACATTTGCTAATATTTCTGATACTGTATTAGACTTGCTTGTCTATGCAGTTTCCCCAAACAATGTGTCTCTCTTGGCTTTCAGCTTTTATTAGACACAACCATCTCATTTCTGTAATTGTTCTCCTGTCAGGCCTGGCTCCATTATTCTCTGGCCTCCAGAGCTATTTCAGTTTCTTCTGGAGGGCTGAGAAGGCTGCACTCGATTCCTCATTTCCAGTGGATCTGGGAAAACTCAGCTAAAGGAATTTAATATTTCGATCCACAAGATACTAACATCTTCAGTGGGTTGGCATCTTCTTCTTCCCTTAACTGTGAGACTCCAGAGCATACATTTTCAATGGAGGTGATATCACTGCTAGTGGAGGGAAAATTACTTCTGGCTGGTGGAGGGAAGCAAAAACTTACTCTTTTTATGTATAAAGCAAAATATACATATTATGCATATATAGAGAGATTTACATTTTATGGGTAGTATTAAAATTTCATGGGGGGACAATTAGGAAGAAATGTCTAAAAAGGTTCTTGGAGGTGATAATGAAGAGAGGTTAAAAAACACTGCTGAGAATTTTATTCTTCATGGCTCATACTACCCAGTCACAACAAATAATGTGTAAAATGAAACGCTTTAGTTTTCTCCTGGGGATGAAGAGTGGCCAGGTGCCATAGGAGAAGGAAGGAAGAGCTGGTGTGTTCCCAAATGAAGAGCAATTCAAAACTCCTTGGGGAAAGTCATCCATAAGGTTTAAACAGCATTGGGATCTCCCAGAGGGTTTCAACATACCAACTCCTGGGTTCTGCAAGTGTACCTCAGAAACATTCTAGAACTCTGGACAGCACTTGGGTGATTCCTAAATATCCAGGCCAATACAAAGTCTGTAACCTCTGATCTAGAACAAGGAGAGAGAATGACTTAGAAGGGAAGCTAGTTTAGTGTGGGGGGTTGGGGCTATTTTGCAGGCATTTCCCTAATTAACTCCCTTCACCTCTGTGCTTTGGTAAACTAGACAGTACCTGGTTAGTTCACCAACTGTCCCCCTACCTTTTCCACTTTGATGCATTTGCTTATTGGGTGGTCTCTACTTGGAGTTCCCTTTCTTTTATCATAACCTAACAGCATTTTATTTACTCTATAAGATGTATGTAGTTCCAACGTGACTCCTCTTGCAGGAAGCTTTTTGTGAACCTCTCCCAGTGCTGCTCCATTTTTTCATTGCATTTACCACATTCCACCTTACATTTTGATCATTTCTATGCATTGTCTTTTTTCCATTTTATTGAGGTATAATTTATATACTATAAAATCTGTCCATGCCAAGTATATAAGTCAATGGTTTTTAACAAATTCATAAAGTTGTGTAGTCATCACTGCACTCAGTTCTAAAACATTCCATCTCTTCAAAAAGTTGCTCATGCCCAGTTGTGGTAAGTTCCTGTCCCATCTCCAGCTCCAAACAACCTACTTTCTTTCTCTGTAGCTTTCCATTTTCTGGACATTTCATACAAACAGAATCATGCAATATATATAGTCTTTCACATCTGGCTTCTTTCAATTAGCATATCTTTTTGAGGTTAATCTCCATCATAGCATGTATTAATAGTTTGTTCCATTTCAGTGCCACTACTATTCATTGGTATTGGAATTTAGTAGCTACTGTATTTTTCAGATTGTGTTGGTGTTATATTTTTGGGCATATCACATTTTGTTTCTCTATTAACCATTCATGGATGTTTGAGTTGTTTCCAATGTGATGTTATTATGAATAATTCTATTTGCTACCAATATAAATGTATGTTTTTAATTCTCTTAGGTAGATACCTGGGAGTGGAATTACTGGGTCATGTGGTAAATTTATGTTTAACTTTTTAAGAAGCTGTTCAACTGCTTTTCAAAGTGGCTGTGACCATTTTATCTTTTATGTTCCCACTAGCAACATCTGAGTGTTCCAGTTTCCTCAGATGGAGGTGAATACTTTGTATTGTCTGTTTTGTTTTGTTTTGTTTTTTTGAGACGGAGTCTTGCTCTATCACCCAGGCTGGAGTGCAGTGGTGTGATCTTAGTTCACTGCAACCTCCACTTCCTGGGTTCAAGTGATTCTCCTGCCTCAGCCTCCCAAGTAACTGGGATTACAGGTGCATGCCACTACGTCTGGCTAATTTTGTATTTTCAGTAGAGACAGGTTTCACCATGTTGGCCAGGCTGATCTCAAACTCCTGACCTCAGGTGATCTGCCCATCTTGGCCTCCCAAAGTGCTGGGATTACAGGTGTGAGCCACCGTGCCTGGCCTGTTTGTATTTTTCATTATACACATTCTACTGGGTGGGTAGTGGTATCTAATTGTGACATTTTACTTGCATTTCCCTAAAGACTAATGATGCTAAGCATCTTTTCAAATGCTTATTAGACATTTGTATATCTTCCTTGGTGAAATATCTATTCAGATTACTTGCCTATTTTAAATTGAGTTGTTTGTCATTTTACTGTTGATTTGTAAGGTTGGTAGATAGTTTTGTTCAAATCATCTTTATCCCTATGATTTTCTGTCTCATTGTTTTATCAGTTATTGAGAGGGATATTAACCTCTCCAAATATTATGGTTGCATTGTTTATTTCTCCTTTCCTTTTGTCAGTTTTTACTTCATGTATTATGGGGCTTTATTATTAGGTTGATGTAGTTGCATTTACACCTGCCATTTTGTGATTTGTTTTATGTCTCAAGTCTTTTTTGTTCCTTTGTTTCTTCTTTATTGTAGTCTTTTGTGTTAAATATTTTCTCATGTTTTGTTTCAATTCCTTTTCCCCATGTTTTGAATTATTTTCTTAGTAATTGCTTGTATAATATGTGTCTTAAGTTACCACAATGTAATTCAGGTCAGTACTAAATTTCTCTAGAACATGGAAACTTTCCTCCAATATAGCTCCATTTCATCCCCCTCCTTTGTAGTTTTATTGTCATATATATTACATCTATATATTATAAATGCAGTGTTATGATTCTATGCAATCTAATGCCTTTTAAAGAATTTAAGAGAAGAAGAAAAATACACTTATATAGCCTTTTGTATTTACTTACATATTTAACTTTTCTGGTGTTCTTTATTAATGTATATCTTAGTGTATATTTGAGTTACTATATGGTATCATTTCCTTTCCATCTGAAGGAATTCCTTTATTATTTTTGCAAGGAAGATTTGCTAGCAGTGAATCCCCCAAGTCTTTGTTTATCTAGGAATATCTTTATCTTGCCTTCATTTTCAAATGAAAGCTTTGCCGGATGTAGAATTCTTGGTTGACAGTTTATTTTCTTTCAGAACTTTAAATACATTGTTTCTGATAAAAAGTCAGGTTATTGAGGACCCTGGGTATGTGATGAGTTGCCATCTTTTCTTGCTGCTTTCACAATTTTCTGTTGGTCTTTGCCTTTAAACAAACTATACTGTGTCTAGGTGGGGATCTTTTTGTGTGTGTCCTTCTTTGGGGTTCATTGAGCTTGTTGAACCTGTAGATTCTTATATTTCACTACATTTTGGATGTTTGGGCCATTATTTCTTCAATTTTTTTTCCTGCCTCTTTCTCTTTTTTCTTTATGGGACTCTATTGCATGTCTATTGGTATGCTTAATGGTGTCCTAAAGGCATCTGAAGCTATGTTCATTTTTCTTCTCTGTTCTTCAGATTGCATAATTCTTATTGATTGTTTTCCAAGTTTACTGATTTACTGATTCTTTCTTCTGACATCTCATATCTGATATCGAGCTCCTTTTGGGACTTTTTTGTTTCATTTATTATACTTTTCAACTCTAGAATTTCCATTTGGTTCCTTTTTTTAAGAAAAGTAATTTCTATATCTCTTTTTTTAAGAGACAAGAGTCTCACTCTGTCACCCAGGCTGTAGTGCAGTGACATCATCATAGTTCCCTGAAGCCTCAAACTCCTAGGCTCAAGTGATTCTTCCACCCCAGCCTCCTGAGCAGCTAGGGCTCTCTCCAGTGTGCGCTCATGGCTTTCTGGTCAACCAGAGATAATGCGGAGAGCTTAAGGATCCCTATAGCTGATTCCTATCTTCTGTTTAAAATTCTGTGTAGTTTGCCAGTCTTTTGCTTGCCCCAACCAGGACTAGTGGTTGCAGCCTCAGGGTAGCTGAGGGGGATTTCCTTGTTTATTTGCAATCAATACTGCTTTCCTTACTGACAATGTGTGGAGTTTTTTCACATCACATGCCAAACAAAGTGAACTCCGTCCAGCAGTGGGGTTGCTGGTATGCATGGCCAGCCCTGCCTGCCACTGTTGTGCCAACCTACATGGGAGTAGTAGGGTGGGCAAGAACCAGATTCCCACTGATCTACCCAGAAGTTTTAAATGAATTAATGCTCCTCAATTTGTTGTATGTTTTGTCCAGGGTCTTGAAATGGTTGTTTTTGATAGTTTTATCATTGTTTTTGAGAGGATTTGCCAGGCTTCTCACACTGCCATTCTAGCCCCATTGTCTTTTTCCATCTTCTAGAGAGGAAAACTCATGGGGCAGATAAAGTATGGACTCTGGCACCGGATTGCCTGGGCTTGAATCCTGATCCTGCCATTTATAAGCTGCAAGACCTTGGGCAAATTACTAGACCCTGGACAAATGACTTAACTTTTGTGCTTCTGTATCTTCATCTGCAAATTGGAAATAATAATAGTACTTACCTAATGAGGTTGTTGTAAGAATGAAATGGATTCATCTAAATAGTGATAGCAACAGTGCTGTTACTGCAAATGCAATATATTAGCTCTTTTTATTGGTGCAGCAAGGGCAGGGACTGTATCTTACTTGGCACTTTAAACCTTGCCCCACCATCCTTGGTCTGGTTTCTTGCACATAGTCAGCTCATTGGATTCTCAGATCTTTCCTAAGTAATGCTTGACATACGGAGGAAATGATGGCAGCTCTCACAGTAACTGAAGATGCGAGGAGGAGGGACTGCAGGGGACCTCAGGAACAGATGGCCTGGTGCCTCGTTGAGGCCAAAGGTTGGTCAGTGTGTTTTCCCTCCTAGCTCTAGGAACTGCCCAAATTGCCTGGTACTGCTCAGATGCCATTGAATTTGAGATGAGGTCTGTACACTTACATTTCCAATCCAAGAAGTTAATTAGCACAATTGCCACCATTTCAGAAGTTATCTTGTTCCGGGCACTTCCAGGAGTGGACAGGACAATGTGGCGAGGATGCTGATTTTTAGGTATTTTTGCAAAAGGGAGTGATTATGAGGGAGCTGTGGGAGAGCAGGGGGTCTTATGGTGTGTCCTCACCAACCTCAGCTGTTTCTCACCCACACAGAGCCATCGAGCAAAGGAGAGATTGGTGCCTCTTCCTCCAGTGGACACAACTAGGGTGAACAAAGTATGGGATGCCTTTGTAGAGGGAGGCATATGTCCTACGCAGCTGTATGCAGTGATCCTGGCTTAGCCACCACATATCCAGCTCTGTGCTCGGGAGCAGGGCAGCATGGCCATGGGATAGTAGCCATAGATGTGAAATCTGCTTACCTGGGTTTGACTCAGGTATACCCAGCAAATGGGGACTTTCTTATGATTCTTAGCAGAAGGACTGAAGGAGGATGGCAGTGACAAGAAAGGTGATTGTTGAATTTAAGTTGTTTTACATGGATGAGGATCAGGTGTGCTTGTGGAGAGGGTAGGGGTGGAGCCAGTGGAGAGGGTGAGAGTGAAGAGGAGGAAACAGGGCACAGTGATGGAGAAACGTCTTCAGGAGATGGGAAGGAGTAAGTTGGGTAGAGGGATCTGTGTTCAACTGGAGGGAGGGCCATGCTTTTCCTGGGTGGAGGTGAGGTGCCCCACAGCACATGCCCTCACTTCCCTTTCCTCTGAAGAGGGTCCCACATCTGGCTTCAGCAGGAAGAGGCACTGCTGTTACATCATGCACTGATGTTAACCGCTCTACTCCTGTGTTCAATTACAGGTACACCTTTTGGTGTTTACTTGGGTGCTTATCGGTATAGCATTTTTAGCACCTTGACCAGATACCATGCATCCAACAAGTAGGAAACTGTTTTACTCCTGAGGGAGCGAGACCAAGTAGTGATATGTCTACTTTTCTCCTAGCGCAGGGGGAGTAGAATTAAACTGGGCATCAGGTATGTCATTTGCAGGTGCATGATCCATTGCAAATTGCTTCATTCCTCTGGACTTCCGGTTCCTCCTAGTAGACTGCAAGGAATGGACTAGATCATATCAACATCCAATTAGCAGTTAATGTCTGTTGGTCCTGTGATCAGTCACTGTGTGTCTCAGATGAAGCCGGTGAGGGTGTTTTGTGCCTGAGAAACACTAAAATAGGAGTAGAAGGACGCACAGGTCAATCAGAGCAGCAAGCTGGCAGAGGCAGGTTGGAGAAGGTGAGTTCTTACGGTTTGTGGTTGTTTTCTTCACTACTCTGACACTAAAATTGGACTTTGTTATTATTCTGGAAGCTTTTTTTTTTTTTTGAGACAGAGTCTTGCTCTGTCCCCCAGGCTGGAGTGCAGTGGCGCCATCTCGGCTCACTGCAAGCTCTGCCTCCTGGGTTTATGCCATTCTCCTACCTCAGCCTCCTGAGTAGCTGGGACTACAGGTGCCCAGCTCGGTTTTTTGTATTTTTTAGTAGAGACGGGGTTTCACTGTGGTTAGCCAGGATGGTCTCGATCTCCTGACCTCGTGATCTGCCCGTTTCGGCCTCCCAAAGTGCTGGGATTACAGGCTTGAGCCACCGCGCCCGGCTGTATGGAAGCTTTTTAATGCTACATATAGGAGGATGCTATTTTGTTCTGACCTGTGTTTATTCCATATCTACACACACAAGCTTTGGTAATCGTATTATTTTATTAGCGTATTTATGGAGGTTCATTTCCAAGAGAGGATATAATTAGGTGGAAATTGATTATCTTGATAGTTAGGATTTAACCCTACCTGTCTGATGGTTTGCTTTTGAGGACTTTATATGCAATGATTTTTTACCCTGACCTGGTAGAGATGGGTTGTAAGCAGCACAGTCCTGTGGAATTACAAGTAAAATTTGAAGGCCAAGAAAAAAAGAAATGAGATGCTTATGCTCATCCCTGACATCCCACATCATTGCTCTTGCATGGCTGCAGGCTTGAGTCTGAGATTCCTGGGAACCAAAGCAAATGGGGAAATACAGCTATAATCACATTATTTATAGACTTTTGTTGGGTGTAGCTAAGGTGAGAGAAACAGTAGAACTAGTTCCCAGAAGAAGCAGAGCTTTTGCTAGACCTTAATTTTAAAAATGTCTCTTATCTGCCTTAAACCAATGTTTCTGATAGTATATATAGCTATCCCTTGGTATCTGCGGGATATCCAAGGCCCTCTGCAGATACCAAAATCTGAAGAAGCTCAAGTCTGTCCAAGAACATAGTATAGCATTGGACTTTAACTTATGAAATCCTCTCATATACTTTAAATCTTCTCTCGATTACTTGTAATACCTCATGCAGTATAAATGGTTCTTATGCTATTGGTTTTTAATTTATGTTATTTTGATTGCTGTGTTATTTTTTATTTTTATTTTTTTCCGGATATTTGGATCCATGGTTGGTCAAATCCCTGGATAGACCTATGGAAATGGAGGCAGGCTATATATATGTTTTCAAGGGATGCTTAGGTTTTTTTTTTTTTTCCTTTTTCTTTTTTTTTTTTTTTAAGTTACATGGTCAAGGGAGTTTCAGGAAATGCTACATAATATATATTTTGATGGATTTTTGACAGTGAATGTTACCATTTGAAAAACTTATAAAAGTCTTGTAAAGAAAACTATATATCTTTGTTCAACCCACAGTTTTAAAAATTTCCCATGACCTCAGAACTCTTTTCCTTCTTATACAACTTTTAACAATAACTAAACTTATCATTACTTTTTAGGGCAAGTTTGGTCACCAATTTGCCTGGGGCTGCCCCTGCTTAGCTGATAGGCCCATTAGCCTTCATCCCCAGGTCAGGGGCCACCTCACCGACACAGGGGCACAGGGTTTGGTCACTTGGGTGCTGTCGGACCAGTGGGGTTGGGCATCAGTCCTGACTGTGTGCCCTAGCTGTGTGGCATCAATGGGATAGTCATCTTCTCTGGGCTCAGGTTCCTCATCTGTAGAATGGGAAAATAATATTTCTGCCTCATGGAATCGTAGTGAATAAGTGTGTCAGAATATGTAAAGCACTCCATACTGGACTTGGCATAAGTCATAACAAATGTTCAATATGATTGTATTTAATGATACCCCCATTCCAGAGCTTGCTCTGATGAGACACTTTTCTCCTCAGTTGCTAGGGGCTAACTAACTATGTGCTCTTTCTTTGGGTACTGATTGTGTGTTTTTCTTTATTCCGGTAGAGAGAAGCTTTATTCATCCTTTATGATAATTGCCTGTTTTCATAGTTGTTGTCTCCATGATACTGTGAGCCGGTTGAGGGCAGAGACCAGGTCTTATCGAACTTTGCATATCCAGCCCCTGGCAGGGCACAGCTTTGCAATAAAGGATTTTCAGTGCATTTGACAGGAAGCCGGGGCCCTGGGGCATATCAATAAGCCTGATTCAGTGAAAACAATTCTGCCTAGCAGCATGTGTGTGTGCATAAATCATTAGTGCCTTAGACTAAGATCTCTGTCTTGAGAATATGTCTGATCCTCTATACATATTTGTTGAATGCTGAGGAAATCATTGAAATCATTATTCTTAAAGTTTCTCCAATAAAAGAGCCCTGGCATCACAGAAGTTGGTTCGTTAAAGGTGTGAAACACAAACTATTAATAATAGCCTGATGCAAAAATATCTGGAAGTGAATTGAAAGCTCTGATCCTGAGTGGTAGAAAATTCTATTAGTTGACTGTACCCAGAAGGGATGGAGACTCTTTATTTTTCTATGATGGACCAAAGAGCTACAGAGAAAAATCAATGATGAGATTTATGAGTAGGAAGCAATTAAATTGAGTGGTTTTTTTTTTTTTAAAAGAAGAGAATCATGAAATGTTACATACTCTCTTAGAATGAATTGATGAACATAAAAATCCACTAAATAAGGAATAATAACATTTGCCTCAATTTTACTTTGGGGCCATTTAGAGGAAAGAGTGGAAGAAAAGGGAGATGAGAGAAACTAAGAAATGGAGTATAGAGGAAACAGTAGTCTGAGGAAGGTGCAAATAGTGAGGTAGAGAAAAATGCAGGCGATGGCAGAGACAGAGTCTTAAGAGACAGACCAAGGAGGCTGTTTTTCTTGTTTGTTTGTTTTCTTTGAGATGGAGTCTCACTCTGTTACCCAGGCTGGAGTGCACTGGTGCAGTCTCAACTCACTGCACCTCTGCCACCCGGATTCAAGCAATTCTCCTGCCTCAGCCTCCTGAGTAGCTGGGATTACAGGCACCTGCCACCACACCTGGCTAATATTTGTATTTTTAGTAGAGATGGGGTTTCACCATGTTGTCCAGGCTGGTCTTGAACTCCTGACCTCAGGTGATTCGCCCACCTTGGCCTTGGCCTCCCAAAGTGCTAGGATTTTAGGCAGGAGCCACTGCACCTGGCCCAAGGAGGCTTTTTTTTTTTTTTTTTTTCCCTGAGACAGAGTCTCACTCTGTCGCCCAGGCTGGAGTGCAGTGGCATGATCTTGGCTCACTGCAACCTCCGCCTCCCAGGTTCAAGTGATTCTCCTGCCTCAGCCTCCTGAGGAGCTGGAATTACAAGCATGTGCCACCATGCCTAGCTAATTTTTTTTTTTTTTTCTATTTTTAGTAGAGACGGGGTTTCGCCATATTGGTCAGGGTAGTCTTGAACTCTTGACCTCAGATGATCTGCCCACCTCGGCCCCCCAAAGTGCTGGGATTACAGGCGTGAGCCACTGTGCCTGGCCCCAAGGAAGCCTTTCTAAGGAAGGCCAGGCTGACTCTCACTCGCAGACTAGGTGATCAGAGAGAACGATAGTGCCCTTATGAAAGACCCACGTGTAGAGAGGGCAGTACAGAGGCCCAGAGAGAGAGCCAGCAGCTTTCAGGATCCTGCTGCAAGGACGAGGAAAATTACCATGCACGACCCCAGGCATAACTGTGATGTGCAGGTGTGCAGAGCCTTTCTCTCCCTCATTTGAACCCTGTGACAAAACTATAAGGGGGTAATTGTTATCTCCATGTTATAGATGGGAAAGGAGAGTTGCAGGGGTGTTAAGTGCCTTTTGTCTCATATTACCCAGTTAATATGAAACTCAAAATCTCACACATTTTCCACTGTAACCCCTACCCCCACAACTTGCCCCCTAAAATGATGATGCTTTTGGTGTAGACTGGAGTTTACAGTCTGTGTCTATGAGATTCTCCATATGATTCTTAGTCTGCTTGTTTTTAAAGAAAAATGGTTTTAAAATAGTCCCCATTTATATGTGAACATGATCCAGGCTAAATCATTCCACCAGAAGTAAAACATCATTGACTAAATGTCTCTTTTCCCCAGTCGACACATGAGGTGGGTGTTCTCTTTGCCACCATAGCCGTGACAAGAGGCTGATCTTGTGTCGTCTTCTGTTACTTGGTTCTGCAGATCTAGGATCCTGGAATTCACAAGTGAATGCATTTTGTGTGCCATTTCCCTAGAACTGTAAATGACTCACTCCAAGGAGCTGCCGTCTAGATGAGAAACAAAACCTCACACTATTGCTGCTGCTGCTTTATCGTGGGGAAATGACTTCTGGGCTTAGGTGATTAAGTCTCTTTCTCCCGCTTTACTACAGGAAGACATGTCCTTGGCACATCAGACAAGATACTGAAGTTATCTTGCAAATTAGTTTAATGAAATTAAAAAAAAAAACTTGGCCGGGTGTGGTGGCGCACACCTGTAATCCCAACACTTTGGGAGGCCGAGGTGGGCGGATCACCAGAGGTCAGGAGTTCAAGACCAGCCTGGCCAAAATGGTGACATCCCATCTCTACTAAAAATAGAAAAATTAGCCGGCATGGTGGCGGGTGCCTGTAATCCCAGCTACTCGGGAGGCTGAGGCAGGAGAATTGCTTGAATCTGGGAGACGGAGATTTCAGTGAGCCAAGGTTGCACCACTGCACTCCAGCCTGGGCGACAGAGTGAGACTCTGTCTCAAAACAAAACAAAACAAAACAAAGAAACAAACAAAAACACAAAAAAACTTGCATTAAAATTGTGCCTGGAATGACTTTTCTGTTACAGCAATAGGAGTGCTTCATATACTTACCAATGGCCAGTGTTTGTACTGCCAGACATAGGAATAGTGTGATTTCCCAAGCTAGATTTATGGAGATCAGGGTTTGGCATTCTACATACGGCCTGTGGACCAAATTTGGCCTGCTGCCTGTTTTTGTAAATAAAGTTTTATTGAAACACAGCCATTTCCATTTGTTTATATATTGTCCATGCATGCTGCTTTTGTGTTATGGTGGTAGAGTCCAGTAGTTGCTATGGTGACCATATGGCCTAAATATCTACTGACTGGCTTTTTGCAGGGAAAGTATGCCAAACCCTGTTCAGGAACCCCTGTTGGGAAAAACCACAGGTTTTTGCAGGACCACAGCAAGGTTGACCTCTCCTGCACTGTTTTTAGCATCTGCTCCTTGACATGGGCCCTGCTGCTGAGCATGCAGTCTGAGGGTACAGCTTCCCCGAAGCTCTCCAGGAAGAGCCCACTCAGTTCTGTCACGTCTGCCGCTACTCAGCAGAAGGGCTTTAAAATGCAGGCTCTCCACACTGCACTCGGGAGCTCTTCCTGGTCTCACAGAGCATCCTGCTCTCTCAGCCTTCGCAAGGGCTCCAGACTGAGCCAGGTGAGACTCTTGCCGGGACCTTTTGGCTCCACCTTGTTTGTTCCTTGCCTCCAATCAGCTACCTCCTCTGTTGAGCTGGAACTCTAAGGTAGCTCTGCCACAGGGGCCTTTCCTTGCTGTTACACCAGCATTAGATTGCTGAAGCCTCCTCTCTCCCCAGCACTGTGGAAACAGCTGCCTCGGCAGTCTCTCCTCACTC
Organism: Macaca fascicularis; assembly: GCF_037993035.2. Lineage (NCBI taxonomy): Eukaryota > Metazoa > Chordata > Mammalia > Primates > Cercopithecidae > Macaca > Macaca fascicularis. Next base: position 76,658,045 of record NC_088381.1, read on the forward strand.
CCTGATACCTGCACAGCAGTGCCAGGTTAATATTGCAGAAGAGCGGCTCCTGCTCAAGAACCTCCCTTGGCTCCCCATTGACCTCTAAATCAAAGCCTCAGTCTGGCCTTCAAGGCTGTTTTTATCTCAGACTACTACTCACAGTTCTCTGAAGCCACTCCATATTCCTACCCTTCCCCAGGGGTGGTCTAAACTCTCCCTCTGCCAGCCTCCTTGACGCCACTGATCTTTGCTCTTGGAATGTTGTGGCAGCCTCTCCCCTCCCACAGCTATTAAAATCTAGTTGATCCTTGTTAAATCCCAGGTATATATTCCTCCACACACAGCCAAATGAATGTTCTCGCTCCCTCAAACCTCTGCCACTCTGTTACCCTGTTGCAGGCTGTGCCATCGTTAGGTTGTTTCTTTCTGCTGTCCCCAGACTGTAAACTCCTACAGGGCAGCATGCTTTCTTAATCATGGTTATGTTTCTTGCATCTCCCACAGAGCAGACACTTGGCTGTGTGGGACTGAATTTGAAGTGAAGTCACAGAGCATGCATACCAGTGATGTGGCTAGCTTTTTAGTGTGCACCTACTGTGTGCCAGCTGCTCTGATGTATGACCTCATTAATGTCCGCAGAAGCAAGTATGTTCTCTCCACCACACAGGTGTGGAAACAGGCCCAGGAAGATTGACTTGACCAAATGCTGTCAAAGCCAGATGGGAACTGTTGCTCTCCTGCTCCAGACTTATACTGATAGGACCAGGCTGCTCTGGTGTAAACATCCATGCATGCACAGCCTCTCTGCCACCTGATACACATGCACACGCCTCTACCTGCATGCATGTTAGAGTCACCCAGGGAACTCTGAAAATACAGATGCCCAGTCTTGCAGGTGGGAGGAAAAACACAGGTGTTTTTCAAAAGCTCAGGTGATGCCAGTTCAGGTCAAGGCCCCCGCCACCCAGGCCAGAGTAAGAAGATGTACACACCTCTGGGAGAGCCCCTGAGTTGCTGCTGCCTGCCCCTAAGAATAAGTGTTTATTTGTTAAGTGAATGCCTGATAGCCTTGCCCCTGGTTGGCAACTTTTGAAGGTGAGGATGGGCTCATGAGTACTTGGCCGTGGTCTCTGAATGTGTCCTGTCCTATGGCAACATAGACTGAAGCTCTCCCTTTTGGGCTAAGTGCTCATAGTTGCAGTTGGCCTTAGTGTGACTTCAGCACTTTCCAGAAGGTGAGGCTCCCAGAAATGCATCCCAACATTTCCCACATGAGGAGATAGTGTCTGTATGAACTGGAAATGAGGAGGTGATAATTTCTATTTGTAGGTAACTTAAACTCTTTAATCTTTTGAATGGGGGAAGGCTTGTTGAGAAGAGGGAGTAAAGCAGAGGTACTCAAAGTGGGTCTTCTGATTAGCAGCATCAGTGTCACCAGGTGGCTTGTTAGAAATGCATAGTCTAGACCCCACTCCAGAGACTCTGGGCTTGGGGTTCAGCAGTCTCATCCCCTCTGGGGGTAATTTTACTGCCAGTGAAGGTTGAGAACCTTGGTGCTAGAATGATGGTGAGTATGTGCCTGGTGCCTGACATGGTCAATGGTCCTCATCTCCAGCTGGGTATCAGACACATATCTATATCTATATACATATACATATCTACATCTATATAGATATATAGATATATTTTTTGAGACGGAGTCTTGCTTTGTCACCCAGGCTGGAGTGCAGTGGTGCAATCTCGGCTCACTGCAACCTCTACCTCCCAGGTTCAAGCAGTTCTCCTGCCTCACCCTTCAGAGGAGCTGGGACTACAGGCATGTGCCACCATGTCCAGCTAATTTTTGTATTTTTAGTAGAGATGAGGTTTCACCATGTTGGCCAGGATGGTCTCGATCTCTTGACCTTGTGATCCGCCTGCCTCGTCCTCCCAAAGTGCTGGAATTACAGGCGTGAGCCACCGCGCCTGACTGGGACATCTATATTTTTAACAAGTGTTCCGGGACATTCTGAAATGCAAGCTGATTTTTTTTTTTTTGAATAATCATTGTAGAAGCCTGATACATCCTGCATTCTTTACATAATAACCTCATATACACTTGGTTCAGGATAAGGGCGCTTCCTCTTTTCCTCTTGCAGTTGTGGCTCCTTCTCTAATTATCAAGACCTTCTCTATTAGTCCTGTTACCCATTAAGTAAAAACAGTCATTCCCTTCCACATGCTCTTCCTCAGGCTGGATTGTTCACTGCCACATAAAAGCCACAAGTGGGTTTTATGGCCTCATGCATACTTAATTATTCTGTCTTCTCAAAATTGTGTTTTAAATGAGAGAAAACATTAGCCTCTGATCTAATTGATCCACAAAGCATCATTTCAGAATCTTTGCATGACTTAACTGTTGACCCAGACTGGCGTCGCGGTCCAGCAGAAGGCCACAGGTCAAGGAGGGAAAGGCCTTACTACTTCCTGTCACCCCTGTGAGTTGCTCTACAAAGAGCAGGTGGGAACCAGGACAAGAGCTGCAGGCATGGGCGTTATCTGTCTCTAAAAGAACTGATTATTTTTTGTTTTGCCCACAGCTGTCTCTGTCCCCATCACCCTTATCTGTCATCATCAATGTGCACACCTGCATGATATTTTATGACACGGCACACCTGCTGAAATGGAGCAGTTGTCATGTTTCAGATTTGTTGTCTTGTGTGTATGTCATGAGGCATCATGGCAAAAATGAGATAGGGCTTCTGTTGTAACCCTTCCTCCCACTTTGTTACCCTCCAGCCTCATGGTGGGGTCCTAAAGCTGAAGACCTACCAGACTGCTTCAGCTGCCTCTCCAGGGGTGACTCTCTAGGGGACCCCACCCAGACATGTTCTTTTCCACTTCTGCATCCAGCTCCCTTTGGATCTCTCTCAAGACTCACACAAAGGCCTGGGTGAGGCTCCCCAAAGCCCCCTACCTCCCAGGTCTTTAGGCTGCCTTCCTTTTTGTTCCCACATTGTGTCACCTATTATAAACCTCTGGTAGACCATTTATTCCATCATGTTTGTATGTATGTTTGTGTTGCAAAGGAAATAAATGAATTTGTTTTTACTTGCCCAGACCCTTTAGAACTTCTTTGGGAGTATTTGAAAGCCATTTGAATGAGGCCAGGACTAGCTAAACTTCGTTTCTCAACAGCAGCAAATACCTGGTGTTTTAAAAGTGACAATCTAATCACATAACTAGGGCTGAGTGATTTGCAAGTTGGCCTTGACTTGGCTAGAAAGCACAATGGAAATAGGAGTTGGAATCAGAATGCCAGAGATAGAGGGTGTCATAAACGTCATAACCCTGCTCCGCAGAGCTTGCCCAAGGCTAGGGCTGAAAGAGAGACCCCCAGTAATGAGTGTCACGTCCTTAGCCCTGTGCTGCTCACTGCCATTAGAATCACCTGGGAGCTTTGAAAGCATCCGAGGGCCCCCAGGCCGCTCCCCAGACCAGTTCGGTCAGAACCTCCTGGGTGGGACCAGGCCTCTGAAATTTTTAGTGCTCCCCAAGTGCCTCCAATCTGCAGGTAGGATTGAGAACCACTAGGCTCAAGGAGTTTGTTTAAATATGTGGGTTTGAAAATGAGGCTAAGAGGAATCACCTGGCTATAGCTTTTTTTTTTTTTTTAGTAAAGGGAAATTGAATAGAGGCATGCTAATTAGCACAGGCATATGTTTGTGCATAGATACATGTATCTGGACACTGCAGAGAGGTTGTATATGCTTGGATGTTTACAACAGTGTCCATATTTGTAGATTTGGAGGAAGGTTAGATCCATATGACTCTCCTTTTGACCTTTCCTTAGCAGACACACCCAGTTGGTGAGCAGATCCAGCTCATTCTCCCTGAAATAGAACTCTGCCCTAAAATGCTCCTTCCATCTTTTCCTGTTCATTTCCATTGCCACTGTGTTGATGTGGCCTTTTCTTCTCCCCGCTCTCAATATGGCCCAGGTGTCTTCTCTGCTGGCATTCTTCCATCCTCCATTCACCACACCTGGTGTGACCCTCACACTATTAAACCTTTGCTGTTCTCCAGTGCTCACAGATAAATGATGATAATGATAATGGTTATAACTGACCCTTCCCTAGCATTAACATGTATGTGTTGTTGACTCCTGACACCAGCTCGGTGAGGTAGCACTCTTGTCGCCCTTTTATAGATGGGGAAACTAACGCGCAAAGTAACTTGGCCAAGGTCAGCCAGAGTCGGAATGGACCCAGGTGGTCTGGCCCCAGAGCCTCTGTTTTGCTGCATCTCTCCATGCATTCCTGTCATGTAGGAAGGGAGAGGCTGCTCTTTGCTAACAGACTTTTCATCCATTATTTCTAATCTTCACATCCCTCCTGCTGAGTAGATACTATGATTCCTGTTTCATAGAATCCAGGCTGGGAGAGTTTGAATAACATGACTGAGGACACAGAGCTAAGGAAATAACAACAGGGATTCAAACCAGGTTTTCCTCCCTCCACCATCTGCGTTCTATCTACTTAATTGCTCCGGATTGTCTAAATTCACCCCTGTGGCATTTGTGGCTCCGTACAGTCTGTCCTCACCCCATCTTTCCAGCTATTTTCTTCCTTCCTTTCTTTTTTTTTTTTTTTTTTAAAGCAAGGTCTCACTCTATTGCGCAAACTGGAGTGCAGTGGCGCGATCTCAGCTCACTGCAACCTCCCGGGTTCAAGCGATTTTCCTGCCTCAGCCTCCTGAGTAGCTGGGATTGTAGGTATGCACCACCACGCCTTGCTAAATTGTGTATTTTTAGTAGAGAAGGAGTTTTACCATGTTGGCTAGGCTGGTCTCGAACTCCTGGCCTCAGGTGACCTGCCCACCTTGGCCTCCCAAAGTGTTGGGATTACGGGTGTGAGCCACTGCTCTCGGCCCCAACTATTTTCTTTTCCATGATGAAATCATGCCACCCATCTTTGGCTCATGCTGTTCCTTTTGCCTGAAGTGTTCTTCCCTGCTCAGCGAGGACATCATTCAGCTGTTAGATCTCCCATGACAAGGACTCTTGTCTTGCTCATAGCACCCTGCATGGAATTTGCACACAGCAGGAGAGAGTAGCCATCTCATTTTCTTACACTTCAAGAAGCCCTATAAGAGTGCATCTCATCGTGGCCCCCTTAGTGTGAGGTTTGCATCACACATCTCATCTCCAGTCCCTTTGTGTTATTCTTAGGTACATGTTTACCTTCTTGCTAGATGGCTCCTTCAGGCCAGGTGTCCTCTCTCCATCACTTTTCTCTTGTGTCTAGGGCATTGCCTGGCAAGCAGCAGATGTTCAGTATATATTTGTTTAACAAATGTAGGGCAGACAAGAATACAAAAAAACGGGGAAATCATAATCAGTTGGAGGGCAGTTGGCAGAGTCATAGTGCTTAGAACAGTCAGGGGTGTATTTACCTGATGGCCTCTAGGGAAATGTACACTGTTTGGAAATTTCCAGAAGGAAGCAAAGAGCAAATGAATACCCCACTGGGCTAATTTAGCTTGTCCATTTTGCCACTTAGGTTTTGTTAAGTTTGTTTTTATTTTGAGATGGGGAACAGGCTTTGCTAGCCTCCCGCGGAAAATCCCCTGGTTCCTCTGTCTTCCTGGCATGGACTTTATCCCTAGTATATATTTGGGATTGTGTACAAACTGCGGACTTCAGGACTTTTATAGGACTTCATGGGCGGTCTGTGGTGGAGGTTTGTGGGGGTGGGGAAAGCAGTGTTTCCGGAAGAGGGAAGAAGCTTTCAGGATGGAAACAGGTGCCAGAAAAAAACATTTTTGCTACTGGGAAAGTGAATTCGTTAACCGTTGAATTAGGGTTATGATACTAAATAAACGTCTTTCTGATTCGTCAGGTTAAAAGGCATTTACACAGCTGCCTTTTTTGCACCTGGCACAGGAGGCCAGGTGGGAGGGTCCCGGGGGGAAGGACAGAGCGCACTGTCAGGTGGGAAGGAGAGGCCTCCTGGGCATCTCCTTGGATTGGCTCTGACATTTCTTCTTGCCCCCTTCAGGTGAGCGTCCTGACCACCCTGGAGCGTAGGTTCAACCTGCAGAGCGCTGACGTGGGTGTGATCGCCAGCAGCTTCGAGATCGGGAACCTGGCGCTCATCCTCTTCGTGAGCTACTTCGGGGCGCGCGGGCATCGGCCGCGCCTAATCGGCTGCGGCGGCATCGTCATGGCGCTGGGCGCGCTGCTGTCGGCGCTGCCAGAGTTCCTGACCCACCAGTACAAGTACGAGGCGGGCGAGATCCGCTGGGGTGCCGAGGGCCGCGACGTCTGCGCTGCCAATGGCTCTGGCAGCGACGAGGGGCCCGACCCCGACCTCATCTGCCGCAACCGGACGGCTACCAACATGATGTACTTGCTGCTCATTGGGGCCCAGGTGCTCCTGGGCATCGGTGCTACCCCAGTGCAGCCCCTGGGCGTCTCCTACATCGACGACCACGTGCGGAGGAAGGACTCCTCGCTCTATATAGGTAGGAGCTGCCCCAGCCGTGTCAGCAAGAGACCGGGGTGTGTTGACGGTGGATAAAAGGGTGGCCTGGTGGACTTTGATTTTGCCGTTGTACTGGTTCTCAGACTTGGCTGCACACCCAGTGTTCTTGAAAAATACTTATGCCTGGGGTTGCAACCTGGGCATTGAGACGTTTTTAAAAGTTCCCAGGTGATTCTCATGAGCAGCCGAATTTGAGCTCCAAGGGACTAGACCACTAACCGCTTCAGTGGGAAAACATGACCGGGAGTTGTATGTTTCTCTCTTCTTTTTGGGTGTGTATGTGGACTTTGGGCCTTCTGATGTTAGCCACCAATGTATACTTGGGGTCTACACATTGGAAACTGCAGCTTTGAAGAATCAAAATGATGTCCTGGTGATTGTCCTATTGCAGCTCAAAAGGAGAGGTGATGGCTTTGCCAGCATTTGGCATCATTCAAAGTTGGTGACTTCCGGTAATTTTTTCAATAACGGAAGTATGCATGGGAATTGGGTATTTAGAGAGAAATAAGGTATTTGTGTTTTGAAAAGTTATTTTTCACTGTCAGTTTCCGATGTTTTATACTGGAAGGATGGAAACCACTTGTGGGTGGGGGTTAAGAATCATCTGAGTGGCAAGTTATTTACTATGTGGCGGGCGGTGTTTTCAGTCTCTGTGGTGGGTTCTGTTGGATGGCTGCGTGTGAGGTGAGAGCTGGCCAGCCCAGCATCTCTATCCCTTGTTTACAAAGTATAATTTTGTCTCCTGTCAGCTGCTGGATTTTTCTGACACATCCCCAGTCACTGAGTGCTAAGCTTTGAAAAAATTACCTCTACCCAGGGAAGCTTTTTGCCTCCCAAAAGCAATGTGCCTTGAGGTAGAAAGTTAATTATATTATGGAGGTTTAAGTGAAAATAGAATTTGAACTGGATTTGACATAAAGGTTCCTAACTGCCAAGCTTCAAGCTTGCTGAGATAGGACGGTTTGGAAGCAGGACACACCAGAATGCGGATTTTTCTCTGTGTCTTTCTGACCCAGCTTTGGAGTAGATGCATTTACTGAACACGTAAGTTGCACACAGATGTTCTGACTGGCTGTGAACAGGCTCTGGGCAGGAAAGGTGGAAGGAATGTGCGTCTCCATTCAGAGGATGGAGCACCAGTGTGCCTAGCCACCACCTCCCTATGGAACAAAGTGGAAGAGAAAACGGCTCAGGCCAGAGATGGTTAGGGGTTTCCATTATTACCTGAGAGTGGGTATGGTGGAGGAAGGGAACTAAGGTAATCGTTTTTCTTTCATTGCCTTAAGGCTTGAGTGAAAGCTGCTCCATGTGAGTTTTTTGCACACCAGATCATGGACGACAGCATGTAGCCACAAAAGTCTCCTGAGGTCCACCCTCTGACTTGACTGATGGCACCCTAGGACTCTGGGAGAGTAGGTTTCTGGTAGGAATAACAGGAAGTAGATCCATCAGAGCACAGGGAATGAAATGGGGAGTGAAAACCTGAGTTGTTGTCTCTGCTCTTAGAATCAACTAGAAAAATTTCTCCCCAGAGTCACCCCTGAAGTCCCAACAGTGCTGTATCACTTCTGCCTAGGGCTTTCAGCCATAGTCGCTGAACCCTCTTCTGGAAGTGTCTCCTGATGAGTTAAGTTGTGCTATTTCCCCACACTGGGTGAGGGTTGGTTTGAATGTGCCAAAAGCTTTATGGTGAGGAAGCACTTTGGTTTGGGACATAGGGGTGTGGGAGGTGGACGCATGGACTGTAGGGCTGATCATTTGAGGCAGGAGGTCTTCTTGAATTCTGAGGCCTTGTCTATGGGATTTGCATTGAGTCTTTGGTAGGAAGAACTATTCAGCCAAATTTCTGTTTGGTCACCCCATTCCTCTATGATAAGTCTACATTGGGGGAGTGTCTCTTTGCATGACGTATGAACATCTTGGTGGCTCTGTTACATATGGCCAGGTTCCAAAACATCGTAGCCCATGCCGTGGAGATGATAGTTCTGTGTCTCTCTGCACTGGTTTCATGGGTTTGTGTTTATAGGGATCAGGAGAGGAGAAATCTTTTGCATAGATTGACCTCAATAGGTGGCCTTTTATTCCATATGTGGTTTATCTCCAGGTATAATTTAAGATCATAGCATATGCAGAGCATAACTGGTTCATTTATTTATTGTATGAGCTATAAAAAAAGTGTTTGTGGTAGTGAGAATATTTCAAAGTTTATCTCCTCTAATATGGCACTAGTTCCTGAAGCCACTTAACTTTACTTCAGAGTATTTGGGGTAGCCCACTGAACAGTATTGATATAAAATTCTGGTCTCTTAACTCCCTGAAGAGGAGGAAAGTCTCAAGGGACTGATGCTGGGACCCTAGGTGTAAATGTATATCCATCGGGGAGGAATAACATGTGTACCCCTGGTTCCAGCTCCTGCAGAGCTGGTCTAGAGAGGGACCCACAACCAGCTGTCTGATCATATGCCTAAATTGTGATACCATAGTGGAGATTGAAAGGATTCTAAATATGGCATGTGTAAAACACCAGCTTGTTCTTGAGCTGAGCCTTCCCTGTGGGTGTCAGCAGGGAAGAGAATGATCAACATGCACAGCTCAGGCTGCAGGTCAGTGGTGATGATACCTGTCCCTGGGTTGCCCACATCGTGGGTCACTAGATGGGTGCTGTTTGTGCATTGGTGGCTGTGTCATAGCTTCCACTACAACCCAGGGCAAAGTGAAGCATTCCATCCTGAATTAAGCTGATATTTTCCAGTGAAATGACTTACTTGCTTTGACCTCTTGTGGCTGAGCCACTGCCAGACTCCTGGATTCCTGGATGGGCTATTCACAAGGGGCTCCTCTGGCTGGCACCATTCTTCAGCCAGTCCTTTCCATTGTGGGAGGGAGCCAAGGGAACTCATTACCAGGGGACAAAACTGGATGAATGGGGACTCAGCTCTGCTGGCAGGCTTTCACTGCAGCATCATGTGGCACCCAGCCTCACAGTGCAGCCAGATAGTGACCCGTGGGTGGCACGTGGCACTCTTTGTTCTTAGAGTGACTGCATGGGCACGGTGGCAGTGGAGACCACGGGGCCCCTACTGAGGTCCAAGAATCCATTCTTTGGGAGTCTAGTCATGCCTGTAGCTCCATGTTGTGACCTTCCATTAACCCAGTTTTCTTAGCTGTCCTTCTGTTTCTCTAAGTTCAAAACACAAGTCGTATTTGCTTTTTATGAAAGTGTAAGTAGGATGATGTAATGGACTTACTGTGCTCTTTCATTAGGTTGCCCCCCCTTTTTTTTCCAAGGAGGAAAAGGTGAAATGGGAGTAGTAAAGATTTCTAAATAACTTTATTCCTAGTTAAAAAGCATTACATGTTCACTGTTTACAATTTTGAATATGTAGAAAAAGAATAATTAGAGAATATTTACTTGTAGCTTTATGGTGTATATAATTCCATTCTCTTTTCTGCATTAGTATGCTTTTCTATGAAAATATGTTCATGATGAATGATGTTTTGCAATTTCATTTCTCTTAATATTTCATGAGAATTTCCTTGTTACTAAATATTCTATGACATTATTGCTGCATATATAATATTCCCTTCTGAATATATATGATAATATTTAATACTTTCTATAGTTGGACATGGATTTTTAAAATTTTTGCTGTTTTAAACAAAGCAGATAGGTAAAGTGTGATTCCGAGAGGTTGAGTAACTTACCCAAACTCATTTACCTGGATAGGGCTGGGCTGTGCATCTAAAAGTGATGCTTATTTCAGGTATGTCTGGGATCTGCTCACAAGGCTGGGATGGGAGCTCAAGGGTAGTGCCTGGTCCTAGGAGTCAGGTGCAAGCCAGGGCATTCCATGAGACAGCCCGAAGCCTCCTGGGCATAAAAATTGCAGCAGGAGCCAGGAAGGTGGGAAGACAGCAGTGTGTCTGGAGTCCAGGGAGAGAGGTGCTACTGAAATGGAGAATGAGTGTCAGAGCCAGAATGGAGAGTTAGAAGTAGGATGGAGAGAGAGGAAGGTGGTCTTAGCTAAGGTTCATGTCTGGGTTCTGGAAAGAGCTTGTGCCCCTGTTTCATAGTGCTTTGAGCTGAGATGGCTGCAAATCAGACCTTAGACATGTGGGGCAGGAGCAGCTGATCTGTTCCATCTTTTGCTCAGCTCTTTCCAGTAATGTGGGCGCCATACCTTCACATGCCATTCATTCTGTTTCTGAACTGCAGTAGCTGCTAGGAGGTTTTTTTTAATGTTGTGTTAGAAATAGGCCACCTTACAACTTCCCATACCCTGTGTTCTGGTTATGCCCTCTGGATCTACCATGAAAAATCCCTATCCCTCTTCCATATTTTGATGGCTTCCCAAATAGTTGAGCACTAACCTTTCATGGGTAGGCGGAGGGTATCTAAAGCTTGGCTCTTCTAGGCTAAGACCTTTGCTCTGTGCTTGATGGGGTTTCCTACCATACTTCCTTCTTAAGAGGGATGCCAAGGGCTGGGGAGCTCATTACCAGAGGACAAAACCAGATGAATGGGGGGTGTGGGATATGGCATTGTATTAGTTTGCTAGGGCTGCCCTCAGCAAACACCACAGACTGGGTGGCTTAAATGACAGAAGTATATTTTCTTATAGTTTTAGAGGCTGGAAGTCTTAAGATTAAGGTGCCACAGGGTTGGCATCCTCTGCAGTCTCTCTCCTTGAATTTCAGATGGTTGCCTTTTCTCTGTGTCCTCACGTGGTCTTTCTTCTGCATACACATCCCTGGTGTCTCTCTCTGTATCCAATTTACTCCTCTTACAAGGTCACCAGTAAGATTGGTTTAGACCCACCCATATTAGTTCATTTAACCTTAATTGCCTCTTTAAAGAACTTGTCTCCAAATATAGTCAGTCACATGCTGATGTTCTGGGGGTTAGGGCTTCAATATATGAATCTGGGGGAAGGAACACTATTCGGCCTGTAACAGACACCAAAGAGATCAGTACCAAACTAAGACTGCACTCCTGCCTCTTGTGCCAAAAGTTTTCTGTAAGGAACTGTATTGTCATTTTTTTCTCTAAGTACTTGAGGAATTGATGATGTAGTTTTTTTTTTTTTTTTAATAGCTTTTAAAAATTATAGAATCACAAGTTGTGGCAAAATACAGGAAAGTCCCCTGTATCCTTCATCCTGTTTCCCCCGCCGTTGATGTCATGGTAACTGCATACAATAGCAAAACCAGGAAATTAACATTGCTATAATCCATAAAGTTTATTCAGATTCCTCCAGATTTTTTTTTTTTTCATTGTAGAGACGAAGTCTCACTCTGTCACCCAGGCTGGAGCACAGTGGTGCCATCTTGGCTCACTGCAGCCTCTGCCTCCTGGGTTCAAGTGATTCTCGTGCCTCAGCCTCCCAAGCAGCTGAGATTATAGGTGCCTGCCACCACACCCGGTTACTTTTTTTTGTATTTTTAGTAAAGACAGGGTTTCATCATGTTGGCCAGGCTGGTCTTGAACTCCTGACCTCAAGTGCTCCACCTGCCTCGGCCTCCCAAAGTGCTGGGATTATAGGCATGAGCCTCTGCGCCTGGCCAAGATTTCTCCAGTTTTTATATGTGCTCATTTGTGTGTCTGTCTATAGTTCTGTTCAGTTGTATCAAATGTGGATGATGCAGTTTTAAGAATGCAGATTGGGATCAAGATGAAACCAGATAATTTTGAGTTGTGCATGTTAGGCAGACACACGCACGCACGTGCACACACACAAACACACACACGCACACACGGCACAGAGACAGGGACTGGCAGAAGGATGGATGTTCTGGAGAGAATGGGAGCTGGCCAGGGGAAAGGGGTTCTTTGAGAAGGGAGCTTTTGCTGTTTGCCTGAATACACAGGACAAGTGCTGCAACTCAGGAGGCACACATATTAGACACAAAAATGTGTCATGTTTTCTTTTTTTTAATCACTTATCGTGAACCGCAGTGTACCCCTCAGTGTTTCCGTTAATGATGCAAAGAGAGTAATTCTCAGATTTCATCTGCCAAGTTTTTGTTTAGTACAAAGGCCCCCCGAATACTGGCCAGCAACCAGAGAGAACCAAATTTCCTTTCAGATCCCTGGGAGCAAAGAGTTATTTTGCCTCTGACGAGTTTTTATTTTAACTCGACATTGGGTAAAATGTGTTTTAATTCTCCAAAGAACATGGATCGGGTATGAATCAAATATACTGTGACTGCAGTTCATCTGAAAAAATAATTAAAAAGCCATCCCTCGTGGGAGCAAGCATTGCTCATTATATGCTTGCAACTTCATTGATATTGAAGTTTCCTTCATTAATTTATTTTTCTAAAATAAATGGCACTCTAAAAGTGGTCAATTTGTTTTGGCGTTATTCCATTCCCTCTCACCAGCTGCTGGTCACATGCCATTTCCAGTGTGTTTTTAGCAACCTGCTAGGAAACAGCCTGTGGCTCTTATCTGGTGCTTCCATATTGCCTGGGCTGATAGGTGTTTCTCATTCATTCACAGCCACTCATAACTCATGCCCTGTGGTTCATGGCATCACTGTTGTGCTTGCTGCCTGGGTGACCTTTGGACAAGACTCTGTGGGCTCTGGAGCCTAACAGTCTTGAAATTCAAATTCTGGCCCCTCCACAACTCCTGGGTTTTGGATGAGTTTCCAGTTGCCCTGAGACTTTGGCCTTTTCAGTAAAATGGTCTGGTCTACCTGGCCAGGCTTTGCATGAATGTCAGGTATCCTGTACACTGTGAGGATTGGTAAATGCTGCCCTGTTCATCCTTATGGTCATAGCATCTCCATTTCCAGATGTAGAAATTAAGGCACAGGTGGATACATGACTGACCTGTTTAAACACAGGAGCAGATCTTTGGACAAGAGCCCTTGGAACCTGATTTTCGGCCTGAGATGTGATCCATCTTATAGAGCTGAGAATAGCAACCTCTTCAGTCCTAAACCAGCAGGGCTCTTCTTTTCCTGAAGACCCCCTCCAGTGGCTCATCTCAAAGTGCATGAAGTGCTAGCGTTGCCCCAGGCAGGAGGAGAGCCAGTTTGTATTAATTTGGAGGCACCCCAGAGTATGGCCATTGCCCCAGTGTGATGTATGGATTGGCTTTCTGGGTTCTAGCATGTTGCTTCTTAATTTGGAAGCATATTGGCTCAATTTTATTTTAAATAATATATTCTTGTTTTAGTAACATTGAGAAAAACAAAAATGTAATAAGAAAATGTAAATAATATATAATCCAGATACCTACAGCAAATTATTGTCAGTAGTTAGGTATATTTTATTCCAGCCTTTTTTCTTTGTATATAGTTTTGCTTAGTTAAAAACCATACTATAAATAAACCTACTTTTTATCAGCTGGCATATTATAAAGTTTTTCCTGTGTCATAAACAATATACATCATTTTAGATAATTGCATTTTTTTTGGTCAATCTAGAAATGCTGGAATTTGCTAGTTGGGCATTTAGGTGATGAATGTCTTCGTGGCTTTGTTTAGCCTTGTCCACGTTGGCTGAAAACTTTAAAAGCTCAGGTTAGTTCAGATAGATTCAGTGTGAGCTAAAAGCCAGCCTCGTGGCCTTGCGGTGACTTTTTCCAAAAGATAAATGAGTGAGGCCGGGAGTGTCCTGCAGACAGGCTCTGGGCTGGCTATGGGTGTTGGCATTCTTGTTTTGCAGCCCCCTTCCACGTCTGCTCAGGGATCACAATCTTAAGTGCTGAAGGGGCTCAGTTGACAAATGAGAAAAGCAGACAGTGTGGAGCCTGGGGAGCTGGTCCTTGCCTCATCCTCCACCAATTGTTGCCCTGTAGGAATGCAAAGTTACTGTTTCCAGATCTTCTGATTGTTAACAGAGACTGGAAATCAGTATTTTTCAAGAGGATTGAGTTGCCAACTCATTGAAATCTTCTCCAAGCCCTTTGTGAGTCAACATTGTTTAGCATGTCTCGAACACATGGTAGCTGGAACACACACAGTGGCTTGCCATGGTAGGCTCTTTGCTCCAGACCATGAATTTCAAATTGCATTCATCTTTCGAGTTGCAAATAAATAAAACACGAAAAAAGAAAAGAAAGGAAAGCTGTCACACGTTGTGAATGTCATAGCCAGCAAAACGTGTTCTTTGCTGTGGTTCTGAATGTTAGGGGTATTGGATTTGGAGGAAGGGGATTGGGGATCTTGCACAAACACAGGACAACCTGGCAGGGGTGAGGGGAACACCACTGCTGAGTGGACCTGCTCCTACTGACACCTTGCTTACTGCCTCACAATGATGGGGATTCCCAGGATTGGAAAGAAATGAAACCATTTTCCCAAGCTTAACATGGCCAGAAGAAGAAAAACACGGTTCAAGGTTCCCCAGAGAGAGTATTGGGATGCATAAACCAAACCTTTTGGGGCTGGCTGGGGCCTACAGATATTTACTGGGTGTGCAAGAGCATCTTTGAAGAAACTTTAGAACATAGCACTGAAGTATTTGATAGGCAGGAAACAGGACCAGAGAGACCCATGATGACCTAAAGAAAGGTGAAAGTCCACGTGAGGGAATTTTCCTTCCAGAAGGATGTCAAAGACTACTGCTAGTTACTTCTTCACCCCGGCTTCCTTACTGCACCTAACTAGACAAGGCACACCGATCTTATTTGCTTTTCAACTGCGGCACAGGTATTGTTCTTAAAAAAGATTTCGAGACATTTCCTCTAATAACATGCATATTGTTGCTCTTCAGTTTAAAGGAGTGTTTACTTTTCTGAGAGAGAATAATCTTGGCTTCATTTTCTTTTTGTCCTTTTCACCTACAAGAAGCATTCTGTGAGAGCAGATGGCATGAAAGGTTTGGTTTCTGTTGAGCATTGTGTTTTGCTATTGTTAACACTGGGATTTGAGGTTCATAGTCTTCCTCCTTAGTGGGAAGTGAGTTATTCATTGCTAGATAACTTTTTAAGTGTTAAAATGCCTCACAGAAGAGTCTCTTGTGGATATTTGCTTTTGTCTGTCCAGTACCTTGTTTTTTCCACTGGGAAACTACCTCTCCCATCTTAGGTGGTTGCTGTGGGTTGCAGAAGTGGCCATGTGGTCAGTCCAGGCATGGTCAGTTGTGACATATAGAAGGTCTACAGTAGTCTACAGTGACAGACCCTAGAAGTGGGCCACTCAGAGTCCACTGTGAGGTGAGAGAAGTGGACCAGCTTCTCTTGTAGGACTCTTACTGAAAGAACTCTGAATACCCAGAGATTCCAGTGTCCATCATTGCTGCCACATGCAGAGAACTTGCCTAAGAATGAATGAACTTACCTACAGAGAAAAGTAGACCAGGGAAAAGGGAGAGCAAAAGGGCTTCCTAGATCCAGCCGTGCTTGAAGCTAGCATCTAGCCCTTAGAATCCTAGTCACTTGAACACATAAATTATCCTTTCCAACATCTACAGCTGCCAGGTTTCTGCCTCATCAGGCTTGAGTGCCCTGTCATGTCATAGAAGTTGGTCTGGATTGCTTCCCCCTTGAGGTATAACCAAGCATCTTTGAATAGGGATAGAGTCCAGGGAAACTCCGGTAAGGCAGTTGTTCTCTGCTCAAAGTGCTAGTTCTTTCACAGTACAAAGATAACCACTCATGAGACTCTGAAGAACCCCTGACCCTATGCATAAAATGAAAGGGGCTAGCTTGAAAGTGTTGGCTTAGCTCTTCATTTCATTATTTCAGAGGCATTGAAGTTACGGAACTTA
Source organism: Macaca fascicularis (assembly GCF_037993035.2). Lineage (NCBI taxonomy): Eukaryota > Metazoa > Chordata > Mammalia > Primates > Cercopithecidae > Macaca > Macaca fascicularis. Next base: position 76,674,274 of record NC_088381.1, read on the forward strand.
GAAGCCAAAAGGAATGTCCCCTCTCCACCTTTCTCCCTACCTATCAAAAACAAACAAAAGTATTTTAAAAATAACCTGTTGGTAGGCTTTGTGCAGGAGCAGTAAGTGTTTAATAGCACATTGCCTATGTGGGCAGGAGCATGTTGAGCATGCTCAGTTTATTCAATGGTTCTGTTTATTGAATGGAAAAACTATAACCAACCCTGGCTCTTTTACTTGACTGCAGTTGCCAGAGCTACCTTAACTCCCTCAAATAATGACTGCATATTGTCAGGAATGAATAAGCTAAATAAATGAATATGTTCCATTCCCAGCGTGGCTTTGCCATTTCATTCCTGCCAAGCCGTGTGTGTGTGTGTGTGTGTGTGTGTGTGTGCACGCATGCTTATTTTAGCCCACATAATAGACAAATATGAAGATACCAAAGCCTTGTGTGGCTAGTGGACACTCATCAAAATTGAGGTGTATTTCTTTAGCACTCAGATTCAAGAATTTGGCTTAAGAATGTCAGGAGTCATTGTTGGCTACTTGAAGCTAAAGGTTCTTGGATGTGCTTTGCAGGAGTGGGGGCCATACCCTTTTCGAATTATGTGGAGATTTATGTGTATGTGTACCCTGGGAGGAAAGCTTTCACTGGATTGAACGAGGTTCATGACCCACAGAAGGTTAAAACCATATAAAGTGCTAATGTTAGACTTTGGTGACAGGCATCTTGGGGTGAGATAAGTCTAGCTAGTTGAGGGTGAGATAGGCTGTATGGAGTGACAGATGGCATTTAGAGACTGGAATGTTGTTCACTGTTCAGCTCTTAGCTTGTTTTGCTCCCTGGGGAGCCTCTGTACTTACAACAGGAAGCATTTAAGCATCACTTAGGCAACTGTGGTAAAAAGTCAGAATGCATTCTCAGCAGCATTGGAGACGCCCCTCAGCCCTCCACTCCCCCGAAAATTCCTCTGGGGCTGAAATTTTCCATCCCTTCTTTCAGCCTAACCGTGGGTGTTTTGGGTAATATTCAGCAGATTTTCTGTGCTGGTTTGAACTGATGCACAGATAGGAAAATCAAACTTTTTTTTTCTTTTTTTTTAGTTCAAAAACATTTTAAAACAGCACTTGGATCATTAATAGAATCTGAACTCTCAAAGTCAAAATTTTCCATGTGTTCTAACTAAGAAAAAGACTCACTGTTGGGGCAATGAAAAACAAAGGCAGAAAGTTGTGAGGGACTAAACAATTCTGGGGACACAAATGAACTGGGCAAACTTTTTATTGGCAAACCTTTTTTGGGATAGTTGGTACATTTGAGAAAACTTCTATTTTATACCACAGCCTCCTATTTCAGGTGTCGGGGGACTGAGGGAGGATTGGCGTTGAACTCATTCTGATGTCTCTCCAAGGAAAGATACTTTTCTCCCTTTCTCTCTGTAATGTTCCCAGCAAGTGGGGCCAATGGGTGTGATTTCTCACTGCTTCCCTTTCTGGGCAAGACGCTGTTACCATAAGAACATTCACGTTTGCCCACCTGCCTTGTGAGTTGTTAATGGAGTTTACAAAGGGAATTTGGATTCCCAGCAAGAGGTCTCATTAACACAGCAAGGATCTAATAGAATCTAAAATTGTGTATGGACACTGGAACCTTTTGAAACCTGGTGGTTTCTATTATTAGATCTAAATGATTTCACCAACCCCGGCCCCAGACTATACATTTGTATCATGGGGCAAAGAGCCTTCTCTTCGTCAAGGTAAATCTACCATATTGATTGAAGAACATGCTAATACCTGTGATTCTGGTGCCAAGACAAGATTAAAAAGGCCATTAGGCAGTACACAGAGGAAAGTGTCTCCCACATTGGTGCTTTTATTTTATTTTTTTTAATATCGGCCTTGTTACTGGTTGTGTGTTTAATACTAGGATTCATTACTATCATAAAGAAAGTTTAACAGCTGTCTGCTTATTTAGACAAGTGCATTAAGAACAGGTGAGTTTGAATAGTGACCATAATAACACTGAATACACTAGCTCCCATTTATGGGGTCATAGCTGTATGACATACAGACAACCAGTATTTTGCATATACTTTCTCACTCCCTCTTCATAAAGCCCAAGGAGATAGAGGCTGTTATTCTTACTGTATAGATACAGGAGCTGAAACTCATGGGGCTTAAGCAACTTGTTCAGGGTCGCATAGTTAGTGAGTGGCAAGGCCCAAGCTGCAATCCCGGTCTGGTCTCCATTATCCCAAGGGCCTTGTCTTTCCCATCGTATGCTACCCCTCCACCATCCCCAGGTATGGTTACATCCACACCAGGATAATATGGGACCCCAAGCATGTCACACTAAGCATGAAAAGTGACTCAACCCAACTACCTAAATAGGTATACAGCTCTTTCTCAGTATAGTACCCACCTGCGGTGCTTTGTCATTTTAGCAGTAAAGTAAGTATGAAATAGTGAGGTGTTTCTAGGCCAGGAGAAGTCTGATGGGTCTGGGGTATTCAGGGTCTAGTTCTGTGGAAATTTTAAAAACTCTCATCAGATAAAGCATTGCTCCCACAAAAAAATCATGTGAGTTGTTTTCAAAATCTCCTTGTAGTAAAGTGAGAGAAGCTCACTCACCAGACGGTTTTGTTTACATTTCAGGCCTGGCAGCATTTAACTGGTATACATTCACTGCACTTATGCAACTTGGACTTGTGTGTTTCACTCCCAGACTTGATGAAGCTGACTTGCTTTTCTGAGCGAGTCAGGAGTGATTTTAAAACATACTAGACTCCAGCTGGGACAAGAATGGTAAGAAGGTAGGGCAAGAAAGACTTCTTGGATTGTGGATGAATACATGAGGAAGAACAAGAAGTAGAGATTACATAATTCCCAAGACCTTTCATCACGGGGGAGTAATCAGCATTAGCAGTTATTGAGCTCTGTGGTGTTCTAAAGACCTTCAAGAGTGTCATGTCCACATACATGAACTGTGTTTGCAGAAGAAGGTGGTTACATGATGGATGGATTGGGAGTGGCAAAGGCAGGTCTTCTTAAGGCATCCTCAAGGACTTGATGTCCAAGTGGCTGAACTGCCTTCCAACTCTATGTCCTGAAGCCACATTTTCCTGAAGTCATTGAGATAGCTTTTTAGTGACCTTCAGAAAAAATGACAGTCTCTTACTGGTCTGTCTGGGGGAGTTGAGAGAGGGTCTAGAGATTAAATTGGGTGAGGGACCACGTGTTCCATGTGGGAGCATTGGTGCAAAGTTGGGAGACTCAGCTCCTGCAGCTTATGATGCCAGATTCATATTTCCAGTCTTTTTTTAATTAAAAAAGTTGTAAATTGTGGTAAAATATACATAAAGGTCACCATCCTAACCATTTTTAGCTGTACAGTTTGGTAGTGTTAAGCATATTCACATTGTCATGCAACAGATGTCCAGAACATTTTCATCTTGCAAAATTGAAATTACCTATTAAACAACAACTCCCATTCCACCCCCTCTCCAGGCCCTGGCAACCACCATTCTACTTTCTGTCTCTATGAATTTGACTACTCTAAGTACCTCAGATAAGATCTTAGAGTATCTGTCTTTTGTGACTGGTTTATTTCACTTAGCAGGATGCTGTAAAGGTTCATCCATGTTGCAGCATTGGGTTAGAATTTCCTTCCTATGTATATTATATACCAAATATTCCACTCTATGCTTACACCACATTTTGTTTGTCCATTCATCTACGAATGGACATTTGGATTGTTTGCACCTCTTGGCTATTGTGAAGAATGCTGCTGTGAACATGGGTGTGCCATGTATTTTCAGCTTTATAAAAGTATATCTCCATCTGGGTATCCTAAGGTGTGTTAAACCTAGTAAATCCATAATTCATCTCCCAGGTTTGCCTTATCATTGACCAGCCTTGTCCTCCTCTCTCTTGTCTTGCATTTAAAAGTGACAGCCTCTCATGGATCAGGCCTCCTGCACCTCTCATATGTCTGGCCCCCAGCATCCTCTACTCATCCCTTCCGTGCCACAGGCCAGCTCTCAGCACCGCTCAGCTGGACCACTGCATCTACCTCTGATGAGTTTCACTGTGCCCAATCCAGCCTGTCTCCAAGTTGTCCTTCATGTTGCCACTGTTCCAAAGCAGGCTGTGAACTTGATGAACCTAGAGAGATGTGCATTGTTCTGGAACCTTTGTTACAAAGGTTCCAAGAGCTCTGCATGGGATTTAATTTTATTTTGTTACATGTCCAGTGAGTAATAACCATATGGTTATGTGTATTAATATAATGCATATGGTGAGATTATAGTATTGTATTTTTGAGACACTTAAAATAACCTGACTCCATTTTAACAGAAGTGTTAAATTTAATTGTCTACATTTTATTCATTCATTCAACACATATTAATTAATGACTTACCATGTGTCAGTCCCTGTACAAGGTGCTAGGGATCTATGGATGAATCAGATGTAGCTTCTGTCTGTAGGAGTAATAATAAAATCACCCAATGTTTATTAAGCACTTATTGTGTGCCAAAGACTGGGCTAAGTTCTTGACATATATTATCTGGTGTAATTCTTAAAACAACCCTGAGTTAGTTTTTATTCGCCGCACTTTATGGGAGGAAATCCAGGTGCAGAGAGCTTGAGTAAAGGGACAGCTTGGGGATTTGAGTCCATGGGGTTCTTGCTTCTCACGACGTTCTCGACTACTGTCTTTTCCTGCTTCACAGCAAACTGTACCAGCAACTGCCATGCAAAAGCCAACAGTTTGAAACAGGAAGGGCAAAATGAAACATCAGACTGATACGTATGCATTTATAGATGTGGAGCTGGAAAATATTGACCACATGTGCTCAGGAATATTTTACAAGTGTGAATAATGACCAGTTCCTTGCAAAGAGACAGGCTTCCAAACCGTACTTGCTGTTAGAGAAAAGAAACAATATTCTGCATGTTCTTAAAGCAAGAACCCAAGTAAACGCGGTTTTTCATGGGTGTCAAATGCTGCTCCCTGATGCGATGCATTACGCAGGCAAAGAAATAACATGACAAAGCCTCTCACAGCCTCAGAAAGGAAGGCGATGTCTCTGAACTGGCCATCTGGATATAGCTAGGAGAAGCATTTTCAGAATTTGCCAAGGTTCACAGCTGGGGAGAGGGGCCAGTGGCGTCCTCTGCTGTCAGGGGGCCCCTCCTCATCTTCCTCTGTGAATGGGCAAGCCCTGCTTCTTCTGCTGGGTTGTATTTTTTTTTTTTTTTGGAGACAGAGTCTCACTCGGTCACCCAGGCTGGAGTGCAATGGTTCGATCTTTGCTCACTGTAACCTCTGCCTCCCAGGTTCAAGCAATTCCCCTGTCTCAGCCTCCCAAATAGCCAGGACTACAAGCATGTGCCACTGTGTCTGGCTAATTTTTGTATTTTTGGTAGAGATGGGGTTTCACCATATTGGTCAGGCTGGTTTCCAACTCTTGACCTCAGGTGATGCACCTGCCTTGGCCTTCCAAAGTGCTGGGATTATGGAGTGAACGACCACACCCGGCCTGGGTTGTGTCTTCAGTGTGGAAACACACACACACAGGAGTAGATGAAGGGAAAAAACAGAGATTGCTATTCATCACACAAAAGCCAGGCATGTTCTTTTAAGAAATCACTGTTGCTGGAGACTTTCAGGCAAGTGAGGTGAGCATTAAACAGACTTTTAGTGTAAAATCAAGGAACAGACTTTTAGTGTAAAATCAGGGTGGAAGATTTAGGTTCAGTAATTTGTGGTTTGCAGTGATGACTGTCTTAGCTTTGGCTGGTAGGAAGCTCCATTGAGAGAGTGCGTATCGTCTGCAAGGCACTGAGCTCACTGTTGCCTTTATGACTGTTCACTTCATCTTTATAATGGCTATTTTTCCTCGATAGGAAACAGGCTCAGCAGAATTAGTAACTTATGCAAAATCGTAACTCCTAGTATGTCAGTGATAAGACTTGAATATAATGTTCACTGATCAAATCTGGGCTCAAATTGAGATTTCACAGAATAATTGATTTTTTTTCCATTATGGAAAACTTAAAACATATTCAAAATTTAAAAGGATGGTTGAATGAATCTATTCAACTATAGACTGTGTGCCCATTGTCCAGTAATTATCAGCACATTGCCTTTCTTGTTTTATCTCTACCCCTACCTGGTCTCCCTTCTCCGTGATTATTTTGAAGCAAATTTTAGATATACCATTTTATGTGCAGCGTTTTTGTTTTGTTTTGTTTTTTGTTTTATACAGGGTCTCACTCTATTGCCCAGGCTGGAGTGCAGTGGTGTGCTCTCGGCTCACAGCAACCTCTGCCTCCCAGGTTCATGCAGTTCTCCTGCCTCAGCCTCCTGAGCTGCTGGGATTACAGGCATGTGCCACCACACCCAGCTAATTGTTGTAATTTTAGTAGAGATGAGGTTTCACCATGTTGGCCAGGCTGGTCTCAAACTCCTGACTTCAGGTGATCCACCTGCCTTGGCCTCCCGAAGTGCTGGGATTACAGGTGTGAGCCACCGTGCCAGGCCTATTTGCAGTTATTTCTAAAAGTTATTTCAAAACATAATCACAATCCCATTCTCATGGTCGTTACATCTAGAGACTTTATCAGATTGAGGTTTCATTTCTTGGGGGCAAGAGGTACTTAATCGGTGACAATGATGATGATGATGATGATGATATGTACTTCCATCTTGGGACACATGTAGCTTTCTATAGTGTTAATAGCTATGCTTGGCCATGGCCTTGGGGATGATATTTAAATTCCATCATTACTCCTTTGATTACTTCTACTAAGAGAATCTTCCCCATTTCAACTGTTTTGTTATCCTGAGTTAGAACTGGAATGAGAAAACGAGGAAAAATCCTCCACAATTACTAAAAACAATTTAAAATTTAAGATTTTTTTTTCAGTTATTTTTCTCCTTAAGGTATATCCTGTTAGGAATACACACTGAAATTACTGTGTTTTAAAGCAATGGAAAATGGCTTCTTTCTGTGCAGTTATGACTCTAATTCAGTGAACAATTAAGTTTGCTTCATTTTGCTTTTGATTTTTATAGATTGCTTTTCCAAAAATATATAATTATGTAAGCTATTTACAGGGCTTCAAACTCAAATCTACAAACCAAGAATATTCTGAGAATTCTAGCTTCTGAGCCTGTCATTTCTATTCCGTTTCTTACCTTAGAAGTAATCAGTTTTTCTTTGTTTTTGGATTTTATCTTTCTGTTTTAAAAATATGACCAAATACATTTATATATTACTAGCTCCCTTTTTTTGTAATAAAATATAGTTTACTATATACAGTTTCTCTACTTTTTCACCTAAAAAGTATACTAAAAATCAGAGAATATTGCAGTATATAGAGGATCAGGATAACTAGCAGTAGATAGAGACATAGAATCATTGAATTTTTAGAGCTGTTAATAATAGCAAATGTGGCACTCTGTGCTACACACTGTTTTCAGTGGTTTGCATAAAATAGACATTCTGTGCTACACACTGTTTTCAGTGTATTACGTAAAGTAATTCATTCTTGTAACAACAGTAATCTTCTGGGGGTATGTACTATTATTATCCTCATTCTGTAGGTGAGGAAACTGAGGCACAGAGAGATTAGGTAACTTGCCCAAGGTCTCAGAGCTAGTAAGTAGCAGAACTTGAATTTGCATACAGTTGTCTGCTGTGAAATGCCACATTACACTGCTTCAGAATTGCCAGAGTTTAATTTTCTGATTTTTTTTTTTTTTTTTTTTTTTTTTTGAGACAGAGTCTCGCTCTGTCGCCCAGGCTAATTTTCTGATTTTTATGAGTCAGCAAATTACAACCCCAGGATGGTTATGTTAAAGGTCTAAATACTCATGTGGACTGTCCCAAGGATTATTACTTTTTCTGATGGTACTGGCTTTTCTTTCAGCTTGTTGTTGAGTCTGGGCTTTGATTTTTACCTAACTATAAGCTAAAAACTTAGCCTATTATTTCATGGATGCATAGAAGACATGAGACTCCTGGATCAGAGACAAAGGACTTTATTACTCATTGACAATAATCAGTATGTGTGTCCGTTCCTCTTACCTTGTAAGTACCATAGGGGTGATGGTGAGGACCAGGTGGATGTCTGTACCCCCAGTGAGTTACAGGAGAGGAATACTGAATTGGGGAAGTACACTACTTTTATGTAGAGCAGGTAAGCAAGCCTACCTTTTGCCCCAGAGGCATACCTCTCTTTCTTCAAGGTTGCTCACTGAGAAATGGCTAGGCAGTGAATGGTCAGGGTCTTGCATTCTTGGCATACCCAGCAAGACATGTAGAAGCATAGAGACCCATGGGGCACTGTCTCCCAAAAATGCTTCCTTGCACAGATTTTAATTATTTTAGAATAAAGAGAAAAGTGGGTGCCCATACCATTTCTTTGCTGAATGACTTCTTTTAAATACGTTTCTCAGTATTCCCTGACACATTTACTCCAGGTTTTGTCATTCTCAAATTCTAGCTGTAGCAAAAAGAGTCAACTCTTCAAGACCACCTTTAACAAATTCTAAATACTAGTACCTTACAAATCTATGGGTTTTCTCCTTTATTTGTAATGGGGACCGTTTTGGAACTAGCTAGAGAGATTAGGTTGACAAGCATTGATGAATTACATTACCATATAATAGGTGGTTTATTTTTCATTTCCTTTTCTATTTTCCTGGTTGAACTTCTTCTCAATGTTAAGCCTAGTTTTTCTTGCCAGTGAGTTTTATAATTCTGTAAGTTACTGCCCTTTCTAACTAAGGCCCTGACTATAACTTCACCTTTCCATGGTAACACATATTGAGCTTTGATTGGTAACACTGTTTGGAGGCATCCTTGGTGAATTTCCTGATCAGACTTCCATTTTTTTTTTGAGATGGAGTCTCGCTTTACCGCCAGGCTGGAGTGCAGTGGTACCATCTCGGCTCACTGCAATCTCTGCCTCCCATGTTCAGGCAATTCTCCTGCATCAGCCTCCTGAGTAGCTGGGGCTACAGGCACGTGCCACCACGCCCAGCTAATCTTTGTATTTTTGGTAGAGATGGGGTTTTACCATGTTGGCCAGGATGGTCTCAATCTCTTGACCTCGTGATCTGCCTGCCTCAGCCTCCCAAAGTGCTGGGATTACAGGTGTGAGCCACCACATCCGGCCCAAACTTCTTATGGTAAATAAGAAATATTAAGGGTTCAAGCCCTCTGCATTTAATGGTGAGAAGTGGCCTTTTAAGTTGCAAGAGGAAATGGCAACACAAGGGACTTTTGTAAATGTGGTGTAATTTTGCTCCATTGAGGAAAACTAGAACCCGAGGATCAGAGGCATGGAGGGAGAGAACACAAAAAACAGGACCTGGACTAGAGAAGAGAGGTCAGGCCAAGGAGAGCAAAAGCTATCCAGAACGCAGCACCCCTTACCTTAAAACCTAGCCCACCCGTATTAGCTACGAGGATGGGAATTGTTTAGTTCAACCAGCCTGATGATTGCAAGTATGATGTGCTAGACATGGAGTAAAGCCTCAGCTTTGTCCTCTCTTCTGAATTTTCATGCAAGGTGGTAGACTCTGGAATGGCAAGTGGATGGGAGAGTGAAAGGCTTGCCACTTCCTTCTTGGGGAATTCTCAGGAGATTTCACATGAGTTGCAGAGTGAGTTGCTGAACAGGTATCTGTGCCTATGTGTGGTCACTCTTTTAGGAGATTTTACACTTCTCATTGGGCCCCTTCTTGGAGTTTTTTTTTTTTTTTTCCTGTTTAACCAGGCTTAATGGGGTCTTTCAGGACCTTAAAACTGTTTCAAGGGACACCGTTGTTAGCCTGAGAAACATAAGAGGAAATACAAGACCTAATTATTAAAGTTTGCACAGCTTGTAATGGAGAGAGCACTGCTTAAGCCCTTCTTAACATAGCCAGACCACGGAGCAAGGAGTCACAAGTGGGTTAGTGATTGAGGGTGAGGGCTCTGGAGCCAGATTGTCAGGGTTTGCTCCTACCACTGACTAGCTCTGTAGCTTAGTTTCCTCCCAGATACAATGGGAATGATAATACTGTTTCTCTTATTAGAGATGCTGTAACGATTATAGGAAGTGACATGAATAGGTGCCATGACTGGCACATAGTAAGTGCTCAATGCGTTATTATCAAACAGAAGATTGGGCACAAGCCCAATCTACTAATTTACATGGTTTCTAGATTTAGGATACAGTAGGTTTTCTTGCTAAGTATGATCTGGAGCTGTACTGTCCAGTATGGCTTCCACTAACCACATATGGCTATGTAAATTAACAAAGCCAAATACAATGTAAAACTCAGTTCCTCATTTGCACTAGCTAGATTTGAAGACCCAGTAGCCACACGTGACTGTTGGCTAGCATTTTGGAGAATGTAGATTGTTAAGCATTCCTGTCGCGGCAGAAATTTCTTTTGGATAGCTCTGGCCTGGAGGGTTTAACCTTGAGGGATTCGATGACTGCATGTTTAATTTTGGAACTTTTTCCCTGATCCCAGTTTCTTTTCTACAAATAGAAAAGAACGCATGTCGTGCAACTTTCAGGAATGTACAGACTTCAGTGAGTATAGGATTCACAGAGGTGAGGAAGCCCTTGCAGATACAATAGAGGCATAGGAGTTTCGCCAAGGTGAAGGCTGAGGCTGTCCTGAGAGTTGGCCAAGGGTCCTTTCAGCGCCTTTTAGTCTCAGTCTCCTGTACGGACCCTCTGGGTGAAGGAGGCTGTATTTCCTCCATTGCTTTGGCCCCCAGGAGGACATTCCTGAGTTTGATATTTTGTCCTGTTTCTCTCGTAGGCACCATATGTCCCAATTTGGGTCCCACAAATTTGGTTACTGTGATTATGGGGCACATAAGGCTTTCCATTTAAGTTGCTGAGTATAGATCATTAATCTTGCTCAGGCTCTGTCCCCTGAATCTGCAAAGAGGAAAAATCCATCCTGAAAGGGGCCGGAGAGCCAGAAAGCCTTTGTCTCCCTTTCTTTTGGGTTTTATCTCCATGAGAAGTGGGTGAAGGGTGTCAGCTGTGTATTTGTAGCTAAATAACCGGCTGTCTTCCCAGCTGACGATGTAAAAGGAAACCACCCACTTGCATTAAAATATGTTTCTGCTTTATGAGCTCTGAGGGTTAATTAGAGATGGCGTTAATAAGGACTTCTGTGCTCAGCTGTCAGCTTTCTGCCTTACCTAGTGGGCAGGTAACATGAGCAAAGCACTGTCTAGGTGCCAGGCCCCATGGGGCACAAGTGGCAGGAGGTAGAAGCTATGACTGTTCCTGCCCGCAAAGCATGAAGGGTCTCTGGGAGACAGCCAGGTGGAAGGGGATTTCTGAGCTGCATTTTAAAAAGTGGGAGTGGGCCGGGCACGGTGACTCACGCCTGTAATCCCAGCAGTTCAGGAGGCCGAGGTGGGCAGATCACGAGGTCAGGAGTTTGAGACCAGCCTGGCTGACATAGTGAAACCCCATCTCTACTAAAAATACAAAAAATTAGCTGAGTGTGGTGGTGGGTGCCTGTAATCCCAGCTACTTGGGAGGCTGAGGCAGGGGAATCACTTAAACCCAGGAGGCAGAGGTTGCGGTGAGCCGAGATTGTGCCACTGCACTCCAGCCCGAACAACAGTGCAAGACTCCGTCTCAAAAAAAAAAAAAAAAAAAAAAGTGGGAGTCAGGCTTATAAATCTGTGGAAAGGGAAGAAGGGGAGGGGGACATTCTGGGAAGAACAAGTTATGTAAAGTTTTAATTTGAGACTATGAGAACAGGATATTAGAACAACTGTATTGCTTCCTAGTTATGCAGTCAGTCTTTGCATAATTGACTTAACCTTGGTTTTCACATCTGTAAAGTTTGGAGGCGGTACCTACCTTCTGGGGTTATGAGTACCTACCTTATGGGGCTGTTCTGAGGATGAATCAATTAATATAGGTGAAATATGCAGATTCCCACCTGGCTTAGAGGAAGCACTCAGGGAAAATTAGCTTTTGTCATTATTATTTATCTTCTTCCTCTGCATATTGCTCTTCTTATTGAAAGAGAAGTAGTTTTTGGAGTTGAATTCAAATGCCATCTCTGCCAGTGACCCTATACAAGCCACTTGGAGCTTTCTGAGCCTCAGTGTGCTCGTCATTAAAATGGGGTAATACTATCTGTGTTATGATGATTCTTGTGAAATTTAAATGAGGTATTGTCTAGAACATCCCAGTGCAGGGCCCAGTATAGAGAAGGTACTTAGTAAGTGTTAGTTTCATCGTCTCCTCCTCCTCCCAAATTTCCTGGTAGTAATTTGGCAACCCGTTTAGTTAAAAAGTGATGAGATGAAATGGCATTTGAGGAAGATTAACTCAGCAGCTGTGTGTAGGATGGATTAGCTCATGTGCAACAGTGCAACTTAGAATACTCTAAATATTGTTTTTTTTTTTTTTTGGTATCTAGGTATTTGTGTCATAGTTACAAGACAGTTCTTATATCATTATAATAGCTTTTTCCATGTGTCAAGCTACTCTGAATGCTTTACATGTATTTGCTGATTCAACCCTCCAGACAACTATAAGAGGTAGGACTTTTGTTCACATTTTACAGATGAAGTAACTGAGGCCAGAGAGATTAACTTGCCCACGATCACCCAGCTAGTGTGTGGTGGTGTGGAATTTAAACCTAGACTTCAGAATCTATGCTCTTCACCTCAGTGATTGACACTTTTGAAATTCTAGAGACAGCAAGTGGCTGTTTGTTGCATTTCTGAGTTACGGAACATGGTAAGACTAGGAACCACAGAAGGTTAATCAGAGGAAAAAGCATAGGCTGCCAGGAGATTTTATCCTAGTCCAGAGAAGTTGGGTAGGGGAGGGCAGGCCCCCAAGATTTTCTAAACTTAGCTGGGATGTTGTGCCCTTCTCTGTGCTCATCTGGGCCTGTCATCTGCTCTACTTGTGGAAGCTGCCTTGGGTGCTGTATTAGGTTGTTCTTGCATTGCTATAAAGAAATACCTGACGCGGTGGTTCACGCCTGTAATCCCAGCACTTTGGGAGGCCGAGGCAGGCGGATCACGAGGTCAGGAGATCGAGACCATCCTGGCTAACATGGTGAAACCCCGTCTCTACTAAAAAAAACACACAAAAAAATTAGCCGGGTGTGGTGGCAGGCACCTGTAGTCCCAGCTACTCGGGAGGCTGAGGCAGGAGAATGGCGTGAACCCAGGAGGCGGAAGTTGCAGTGAGCCAATATGCCACTGCACTCCAGCCTGAGCGACAGAGTGAGACTCTGTCTCAAAAAAAAAAAAAAAAAAAAAAGAAATACCCGAGACTGGGTAATGTATAAGAAAAGAGGCTTAATTGGCTTATAGCACAGCAGGCTCTACAGGAAGCATAGTGCCAGCATCTGCTTCTGGGGAGGCCTCCGGGAAGCTTCCAATCATGGTAGAAGGGAAACGGGGAGCAGGCACGTCAAATGGCCAAAACAGGGACAAGGGAGAGAGAGTCAGGAGGTGCCACATACTTTTCAACGATCAGATCTTCCAAGAACTTGCTCATTATCAGAAGGAAAGTACCGAGAGGATGGTGCTAAACCATTCATGAGAAATCCACTGCCATAATCCAATCACCTCCCGCCAGGCCCCACTTCCAACATTGGGGATTACAGCTGAACATGAGATCTGGGTGGGGACACAGATCATATAAGGTGCTATGGCAGAAGAATGTGGCTCTGCAGCAGGAGCCTCTACCTCTCAGCTTTGCAGGCTGGGCAGACCTTCCCCCATGGTTCACTGGCTGCAGCCAGGCCTGGCAAAGGTGGGCAGATGCTCAGCCACAGATGGATGCCACACTGCTGCCAGCTCCAGCACCTCCTGATGAAGCGATTCATGGGTCCTGCATGCAGGTCAGCGGGCAGTGCCAGAGGGGGTGCCAGGCTTCTGTTCCCTCCTCCTCTGCAGCATTCCAGTCCATAGCTTGGACTCTTTCCCGTCAACCTTGGCCTCCTACCTGCCTCCTCCATTCTTCTCCACACCTTTGCCCAGGACCTCTACCCTGCTATAAAGACATCAGCAGCCCCCATAGCTCACAGAGTGCTGCTTTGAGCCATGCCAGCCCGCTGCTGATGTGACACAGCTAGCAATTACTGAGTTCTTCCCACGGGCCAGACACTGGTCTATGTACTTAGCACAGAGAGGCCAAGTCACTTGCCTGGGGTCACACAGCTAGAAAGTAGCAGTCCAACCTTGAACCCTGGCAGTCAGGCTCTGGAGCCTATGTACCCAGCCCCTACCATTTGCACCAGGAGCTCTCACCACATGTTCCCATGGTGTCCTAAGCTCTTCCTTTTGTTGCCTTTCATTTCCTTCTCTCCTTGTTCCCAGCCCCACCCCTTGAAACTTGCTTTCCCTCCTGTCTTAGGGTCACACCCAATGACAGCAGCTCCTGCCCGGCATTGGAGCCATTCAGGTCTCCTGTGTCTCTGGGCCTAGGTTCAGGTCAGCTTCCTCTCTTTCTGGTGCCTTCCTCAGGGGTCCTGATGCCTGCCCTTTCTCATAAACATACAATCACAATAGATGACAATATTTACCAAGCTTGAGTCTCTGCTGGCACTTTGCTGAGCACTTCACAGCCCGTGAGACTCCCCCAAGCGGCTTTTATGGAAGAGGGGATCCAGGCTCAGGGACACTGGCTTAAAGCGGTTGGACCCAAACCCCAGGGGCCACTGACTCCAGACCCAGGTACATATCACAGTGCCAAGGGGCCTTTCTGTGCTTACAGAAATGCTCAACTGGCATAGTGAATTTCAAATCAGTGCTTAAACTGATGGCCCTTTTTGTGGTTCAGGAAATTTGTGACAGGGTGATCCAAGAGCATCACTCATCTGGCACCCTCTGTCACTCAAAAAAACACCCCTGATGCACACTCACATGCTCATGTGAGTCGACTCTTTCCTCCTGGCTGGGTTTGCACCAGTGTGCCTGTGGATATTGATCCGGGTTCAGAGACGCCCTCCGCAACCCAGAGAATGAATGCCCTGTGTAAATCCCCCTTTCTATGGGGAGATGTGAGTGAGTGAGGGGAATGGTGAATGAGCGAACATTCGACTTACTAATTGCCGCCTCTCTGAGCAAGGTGTCTGCTCCCCTCTTAACCACCCCAGCATTTCTGGAAACCCTTGAGAACATTCCACTCAGGAACTGTTAAATGTTAATGAGGGATCAGGTCAGGAGTGGCCCCCTTGACCTTTGCCCCTGGGCTTTGCCACACTGCCATTTTAGGAGGGTGATTTATTGAAGTGAAGGTAGAGGGGGTGAGTGGAAAGGAAATCACCCTTTAAAATTTATGACCATTTTCTCTGACGTTAAGGTGCAAGCCTCTGGCCATGCAATTAGAGGTTGTTAGGCAGCTACAATGGGAAATTAATTCTGCAGGCTCCCTTGCCTGGTTGTGGGCAGCACTGCTCCAGGGCAGGTAGAAAGTCGGCTTGTTTCACTGGCCTGGCCAGAAGGTTGTAGTGTTTTCCTGAGAAGGGAATGTGAGCTGGTTTAGGTGTGTTGGGGTGGGGGGTGGGGGAGAGACACTGAATCAGTGCATGAGTGACCAGCTGGGACTGAGCCCAAAGACCTGAGAGTCCCTGGGAGGCTGTGGGGTCTGCCACCCAGCAAATCCGTGTCAGGGGAGTGGCGCTGTCGCTCAGTGAGGTGGCCTGGTTCCTCTGGCCTTAGGGAAGGACAAACTTCAACTCTGAGACTTGATTGAGTGACCTTGGCCAAGTTACCTAGCTTTTCTGAGCCTCCCTTTCTTGGCAGTTAGATGAACCGGAGGTTTATTTTGCTTAGTAAGTAGTCTTTTCTCTTCCTTCGTCTTGTAGGGTTTGAAGCTTCTAATCTCCCATGGGTTTTGTACTTTTTCTTACTTGGGATGTTTGTTTCTCTTTGTCTTTAAAAAAAGTACTTTTCCTCCTTTTTAATTTTTATGTTTAAAATATCTTCTATTCATTAACCTTCATGGAGCTTGTCTGTGTGCAACTTCATCTCAGAGCGCTCAGGCTTCCCTCTCTCCTCTCTGCCCAATGCAATGCTTTGCATACTGTAGGAGCTGCATAAATGTCACTGGTTTATGGACATCTGCAGTTCTGAGAGTGAGGGCTGGGGGCTGGTCTTCGGAGGGCAGCTCTCAGGCTACAAATGGGGGCTTGCGCCAGCGTACCCAAGTGCTTGTTGGCTGAGGACTGCCTGCCTTTGAGCTAGGCCTTACCCATCCATGACAAAAATGAAAGAACAGTACAAGGTGGAGAGTTTGTCGTAAGCTTAATTTATTCCATTTAGAGTCTTGTTCTTTATTCTAGATAATGCCCCCACCTACTGTCTTGCTGTTTAAATGTACCTAATTTTAGGAAATCATAATTTTGGATCACGGCAGCTTTTCTTATTAAAATTTTACTTGTAGAAATAAAAAGGTGGCACTTCTGTCATTTACCCTCAATATTTTATATTTGACTCTTCTGTGAAATCGGCAAATGTAGCAACTGCTGAACCCCACAGTGTCTGATCTATAACAGGCATTTCAGAGCCTCCAGTACTTGATTAGATATTATTACACAGTGGTGCTATGAGAACACACCTGTCCATCATTGAGATTTTGTTTTATGTATTTTCCTATAGCTGAGCAGGTAAAACATGCCATTTAGCAGTGTTACTATGGCATAACTGCAGGGGGTGCCACGTAGAGACCATAGTTTGATGTGGCCTGGAGTTGTGTGTCCGTGGCCCTCCCTCTTAGATTGACAATGCCCAGGCTCACTGGTTTTCAAACTTTGTTTTTGCAACAGAACTCTTTGCTGGAAATCTTGTTTGTTTCAAGACCGAGTCTCGCTCTGTCACCCAGGCTGGAGTACAGTGGCCCAATCTTGGCTCACAGCAAACTCCACCTCCTGGGTGGAGGTGATTCCCAAGAAGCTGGGATTACAGGTGTGCACCACCACGCCCGGCTAATTTTTGTGTTTTTAAAGGAGATGGGGTTTCTCCATGTTGGCCAGCCTGGTCTCGAATTCCTGACCTCAAGTGATCCACCTGCCTTACCCTCCCAAAGTGCTGGAATTACAGGCATGAGCCACCGCACCCAGCCCTTTGCTGGAAATCTTAAGAGGAGTTCCCCTATTGATTAGACAGAGCAAAGTGCTCTGCCAGAGTGGGCGTGAGGCCCAGGGCCCAGCGGTTTGACCTCACTCTGCCTCCCTTTCTCCCCTAAAAGCACCTTCCTTGACCTTCTGTTCTTGTAATTAATTCAAGTCTCCACAGAGCACACTGAAAACCTCAGGTCTAGTATAATTTCCATTTTATTAAAAATTGGTGGTAAAAGACACATAGCATAAAACGTAGCATCTTACCGATTTGTAAGTGTGCAGTCTAGTAGTGTTAAGGACACTCCCAGTGTTGTGCAATCTCCAGAACGTTTCATGTTGCAAAACCGAAACTGCAGTCATTAAACAATTCCCCATTCCCCCTCCCCTCAGCCCTGGGCAACCACCAGTGTGCTTCCTTCTGTTTCTGTGAGTCTTACTATCCTAGTTACCTCCTGGAAGTGGAATTCTACAGTATCTGTCCTTTTGTGACTGGTTTACTTCACTTAGCATCATGTCCTCAAAGTTCACCCAAGTTTTGCCTGTGTCAGAATTTCCTTCCTTTTTAAGGCAGAATCATATTTCATTGTATGTGTAGACCACATTTTGTTTATCCATTCATCTGCCATGGACACTGGGATTGCTTGCACCTATGGCTGTTGTGAATTAATGCTGCTGTGAACCATAGGTGTGCAAAATGTCTTTTGAGTTCCTGCTTTTAATTCTCTTGGTTACACCCAGAAATGGAAATGCTGGATTATATGGTAATTCCGTGTTTAATTTTTCGAGGAACTGCCATACTATTTTTCATACCCAGCGCGTAATTTTCCTATCTCGATGATAAAATAGAGGTGACTAGGAGGCTCCAGGAAGAAGTCGGAGCCCTAGAGGAGAATGGCCTGGGAATGTATTCCCTCCATCTGTTCTAGGTCATGATTTGGGCATTGCTGCCTTCCTCTCCCCAGACTAGCTCTTGCTGGATTCCAATGACCTGGTTCCCTCTTTGTGCCTCTTCAGGGCTGCCATCTGGTGACTGCCTCCCACGTTGCTTGTCTTGGGCGCCTTAGCATCCTTCACTGGGTCCCTTGGCTCTGCCCTCACCTCTGTCAATAGTCCTCCATTAGCTGCTCTTCATTGGAAACTTTTGAGCATGCCATTTGCTATCTACACATCTTGACAGAGATAATTACTAGCAGGATGCCCTTGAGCACATTGCACAACCTCACTGTACCTCAGTTTCCTTCATCTGTAAACTGCCTCCCTAGGGTTGCTGATGTATGTTGATCTATTACAAAGGACTGAAAACAGCCACTGGCACATAGGAAGCCCTTACGTAAGTGTTCACCATTATTTGTATGATTACCATATCCCTATGCAAGTTCCGTCCTAAGATGTAAGCTGCCTTAGGCCTCATTAAGGACCTCCCAACACAAAATCAAAATCCCTCTTATTTTGATTAAGCACTCTCTGTCATTTTCTTTGAACATATAAATATCACTTCATGATAGCAAAGTAAAAGCATCAGGCATGATCCTGCATTAGTTTGTGGTCATGGATTCAGTGTGAACTTCTTACTTCACGGAGTGTGTCCCCAGGTCACCTTGGGTCTGTGGACCCTGAGAGCAGGCCTCTTGTAATGCAAGACCTGAGAAGACTTAGAGATAATTAGGTCAGTGTCTTCTCTGCAGAGAGGCTGAGACACTCAGCTGGTGTCACCCAGCTGGTCAGTGGCAGGGAGCCAGGCTGCACGTCTTTGAATTTAACCTACACTCTTGCCAATGGGATCAGCCCTGGGCAGCCTGTGAATCTGATCATGTTACCGCCCGTTGATTCCCAGATACTTTGTGTTCTGGGCAGTGCTAAGAACCACTGAGGAACACTCCCGGCCCTGGTAGACAGAAAGACCCTTCAGAGTTTATGGCAAACGGGAGAAATTTGAAAGTGGCCAGTATGTAGGGAAATGGTTTAGTTAGTTATGATATGTGAAAATGACGGAATATTTCCTAAATATTAGGTAGTGGTCAGAAGAATATTCTGCAACTTTGGAATGCATGTAGTAAGGAAACAAGTGAAAAAAAATAGGACTTTATGGTACGAGTTGGGTGTGCAGTGCACTTAAGGAGAAGGACTTGGGAGGATTATACTGTTTCATTTTTCCTAAATATGTCTCTGGTGCAGTTACATGAAAAAGGAAGCATGCTCTCAGAACCCCAGTTCCCAGTTTAGTTGTCATAATGCTTAAAGGCCAAGTGGTAAGAGCAAATGACTGGAGTTACCAAAATTCCCCTCCAAGGAAGGGCAGGTCTGCCTTCTTCTGCAAACATTCATCCAGCCAACAGAACCTGCCATTGTGGAATGGCAAAGGTAGGGACCTGCAGTGTGTGCTGCTGGAAGAAGTTTATAATCAAATGTGTCCATGAGTCCAAGACGGGATGAGCCAGTGGTGTTCATGGAGGGCTCTTCCATCCCCAGTCGTACCTCTTAAAGCCCAGCACAAAGCAAGCTCCTGTCATCGGGCCCCGAGTGACCACAGGATGTTATGTTGGCCTTTGGCCCTGTATATTTCCTTCCGTGGCCTTGAGAGGGCTGTGGAGGGCAGATCGACAGGGCAAAGGAAACTTAGCTCTTTGAAATAGCCATGCTTGCCCCTTCTGGGACCTCCCTCTTGGGTGCACCTCTAATGATGCGACCCCTCCTTGTTGAGGGCGGTCTTTTCCAAGGCTCTGTGGCATATGGTGACAATGACATAGGAAGAGCAGATTATCTTTGAAATTTAGCTTGTGAATTCTAATTCTGTGAAATTGTGGGAATGCTCAGGCCTTTCCCGAACAAGCTCCCGTACTCTTGGTCTGGTTGCCGCCGGCAGAGTTAGTGTCTTTTAGCTTCTCACTCAGATGGTGCCTTGTTGCCTGGACATGCTATACTCCTTCTTCCTTTTCTTCTCTTCTCTAGAGTGTTTTTGTGGGGTGAGGGGAGCTCTCAAACCCTTCTAGGTCTTGAGATGATGACACTAGGAGCCTGGTCATTGTGGGCAGGAAATAGACTATAGATAGGGCCAACAGATAGTTGCCTTCAGCCTTCATCATTTGTTTAACCCACTTGAGTGTTTATTAAAAATGTGAGTTAGTTCCCGACATTCACTCTGGATCTGGGCTTCTCCTGGAGCAATAATAGCTGAAGCCAGAAGCGTCTGTGAGGCAGCTAGACGGGGCAGACTTGCTCCAATGGCCCCACTGCCCACCCAGATTGCTTTCCTCATTAGTACCCCCTGCTTGGCCCTAGCAGGCAGATGACCTGGGTCGGTCTGTATGCTGCAGAGTTCTGTCTTGAATCCTGGGGCTCTTACTGGCACACAGCTGCTGGCAACTCCCCTTTGGCCCCTGTGCAGGCACTGAAAGTGACTGCAGCCCAGTTAGCAGGGGCTTTTCCAGTTCCACATGAGAATTGTTTATCCTACCAACTAGATGTTCCAGCAGGGCCGTGGGAGCAGAAGCAGAATTCAGATGACAGATATACAAATGGAGATAAAATAGAGATTGACTTCTGCATTCCTTGCTCAGCTTTCCACACCCTAATAAAAGTCTGAGCCAGAAAGTGGGCGGAGGCCCTGGCCCTTTGTTACCTGCCCTTTGTTTCAGTGCCATGCTGCTAATGAGTGCCAACCTCCGGGAAGCTTGTTCCGCTCCTGCTTGGCGCATGAGAATACAACCAGCTGGTCCCTCCACAGTGGGCTCAAATGTGACCCTGTGTAGTGCTCCTGGGAGGTGCATTTGAGCTGTCCTAGCAGGGCTTCCAGAGCTCGAGCTGTCGCCAAGTTTAGAAGTGGCCGCATGTGTGGTGCCAGCCACAGCATCCTATTCCTGCAGATAAGTCTACAGGCTCTGTAGGAGTGCTGGCATGCACACGGCACCACCTGGGTGGAAAGCAGCAGTCACTGGTTAGGAACTTGGGAATTTTGTAGTCTAAGTGTTCTCCCAAGGAAGTGCAGGTCAAGAGAGGGCCGAATGTACACGAGACTCTTCAGGAAACATGTGTGTCCTTGTGTTTTGCTTGCTGCTGATGAGACAGAGGTTTGTCTACAAGGCTGAAAAGCTTTCAAAACAGCGCAGGGAATTAATCAGGGATGCCTGCATGGGTCACTCTCTGGTGGCCTGTGTTTACAGACATGAGGGTTGGGTTTTCCTGCCCTGATAAGAGAAGACTGTCCAAGGAATAGGAGAACCATGGCACAGGAAGTGTAAAGTCAGTCTGGGATGTAAAGTTGGAAGTCAGGGTCCTGTATCCTGACTAATGACCCCAAAGATATTCTGGGGTGGCATGTGCCAGCCTCCTTGCCAAGTGTCTCAGAGCCCACAGAGCACCCTCCATCCTTATTTCCTTTAATAACCTGAGGAAACTGTTGTCCATTTAGGAATCAATACTTTTTTTTTTTTTTTTTTTTTTTAATTCCTGCTTACCTCATCCTTTGGGGGAATAATTCCCTCCATTTTTATCCCTGGTATAAATTTCCCAGCCCTCTGGCAGATGTCATTGTTATCCTTGAGTATTTATGCAGCTCTCATGTCCTTACTGAGTGCTGACCCTCTGCATGCATGCATCTAGGTGTGGATGGGGTGGATACATCAAAAAGGCTAGGCTGTGTGCAGCTGCTTCTGCACACCGATGACTCTGACACACACACACAAACTGGCATAGAGAGAGACTGGCGCTGGAGGGAAGGATGTGACCCATAGGACCAGACTGTCTGCCTGGGTTCAAATCCTGGCTCCACCATTTCCTGGCTGCATGATCCGGCACTAGGTTTCTCATCCGTTAGCGGGGATAAGGGTATAGTACCCATGCAGAGGGCAGTTGTGAGGAGTAAAAGAGTAACTATACTGTAATCCCAGCACTTTGGGAGTCTGAGACAGGCAAATTGCTTAAGGCCAGGAGTTTGAGAGCAGCCTGGCCAACATGGCAAAACCCCATCCATACTAAAAATATAAAAATTAGCCAGGCATGGTGGTGTGCACCTGTAATCCCAGCTACTCCGGAGGCTGAGGCACAAGACGCACTTGAACCCGGGAGATGGAGTTTGCAATGAGTTGAGACTGTGCCACTGCACTCCAGCCTGGGCGACAGAGTGAGACTCCATCCCCGCAAAAGAAGAGTAACTGTAGGTGAATTGCCAGCGTGGTTCTGGGCAGCTGTGAAGCCTTATGAAAGTGTGTTGGTGGTTGCCTTTATTATAGAAGGCAGACGGGCTTGTAGTCCCAGCTACTTGGGAGGTCAAGGCGGGAGGATCACTTGAGGCCTGGAGTTCAAGACCAGCCTGAGCAATATAGTGAGACCCCATCTTTAATAAATAAATAAGCAAGCAAGCAAGCTGGGCATGATGGTGCACACCTGTGTTTCCAGCTACTTGGGAGGCTGAGGCAGGAGGATCACCTGAGCCTGGGAGATTGAGGTTGCAGTGAGCCCCAATGGTGCTACTGCACTCCAGCCTGGGCAACAGAACCAGACCATGTCTCTAAGAAACAACAACAAAAAGAAGGCAGACTGTGATGGATTCTATACAGAAGAGATAAATGCCCTGCTGTGGAAATGTAGAGGAGGAAAAATTAGTCCTGACAAGGGAGGTTTTTAGGAGAAAGGGAGATTGATGCTGCCTCTGGGGAAGAAAGTTGTAACAGGCAGAGGAAGCAGCTGGAACGAGGCAGGAGGCCGATGGTACAGAGTCTGCATGCTCAGGGCTGCCTGCTGTGGCCAGAGATTCGGGTGTGCGTATTGTGGAGGGGATTGCAGGGGATTGGGGAAGCAGAGATCAGTCTGCAGTGGTGGGTGAAGACAGCCAGTCATGTTGCACATGGTGCAGGGGTCCTGGCTGGGCAGGCAGAGGGAGCCCAGCCCTGTCACTGGCCCTCGATCCCAGGCCTTGACCAAATGGGGTCTCTAATCCCCAAGGGTCCTGGCAGGGTATGGGGAAGGGCAGATGATCCCCTGCAGGGGAATGTTGTGCAATATGGTAGGTGCGCCCCACATGGGTGTGTGATCCTTTGTTTTTTTGCTGCAGGCTCCATAATGTCATCGGTCTTTCTAGCCACCTGAGAATGAGGTTCCTAGTTCTTAGCTAATTTCTCTTCAATTTCTCATGCACCACATCTTCCCACTGTTTATGTAATGTACATGTTGTCTGACTTCATTTGGTTCTGTATTTCACAACCAGTCTGATTGCTCTTGTCCCGAGTCATCACTTTTTGGGGTGAGGGCTAATGTGTTGTTGAAAGTCTTTGGCAATGCTTAATTTTATAGTATGTGCAATGCTAATTCTGCCTTTAGTAATTTGATGTCAGAGACTTCTTGGGAAACACAGCCAGGGAGCCACCCTTTACTCCACCAACAGGTAGCTTATATCCAATCTGAGAAAGAAAAAAAAAAAAAAGGAAAGAAAGAATTTCTCTGGCTTTCACTTCATTTGACAGATGAGCTGAAGCTATTGTGTGTATTCTCTTGGTAAAGTCAGTTCCCACAGTTCCCTGGGGTGATGTGGCTTTGAGGTAAGAATGAGGTAACAGCCTTAAGTGTACGTGATTTTATTGAGATAGAATTCACATACCACAAAATTCACCCTCTTAAATTGTAAAGTCCTGTGGTTTTTAGTATATTAACAAGACCGTACAACCATCACCATTATCTGATTCCACAACATTTCATCATCCCCAGAAGAAACTCCATTAGCAATCCCCTCCCATCCCCTGTTCCCTTATCCTCTGGCAATTGCTTATCCACTTCCTGTCTGTGGATTTGCATTTTCTGGACATTTAATATACATGGAATTGGTGGTGTTTTGTGTCTCAATTCTTTCACTTAGCATAATGTTTTCAAGGTTTATTCATATTATCGGTAGTACTGCATTCCTTTTTATGGCTTAATAATAATTCATTGTATGGCTGTAACAGATTCTGTTTATTCATTCATTGGTCAGTGAACATTTGGGTTATTTCCACTTTTTGGCTAATATGAGTAATGCTCCTCCAATCACTCATGTGTAACTTTCTTTTTCTTTTTTCTGTTTTTTGAGACAGAGTCTCACTTTGTTGCCCAGGCTAGAGTGCGGTGGCACAATCTCTGCTCACTGCAACCTCTGCTGCCTGAGTTCAAGCAATTCTCCTGCCTCAGCCTCCAAAGTAGTGGGGATGAAGGCATGCACCATGATATCTGGCTAACTTTTTGTATTTTTAGTAGAGACAGGGTTTCACCATGTTGGACAGGTTGGTCTTGAACTCCTGATCTCAAGTGATCTGCCTGCCTTGGCTTCCCAAAGTGTTGGGATTATAGGCATGAACCACCGCGCCCGGCCTTGTGTATAATTTTCTGTGTGGACATGCATTTTCTATTCTCTTATGTATATACCAAGAAGTGGAACTGCTGGGTCGTGTTGTAACTCTAGGTTTAACATTTTGAGGAACTGCCAAGCTGTCTTCCAAATCGCCTGCACCATTTTACATTTCCCCAGTAATGTGGATTCTTCACTGCCTCACCAACACTTATTATTGTCTCTGATTGTAGGCACGCTAATGGGTGTGAAGTGGTTTTGATTTGCATTTTTCTAATGATTAATGATGTTAAGCATCATTTCATGTGCTTATCAGCTATTCCTACATGATCTTTTCGGTAAATGCCTGTTTGCATCCTTTGCCTGTTTTTAAATTATTAGTTTTTTAATTGTTGAGTTGTAAGAGATCTTTGTATTTTCTGGATACTAGACCAGATCTATCATTTGCAAATATTTTCTCTCATTCTGTGGGTTGTCTTAAGTATACATTCAGACTAGTACCTTTCACTAGAATATTATGCTCTTGGTCGGCCACAAAGGGTAGTGCTCTGAAACTTTACCAAAGAACAGTTGGATCTTTGCATCTGCAGCACCTGGGTGAGCACCTGGCATAAAGTAGGAATCAGTGATTTGAGTAAATAAATGAATGCTTCTGTTTGCTACCTTTTGAGAGTAAAAATGGATCTGGTAAGGTAGACAGAAATGGATAATGAATTGCTGAGCCAAACCACAGAGGCAGAGATGCAAGATTGCATGCTAAAGCACTGTGTATCTGCCGATGATGTTCAAGATCAATGAAAGACTGGAGTGCAGATCAGGGATTGCACCTGTGTTTCTGATGCAGTAAATTTACTTTTCCGAAATCAATAGGGTGACTCTGCAGAGCCCTGTAAACACGGTGTAATTACTGTGCTGAGAATTACAGTTGTCACATATCGATTCTGTCTTCTCAGTAGGTATTCGTAGATTTCCTCCTGCCCCTAGTGCCACTCTGCCCAATCTCCAAAATCTAATTCCCATTGACCTCATCACACTGTTGTGTCCAGGAGGGAAGAGAGGATGAAATGTAGTGAGGGGACTTCGGCTGTACCTGCACCTTGGTTGAGGAAGAGGCAGCTGAGTGAGTCACAGATTTAGGGACAAGGTGGGACAATGTTGCTCTGAAAATTAGATCAAAGAATCCCAAGAAGTAGATAGGGATCAACCTCAGTGGAAGCTGCCTCAGGAAATAACCTGCTCAGAGAAGAATTTCTGATTCTGCAGATTAGACTAGGAGGGAGGCTTCCTTGATCCTGGAAACAGGGCTCCGGTCATCCCTGCAGAGGAAACATCTATATATAAAGTGGCTAATGTAAGATAAACTGTCATCTTAGAAAGCATCATTCACTGACTTGCTCATTCGCTCATTCATTTGCTCACTTGTTTGTTCTAACATTCACTCAATAGACACTTAGGTTCTTGGTGTGTTGTAGGAGGGAACCATGCTATGGCTGGGGCGATGAGTGAAGTACAGCCTCTGCCCTCAAAGAGCTTGTGTTCTCCTGGAAGACCCAGGCAGTGAGGCTAGAGTGCAGAGACGAACCAGAGGTTGTGAATGTGGTGGGGGGAGGAATGGGGTCAGGCCTCCTGGGGAGGCTTAGGAGGGCCGCCCCCCATGGGAAGGGAGAGCCTGCCAGGAGGAGTAGGTGTTTGTCAGGCAGACTGGGTGTGCCAGGCAGAGGGGGCCCGCTCATGTTGGGGCCTGCACTCACAGAACTACAGGGTGTGGAAGGGAACTGCGGGAAGCCTGGTATGATGGAGGCAGTTGGCTGCCACCCAGGAGTGGGGAAAGTGAGGTAGGCAGTGGGAATTTCCCACCTCTGTTTACCTTTGTTTTGAGGGGGTGGAGCTGGAAGGAGATTCCAGAGGGAGCATCCCAGGCTCTGAGGGCTGGTCTCAGGGCGGTTGGGGACATTTCCTACACTGCTGTGAGTCTGGGGTGATTGCTGTGCTTTTGCTCCTGTATTCGAACACCCATCTCCACCCACAGTGTCTTGTGTTGATTCGTCTTTGGAACTGTATCTTCCTTCTGGGGTCGAGGGTGGAAATGGATTGATTGGAATAGTGAATGGTTCTCAAACTTTTCCTTCTCAGGACTCTTACAGATACTGAGGCACTCCACAGATCTTGTGTTTAAATGGGGTATGTCTGTGGATATTGACTGTATTAGAAATTAAAACTGAGGATACACAGGTGTGTGTTCTATTAGCTAGGGGCGATGTCTTCACACAGCATGTAGAAACCCCCACTCATGGGGGAAAGATTGAAAAAGGCACATTCAGTCTTAGTATTGCTGTGAAGATAGTTTTGACCTCCTGTGCCTCCCTGCTCAAAGGTGTTAAGAGACAGACCCCCTGGGGATTTCTGAACCACATGCTGAGAACTGCGTTAGATTAGAAGCTGTGCAGGTGCCTCTACATTCTCACTTGTTCCTGAGTCCTTCATGAGTTTCTCAGGATAAACCATCCACCCATGGAGGTGGCAGGTCCTGAATGCCATCTGCAGGACGGGCACTGTGCTGAGCCTCAGCCAGGCGGGGGCGGGCGGGTTCTGCACAGAGTGAGGCAGACAGAAGTCCTGCCCTCTGCGGTTTCCAGGGGCCCAACATTCAATAAATAGTTGCAGAAGCAAATATTTACCTCACCATTGGGAGAGGGCTGTGCGGGAGAGTGATGAACAGACTACCTAGTCAGGAGTCCCGCAGGCTTCCCTGAGAAGTGAATCCAGGCACAGACAGAAGAGGAAATGGAAGTTGGTGGCAAACAGGAAGTGGAAGTGGGTGGGGGAAGAGCGTTGCAGGTCCAGGAAGTGGCCCATGTATGATTTTTATCAGGGTGGAGCTCCTGTGGTTACAGCCCAAAGAGTGAGGTGGGTAGAGATGGGGAGAGGGGTTGACCTGCAAAGCACCCTCTGCTTCCTCCTTCCTTCTCCAACAGCAAGGATCTGAGGGGAAGGAGTCCATCACTGGCCTGGACACCATATCCTGAACTGCCCTCCGTGGGCCCCCGCTGCTCTCTGCCACTGCCCAAAGGCTGGACAGCACCACCCCTCCTAATTCCTAGGAATTAGGCCCTTCTTGGCTGTGTGCCCTGAGCCATGTTCTCCTCTTGGCCTTGGCCTCTGATTAAATGCTCAGTTGTCTCCCTTCTCTGCTTCCCTCACTTGCCAGGGTCACCTTGTCGTCCTCTGCCTCCTGTTGTATATATCCCTTTCATAAGAATTATAGCCCATCTTCACACTATGAGCCACTGTTGCAAGTGCTCCACAAACATTCCCTCCTTCGGTCTTCACCGCACCCCTGTGGGCTTGGTCCTGTTGTCATTCTCAGCTTCCAGGTGAGGAAACTGAGGCTCAGAGAAGTTAAATACCTCACACAAGGCCACGTAGCCAAGATGTGGCAGGGTTGGGATTGAACCCAGGCCAACAGGCTTCCATCTAGATTCTTAACCACTGTGCTGGGCTGCTTTTCATTCTATGTCATTTTCTTTTTCTTTTTTTGGAAACAGAGTCTCGCTCTGTCACCCAGGCTAGGGTACAATGGCATGGTTTCAGCTCACTACAACCTCCACCTCCTGGGTTCAACCGATTCTTCTGTCTTAGCTTTCCTAGTAGCTGGGACTACAGGTGTGCGCCACCACACCCGACCAAGTTTTGTATTTTTAGTAGAGACGGGGTTTCACTGTGTTGGCCAGGCTGGTCTCAAACTCCTGACCTTAGGTAATCCACCCACCTCAGCCTCCCAAAGTGCTGGGATTACAGGTGTGAGCCACCATGCCCAGCCCATTGTATGTCATTTTCTTTCCAGCTCTGGACCACATATTTGTATCCCTAGGCTAAGCACATAGTAGGAGCTCATTAGAAATTTGACACATGAATTCATCTTTGTATTCCCTCTTCCTGGTCATCATGTCTTGTACATATACCCTTAATAAAGAAACAAGAAATTGGACCAATGAGCAAAACAGCAGTGACTGCTACATATTAGCGTGTTTGGAATCTGTAATTACCAGCATTCTTTAGGGCAGAGGTGTGAGTTCATAATGCCTAGACAGATTCTAAAGCCATCCCGGTCCCTGGTGAGTATGCCAACAGAAGGTATTGTTTTTACTATTATTAAAAGCAAAAGCCTCTTGGGATGTGTACTTTCCAAGCCCTGGGCTGGAGCTGTTAGTTCCCAGCAAGGACAAGATAAGGAGGGAGTGATTCTCAAGGCAGTGATCAGAAGGCCCATCCCCTGGGTGTGCACTGGGGTCAGGGACCAGCTTTTGGAAAAGAAAATGAGCTAAGGTCTGGCTATTGTAATTCCCTTATCTCTGACTTCCTGCTGAGGCTGCTTGGTTTCTGGTGCTCTACAGAATTCCCTGGTGGCTTCTCAGCAGCAGTCCTGAGACCCAGAACCGGTGATCATGTTTGTGAGCAAATGATTGAGCAGGATTTGATGCAAAATGGGCCCTGAGTGTTGGGGATGAAAAGTGACTGTCAGTTGTGCTACTTTTTACCACTTCTGGGCAGCCTCAGTTGGCCTGCTCTGTGGGTTTTTCCCTCCAGCTTTGCAGATCTGGAGGCATATTTATTTGTGAGTGGAGTAAGCAGAATTTTTCAAAGAGAAGCGGTTTGCAAAAGATGAAAAGAAAACAACTTGGGATAAATGGCTCATCTGGCAATGGGAAATGGCCTGTGGCATTGAGAGATCTTTAACCTTGTCTGAGCAAGCAGAGGGGAATTTGGCTTCTGTATCATCTTAGAGAAAGAACCTTTCTGCCTCCCTGCTGAGGCTAGACCCTGGGGAGAAACAGCCTACAACCCCCGACACCATTTGAGAATTTAAAAGTTTCCCTATCCAGTCAACTTTTGTGCTCCTCCTTGTGCAAGCCCCCATGATGTCTGTTCCCAGGACTTGCTGTAGCCTCGCCTTGCCTCCTTTTTTTTTTTTTTTTTTTTTTTTTTTTGAGATGGAGTCTTGCTCTGTCACCCAGGCTGGAGTGCAGTGATGCGATCTCACCTCCTGGGTTCAAGCGAATCTTCTGCCTCACCCTCCCAAGGTTGGGACTACAGGCGCACGCCACCATGCCTGGCTAATTTTTGTATTTTTTTTTTTTTTAAGTAGAGACGGGGTTTCACTATGCTGGCCAGGCTGGTCTCAAACCCCTGACCTCAGATGATCCACTGGCTGGGATGACAGGCATGAACCACCGGACCTGGCTGCCTCCTTGACTTCTGCCTGAGCACCCCTCTGTCTCCTCTATAGATTGCAGCCGCCAATGTGGTCTCAAAAGTATAGGGCGAATCCATTCCCATCACACCTGCAATCAAAGCCTCCGGTACTTCACTCAGAGTGAAAGCTCATCTTCTGTGGCCCATGAAGCCCTGTGTGATGGGGTCAGTCTGCCTTCCCCACCTTCTTTCCTGTTGGCACCTTCTTTCTTTCTCAGCTGCAGCCACACTGGCTCTGTTGTTCTTCACATGGATCAAGCTCAGTTCCCACCTGAGGGTCTCTGCATTTTGCTGTTCCCTCTACCTGGATCACTTTCCCCAGATATCCTTCTGGCTCTCCTTCATTTGGTTCAGGGCTTTGCTCAGATACTGCCTTATCAGAAAGGCCCTTCCTGTTGGCCTTATGTAAAGTCATATCCCTGTTGTCATGCCTGTACTCTCTGTCCCCCATACTCAGCTTTATTTTTGTCCACAGAACTTAGCCCTACCAGAAGTAATATTAATACATGCTTAATTAATTACACGTATAATTTCTGTCCCAATACACCAAAATGTAAGGACCATAAAGACAAGGAGTTCATTCAGTTCAGTGCTGTATTCCCAGTGCGTAAAGCATGGCCTGGCACATAACAGGTACTCACCAGGTCTTTGTCATACAAATGAAAGGGGAACAACTGAGTCTCCATATACATTTGATCCATGAACAACATGGGTTTGAACTGCATGGACCCATGTCTATGCAGATTGTTTTCAATAAATATATTGGGAACATTTTTTGGAGATTTGCAACAATTTGAGAAAACTTGCAGATGAATTATGTAGCCTAGGAATATTGAAAAAATTAAAAAATTTAGGTATGTCATGAATACATAGGATATATGTTGATATTAGTCTATGTATTAATTGACTGTTTATGTTATTGGTGAGGCTTCCAGTTATCACTATTAGTAGTTACGTTTTTGGGGAGTCAAAATTTATAGTCGGATGTTTTACTGTGTGTGTTGGGGTGGAGGGTGACCCCTGTCCCTGGTGTTATTCAAGGATCAACCGTACTTCATTTTGTATTCATCTACCATGTGTGTCTGGATCCCACAGTCACTCAACATTTCCGCATTTGATGTCATGGAGCAAAGATGGGCACTGGATTTGAGCAGCCCTGCGTTTGAATGCTGCCTCTTCTGTTTCCCAGTTGGGTAATGCTGCGCAAGTTAACTTCCTGTCTGATCCTTCATTTCTTCACTTACAGAATGGAGAGCACATGCCTCACCTTGCAGGCTGTTGGAGGAATGGAGGTTTGGGTGCTCAGTATTTATTAGCCTTTATACTACATTAATTTGGCATTAGGCAAATAGAGGAAAGCCTTCTTGAAAAACAGCTTTACCAAAATAAAATTCATATACTATAAAATTTGCCCCAGTGAAATTAAAACCACAATGAGATATCACCTTACTTCTGCAAGAATGGTAATAATTAAAAAGTCAAAAAACAATAAATGTTGGCTTGGATGTGGTGGAAAGGGAACACTTTCCCACTGCTAGTGGGAATGTAAGTTAGTACAGTCACTGCGGAAAACAGTATTGAGATTCCTTAAAGAACTAAAGGGAGACCTACCATTCGATCCAGCAATTCCACTGCTGGGTATCTACCCAAAGGAAAAGAAGTCATTATATGAAGAAGACACATGCCCACACATGTTTATAGCAGCACAGCTTACAACTGCAAGGATATGGAACCAACCTAAGTGCTCCTCGACCAAGGAGTGGATAAAGAAAATGTGGCATATATACACCATGGAATACTACTCAACCATAAAAAAGAACGAAATAATGTATTTTGCAGCAACTTGGATGGAGCTGGAGGCTGTTATTCTAAGGGAAGGAACTCAGGAATGGAAAACCAAATACTTGTACGTTCTCACTTATAAGTGGGAGGGAGCTAAGCTATGAGGACACAAAGGCATACAGAGAGATATAATGGATTCTGGGGACTTGGGGGTCGGGGAGGTTGGAAGCGGGGTGAGGGATAAAAGATAACATATTGGGTACAGTAAACACTGCTTAGGTGATGGGTGCACGAAAATCTCAGAATTCACCACTTGAGAACTCGTCCATGTAATGAAAAACCACTGGTACTCCAAAAATGATTGAAATTTTTTAAAAGAAAATTAAATTATAGGCCAGGTGCGGTGGCTCACACCTGTAATCCCAGCACTTTGGGAGGCTGAGGTGGGCAGATCGCCTGAGGTCGGAAATTTGAGACAAACCTGGCCAGCATGGTGGAACCCTGTCTCTACTAAAAATACAAAAGAAATTAGCTGGGTGTGGTGGTGGGCACCTGTAATCCCAGGAAGCTGAGGCAGGAGAATCGCTTGAACCAGGGCACAGGAGGCTGCAGTGACTGAGATCATGCCACTGCATTCTAGCCTGGGCAACAGAGTGAGACTCCATCTCAAAAAAAAAAAAAAAAAAGAAAGAAAATTATAAAAAATATACACAGATCAGTTGTTTAGTGTATTCATAGAGTTGTGCAACCATTGGCACAATTCAATTTTAAAACATTTTCATCACCCCTAAAATGGAACCTCTTACTCATTAGTAGTCACTTCCATTAGTCCCTCCCTGGCAGGTACTGCTGAACAGTAATTTACTTTCCGTGTCTATTTGATTTGCCCATTCTTAACATTTCATGTAAACAGAATCATACAATATGTGGCCTTTTTTTGCTTGTTTGTTTGTTTTGAGACGGAGTCTCACTCTCGTCCAGGCTGGAGTGCAGTGGCATGATCTGGGCTCATTGCAATCTCTGCCTCCTGGGCTTAAGTGATTCTGCTGCCTTAGCCTCCCGAGTAACTGGGACTATAGGTGCGTGCCACCGTGCCCGGCTAATTTTTTGTAGAGGCGGAGTTTCACCATGTTAGCCAGGATGGTCTCAATCTCCTGACCTTGTGATCTGCCTGCCCCGACTTCCCAAAGTGCTGAGATTACAGGCGTGAGCCACCGCACCCTGCCTTATGTGGCCTTTTATGACTGCCTTCGTTCACCACCGTGATGTTTGTAAGGTCCATCCATGTTGTAATGGGCATGGAGACATCACATTTTGTTCATTCACCCATTGATGAACATTTGGGTTGTTCCGCTTTTTCATTGTGAAGAATGATTCTTCTGTGAAGGTTTGTATACACATTTGGTGTGGACGAGGAAACCTCTTATTGGATACATCAAGCCAGTTCCGGGATGCCTTCTCTCTGTGGTATCCCAGATCGTCCTGTAGCTCCTAAACTCGTTCCTTTCAAATGAAGAACATATTTTGAGAGAGCTATTTTACTTATCTCAGCAGACATTCTTTTGATATAGGATTAATTTATTATTTTCTCACTATTTCATATGTCTAGCTGGTTATTCACTTGATTTTACCACCTGCAGTACCCCTTCTTAGCTCTTCCTACAGGTTATCTCTTACCCAAGATGCTTGAGAAGTGTTTCAGATTTTGGATTTTTTCAGATTTTGGAATATTTGCATTATATATACTCACCTACCAGTTGAGCACCCCAAATCCAAAAATCCAAAATCTGAAATGCTCCAGTGAGCATTTCCTTTGAGTGTCATGTCAGCACTCAAAAGGATTTGTATTTTGGAGCATTTTGGATATCAGATTTTTGGATTAGAACTGCTCCCCCTGTAGCCTGATGTTCCTGATGCCTCTGTCAGACCATAGTCTGCTCAGCCATGTGGCTTTGTTTTACTCCACTCTCAGGACTTACTGCATTACTCTCTCCCTTGAGAGGCCCGTTTCTGAATAAAATTTGCCATTCCGCTCTGAGAGGACCCTTGACTTTAAGCAGACTTGTCTGAAACGTGATTTTTGAATACTTAGTTTATCTCATTCTAGTCAATTTCTTTATCTCCTAATTGCATTATCCATTATCCCAGTAGAATTACAAAGCATTTCTAGAAGATTCATTAAGTCTTGTCTGCCTGCTGGCAAGGATATGATAAGAAAGGCATAGTCAGGATTGCCTTGGCAAGTACTTGTTTGAACTTCTGATTCTTTCTCTTCCCATTTTCCTAAAGGAAGGCCTGATTTTCCTGATTTTGTCTGAAGGACATAGGCAATAGTGGCGTGTCCTCTTGAAGGAGAGGGAAGAATGGTGGGGCAGAAGACCAGCTCTCTGGTTCTACTCTGAGGAAAGGAAAATAGGGCATCTGTCAGGTAATAAAGTTGATTAAAAACATCTCAGTCCAAGGTGTGTGGGATTCCAGAGATGAGTCATATCTCACACTCATAGAGCAGTTTTCAATGTATTTTCCCCTACAGTGTATTGCAAATCCTACCTCAGGGCCTTTGCACTTGCTCTCTGGCTTCATTCAGGCCCCTGCTTGTGGGTCTTCCCATCAGAGAGGCCTTCCCTAAATACCCTTCCCCTACTCATCTGCCACCTTTACTCTTGGTCCTCTTACTTGGCTTTGTTTTTCTTCACTTATTGCCATCTAGCATAAAATACATTTATTTATTGTCATTCCTCACCAGAATGCCAGCTCTCTGAGAGCATCCCATTTACTGTTACATGTTTAAAACTTAAGATGGTTCTCAGAACATGGAAGGGACCCAGCACATGTGTGCTGAATGAATGAATGCATTTGATTTTCTGAAAATCAAATATTATAAAATTCCCATCGTGTGGGGAGGAAACCTGGACTCAGAAGACTTGGGAGAATTATTCAGGGTCACAAGGTGTAGTCGCTGCTGAGCCAGAAGTTCAGCTCAGCTCTTCTGGGTCCTGGTGCAGCCATCTCAGGCTCACAGGGCCCAAGAACAAACTCTGGTGGTCATACAGACAGGCTCAGAAGATGCCACAGACTGCAGCAGGAGGTAGCATATGAGGTACCGACTGGAGTGGACATTTTAAGAATTACAGAGCGGCCATGCACAGTGGCTCACGCCTGTAATCCCAGCACTTTGGGAGGCCAAAGCGGGTGGATCACCTGAGGTCAGGAGTTCGAGTTCGCTGGTGGATCACCTGAGGTTGGGAGTTCAAGACCAACCTGACTAACATGGAGAAACCCCGTCTTTACTAAAAATACAAAATTAGCCAGGTATGGTGGCATATGCCTATGATCCCAGCTATTCTGGAGGCTGAGGCAGGAGAATCACTTGAACTTAGGAGGCAGAGGTTGTGGTGAGCCGAGATCATGCCATTGCACTCCAGTCTAGGCAACAAGAGAGAAACTCCATCTCAAAAAAAAAAAAAAAAAAAAGAATTATGGAGCAAGGATTTCCTGTGGCCTGAGAAAGAAAACAGGAAACAACTGAAAGCTGGCCAAACAGCAATGGGAGAGACTTGGTGCTGAGGAGGGAAGGGTGAGCCAGGGAAGGAGGAGAGAATGAGAGGTGGAGATGGCTATGGCAGGTCCTAAGCCCAACGGAGAGCCCAGCAGTGATGTTATAGGAGCCTCGTGGTGATCTCAGGCTGTCTACTGCACCCCATCCCCAGCAGCACACCAGATGCTTTGTTCCCAGACTAAACTGAGGGTCATCAGGCTGCTTATTTTCACGACCCAATAGCGAGATGCAGATGAACTGGGAAAGGGGAGAGTTTATTTCTGTAGCCAGGTACAGGGAGAAGGCCTAGAAAATATCACCAGACCAACTCAAAATTACAAAGTTTTCCAGAGCTTATATACTTTAAGTATATAAGTCTATGTGTAAGTGTGCATTCATCTAAAGACATAAGTGATTAACTTCTTCCAACCTGTAACTAAGATCTGATTCCTGAAGACCTTCCTCTGCAACCTCGGTAAATTAATCTAAATGGGTCCAGGTGCTGGGGGTGATTACCCTTGTCTCCTGCTAAATCATGGAGGTTTGGGGAGTTCCTTCAGACCCCCAGTGCACCTGTTTAATCCTAAATAGGTCCTGTTAAGAATTCCTTTGTTATCTTGTCATGCTTCGAGGCCTAGGAAAGGCCTAGGCAAGACTCTTGGTGAGCTTTTGTTACATTCCAGCCTTTGTATATGGGCACTGGCTCTTTCAGCTTTAAATATTTAACTTCACCAGTCATTCAGTGCTGAGACAGTTATTATGGAGGCTACCCTGTTCAGCTGTTAGGGTGAGCAGGCCTGCCACAGTTTCTCTAGTGAGGGTTTAACTCTTAGAGGGGCAGCAGCCTGGGGCTGATTAACTCCTGAATGTTGTGCTAATGAGAAAGAGGTGTGGGTAGTGAGAGTCAATACCCCAAGTCACACTTCATCTGATTGGATCACACCATGGGATTTTATTGCAGTAGATATTAAGTTTATTGTATCTGGAACTGGTTCCTTCCGGTGGGTTCTTGGTCTCACTGACTTCAAGAATGAAGCTGTGGACCCTCAGGGTGAATGTTACAGTTCTTAAAGATGGTGCGTCTGGAATTTGCTCCTTCACATGTTCAGATGTGTCTGGAGTTTCTTCCTTCTGGTGGGTTCATGGTCTCGCTGACTTCAGGAGTGACGCCGCAGACCTTCACAGTGAGTGTTACAGATCATAAAGGTAGTGCGGGCCCAAAGAGTGAGCAGCAACAAGACTTATTGTGAAGAGCGAAAGAACAAAGCTTCCACACTGTGGAAGCGGACCCAAGTGGGTTGCCACTGCTAGCTGGGGTGGTCAGCTTTTATTTCCTTGTTGGGCCCCACCCGCATCCTGCTGATTGGTCCATTTTACAGAGTGCTGATTGGTGCGTTTACAGTCCTTTAGCTAGACACGAGTTCTCCAAGTCCCCACCTGACCCAGAAGCTCAGCTGGCTTCACCTCTCGGTATGGATGGGGAACCTGCTCATTTTCAGTTTGTGAAAGTAGGTTTGCAGGAAAAGCAAACCTGTGGTAGAAACTTGCTGGAAATTTTAGACTTACCTGGAATGTTCCATTAATCACAAGACTTCTGTGTGATTGCTCAGAGCTCTAAAAGTAGATACAATGGCCCTGTCAACTGTCATTGTTTTTTTTTTTTTTTTTTTGATCATTTTTAGGTGAAATATTTAATAGTGCTTTATACTTTCTACCCGTTTTAGGGCATGGTAAATGTATTTGTTAGACTGACAGCTACTGCAAAAAGCAAACCCTCACATGCATCATTGCTTTTTTTTTTTTTAATGCTCAGGTGAATCCAGAACAGGTTTTACTAATATGTGGGCAGCTCTGTGTAGTAGCTCTTGCCATGTTAGTGTTGCTGTATTCAGTTCCTCCCATTCAAGGTTGCTGTGCTTATTGGCATCAAGCAGGAGGAGAAAAGACCCTGGTGGAAGGGGCCTGGGAAATCTTGTGGACCAGGCCGGAAGTGGCACCTCATTGGCCACAGCTCCATACCATCTCTGGTAGAGAAAGAGAGTTGAGCAGTGTGTTGGGAAGAAGCAGAAGCAAGCTTAATACTATCATCCTTTAAAATTAGTTTTTTAAAAAAATATATTTCGATGTGTTCTGAAAAGTTATTTCCTTGGATACCCCCCTTTTGCAGATGAAGAAGTGGCAGCTCACAGAATTAAGTGACTTGCTCAGGGTCACAGAGTGTCAGGTGATGGTGTGTGGTCTGGAATCCAGGCCTTATCCATTACCTTGTCCCATGCTTTGTCTTTCCACGAGTTTTTGAGTGTGGCCAGCAGTCCTACCTCTAGACTTTTCCGCGTGTGCCATGCCAGCTCTTGGGAGGATTACAGTCATCACCACCATCTGAAGAGGTGCTGGGGACCTCAGCTCCCCCATGACAGCAAACAGACCTAGGGAGAGGGGACTGTGGGGGTACCCAGTGGTTGATGAGAGTTTTCAGAATCTTTTGGGAAGGGGAAGAGGTATATATTAAAGTCAAGTGCCCCAGAGAACAGGGGAATTGGATAGAAGACACATGATTAAAGAGAAACGCATATGCGGACCCCTCTCCCACCACCAGCATCCCAGTACTTGGGAAACCCAAAGCCAAGCCCTGGCTCCTCAGGGATCCCCAGAGGAAACATTTATCCCCCTGGATGTTTGGATGTTCCGTAATGATTTAGAGGCCCGAGATCCTGCTCAGATCCCTGGATTCTATGTGATACTGAAGAAGGACTTTTAAAACTAGACCTGGCAGGTCCAAATAAATATCCTCCATTGTGAGGAACAATCTCATTTGGGCTTCTGAGGCTCTCTTGAGCTTCAGACTCTTTAAAAATATCCTTCATTGACTGTTCACTTTAAAATCCAGGATTGAGACTCCCACCTCACCCCACAACTTCCCTTCCCTTTTGTTTTTCTATGTTGCCTGCTCATCCTTCCTCCTCTCACCAGCCTGGCCTCACCTAGGGAGTGGGAGTTGGCAGGCCTTGCCTAAGGGAGGGTTTTGTTGAGAGGCACCAAGTCCAAAAGGAATCTTTTGTCTACAGGTGCACTTGGATTGTGGGCAGCTCGCAGGGGTGTGTGTGTGTGTGTGTGTGTGTGTGTGTGTGTGTGTGTGTGTGTGTTGAGGGAAATTCTTAGGAGTGTGGGTGTGCACACCTGCTCTAAATTGCTTCTACTGCCAGAATGTACTCCTGGAGGGATCAGGAAGGAGTAAGCCCTTAGTCAATTGAGCCAGTCCAGCCCTGAGGACATTGATTCCAGCCCCTTGCTTTCATTGAAGGGAGGAGAGAAACTCAAATAGGAGCCCTCAAGGAGATTGTGTGAAGCTTTCTGAATTCGGTGTCATTTTCATGCAATTTTGTTAGGAATTGGTGTGTTTCATCCCCTCCTGGTTCATTCCGTGAGTCATCCAGAAGGCATCAGAGCCTGGTCATTTTGGCAGCCGCAGGGCATTTGTGCCCAGCTAATTATGGGCAGCTCTGATCTGAAGTAACAAGGTTGAGTCGAGATAGGTTGAGAAATGACCCAGACAGAAACAGGGGCCTGGGCTGGCAGCGCCAGCCACACCATAACTGCACCCGTGGCTCAGATGAGGTCAGGGCATTTTTGCTTTGTGACAGATTTGGGACGCAGAGAAAAGAGTTCAGGCTTTGTACTGACCGAGGCCAGCACTGACGCCAGTGCGGACAAAGAGGTTTGTAGCCAGGGGAGTGGAGGGACGGACAGCTCAGATTTTAGCTGAGGATGATTCTCATGGCCCACTAATGTATCATGTGTACCAGTGTCTCTCAGGAAGGTGTTTTTCCCACTGTGCACAATGCAACATCACTGTGTCCCCAGGGTACATGGGACAGAAAAATTCCTGTTAGAACTGGGCACAAAATTGCACTTCTGAACATTTCAGGATATGACCCTTTCAGGATACTGTGTCTAGCACCCAAATTTTGTGGACTCAAGTTTTCATTAAGGCACCAGGCAGTGATGATGATGTGCTTTCCAAATGCAAATTGTAGGAACATTTAATTGAATGGGACCCCTAGGAGCAGTAACCATTCTCAGATCCCTATTAACCTGGTGTATTAGAATGTCTCAGCAGTGGAAGGAATTCATGCCTGGGCTTTGGTGATGCTTCTCAAACAGAGCATCTGGCACTGTTCATGGAAAAAGGTGATTTCAACTTGAAGCAGAAAGATAAAGTGGTGCTTTGTAGAATGTAAAAAAGTCTAACCCTAGCTTCTGCAGAGAGCTGGGCTGCTGCACCACCAATTATGTTGTATGGCATTTTACTTCCAAAGGGCAGCTTTGGTCACGGAGGAGAAGACAAAAGCATGGTGCAGTTTCTTGGGGATTTTTTTTTTTTTGATAGCAAGAGAGATGAGATATAATTTGTATTTTTGAACTCTGCTTTCAGATAACTTTATAAAGGGCTTTAAAACTGTCTTTGTAAATAATCCAGAAGAGTTGGGCTCTAAAGAAGTTTTGAAATACCTTAATCTATTTGTGCTGCTTTTTATCCTTTGTAAAAAACAAAAAGAGATTATTAGATGGTAGGAACCTATGTCTAAATAAACCCGGTGAGTTCTTACATTTATATTCATTTAAAATATTAAAATGACAAGTAATAAGAGAGGTTTTTAGTTATCAGAGCATGTTGCAGAGGTATGAGAGGAAGCAGAGAGTACCATTTTCTAGATTAACTGCTCTACACAGAAATGACCAGCATATAGATTAACCCATAAGAGTACAAATTTCTCCCCCGACTTGAAGCTTCATATGGTGATCTGTGGTGGAATGTCCCTCTGGTTATGCTTTTCTTTGGCTATTAATATCATTTGTCTCCCCACCTATCCTGTAGTATTGAGGGACTGTTGTGGGGACATAATGCAGAAGCATTGCCACATGATAAAGACAGCACTCGACATATAATAAAAATCAATATGGATAAGACACATATTACACAGATAATCCCATATGAAATAAATTAAACCCATTTTACAGATGGATTTATTGTTTGGTCCTTGTTCTGTTGACTTCCAGACCTTGTTATCTGTCCTGTTTTCCTGGATCATATTATCTCTCAGATATCAATAATACAGTTTTTGGCTGTGTTGTTTTCAACCAGCCTACTTTTGGGGGACCACGAGGACATAGTGGCAGGACTAAAGGTCCAGGTCACTTCAGTATTCTCCCAAATCCTGCTGGCATAAGGCTCTTTCCCTGTCTGCTTTGTCTGCAGGATTCAGCACCAAGAGCTCTCAAGAGCAAATCCATAGGCAGCTAAATCAAGAAGGTGGCTCTCTTCCCTCCTCTTTGCTCCCCTCTTCCTGCAGAGATGCAAGATGGCTTTGAAATGCCCCTATCTTCCTTCCCTTCTAATTGCCTTATTCAGACGCTTCCAACCTGAACATTTTCTACAGTCCCCTGCCTAATCGCCCTGGAAAGTACCCAGGCAAGCCACTCATGGCCCATCCATCAAAGTACAGTGCATGTCTTCTTTCTCAGACAGAGGACATAATCATCCATGCCTGCAGACGAGAGTGTGTGCCCCGAGTTTCAGCGCAGGATCAGAGACTGGAAGTCTGTATGCCCCCTCCCTTCCTTACAGTCTTTTACTTCTCCACCTGGGGAAAATAGCAGACGGAGGAGAGGAAAGGGAAGTTTAGCTGGCATCATTAAAATGACACTTTCTAGTCTCCTGTGAGCTTTCTCTCAAGTAGATTCTGCTGAGTTCTGCTTGGATTAGTAAGCACAGAGAGTGAGTCATAGAGTGGCCCTCTAGAATTCTCTAGCCTGTGCTTATTATGTAGCACGGAGGTGTCCTGGCTAGAACAGGGCCTCTAATTTACCAGTCTTCTCACTAGGTGAGGTGAATAGGGCTCCACAAACCACTGTGGGGACCAATGGCATCAAATTCTAGTGCTAACAAAGGAAGTTCCATCACAGACAAGGAGTGAGAAGAAGCCAGTGTAGAAACGAGCGACCCCCGCTTCCATGCAAAGCTTTGTCCCCAGCCCATTCTCCAGACAGACAGAGGGGTGCACACACAGACACACTAGCACAGACTTCGCACGTGTGCTCACACAGGCACAGTATTTACGGCACTCACGATGTGTCCAGCTTCTTTGTGCGCTCACAGCCGGCACTGCACTGTCCGTGGTTACCCTTAGGGTGGCGCTGTTTATTGGCGCCTTTTTGCTTGGCACATTCTGGTTCCTCTGCATGGAATCTCCTTTCTCTTTCCCCTACCCAGAGGATCTGGCAAACTCATGTTGCTCCATGTAAAGTCAGCTGAGAGGTCCCTTCCTCTCAGAAGCCATCTGTGCCTCCACCCACCTCCAACACAAGGGTTTGCTTTCGGGTCCACATTGTGTATAGCACTGTCACCTTGCATCATTTTTTGGTGTGATAGTGTCTGTTGCACATACACCTGTGTCCTCACTGCACACTTTGAGAGGTAAAGCTCATCTTTTCATTGTATATAGTACATGTATAGAAATGTGCCTGGCACATAAAGGCAGTTAGTAGATATTTGTTGAATGAATGAATGAATAAATCTTTTTTTGGGGTAGGAATGGTGTACAATATCTGACTACTACTACATGTGGATACTAAGAACTAATTGTTGTTGTGGAGTAAAATTTCTTATGTTTGCCTTTTTTTATAATTTTTTTTTTTTTTTTTTGAGATGAAGTCTCACTCTGTTGCCCAGGCTGGATTGCAGTGGTGCAATCTCGGCTCACAGTGCAACTTCCACCTCCCAGGTTCAAGCAATTCTCCTGTCTCAGTTTCCCAAATAGCTGGGATTACAGGTATGCGCCACCATGCCCGGCTAATTTTTGTATTTTTAGTAAAGTCGGGGTTTCTCCATGTTGGCCAGGCTGGTCTCAAACTCCTGATCTCAGGTGGTCCACCCACCTTGGCCTCCCAAAGTGCTGGGATTACAGGTGTGAGCCACAGTGCCTGGCCTCTTGTTATAATTATTGTTGTCTTTCTATTAGAAACATTACCAAAATCTACTTTTACTTCATAGCATTCATAAGACTCAATCTATAGAATTCCTCTTCTGGTACAAGTGCGCCCTCATTGGGCTTGGCATCTTATGGACTTACCCTTACATTCTCCCAAGAGAAGTCCCCATTCTTCAGTGGAAGAGATCTAGCTGTGTCTACGGGTTTCCTGGTGGCGGGGGCTGGTCACAGACTTAGATTGAGTTGCAGGGGAGTTGGGCAGGGTGAACCCTTTGGATTGCTGGGTAGAAGAAAATTTGACCGGGGTGCAGTCATCAGTTTGGACTCTGACTTCCTAGCTAGTTCTGTATGTGTCAAAATCCTCCAGCATGACATTTGCCATGATGACCAAGGAAATGTATTTTTTCGTTTCAGCTAAATGTTAAAAGGCAAAAAGGCTATTTCTGCTCACCCAGAAAAACATTTTAGCTCTAGCAGAAAACAAAACAAAAAAGTCTTACAACCTTAAAACCAAAAAGAGGCATTGAAATATAGTACCTGCTCCCCACGCTGTTCAAAACATTTCATGAGCAAGCACCTGTAGCACATGTAGGAGAGGGGCCAAGTATGTTCTGAACTAACATTTTAGTGTATTATTTAAAATCTGGCCAGAGCACAGCATATTTGCATGCTTGTCTTTGGGCTCTGTTTCTAAAACAAGGAGAGTGGTGATGAAATCCGCAGCTGGTGTGCTGGCCCCAAGCCTGGGCAGTTGGGGCTCCATCACACCCTGGAGCAGCCAGCAAAGTTGCTGGAGCCACTGATGTGAGTTGCCTTTGGGGTGGGCAGAGTTGTGGAGTCCTCTCCTTTCTCTGTAGCCAACACACGAGAGTCAACATGGAACTTGGGGTCTGTGAGCGTTTGCTGAGCCTGTGATCAGGAGGCACTCCTGGAGAATGAAAGCAGGTAGGTAGGAGACAGGTGGT
The DNA here is from genome assembly GCF_037993035.2 of Macaca fascicularis. Taxonomy (NCBI): domain Eukaryota; kingdom Metazoa; phylum Chordata; class Mammalia; order Primates; family Cercopithecidae; genus Macaca; species Macaca fascicularis. Next base: position 76,717,229 of record NC_088381.1, read on the forward strand.
ATCCAGCTCCCAGGGACTCACAGGGAGCCCTCATGAAACAACATGGTTCTTTTTTAAGTGGACCCATTCCTCCCATTACGCCTTCAAACCTTCGGGTTTCCGCTGACCAAAAAACAGGCATCCAGGGTGGATCCTGCCACTGTGCAGTGCCCTGCTTTGGTTAGACAGTGCCCGTGTGAACATGCAGTTTCCTTCTGACAGGCAGTAGCCTTCTCAGGCTAGAAGAGTAGACAGAGCTTACACCTGTGTATGAGGGGCGTCTGCTGTCCTCATGCTGCCAATGCCCAACCAGGTGAAGGTTGTGTGTGTGTGTGTATGTGTGCACGCACGCTCATATCCTTAAATAGGTATAGGCATATGTCGTCAGTCTTCATTATTTGTGATTTCTGTATTTGGGAATTTGCCTATTTGCTAAAATGTATTTGTAGCCCCCAAATCAATACTCAGGGCTCCTTTGAAGACATGTGCAGGGTAGGGAAACATTTGAGTTGCCTGATGTGCCTGTTCCCAGCTGAGGTCAAACAAGGTGACCTCGGCGGGGTACGGTGGCTCACGCCTGTAATTCCAGCACTTTGGGAGGCCAAGGTGGGTGGATCACCTGAGGTCAGGGGTTTGAGACCATCCTGGCCAACATAGTGAAGCCCCATCTCTACTAAAAATACAAAAATTAGCTGGGCATGGTGGCATGCACTTGTAGTCCCAGCTACTCGGGAGGCTGAGGCAGGAGAATTGCTTGAACCTGGGAGGCAAAGGTTGCACTGAGCCGAGATCACGCCATTGCACTCCAGCCTGGCAACAGAGAAAAACTCCATCTCAAAAAAACAAACAAACAAACAAACAAACAAACAAACAAAAAACCAGAAAAGGACAATGGGCAGTGCCCTGGGGCAGGGGAACTGAGGCAAAAGGGTAGGGATTGCAACCCCTCTGCTTTCTCATTTCCCAGAGACGTGGTCTTGGATATCCAAGCAATGAATGAATTCTCAGGTGCTTGCTCCTGCCGGGCACTTCACATTGGATGTCTTTGGACTTGACAGCAGCCCTCTGAGATACCATTATCTCCATTCTGCTGATGAAGAGCAGGCACAGCGAGATTACCTGTATTGTCAGAGGACACACAGCTAGTAAGGGGTGGAATTTAAATTCAAACCTATGACAAGTAAAGATACCATTATCTTTAGTTGATGGCTGACTGGAAAAACAGATGCAACAGCAGGAAGAATGGAGGCTGAAGCTGGTGTATTGTCTGAGTGTCTAAAATCATGGTGCATTTGAGGGAAATGAAGTTGAGTGAGTGGTTGCATGACTCAAGGGCGAGTTAGGGCAGAGCTTCTCAACCTAGGTGATTTTGCACCTCATGACATTTGGCAGTGTCTGGATTCATTTTTGGTTGTTGTCATAACAGGGTTGGAACACAGGGGAAGTGCTACTGGCATCTAGTGGGGAGAGGCTGTGGATGCTGTCAAGCCTCCATCGGTGCACAGGACCAGCATCCACAACAAAGAATTATCCAACCCCAAATGTCAATAATGCCAAGCCTGAGAATACCGGATTAAGGTGAAAGCAGGCTCTCGAAGTGTTTTGAGTGGAAGTGTGTTAGGGGCTGAAAAGTTACAAACTATATCCAGAAACTTCAATAAAGGTATTTCCTTCTGATGTGCCATCATTCCTGGCTCAAAATTCACTTTCTTTCTACATTTTCTATATTCAGTAGATATGCTGTGTCTGCGAGCCAGGCCTATTGGTGCCTGTTCTGTGGTGAGCAGGCGCCAATAGGTGACAAGGCAGGCAAGAGAGAGTGTCCCCGGACCTAAGAAACCACGCTGTGGACCCAAAGCCACCTGGAAAAGACTCATGGGATGTGGGACATCACTCAAGGCTCAAGGTCAGCCTGGGGTCCAACAGTAAGGATAAGAACCAGGACAGCAGGTTCCAGAAAGCCAAGTCCCTTCATAAGAGGTCAACCTGACCTAAACAGACACCTTTTTAAAAAAATTATTATTATTATTGTTATTTCTCTAAGCCTTCTTAGCATTTGCAGTGTATCCTGGGGGAACTTGCAGTTTTTAGAGACAGACTCATGAATAAAAATGAGTTGTGTAAATTCCTGTATTGAGAGTATTTGCCAAGTGCTGCAGGGCTCCAGAGGAGGTGACGGGCACCTTGGCCTGGAGAAACAGAGGAGGGTGAAGGTTTCTGGGTAAGTCACTGCTGGAAACTAGAAGGTGAAGGGAGAGTCCAGGCAGAGGGAAGAGCATGGTGGGAGGCAAAGGTACCAGCAGGCAGAGGCAGGCAGGGTAGGAGTGTGCTATGGGCAGGGCAGGGAGGCGGGAGGTGCGGTGAGGGGAAGACCACAGGGAACTCCCCAGAAAGCAGAGAATTGGGTGCCTCCTGCGAGTGTCCACTGTGGTTTCCAGCGAGAATCTCTCCAAAAGAAGAAAGATGTGCTGTCCTGGCAGGAAGGCGGAGACATTCATTTCCAGTCCCTCTGTGGTAGGGTAGGGGTGACCCTCTCTCCAAGAGGTATGATAAAGCCAGTGTCCCCATTAGCATCAAAATAGAGAAGACAGTTCCTTCATTAAAAAAGCAAATTTTGCTGGCACTAGATACCCTTTACAGAGGGCCGGGCTCTGGGAGCCTCCCTGCCTGGGTTCCCATCCCAGCTTCTGGGGTTTCTCTGTGTGCAGTCTGGGGTAGTTAACTTAATTTCTCTGTACTGCAGTTCCCTATCTGTAAAATGAGTAGATTAATTGTTCCTGCATCCATAGGTGTTTTATGAGTTTAAATGATTTAGTGCAAATAAAGTGCCTGGAATGGTGCCTAGAATATAGTAAATTCTTAGAATTAACCAGTGTTACTCTCTTTTTACCATTTAGGGACAGCAGAGGAAAGGGCTTTAAGAGAGTGTCATGTTCTAGAGCTGAACTTGTGAACTTGCACCTAGGTGTGCTGCAATTGGCTGACAGGTGTGCTTTTTAAAAAATTGAATTTGAATGCCTTTGCGTGGAACTGGCATGATCTATGATTCGTCATAGTCCATCCTCTATCCCACCCCCTTGTCCCAAGCCTGTCCAGCATCACACATGCAGTGTCCCCTGCACTTGGCTGCCTAAACATGAGAGCAGAGGACACTGGCAATTGCATTAAGTGGAGAGAAGTTACAGGAGGAACATTGGCAGGATTAGCCACAAACTGAGTCAGCTGTCATGCCACACACTTGGTGAGAGCCCTGCTTATAAAGCAGCTGTGAATTTCACATGTTGGGTTCAGCCTGGGAGCTTATTGATGATCACTTTCTATGGCCAGAGGGGCATCCTGCAAGCTTCTCTCTCCAGGAGACAAGCTGCATCCAGGTCCAGCCTTCCTCTCAGACCTGCGTCTGCACTGCTAGCACAGCCTCCTCCTTCCTACGCCTCCACCTGACCTGGTCCTATAACTGTGACATTGCCCCTTACAGCCACCCAGTGGTAGACACTCCAAGGCAGGCAAGAGAAGCAGCCTGCTTTCCCTGGCACTCACCAGCCTGAAGAGCTGTGCTAGTGGTAGAGTAAGGAAAGAACCCTGGCCTCAGAGGTAAAAGACCTCACTGAAGTGTGACCTTGGTCAGGTCACTGAGCCCTGCAGTCCTCTTCCTTGTCTATAACCCCTGGGGTACTGTGTTGCTTGCAGCACCTCCTTGGTTAGAGAGAGGCAGTGTTTGTACTGGTGCCTTATTATTATTATTTTTAATGTTACTCTGCAAATGATGGACATTCAAAATAATTAGCAATGCTGCATTATTTCTTGAAGTTGTGGCCAACCATCCACAGCCTGGGCTAGAAAGCAGGAATGGGGATGTCGATTGTGGTGAGGGTCCCAAATTGTACTGGGGAGAAGATAGATGGAAGCAAAGAAACTCTATACACAGAGGATTTCAAAGAGTTAGTACCAAAAAAAGACTGTAAAATATCTTAATAACGTTTGTATTGACCATGTGTTGAAATGACATTTCAGATATTTTGGATTAAATAAAATATTAAATATTTATTAAAATTAATTTTGCCTGTTTCTACTTTTAAGTGTAGCTTTTTTTTTAATATAGTAGGAAATGTGCAGCATATTCCAGCTGCATTGCAAGTGCTCACTGCTCACATGTGGCTATCATTGGACAACACAGCTATAACCATATACAAATTGCATTCTGTACGTGCCATTGGACTTCAAGACTTTTTCCTCCTTCTCCTTGGAGTAGCCTCAACTCTAACTTCTTTCTCTGGATAATTCCTGTTCATCCTTCAGAGCAAGGTCTAGCATCAAATTCTCTTGGAAGAGTTTTCTGACCCCTTAGTCTGGGGCCCCTTTTCCACAGCTCCTGATGATCGGCACATAGCCTGGGGCACATGGATAGTTTATAGGAACAGTGGGAGAGAATACTTGAAATCGAGTGTTTCCAGATCAGATCTGTGTTGTAGGATTTTTCCTGTCCAAGTGGCATAGTCCTCAAATGAAAAAGTTTGAGAAAACGCTTTAAACATTTCATCCTGCTGTAGACAGGTTCAGTGTGACTATAAAGGTTATGAATGGGAATCCAAAGAAACATTTGCAGAATCATACTTACTTTCTACCCCAATTCTGTAGGATCACCGTGTCTGTGATTGGCTGTCAGTTACAAGCAGTGATTTTTCTCTATGTTCATAGCTTAATAGACTTCTGGATCTGGGTGATTTTTAATGGAGCTTATTTTTAGGTGCATCTGATCACATGATTTGGTAAATATTGGACCCAGAAACTGATGGAAAAAACAAATCCCACATGAATTTGTTGTGCCCTTTATTGTATAGTAGAGAGATGAAAATGAGATAGGGAGACATAAGGAAATGCTATTGTTACATTTAAAAATGGCAGCTTTACACATGTAAATGACTAGGATTGGCTATTGTCGCCTTCACAGCAACTGAGTTGGGTTTGAGTTCCTGTTCCTGTGGCTGCAAGGACTTTGCCACATTACCCAATCTTAATTTGTCTCTGTCTCCTTATCTTCCACTGGGCATAGTGACCATCTGATAGTGTGACTGTAAATAGGTAGAAATGAGATAACACATCTAGTAGTTAGAATCTATTAACCTCCAGTTAAGTCAAGTTTTTGCTATTCTTTTTAGTTATTCACTTATAGTTTTGTTAAGTAATGGTTCTCTATGGTCTTTTTAAAAATCTAGTTATCAAGGACTAATAAAGGAGCATTAAATTTACCCATATGGTGTTGTCCTCCTCAGTTTCTCTTTGTTCTAATTTTTAGATGGTGTTTGTTTTATAAAATATTCATCCTTTACAGTGTATCTTAAATGTACCTGACCTTGTTTGCTCCTGTTACCATTTTTTTTTTCAATTTTTAAGGGTCTAATTTATTGAGGTATTACTTACATGCAATAAAATTTACCCCTCTAAGTGTAGGACTTGATGAATTTTGATAAACATATACAGTTGTGTAAACACCAAAATGGGGAGTTGTCCAAGTGGTATAAAGTGATGGTTATGCAAGATGAATTAATTCCAGAGATTTGCTGTACAATACATATCTGTGGTCAACCATACAATTTTTAAGTGGGCACTTAAAAATGTATAAGAGGGTAGATTTCATGTTAAGTGTTTTTACCACAATAAAACAAGAAAAACAAAAAGACACAAGACACTTTTGGAGATATCTGTTACCTTGATTGTGGTGACGGTTGCATAAGTATATGTGTGTGCCCAGACTCATCCAATTGTGCGTGTTAAATATTTGCAGTTTTTGTATGTCACTTCCACCTCAGCAAAGCTGTTAAAAATGATATAGAAGAGGTTATATATATTTATTTATTAGATAGGGTCTCACTGTCGCCCAGGCTGGAGTGTAGTAGTGAAATCCTGGCTCACCACAACCTCTGCTTCCTGGGCTCAAGCGATTCTCCAGCCTCAGCCTCCCGAGTAGATGGGACTACAGGCATGCACCACGAACACTTGGCTAATTTTTGTGGTTTTTGTAGGGCCAGGATTTTGCCATGTTGGCCATGCTGGTCTTGAACTCCTGAGTTCAAAGCAATCTGCCCTCCTCGGCCTCCCAAAGTGCTGGGATTACAGGTGTGAGCCACGTGCCTGGCCAGGACTTCTATATTTTTTTAATTTAGGTGATATCATACCTCTCTGCCCCTCCTTGTATACTGGTACCTGCCCATTCCTGAGTTCTTGATTTTAGCTATCAGATAGCTGGCATATGTCTTTGAAAAGCTTTCTTGGTAAAAGTCTTATGATTGATGTATTTCCTTGGTTCTAAAGTATCTGAAAAAAGGGTTTTTGCTTCTTCATACCTCAACGTACGTCGCCCAGGTAAAAATACTTCCTTGCCACAGTCATTTCCTCCTGATTGTGCAGCTCTTGACTCCTAATGGAATGGGGCGGTAAGCTCAGATCAGCCTGCTCTCTGTTCCTTTGTGTGCAGGTACCGTGCTTTCCTTGCCTACCTGCTCATGAGAACAGTTGCTTTAACCCTGAGTATATCTAGGTGTAAATGCTCCTTTGTTCCTTTTCCTAGGAAATTGGTGCTTTACTTGCATTGGATTTCTTGTCCTTGGGAGGTGTACAAAATGAATTTCTCAACCTCCTTTCAGCTCTCTCCCCGGTTTCTTCAGCCTGTCAGACTCTGCTCCGGCAGGCCACGTCAGCCAAGAACTTCCCTTCTCCCCTCTATAGCCCTCTGTCTCCTTTCTGCTCTTTCTGTCTCTGCTATCCTGCCCTCTGGCTCCTGACTCCACTGCAGCATGAATGTGCTTTGCTGTGTCACTAGACTCCTGGACCCTAAATCCAGTGGGCCCCTGGTGGTTCTTCTGTTGCTTTACCAGTTGGCAGCAGCAGATGGGGTTTTTGACATTCTCTTCTCCCTTGGCATTTCTGACAGAGTTTCTTCTTTTTGTCTCTAACATCTCCCAAGCCATTTCTTCTGAGTCTTCCTCCAGATCTCCCCTTCCTTGGGCCATCCCTTAGATCTCCCTGCAACCCCCCTCCCCGCCCTGGTTTCACCTTTAATCACCCCCCTTCTCATTCTCCACTCTCCCTCTGGGTTATGTCCTCTGTTTCCTTAGCTTTGACCATCACCTCCATTCACTTCCCTGCTTTGGCCCTCATATACTTAGATAAGGCTTCTCTAATTAGGATATTAGTAGTACCTGCTCATAGTTTTGTTGTGAGGATTACATGAGGGACAATACATAAAGTGTTTAAAAGAGTCCAGCACATAGTAAGTGCTCAATAAAACCTGGCTGTTAGTAATATGTTGTTATAAGTATTATTACTAATGTGTTTCTGCTTTGTCTAACTTTAATTCTTGGAGACCTAAATCATATCTTACTACTTTTTTAACACTCCCTCTTAACACGCCATCACAATGTGTCTGAAGTATAACAGAAGCTCAGAAATGCTTGTTAAAAATTAATTAATGGGTACATTCTCAAAAGTATTGAAAATAAGCATTTAAGCAAAAAATATACAAGAATGTTCATAGTGCTCTTTATAATAGCTAAGAAGAGGAAAAAACCCAAATGTCTATTGGCAGATAATGGATAAACAAAATGATATATCTATACAATGATGTATTGTTCAGTCATAAAAAGGAATGAAGTAAGATACACGCTGTGACGTGAATGAACCTAGAAAACATTAAATGAAAGAAGGCAATCACAAAAGGACACATATTGTGAGATGCCATTCATAAGAAAGGTCCAGAATAGGCAAATCCATAGAGATGGAAAGCAGATTAGTGGTTTCCAGGGAGGGGATGGGGGAGAGAAAGTGGGGAGTGACTGCTTGATGGACATGAGGCTCTCTCAGAGTGATGAGTGTTTTGGAACTAGATAGTGGTGATAGTTGTGAAACATGGTGAAAGTACCAAAGTGTCACTAATGGTAAATTTTTGCTACATGTGTTTTACCACTATTTTTAAAATGAATGAATGATTGGATGGATGGATACATGGATCATGTGAAGACATACTGCCTGAGGTTTTGTCAGTGCAATGAGACCAGCAATCAATTCCTCACTGCCACCCTGGAGGGTCACATGCACTGGTCCCCCCTGCGTTATGATGACCCAAGTGCTTCAGCCTCACATTGCTGCACCCCCCTTTCTGTATCTTCATGGCTCATTGTGAGAAGCGAAGGAGCTGTCCAAGGATGTTGTGATACGTTCCATGTTGTTGGTAACACACTTGGAGGTGATATCTCCTGGCAGCTGCAGAGAAAGCCAGTTCAGTAAGTTTGGGGTTATTAGGGAAGAAGGAGAAAAATGGTGAGAATGTGCCCTAGGAAAGTAGGGTCCTCAGACATGGAAAACAAAATATCATATGTTCTCACTTCTAAGTGGGAGCTAAGCTATGAGGACACAAAGGCATAAGAGTGATATAATTAACTTTGGCAACTGGGGTGTGGGGACATTTGGAGGTAGGTGAGGGATAAAAGACTACATATTGGGTAGAGTGTACACTGCTTGGGTGATGGATGCACTAAATTCTCAGACACCACCACTAAAGAGCTAATCCAGAAAACACCTGCACCCCAAAAACTATCGAAATAAAAGTTTTTTTTTTTTTTTTTTTTTTTTAAGACAATAGCATCCTAAGATACCTTAATAAAGAAAAATCAGAGAAGGTCTTTTGCAAGCAAATCTTATTAGAAATACTTTTTAATGGTTGAGATTAAAAACATATCTCCTAAATGATCCTCCCAGGAAACTCTGAAGTTCTTGAGGATAAAGACCTTGGCTGTCTTGCTAATGTTGTCTCCCTGAACCTTGCATGGGTCCAGGCACTGAGTGGGCGCTCAGTAAACATGGAGTATTGACTCAGATCCTGAATATTGAAATAATTGATTATTGAATCAGATATTGAGCCAGATAATTTTCCAAACAAAATGAATACCACCCTGTGCTTCTTGTTTGTTTTTTCCCATCACCCATTTCTGGGGGAGTTTTTCAGGTTTTGCAGGTAGACCTGGGACTAGGAACATTGCGGAAGGTCATTGATCAAAGACAGAACTTCAGTCAGTTACCAGAGGTATTTTCTCCCCTGTAAATGATAGACCATCCTGCGGTACCCTGCCTTCTCCCTGCTGTTTATGAAGATGGATTATTTCTGATTCAGATATTTCCAATCCTTTAATTCTTTCTTTCTCAGTGAACTAAGCTCTTTTACTCTTCAGTGAAAATGGCACTGTGCATAAGTGTCTGGCATCCACACTAGGAAAAAGCTTTCTGTGAATATGTGGCCTTTTAGAATGAAGGCAGTGATCTTTAGAGTTCTTAATTACCCAAGCCACCAACTCATCTAAGCCCTGGTCCATACTCCAAAGAGGAGGGAAGGATTTGGATGTCAGTTTAAGCCTTAGCATCTGTTCTGTATTCAGGGCTCATAGTACAAATGTGTTACTTTCCACCCCCCTCAGTGGAATGCATTTTTCTTATTTTTCCCTCTATAAAACATGCATGTGCCTTAGAATTTTCCCATTGGAGTTTATTTAATAATTACACAGGTTTACTTTTTATTATATGTTAATGATTTTACTAAGTTGATAGATTAAACTTAGAAATTATTAATGGATTCATATATGAAAACTGTTAGGAACAGGAGTCTCACAAAGGTTCAAACTTTCCACATATCAGTATCATCTAGTTCAAGGGTCAACAAACTGTGGGCCCATGGGCCAAATCCCATTGACCATATCTGGCCCTTTACAGAAGAAGTTCGCCAACCCCTGGTCTGGTTCAACACTTAGCATAAGCTACTGCTCATACCTACCCTATTGTGGCCTATGTTCTGTCATTGATTGATTACTAAAATTGGTTTGCCATTCTCAATTCTCTTCACTTGTACTAACTATCATTTATGACTTCAGACCTACTAGTTAACTTCTCTGAGATTCAGGTGCCTCATCTGCAAAAAGGGGACATAATACAGTTTTCATCATTAAGCATTTCATCAAGTGAATTTACATATACAGGTTGAGTACCCCTTATCCCCAGGAATCTTGGGACCAGAAGTGTTTCTAATTTTATTTTAATTTTGGAATATCTGCATGTGTATAATGAGATATTTTGGGGATGGGACCTAAGTGTCAACATGAAATTCTTTTGTTTCATATACACCTTATGCACATAGCTTGAAGGTAATTTGATAAAATAGTCTAACTGGTTTCGTGCATGAAACAAAGTGCTGACTGCAGTTTGACTGCACCTCATCACATGAGTTCAAGTGTGGAATTCTCCACTTGGCAGTACTCAAAACGCTTCAGATTTTGAAGCATTTTGGATTTCAGACTAGGGATGCTGAACCTGTATAAATCACCTAGCATACTGTCTGGCACTTAGCAGATCCTTTCTTCTTTCTACCTCTTCCCTAAAGAGTATGACCATTTATCCATGAAAACAAAATTAAATGGCACTACAGTGTAGAAGTAAATTTAAATTTGCTATCACTCATCCTGGGTTTAAATCACTGTTCTGCCGCTTACTAGGTATGTGACCTTGAGCAAGAGGCTTAATCTCATTAAACCTCCTCTAAAACCAGAGATAATAATGGTATCTATGTCCTAAGTACAATCATGACCCTTCAGTATACAGTGCACGTCAAGTGCTTAGCATAATGCCTTGCACCCAGTATATACTAATTAAATGGTAGGATCTATTATTGTCATCATCAGTGTTATTATTAATTTCTTAGGGTATACAAACTATTGGTGAGGATCGTGGCATTCATCAGCTCTACCCACATTTGCCAACATCAACTCTTCTAGTCAGCCAAACCTTTTCCCACTGAGCTTCACTTAAGCGAGCAAAGAAAACATGTTTTCCTGGGGAAAATGAATCTAGAGCTTCACCATCCGCATTTGGTGCATTAGAAACATTCCAAAAGGAAAAGCAACAGAGAGGCTGGATTTGCACATTTCTTTCAGACCTGCCGCCTGATTCCCTTCACACTTCCTGGCTGCATTGTCAACAAGTCCTCTTGGCCTTAGCTGTACCTGTGTGGCTGTAGTAGCACCACTCACATTTCTCAGGGGTTGGTGCGAGAGGCCTCGCTGCTCTGGTGGAGCTGCCCAAGGGACATCCATTCATTGGTTTGCTTGTTTATTCATTTGCTTCAAATTTATTTTACTGTACTGGGTGCAGAGGTAACAAAGAATATTAATACCTAGCCTTTCCATTAAGGGGCTCACCATCTTGGACCCCAGTTTTGAAGATATATTGGAGAGGCAAGAGTTTGGGGGCTGGGAAATCTGACAGTTTAAAAATAATCCAAGCAAAGATGGTGAATGGATTCATAGGGTGATAGAGGGGAGAAGGGGGTACTCGGCTGGCCAGGGATGAAGCTTTAGTTGGTATGAAATTTCTAAGCTTATTCATGTTCTGAGTGGGTCCTTTCTAAACATAACTCCTTGACTATAAATCCTTTTTACTCCAGGGATCATTCCATAAGGAGTGTAGCCCTGGCTGGCTTTGCAGTTTTCTCCCTCACATCATGCAGCTGTTGTTGGGCACGGAGCATGCTGTATGCACTAGGAAGTGAGTGTGTCTCCTGGTACCCTGGTGCCCCTTGAACAAACACAGTCCCAGGAACAACAACTGGACTTCTGTGCAAGCTGAACTTCTGTTTCTACTTCTGTGCAAGCTGAACAAAGGCACCAGCCTACTTTTCCCAGGTCCAGGAAAGACTGCAGTGCACCATGATGCTAAAGACAGAAGTGCTTCCCTTGGCCTTGGGTCCAGGTGACCATAATTCATGTGCAGAAACTGGCATGACACTTTATAGAACAGCAAGTTCCACTGGGGCGGGATTGCTGACAGCTGTGCTTTTCTTGTCAAACACTGGCTTGGGAGAGTCAAAAATAGACGGTCCTGGGACCAGTCTGGGTTCAGGAAGTGGCATGAGCAAGTTGCCTCCCCCTTAGGGAGAGTGAGCCACATTCCTCAGAGTGACAGGCTGCCTGGGAGGGTAAAGAACAGGGCAGTGGCCAGGCTGGGGCGGGATGATTCAGATGCCTGGCCTTCCGGCTGCCATGGTCCTTCTCCCACCAGCCAGGCCCTCCTTGCTCTGCCAGCCAGGGACTCCCATTTCTCCCTGCTCCTTTGTGCCATGGCTCACCTCTGACTATGATGCTTCCTGCTCAGAAAGCTCTGTGGGACATCATCGCTGGGCAAAGAAAGTGTAAACTCATCCTGTGAGGCCCCTTGGAGTCCACGCGTATCTTATCTCATCTCTCTTTAGACTCCGCTTCATGCCCTTTATGCTCCAGCCACTCCAGACTCCAGCTTGACATTCCCCCAGAATGCCCATGCTTTCCCACCTCATGGCTTTTTCCTCTAGTTCTTCCCATCCTGCAGAGTGCTTCCTACCTGTGCGCATTCCATAGGTCCTTCAGGGACCAGCTCACATTACGTATGGTGATCGTAACATTTATCATCTAAACAAGGATTTTTTCAGAACAAATTTCACAAACTGCCCCTCCCTTTGGGCCACGAGGTCATACAGTCACCCAATCCAAAAACCGTTTACAAAGAGGACTGTATCCGTGTCTTATCTGGCTCTCTCAATTTTTTCTTGTTGGAAAGGTTGTCACAGATCCCCCTGCCACAGAGTATGGACATCAGGGTAGACGCTTAGTTTCGGCTCCAGGTTCTAAGCTCCCTCAGAATAGACACAGTGCCCAGTGAGTCTTGTCCCCTCACCAGTAGCCTGTACGACCCCTTGCCCAAAGATGATGCCCACAGACCCTCCAAGTAGCTGCTTGCTGGTGAGCACGCTTCGATGCTGCATGGCTGCATGCTTACATGCCTTCCTCTGTCCCCAGCACCACTTACTGAAGTTATGCACATCATTGCAGGAGAGGGCGTGCCCACAGCTGCAAAGTCTTTGGCATGCAAGGCGAGGACTCTGCTTCAGCCAGCATGCCAGATTTTGGCCCTCAGGCAGCTGCCCAAAGAGCTCTTGCCAGTGCTGTGGCTCTTGCTAATATTTAATGATTGTCAGAGAGGGACCACCTGTGGGTCATGCTGGCCACACATTACTTTAGGCAAGAAACCCAGAGTGTGGCTTCTTGTTTTGCGTCAAGTCCCTTAGCAATCAGGGCAGGGCCCTAGTTTTAAGATGGCTTAGCCCACACTGGAGTACCTAGTTAAGTAACAGGTTCATAGTCCAGCCTTGGCTCTGAGGAGGGCTTGTAGGAGAAATAGTTGTAGTTTCTTTCGACAATTCTGCATTTGCTGTAAGAGCTTATTGAAGATTCCTTTAAGGGTTCATAAGATTGATCTCCAATAAAGCAGTGATTTTCAACTCTTTTTCTCCCTTAGCTGGAGAATCCTTGTTTCAAACAACATCTTGGGTGGACATTGTGAAATGGGAAACAACCAAGTAAAGCTTTTGTGGGCAAAGGCAGTGTTAGGACTTGAAGTTCTGTGCCCTTGCCACAGGCTCCCTTTATAGAATTTCTGAGAAAACAGCTTAAAAATCACTGCTGTAGAGTTTAGTAAGGAAGATACGTGTCCTGGAATCACAAGTGATTTGAGTTGCTGACAAGTGATTTGAGTGAAGCACAGGCTAAGACGGGTGGGAGGACAGGTGTTGCCCACTAGCCCTACAGGAGGTGTTTAATGGATGCTGGTGGGTGGGGAGCTGCCTGGGCTTGCCCAAGGCCACTCAGCTCCATTATAAGTCTCCCAAGCCCAGGACTGTGCATTACACCCAGCAAGGGAAACAGGACCCTCTCCAGGGATGCCTTCCCTGCATCACCCCCACCCCAAACTCCTAGGAATTGAGGGAATCTGTCCCTTTACAGAATGGCAGCCCCTGCTTGGGATATGGGAGCAGCAGTGAGAGACTGACCTCATCCAAAGTGGATGATCCTCTCCAGGTATCCCTTGGTCTTATTTCCATTAAGCTGGAGATGGGAATAGTCAGAAGTAGCAGTCACATTTTAACAAGCTATGTTTCACAAGATACACTTGACCTTTGCTGTAGTGATCAATAACTGAGCATGTACCCTCTGCCAGGCATGGTCCTATATGCTGTGCATGCACATATTATCCCATTTCATTTTTACAGCATTCCCACTTTATAAAGGCTGTTCCAGTTAAGAATTTTAATAAGAAGTCTTGGTGCATTTCTTGCACCTTTTTCTTAAAGTATGACCCTGAGAGTTACAGGAATGGGAGGCTATTTATTTCTAGAGAAGTTCTCTCTGGCTTCCCAGGAGGAGAGTCAGGTCCATACCCTTTATCCCCATCCCTTGTTTGGCCTGATGGAGGGTGTCTGGCCCTACCTGAACGAGCCTTGGAAGGTTTTGCTGCAATTCTGACTTAGTCTTTAATTGACTGTCCCGGACAGATTGAGAACTGAAACCCATCAGAAAGAAGCATGAGACTGAATTTCTCCTGAGAGCTCAGCTCACTTTTAAAAGTAAATTACTTATATCCTCCTCGAGGCAGTAAAAGCACATTTGTTTGGTTGTGGCATGGGGAGGCCACGGGGACTATAACTTTGTGAAAATCAAGGTTTAAAATGTGTGACAAAAAGCAATAAAATCATGTTGATAGACATAAAAGAGATCAACGTGGAATGTGCCCTGGTAGCAGAAACAGGGTGGAGGAAAGTTGGAATTCACAAACGTGTGTACAGATCTCTGGTTTTCTAAGTCCAGTTAGAAGATATTCAACCCATGTCACATTCCTGGACCATAACATCGCTCTAATGTTGATCTAGAAGCTGCCGTCTATTGTACAGATGAATCCGTCTATGTTAACAAGGCTAATCAATCAAGGAGGAAAATCAAGACAGGGAGCTTGTGAGAGTGGATGTTGTTTCTGGTCACAAGGCTTCCAGTTCAGCGCTGTACCTCTGACCCTCCCCAACCAAACAAGGTTCTGTTTATCCAGACCAGGGGGCCACCAGGTCAGGTTTGCAGTCGGTTATTCCCACTGAGGAGAGGGGTTTGTGCTTTCCTGTTTAATTGCTTGTCTGGCCAAGCCATGAGTTGCAGGGTCTACCTCTTTGTTGGCCTTTTCCAGGAGGAGGTAATGGGAACTCAGTGCAGTGACATAAATCCTCTTTCCAGACTATTATTCAAGGTTTGAAGGGAGATAAAGTTAAATTTAACCTCCCGCTTCAGCTATTTTCACAAGAAAAATAAAAATTTAAAGCATATTTCCTGGTGATTCCATCATCTTTCTTATCAGAGATTTACAAATAATTCTAAAAGTTGAGAATTTCTGCAAAGTCTGAATACCCTTGAGCCTTTTTCCTGAGAGATAAGATGGTGTATTTATGCACATACATTCAGATAAGAGGTTGCAAATGTTTTTGCTTAAACCTCATCGGTAAAGGTTGTGATAAGTACCAATAATACTTTATTAATTTTATACTTGTATTCTTTGATAACATAGAAGGCATATTATAAAACAAGCAAACATGTACATAAAAAGAGGAGATAAAGATGAAATAAACAGTATTGTAAAATGTCTCACTAGCCCTGATGGCTTTATACTGTCATCAGCTGATATCTCAAGACATAGAGATATTTGGAGTCACTTAGAGTGACATTTATTGTTAACGATTTTGAGTATAAATCCCTATTTCCAGTTATTTTATCCATAATTTCACATTTGTTTGCTGAATTGTCACTGTTTTTCAACTTTATGGTAGGGCTGGCAAAAGCTTTTACTAGGGGAATGAGAGGCCCTACCATTTCTTGGTGTTGTGTTTGCATTATTATCTTCAACTCATGCTTTTTTTTGCAGTAATCTTTTTTTAAGTGAAATTTTTTCTTAAGTAGATCATACATAGAAGCACATAAGTGCTTCATCTCAGATCGTAAGTGTACAATATGAATTTTCACAAAATGGACACAGTCATATGACCACTACCCAGATCAAGGGAGATAGAACATTCCCAAAGCCCCCATGGTGGCTCTCCAAGTCACTCCCACCCTCTTCTTTCCCAAAGTAACCCCCAAAGTGACCTCTCTTTTGATGTCTGTTACCTTATATTACTTTTGCCTGTGTTTGAGCTTTATGTGAATGAAATGATGGCATCTATTCTCTGGCGTCTGGCTGCTTTTGCAGTACATTCTGCTTGCTGGATTCATCCATGTTGTCACATGTAGTTGCAGTTTCTTTTGTTTAAGTGCAGCACTCCATTCTGTGACAGCCCCATTTCATTATTCCTTCTACTATTGAGGGCATTTGTGTAGTATCCAGTTTGGGGCTATCATGACTAGTGTCTCTGTGAGCATTACTGTCCCTGGGTTTTGGTGAACATATGCCCACATTTATGTAGCATGTGCACCTAGGAGTGGAATTGCTGAGTCATAAGGTATGTTCATTGTTAGTAATACTGTCCAAAAGTATCAACATACGTTTCCTAATGAGCACGGGTTGAGGAGCTCTTCCATGCTCACTAACACTTGGTATTACTGTCATCTTCTTAGCTTTAGCCGTTCTGGTGGATACTGTCAGCATGGTCCTTAGGTCAGACAAGGGAGTCCCTCAGGCCCTGTGTCACAGAGGGCCCTGCACTAGTGCTACTCAGGAGTGTGCCAGGTCTGGAGGGTGGTTGCTTGCAAAGAGCCACAGGACCACTTCCAGGGCCTGCTTGTCCTGCAGAAGGTAGCCTGAAGGGGTAGCCAAGAGATGCTTCTCATCAGAGATGGGATGGAAGGAAGAGTGAGTGCACAGAGCTGGTTCCTGTGGGCTTCCTAGTCTACATGTATGTGGGGGAGCCTTCGAGGAGCAGGATGGAGCCCTGGGTTGGGGGAAAAGGGTGCCATGACCAGAGCCTGGCTCTCCCCCTTATAACAGGCTTCCAGTGCCGAGGAGGCTGGTAATTCCACATTTGGACCTGGTCCTCTGAGTTTACACTCCCTTGAGGAGTGTGACAAGGTGAAACCAGTGGAGGTGGGCTGTGGGAGCACTTGGTGGGCAGAGGCTGAGTGGCATGGTTTTTTGAGAGACCAGGGAGTGCCTGCTGACCACCATGCTCGGCCTGTATTTGCCCTTTCCTCGGCCACTGTCCAGGTAGGGGTGTGATGGTAGAGTGATGGTGGGCAAGCAGCTGAGCCTGGGTCAGGGGGTGAAGAGCCTCCCTGACTTCCTGGGGAAAGAGGACAAGAAGGTGGATATGCACCCCATGGGCTTCCAGGCAGATAAGAATAGGGAGATGGGGAAGTGGCTGTGGGTGCCTATTGGCAGCAGGATCCTTTCCTTTCATCCTTGCCTGCCTCCTAGAGCTCACTGTCCCAAAGAAAGATAATGTGAGTGACAGGTGTCATTTTAATTCTCTAGTAGCCATGTTTAAAAAAAAAAAAAAAAGTATGCAGAAAGAAGTAAAATTCATTTTATGTTGACCTAATAGAGCCAAAATATAATTTCAATAAGTGATTAATGTAAACCTTACTAGTGAGACGTTTACATTTTTTTTTTTTTTAACTAGGTTTCAGAGTCAGATGTGTATGTTGACGCTTCCAGTCTGACCTCAGTTCAGACCAGCTGCATTGGTTAACCTCCTGGACAGGGCAGCCCCAGAGGGGATCATGGCCTTTGGTAGGAAATTAAATTAATTTGGGGTTTGTACTCTCCATAGCTATTTAATGTGAACTGTTGCCTTTCCATGGTTTTGATTTTGTTATGAAGATATGTTTGTAAAAATAGGAAGATAGAATATATTTTAAGTTTGTTAGGTTGAATTTAAACTTTTAACATCGAGCCATACGGGGAGGAAGGTGTCTCCATTTCTACCTTTGCCCATAAATTCTGGCAGCAGTCAGTGGTCAAGAGAGAGGCAGCGTTGGTGGTGGCCATGGTCAGATGCTGTCCATCTTAGTGTATCCAGGCAGGGACACAGGCAAGGACCATTTCTTACTCATCTTTGGGGCTTCAGAGCCCCAAAGATTCTTCGCGGCCTGACCAGAAGTTGCTTTTTATCACTTACAGGTTTGAGGTTTTCTAGGAAGGTGATGCAGGTTTTAAAAATCACGTAGTTGAGAAGCCTGGCATCAATAATCACATACTAAGGGAACAAAACTCAGTTCTTTGTGTTGTGTCAGTAGGTGCCACATGAAGGGGTAGCATAGATCTGCCTTTTTCCCCCGTATTCCTAGAGCCTAGTGTACAGTAAGTGCTAATGAATTAACTTGTTTATTCAACATGTGTTTACTGAACACCTTTCATGTGTCAGGTGCCAAGTGATATATTACCTTCTGGGGATACAACAGTGAACAAGACAAAGTTCTTGCTCTCTTGGAATTTATGTATTATTGATAGGAAGCCTGTTTTGTTAATAATAATAAAAAAGTCAGGCATGGTGGCTCATGCCTGCAATCCCAGCACTTTGGGAGGCCAAGGCGGATGGATCACCTGAGGTCAGGAGTTTGAGACCAGCCTGGCCATCATCATGAAACTCTGTCTCTATTAGAAACTCCAAAAATTAGCCGGGTGTGGTAGCAGGCACCTGTAATCCCAGCTACTAGGGAGGCTGAGGCAGAGGGAATTGCTTGAACCCAGGAGGCGGAGGTTGTAGTGAGCTGAGATGGCACCACCGCACTCCAGCATGGATGACAGAGTGAGACTTTGTCTCCAAAAAAAAAAGATAATAATAATAAATTGTGGTCACAGCTCAAATGACATTCTGACATATGATGGATTCTCAAAGAGCTCAGAAGAAAAATAGTAGTTTTCCTGAGTCTCAAAAGATATGATTAGTCAGCAGACACAAGAGATATTTAAATACCTGAAGGAGGGGTCCTCCTGGCCACTCAGAGGATGTGGGATTTGCTGGTAAGGGATTAAGGGAATCCATTCAAGAACACTTGTCTCAAACTTATTTTGACTTACAAACCCATGTCTGTACTATTCTTTGTCACCTGACAGATAATTGTGTTTTATCACTTACAGATGTAGGGTTTTCTAGGGGCTGATGGGAAGGAGATATACATTTGAAAAATGGCATAGGGTTGGGTGTGGTAGTGCATGCCTATAATTCTAGCACTTGGGCAGGCCGAGGTGGGTGGATCACTTGAGCTCAGGAGTTTAAGACCAGCCTGGGCAATGTGGCGAAACCTTGTCTCTACAAAAAAATACAAAAACTAGCCAGGCGTGGTGGCATGTACCTGTAGTCCCAGCTACTCAGGAGGCTGAAGTTGGAGGATCACCTGAGCTGGTGGGTTGGGGAGTCGGGGGGCGGGGAGGGAAGTGGAGGCTGCAGTGAGCCATGATTGCACCGCTGCACTCCAGCCTGGGTGACAGAGTGAGGCCCTTTCTCAATCAGTCAATAAAGGCATAGATGAGAAGTGTAGCATCATTAATGAAATAACAAGTGAATACAATAAATTAACATTTAAAAATAAAATTAAAGAAATTAAAAATTTAGTGAGCCAAGGAAAACTTGATTACATGGGATGGTTCAGCATGAGACACAATAAAAGGGAAACTTGTAGATCAATTAGTAAAATAATCAAAATCCTTTGGGTCCTTTTCAGTGGTTTTTGAACTTAAGGGGAATAAGAATCACCTGGAGGGCTTGTTACACCACAGATTGCTGGTCACTGTGCTCATAGTTTGTAATAGATCTAAGGTGGAGCCTGAAAATTTGCAGTCCTAACGAGTTTCCAGGTGTTGCTGATGCTGCTGGTCCAGGAACCAGGCTTTGAAAAAATCACAGGTTTATTTCACTGTATCACTCTTATACGCACACAACAGCTTTATGCTTCAGTTTCATACAGTTAACGCAAGGACAGACCATAAGTCCTACCAATAACGCAGAGTGAGGTAGGATATAGCCCGATCATGGCTGCAAAAAGATAGCTGGAAAAACACAGCAACTATGTGTACAGTTTTCATCTCTCTCTTATACTTAACGTTGTTGTCCTTGACTAGTTTAGCCAGTCTCTTGTGTCTCCTTGTGAGGATATCAAAATTAGGTTGTCCGTAACCTGACTCTTCTTGAGTTGGTTCATCTCCTGACACTGCCCTTTTCCTGCAGAAACTACAGGGACCATCGCTCGCAGATAAGCCCGTTGCTGTTCATTCCACTGTGTCTTCGCATAAGCTTCCTTATTAATCTGCCGCAAAAGTGTATTCTTACTTAGGACCCCACTCAGCTGCCACCTCCTCTTTAGGCTCTTCTTGTCTTCTGTATCTTCCCTGTTCCATCTTCTTTCTGTACCTTATATGGACTCCTCCTGCAGCCCTTAACATACTGTATTATAATCTGTAACATATGTAGTCCTCTTCCTATCATGTGAGCAACTCTGGGGCATCAGCCTTACCTTCTGCAGTTTTGTGGCCCCTTTTCCAGCCCACATGTGAGCAGATACTTATGGACTGAATGTCCACAGTAAATATGGACTGTATGATTGAATGATTAGTAAAAACATTCCAGATTTTTCAGTCTATAAAAATGAATAGGATGCAATCACAACCAATAACAAGAATGTAGAGGACTCAAATAACTGATATTTGGAAAAGAGTTGCAGAGTCATGGTATAAATAAGACCATAATGAGAAGTCCTGAGAGTGAAGTCCACATTTGGCTGTACTTAGATTAATCATTTCATGGAAGAACCTAAGTGTTATTTATCTACTAATAAAAAAACAATTTGCTGATACCAACACAGGGACATGAATGAATATCACAAAACAGTTATCCATAAACATCTGTCATCTCCATTATATTTTAGTCACAGTGATAGATTATCAAATGAACTAGAGGACAGAATTAGTCTGAATCCTCAGCTCTAACATAATTACTTGGGAAAATATTTGCCAAGAGTAAAAAGATTATGAGAATAAAAACTTCTTCCATTTGCCTAGAAAAGAGTAGCTGCAGAATTCTAATCATCTAGAATATTTCAAAATCCACTGTCAGATGACCCATGAGCTCAGTCCATATGTGTGTTTTCAAATGCATTGCTTACCACTTCTATCCTTCACATACCATAGATTTTTTAAATGATGGGGGGAGGGGGGAAGAGATGGTGCTTTAAGATGAAGGAAATGGGCAGTTTTTTTTTTTTTTTTTTTTTGCAGGGGGGTGGGGAAAATCACTGGATAGTGGGACTATTTACAGTATGGGGCACGGAAAGGCAGCATTTGTTTTGAAGACATGTTAGAGTGCTAGAGTTTTGTGGAATAGCTTTTAATAGAGAATTAAAGCAATGCTGTTACAAGAGGAGCACCAGGGCCACTATGGGGTCTAGCAAAGGACTGGTGTTACTTAGTGCCTGCTGTTGGCTGCTTCTCTGGGAAGCCTGGTTCCTCCCTTTCACTCTCTCAGCTCACCTCCCTCTTAACTCTGACCATCCTTCTCAGACTCCTAAACTGGTTTCATCTCTCTTCCTCTTGGCCTCTGGGTGTCCCTAAGGCACTGTTCTTAACCCTCTTGCCTCTGGGTGTTCCTAAGGCACCATTCTTAGCCTCCAGCTCCTTCCTATATATACTCAGTTATTTATTACCAAATGCCCCTGGGACGTTTCCACTTAGATGTTCAGCCTCAAAAACAAACAAACAAACAAACAAACACAAAAAACAAAAAAGCCCCTGTGTTGAGCACATCTACTGGAAACCCACCTGCCTTTCCAGATATTTTCTCTAATTTGAACATACCATGATCAGACCCTTCCTGATGCATTTGCTGTTGCCTAGAATGCCCCCCACTATCCCCTATTCTAGAATACAGCTCTTAAACTCAAATGCCTACAGAAGCGAGGAGAGGAATTTACATATGTGATGCTGGCTGGGAATAGGGTGCAAAATGGCAGCTGACTTTGGCCTCAGTGTTGGGGAGCAGTAGAGTCCGTGGGGACAGTGAAGAGCTGGAAAGCTGGTGCAGCAGCAAAGCGGGCACCTCCTAAGCACCAGGCCATCCTTGCCATATAGGTGTGTGGGCCTAGGGTTACCAGATTTCTTTATTTTTAAAGAGAATGCAGGGTATGTTTGTTTTTAATTGCCTGATTTTGGCCAAGTGCAATGGATCACTCCTGTAATCCCAACACTTGGGGAAGCTGATGTCGGAGGATCATTTGAGCCCAGAAGTTCGAGACCAGCCTGGGTACCATGGTAAGATTCTGTGTCTACAAAAAATTAGGCAGGGTGGTGTGCACCTATGGTCCTAGCTACTCAGGAGGCTGAGGTGGGGGATCACTTGAGCCCAGGAGATGTGCAGTGAGCCATGATGGTACTACTGCACTCTAATGTGGGCAGCAGAGCAAAACCATGTCTCAAAAAAAAAAAATTGCCCAATTTTGTATGTGTTAACAATTGTTGAAATTAAAATCACCTTTTAGGCTAACATTAAGTAGATCATACAAACTATGTCTGTTAGTCCTGTGTGGGCCTCAGCTGCCAGTGTACAATCCCTGATTTAGAACATCTGGCTCAGTGCCATCCGGTAGACATATGCAAGACGTTTGAGTGATCTAAAATTTTCTAGTAGCCATGTTTCAAAAGTTAAAAGAGAACAGGTAAAATTAAATTTAATATTTTTAATTTAACTCAAGATTTCCCAAATATCATTTCAGTATGTAACCAATAGGAAAAATCACTAATGAGAGATTTCACATTCTGTTTTTGCATGTAAGTCTTTGTGCTTTATGCTAAAGGCACGTCTCAATTTAGACTAGTCCCATCTGACTAGTGGCTGCTACACTGCACAGCCCAGCTCTGGATGAGGAACAAGAATTAATTACATGCACATATAATGAATTGGGATTTTATTCATTATGCTTGCGTAGAGCTAGATAAGTTGAATTGAGGGTAATCCAAAGTAAAAGATAGTAAATCTGAGAATGATGAGTCCAAATATGACAAAAAGAAATAGATAGAAAAAAAAATTGCTGGATGGCACCAGAGTGATAATTGATAGACTTTCATAAGTCCATCGTGCATGGCTTCCAATAATCCCTTAAGGGACTTTTCTCTCTGGAGCTCTACCCTATGACACAGGAGTTCACAGTTTAAGTTCTAATTCATACTTCAAGGTTAGCTTCCAATTTGGATTTATCATGCTGTTGCCCTTCTAAAAGGCAAATGTCAAGCTGAGTGTTTTGTCCATAAGCATATAAACAAAATGAAGATCAAAGAAGCCACTGTAAAATGGGGAGGAGTGTTCTGAATTCATTAATGACTTCATCATTCAATCAAGATTTAACAAATGCACTACATTGGTAATGATGAGCATTTCCACCCAATATTTACCGGCTTTCACTGTACACTGTACATTCATACTGGGAAGCAGGGTTCTAGAGTTATTATCAGCTCTGACCTCGGGAAGGTTATCACCTCGAGTGACTCCTTTCTTGACCCTGACTACGTGATTTTTGTGTTTCCTTGCTACTGCATCCTTGATATGCTCAAGGATCTGTTGAGTGTTAAAATGGAAAGCCACCGATCTTCTAAACCATGTTAGCATCTCCCCAGAGGGAAATGTCAACCATCTGGCATGCAGTATTGTGTACACGGATCATTGTGCTCTCATGAGGCCTCTCTATGCCCAGTAACAGTCAAGATGTGGTCATTTATGCTCCCTTGCTACCAGAAGGGACAAGGGAAAGTATGGCAGCTTCTCAGGACTGTCACCTATTTAACTCCTGTCTAATGTTCTCTGTGACAACTTTAGCATTTTGGAAGATACACACCATTAGTGCTCTCCAGGAGCCAAGGGTCCCAACTCGGGTGACTTAAGGCAATGGCACAATTATAATTCTGGGTTGAACTGTCAACATTATTGGAAAGTTCCCGTCCTAGGGTTATTGCTGTGGCATTTCCCCATATCTGAACTCTTCTGGCATGGATCTGTTGTGAAAAAAACTGCCAAGTATGATGATTTTGAGAAACAAGAGTCTAAGGAAACTTGAAGGGAATCCAGGGCCCCTTATAGAGATGGTCATTTGTTAAGTCATTAAGTATGACCTTCCTGGCCTGTGTCTAGACTTACTGGCTTTAGTAAGCAGTCTCCACTTGGTTTCGGCCAGTCTTATCTCCTAAGTACAGCGTTGATTGGGAGAAGAGGAAGCAGAAATTTTGCCTTTATGCAAGAAGGAGCTTGCCCACAATTGTCTTGGGACGCATACTAGTCTTTGTACGAATTGCTTTAGTGCGAACATTTCAACCAGCACATAAAATTTCAGTTGTCTTTGTTTTGAGCCTTCTGAATTCAGAGGAAGTATTTCATACTGATATATTTAGATGAAAGAGAAAGTTACAGAGCACTTTTGGTTTGAGGTTACCACTCCAAACACTTTAAATGAAGATGAAATGTGAGAACTAGTTTATAGAGATAATGACTTAGAGTAGAAATTGAGAGCAAATACTTCCTTCCTTGGAAAACGCTCAGAAAGTGGATAGTAAAGGAGCGCTAAATGGAACTTGGCTGGGATGACATGGGCATTTCCTGTTTTCATCCACACATCCATTCTTCAGATAAATATTTATTGATTTTATCATGATATTCCAGGCACTTAGAATGCAGGTATAGTTAAGATCCATTTTTGTTTTTAATTTAATAGGCTTGGTCCATGGTAGCCAGCCTGCAAAACGAGCTCCCAATAATCCTCTTTTCCTGATGTGCATACCCCTGTTTGGTCCCCTTCCATAACAAATAAGGCTGACCTGTATAACCAATAAGATAATATGGAATTAATGATTTGTAACTCCAAGGCTAGATCATAAAAGATGTTGCTGTTTCTACCCTGCTCTCTTGGATTGCTTGCTCTGGAGGGAAGCTGGTCACCATGTTGTGAGGACACCCAAGCAGGCTGTGGAAAGGACCACATGGAGAGCTAAGCCTTCCTGCCAGCAGCCAGTCCCCACTTTCCAGCCATGAAAAGAAGCCCCCTTGGAAGCAGATCTTCCAGCCCCAGGCAAGCCTCCAGATGACTGTGGCCCTGGCTGATGTCTTGGTTGCAACTTCATCAGAGACCACAAGCTAGAACCACTTAAATTCCTGACCTATAAAATTTGCGTGACATGATAAGTGTTTATTGTATTAAGCCTCTGTGTTTTAAGATAATCTATTATGTAGCAATACATAACTAATACATAGTCTTTGTGTGTGCCAGGCTTTGTTTTAAGGCCTTTGCAAATAATAACCCATGAATCCTCATAACAACTCTTCAAAGTAGGTACTGTTATTACTCTCATTTTACACGTGTGGAAACTGAGGCCCAGAGATTATTTTTACTTTTTAAAATTTTGTCTTTTTTTTTTGATTTTGTAAAAATGTTTTACTTTTAATTTTTATGGATATATAGAGATGTTTAAATTACTAGCCCAAAGTCACAGTTTATAAAATGTTGAGCTGGAATTTGAATTGAACAGTCTACCCCTTAGTAGAATCTGCTTTTTAAAAAATGAACTAAGCAGCCTGACCAGAGTCCATGCTCTCAGTAGCTACGTTGTGTTGTCCTTAAGGAGGAGCATGTTTTAGAAAATTGGTTATAAAATCGGGTGATTGATGAAGTGCAGAGTTAAGAGAAGAGTGAACTGCCTTCAGAATCCAGTTCTGTTACCATTCAAGTGGAGGTCTCCGATAAATCACTTGTTGGAGCTTTTGTACAATCATCTGTAAAACCATTACTTCCCACTTGGAGAGATTTTTGAGGATTAAATGAGATAATGCATGAAAGCCCTCTAGCTTAGGCATCGGTACACCTGAGTTCCCTTCCCTTGCTCTGCACAGCCTGCTCATCACCACCAATGGGGAACTCTGTCCTCTGTAGGGCCCCTGCAGACATGGGCCTTGCCTGGATGCTGCTGCTGTCTGAGCCTAGGAGAGCTGTGCCTGGCATCCCAGCATAGGTACTCACAGCTATCAGAAGAGACTCCTGTTTGGGACCCTGCCCTCATTCCCACATAGGAAAAATTCATCTCAGCATCTGCTGGCCTTCATTGTTAGGTTGTAGACTACAATGAATGATATTCTGTGTTTAGTTACATTACGCACAACACTCTACAGAGTGGGTGCTTTTGAATCCTAACCACTAATTTACAAAATGGAGCGGCTCTGCTGGCTCTGTGAAGTATGTATTGTGGAACCAGAGGTGATGCTGTTGGGTGTGGGTGGTCATTTATGGGAGAGCAACATAAGCAGAGGAAGGCACGGAGACCTGGGTTCAAATCCCACTGCCAGTGCTATCTGGTGTGAGACTTTGGACAAGTTATTTAACCTTCTTGAGGCTTAGTTTCCTTGCAAGTAAAATACAAATGATGCTGACCTCATTGATTCCTGGTGAGGAACCCATGGAATAATGTGGGGTACCATGCATCAGTATCATTTCCCTTTCCCTTCATAATGATTATATTGGATAGCTAGTGTCATAGGAAGCTAATGGTTAGGCATTCAAACTCACACAAGAATAGATTTTGTTTTGCGGTGGAAACTTAGTGATAACTTTGGACTAAGACAATGTCAAGACATTTTGGCAGACAATCATAGAGTAGTTATATTCTTGTGAGGTCTGCAGAAGTCCCTAGTGGGGAGAGCAGACACAGCCTTGGATGCTCAGACCTAGCTTGGCAGTGAAACTAGAGCTTTAGTCTTTTTAAGTCTATGTTTCTGACCCTGGCGAAAATAAGTTATATATACCTTGAAAGATTTTCTTGAAAAAAAAAAATTTCTTGTACATGTCTGTATACACAAGATGGGGGAAAAAAGCAGTTCATAAAGTATAATATGCATTCATGATTAAAAAGAAGAAAAATTACACATCAATACTCATAGAAATTTAGACATAGAAGATAACTTCCTTATTCTGATAAAGAATGTCTACAAAAAATTCGAGAACCAAACACATGGTTAATATTGTACTTAATTATGAACCTTTATAATAGGAATGATTTAAGGATGCTGTCTTTTACCTTTTTCATTTACTATTACACTAGATGTTCTAGCTACTTAATAAGACAGGAAACAAAGTAAGATTAGAAAAGAACAAACAAAATTGCCCGTATTTGCAGATAAGATTATCAATGTTAAAAAAGAGATAATTTTCAAACTATTAGTATTCAGGTTTAACAGCTACAACATCAATGTACAAAAATCTTAACATTTCTATAGATAAGCAAAAACAAGTGGCAAATGAAAATTGTTTAAGAAAGTGAATATTTGCACTAGTAATCAAAACCATAAGGTATCTAAGGGAAAAATATGACAAAGATCTTTATCAAGAATATTATACAGCTCTATTGAAAAGCATAAAATAAGATATTTAAACAAAGGGTAAAATATACTGTATTCATGGATGGGATGATTCAGTATCATAAAGATTTTTTTTGCCCAAATATACCTGTAATTTCACTTCCATTGCAATAAAAACAAAACAGGTATTTTCATGGGGGTTGGGGACTATATAAGATAACTCTAAAGTTCATATGGCAAAGTAGATGATCAAGAATAATTAACATGGTTTCGTGTAAGGGGATCATACAGGAGGGAGCTTATCCTGATTGTTATCAGGATTAAAAATTATAGTAATTAATACATGTGATATTGGCACAGGGATATAGAAATAGATGTTATTTGAACTGCCTAATGTGCTCAAAAACCAACATACATATACATATACAGGCTGGCTACCATGGACCAAGCCTATTAAATTAAAAACATACATATACAGACAGCTAAATGAGAGTAACAACATTACAATTAACGAGGAAAAATGATTCATTTAATGAATGGTGCTTAAACTATCAGCAAATGAAAGGGACAAAAATAATCAGATCCCTACTTCATACCACAGTATAAATATATCAGGATGATTAACATCCTGAGTATGAAAAGCCAAAAATTTAAAACGTGTAGTGAAAAAATACAAACCCTAAGGGAAACTCTTAATGTAATCTAACTTGATTACATTAAAATTAAAACCTTAATAAAAGGACACCATAAACTAAGTTAAAAGATAAGAGAAGAAGTCCTAGCCAGAGCAATTAGGCAGGAGAAAGAAATAAAAATCTTCCAAATGGAAAAGAAGTCCAACCGTCTCTCTTCACTGATGATGCGATTCTATACCTAGAAAACCCTAAAGGCTCCACCAAAAGGTCCCTGGAGCTGATAAATGACTTCTGTAAAGTCTCAGGATGCAAAATCAGTGTACAAAAATCAGTAGTGTTTCTATACACCAGTAACATTCAAGCCAAAAGCCAAATCAAGAATGCAATAACATTTACAATAGCCACATCCACACTCATACAAAATACCCAGGAATGCATCTAACCAAGGAGGTGAAAGATCTCTAGAAGGAAAACTACAAAACACTGCTGAAAGATATCATAGATGACGCAAACAAATGGAAAAACATCCCATGCTTATGAATTGGAAGAATCAATATTGTTAATATGGTCATACTGCCAAAAGCAATCTACAGATTCAACACCATTCCTATCAAACTACCAACGTCATTTTTCACAGAAGTAGAAAAACCTATTCTAAAATTTATATGGAACCAATAAAGAGCCCAAATAGCCAAAACAATCCTAAGCAAAAAGACCAAAGCTGCAGAGGCATCACATTACCTGAATTTACACTATAAAGACATAATAACCAAAATAACATGGTACTTATACAAAAACAGACTACATAGACCAGTGGAACAGAATAGAGAACCAAGAAATACAGCTATTTGATCTTCAACAAAGTTGATAAAAATAAGCAACGGGTAAAGGACTCCTTATTCAATAAATGGTGCTGGGATAGCTGGTGAACCATATGCAGAAGACTGAAACTGGACCCCTACCTTTCATCATATGCAAAAATTAACTCAAGATGGATTAAATATTTAAATGCAGAACCTCAAACTATGAGAATCCTGGGGAAAGAAACCTAGGAAACACCACCTGGAATATCAGCCTTGGGAAATAATTTATGGCAAAGTCATCAAAAGCAATTGAAACAAAAACAAATTTGGTAAGTGGAACATAAACTAAAGAGCTTCTGCACAACAAAAGAAACTATCAATGGAGCAAACAACCAGCCTACAGAATGGGAGAAAATATTTTCAAACTGTGCATTCGACAAAAGTCTGTTATCCAAAATTAATAAGAAACTTAATTCATTAAGCAAAAAACAACCTCATTAAAAAGTGGGCAAGGTCAGGTGTGGTGGCTCATGTCTGTAATCCCAGCACTTTGGGAGGCTGAGGCAAGCAGATCACCTGAGGTCAGGGGTTCGAGACCAAAGTAGCCCACATGGTGAAACTCCATCTCTACTACTCAGAAGGCTGAGGCATGAGAATCGCTTGACCCAGGGAGGCTGAGGTTGCAGTGAGCCGAGATCGAGCTATTGCATTCTAACCTGGGTGATAGAGTGAGACTCTGCCTTAAAAAAAAAAAAAAAGTGGGCAAAAGACATGAACAGACACTTCTCAAAAGAAGACATACAAGCAACCAACAAACATATGAAAAAATGCTCAGCATCATTAATTGTCAGAGAAATTCAAATCAGAACCACAATGAGATACCATCTCACACCAGTCAGAATGGCTGTTATCAAAAGTCAAAAAACAGCAGATGCTGGCAAGGCTATGGAGAAAAGGGAATGCTTATGCACTGTTGCTGGGAATGTAAATTAGTTCAGCCACTGTGGAAAGCAGTTTGAAGATTTCTCAAAGAACTTAAGACAGAACTACCATTCAACCCAGCAATCCCATTACTGGGTACATATCCAAAAGAAAATAAATTGCTCTAGTAAAAAGACATATGTACGTGTATATTCACTGTAGCACTATTCACAATAGCAAAGACCTGGACTCAGCCTAGGTGCCCATCAGCAGTGGATTAGATAAAGAAAATGTGGTGCATATCCATCATGGAATACTGAGCAGCCATTAAAAGGAATGAAGTCATGTCCTTTGTAGCAACATGGATGCAGCTGGAGGCCATTATCCTAAGCAAATTACGCAGGAACAGAAAATCAAATACCACATGTTCTTTTCTTGTAAGTACAAGTTAAACATTGGGTACCCGTGGACATAAAGTCGGCAGTAATAGACACTGGGGACTACAATGGGGATAGGGTGTGGGGAAAAGGATGAAAGGCTATTGGGTACTATGCTCACCACCTGGGTGATGGGATCATTCATAACCCTAACCTCAGCATCACACAATAAACCTATGTAACAAACATGCACATGTATACCCTGAATCTAAAATAAAAATTGAAATTATTTTAAAAATTAAAAAATAAAAACAACACACATATAGGCAGAAGATTTCTGCTATACATAACCAACGATTAATATTCAGAATATTTAAGAATTCCTAAAAATTAAAAAAAAAGACTATGCCATAGAAAAATGGGTACAAAATAGGAACAGGGAGAAATCAGAGGTGAGGAAACGGAATAGGTAATGAAAAATAGGTATAAAAAACATGCGCAACCTCACTAGTAGTCAAGAAAGTGCAATTAAAACAATACAAAGACACTCTGGGAGGCCGAGACAGGCGGATCACGAGGTCAGGAGATCGAGACCATCCTGGCTAACACGGTGAAACCCCGTCTCTACTAAAAAATATAAAAAACTAGCCGGGCGAGGTGGCGGGCGCCTGTAGTACCAGCTACTCCGGAGGCTGAGGCAAGATGGTGTGAACCCAGGAGGCGGAGCTTACAGTGAGCTGAGATCCGGCCACTGCACTCCAGCCTGGGTGACAGAGCGAGACTCCGTCTCAAAAAACAAATAACAAAAAAAAACCAATACAAAGAGATACTATCTTACACCTCTTAGATTGGGAAGAATTAAAATCTGAGAACACCAAGGGTTGGCAAAAATATAGGGAAGTGAGGATTTTCACACAATGCTGCTAGCCAAGGGTGGTGGTGTGTCTCTGTGGTCCCAGCTACTAGGGAGGCTGAGGCAGGAGGATTGCTTGAGCCCGGGAGTTCAAGGCTGCAGTAAGCAATGATTACTCCACTGCACTCTAGCTGGGAAACAGAGCGAGACCCTGTCTCTGAAAAAAAAAAAAAAAAATTGTAAGATTGCTTTGGAAAATAAGTGTCATTTTCTATTACAAGTCAGCAAATCTACAAATACAAATACACTCGAGAAAACCATAGATACAGGAGGAAACATAAGAATGTTCACTGGAGCATTGTTTGTAAGAGTTAAAAACTGAGACCAGTCTAAATGTCCATCCGGAAGAGAGTAGATTTAGAAAGTATTTGATATGTATAAGATAGAACACGATATGGCAATTAAGCAAATAGATTAGATACATTTGAATAACTTAATGTTGAGTCAGATAAAAAGTCTCAGCTAAGTTGTGTTCCTTTTGTGTAACATTTTTTAAAACCACTACATGGCACTTTGAATTATTTTTGGACATATATATGATTTTATAATTGTGAGTGTGTGTGTATAGATATACAAAACATGTATATTTACATATAAACCTTCATATATACACAAGTACACCCCACAGTTATAAAATCATGTCTGTGAAAGACATCTAGAAGTTCCAGAGAACAGTATCCTCTGGGAAGGGAAGGGGGGCAAGTTAAATTGAGCTGGAGCGAAAAGGAGGCTTTAACTCTGTAACTTTTTTTCCTTTTTGTTAAAAAAAGAATCTGGGGAGTGACTGCTTAATGAGTATGTGTTTTCTTTGTGGTAATGCAAATGTTTTGGAACTATATATATACACACACACACACACACACACACGTGGTGGTTGTACAGGGTGAATGTATTAAACGCTGTTGAATGCAGAAACAAAAAAAGGAATCAAAATAATAAGAGACCTAAAGGCAATGTCATAGAATTTGTTAAAATTGAGGGTTGATTATGCTAATTAAAGTTGAAGGTCAATTATACTAATTTAATTATTTTCTGTATTTGTGTGTTTAAAAGCCTTTGTTGAAGCAACAGCCATCAGCACTTTTGAGATGTACCCAGAGAAACTGTTGGAAATCTGTCTCTTAGTGGAGAACATTCTCTTTAGGTCTGTCCCTGTGTACCGGAAGGTGTTTGTGCATGAGTGCTGGTACCATGCCTGTGTGCACACACGCTTGTATTCATCTCATGCTCAGCTGCTGTTGCCTTGGCAACTTGGGATGCTCTGTCTCCTGCTGAGTCTGGGGTAGTTGGAGGGCTTTGCGCATTGGCTGTTCATTTCTCTTCGAGCACTGTCATCGAGAGCAAGGCTGATGAGTCTGTCTATCTTTGTCTCTGCCTCCTAAATATGCAATTTACCTTGTCATGAGTATCTTCTAGCTACTCTCCCCAGCTTGCATACCTCATTTTCAGCCATTCATTTCTAAGACATAACTGTGAATGCCTAATCAAAAAAGAAAAAAAGGAAAATTTACAACCTTAAACCATTTTTTCTAAATAATAAGCAGTTAAGAACCAGGAAATGCTTTAAGGACCAGGCGGGAAAAAAAAAAGACGAAAGAAAGAAAAGAAAACGTGCTGTATTTGCATTGTCTCTACAGATCCTCTTTTCCAGTCACTGGGATTGCCTCAATGGGCAAGACATCCAGCTGTAGGACCTGGCACCAGCACATATTATGGGATGCTGCTTCATTAGTGCTTATGGAATAAATTCCTACCTTTTGGTCACTGTGGTCCATTAGGAACCTTCTGGCTTGAACCTCCTTGTTCAGACTTGTCTACAGGGTTGAGCATGCCAGTGCCTCCGGCCCCAGCCTCCTGTGCCCACTGGCCTGCTGTTCCATTCTTTCTAGCTGCCACTTGGAGTGCTTGAGCCAGAAACTGATAAGATAAGGACACCTAAATACTGGTTCAACTCTGGGTCTCACATGCCCCGCCTCCCAACCCAGGGAAATTTTTTAGTGGCTTGAGACTGCATGAAAAGGTATAAAACAAACATGTGCTGTTTATCAACACAGTAGGGTTTCCATTCTTAGAATGTTAAAGTGGTCATGTATTAAGGATATCTAACCCAACCAACCAGCCAGCCAATATTTACTGAGTTCTTACATTTTGCCAGGCATTTTAGAAATGTGAAGACTGAAATCCATAGAAGTTGTGTGAGTTCTTTTTTATTAACTCAGTTGGCACCTTTGTCTAGAGAGGTACCTGCTCAATGCAGGTCCCTCCATCCTGCTTAAAAAGATCATTAGAGCCCCCTTTTTTCACATTGCTCTTCTAAGATCACTACATAGGGAAGACCATGACATAGGGACTTTTGGCTAAGTGCTGAATCCATATTGAGCCCTTAGCTGCTGAAACTGAGGGTCTTAGCCCAGCGAGGATGTGAAGATTTTTTAACCTGTAGAGTGGATGTGTGGTTTTCCCGTTTAGCCTCAGTACAGATGTACATTCGCAGGGAAAGAAGGCACCTACTTGCTACCAATCCAGGTGTTAATTGTCCCTGATAAGCAGCCAGGGCCGTGTTCTAAGGCAGGCAACATCTAGACACAGTCCTTGGCCTGAGATAGCAAGAGGAAGAAACCGTCCAATGGAAACTCACTCTGAAAAGGCCCTTGAACAGCATACTCCTCATTCAGGACCTGTCTGGACAAAGCAATGTGTTTTTATCAGTCTGGCAACATTTCTTACAATTCCATAAGGCCCAGGTGATGAAAATAGCATAGTGTGAATGTATTTAGTGCTTTTTCTCTTCTGTTTTAAGAAAAAACTTTATTAACATGGAATGCAAGTCTATTAGTTCCTACTTGTCATTCTGAGAATTTTTCTTCGTATTGACTCTAGCCTTTCCAAACAATTAATTTTATTTGCCTGATGCACACATAGTAGATTAAGAGTTTTATGGTAAAGATATTCTCCAAAATTGGTACTAGCAATTATCTCTCAGGAAGAGCCTGCAGTGGGCAGGAGACTCACTTTTTATTGAATATTCTATAATATTTGAATTAAATTTTCCCAAATGCATCTCTTTTTCAATTAAATAAACTTAATTAAAACATCCTTTCTAGTAGAACACAAGGGATACCTATGCTGATAATACTACATGCACTGTGCTCAGTATAGGATCATTTGAATTACCATACCCTAGTTCTTCTACTTAATAGCTGTGTGATGCCACCAATTACTTCAACATCCCAAGCCTCAATTCTCAAATCTGAACAGTAGAGGTGAGGATGATTGCTTATCTCACAGAGTATTATAAAGGTGAAGTGAGGCAAGGATATCACTCTTCCCTGCATTAAAATTACATTGCCTGCCTCCCCTGTGAACCGTGTGTACCTCGATAGTAGGAAATTCATCTTATGTATCTTTACATGCCCAAGTCCCCCAGCTCTGCTCTGAAACATTCTGATAGGAAGGGACATTCTGTCATATTATTTACTGCTATATCTCCAGTGCCTGGAACAGTGCCTAGCATAGTATACGTGCTGTGTAAATGTTTGTCGAGTGCACTTATGTGTGGTAGGAGGTAGTTACTTGATGGTGTTCAGCTTGCTGAAATGACTTACACATGTCCTGTCTCACCCCTAGTGGTTAGTGCTAATAAATGTCTCGGCTTCAGAGAAGATACACTATGGAATATACATTCCTTTTGCTTTTTAGTACTTTATTATTTTTTCCATCAGCTGGCCTGTCATGCATTGGCCTCAGCATCTATCAACAGACCTTGTGATTCTGCCTTCCCTTTCCCATCAGAGGATGTCTCATCAGTGTATATCTTGTTAGTGAATACCTCGTTATTCTTTCATCAGACCTTCTGTCATT
This sequence comes from Macaca fascicularis, assembly GCF_037993035.2. NCBI lineage: Eukaryota > Metazoa > Chordata > Mammalia > Primates > Cercopithecidae > Macaca > Macaca fascicularis. The sequence goes on from NC_088381.1 coordinate 76,751,917, forward strand.
TTCTCAGCTGCGTTGATGAGAAATCCTAGACTTCATGGGAAAGGTCAGGAGTTGGCAAATGAGAGCTAGACAAGATTCAATAGTGACATGCAGTGGTTGTCCTGTGGGATGAAGGGCTTTCGTGAGTGATACGGTGGGTACACACAACAGCTAGTTCCCCATGGAATTCATGGATACAGGGCCAGGATTACATGCACCACCAGCTAGAAGATGACACCAGGTCAGTCTGGCTATGGGTCGGATCACACCCTTGGCAGTAGGTTTGAATGAGGTGGCACTGGGGTAGGCATTGCCTGGCAGTGTTCCCCATCAGTACTGCACAGCTGGGGACCAGCTGCAGAAGGGCCATGCTCACACTGCTCAGCAGCTGTAGCTGTCAGCCTCTATCATGGATTCTGATAATCATCCAGATTAACTGAAATGTGCAAAACAGGTTGGTGCCTCATGGTACGTGGTACGTGGACCGTCTCAGGCACTGGTTACAGAGGCAGATTCCTGGATCCCACCCAGACCTTCTAGGAGAGGCTCTCTGGGGTAGGGCTTCATAAGTATCAGCTTTAACATGCTCTAGTCTGTGCTAAATCACAGGGATGGTGGAGAGCCATGCTGGACTAGCTGGGAGTCTGGTTTTTGGAGCCGACAGACCTGGGTGGGGTCTAGGCTCTGCCACCTGCTAGCTGTGTGACTGTGGCACGCAGTCCTGCTGAGCCTCTGCATCCTCCTATACGGTGAAGATCACGATAATGGTGTCCACCTCATGAAGTTGTCAGGATTAAGTGAGATAATGTATGCAGGGCATCACAGCACAGCATATGGCCTACCACAAGCAGGTAAGAGTATAGCTGGTGAGGCAGCGATGACAATGATGATGACTGTCCGTGGAGAGGGGAGTGGTTTTAGTAATTCTGCTCCATGCAGCATTAGAAGAGTAGATGCTTGAGTAGTGTTGAATAAATGATGAATTATTGGACATTTTATTGACAAACAGAACAACAAAAACCAAAGATATTAACTCCCTGGATTAGATGTCACCATAGTCTGTGTATCAACAAAATCTCCAAAGTGATTTTGAAGGAATCTTTGAGTTTGGCAGGGGATAGATGCTAGTGAGTGATTTGGGAGAACTAAAGCAGGTGCATCCCAGAAGCAATAATTGGAGCTTCCTCTCAATTGTCCCTCAAATGCATTAGTCCCAACTGAAATCTGGTGGTTTGTCTAATGTTAAAAACATTCTTTTACTTTTCATCCTGGATGCATCTAAGGCCTGCGTTTGAGCTCCTACCTAAAGCAGTTCTGTCTGGCAGAGAGCAGAGCAACAATCCAAGTGTGGTCTATGGCCCTAAGCTCTGAAAGCTTCATCATTTCCTTATGGGGATAATTACACAAAAAAATCGTTTAAAGCCTCTGAAACTCTTTTATTGAACCCTAATAAACATCAGTGGCTTTATTTGCCACAACTTACTAAAAAGCAGAGCAGTGGTTAAATGAAATGATTATGATTTGCATTGTTTATTTTGAAGGGTCTAATTAAATAATTAGTTCAATCTTCTAGCTGTTTTTAGAAACCAATATTTAGAACCCTACAGAGAGATTTGCTGGGCCCAGGAACTCACTTGGGGAAGTGATTGGCCTTTGAAAAATAAGTAGAAAGTCATCAAGGTATCTCTGCCCACCTAGTGTTTGCTTATGGAAACCATCTGCTGGTTAAAGTTCCTGGCTCAGAACAGCCCTAGCCAGGCAATCACAGCCTGCACAGAAGTGCAGTGATGGCCATAGTGTGCCCAAGGGGCTGATCGCTTCAAGAGTGTCTGGGAAGTCGATGGTCTGTCACTGCGATCTTGACATCCTGTGTGGTTCAGTCTAGTTGCAGCTGGACTCATGCTGGGTCTGGCAGGTAGGTGAGAAACTCTACCTTGTTGTTGCTGTCCATGTTTCAAGGCAAGCGTAAGAGTGGCCCCACACAGAGGAAAACACACGTTAGGCTCAAGCACCTGCCTGCACTTTGCTGCTGCTTGTTTAAAGGAGTGCTTGGAAATGCCAGCTGCCCAGCCTCTGGAGAGTTGCGGAGACGGACCCCTGTCCTGTGGAAAGTTGAGTTTGAGGATAGCCCTGACCACTGAGGGATGCAGAGCACATCTATGCTAGTTCACTTCTACACAACCTGATGGATTTCTTGATATTATTCACTGGATAATTCCCCTGTGGCCCAGTCACCTTCCCTTTTGTAAGAATGACCTGTCTATGTGATAGAAAGAACTCAAGCCATGGGATCAAGTGGATGTGAATTCCACTGCTGAACCTGCCATACACTGACTTGGGGACTGAGCGAAAGCGTTTCTGAGACTCAGCCCAGAAACTATCACAGGAGGAATTGGAATAGCTAATTGTGCCTACTGAGGGTTAAAAGCATCTTGTATGTGAAAGGAGATAGTGCCACACCAGGTGTGCTCAGGCTGTGTCTGTTAGCAGCTGAGTTGCTCTGTCATCTCATGCTTGGGTATGCTGTTGGGTAATTTGCTAATCTATGTTTTTATAAAGCCTAGAAAGCAGCAATCAGAAAATATTAAATTCAGAGGTTAATTAGGTCTCTCACATAAGCCAGGTTGTGCTGCAGTTGCCTGAAAATTTTGCATTCTTTCTAACTTCTGCACTTTGAGAAAGAGCAGGGCTTGTTCGCCATCCTGGTTCTAAGAGCAGATGGTCTGCCTGACCAAGAGCTCAGAGGTGACATTAGTTAAAGATCTATGACATAAGCTACAGCTTCTATGAGCGCCAGATTGACCTTTGTTAGAATGAATGAGTTTTACTGGACTTTGGTACAGCTGCTGAGTTAGTTCAAGAGCACAGATGCTTTTTGGTTAGAGGCATATTAGGTCATGAGCTTGCTAGAAGTCAATCTCTGTGAGTCTTTTTCCCACAAGTAATGAGTGCTGGGGTTCATGTTGGTGACTATTTTCTGCTTTGATCTGGCATATTTCTGCCCGATCCAACCTTTTTTGTGCCCAACACTCCTTGTGTCTTTAAGATGAGCTGAATAAAAAAATCCAGCAGGAAAAAAAGACAATTTCCTATTCATTTAAATGACTGCCTTTATTGTTAAAGACTCAACTCTTTTTCTAAACTAGTTTTCCAGTGCCCCAGAAGACAAAACATAGTGAGTGTAGTAAACAGGATAGATGTATCTAGTGTAGAGAGAATCATCAGAATTACTAACTGAAGCTCCTTCATTCAGCTACCACTCCAGACCAGAAAGGGAGTTCCCCTCTAGGGAAAGGTCTACTTAAGATGCTTGTTTAAGCCCCCAAATTGATCCTTTAACAATGTCTCCCTTTATTTGATCTCCGTTTTAGAGAACCAGAGTCCTTTACTTCAGCGAAATAATTCCTAAAGGAAGTAGCAGAAAGGCTCATTAATTGATAGTTTGGGAATGGTGCTACATCGAATTATATAACCTGGAATGTCATATTATACTGATTAGGCACTCACATGCATTGCACAATAGTTTATATATGACCTAAGCAACATTTCCACTGACACACAGGAGGACTACAATATGTCTGTGGTGTAACATTTAGGACAATATCTTTATATATATGTTCTCAATTAGATAAAAGTCAGTTTCATGGTAGGTGCTGCTAAGAATAAGGGGGAGAGATTGTTCTCTTAACACCTGTCTAGTTAATGTGGAACTTGGTTGGAGAACCTATAAACACAAAATATTCAGGTGTTGTTCCATAGTGAAAAGACAACAGCTTTCTACCATAGCAGACTCTGAGCTTGAGTTGAAGGGACATTGGATGGATATATGACTGGAGTATTGAGGCTGGAAGTCCTCTCTTACATTGAATCAGGGAAGACCACAAGGAAAGGTCTGGGAGAGAACAAGAGGGGGTGGATGTCAGATGTTGTTTTGGGAGAGAACAGAGGAAGAGGAGTCGCTGAACAGGGATAATGTGGAGAGAGGCTTGCCTCATGGTGAGTGGCAGAATGGCTTGGGTTGTATGCACTAGAATGGCCTTGCATAGGAAGGGAGGAGCAAGGGAAGTGGATGATTTAATTGATGCTAAGAATCTCTCACAGATTTTTAGAGGCCTTAGAATCAGTAGACTCTTCTGAAAATTAGAAGAACTGGAGAGGGCTTGGAGGAAGGATAGTAGTATATTTTTTTTCCTGTTCTGTAAGTTTTTGGGCATCATGCATTAAATTATTAAAATAATCCCCAAATCATAAAATTAGGGTATTTTGAGGTTACCATGAGTACTTTACCCAAGGAAGAGAGATCCAAGCTCTCTTAGTTTATAGGGTAGTACCTCAAAGACTCTTAAGTTTATTTATTTTCTAAATTTTTGGAAGCATCTCTTACCAGAGGAAAGCCTTTGGAAAGAATCAGACTGACAACCTTGAGGACTTGCTGATTTTGAACCTGTAGGTCAAATATCTAGTCTCTGATGGGGCCAGAAAGGTTGCCTTTTCTAAAGAGGTCACCTCAGTGAACCAGAGGACCCAATCACAGGTGCCATTGCTTGAATGAACTTGAGAGCAACCCCATACTTGGTTCCTAAATGACTCACCAGCAGAACTGAAAGACCTTTTCTTCTTCCTGCAAATATAGACACACATAACACATAATTCAGATTGCTACATTCCTTGGAATGGCTTCCACTGGGGTTGACATGGGTCTGATTTGATCAAAACCTGGACCCAGCAAGTGAGACCTCCCTGGAGCTTATTAGGCCTTATAATAACAGACTGGGGTTCACATCCCCCTTTCACCTCCAGGTTGTGCAGTGCCCCTAAGGCAAGTCACCTATTCTTTCTGAACTCCAGTTTGCCTTTCTGTAAAAACAGAGTAATTCTGTAAAAACTTGTTCCGTGTGGGTTTTGTGAACATGAAGTAATGTTTATGAAATATCTAGCTGAGTGGCACATTCAATGGTCTAAAAAAAATTGCAGTTAAGATATTTTCATTTTAAATTCCTTGACCTGTGACCTCCTTTCTAAACTGGCATACTACGATTATCTAGATTCATTTTTACAGGTTTTGGAGAGTCAACATTGACACTGAAATCAAATCAGGTTTAAAATTCTGTGTTCAACTTGGTAGAACATAAGGGTTTTATACACACACGTGCACAGAGATAGACATCTGTTGTCTTCTCAATGATGTTTTTCAGTGATATTGGCAAATGTGATTATTACGCCTAGAAAACAATAATTGGCACCACAATCGTTATATGATATATGTGAATGTAAAACTGAAACTAAAAGCAAATCCTTTCAAAAAGCAAATCTGCTTTGGATAGCATCAGTCATGGTCAAAAAGGCAGATAAACTCCCTGTCTACCAAGAAGAGCAATATTTCAGCTATAGAAACTCTATTTGAAGAGATTTTATGGATTTCTGATGTGTAAAATGATTTTCTATCGTATCATAGATGGAGTCATTTGTAGGGAGAATGAAAAATATATTACTTCTGACATCTCCTTTTTAATTGAACTGACATTTGTATACTCTGACATTTCTCTGTGCCAATGTGTTTTTCTTCTCAGTGATCCCAGCCATCATCCAAGTCAAGGTCAAGGGCTTCATGCTGTCCCAAATGTTATGCTCTGCCGAGCCATCCCCTGAGTTACAGTTGGGAAGTCTACAAACCTCTGCCTCACTCACCATCAGAATATTTTCTGGAGGAACAACTCTAGAATTGAAACAAGCAAGAGCCAGTTCTGCTGGGGGCATAGTCCAGGGCACACAGCTCAACCACAAGAGAAAAGATACAAAGTGTCCTGGGCTCCTTCACATCTCTGTCCTTCTGTCACTCAGGAGCCTGGTCAGGTGACTCAGGCTCTGAACAGTACCCTGGGTTAACTCCTGCCAGCCCACTTGGTTTCTGAGCTGCAATAGCCAATTTGAGAATGTCTCCAGCATGGCCTGATGCTTGTTGTACAGCCTGTGCAATAAGTAAACCAGGGATTCGTGTGTCAGGAAGACAGCAGTCTTTGACACCAGGGTGCCATTTGGATTTGGCTCTACCGCTATGATCTATGTCATCCTGAGCAGGTCACCAAAGGTCAGTAAGTCTCAGTTTCCGTCCTACATTTTGAATGACAGGACCCACATCCTTCAAAAGTCTGTCTAAATGGGGTGGTGCATGGACAGAATTTATCTCCTTCTAAAAGCTTCCATATCATTAGCTACTATCAGTGTGGACTTGTAATGAGGACCAAAGGGAAATAACATGAAGCCATACAAAGCTTGTCCCACAGATGTTTTTTTCCTGAAGTCCTTTCTATTTAGTTCAGATGGGCAGGTGATGTGAAATGAGGGATGTGCATTAGAAAGGTGTGCATTCATCCAGTAGAGGCCTTTTCAAAAGCCCTATGCTCATGGAGAGGCACAGTGGCACAGAGAAGTCTTATGGAGAAGTGCTCTGTGGGCTGGATGCCCCCAGGCTTCATTGTATAGCTCCTCCCTGCAGCTTCACAGCACTCTTGACAGCCCAGAGTAAAGCAAATGGAAGATGGTGGAGCAGGTACCTTGAGCCCCTCTAGGATAAACTACCACATGACACAGAATCTTTACTTTTTGTTATATCTGCAACACTCAGTGTAGAACCCTGGAAAGTTTTTGTTTAATTATGGGATGCTAGACTGCAGAGCAGATACTCAATGATCTATGTAACCTATTCAGTGTTTCTCTAAAGTGTTTCAAATAACATTACTCTTGGAAGGGGCTCTATTAAAACAACACCAATAAAACATATGGTCTTGATAAAGATCCCTTTTGGAGAATGGTGATACACATTAACATATTAAAGGCCCTAGGCAGTTCTGTACAAAGAAACCAGTTTAAATGCATTCAACCCAGCGTTTCTCAGCTTCATTTGGTCTAGGAAACCTTTTTCACTTCTTCCTAGGACACTTATTAACAGCTCACGCATAATGGAAACCATCAATCAATGGCATATTGATTGGTATTAGCATATAATAAATCCTTGTGCATTTTTATGCAATTATTAGACTTCTGTGTAGGCATTTGCTTCCTGTTACAGTGCCATTGTCCTTACCTGTCTGCAAAACAAAATTCATTTAAATTTTTCTCCTATAACTCTGTTGTTGATGTCAGTGGAGATCAAATGTTCGGCTGGACTTACTTTTTATGAGCCCTGTTGACCTTTCTGCATGATGACCTCTCTGCCGCATTAAGCCCCAAGCCCAGTAATAAATGATGGGCTGAGACTCACTGGGCAGTCTCAGGGGACCCTGATTGTTTAAACAGCTATCTCTAAGATCCAGTCAACTTTGTTCTGAAAAAAAATATCTGGAATGCCCCTTACTCTTCACCATCTCCATCACCAGCTGGCTGCTCCAGCCCAAGCCATAATTGTGTCTTACATGGATCTTCACAGTAGCCATCTAAACAGACTGTTTCCAGCACAGCACCCAGTGTGATTCTGCTAAAACCCAAGTCAGATCAAGTCTGTCCAATGCCTGGAAAAATGCCAGAATCCTCACAATAGCCTTCAAGGCTCTACATGACCAGGGCCCCTGCCATACTCCTCACTCACTGGCTATAAAAACTCCAGATGTCTTGGCCTTCTGGAATGCTCCAGGCAGGGTCCTATCTCATGACCACTGCATTTCCTCTCCTTTCTACCTGGGACGCTTTCTCTCAGATATCCAAATGGCTCTCTTCCTCACTTATTTCCCACATCTGTCAAATGCCATCTTACCTTATGTCATGATCAAATCAGGGTAATTAGCATAGCTCTTACCTCAAACATTTGTCATTTCTTTGTTATGAGAACATACAAAATCCTCTTTTCATGCTATTTTGAGATTACAATGCCTTTTGTTGATTGTAGTCACCTTACTGTCACATGTATGGAAATATCACATTGTACTCCATAAATATGTACAATAATTATATATTAGTTTTTAAAAAGATAAAAATTTAAACACATGCTTCTTAAAAAAAAATTCCATCTTACCAGAGAGGCTTACCTGGGTCACCCTATGTAAAATGCAAGCGTCCCCCACTTCCTTGACAGTTACTCACTCTCTCATTCCTTGCTTTTTTACCCCCTTGGTGCCATCAGTGCCTGCCCCGTGATGTATTTATATTGTTATTTACTGACTCACATTCTCAAAGGAATGTTAGCTGTGCTGGGGCAAGGGCTCAGCTTTGCCAGGGGCAGCATCCCTAGCTCCTAGCGTGGTGCTTGGCCTGCAGTCAGAGCCCAGGATCTGACCATTGAATAGATGAGTAACAGCAGTGGCTAGCAGCCCTCTAGTGACGTGACCAGAGCGAGTTATATGCAAGAGGTTGTGAACATCAGGGAACCTCTCAATTTGCTGTGTTATTTGGAATGGCTCAGCCTGGCAGCTGTCCCCAGGGTCATAGACTGCTGCTTCTGAGTAAACTTGTCACAGCTGAAGGTGAGAGCCAGCAAATCACCAGCACATGGGTGGGGACTGAAGCCTCAGAGGAGAAGGAGGTGGAGCAAAGACAGCCCAGAGAGGAAGAGACAGAAGCACTGCAAGCAACCCACTGTCACTGAGGTTGCCTTTATGTGATAATTGGTGCTATTTATTGCATGAGTGCATCTTCTGCTGTCCTTGTTGCCTCTTACAGATACCACTGTATTTTCATCTTCTCAGTTACAAGCCTTTGAGATTGGAGCGGCTTGCACACGAGCAAACAGCTCTCCATTAGGAATCAGTTTGGATAAGAGCAGGAGAGGGCTCAGCTTTCTTGGGCTTTTCTTGCTGTGAAATGAGCAAATTGAAAGTGAAGGTTTTCAAGGTCCCTTCCCAGCCCACTGTTCTGGGAATTTAGTCACCTTGAAGCCAAGGGAGCATGTATGTCACTCATTTCATGACTCAGAATAGGAGGCACTTTGGAAATATGGAAGGCCAGACCCAGAGGTGGTGTTGGCCTTATGGAAAGTGTCCCCTTCCCATCACTGACCACATTGCTCTGGACATTGTTTTCCTTGGAGTTTATGTAGACTGCGATGAAGAACCTTGTACAGGTAGATGGTTTTCCCCTGTAAGAGCACTGGCTCACACCTGTAATCCCAGCACCTTGAGAGGCTGATGTGGGTAGATTGCTTGAACCCATGAGTTCAAGATCAGCCTGGGCAACGTGACGAAACACTGCCTCTAATAAAAAAGAAAAAAAAAAGGCTCAGACATCGCTTAACCCTAGGTCCTGCTCGACTGAGGTAGAAACATCCTCAGAGCATCCCCAGGAAGCTGGAGAAAGAACAAATAAATCACCAATGAATACAAAGCTGAATAACTTCAGAGAAGTGCTTTATGAAAAAGAAAATGGCATTTGTTGAATGTAAAAGAACAACTGCGGTAGCAGCTTATGAACCAAAGCTGTCACAGCCTGAAAATTAAAAGAACCTGCGTCACACGGTCCTCCAGGGAAATAGCCAGTGGCCCCGCAGCTCTGGCTACGAGGGAGGCTTCAGCTTCCAGAGAGAGGGGGACTGACATCTCCACTGGACTAGAAGAAAGGAAGAGGCTGTGTGCAGAGGGGTGGCTTTGCATGTGGCAGACCTTGAAGCTAGCGGAGGCAGCCATCTTTCTAGACTTGTCAAAGGGCAAGACCGGGCCCTTCTCAGCATAGAGGGAGTGTGAACTTGGATTCTAATTACCCATCAGTTCTCTCAGCAACATGGGTTAGTATTAGTATCCCATTTCATAGACACAAATAGAGAGGCTCATAGATGTTGAGGTTTGATTTGAGTCACACAAGTGCTGCTGCCAAACGCCTCTGATGCTCCTGCAATACGTGGCCTATTCTTTGGGCCAGGTGCTGTGTTGTCTGCCATGGTGATCTGATCTCAACCCTACCAGCCGTTTTGGGTAGTGGTGACCCCATTGTGGCAAAAGGTTGAGTGACGTGAGATTTGTTCCTGTGGACTGATGTGGTCACAACGGGTGACCCCATTGTGGCAAAAGATGACATGAGATTTGTTCCTGTGGTCTGATGTGCCTGAGGAGTGCAGCACAGGGAGCTTTTAAAGAAGGTGCCCCAGCCACCTGCCGAGTTAAGTTAAACTTGTCAGCTGATGACTTAAAGTATTAAGAATAGACAAACAGGCATTTTTCAGTGATACAGAAAATGCCACTCACAATCAAACGCTCTTTCTTGTTTTTAAATCCAACTGAGCTATAGACCCTTCATAAAATCATGGCATCTAAAAGGCCCTTTAGAGGTCCTGCTGGCAGGGTATGTTGGGGAAGGATTTGCACTTTAAGTCAGGCACATGGGGTTTAATTCCTGGACCTGCGCCATGCAGTTCAGTGACTGGACAAGATGCTGAACCTCCCTGAGCCTCAGTTTCTCACCTTGTCAAATTGCTTAAGAATATGCTTACCTAATAGGTGACAGAGGCCAGGCAGAAATCAAGCAGGTTTCTCTATGTAAAAGGCTGAGCATACAGTAGGTTTTCACCAAAAATAGGTGACCTTCCCTCGCTTGGTCACTCCCACCCCTATCTTTTCTGGACCAGGAGGGCACAATCGTACCCCCAGCGAACAATGCTAAGGCTCTTTATCTCCCCAGATCCAGGCTAAAGTTTAAACCTGAGCCCATTTTCCTTTGTCTGAGCGGGCACCTTGGCAGGGGAGAAATACATGGAGGAAAATCAGTACCTTTGTTTCCTCCCAAGGAAAAGGAAATGCAGAAGCCTGGCGGGCATCTCACCTAGATCACAGTTCACTGGGCCGTGGGGGCAGTGGGCCACCTGCGGCTCTTTTAAGTGCAACTCCGGTTCAAGCCAGATACCTGGGCACAGATGTGAAGCGTGGGTGGCAGAGAGGCAAAGAAAGAGATGGAAAGAAAACTGGCACTCTTCGGAGGTCTGCAGGAGTAGAATGCCCCATGATTAGGGTTTCCTTCTAGGCCTGTATTTTCAATTACAGTCATAATTTATTGCTATTATGGGCACCAAACTATACTTGCCATGGGCTTTGCAAACACAGGAAATGAGCCAGCATTTAAACACTACTCAGAAAAAGGGGCCTAATGGCTAAAAAGCAGTAGGGGAATGCAAACCTGCCCTCTCCTCCTTCCTGGTCACAAAAGACCCACCTCTTCCTCCTCTACTTGTCCACTGAAACACTTCCCTTTAAAAATCAAATTAACAACCTTTATTGCTTACACAACATTTATTGGGTGCCTAGTCTGCCAGGCTACATGGTAGAAGTGGTGAGGGAAAAGGGGCCCTTTGAGGATATTGTCCTAGAAGGGTGGGAGGTTTTCAGGCTCCAAGCATTCTGGGAATTCAGCATCATGGCTTGGTGAGAAGACAGACTAGGCATTGAGGGAGGTGGAGGAGAAAAGTAAGAAGGATCAGGGCTGGACCTGATGTGGAGGGAACTGAGCTAGCTGTGAGTGTAAGTCCTTCCTAAGGGGAAAAGCTCCACTGTTTTGGTTTGCAGTCCCCCAAAAGGCTGATGCATTCTGTCTTGGTGCCATGGCTAAGCTTAAGGCATGGCTTTCAGAAGGCTTGGACAGCAGAGAAATACTGGGAAGCAGGTGAGCCACCATTTCTAGTTCCAGGTGGGAGAGCTCTTTGGAGTGATGTCTTACTGATGAGCAAGGTCCATCCTTGGGGGCTTGGACATGCAAGAGCTAGGCATGGGAGTAAGCACCTTGGCACATTTAATGCCAGAAGCTTTCCATAGTTCCTGTTGGCATGTGTATTAGTCCATTTTCACACTGCTGTGAAGATACTATGTGAGACTGGGTAATTTATAAAGGAAAGAGGTTTAATTGACTCACAGTTCCACATGGCTGGGGAGGCTTCAGGAAACTTGCAATTGTGTCAGAAGGCAAAGAATAAGCAAGTACCTTCTTCACAAGGCAGCAGAAGGAGAGAAAAGCCCAGGGGAAACTACCACTTCTAAACCATGAGATCTCGTGAGAACTCCCCTCACTATCACGAGAACAGCACGGGGGAAACTGCCCCCGTGATCCAATCACCTCCTACCCAGGTCTCTCCCTTGACACATGGGGATTACATTTCGAGATGATATTTGGGTGAGGACACAGCCAAACCGTATTGGGTTCAGGACAGCTTTCACTCCCAAGGGAGAGGCAGAACACTAAGCAAGCAAGAAGATGGCCAGAACCTAGAGTTTACACATGGCAGTGAGGGTGGGGTGTGAACAGGCTGCTAAGGGTAACTGTTGGGGGCATTGCCCAAGCATTACTGGTGATAAGACTGGTCCAGTCCCTGCTTGCTTGTGGGGCCCAGGCTCTGACCCCATTTGCTCAATCAGGAAGGCCCGAGCTTATAAGGACATGGCTTCAGAAACAGGGGCCAAGAAGAACTGGTGAAGACAGGAGCAGATAGCTGGAAAAAGAAGACATAAGAAAAATATGAAGTGGAAATTTAAGATAAGGTACAAATGGTTTGGTCCATGAATGATTACCAAATGAATTACAGAGACACTCCTCAGAGGATTAAAGAGTGGGCAGAAAGGATTTCAGGATCAGGCGCTCCAAGGAGGAGATGAAATTTCTGCTAGACATTATAGGGTTTTATCAAACCCCAAGAAGAGAGTTAGACATTCTGGGCAGGAAGATGATGTGGAAAAGGCCCGAAGATGTAAGGCTGGGAGATAGCAAACCAGGTCTCGATGTTGCAGATTTGTTGTGTGTGTGTGTATATATATATAGTATTTGATATAAACTAATGTATATTAAACATTTTTTTGTAGAGAGATCTCACTGTGTTTACTAGGTTGATCTTGAACTCCTGGCCTCAAACAATCCCCCAACTCAGCTGGGATTACAGACATGAGCCACTGTGCCCGGCCTGAAGAAGGCTTTGAAGGCTAAAGGAAGGAATCTGGTCCTGATCCCTTGGGATCTAGGCAGTGGCAATCTCTATGGCCCTTGTAAGTTCACATGGAGGTAGTGTGCAGCACGGGACAAAGAGATGGGAAGCAGACAGACTAGTGTGAAAGACTATTGCATGACTTAAAGAATGAGTTAATAAGGGGCTGAACCAGGATACTGACTGTGAAACGGAGGAGAGAGAATGAGTTCCAGAGAGTTATCAAAGCCAGAGTGGATGGGACATGAGGAAGAAGACCACAAAGACAGAGGGAGTGAGTGACAGATGGTCACAGTCATAAAAGGAGGAGGAGGGAAAGACTGGGGGAGGATGGAAGATGAACTTCGGGCCTGTGGATTTGAGGTGGCAATGAGAATCCAAATGCTTACATCTCAAAGTGAGTTATGTGGGGTTAAGATAAAGACTAGGGCTTGATCGCACATTTGAAAATTTTCTCTGTAGTGTGGATCTCTCTAGAAGTCACAAGGGAGACCACTTCCTTCAAAGAGAGGAGAAGAAAAGGGTACAGAGGATCAGCTGCTCAACACCCACTTTTGATGGGCTGAAGAAGGAAAGTGAACAGATAAAGGAGGACTCCAAGGTTAAGAGGCACCATAAAAAGCGACTAGATACCGTTTGCAAAGGAGAAAGAGCCGAAAGAAGACATCAAACATTAGCAGCTTCAGCTGCTGCAGGGAGATTAGGGAGAATGGGGGTTAAGATCTGGTTACTGGAACTGATCCCTCAAAGGTGCAGATGATCTTTAAGAATGTTGTTTCCATAGAGTTGGAGGAGCTGGGATTGAGGGGGTAGGGAAAGAGCAGGTGGCATTGAAAACATCTGAGTAGCAAAAGGAAGCAGGGATCCTTATATAAACTTAAAAAGCTGTGAGTGAAACCAAATTATGTTCCCTGACAGGAAAGGACCTAGTGTTGAACACATGGGAAAGAGAAGAGGCGGTGTGTGAAGCATGTTCTGGAAAAGGAAGGGAAGGGCTGGACACAATGGCGCTCCCCTTCTGAAATCCAGGGGTGGAAGAAAATGAGTGTAGAGGTAGATATTTAGGGGAACAGAGGACTGGAGCAGGGTTGCTTACACAAAATAGCCACTGCTTCTTAGGGACGTTCAATAAGAGGGTAATGGCTGTGGGTGGTAGGGGAGGGTGGGAGAAGGCATGTGTGAACATTTAGGGAGGAGAAATTCTGGAATGATTCTTGTGGAAGATTGGCTCAGGAGTTCACAGGGATGAGTGAAAAGGGATGGGGAAGTCACCAGGGGCACATGACACCTCCCAGGATGCTCGGACAGCCAGGGATCTTGTTTGGGTGGTGGGAGTTGGTCCGCAGACAGGGTGGAGGCTTGGAGCCATAGGCAGTGGTGAGTGAGACAGGGGCCCATCACACTAGCAGAAATGGAAGGGCAGGAGGCTCTGAACAGTTGGAGGTTTGGAGAGGTCGGAGGGAAACTTCTTGATGAAGCAGGCAAGCTGCTGATAAGTGGAGGAGGATGGGTGGGAGGTGCCGGGGATGAGATCACAGAGATGGAACGGAGAAGGTGATGACGTGGTTCAGGGCTGGGCTGTGGCTGATGTGTACCCGAGTGCAAGGGACTGAGATGGATGGGCTGAAGAAGACAGATGTGAGGCCAGGCCTTGGGGCGGTGTGCAGGGCAGGCATAGCTGGAAGGGAACTGGGTGAGCGTCAGGGACTTAGGTTTTAGCAACCCTGCGGCTAAGTCTTAGTGTGGCCTTGGCCAAGACACTTGGGTTTCCCTGGTGAGGGGCTGCTGTCAGCACCATTCTTGCATTACTGTGCACAGTAGTCCTCAACGGCCAGCAGGGGCCCTGGTGATGTTCAGAGCAGTGACCTTGGGTGCTTCAGCCTCACATGGTCACACCTCCACAGAACACAGTCTCCCCTCCCTCCTAACCAATGTTACGTCCATGTCCCCACCGGCATCTCTCATGGCGTCAGAAGTGGCAGCAGGCAGCTATCACCTTGTGACGCTGCCACTCCTCTTCCACAGGGATTGGAAGCTCTGAATTTCACAGCCAGGTTTAATTCCGTCAGCTCACCAGCCTCCTGGCAGCCTGACCTCAGCTCTCTCAGATAAGGTGGGGCTGCTGTGGTAAGGAGAAGTGAGGCAGGAGGGAGGACTGGCACCTGTTGGGCCACCAGGAGTGGGGAGCCTGTGTCACCTGTGGGCTGCATCTGAGTGGGTGAACATGGTGTCGGAGGGGATCCTGGGGTAGATTGGAGTGCAGAGATGCCCCCCAGTGCCTTCCCCATTTCAGTCGCCCTCCCAGTCTGTGAACCTAAGAACCTGGCCACTGTGGCTGCCAGGTGCAAGCTGGGTGACCCTCAGTTACAATAATGTGACTGCAGCATCTGGTGCCACTGCCATCACTCCCCTGGAGCTGGGCCTGGGACAAGGTGCCATATGGGGACTTTTTTTCCCCCAGGAGGCTATTTTTACAGTGCTCCAGCTGAACTGTTGCTGTGAACTCTATGTCTTAACTAGGAGTGTGTGCGTCATTAACGAGGCAGGTGTGAGCGTCCTGGGAGGGGCTGATGCGGTTCCTAATGGCAGCATGTGTGGGCTGGCCAGTTGCTGCCTTCAGCCTGCCAAGGTGACTTTGCTCATTGCCTCTCACTTGTGCAGGCAGAGATTGTGTGTGAGATTTAGGGTGCTCTGGAGTCAAACTGTCTGCCTGACTCTTGGCTCTACCACTTACCAGCTCTGTGACCCTGGGCAACCTATGTATTCTGTTTGATGTGTTTCTCAAAGCCTCAGTTTGCTCATCTGTGACTTGGGGTAGTGAGAGCACTGATTTCATGAAAGTCATGGGGAAATCAAATCAGGTAAAGGCAAAGCATGTAGCTCTTCAATGCTAAGTGTTCAGTAAATGTTACTTCCTTCCCCTTCACCCCCAGAGGCTTCTTCCTATTTATAAGCTTCGTTAATCACTGCCATGGCCAAGTCCTGCCCTAGGCCCAGGTGAGCTGATGGTGTTTAAGGTACGACACATGCTGGAAGCACTCTTTGTACAGCAGGAAACTTGAACTGCATCTTGAGGGATGATAAGAGTTTGCTGGGCAGAAATCTGGGGGTATGGGGAATGATTGTCCTATGACAGAACCCCCCTCTTGAAGCCTTTCTAATTTCTAGATTTTAGCTGATCACCCAGTTTCACGGGCAGGCAGGAAAGGGAGGCCTTTGTCCCTTTTCCCAAGGATGAACTGCAGCCCCTGTGTGTGTTAGATATGTACAGAGCCCAGCAGCCTTGCTGCTTGTGGGGTGACTCCTTTCTACTTGGGTGCCTTATTGTCTGTTGGGTGCCCCATAGCAGAGACCTCAGGGTTTTGGTGGCAACCTGCCCAGATATGGAAGAGGAGAAGGGAGTCAGAGGGGACTTCATGTCAGGGCAGTGAGGACTGTATCAAAGCCCAACGCTTTTGGAACCATGTGGGGGAAGAGACATGGATACAGAATGCTGAGAGAGGGCACTTCTAAAGAACTGCTGCCTGTTGGCCATTCTCTTCCCCTGAATGTGATCCATTTACAAGATCGGGACAGACCTTTTTCAGTTGTTACATATCTGGGATATGAGCCTCTCTCTGAGTACCTCAAGTTTTTTACCAGCCAAGTAGACTTGTTCAAACAGTGTATATGCTATGTGTGCATGTGTGTGTGTATATATATATATGCACAAACACACACACACTATATACACACACACTATATATATATGTACAGTATATATGTACTCTATCCATCCATCCATCTATCCATCCATCCACCCACCTATATTTTTCCCCATAGCACACACTTTTGTTATGTCCTGAATCCTCTGGTTTGAAGCAATGCTGAAATCTGTCAGCTCAGTGGATTAATAGTCTAATCTCAGCCAATTTATTTGGCAGAAACACTAAATTCCTGAAATCATGTGGGCTGGCCCACTTGACCTCTAACCTGGGTAAGTGAAAAAATACATCCCAGGTTTTTGGGCTAACTAGCATTGAAAATCAATCAATTTTTATTTTCATTTTCCTACAGTTTCACGGTGGCCACTCTTGACTCCCATTTGTATTCTGTGTGGGCCATGTTGATTAAGGAAGTGAGGAGGATGGATAGGCAGAAAGAGGGATGGCCCTGTGCACGTACCACCCAACACTCCCCTACAGAGAGAAAGCTGGCTCTGAGGGTCAGGCCAGTGCCATGAGGCTGACTGGCTTCTTTTGACGTTAGTGCTCTAAAGAGACCTGTTTCCATAGCTTATCCATGTCGGCAGTGGTGGAGAGTTTAGCCAATCCAGAAGGTAGTATAGTGCATGGTGCAACACTTTCCAAAGATAGATATTCTTCCAAGCCAACTTAGAAATATTTTTAATCATTACCTTATTTCTGTGGTATTTGATGCAGAAGTGAATTTCGTAACAGTGTAAAATTCCTGGCTTCATTGTTATGTGATCTCATGTAAATTGCATCTTCTCTCCAAACCACAGTTCTTGCCTATTGAGGAGATGCTGACAATAATACCTACCTCTGAGGGTTGTAGTGAGAATTAAGCAAGATATCACATGGGTTTTCCCAGACATGTCTCAGTACTCAACAAATGGCAGCCGCTGTCCCTATCATCACCAGTATGGCTGTGCTTGTTGTCATCATCGCATCCTCACATTTTTGGGTGGCCCAGATTTAGTATGCCCTTGATAGTGCAGCACAAGGCCTGCTGAATCCCTGCTGCAGATGTCATCTACAGTTTTAAGAAAGCATTCCCTAGCGAACGTGCAGAGTTAGCCTCTCCCATTCTGTAAACATTTCTTATATACCTCTCATACCATGTATCAAACCTTCTTTGAACTGTATGTTTGCAGACCTACTGTACCCCATGCTAGTAAAAGACTGTTTCAGAGAGAGACAAAAATCAGTAAATAGCAGATGGGTGAATTCATAAACAAAATAACTAATTTATCTCACTTTCTGTCTTCTCTCACAGACGTTTTGCAAGAAGGCAGAAACAATGCATTTTAAGAAACCAACCACTCCTACAAGATAAGAGTGTTTTCCTCCATCTGAGAACTTCCTACACTTAAAGCAAGTGGGCTAAGGTCATAGATTTCCTTAATAGTTTTCGTGGTGACTTGGTCTTCATTCATCATTCATGAGAGACTTACTTAGCTCTTATTACATGCTAGGCATTAAGGTCACAAAAATGAATGAGACACAGCCTTACCCTGAAGAAGCTTCCACTGTGGTGAGAGATGTTCACACACACAGTCGAGACACTTTTATTGTAACGATGACTCTGTGCAAATCAAGCACCAGGGACACCAAGAACCCAGGGCTAGGGATGCCCGAGGGAGCCTGTGGGAGGCAGAGGAGTGTCAGAGCCTCCTTCCTTGTCGTTCCACCCAGCCTAATAGAGTGGCAGCCCTGGTTTCAGAAAGCAAAGGCCAAAGCTGACTTGTGGTCAGATTGTCACACCTGCCTGGAGTGGCAGGAAGGCAAAGCCAATACATTTTATTGCTTTGGCTCTAGATTCAGCCAGAAGGTGTAGTGATGAGGCAGGAAATCCTGTCTGAAACCAGAGTTCCCATCTGTTGGCATGAAATCCTGATGAGCCTTTTGGGGGAGATAAAACATCAGTAACATTCAAGTGATTGATATCAAGAAATTCCCGACTTTAAAAGGACAAGATTTTAGCAGAGGAAGTTGGATATTTAGAGTTGCTTTTTTTTCCAAAATTATTTTTAGCCTCCAGCTATATATAACTTTTCTTGCTGACTTAGGTACAGTATGTGGATTCGACTGATTGTATTTAGGAACAAAAACAGATGTTTTAAGACCTGTGCATGTGAACATTCTACATAGGATCTGCTGAGTGATACCATGTAAGGACCAAGGGTCATAGTTTAGTGTAATAGTCACCCATAAGCAGTCACCAATGAAACTATTAAGGAAATCTATGACCTTCGCCCACTTGCTTTAAAGTGCAGGAAGCTCTCAGATGGAGGGAAAAGCTCTTGCCTTGTAGGAGTGGTCATTTTCTCAAAATGCATTGTTTCTGCCTTATTACGAAACACCCATGAGAGAAGACAGAAGGCTAAACAAATTTGCTCTTTTGTTTTCGAATTCACCCATCAGCTGTTTACTCATTTTGCCTCTCTGAAACAGGTCTCTTGCCTTGACGGGGTACAGCAGGTCTGCAAACATACAGGTAAAAGATGCTTTGATAAATGGTATAATAGGTACATGAGAAATGTTTACAAAATGGGAGAGACTAACTCTGCATGGGTGGTTAGGGAATGCTTTCTCAAAACAGTAGGTAACATCTGCACCAGGGCTTCAAGAGTTGACAAGAAGCTTCCCAGGAAGAAGAAAGGCAGAAAAGGCATGGGCGCTGGGAAGCCTGCAGTGCTACCTGCAGTCAGGGAGTCGTGGGATTCTGGGTGTCAGAGCAGAGTGACTTTGTAACCAGAAGTCATGGAATCAACTGAGTGGATGATTATGCCAGCAAAACTGTTCACTTTACAGGAGAGGAAGCGCAGAGAAATTGCGGGGCTTGTTCCAAGGTTACACAACTCTAGGGAAGACTCACAGCCAGAACTTAGGTCTAAGCTTCTTCAAGTGTGGTAGAAGGGCTTGGTGCTAAGTATGCTAAAGCCACCTCGAGGATTCCTTGATATTTCCCTACAGCCTTACAAGGATAAACCTCAGCTTAAACTGAATCCACCTTTCTTTACAGAACATACAAGGAAAAGTCTAGTAGCTATTTGTATCCTAAATGTCCATATTTGTGCCAAACAGCTAGCCTGGTCATATTTTCAAGACTATGGGATTGAAATTTATTGCATTTTTTAAAATTCTTCTTTTTCATTGTTTGGTACTCTATATGAGAAGAAAACTGGAGCTTTCAGAACGTATTGTTATTAAAAGGTGAGGTTGATTTTTTTCTTTTTCTTTATTTAATTTAATTAATTAATTAATTTATTTATTTATTTATTTATTTATTTATTTATTTTGAGACACAGTATCACTCACTGTGTCCCCAGGCTGATTGCAGTGGTGGGACCAGCTCACTGCAGCCTCTGCCTCCTGGGTTCAAGTGATTCTCCTGCCTTGGCCTCCCAAGTAGCTGGGATTACAGGCATACGCCACCACACCCAGGTAATTTTTGTATTTTTAGTAGAGACGGAGTTTCACTCTGTTGCCCAGGCTGATCTTGAACTCCTGGCCTCAAGTGATCCACCCTCGTTGGCCTCCCAAAGTTCTGGGATTATAGGCATGAGCAACTGTGCCTGGCCAAGACTGATTTTTCATAAACAACTTTAAAAGTTGAGATAGATCTTACCCTCCTACAGCAAGTCATTCTGAAGAGCTGGATCCTTATCCCATTGATCCTTACCTAGAGGGCTTTTGAGCTCCGTCTTATGGGGCTAAGATACCTTTTTTCCAGTTCATAGTGGTGGCAGAAGGATAGGTTTCTTGTATATCCTGGTGTTATATCCAGAGCCAAGTCCAGTGAATCAGTTGGGCCATGTGGCCGCCGGTTCCTCTGTCTTTTGGGCTTCCAGAACACCCCACCATGCCTGGGTGGCACTTAGTATTTAAATCGTCTTTTCCCTATTGTGGATTCACTAGGTTGCAAAACTGTGGACATAGCACAGACTTGTTCCCGAGTGAGTGAAAAACATTAATGAAAAAACAAAAGAAACTGAGGCAATCACGACTTCTGTACATATCATGGGCAGAGTTAATCTGTGTTTTTTTCTTTTAGTGGAGTCTGTGTGTTCATTTCTAGAGTACAGTTTGGTAAATAGAAGTGACTGGCCGAGGAGTAAAAAGGGAGAGGGCTTCTCTCACTCTCATTCCAACCCCCAGGCTTTAATCTTCAGAGGAAATTGAGCCTTGGGTCCGGTGAGAAGTTTATGGAAATACTATGCTGTCCAACTTGCTTTTATAGTGAGTTAGACAGTTTTGGAATTCATGATTAGTCTGTATTTAAGTGGAATTTATGCTACCATGTATTGACATGTGTTTGTGTGATGTTCATGTGTATGTATTCGTCCACCAACTCATCTGTCTGCCTAACAGATGTTTGTTGTGCTTTCTGTGTGCCAGTTGCTCTCTCAGTCCTGGGGATACAGCTATCAAAAGGCAAAGTCAAAATCTTCATGCTGCTTACATCTAATATAAGAGAGACAAAAAAATAACATCTACACAAAGCAAAACAGGATTAGAAGCTAGAGAATTAGTGGGAATGAAGTACTGTTTTACAAAAGTAGGCCACAGAAAACCTCTCTGAGAAGGTGACATTTGAACAGACTTGAAAGAAGTGAACGAATGCCCCAGAAAATATTAGGAAACTCACAAATGCAAAGGCCTTCCCATTCATCAACCCACCTACACACCCATCCATCTACCTACCCATCCATCCTCCCATCCATCCCTCCATACATCCCTCCATCTGTCCTGCCACTCATCCCTCCATCTGTTCATCCATCCATCAGTCCAGCCAGCCAGCCAGCCTTCCATCCATCTGTTCATCCATCCATCTGTACGTCCATCCATGCATCTATCCATCTACCCATCCTTCCATCCTCCCATCGCCTTAATGGCGTATCCTCATGGTATGGCATATTGAGAGAGAATGATTATTGTTCCTTAGTAATAGTTTAGTAGAAGTTATTTTTCTTTGGTTGTCTTTTTTTTTTTTTTTTTGCTTCTAAGAAATTTTTCTTTTGGATTTTTTGTTTTGTGTTATAAGAGTGATATTTTCACTTGCAACAGATTTTTAAATTCAAGAAGCACTTAAGGATACAGGCTCAAAGGTAAGCCAAGCCAATCCCTCCTAACTTTTAAGTTCTTATTTTAAGGCTGTGGATGATACTTCATAGGGTTCTTGTGAGAAATGTGTGGGGAACACCGTAGGCACATAAGCTAATTGCAGCAACAGCAATGACACTAATGCTGCTGCTCTTGCTGCTGCTGCTGCTGCTACTACTACTACTACTACTACTACTACTACTACTACTACTTCTGCTGCTGGTGCTGCTACTACTACCGCTAGTAAATGTATCAGTGGCATCCACTTGTTTTGGAGAATGCTAGGCGCTGGGCCAGGCACTTTCCATTCTTCCTTTCTAATTTGCGACAATTCTGCAAGGCAGGTATATCCTATTCCACATGCGAGCAAACTGAGGCTTGAGATGAGGCTATGATCAATTCTTTTCCTTCCCCAAGCATTCCCATAGCTGTCTCTATGAGTTCAGTGTTAAACTGGGATGATCTGGGACTCTCTTCTCAGTCAGCAAAGGCAGAAGGAAGTGTTTTGAATTCTTCTGGCTGTGAGTGGCTGCCATCTACCTTGCTGATGCTGCTTGATTCATCACAGTAAGAGTTAATGTTTCCCAAGGGTCCTTTAGCAGTGGAGATGCTGGAAGAGTGGTACAGGGCTTTCTAAGTTACTTAACAGATTTTATGAACTGCTAATTACCTCATAAAGACATTTTATTGAGCCAGAGTGATCTGCTATTGGCACTGACTGTTTACATATCTCAGTCCTTTGGCCTGTTTCTTTTGCCCCAGGTCAGTGCATCTCCAAGAGCTGTGCTCTGTGTGCAGCAGGGAGGCTTCGGTGCAATTCTTTACCCTGCACGTGTCCAAGCCCATGTCCCTGCCCTAGTCCACCACAAGTCACCAAGTGTGGACACGGGTCTCTGTTTCTACATCTGGTAACTCCTCAACTGTCATTAGGAAAGGCAAGCAGGAGAACTATAGCCTTGGGCGTGACCTCCCAATTTGATTTGGCAAGAAACAAGAGCCTTGGCTTTCCATCTGCAAAGTGAAGGAAAGAATGGAGAAGGCAGGTGTGTGTTTGTCTAATGGACTGTTCCTCCTCCCAGCCTATGAGAAGTTTCTCCCTAAGGAGATAGAAATGACCAGAGCGGGTGATGGTATGTTTAACAAATACCTGAGAGCAAGTAGAACTCATCAGCTTCTATTTTATTTTGATTTTTCCCACTGAGTAGAATGCCTTAAATTGGAAAGTGTGGGACAAACAGGTTTACAAAGCAGCTAGAGTCCATAGTAATTAAAAAAAAAATAGTCTAGGGGGCCCTAAGGGTTCTATGATTTCTGCTTTCCATTTTCTTCAGAGCATTTGGGGATATGAGTTCATAGGTCTGTAGCCAGTTATTTATAAAAAAGCTATGCAGGACAAGGAAAGGGACATGTGCAAAGGAGGTGGCCATGATCATCATGGTTTTCATTACACTGGTAAAGATGGATTCTGAAAGTAATGGACAATTCATAAGAGAGTGTAACAACGTTCCCATCAAATATCTAGCATAGATTATGGCCGGGCACAGTGGCTCACACCGGTAATCTCAGCACTTTGGGAGGCCAACCAGGTGGATCACGTGAGGTCAGGAGTTTGAGACCAGCCTGGCCAACATGATGAAACCCCATCTCTACTAAAAATACAATAAATTAGCTTGGTGTGGTGGTGCACACCTGTAATCCCAGCTACTTGGGAGGCTGAGGCAGGAGGATCACTTGAACCCAGGAGGTGGAGGTTGCAGTGAGCCAAGATCATGCCATTGCACTTCAGCATGGGTGACAGAGCGAGAATTTGTCTCAAAAAAAAAAAAAAAAAGAAAAGAGTAGATTATTAAACAGATGGTGAGCTTTGATAGATCTCTGGAAGTTGTCATGAACTCTAAAAAAAAGCAAAGCCAAATAATGCATTACATTTTTGATAGGGTTGCTATTGTGTCAATTAAATGCTAAAGACGCGATTTCCTGGAGATATAGAACAAATTTTCTTATAATATCCTTGTGAACTTTTTAAATAACACCACATTGCTTTATTTATTGAGAGAGAAGCTTTGTGTAAGACACAGGCTAATGCCTTTACATACCTTGTCCCACATGAATCTCAAATTCGCCATTTAAAGAAGGTACCATCATTTTTTTTTGATATTGTGGATGAGCAAATAGGCTCAGAGATTTAGCAACTTGCCCAAGGTCACACAGCCAGCAGCAGCAAAGCGGAGTCTCATCCCGGTTTCTCTGTCGTCTTTACCCGTGCTTTGACCACAGCACCGCAGTGCCCTCTAAGGATGTCTATAAGCTGCACAGTTTGCTCCCAATGCATGCGTTAAAGGATTGACATTGGTCTGAAAAGACCCCTGGTGTGGAGTGCCACAAGACTGTGCCCTTTGCTTTGTGCTGTTCAACATTTTTATCCATGACCCTAATGAACACACAAAGACACACTTACCACATAAACTAAGCAGTTGGCACAGGCTGGAGGAATAGATCATGAAAACAGGACAATGCGAAATAATCTGTCACACCATGGACAGAAACCTCAACTGCCATTGCAAAGGGCACAAGTCTGCAGCTTGGTTTTTAGTTTATTTTAGTTTTCAGGTAAGGCACAGATGTGCAAGAGGAAGCTTAGGAGTAGAATTTGAGACAAGGGTGTGGACAGTTAAGAGCCTGCACTGACTCCTCTGTTCACAGCGTTCTGTTCAATCTGCACAAACCATATTGAGAATCTTCCCTAGAATATCTGCGGAGACTTAGCAGTGGGCACAAAACCCATCAATCTGCTTATGTGCTGCTGTTTATACTGGGTGCCTCTGAGCACCATGTGGGAAACAAAGCCCAGAATCCCCTGTGGAGGAAGAGAGGGCAACGCAGAGTGGGGGAGGCTGGTCAGTCGTATGTCAGGTGATTATGGTGCCAGAATGGCTGGGGGCCTTCTGGGAATTTCCACGATTCCCTTGAAGTCCCCAGCCAGGGGATGGTTGAGTCCAAATCCAAGGCCTCCAGGCCCCCATAAGCATCCTTGGGAAGCCACAGCACCAAAATCTGCCCTCCAGTCGGGCCTTGGTCTGCTGACCCCAGGAATAGCACCAGCTCCTGCCCCTCAGCATTTGCAGGACGTTCGCCACCATGCTTCACTCTGCAAAAGTATTTTTTCTACAGATGTTTATTGAACACCGACAGCATGAGACAGCCAGTGTTCTAGGCCCTGGGGATACATTTTTAATAAAATAGAAATACAGAGAGAAAAGATGAGGAGAGAAAAGACACAAATTCCAGCCCTCAGATCTGAGAGACAGTCTAACCCAGAACCCAGCCAATCCAATCGGGATTTGGGACCTAATGCAATATTCAGACAGCCCAAATATAATCGTTTTAAGCTAGAATGATCAGGACTTGGGTTTAAAAAGCAAAGTAGATTTTGTTCCACGATAAAATCACTGCTTCTGATTTTTGTGGAGAAGATACTGCAATTAGGGGTTTTTCCATTCTATTCAAAGCCAAGTGGAGAATGCCAGAAGTTTGGCATTCCCAAGAATCTTTGTAAGATCTGGAAATGAGAGTTTTGCTTTTTGCTGGCGTATCAGTTAGGAGATCTTGACATTCTTGTTTCAGATGTGTGTGTGTGTGTGTGTGTGTGTGTGTGTGTGTGTGTGTGTGTTTAAACATGAGAAAACCCCTGACCCATGGTCAAACAACCCCCAAAACTGCCAGTTGATTAGAAAAATATCCTGTTTCCTTCAGGCCGCAGAGGGCATACATTTAAGTAAATACTTTAATTAAATTACATCCTGTTGCCAAGTAATTTCTTAAAAGAGAGGCGGTAAATGGAATCTCTTCTGGGAAAGTTTGCTGTAATTACTGGATGGCTTTCTTCGGGAGAAAAATGTTTATTTAAATACTCCGCAGCCTCTTGTACTTCCATGCCAGGTCTCTGACCCTGGGGGAAAGAAAGGAAACTTGTTCACTTCCAGAGGTTGCCAAATTTAGGATTTGTCCCTGGCGATGGGAACAGCTATCAGGGATTGTTTTGCCTTCCCAGCCAGGCTCCTGCCCTGGAGTGTGCATGAGCGGCAGGACCCCTTTGGGGATTAAAGATGTTTGCACTGGACCAAAACAGAGACTATTCCCAGGCTTCGTAGGTAGCCATATATAAACTCTCCATTTTGCATCTTTTACCTACATAAACGTAGTCAGTGCCTGGGCAAAGACCCATGTGAACATTTGTTTTTGAAAAAATGTTTGTTTTCTCATAAAGAAATACATATTCTCTGTAGAAAATTTGGAAACACAATAAAGGCCAAGCAGGAAAATAAGCATAATTCATTTTCCTACAACCCAGGGATAAAGTACATTTTCGACTGTTTTTTTTTCCCCCTCCTTGTATTTTTTTTCCCAAACACATACATGTAGTTGAGCTGACACAGTGTAAATGAATTATTTCATAGGATTTTGTTAAAAGGAAAGGAGAATGGCCTCTGGCCCCAGGAGCTGGGCTCCCAATGCAGCTGAGGCGTGTTCACTTGCCTTCATACATTTTTAATAGAACTCTTCCGTCTCATGTTATGAGAGGTAAAAGATCTATGATTCAATCAGGCACCTTCTTGGCTCAGGTGAAGAGTCTGTGAACCAAAAGGCCACAGGTCAATTACCTCGGAACTGCTAAGAATTGCAGCCGGCAGCTCAGTCTGGCTTCCACAGTTGCATTATTACTCTAATAAAATGTCCTCGGCTACATTTTTGTAACAGTTGGTGATAGGAGTCCCAAAGGGGATTGGGCATTTATCTTGAACACAGGCTCTGCCCACGTGCCTACCAGATAGCCAAGTTTGCCTTAATGACGTTCCCTTGAATAATTGAACGCCATCCTCCTGTTGATTCTTTCTGTGTATTTTATCCCACAAAATGCCCCAAAGGGTTAGTTAGTTTTCAAAAGCTACATGTTAGACATAGTTTGGTCTTTTTTTACCCTCCTTTCGTGGCCTTGAGATTATGAATTGATGCTTTCCTTAGCGGAATACCAAGAGAAAAGACCTTTACAAAGTAAGAAAATTTCATCCTGGGAATCCATAGTGGACACTTCCTGCTTTGGGGAGAGCCTCTGGCAGAAGCTTTGCAGTGGGGAAGGATGGTGGTGGGATGGCACAGGCCTGTATGATTACATCGCATGCTAGAGCTGCAGTCAGTAACACAGCCACTACTGTGCCATCTAAGACAGATTAAAAACCTGGTGTCTTTTCTGCTGGTTGAACTCTGGAAACTTGACATGAACTTTGAAGAACTCTGCCCTAAATCCAGCTACTGGAGGGATAAAATACTTGGGACACAGTAGATCTAAAAGAGTCTTCAGGTCATCTTTTCTTGGACCTCGGATTTACAGATGAGGAAACTGAGGCTCTTCGAGGGTTGAGCAGCATGCTGTAGGTCTCGCCCCACCATGGCAGAGAGGAGAGTGGTGCCCACCTCTCCGTAGCCCAAGCCATGCCTTGCCTATGCTTCCTGGTACCTCTTAGTGCTTGCATTCTAAGTACGCTATCAAGTACACTACTGAATTATGTGCTGAGATGGGTACCATGGAAACGAGAGATGCCCACCATTGACTCAGCAGTTGGATTACCTGAAAAACAGATGCTAACCTATGGAGTTCCCATTTTGTTGTTAACTGGAATGTGTGTGCTGTAGAATTACATAAATGCACCTGTAGCTGCAGCAGCCAACCATCTGGCATCTTGTCTGGGCTTGGGCCGCACCCTGTGAGGGAGGGAGCGGGGGAGGGAGGGGAGGATGTTTCATCAATGTTGCCAATGTCTGCTATGCTTTTAAAGAAATGTTCTGCACGCATTTCTGGTATCTGCTTAGGCTTTATTTAGTGGTTCTAGGGCCCCAAAGGAAAGCCAGGGGCAAGGAAGAGAAAAGACAAAAGACATCTATAGAGCCTTGAATGAGAAAAAAATTAAAGGAGTTGAACAGGAGGAGTTTTTTCAAAGACATGATTCAGTAGAAAAACAATAGCAGTATAAAAAGAGTTTGAAAAGCATGAGGAGAAAGAAAGAGTGTTAATAATGTTAACCTTTCGGAACTTATCCAGTGCACAGCAGGAATGGGAGCCTGTTTTGTTTGGTTAAAAACATCCACCTGACAGTAAAGACTTCCCAAAAGCCCAAATAAGAGGACTGAGTTTGCAGCTCAATTGCTCCGCTAATAACTCCTCATGCTCCTTAGGGCTGCAAAGGTTTTGGGAGCATCATTTCATGGATCGCTGACCTTGACTGTCTTCCTCTTGGGAATTTCACTGTATACTCTGTAAAGTGTGGTATGTCTGAGGTCAGTGCCTAGGGATGCCTTCGTCACCTTCACTCCTGGGAGGGGCATAGAGCTGGCCAAGGGCACAGTGTTTTGTGGGTACATAGTAGGTATATATATTTATGGGGTACATGAGATATTTTGAAACAGGCGTACAATGCATAATAATCACATCAGGGTCAACAGGGCATCCATCACCTCAAGCATTTATCCTTTTGACTGTAGTTGCCTTGTTGAAGAGCACAATCTTTTGAGCAAGACTGAGCGTTTCTTCATGGACTGTGCCACTCGCTAGCTCTGTGATACTGGCCAAGTGGGCAGGAATTTTCGAGCCCCAGTAGGTATCTGTAAATGGAGGCCAGTTCTGTCCACTCCCAGGATTGGCATGGGGACTGAGGCCCAAGCCGTCCATGCATGGTTGTCATTGTTGGTAGCGGTACTCAGTCTGCCCTCACTCTTGGACCATTGCGCGTGTGTTTTTCACTTAGTGTCGGGTCTCTGCTGTCGCAATGTTTGGACAAGACAGGGGGCCAGAATGAGTTCTCTAAGAAAAGGCTGGCGTTAAATGTTGTCCAGTATTTTCTCAAGCCCAGAGGGTCATCCCATGTGCAGGCGTGTGGCAGAGGGAGAAGGAGGGAGCAGTGGGGCCAGGTGTGAGGAGAACTGAACTCTCCCTGGGAGCAATCTAGGAATGCCTCCTTGAGGATGCAGAACCGCAGAGTGCCTCAAGGAAAACGAAGACTTCAACACGGTGTTCTAGGTGGAGGCAATGGCTGCAGGGAAGGCTGAGAGGCTAAGTGTATAGGGTAATTACCAGTCTAGGGCTGTGCTATGTTTTCATTACCATAGAGTCAGTGCAGGTGTGGTGAGGGTGTGTGTAGTTGGTGATGAAGCTGGAAGGGAGGGATTTTGGATAAGGCTGTGAATTTTCAGGTTTTACTCTGCATGTAATGGACAAACTGGGTGAAAGCTTTGGGTAGCGGGGCTGCTCTGGGTTTTGGCAGAAAGCCCTGGGTGCGGTGACTGGGTAGGTTGGAGTGGGCAGCATCTTGCAGGTGCAGAGGTCCCCGTCGAAAGCGGTTGCAATGCTCCTGGCAAAATTTGGGGAAAGTGGGCCAAGTTGGAGATGTGGTGAGGAGACAGCTTTGAGGAGCATCACGGAAGCAGTACTAAAAAGATCTGGAGCATAGTTGGATTGCCCTTATAAGGGACAGAGAGGAGATAACAATTACTCTGAAATTTCAAGTCCGTACAGCTGGCAGCTGTGATAGAAAGTCAGGATGGAAAAAGTGGGGTGGGGCGGGGTGAGAGAAAACAAGTCGCGTTTGGACACCTTGATTTTGAGGCATCAGGGGAAGTCCATGTCAGTGAATTTAGCTGGTAGTGTGGAATGTGGGTTTAGCACTTAGAGCGTGGATCAGAGCAAGGTATGTACAGGAAACTTTGTGATGCTATCTTATTTATGTAGAATTTTAGAATTTACCAAAGAATCTCACATATTAAAAAAAAGAAATAACTCCATGGATGGGGCATTGTTTTTCCATTCTGGGATGAGGAAACTGAGGCCATGCCTACATAAATGTCTTGACTAGAAAATAGTCAAGTTGAAGGAGATTTCTGAGCATATTGTTCCAGCACCGGAAAGTGTGGAAATGGACACTGATGTCCTCTTAGTATTTCTGCCCTTTGGAGAGACTTCCTGCAACCCTCCCCTCCCCCAGGAGCAGGGTGACTTCCTCCTCCAGCATTCTCCCTCCACCTCTGTTCCCCTTAGTGGAGAAGTAACCATGTTCACGCTTGGGCAGCCAGATGGACACGTCGTGGAGTGAAAACCTAAAGAGAGCTAAATGCCGAGACGGTGGGCAAATGAGAACGAGGGAGGAGCAGAGGGTGACTTCCAGCTGGGACTGGCATGTGCTGGTTCAGCCCGAGCTTCCACAGCATGCCACCTGCTAGCTTAAGAGCTGTGCATACAGCAGCAAACAGAATAGAGAAAAATCCCTTCCCAGTCAGATTACATATTCTAGTGAGGGAGAGAGACAGTAAACAATATAAGCAGAGTAGGTGGTGGCTCGCTGGTGGCAAAAAAGACAGGGGATAGGAGTGTTGGGAGGAGTACAGTTTTAGTGTCAGAGAGGCAGGTCTTACTGAGGTTTTGGCATGTGTGTAAAGACATCAAGGGAGTGATGGACAAGCCGGGAGGTTATCTGGAGGAAAACCATTCCAGACAGGACAGCGAGGGCTGAGGCTTATTAGGGCTAGAGCAGGCTGGCCCTGATGAGCTGGGAGCAGGCCCATGGCTGGGACCCAGTGAGGGAGGGGGAGGAGCAGAACGAATGGGGGCACCATGGTAGATCATGTGGAGTCTTGGTGACCATTGGGCTGATCTTAGCTTTTATGCAGAAGGACCTGGGAAGCCATTGCAGGGTGCTGGGCAGAGAGGTGACACGATCTGACAACTCCTGGGTGCTCTGTGGAGAGTGGACTGTGGAAGAGTAAGGAGGAAAGTGGGGGCTGTATGCAGGCATCCAGGAGAGGGAATCTGGGGACTTGGAGCCGGGGATAGCACGGATGCCTCCTAAAGAAAGCAACGGCAGAATGTTCAGATGGATTCGATCTGGAGAAGGGGAAGAGGCCAGAAGTCCAGCATGGCCTGAGTAACTGACTAGGTGAGGCTGCCAATGGATGGGGAGGGCTCAGAGAGAGCAGGCTGGGGTGGGGGTCCTGAGTTTGTGTTTGGATGTGCTGTGCTAGAGATACTGCTGGAACATCCAAGTGGAGATGCTGAGTGTGCCTAGAAGTCAAGGGGATGTGAGTTTGGGAGTCATCGGGATACAGATGGTACTTAACACTGCGAGGCTGGGTGAGATGGTTTGGGGCATGGATGTAAGAAAGAGGGGGCCTGCAGCAACTCCCTTGTTGAGCAATCAGAAGAGGAAGACCTGGCTCAGAGACCAAAGGAAGCATCCAGGGTGGGCAGGACCAGGTGGAAACCCTGCAGCCACAGGAAGAAAGTATTTCCAGGAGGAAGAGAGACCAACTGCGTCCCCAAAGTAGAGGATGGATCAGGTCAGGTGACAGCGACCATTGGGTTCACCCACTTTCATGCCTGAGGTGGCCACGTTCCCGTGTCCCCTCCAGTGGTGACATGTGGCCATTGGAACTGTCAATGAGACATTGTCTGGCCCTTTGGCCAGTGAGAATAATGCTTCCATGTATCAGTTCTGTCCCTGCTTTAGTACTGATAGCTCTAACTGTTATTCACTGATTTCCTGTTTAACCTGTCAAGTGATCTACATCTACCCCCTCATTTCATCCTCACCGTGGCACTGTAAGGTTACCACAGTTTGCATCTGAGGGAACTGAGGTTTGGAAAGATTCAATGGCTTGTCCAGGGTCATAGTTAAAGAGGCAGGGCAGGATGGAGAATCCAGGACAATGAAGCTCCCAGGTACATGGGTTTTTGAATGGTGGGCCGTTACTCCAGTAGCCCGGAAAACTCCAGGGCTCTTTCTCCCATACCGGCCATGTATGGGGTCAGCCTTCTATTTTTCCAGGTGGCCTCATGAGTTCCCTGGAGACCCTTAGATGAATTTGTAGAGCAGGTTGGTAATGACCCCAAATCAAAATTGCTCTGTGCTGTATATGTTATGTCAATAGCAGCGCAAAGATAAACTTTGCCAGTGGGAAGCATCATGATTTTGCTTTTTCCTTTGTCCAAACTATGTTTGCTGAAAATCCCTGTCATATGGCCCAGAGGAATATAGAAACCCAGATCTGTTTAAATAAATAATATATAAACTCATGGAAATATGCACACAGAGGACTATTAATTCTAAGAAGACTCTTAGGCAGATAGAGTGACCTAAGAGGACCAGGAACCAGGCTGCGGGCTGCCTGGTTTTACTTCCTGTTGCCCCCTTGCTGCCAAGATGAGTCTAGCTCCTTCCAGCCTTTGGGAGCTCACCACAGCAGAGTTTAGAGAGGGAGGACAAAGCTCACATAATTGCAGCCGTGAAGTGGCTTCTAATACCCATGGAGCCCCAGACCTTTGGGACCTGTCCTTTGCAGAGGCTTGTCCCTGAGAAGTCCCTGAGAGTGTGAATATCCCCCAGTCTCCATCCAGTGTTACTTCCCAGCCCAGAAGAGGCACTGTTTCCTCTCCTGGCATCGGTGTGCAGCTCAGTGCTGTTGGCAGAGCCCATGACTTATAATGCCTGGTGGTAGGGAAAAGACAGAAGTTTTGGGTGGTACCACAATTTGGATCCCTGGAGGCTGATCCCATCCTGAGCTAACTGGCAAGGAAGGGGTTTCATGCACTACCTAGTGTAGACTCTAGTGTCAGCCAGATGTGCCCACAACCTGTTTCTGCCAAAACACTGCCTCTTCCAGTATAACTGGAGCGTGGCCACTGCCCAGGGCTTGGACCAACACCACCAAGCCACTCTCCAACTGCAGAACCTCCCAAGGCCATGTTGAAATTAGAGGAAGACGCCCCATCTGTTTTCTACATTTCTCCTGCGTGTCTGACAATCCTTCTAGCCAGCTGGATTTCGTGAAACCCAAAGTGGATCTTGCCTGGAGCACATTCTCTTCTAATTTTTAAAGCCAGTCTGAGAGTTTGTTCTGGAAGATGTAATATGTGTGGTTCTTTTGCCAGCCTATTATTGAAGAAGAGTTGTTTAGTATCTGAAAAACCTTCTGAGGTTTTCTTTTTTCTTTTCTATCTGTGTTTGAGTTTTTCTTCTCTCACTGAAAATTCCACTTTGCCAAGAATTAAGGGACTCTAGCTCCTGGGAGCTGCCTTTAGGTTTAAACACTGACAGCTCTGCGTCCTGCCAACCTGGGCAGAGGTGTTACTTAACCCAGCCTCTTTACACAACTTGATAGGGAGCTGTTTACCTCCTTCAAAGCCACAGTATTTCTTTTATCAAAAAAAAATCTTGTTTCCATTACCACTCCTTGGTCCTGAGTTCTGGCTTTGCTGCTATCCAATTAAACTTGCCTTCCTGGGCTGCAGCTTCATCCACTTCAAAAGGACCAACTGAGGTGTCTCCAAGACTTCTTCCAGCCCTGAAGTCTTGTGACTCTGCAGGTTCTTAACTTCTCACCTTGTACTATGCTGGGAAGCACCCAAATCTCATGGCAATTACATTTTTCCTTCAACAGACCATTAGAATGTGACCTCTGTGAAGACAACAGAAATGGAGGAGGCAGCCCATGGGGATCTTCTGAAGCTATTTTGGTTAACTTTGACTTGGAAGTCCTGGTTCCAGGTTCTCCTGTTTCCTGGGACCAGCTCCAGAGGTTCATTATTTTTGTAAATAATAAATGAATGCATACTAGGGACTTAGGCACTGTTTTGAGTACTGAGTATACAGAAGCAAATAAAGCCAAATACCCTGTCCTCACAAGAGCAATATGCAATATGGTAACATCATGCTGTGGGATGGTCAGTTGTATTCTGTCAGCCCCCAACAGCTTTGATTCTCCATAATTAGTTTCTCTTGCTTACAATCATCATCTTTAAGATCCACAGTCATTTTTACCTACATAGTATTTTGTAACAATGTTCATGGCAAATGATATGTTTTACTGCCAGACAAGACTGCCTTTTCTTCCTGGCTTGTCTTGGAGGATTCATGCATTCTTCATTAAACCCTCCAACCAGCTCTCTGTGTGAAGATAGGAACCTGATGCTCAGAGAATAATGCGTGGTGACATTTCAAAGAAATGGTCAAACTAGCTATCCAACCCAGATCCCTGACTCTAAATCTAGGTTTCTTTTAATGAAAATCCCAGTGCAGAATGAAGTCATGTGTCCATACAACAGGGAGTCAGCTTCTAGAATGCTAAAACTAGAACTTTTTTCATGGGTCCTATTTATCAGCCTCAAACTCCACCCCCAGCATCAGTTAAATTCCTGACAGATTTCTAAAATGGTCTTTGCATTTCTATAACACCAGGTTTGCGTTACAAAAAACCATGTTTTCACTTTATTCTCATTCATTCTTACTCTCATTGTCAAGCCAACTGTGTAATCCTTTGAAAGACATAGCCCAAGACTTGAAGTTATCTACAGATTACATTGCCTAGATCCAGCAGCTCTTTCAAGGACTAAAATATTAGCAGGCTTCCTTCCCTTCAGCTGGTTTTTAGTTTTTTACCCGCAGCTTACCATAGCAGCTTAGTGGTGAGCATTCTTGCAAGGTCGTGACTTTAACACCATCACCTGGGTCTCTGTTTTATGACAAGGTGGTCTGTCCTTATCCATGGCCACTAGAGCCCCAGGTAATGAGAAGAGCAGTTAATCTCACATGTGTAGTAATGGGACCTAAATGCCTACTGTGCTCCTTACTAAAATTATTTGAAGGTGACCAAGAACCTCCCATGAAGGTCACAGAAGAGCAGAGTGTCCTGGAGCTGAGAGACATGTGTTCAGGGGCTTGTTTCTCTAAGGAAGCAGTAGAGAATGTGAATGGATGTGCTACCTCATCTCTCCTGATCCTGTGTCCTCATGTCTAAAATGGAGATAATGATCCCAGTCTGAACAACCTTGCTGGTTGGCCAGGAGAAACTATATGAGCTAATAATGTGTGTAAAGGTACTAGGTAAATTACAAAGTTCTGTACCAATGTGAGATCATTATTTGTCTTCTATAAACATAAAAAGTAATTTTCGAAGAGGGAAATGCATGGGAATATAGAAATAGCTGGCTGTTTTAAAGGACGCACACAAAAGTCTCAGGATACAAAATCAGTGTGCAAAAATCACAAGCATTCCTATACACCAGCAATAGACAAGCAGAGAGCCAAGTCATGAATGAACCCCCATTCACAATTGCTACAAAGAGAATAAAATAGCTAGGAATACAGCTAACAAGGGATGTGAAAAACCTTTCAAGGGGAACTACAAAACGCTGCTCAAGAAAAGAAGAGAGGACACAAATAAATGGAAAAACATTCCATCCTCATGGATAAGAAGAATCAATATTGTGAAAATGGCCATACTGCCCAAAGTAATTTATAGATTCAATGCTATTCCCATCAAAGTACCATTGATATTCTTCATAGAATTCGAAAAAACTACTTTAAATTTTATGTGGAACCAAAAAAGAACCCATATAGCCAAGACCATACTAAGCAAAAAGAACAAAGCTGGAGACATCATACTACCAGACTTCAAACTGTACTACAAGGCTACAGTAACCAAAACAGCATGATAGTGGTACCAAAAAAGACACATAGACCAATGGAACAGAACAGAGACCTCGGAAATAACAGCACACATCTACAGCCATCTGATCTTCGAGAAAGGGGACAAAAGCAATGGGGAAAGGATTCTTTATTTAATAAATGGTACTGGGAAGACTGGCTAGCCATATGCAGAAAACTGAAACTGGGCCAGGCGCAGTGGCTCACGCCTGTAATCCCAGCACTTTGGGAGGCTGAGGTGGGTGGATCACAAGGTCAGAAGATCAAGACCATCCTGGCTAACATGGTGAAACCCCATCTCTACTAAAAATACAAAAAATTAGCGGGGTGAGGTGGCGGGCACCTGTAGTCCCAGCTACTCAGGAGGCTGAGGCAGGAGAATGGCGTGAGCCCAGGAGGCGGAGCTTGCAGTGAGCCGAGATCGCGCCACTACTGCATTCCAGCCTGGGCGACAGAGCGAGACTCTGTCTCAAAAAAAAAAAAAAAAAAAACTGAAACGACCCCTTCCTCCTCAAGATGGATTAAAGACTTAAATGTAAAACCCAAAACCAGAAAAACCCTAGAAGAAAACCTAGGCGATAGGCGATACGATTAAGGACATAAGCTTGGGCAAAGACTTCATGACAAAAATGCCAAAAGCAATTACAACAAAACCCAGAATTGACAAATGGGATCTAATTAAACTAAAGAGCTTCTGCACAGCAAAAGAAGCTATCATCAGAGTAAACAGGGAGCCTACAGAATGGGAGAAAATTTTTGCTATCTACCCATCTGACAAAGATCTAATATCCAGAATCTACAAGGAACTTAAATTTACAAGAAAACAACCCCATCAAAAAGTGGCCAAAGGATATGAACAGACACTTCTCAAAAGAAGACATTTACGTGACTATCGAACATATGAAGAAAAGCTCCATATCACTGATCATTAGAGAAATGCAAAACAAAACGACAGTGAGGTACTATCTTGCACCAGTCAGAATGGTGATTATTAAAAGGTCAAGAAACAACAGATGCTGGTGAGGCTGTGGAGAAATAGGAACACTTTTACACTGTTGGTGGGATTGTAAATTAGTTCAACCATATGGAAGACAGTGTGGCGATTCCTCAAGGTTCTAGAACCAGAAAATACCACTTGACCCAGCAATCCCATTACTGGATATAAACCCAAAGGAATGTAAATCTTTCTACTATAAAGACACATGCACATGTGTGTTTATTGCAGCACGATTTACAATAGCTAAGACATGGAACCAAGCCAAATGCCCATAAATGATAGACTGGATAAAGAAAATGTGGTACATATACACCATGGAATATTATACAGCCATAACAAGGAATGAGATCATGTCCTTTGTAGGGACATGGATGGAGCTAGAAGCCATCATCCTCAGCAAACTAACACAGGAACAGAAAACCAAACACCGCATGTTCTCACTCATAAGTGGGAGTTGAACAATGAGAACACATGACACAGGGAGGGGAACAACACACACCAGGGCCAGTTGGAGGCTGCGGGGCAAGGGGAGGGAAAGCATTAGGACAAATATTTAATGCATGGGGGCTTAAAACCTAGATGATGGGTTGATAGGTGAAGCAAACCACCATGGCACATGTATACCTATGTAACAAACCTGCACATTCTACACTTGTATCCCAGAACATAAAGTAAAAAATTTAAAAAATAAAGGACACATGCAATTTTGACACCCAGCTTCATTAATACTAATTTTGCATCTGTCACCTTAATCTTTTCAAGAGAGCCAAATATTAGGGAAATTTGGAATGTCTATTCAAAAGCATGCAAACAGATCAGTTATTTGAATATTTCAGGTTCCATTCAGATGTTGGTTTTCATGCCAGGCCAGTGAATTTTGGAGATCCTGATTTCTAATGGGCATTTGAATCTGTTGTGCCCAGAGATATCCCAGGGTGAAATGAGAGCAATCACGTTATCTTCCCCAAGTTCCTGGCCCAGGAAATGGGCAGTGGCCAAAGGCAGATGATGCAACTATAAACCCATCCACATTCCAAGAGCAGCGTCCTGCCATGACACTGGTGCCCTCCTCTCCTAAGAACGTGCTTGGTGCTCTGCCTGTGCAATTTTGAGGAGCAAGTGGCATATACCTGGACAATACTACCAGCCTCTCCCACTGCCTGTGACATAGTAGGCCACCTAGGGATATTAGGGTGGTTAAGGCTGATAATGTCAGGTGGGGTGGTTCTGAAGGAGAACAGAATGGTCCTCAGCCTTCTTTAATTACTGTCCTTTGACTGTGGGTTTAAAACATCAAAAGCATCTATGGAGCTGTTTAAAATGACCATTTTCAGATGTAACATGTAGAAATTCAAGTTGACTTAGTCTGGGATCTGGGCCTAGGAGTCAGCATTTTGATGATACTAAGATCAATTCAGTTTGAGCAATCCTAGACCTCTGGGCATGTGTCCTCACTCCTCCCGACATTCTGTGTGGCCTGGACCCATCTGACCTCAGACTTTCTGCCTCCTTCGTGATGCCCATCTCATGGGGTTGCTATGAGCATTAAATTGAATGTGGTGCTTTTGTAGATAGTGTCTAGTCTACAGGAAGCCTCAATATGCCCGGCCCCCTTCCCTTATAACAACCCTGGACAGGAAGAAGAACTGGATTTATTTCAGCTTTCCTAAGATGAATGGCAGTGCTTTGTTCCTCCTAACCCTTTTGTGTGGGTGTAATACAGGTATGTTTCCATCAATCAACAGGTATTTATCCAGGGCAGACATCTAGCAGAACAGGCATTGCAGGGGCAGGGAGGGAGACACAGAAGATTCATATTTCCGAGCACAATAGACTAGAAGCCCTTTTTTGGGAGGTGAGACTTCAGCGCATGAATCAAATGGTTGCCAAATGGGCAGAACTTTTAAGAAATCAGCTAATACACAGCAGAAGACTAAGTTGTGCAATTTTTTTGCATGCTGTGAATTCAGAGAACAGGGAAAGCAATGGTAGACTATGCCGGCCAATGGAGTCTCGAATGAACTATGTGGTCTTTTCAACCCGTACGTTTTAAATGCAGATGGAGATGTCAGGTTTCACTGAATGTATGTGCATATATGTGTAATTCAAATCATAGTTACAGAATCTAAGGGCTCTTCCACCTATTTAGAGCCTGCCCCATCCTCCCCATCCTTCCTACATGTCAGCTGACATTAGAAATCGGAACTGCAGAGGTCCAAGGAGACGAAACACCATCTTAGGTACAGAAAGGAATTCAGAATTAGAAGCACATAAACACAGAGGATAAATGTAATGACATTTAAATATTTAATTTTAATATTTTAGCCAATCTGTACGCTGTAGATTTCTAGCTTAATGATGTTTATCACATTCTAATCATGTAATTGGAGGGTTGGCAGGAAGTGTGGTGGGTGCGGGGTGTTATTTAATTTAATGGCCATGAGGCTTAGCTTCAAACCAAATAATGAGCAGAATGCACCTTCCAAAGAGTGGGTGGAAGCAGGCAAGAGGTCTGAGAGGTCTCAGAAGAGCCCCACGTGACTCTGGGGTTCTTTAATGGCGCTGTCTACGTTCTCGCCCTGTCCTCTCTCAGCCAGATGGTTTCAGTAGTTGGTGCTGTTTTCCATCTACAGCTAGCTATTCTCATCTTTCCTTGAGTAAACACTTTTACTCTTTCTTTTTACTGCTACCATTTAACATTCACACAGTGTCAGAAATGTGCCAGGCAGAGGCTGTGCAAACCTACTCAGATCATCTTGCCTAGCGAACTTAAAATTAATTTTAAAAGGGAAAAGAGGTTGACTGTTGCAGACAAAAGTGGAGGATGACTTAAGGGATCAGCTGTGACTATTTTATTATGCCATCTAGAAAATGATTTTGAGGGGATCCACACGGTTGGGCCAATTGATGTAGAAATGAGGCTATCTGTCTGCCTAGCTTATTCATCTACCTGCTGAACACTTAAGAGCATTGTGACAGGCCCTACACCGGGCACTGGGAAATTACAGAGTCACCTGATTTGGAGGAACACACTGGAAAACCCAGCATTGCCCACGTCCTACAAAGCACAGAGAAATGGGCCATTGACTGTAACATGGAGGTGGAGGTCTGAGAAGGTGCGACTTTAATGTGCCTCAAAGAGTGGGTAGGTGTTCACCAGATAGCTGAGGGAGGAGGGCAGCCTTTCCATGCAAAGAAGATAGTGTATGCTAAGATGTGAAAATATAGGAAAGTGAAAGCACAAGGCACACTGAGAAATCAGCAAGCATAGGACAGGCCTAGGAGAAGTAAAAAGTTGATGTCGTGTTTTGGGAATGGTTTCCATCCCTAGGGTGTCAGGTGATCTTTTAGGCCATAGGAAGTCATCAGCAGGTTTTAAGATGTGTATTTTAGAGGGATGACTCAAGTGGCCACAGAATCATTAGAAGATAAGAGAGAGATTGTAGAAACAAGATGACTAGGATGGGCTCTTCTGTTCTGGGGTAATTGTCACTATTTTGGTGACCTACCTTTGTGCATTTGTCACAGACATGGCTGTTTGATGTGCCAAGAGTCATTTGACCCAGTTGTTTGAGCTGCGATGTTAGTAGTTGGCCAACCACTAACTGTGTTTGCTTTCCATGGATGCCAGTTGACCTTATTCCTTGACCAGAGCGAGCCTCCTAGACCTGGCTAAGCCCCAAAGGTAGGTGGGTGGGAGGAAGTGTTTGGACCTGTTTTACCCACAAAACTGAGGTAGAGTACAGATATCATGGACAGCGTTGCCCGTGGTATTATAGATATTCTGTCTCTTTAATTGCAAGCCACGAAAACAAACAGGGGCCAAACATCCAGTGAGAATTAAACATCACACAGTGCAGATGCTCTTGCTCTGCCTGTATAATCAGAGGAAGCAGGCCCCAGATGTGAGGACTGCCAGCCCCTCACTGGCCCTGGCAGGCTGTGAAGGTCCGTTCCACTGTGTGAGAAGCATCCTTGAGTCATCCAGTCCAGTCCAACCCCAACGCCTAAACATGCTTTGACACCTTTTTGTTCAGGACTGCCCACATTTGAATGGCAGCTTTTCAATTGGCTCCATACATAGAAAAGTTTTATTTCATTTGTATTCTTTTCTTAGCTGAAGTTCCCACCAGGTTCCTGGTTCACATTTTTCAATCCACTGCATCTCATCCATTTTCTTTATTTCCACATAATGACAACCACTTTCATAGATTGCGTGTCAACAGTCTTGGGTGTTTTACATGAGTTAATTCATTCAGTTCTTACTCAGAACCCCGAGAGGTCAAAATTATAACCCTCCTTGTAGAGATCGGTCCAGGGGAACTCAGAGAAGCTTAAGCACCTGTTTGTGCCTCCTTCCTCCTGTTTCTCCCCAGTCGGTTTTTTTCATCCCCTTGGGAGTCTGCTTCCTTTGTGCTTTCAACACGTTCTGCATGCTTCTGTTGCTTCTGCTTCCCCTGTCTGAAAAGGAACTTTTCTCTAGACCCAGCTACTCCTTCCAGCTTCAGCCTGGTTCTCTCCTACTCTTGCTGTAACTGTATCTGGCAGCTTCATAGACCGTTATATGAATTCTTAGGATCCAGAGTCAGCCCCACCAGTGACCTCTGCCTCATCTCCACCATGACCCTCCCGGGGACACTCTCCTGCCTTGGCTTCTGGGAGGGAGGGCAGGTCTGGCTTCCCTCCTATCTCAGTGCCCACTGTTTTATCCCTCTCTGGGTCTGCTCTTCCTCTCCAGTCCTTGAATGATGTGTACCTCCTGAAACGAACTTCACGAACCCCTGTTCCTCTCTCTGTCTCTGGGAACTCATCTCTTATCCTGTTCATACAGGCCCCAGCTACAGGCACATTCTGTCTGCTAGATCACTAGATAAAATCTCTTCCCATTGTGGGTTTCAGTGACAGCCCTGCCACATCCTCATTCTCTCAGGCAAGCAAACAAGAGGCACCTTTAGCTCCCTTCTCCCAGCCTTTCCCTTCATACCCAAGTGGACAGGAAGTCTTTCTGGATCTTCATCCCTGGAGGCATCCACACTCTGGAGCTCCTTCCTCTAGATCCCATCACGGTCAGGGCCCCTCATCTTCCTCCTCCTAGATCCCTTTGTCTTCAGGTCATCCTGTGCTCGGAGACTGAGGCAGCCCACAGAATTGCTCTTCTTAAGTCATCACCTGCCTAGGAAGCTGCAGTGGCTCCTTTGCCAACTGTTACATCAAGTCCAGCCTGTCTGATGCTCTAGCTTCTGCCCAAAGTGCCACCCGATCTGTCCATTGATTCCTCTTTCCCTTGACTCCTGGCTTGCTCTCTGGCTTCCAACAAGCAGATCTTCTAAGGTTGTCCCCCATCCCTTCGCAACACCTGCTGTGTGGTTCCATCTGCTTCCCCTTGGCCTGAACACCCTCTTAGCATCCTTCTATCTCTCACCTCCAGCCATCCTCTGAGCCTTGGCTTATATCCTGCTCCCTCTTACTTCTGAAATTAATAATGAATAGATGTTGGCTATAATCCCAGCACTTTGGAAGACGGAGACAGGTGGATCATGAGGTCAGGAGATTGAGACCATCCTGGCTAACATGGTGAAACCCCATTTCTACTAAAAATACAAAAAGTTAGCCAGGCGTGGTGGCATGCACCTGTAGTCCCAGCTACTCAGGAGGCTGAGGCAGGAGAATCACTTGAACCCAGTAAGCAGAGATTGCAGTGAG
This sequence comes from Macaca fascicularis, assembly GCF_037993035.2. Taxonomy (NCBI): domain Eukaryota; kingdom Metazoa; phylum Chordata; class Mammalia; order Primates; family Cercopithecidae; genus Macaca; species Macaca fascicularis. The sequence goes on from NC_088381.1 coordinate 76,793,830, forward strand.
CTGAGATCGCACCATTGCACTCCAGCCTGGGTGGCAGGGCAAGACTCCATCTCAAAAAAAAAAAAAAAAAAAAAAAGAAAAGAAGAAAAAAAAAATGTTGTTTCTTAGAGTAACACATACTCATTGTAAAATGTTTTAAGGAATAGAAAAGCATACACAAGAGATAAAAGTCACTTATAATTCTGCCACCCAGAAATTACCATTATAATGTATATGTATCCTTCAAAGAAATAAATGTGCATGCATATATAGGGTAATATTATTTTTATATAACTGAACTATGCTATTTATATATCTTCTCTAACCACTATAATATGAAATTTTTCCTATCCCACTAATTTGTCTTTAAATAGCATTTTTAATAGCTGTATAATAGGCTATCATACGGATGTGCAATTGATTTATTTAGCCAGTCTTCTACTCTAGGTCATTTTGTGGCTTCCAGCTTTTCAGAATTATAAATAACAAAAGTCCCTATTTCCTATCTCTAGTCATTTGTTTTAGACATTATATGATTTAGCATTTTTTGTAATGCAAAGGCAAGGTACATTTATTGAGCTACTGCTGAGTGCCAGCATCTATACTCAGTACTTCCCTTCCTCACATAAGCCTTCAGAGCCTCCTTGCCAAGTAGATATTATCAACATCTCAAGTCACTTGGCTTCAGTCACCCAGTTGCTAGGATACAAGGTTCAGATTTGGCTCAGCCTTTGATCCCAAGTCCAACCCGCATCGCTCTGTCCTCTTGTGATGGCATTGACAGTACACCGGTGCGCATCTGTGGGCAAGCTCTAAGTGTTAATGAAGGGAAGGGAGGGTTTCATTTATTTTATTACCATTTTCCAACTGGGTTATAAGATCCTCCTAGGTGTCTGATGTATACATTAGGGTTCATCTTAGACCTAATCAGAGCTGGAAGGGATTTTCTCATTTTATAAGTTAAGAAACTAAGAGGTTTAAGAAGTATCTGGTGTCAGGTTGTAAACTGTATTGGATAGCCTACAGTGGACACATAAAAACATCTTTAAAAAATTATTGCCATCTGGGCATGGTGGCTCACACCTGTAATACCAGTACTTTGGGAGGCCGAGACAGGCGGATCACTTGAGATCAGGAATTCAAGACCAGCCTGGCGAGGTTTCACCAACATGGTGAAACCTCATCTCTACTAAAAATACCAAAAAAAAAACTAGTTTAGGCAATGTGGCGGGCACCTATAATCCCAGCTACTTGGGAGGCTGAGGCAGGAGAATCGCTTAAACCTGGGAGGCAGAGGTTGCAGTGAGCCAAGATCATGCCACTGCACTCCAGCCTGGGCTACAGAGTGAGACTGTGTCTCAAAAAACAAAAAAATATTTTCTTTATTATACAGACTTATCTTTTCTGTGCACATGTATCAGAATCTGCAGCTGTACTGAAGTGCAATACAGGCTGTCTTGTCCAAGGCTGCAATTTCAGTAGCCACTGTACTGCATCAGTGTTGAAGAATCAACTGTGAAGCCCCACTTAGTTCACCTGTGAATTCCTTGATTTACTTCAGGTAGAGCAGAGCTATGAGAAGGCTATAGTCCCAGCTTAGGATTTCATTCCGCAGAGAGTTAAAATCTCAATTTTTCATTGTATGTTACCTAGGTCTCTCTTCTTTAGGCAAGTGTTTCTCAGACTATTTTCAATAGGGCTGGCAAGGGCCCTGTGAATTTCTGATAAGCTCCCGGGGGATAATGATGCTGCTGGTTGGGGCCCACACATTGAAAACCATTGCCTTTGGCCATATATATATATATATATATATATATATATATATAGAGAGAGAGAGAGAGAGAGAGAGAGAGAGAGAGACATATCTCTGCAGGTTTCTTAATTAACTTGGTGTTTTTGGCCCCACTATTTAAAATGGCAAAACTTATGTCATTCAAAACCTGTGTCATTCAAATCGTTCATCCTTTACATCTTTTGAAGTCCAGAATGCATTCATAGGTTTGTAATCATCCTAGTTATGGGCTTGAGCCTCTTCCTGCTCAACCTCAGGCCCTCCCGCCACCGGCTGTAGTTTCAGTCCCATCCAGGCCTGAGTCCATCTTTCTCAAGCGGAGCAGTGTACCAGGTACTTCATCTGAGCAACGGATGCCCAGAACCCGGGATCTCGAGAGCTGAGGTTGGGTCCCCAGGACAATGATGTTCTCACTGAACTACAGGGTCTGCTGTCGCCTCATTCTGCCCCTAATGGAGCACAGCCATTTGCCTGGGGACCTGGACTGCCACCTTGTTAGCTTTTGACAGTCACTTCTCCACAGGAACTGCTTCTCCGCTCTGTCCCTGAGTGGTATCTAGAATCTGTTTAAACTGCCACAGACCTCCCCAGAACCCCAATATCTTATTCTGGTACCCACATTTTACCATTGCCTGGATTTATTCTGCCATCCCTACCCCAACATCAGTCCAGGGACCTGGCACCCAGTTCTGATAAAGTTGAGTTTGTTGTACCCCCATCGGACTCTGAAATTGTGCTGCCATCCCTCTCTCTCCTCTCCTGGGGAAGTTCGAGAAGCTCCCCAGTCCTGCTGGTGTGAAATGTGGTCATGTTATCACTGGGAAGGAGTCCCCGACCTAGTTGACTGCAATAATCCAGACTTTCTAGTACAGTGTCTCATCCGCAGCAGCATTGACATTTCAGACCAGATCGTCGTTGTTGGGAAGTGACCTGTGTAGAATGTTTAGCCGTGTCCCTGGCCTCTACCCACTAGATTCCCACTAGCAGCCCCCAACCATGTGACCACCAACAATGTCTCCAGATATGTCACGTCTGCTGGGGCGATAACCCTTCCTCTCCCTACCTTAAGAACCACTGCTTTGGGAGGCCGAGGTGGGCGGACCACCAGAGGTCAGGAGTTTGAGACCAGCCTGGCCCACATGGTGAAACCCTATCTCTACTAAAAATACAAAACTTAGCCAGGCTAGTGGCAGACACCTGTAATCCCAGCTACTTGGGAGGCTGAGGTAGGAGAATCGCTTGAACCCAGAAGGTGGAGGTTGCAGTGAGCCGAGATCACGCCATTGCAGCACTGCTTTAGAGCATTTATGCATTCAACGGTTCATTTATTGTTGTGAGGCAGGTTCTTTCACCAATGGTGACTCACTTAATGCTCACAACAACTCCATGAAATGATTGGCTTTAGCCCCATTTTACAGATGAGGAAGCCAAAGCCTGTAGAGGTTATATGTGAAAGGATAACAAAGGAAGTGCCAGTACCAAGATTTGATTCCAGGTTGGTCTGACATCAAAACCAATGTTCTTAGAGATGAGTGGTTACAAGTAAAAGACACCCATTCATAGGGTTTATTTTAAGGGCACAGTTGGATAGTTGACAGGCAGCTCGTGCCTGCATCTTTCTGCACAGTGGCTTCTCCTGGCCTCTGCTCCCCTCTCTGCTGTAGCTTCGGTGCCAACCCCAGCCCCCAACCTTATTATAGTCTCTTAGTCTCTGTGTCTGAAATCCAGATTCCCAGGAAAAAAACAATGTGATTGACTCAGCTCGGGTGAGTCATTTGCTCAAAGTCCAATAAGTGGTGTGTGTTCGGGGTGGGCTTGGTGAGGGGAGGAAGTGATTGGTTTCTCCAGTACCCCCTAGCTCTTGCAACTGACCCTAAGCTACCATTGCCCTGCTGTCACCATGGCCACGGAGGCCAATTTTGCCCAACCCCTTGGGACAAAGATTTTACCAACCAGTGCCTAGGCCACAGCATCCTACAAAGTGAAACCGCTGGAGATGTGGGCAGACACATCTGTTTCTTCCATTTAGCAAACAAGTGGAGCCAGATCAGCCCCCCCCCCCAAGAAATCAATCTTTACCAAGACTTAATGAAGAGTTAGCTAGTTAATAGCCCATGACAAATCCAAAGGCTGTTAGAGGTCTGACAACCTAGACATTAACAGCAGCAGTGGCCAATTTCCAAGAGATTACTGACATTCAGGGCCATTCAGAAAGACATCTGGGAGGAAATATTCATGGAATTGTTTCAGGCACAGTTAGGGAGGCGGGGAGGGAAAGAAGACTCAACAGCTTAGTAATGTACAGTGACACTGGCATCTCTGAGCAAGAGCACAAGTTGCTTGTGAGCTTTTTAATCATAGAAGAGTTCAGAACCTGAAGGAGCAGCGAATGTCAGCGGAATTTCTTCCAGCTTAAAATGAATCTAACAGGCCCCCAGATGCCCAGAACCCTGGTGCTGTCTGAGGTGTTTCCAGGGGTTGTTGCCTCATGACCGGGTGACCAATAGTCAATGCTACTGATCGCTAAGCTGTACACTTAGGTGACTGTCACATACAAATGAGTGTGGCCTTTAGCTTCTGGTCTTGTGGGCTTTTTCTGGTGCTGCTGCCTCTGCTGTGTTTCGAAGATGTTAGCACCTATGGCCTTTTCAGTGCCTCCAGCAGGTCTGGATAGTGCACCTCTGTGGGCTGGGCACTCTGCCCTTGAGGAGTCGCCAGCCACAGAGGGATGGCTTGTTTGAGACCAGACAGATGACAAGGCAATTTATTGCAAGCTTTAAGAAGAGTGGAAACAAACACACCTAGGGAATGCATTTTCGGACTTGTCTGAGCAGGTGCGATGTTGTCACACAGTCCCTGCACACGGAGGCATGGTGCCACCATCCAGAGATTCAGGAAATGCCTCCTGCTCTCTGGGAACGCACACTGGTATGGTCGGGAAGTGGATACAAGCCCTTGCCCTCATTACCCACATCTTACCCGTCAGTAAATGCTCTCAGCTGTGTCTCCAAATTACACCCCAACCCACTACATCTCTATCTTCCATCCACTGTGCTAGACCTGGCCACCATCACTACCACCAACCACCACCAACCATCTCATGTCTCCACTCTGTAAGCCATTACTCACTCAGCAACCAGAATCATCTTTTAGGTCACGTCCCTGCTTAAAATGTTTTGGTGGCTTCCTGTTCCACATAGGATAGAACCCTGACTGCTTATCACAACTGGGAGAGCCTGCTTTCCTCTTCAGCCTGTGTCCTGCTATGCTGTTACAGCTCAGGATGATGTAGCCTCCTGGCCCCTCTTGCTAGTCCTCACATCCATCAAACTCACTCCCACCTAAGACTTTCACACATGCTTTTCCCTCCACGGGCAACACTCAGCCCTCAGACACAGTCTTCTTTTCTCTCAGGCCCCAACCCAAATCTGCCTTCTTATAGCAGACCTCTCTGACCCATCCGAAGTTGCCTCCTGCCTCACGTCACTCTGTCACATACACCTGTTGTGTTTTCTCCATAGTATTATTACCTACAATTATCTTGTGTATTTCTCTTACTATGATAGAGGTGCAAATAATCAGGGGAATTAAGTACGGCATATATTATGCTCAGGGACCACAGTGAGGTGAAGGCTTCAGGGCAGTGGTAACATTTGAGCTGGAACTTGAAACAGAGGTTTGATTTGCCAGGTCAAGAGGTGGATGGAGAGATTTCATTAGAGGCAATGGCGTGTGTGAAGGCACAGAGGCTAGGGAATGTGTTACCCTTAGGGAACAGCTTTTAGACAGCATACCTGTAGCCTAGACTGCATAGGAAGGCAGAGCAAGAGTTGCTGGGGGCATTTAGACTTTATCTTGTGGGCAGTAGGAATCGTCAGTGCACAGGGAGGGATTCACTAGACCCCATGGATTTGCTCAATGGAACCATAGGGTTTGAAAGTATAATTGAGGGGTTTATTTGGAATATTTTTATTCCAATTTTATTAGGAGCCAAGCCTGGAGAGGGAGGGAGAGTGTGTGCTAAGACCAGGAGCTTCAGTTTGGAGTAAGAATCAAGGAGGGGCTTTGGAGCATGAGATCTTGTTTTCCGATCCCACCTTGAAATGAACAGCTACGTGACAGTCGTGTGTGCTAGGTTCGTGCTTGTCTCTGAGAGATGAGAAATGGCAGAAGGAACAGCCGTGAAATCAGCAGATTAACTCTTCAAAGAAGACACTTATATTTTCCATTGATGGCTTCCTCCCTCTCCTGTTAGTTCAAGCTAGACAGAAGCAGAAGTGCTGCATGATGAGGGTTAGATGCTCTTTGTAATTCTACAGCAATGAGTCTTTTTTTTTTTTTTTAAACACCCAGATGTCAGTACTATTTGGGGCATATGTACTGGGGAGCAGTTGGTGATGACCTCACAAGTGTGTGACTTTGAAGACCAAATGACACAGCTTTTGAGTAAAACAAGCTCTGGTCTTCTAATCCCTGGACTCCAGGGTTCTCGAATTCAGAGCAAAAATGGTACTCCACACTGCCCCTGTCCCTGGTCATCGCCATATCCTCAACCCCTCCTCTCCCCAAGCTGCTGAGTGTGCACAGAACTTTGTGTGGTTGGTCTGGGGCTCCAAGACAATTTTCCTTAGACAGACAGCCTGTACTCAGCTGGGTGTCCATGCTCCTATCATCCACCTTAAGATGGGGTCAGCATTGTATAAAGTTCTCTTTCTCCACTTTGAGCCTCTGTTTCCTCATCTCAGGACAGAGGATGAGCAATACTTACCTGGAGACACTGGAAGAGAGACTGGCCTTTTGCATTCTGTAAGGGATCATATGAATGTTCATTATTATGACTTCTGGCTTCCAGAGCATAAATCCTAAACTCACCTGAGTAAGAACTGGATAGAACCTTGGGGTTCATCCAGTCCAAATGCCAGGCCAGTGAAAGAGTTCTTTCTCAGCAGTTTCCAGCAGGCAGTCACCCAGCCTCAGATTGGATACCTTGAGTCACAGGGAGATTGCTCTTTCCAAGGTTCTTTATTCCAGCCACACATACACAGGTTTCAGTGTTAAAATGCATTCCCTTATATGCAGCCTGTCTTCAAGTAATTTCCAATTTCTTGTCTTTCCCTCTAGAGCCGTGCTGTCCCAGATAGTAGCCACTCTGCGAGTGGCTGTTGAGTATTTGAAATGTGGCCAGTCCACACTGAGATGTGCTACAAGAGTAAAATTTATACATATGCATAAGTACGTTTTCTATTTATATAAATACATTTTAATATTTATTATTTTTTTCCTTTTACAGGTTGAAAGGATAATATTTTGGCTATGTCAAGTTAAATGAAATGTTGTTAGAATCAATTTTACCTGTCTCCTTTTACTTTTATAATGTGGCTACTAGAAAAATTTAAATTATATAGGTGACCCACATTATACTTTTGCTGGACAGTGTGGCTCTAGAACTATCCAAAATAAACTAGATCCAGCCCTTTTATCTAACAGCCCTTCAGATGTTTTAAGGCATGTATCTTTTGCCCCTAAGTTTTTCTGGACATTTATTCACAAGTCTTCATTGAGTGCCTGCTATGTGCCAGGCACCGTGTAGATGCTAGGGTGGGATGGGATGATGAGCAGGACCAGCGTAGTCTTCTCACTCCTAGGGTTACAGTTTGATGGGTAGGTAGCCATCAATCACAGCCTCACAAGCAGGACTGTGCTCCCAACGGTGACTTCTTGGAGCCCTCTTTTTATAAGACACTTTTATTTGACAGTAGATTTACAGAAGAGTTCTGAGGGTAACACAGTGAGTTCCCACAGACCCCACATCCAGTTTCCACCATGATTAACATCTTACATTAATATGGAACATTTGTCACAACCGATGACCAATATCAATACATTGCTACTATCTGAAGTCCACATTTTATTCAGATGCTTTTAGTTTTTCGCTAATATCATCTGTTTTGTCCCAGGATCCCATCCAGGACATCACATTACATTGAGTCATCATGTCTCCTCTTGGCTGTGACAGCTCCTCAGACTTTTCTTCTTTTTGATACCCTTGACAGGGTTGGGGAGTACTGGTCAGGGATTTTGTAGAAGCTCCCTCAGTTGTGATTTTCTCATGGTTTGTTGTTGTTGTTGTTGTTTGTTTGTTTTGTTTTTACTTCTCATGGTTAAACTGGGGTTATGGGTTTGGAAGAGGGAGGGCCAGAGGTAAATTGCCGTTCTCCTCCCATCATGTCAAGGGCACATACAATCAGTAGGACTTATCACCAGGGGTATTGGCTGAGGGAGTGTTTGTCAGGTTTCTCCACTGGGAACCTGCCCTCTTTTCCTCTTTGCCTACTGTTTGGCAGGAAGTCACTGTGTGCAGCCCACACTTACAGAAGTAGACTCCACCTCCTTGAGAGTGGCACATGTACATAAATTATTTGGAATTCTTCTGCATGGGAAGTTTGTCTGTTCTCACCATCCATTTATTCAGTTATTGGTTTCTGTCAGTATAGATGCATGGATATCTATATTTTGATATATAATCCAATACTACTATGTTATGTTGCTCAAGGCATTCCAGCTTTGGCCACTGGGGTCTCCTTCAGTTGGCTGTTGTGTCCCTTTGATGTATCCCATCGATGTTCATTTTCCAGCAACTTTTTACTTTCTGGCTTATGAGATGCTGTAGACTCATGCTGTATTAAAATGGGGATGTTTTTGTGCCTGTCTTATGGAGCTGTCCTGAAAATTAAATGATCTACTGTAAGTAATGCTTATTTCCCTGTATACTTCTATAATATTTGTTTGTTTGTTTGTTTTAACAGTTGTAGCACCACACTGAACTTTAGTCAAGCAAAAAATGATCCCAAGTCTTTTTTCACTGAAACGCTTTTTAAGTCAAAGCCCTCTATTCTTTTTCTTTTTTTTTTTCTTAAGTGCTGGGATACATGTGCGGGATGTTCAGGTTTGTTACCTAGGGAAACATGTACCATGGTGGTTTGCTGCACCTATCAACCCATCCCCTAGGTATTAAGCCCCTCATGCATTAGCTATCCTGATGCTCTCCCTCCACCTGCCCCCACCCACAGGCCCCAGGATGTGTTGTTCCCCTCCCTGTGTCCATGTATTCTCATTGTTCAGCTCCCAATTATGAGTGAGAATATGTGGTACTTGGTTTTCTGTTCCTGCATTAGTTTGCTAAGCATAATGGCTTCCAGTTTTATCCATGTCCCTGCAAAGGACATGATCTCGTTCCTTTTTGTGGCTGCATAGTATTCCATAGTGTATACGTACCACGTTTTCTTTATCCAGGCTATCATTGATGGGCATGTGGGTTGATTCCATGTTCTTGGTATTATGAATAGTGCTGCAATGAATATTCACATGCATGTATCTTTATAATAGAATGATTTATATTCCTTTGGGTATATACCCAGTAGTGGGATTGCTGGGTCAAATGGGAATCCTGGTTTTAGGTCTTTGAGGAATTGCCACACTGTCTTCCACAATGGTTGAACTAGTTTACATTCCCACCAACAGTGCAAAAGCATTCCTATTCCTGCACAGCTTTGCCAGTATTTATTGTTTCCTGACTTTTTAATAATTGCCATTCTTACTGGTGTGAAATGGTATCTCATTGTGGTTTTGATTTGCATTTCTCTAATGATTAGTGATGTTGAACTTTTTGTCATATGTTTGTTGACCGCATAAATGTCTTCTCTTGAGAAGTTTCTGTTCATGTCTTTTGCCCACTTTTTAATGGGGTTGTTTATATTTTTCTTATAAATTTAAGATCCTTGTAGATTCTGGACATTAGACCTTTGTTAGATGGATAGATTGCAGAAGTTTCATCCCATTCTGTAGGTTGTCTGTTCATTCTGATGATGGTTTCTTTTGCTGTGCAGAACTTCTTTAGTTTAATTAGATTTGATTTGTCAGTTTTTGCAAAGCCCTGTAGTCTCTACTTGTGTAGGTATTTTTTCCTCTTAATGCAGAACTTCCTTTCCTTATTCATTCTCATATTGTATATTCCACATCGTGATTGCATCCTGTTGTGATTTCCTACAGTGTTGATTTGTGCATTCCACTTCATACAGTCTCTGCATTTGACAAACAGGCAGACAAGACAAAGGCTGGGCCACATGCAGCCTCTCAAGCTCTCTGCATCCATCACCCCACAGGCATCTGCATGTGGCCCCTTCTTTAGCCAGCATCCCGCCATCTTGAATCAAGGTTATCAGGAAAGACATTGTCACATGAGATTCACTGTCTATCAGCTTTTCTCTAATTTATTCCATCTAATGACCTTATGAAAATAGGAAGTGAGGTTGGTCAGATTCGATTTGTCTTCAGAACATACATTTGTACTCATATTTATTGCCTTTATTTTTTTTAGAATCCACAAACCGTGGTTAACTTCACTCTGTAATTTTGCTAATGTCATTTCCAGAATCTGTGTCAGTGTTTAAAAACTAAGCAGTTACCTGGTGCCAGTCTTGTGGTATTTTCTCCATTTTTCCATATTTTTCCCATGTAGTCTTTGTTGCTTCTGCAGTTTTGTCTGCATCTAATAATACATGGGGCTTGCAGGGGCACTTGAAGTCATTTGAAGATGTATTTTCCTTCTTTCTCCTTTATTTCCAGGTTCCAGTTCCTTCATAACCACATTTGTTCAGCCTTTGGGGGTTGAAGAGCATTATCCTTGAAGGCAAAATAAAGCATACAAAATTACAGTTAAGTAAATACAACTCCTTGCTGAACCATCTGCTCTAAATTGAAGACCCATCCTTTGCTCCTGCTTTTTTCTGCTCCAAAAAAAATGGCTTTCTGAGATCATTACTTTTCAGAACCTCAGGCCCTTTTGGGCCAGAGCAGGGCAAATACTTTGCTTAGAGTTCCCTGCCACTCTTCTATATCCATCCTTAAAAACAGGACACTCCTTCCATCATTTGTCACTGGAAATTCTAAGTTGATCCAAGGGTTCTCGTTTACACTATAGACTCATATTATTATTTCCTCCCATATGGTATTAGTGAGAGTGTTTATTTTTCTGGACTTCCTTCTCTCCAAAGCCACGTTCCCTGTAATTTCCCTTCCAAACAATTTGCAATTGTTCTAATATCCGGAGGAGGTCTGTTGAGACCTTCACCGCTCTACCTTTACTTTTCTGCCGAGAAAAGACACCTCTTATCACTGTCCCCTGCCTAAGCAAGCCTTGCTGGCAGCAGCATGGGTAGGGTTTATGGGAGCACCTGGACTTCAGGATCCTCAGGGTAAATTCCAGTATCCAGAGTTGATTGGAGAGAACAAACTCAACCCCTTCCCACTTTTAGCTTTCTTTACTGTGGAAGGATTTGGCTTTTAGCTTTCTTTACTGTGTCACCCAGTTAATTTGTTCATAATAGATACACAAACATCATGACACTTTCTTCCTCCAGCCAGAAAATACATTCCCAAACATCTCAAGGTCTCCCTGCCTGTGCCCTTCCAGAAAGTAGCCCTTGCCTGACAGTTGCCCTTCTGGGCTGTCAGAGCACCCAGCCAGCTGCTCTGCTGTGCCAGTCTCAGGAAGCCTGGCAAGCACATAAGTCCATTCTTAGCTTTCTGTCATTCCAAGCCGAGAATGCTGGGGACTGACTACCACCTGGACTGCTGGTAAGAAGATTGGCACTCGGGCAAGGCTGCAGAGGGAAGAGTAGATCCAATGCCCCTTCCCTAGGGCAGCCCGTCAGCCCGTCATTTCACTGAGCAAAGGGATCTCAGGAAAAGCCAGCTTAGAATAGAGGTTACCGTATTCATTTTCTTATTACTCTCAAGCTGCTTGCTTTTTCCTAAAGATAATGGTTAGAACTGAGAATATTGGCAGGCTCCAAGCATCACACGCAGTCCTCGGAAAAAACAAAATACAGTGGATTTTCAGTCCCAACATAGAGAACGTCCCAGGGACTGATGTGCCTATCTTCCCAGAAGTGCAGAAACAGACCAGGAGACCAGTCCATCTGTGAGGACACAGTCCCAGAGAGATGGATTTTCCTTAGGCCCCGCCTTTGGGGATGGAGAATCCAGCCCCATCCAGACCCAGCACTTGAGCCTCCGTGCATTGACCAGAATGTCTGCTGCTTCTTGATGCGAGTTCTCCTACAACCTCATGTGCCAGCCCACTAAAAGAATCGATGATCATCAGAGGCTGCATGGGCTGTCAGAGCCATCCCATTTCTCGGTGGACAAATGAGCACATTTGGTTGCAGAAGGGAGAGGGGCCTTGCCCTCAGCGACACCAGGGGACTAACAGAACTTGAATGTGGACGCAGCTTTGATGATGATTAATACTAATCCCTATTATTAAACAAAGCCCACCTCTTTGCCAGGCAGTGTTCAAGGCTAATGGCATTTGTCATCTCTCCTTTTTATTGTAAGTATGATACATCCTATTGTCCCCAGTTCCCCAGGTGATGAAACAAGAAGCAGAGAAGGAGTGGGACTTGCCCGTGGTCACACATCTGGTAAGGGGTCAGCTGAATTTGGACTTGAGCCTTATCATCACTGTTGATTACATGCAGCCATCTTTTGAATGCTGCGCTAGGTTCCTGTGTAAGCGTGAGAGTGTGTGAACGTGTGTGTGTGCGCACCTGATCCGTGTAGCATCTCTAGAAGGTGGAGGGTGTTTCCACAGATCCAGAAACTGAGGTCAAGTCTTGAGCGTCTAAGTTCAGTGCCCTTTCTGCTATTTAAGGGAAAGAGGCCTGTCTGTGGGTTCTAACCGTATAAATAAATAATAAATGGGGTTCATTATTGAGTTTTTTCCCTTTTACTCAATAAGTTAAAATCAACCAAAGGGTTGAGCTTCACCCCTCACCCATCCCCTAAGCCCATTCCTTTTAAGGGAATGGCCTTCAGATGACCTTGAAAATAGGATGTTGGGTGTCCCGCAGGGTATGGCTACACCCCACTGGGTGACCCCACCTGCTGTCCCATGGAAGAGAAGAACAGGCAAATGTGGCACATCACCTCATTCACGTAGGGACACCCAGTGCTCTCTGGGAGATGAATATTCCAAACCCACATCACCATGGACCCCATCAGGAGGCACTTAGCTGCTGAGGTCCTCAGGGACAATACTTTCCTGGGGCTGCAGAAACAAAGTACTACAAACTGGGTGGCTTAAAGCAACCCAAATGTATTCTGTCACAGTCCCAGAAGCCAGAAGTCCATGATCAAGGTGTCTCAGAGTTAACTTCTTCTGGAGGCTCTAAGGAAGAATCAGTGCCTGCCCCTCCTGCCTTCTGGTGGTTGCTGGCTGTGCGAGCTGTTATTTGGCTTAGAGACACGTCCCTTCAATCTCAGCCTGCAATCACCTTCCCCTCTGTGCCTGTGTCTTTCTCTCCTTTCTCTTATAAGGACACCAGTCACTGGATTTAGAGCCTATCCTAAATCCAGGATGATCTTATCTTGAGATCCTTCATTTCATCTTACGTGACCCTATTTCCAAATGCATCACACTCACAAGTGCTGGCGTCAGAATTGGAGCAGTATCTGTTTGAAGGCACTATCCAACCCACTCTGTCACTGCTCTGTCATGATATATGAGCAGCTTGGGAAGCAGTTGGAAGTCTCGGGGTAACTGAGCTTCCCCCTTCCATCTCCAGCCTCTCTCACCAAGTAGATCAACCTCCTCCCTAGGGGGTGTGTCCCGTCACAGAGAAAGGCCAAAGCCAGGGTGCTAGAACGGGTTTCTGCAAGGACAGTGTTATCTGTCTGTTTCCAGGAAGCTGACAGGTGCCCTGCGGCTGGGCTGGTTTAGCCTTCTCTCTGCCCTCAGGCAGGGGGCAGGGTTCCATAACTTCCCAAAGCCCTTTCCAGCCGGGGCACATGCCACTTTCTCTGGCAGCATGGTACGTCCTCAGGAGTGTCACCTTCCCCATGCTACTTTCGTCAACCCCATCCAGCACTTTTCCCCAGGGCTGGACAGGACACATACCTGGCCCTCAGGGAAGCTTGTCACTTCACTCATTATCCAGCCCGTGAGCAGCGGCTGGCAATGTGCCCACCATGAGCTCTGTGCTCCCGACCAGATGGCATACGAGGAGCCCAGGGCTGCTCATTCCACAGTAAGCCTAGTAGCTGACTTCCCTGGATTTAGATATCAAAACTCACATTGGTGGAGAGAAGAGGGCCGTGCAGATGCAGGGGTCTCTACAGATGCAGAGGTCTCTACACTGAGGCCTCCTTTAGCACAGAAGACCCTGTGACCTCATCCAACCAGCATTGCTGTCCATAGCCCTAACACAGCCTGATAGGTGCATATTGCTGTAGTCAGTCATGCATGGCTTAATGATGAAGACACTTTCTGAGAAATGCGTCGTTAGGCAATTTTGTCATTGCAGGAACATCACAGGGTGTAGTCACACAAACTCAGATCGTGTATCCTACTGCACACCTAGGCTATAGGGTGTAGCCTGTTGTTCCTAGGCTACAAACCTGCACAGCATGTGACTGTACTGAATACTATAGGCAGTTGCAACACAACGGTAAGCATTTGTGTATCTAAACATAGAAAAGGCACAGTAAAAAAAACAGCATAAAAGATAATGGTACACCTATAGAGGGCACTTACCATGAATGGAGCTTGCAGGACTGGAAGTTGCTCTGGGTGAGTCAGTGAGTGAGTGGTGAGTGAATGTGAATGCCTAGGACGGTATTGTACACTCCTGTACCATACGCTACACTACATTTATTTCCAAAAATTTTCTTACAAATAAAGTAACCTTAGCCAGCTGGGCTCAGTGTTTCATGCCTGTAATCCCAGTACTTTGGGAGGCCGAGGTGGACAGATCATTTGAGGTCAGGAGTTCAAGACCAGCCTGACCAACATCGTGAAACCCTGACTCTACTAAAAATACAAAAATTAGCTGGGCACTGTGGTGCAGGCCTGTAATCCCAGCTACTCGGGAGGCTGAGCACAAGAATCACTTGAACCTGGGAGGCAGAGGTTGCAGTGAGCCGTGATTGAGCCACTGCACTCCAGCCTGGGTGACAGAGCAAGACTGTCTCAAAAATAAAAAATAAAAAATAAAATAAATTAACCTCAACTTACTGTAACTTTGTTACTTTATGAACGATTTGGCTCGTTAGTCAAAACACTTAGCTTAAAACACAAACCCATTATACAGCTATATCCCTATTCTATAAGCTTTTCAGTAGTTTTATTTTTGGAGACAGAGTCTAGCTCTGTCACCCAGGCTGGAGTGCGCTGGCACGAGCTCGGCTCACTGCAACCTCCGCCTCCTGGGTTCAAGCAGTTCTCCTGCCTCAGCCTCCCAAGTAACTGGGACTACAGGCACACACCGCCACACCCCGCTAACTTTTTGTATTTTAGTAGAGACGGGGTTTCACCATGTTGCCCAGGCTGGTTTCGAACTCCTGAGCTCAGACAGTCCACCCACCTTGGCCTCCCAAAGTGCTAGGATTGCAGGCGTGAGCCACTGTGCTTGGCCGGTAGTTTTTAAATTTTTATTTTTGTTCACTTTTTAAACATTTTTGTTAAAGATAAAACATGCACATTAACCTAGGCCTACCCAGAGTCAGGATCATCAAGACATAATTGGGTGATGGAGATTCTGCAGCTTCATTATAATCTTATGGGACCACTGTCATCCTACTTGCGGTTCATCATTAACTGAAACATTTGTTACATAGTTCATGGATGTATTTGGATCTGAGCTCCTGCAAGCACTGGTCTTACATTTTGACACTCACAGTAATTAATGACATGCCTTATATGTGTTGGGTGAGTAAGTGTTTGTAAATTAATGTTTTGTGAATTAGCATTTTCCCTCTTCTCTACCTTTGCACTGGGGTCTGGGTGTACCTAAGTGCCTAATAAGTGATCCTTGTTCTTCTGGGTTTCCCCTCTTCTTCTAGGGGTGTTTAGAGGCTGACTGGCTCATGCCCACAGCTCAGCCCTGATGATATTTCAGTATCACAGGTATCAGACTGAGAGTGGACAGAAATGAATGTAGACATGGATGAAAGGGAGGGCTTGTCTGAGTTCTCTCCCAGGGATCAAAGAGGAAGAGACGCACAGCAGAAGAGGTCTTCTCTCCACTCCCCACTGGCATGTGACTCAAACTCCTAGTTCATTAGTAGCTGCCCCTCTGAAAGTCCTGAGAGACTGAGACTTCCCAAGGGTCTGTTCACTGAATCACGCCAGAGGTGTCCTCTTACAGGGATTAGCTATGAAATCTCTAAAACCCAAAGAGCTAGTAGGGCTGTTGGCTGTTGGGAAGATCCTGAGAAAGCTAAGAGGCGGAGGATGTGCACCCACTGTCCATCCCCAGTGGCCACCGTGGTGTAGATGGGGAGCTACAGGAGGTTCCAGACCTTCAGGAAAGCAGAGAGTTGAACAGCATGCTGGCAGAACAGGCCAGGAGGACCAGGAGCCTGCCGGGTTGTCCTCCTAGGCAACCCATCACCTGTTAGACACCCCATGGGCTTGTTCCTGGATGCACATGCACATCCTTACACAAGGGCCTATCCTTTGGGGGCCACGGGGTTTAGCTGCACGGGGTCAAGGCTCTGGGTGATACAGGGCAAGGTCTGGATTTTGGCAAGCCTGTGGCAGTCACACATCTGCCACCATCCAGATGGCATTGACGGACAGCTCCCCAACTCACACCCAGCCCTCCCTGGAGCTCCCACTGCCTAACATCTCTACACGTTGCCCCAGGCCCCTCCTGGAGGCCTTGTCAAAACAGGATGAAGAGCAAATCCTGAACACTGGGGAAATCCAAATGAGGAAGACCTGATTGTTACCCAACTCTGAGCCTTCAAAATCCTGTACTAGGACAGCAAACACACACACACTCTTCTGATTCTGTTCCAGGAAGGGTTTCAGATGATAAAAGTTTTTGCAAAATGAGTAGGTGATTGGGTGAACTCCTAGCTGCTCAAAACCAGGCCCTAGACAGCATGAGACTGTCCTCCTTTGTGTGAAGGGCTCCCTGTGAGTCGCAGGCCCTCTCTTGGCTCACCCTGCTTTGAGATGTAATAGGAGGGTCTGAAGAGGTAAACTTCCCTTTGGGGGCTCTGGAGACACCTATTGGTATCTTAAATGAAAAGGTCCCTGTGAAAAATAACAAGTAGAATTGTAGGTTTTTCCTACTAAAAGAAAGTTCTTAGCACCTCTGCTTATCACAGCAGTCTTCCATACTGGTTCTCTCCGGAGTCCCGAAGGCCTCCAAGGGTTTGGCATGTTTTCAGTGATATAATTCACCCCTAACACCTGCATGATTCAGTAGGGAGGAGCTGAGCTGTCTCTGTATTAGAAAACTAATCACCCAAGGCATAGGTAAGGGGTTTGGGGCCAGAATCCAGGTTCTCCACCTTCCCCTCCAGCCAAAACTAAGTTATGGCCCCCCTAGAATGTGGGCAAGGTGGACTGCTTACATTTCCTGGAGCATTGGCCTCACCTGGGAAGAATTGTTAGCATGTCCTGGGCTGGATGGAGTGGATGTGGCCACAGCTTCATCTCCCTACAGGCAGAGGAGAAAGCAAGGCCAAGATCAACGAGTGCCCAAGACCGCTGTTTGTTTCCAGGAGCCCTTGGAGATGCACCATTGGCCCACACAAACCATGGCAGTTGGATTCCCCGGCGCTGCTGAGGAGCCAGGGTGTGGTGTGTGTAACCTCTGTGGCTCCCCGGACCTTAATCTGGCAGAACCTGTCACATGGCCAAGAGCACCTTCTGCCTAACAACCAGGGCAGTCATCCCAGCACTCTGTTCTCTTGAGAGCCTTCTCAAAGGTTCCTTCTCCTCCCTCATTCTTTGTGAAGTAGTTTGGGGCTTTTCATTTGCGTTCCACCGCAGACTGCAGAAAAAAAAAGGAGCCCTATCTTCCTGACCTTTTCCTGTTATTTGCTCACATCAGGCAGCAAGCTTGCCTTTTCTGGCCTTGGTCTTCCAGGAAAAGAGCAGCTCTTTTGCCTCTAAAATGAGTAGCTGGAGGTGAAGAGCAGAGGAAACCCAGGGAACCGTAAGCAGGGAAGCAGGGCTCCCAGGGCCACGGCAGGTCCTCCTACGTCCGTCGGAGCATTCAAAGAGCATTTACTCAGAGGAGAAAGGATGGAGGACGGGGTGACTGAATGCATTCAGGAAATCCTGGGTTACTAGTGCCTTGGGAATACTGAGTAAGAGGCAGTGGTCCTCTTTGAGAATCCCCAAAGGTCATGTGTACTGTGAGTTCACATAGTACTTAGTAATTAGTGTGTGATCACTAATTCATAAATATTCTCTAAGCACTTATGGGGATCCAGGCCTTGTGCTGAGTATGAAGGAAATGCAAAGCCCAGTCCCTTACTTCTTGTGCGGCATAGTGATTAAATGAGCCGGTTCAGAAACTAGCCTTTCCTGAATTCAAATCCTTCTGCTAGTTCCTGTGTGACCCTAGGTTAGTGGCTTAACCTCTCTCATGTTCAGCTTCCTCCCCTGTGTATTGTGGATGAAAATAACCTTTCTTATGTTGACATTTTGCTTATTATCTTAAAATAAGATAAAAGCGTTTAACACTGAGTAAGCGTTTGATAAAGGTTAGCTCTTACTAGATTATTTGGAGGGGAATGGTGGGTATGAATTCTTCTGATGTTCCCAGGAGCTGTCCCTTTTCCTGTCCAGCTGCTTCTGAGGCATCTGCATGGCCAGAGGGCTTCACACATTCTGTCCACGT
Organism: Macaca fascicularis; assembly: GCF_037993035.2. Taxonomy (NCBI): domain Eukaryota; kingdom Metazoa; phylum Chordata; class Mammalia; order Primates; family Cercopithecidae; genus Macaca; species Macaca fascicularis. The sequence continues at coordinate 76,812,304 of NC_088381.1, forward strand.
GTCAGGAAGTGGCAGCCTCCTTGGTGGCACTAGCTTGTATCAGCCCATGGCTATGTCCAGCCCGAGGCGTGGAAATCGGGTTTCCTGAGTCAGTCTTCTTCCTTTCCCTATGGGGATCTATTTTTGACAGAAAGTTCTCCTGGATGTCACTTGTGTCAGCCCTGGGGCTGAGGTTGAACTCCTCTAACATCCAGCCTTCCCAAGAAGGGAGGAAGAGTCCAGGTCCACTGCACCTGGAGCCACTTGGCACATACCAGTTGCATTACGGAAAACCTGCCCCAGTGGTCAGCCACACAGGCCTTTGTGTCACATGGTCAGACTTACAGCATGCTGGCTGAACAGTGCTGCACCTGGCATTGGGAGATCTAGGTCTGGTCCCAGTTTTCCCACTTACAAGTTGTAGGATCTTGGGTAAATCACATAAGCTCAGGGTTTCGGGTTCTGCACCTGTAAATAAAGCATAAGGATACCACCTTGACTACATCAGACAGTTGTAGTAAGTTAGAAGCTCTCATCTCTCCTTGTATCAGGGCACAGTCTGCTCCAGAAGGATTGGTTCCTGTGCCATTCTCTGTCATCAGATTGTGAGCACCTCGATTCCGGTTTCAACAGGAGGCCAGCAAACACCAAATGTCAGTGGGCATACTGCTGTGACCCAGGCAAGCAGAGAGGCGGAGACCTCCTTGCCCTTCTCCCTGCATCTGGCCCGTGCCCTTCACCGTCAGACTCTGCATTTGGGGAAGCACTGAGGGAGTGCGTTTGCACAGGAGTGCCAGTGGCCAAGGATGCCTCCCTTTCCAGATAAATGTGCATATTTTAACCAAAGTCAGCTGCCTTCATTCAATGCAGCAAACTTGGGTTAAGCATTTATTCTCAAAGGAAGAAAACTTGGAGAGCTCATGGGCTGGAAAGGGGCAGTTTTATGGAGGAGGTGACATTTGCATTCTGTCTGAATTTTGTGGGGACAGCTCAAGGAGCAGGCAGACCTAGGTCCAAGCCAGGTCAGTCATCCTGAGAAAAGCAAGGATTCAGTGGCCTGGAGCATGCTAGGCCGGGAACTCTGCAAAGGGGCCAGAGTGTCGTGTGGTCCAAGTGGGAAGTGTTATTTGCATCTGGAAGGCAGTGAAGAAGCAAGCCACTAAAGAGTTTTGAGGAGGGGGTTATTGTGGTCAAGTTTATGTCCTAGAGAATGCAACTCTGTTGGCAGCACCTTAGAAGACTTGGAAAGAGAAGGGCTTGGCAGCAGGAGACTGGTTGGCCTGAAGAGTGAATTTCTAATTGTGGACTTTCAGACACTGGCAAGCTGTTAGGGGAGTTATTTTGGGGTGGCAAGGTCCAGAGCTGTAGTCCAGAGTCAGTCTCTGACATGCCAGGCCACTCTCAGGCTCCGGCTCCTGTACCTGACCACCACTTGGAGCGTGGCTGTGGGCGATATCATTGTGGTCCCTCTGCTGGATGCTTATTAAGGCTTTCCCTGGAAATCAGTGTGCCTGGAAGTCATTGGCTTCTGTCCAACCTTTCTCCCACCACAGGGCAGCCCTGGGATGGCTCCTGAATCAGGGCCTGCCCACCTCCTGCAGGTCCCTCTCTGTAAGTCAGAAGGTACAGCTCTATGTGGACCCAGACCTTTGGAACCTCAGCATTTCTCAAGGTGGGAGTTGGTGAGAAGAAAAACCTTGGGACAGAAAACAGCTCACCCTGGGCTATCAGGTCACCCAAAAAGAACAACCAAAATGGGCAACTCAAAATAACACCTTAAAGTTAGCTCAGGTTCTGCTTATAAATACTAAGCTCCAGGCTAGAGGGAATTTAACCCTTTGGGAACCAGATATGCTGTAATGTTTCACCAGGGCTCATTTTGAGAATATGGTCATGTTAACAGAGAGTGTGGACCTCAGCAAAGATGGATGTTTTATTAATGTGATAGGTGCTGATCAGGATCCTTTGTGCATAGATATCCAGTTAAACCCATTTCAGTCCAAACCCTGGAAATGTGGGTGGAGTCCTTGGTGTAATGGCATGGTATAGTGTCAATTTTCTCAAAGCCAGACAGGCCTGGCTGCAAATCCCAGCTCTGCCATCTATTAGCCAGCTGACCTGGACATGTGTCTTAACCTCTGCAAGCCTCTTTCCCTGTCTCTAAAATGGGAACAGTAAGAACCATTACAGAAGATTATTGTGAAGATTGAATGAAATCAGTTAAACTCCACCTGCAGTTGGTTGCTTTAAGTAGTGTAATGAAACTTTTTAAAAAATGGGCTGGGTGTGGTGGCTCACAACTGTAATCCCAGCACTTTGGGAGGCCGAGGTGGGTGGATCAGGAGTTCGAGACCAGCCTGACCAATATGGTGAAACCCTGTCTCTACTAAAAATACAAAAATTAGCCAGGCATGGTGGCACATGCCTGTAGTCTCAGCTACTTGGGAGGCTGAGACGGGAGAATTGCTTGAACCTAGGAAGCGGACGTTGCAGTGAGCCAAGATCGTACCACCGCACTCCAGTCTGGGCAACAGAGCTAGACTCCATCTTAAAAAAAAAAAAAAAAAAAAAAAAGAAGCCAGGCAGGCATTGTTTTGTTGTTGTTGTTGTTGTTGTTGTTCATTTGTTTGTTTTTTGCTTTTTCCATTATCTTATGGAACCCTTAGAGCAGCCCTGTGAAAGGCGATTCCCATTTTATAGATGGGATGAATGCAGTTTAGGGATGTTTACTCTGAGGTTATCAGTGACTGAGCGTAAGTTACAGCCTGAACCTAACACTAGAGATAGTCTCCTAACAGGGCCCTGCTGAAGCTTTAATCAGTGGCCCCCATGGAGGCACCCGATGCTGAACTTGGCTTCGAGGTCCTCCCCTTCTCCCTTCGCCTGCTGAACCTTCACCAGAGTGTAAGAGGTAGTTGGGAAATGTCTATCAGATCTTTTGACTGTTTTTAAATCCAATTACTTAGTTTTTTGCTATTGAGTTGGTTGAGTTCTTTATATATTCTGGTTATTAATCCTTTGTCAGATGAGTAGTTTTCACATATTCTCTCCCGTTCCGTGGGTTGTCTCTTCACTTTGTTGGTTGTCTCTTCACTTTGTTAGTTGTTTCCTTTGCTGTGCAGAAGCTTTTTTTAGCTTAATTTAATCCCATTTGTAACTTTGTACTCTGGCTGCCTGTGCTTTTGAGGTCCTACGTAAGAAATCTTTGCCCAGACCAGTGTCCTAAAGTGTCTTCCCCAGTGTTTTCTTCCAGTAGTTTTATAGTTTCAGGTCTTACATTCAAACGCTACTCACAATAGCCAAGATATGGAATCAACATTAGTGCCCATCAACAGATGAATGAATAAAGAAAATGCAATACATAGACATAATGGAATATTATTCAGCTAAAAGAAGGAATTAAATTCTGTCATTTGCAGCAACATGGATAGAACTGGAGGACATTATGAAATAAGCCAGGCGCAAAAACAAATATTGCATGTTCTCACTTATATGTAGGAGCTAAAAACATTGATCTCATGGAGGGAGAGACTAGAATGATGGTTACCAGAGGCCGGAGGGTAGGGAGGAAGGGGAAATGAAGACAGATTGGTTAATGAGTACAAAAATACATTTAGATAGAAGAAATACATTTCAGTGTTCAAGCACAGCAAGGTGACTAGTTAATAATTTATTATATTTTTTAAAATAGCTAGAAGAGAAGATTTGAAATGTTTCCAACGTAATGGTTGAGGTGATAGATATACCAGTTACTCAGGTTGGTTTTTTTTGGTTTGTTTGTTTGTTTGTTTTGAGATAGAGTCTAGCTTTGTCACCCAGGCTGGAGTGCAGTGGCACGATCTCAGCTCACTGCAACCTCTGCCTTCCAGGTTCAAGCAATTCTCCTGCCTTAGCCTCCCAAGTAGCTGGGACTACAGGCATGCTCCATCACGCCAGGCTAATTTTGTTTTGTATATTTGCTAGAGATACGGTTTCGCCATGTTGGTCAGGCTGGTCTTAAACCCCTGACCTCAGGTGATCCACCCACCTTGGCCTCCCAAAATGCTGGTATTATAGGCGTGAGCCACCACGCCTGGCCATTTACCCAGATTTGATCATTACACATGATATGCTTGTATCAAAATATCACATGTACCCAATAAATATGTACAACTATTAGGTATTCATAAAAATTAAAAATAAAATTTTTAAAGAAGAGTTAGTTGGGATGAATGGAGACAAATTGGAATCTCAATCCCAGTTTTTCTGTAAGGGAAAAAAGGAGGGTAGGCTAAATAATTCAGTTGAGTTGCCATAACTATATGGCCACCTTTCCCAAGTGGCCCCTATTTCCTGCAGTAATTAAGGAAGATCCATGTGCTCAAACCCCTTTATAGCCCTTTTCAAGAAACCATGTTATTTCCTTCTTTTTTTTTTTAACAATGTTATTGAGGTATAATTTATATACCATAAAATTCACTCATTTTACGTGCACATTTTACAGAGTTGTACAACCATCACCACCATATAATATTAAAACATTTATAACTCCCTGTTATTTCTGTCTTAAAGTGGATAAAAAGTTATGTGCTGGTCCTGTTAAGCTACCCTCACTGGAAAGTTTGAAAGGAAAAAAGTTTCCTGAGCCTGTTAGGAAAGGCAGTGAGGACACGGCTCAGAGGCCAGGAAGCTCCCAGGAAACCTTCCTTAGATTGAAAGTACTGAGCTTTCCTACAGACGACATTCACAAAGGTGAAACCACCAGAGGAGGAGCGGGAACCAGCCACCCTCCGTCCTTCCTGCAGGAGTCTCCATTGTGCGGGCATCCTCAGTGGAGGGCAGGATTTCCAGAAGAAATTCCAAACAGCCTCTGAGGGTTAACTTGCTGCATCCGTCCTGAAGGAAGGGGAAGGGAAGAGGCCAGCTCAAGTCTGCATTCCAGAGGGGAGTTGGTAGAGAGGCCAAGCACTCATAGAATGCCCTCAGTCTCTTCAGGGGAAGAGTGACCCAATGGAAAGAGCCTGTTCAAATCCTGGCTTCACCAGTTACCAGCTCTAAGCCTCAGTACCCTCATCTCAAAAATTGGAGAAAATTGTTGTCCTGTTTCTGGCATTTTCACAAAGTGAATGACAATATGTATCCATAGGGTCTGGGATGTCACAAGTGCTCAGTAAACAGCCACAATTTCAGTTATTGTTGTTAAACAAAACAGCTTCTGAGAAATGCAAAACCTGAACACTCTTGAACAAGACACATCTGGTTCCTTGCAAGAAATGGGAATGTGTCTTACTGGTGAGTTCAAGTCCATATTCTTCTATTTACTCTGTTTGTGTGGATCTGGACAGGTTGCTTACAGAAGCCTCTCTGAGCCTCAGTTTCCTTATCCATGAAGTGGACCCAAGAATAGTGCCTGTCTTGTAGAATTGGGCTGAGGAGCAAATGAGACACTACAAGGACTGTGCTCAGCCAGGGCCCAGTGCCTGCCGAGTGCCCTGTCAAGGTTGGCCGTTGTCATCAGTGTCACCATCACTGCTGCCCTCTCTATGGCGGGCAGTGGTGAGGACTTGTGGCTATGTTTTCAAAGGGACCTTCTGTCCCAGTTCCCTTGGGTACCATCTCTCAATATTGCAGCTTCTCTGTGCATAGGAAACTCCCTAACTCAAGCCTTAAAGGACAGGCCTATGGAGGAGCATAATGAGAACTCATATGCAGTCCTAGGGTGTCTCTGGGAGTCTTCTGGGAGTTTCCTTCTTCACACCTTGTATGTAAATATTAGGAGAGAAGGATGAGGGAGTCAGCTAGAGCTTAAATAGGAGAAATGTTGAGGACCAGTCCCACTGGTGGCAACCAGGAAGTATGTTTTTGCAGACCATCATGCCCAGTGCTGTGTTGCCACAAACACCCCCTGCTCCCGCAGGCCAAGGGACAGGAACCCAGAGCCCTGCACACCATGCAGGGGTAGGAAGATGTTTGCTCCAGCTTTGCCTTAAGGAGGGAGATGGATTCCTAGTGATGCCCCAGTGAGGCCAAGTTCTATCCCCTCCTCCCTCTGCTTCCCGTGTGGTTTCTTCAGCCTGGGCTGCCTTGCCCTCACCTCAGCCCTCATGTAGGTCACGTGGCCTACATCCCCGAGGGAGAAGTGAGACTATTCTTACAGCATAGGAAAGTTGACTAAGGGAATGATATTAAGAGACTGAACTGGAATCTTTTTTCTTTGGCTTCTCTTCTTTTCCTCCTAACACAAATGCACTGGACTTCTCGAACACATTCACAATCAGAAGTACACGTATGATGTGGTAAAGCCATTAACCTGGTGTCAAGTGTTATCAATTGGGTCATTAAATAAGACTCCTTAAGCATCGTCTAACTGCAAGCAGATGGTGCTGCACCTTTCAGAACTGGATGTCTAGAGCCAGAAGCATCCATGCAAACTACTATTTGTGGTTTCCCTTGTAGCCTGCTTGGAAGGAATCACACCTGTGTGAGTCCTTTTGGGCTCCTATAACAGAATACCATAAACTGGGCAGCATATAAACAACAGAAATGTATTTATCATGGTTCTGCAGGCTGGGACGTCCATGATCAAGACACTTGCAGATCCAGTGCCTGGTGAGGATCAGCTTCCTGATTCATAGATGGCCATCTTCTTACTGTGTCCTCATCTGCAGAAAGGGGTGAGGCAGCTCCCTGTGGCCTCTTTATAAGGGCACTCACCCTGTTCATGAGGGTTTCACCCTCATGACCTGATCACCTCCCAAGGACCCCATCTCTTGATACCGTCACCCTGGGGGTTAGAATTTCAACATGAATTTGGCAAGTAAGAGTGCACAAACATTCAGACCATAGCAGTACTTGGCCAGGCTACCTCCTAATAATATGCCAAGCGAAATCAGATGGTGCAGGCGTGATAGAGCGGCACGAAGCTATTTGTGTCTTTCATAATTAGCATGTTTTGAAGGAAAACTTAGCCGTGATAGAGTTAGAAATTAGACTTTTCTGCTCAGCAAATTAGCTCTCAGATTGCATACCACATGAGTCCATTCCCCCACCCCCACCTTACTCCCACTTTCAAAGATGAATCAGATGGTTTACTCTGTTCTACTTTCCTCTTCAGAAAAGGGAAGCAGAATCCAAACCTAATTAAGACGGCGTTTCAGCTCTATAACTAAATTCATTCATAGCCCAACTGCACTGGGATACATGAGCTTCCTCTGGCCACCTCATATGGCAAACCTGGTTCAAATAGTTATCATTCATCATTTAGTCCCGAGTTTAAGTTTCTAGAAAAATTTTTAAAAATTAACTCTGCTCTTCTCGTGTTTGCTGGGGCCACAATGCTTCAGTCACTTGGATCAAGACAGCACGGAGGCCTCATACTAAAGCAAGCCTCTGAACATGCTCCTTATTAATTAACAGCTGCAGGCATTTGGAATATTCTGTCCGAATGGTGTTAACAGCCTCATCCCTTTGGTGGTCAGAACTAGAAAGCAGAAAGATCCCAAGTGAAGCTCCTCTTTTGAGCTACCTGCTAGCTCCCACCCCTCCTGCAGGCTTTGGACTTACCTGCCCTGTCACTCACAGCTGTGTGACCCTAGACATTCAGAACCTCTCTGTGCCTCATTCGCCCCATCTGTAACACGTTGGGTCACACAACTCTTTCACAGGGTGATTCCTAGAGATTCATGAATATTTGGAGATTCCTACTCTGTGCCAGGCACTGTGCTGGGCAGTAAGTAGAGAGACAAAGAGAAATAAATCTATGCTCCAAATCAGTGCTTCTCAATCAGGGGCTTTGCTCCCCCCAGGGGACATTTGCCAATAGCTGGAGATATTTTTGGTTGTCATGATGGGGGATAGAGGGTGCTACCAGGGTCTAACAGGCAGGTGCCTGGGATGCTGCTGAACATCCTACAATGTCCAGAATAGCCCCATGCCTGGAATTACTCACTTTGTCATGTCAGTAGTGCTGAGGTTGAGGAACCCTGATCTAATAGACCAATCCAGATAGATACGCAGATAATTTCAGTGCAGTGTGGTAGGAGTTACGAGAATTAAATAAAATATTTCATGTACAGGGGCCAAGACTTGGTAGTTCTCAGTGAAAGGTCATGCCCTGCAGTCCTTCATTCAGTGACCTGCGTCTTCAAGGACTCATGTTGGTAGTAGATAGCCAGAGAAAGAAGACAGTCTTTGCGTTCACTACACAAGGGAGGTGTTACTCCAGGTGCCCTACATCTGGCTTGCGTGATCCAGTCCTGACTCTAGGTTCCAGCTCTGTGAAAATCCCTGCCCATCTACAGGTTACCAGGACCTTGGGGGCAGAGGGATCCCAGAATGAGAACTGGAACTGCTGGAGGAGGAGGCAGCCTTCAGCAATGAGTATTCCTTTGCACTCACCCTTCCCTCTCATCTGAACACTCCCATCCCTCACTCGAGCTCTGCTGGCGAAAATGATGAATGAGTCACCAAGTGAATCACTGGGGAAAGCCCTCCCCAGGAGCTGTGGCTGAGACCCCACCCAGGCAACATAACTTCCTGGTTCCTTTCTTGCCTCTGCCCACAAAAGATTAAAAATAAAATGGGAAATAGTTAAGATGACTTGCTGCAGTAACTTTTATACTTTTATAATAAGAAAGTGAAAATGTTTAAGGAAGCCAAACTAGTAGGCTACCCGAATTAGGTCGAGCACGATGAAGACTCTCTTCTGTTGCGTTGGCATCAGGCTCATTCAGAACCGACTGCTTCAAGCAAGTCATTTTCCCAAAGAGGCAGAGGCAGGGTGGAAAGAAAACGTGAGCCTAAATAGAAATATCCAGGGCCTTAAGAAATCACTCACCCTCTCTGAGCATCTCGAAGTTTCCTGGCTTTCAAAATGGATTTGATGGCACCTCGTACCATTGTTTGGAGGGTAAAGGAGTTCAGGCATGTGAAGGGACTTCGAAAGTTAAAAGGAGTTCAGGCGTGTGAAGGGACTTTGAAAGTTAAACAGCCTTGTACAATTATTGCTAAATGTTGGGGATAGGATAATAGTATTGTAGCTTTGTTTTCATCTTTCAAAAACACGTCTTGAAATAGTTATGGAGGGTCGGGTGCGGTGGCTCATGCCTGTAATCCCAGCACTTTGGGAAGCCGAGGTGGGCAGATCACCTGAGGTTAGGAGCTCAAGACCAGCCTGGCCAACATGGAGAAACCCCATCTCTACTAATGATACAAAAATTAGCCAGGCGGGGGATGGTGCATGACTGTAATCCAAGCTACTCAGGAGGCTGAGGCAGGAGAATTGCTTGAACCCCAGGAGGTGGAAGTTGCAGTGAGCCAAGATCAGGCCACTACACTCCAATCTGGGTGACAGAGCAAGACTCTGTCTCAAAAAAAAAAAACACAAAAGTTATGGAGGAAATGATGTTCGGGATTTGCTTTGACATAAGGGTGGAGGAGTGGGAGGGGGCAGAGATGGAACCTTGACCATGAGTTGATGATGGTTGTGACTAGTGAGAGGTATTTGTGCCTTCGTTCTTCTAGTCTATTCTCTCTACTTTTATATTTGAAATTTCCACCATTTAAAAACATCTGTTAGATATTTTAGGTATACTGAACTATATACTTAAAAATGGTTAAGATGGTAAATTTTATGTTACAGACATTTTATCACAATTAAATATATATATACACATCCGTCTTTTAAAGTCAGTAATTGAGATCAGCAATATGTATGAGGCACAAGGAACACAGAAAAGCAATCATGTGAGAGGGAAAAAGAGAAAACCTTTTGCTCCCTTTTCTGGGAATTTGTTAAGTACAACCATTGAAAGAAGCAGGACTCTTCCTGGCTAGAGGACTAGAGAGTGAGCAGGGAGCTTTGGCCAGGACATTGGAAATGCCGTCCTGGGACCACGTGACCTGAGATGGTTGAGGAGCAGTCAGGTGCTACACACATGCCAGGCCTGTGCCTGCCCGGGAGCATGAGAATGAAGACAGGTTGCCCAAGCCTGGAGAGGCCCACTGTCCGCAGGGCAGGCATTCAGAGAGCACACCAGCACACCATCCTCGCGTTTGGCTACAAGAAAGGCAGATGAAGATACAGGACAGTGTGGAGGGCTCTGCGTGCTGGGCTGTTGTTTGGACTTAGATGAAATGGGAGCTATAATCACTTCCCTTTTTGCCTTTTAAAAAATATATGTAAGGGGAAAAAAATACATGTCAAAAATGGAGTCATTTGAAGCTAAGTGTCACCCATCTTGGAATAATTGTCCTCCAGCACTAAATTTTACAAAGTGATTGGTGGCACAGAGCACTCTTACTGATGGACAACACTGGCCTGGCAATGTAGGAGGGAATGCAGACCACTGGCAGAGCAGCAGAGTCTGGGGTGGGCTGTGGCCTCTCCTCTGGCCCCAATTCTTCAGTTGTGAGACCTGGGGATATGTCACTTCATCTCTTAGGCTCTCCGTATCCCCACCTTGAAGGACGGACTGGGTGGAATCCAAAGACTGATCACAGGCAGCTGTGTCTGTGTTTGCAGTTGTTCCTGGCAGGCAGACCACACTGGATGTGTCTTAGTCGTAATTTGGGGGCTCGGGCATGACGAGCTCTTGTTCCTTCTACTGAGTAACCTGCACTAGAACCTAAGGAGGCCTCTCAACCAGGGTCCTTTTTTCAGCTGTCACCAAGGGTACAATTAATAGCACAAATCAGTTCTTCCCTTTGACACACTTTGTGTGATATGCCTGGATAGCAAAGGCAACCCTTGTTCTGCTCGTTTTCCCTCCTGGATTCCAATAGCTTTCCAATTAGTTCATAGGTTTCAAGGGATTTGGATGGTGCAAAATGGAGGCCTTTTGGAAGAAATGAAAAATTCCAAGCCCAATGAGCATAACCACCATTCTTTTTTGGTTTTTTTCCTCACTGGCTAATGCATTGTATATTTAAAAGGAGATTTGGGCTCAGCCAAGCCTCAAGTCATTATTTACTCAACCTTTCTTTTTTTTTTTTTTTTTTTTGGTGGTTGTTGTCAACCCATTATAACCAACTGAACTCAGCCTTTCTTTAACGACTATTTTCTGTGTATCTGCTCTGGACTTAGGCGAATAGAAGATCTCAGAGAGATGACCCAGTAGGGGTGGTGGTTTTCAAATTTTGGCAATGGGCCTCTTTTTCTTTAAACAGAAGATTGATTTTCTGAGACTATGCAGCAACTTTGTGCAAAAAGTATATTTTTGTCCACAAACTTGGTCACTTAGAACAACAGAAGTTTATTATCTCATGGTTCTAAACACCATAAATCAGATCAAGCAGACCTGTGCTCCCTCCGGAAGCCAGGGAAGAATTCTTTCTTGCCTTTCCAGCTTCTGGTAGATCCAGGCGTTCCTTGGTCTGTCACTATGTAACTCCAGTCTGTGGCTTTACTGGCATCCTCTGCTCCCTTTCTCTCTTTTCCGTGTGTCTGTTATAAGGAAACTTGGATTTATGGGCCCACTGGAGTCGCCCAGGATGATCTCATTTCAAGATCCTTAACTTAATTACATCTGCAAAGACTCTTTTTCCAAATAAGGTCTCATTCACAGGTTCCAGGACATAGACTGTTTTTTTGAGGACCATCATTCAACCCAGTACAAAAACCTTACACAGGGCAGAAGAAAAGGGAGAGCTCTGGTTATATCATTATCACATTATCAGGACCTTGACCTCCACACATTCAGCTCCCACCCCTTTCCCTCATCCTTTGCCTGGTAAGCCATGCACCAAGGATCCAAGTTTGAAAACCAGAGTTTTAGCAGAGAGAGCTTGGGAAACTTGGGAGTCAAAGGCCTATGCTGGGAAATGGGCCTGGAGTTTGCATAAGACCACTTGGCCTCTCGGTTTCATCATCTGTGAAAAATGAGATATTCACAGAGTCTAAATGAGATCCTTAGTTCTTGGGTCATTTTCGGGCTCGGTAGCATGAGTTTGCTCTATCCTCATCCCATGACATTCTACCCCGTGGAAAAGGTATTGGGATGTTATAGGAACACTTCTGACTTCACAGAAGTGTTGGCTCCCAAACCAGTGGACAAGAAAGTTAATTCTATCTTTCAAAGAAAGCGAAGAGCTCTAGAATTGTGGGGTTCAAGTTTTTATCTTTTCCTTTGGCAGAAAAGAGAGCATTCTTCAAGCCTATTCAATTCTAAGTACCAGATGACAAGCCGTATTAAATAGATCCCAGTGAGCTCCCCATATCCCTTCCTGCTTATACCACAAGTGGACTGTGGGCCAAGCAAGGCTTTGAGATCAGTTGCACTTTGGTGGCTTTTGAGTAGTTTCTCAACTCCATCTCATCTAGTGACATTTTAGACTGGATAATTCTTTGTTGTGGGAACTGTCCTGTGCATTGCAGGTTCAGCAGCATTTCTGGCCTTGACTCTCTAGATGCCAGCAGCAACCCCAGCCCACTGTGGCAAGCAAAACTGTCTTCAGACATGGCTCAGTGTTCCCTGGTGGGCAAAGTTGCCACTGGTTAAGAACCAGTGCTTTAAGAGAACATATCCTCGAGGCCAGGCACCATGGCTCAGGCCTGTAATCCCAGTACTTTGCGAGGCCAAGGCAGGTGGATCACCTGAGGTCAGGACTTTGAGACCAACCTGGCCAACATGGTGAAACCCCTGTCTCTACTAAAAATACAAAAAATTAACTGGACATGGTGTCAGGCACCTGTAAGCTACTTGGGAGGCTGAGGCAGGAGAATCGCTTGAACCCAGGAGGCAGAGGTTGCAGTGAGCCAAGATCGTCCCATTGTACTCCAGCCTGGGCGACAAGAGTGAAACTCCTTCTCAGAAAATAAAGAGAACCTATCTTCTTTCAAGCCAGCCTGTCATGTATCAGAACTAAACAGTCGTTTTCCTTATAATTTTTTTTAAAGGCCCAGTTGCTACCTGCCCATTGCTGATGCAGGAAGTCTGAGCCATTCACTTCAATTAACCCCAACCTGAAAGATGCAGTCAGAGCCAGACTTTGCTTCCCTGCTGTGCACAATTTGTCTCTTCCCTCTCCTTCATCTGCAAACAGAACCAGAAGTGATTTTCCAGAAGAACAAGGTTCGTATTGTTTATTCCAATTATCAGGATCGTTTCTCCAGTTCTGGTCTCAGGTGGGCCTTAAGGACCTCACCAGGTGACCTGCCCAGGTGAACGTGGTGTGCTCTGAAGATCTGTTATTTATCAGTCTGTCTGGTTACCTTTTTTAGAGGAGACGTTCCTCAGCAACACCTGGCCTCCGTTTTCCAGCCTGTGAGTTAGAACGCAGATGCCCAGATTTCTCTAGATTAACACACTGCCTGCAAAGATGAGTTTTCCAGAAAAGCCATCTTCCAGGACAGAGACGCAGAGAAATTAAGCAACTCATGTTAATTCAGTCTGGGAATCTCAAGAGAGCTGACAAGCAGGGCAGTGGGAGAGGCCAGGAACTGACATGGCTTTCTGGTAGGCACCCCCACACCGCACATCCTGCTTCCTCCCTGTGCTGAGTGTGATCACTTCTGTTCCTTCAGGAAAGTACTTCACACCCGTGGCATAGAGCCAACAGTGAGTTGGATTCCGGGTCCTCTGGATGTCTGGGATGGTGAGATGCTTGAGAAAGTTTTGGCAGTTTGTTCAGATGAAAATCCTAGAAACTTAGACTTGGGGACTCTCCAATCTGCCTTCCTATCACCAGCAGGAATGCCCTTCCCTTCAACCCTAATACCTGGGCACTTGGCCTCCACCTGAATACCCTTGGTGGTGAGCAAGTCACTACGCCTCTGAAGACAGCCAGTCCCCCGTGGTCCATGTTCCTTGTCACCTGCTATCTTATGACTATCCTGAATCCGACTCTGGCTTCTGGAGGGAAACTCAGTGCCTGAGCTCTTATTCCCCATGACAGTGTTTCAGCCTTGCTGCCTGCTCATTCTGTTTTCGGGGGCTAAACTTCTCCAGTCCTTTAGTTATTACATGGCATGGCTTCTAGATCCTTGCCTCTCCCAAAAGCCCCTCCAGGAGGTAATCCAGCATGGTATAGCCTCCTCTAAATATCATATTCCAGACTGACCACACTGGCAGCTGACCCTATGAGAATATGGGGGCTGCCCCTTTGTAACCATGACTCTGTTAATGCCACAGAGGTTGCATGGGCATTTGGGATAAGTGCATCACTGGTGGGGACTCATGCTGAAACTCCATTCCACTGCAGCTCTTCCTGCCTTGATGAGCTCTTGCTCCATACCTTCCTCAGCCCATCCTGAAGTTCTTGCAAGTGAATGCTGACTCCCTTTCTGACAGATAGTTTGACCATCTTGAATCCTCAATCTACCTCCAGTGTATGAATCTTCCCTCTCAAATGGGCATAACATGCCAGTGTATCCATCACACATGCAGAGAATGGGATAGGAGAGACCCTTTGGCACACTGACCAAGACCTCCATCCTGCTCCCCAAGACTTCACACACCTGCTCCATGGCTTTGAGATGGTTCCACCAGTTCTGTATCTCAGCATCATGCATGATTCCCTCTCTCATATAGTCAGTGAGTGTTTTTGTCCAGTCTGTACTTGCCTCACAGTATAATGTGTTTATGACTTGTCTTCAATCTAATCAGCCTCCTGTCCCTATCAGAAAGCTGCAGAGGAAATGAAGTGGGTCTGGCATGACTTGTTCCTGCTGAACTCTGTCGACTTCTGACAGTGACAGCTCCCTGCTTGCACGACACATAAATCCAGAGTTTAATAATCCATCCTCAGTTTTCAGCAGGCTTCAAAATCAGCCGACTGTCATGTCAGCAAGCAGCCGTGTCCCCCTTAGTGATAAATCAGGGTGAAGTTTGCATTTTATTCACACCTTAACTGTTTTCCACCATTTGTCAAACAAAACCCATGGCATAGGGGCCCCACTGGAGGTGAGGCTGGAAAGAGGTGAGAATGCACTGGTTGCTTGCAGCTGGTCCTAACCTGGCTAGCACCTCTGCAGTCTGCCCTTCCCAGTCAAGACCTCAGGAAACCAACCCTGCCTCTAGATAGGAGGGATTTCTGCAGCTGCAGCTTATGTTCTGCCGCATGTTCAGGACTTTCCCCAGATGTAGGACGTAGTTTTGATGTTAGGATTTCTGCTTTGTCCTGGAACCCCAGCTCCCATCCCTATCTTGTGCCCTATGCGTGATCACTGAGTCTCTACTCATTTGCTCCTGCACAGGGCCTGGGCATGAATCCATGGATAGACAGTACCCCAGGGACCTGCCACTAGCCCACCCCACTCTGCCCCCAGAGCCTGATTCTCATTCTGCTCAGCCTCACTCTGGTGCTCACGGGCCTCCTTGGACACTGTACACCAGCCGGGGCAGTCCCTACCAGTCAGCACACACTTGGAGGGAGGCTCTGGGCCAGGTCCCCACCTGCACTCAGAGCCCTGCCTGCCTGTAGTCGCACAGCCTGGCATGGAGTCAGGAATCCCATGAGGGTTTAAAATATGGGACGAGTGTGATTCAATATGTTTCAGGAAGATGAACCAAGTCAAGTACAGACTGTATGAGATTGGGGAGTGTATTAGTCCATTCTCATGCTGCTAATAAAGACATACCTACAACTGTGTAATTTATAAAAGAAAGAGATTTAATGTACTCACAGTTCAGGATGGCTGGGAAAGCATCAGGAAACTCACAATCATGGCAGAAGGGGAAGTAATCACTTCCTTCTACACATGGTTGCAGGAGAGAGAAGTGCTGAACAAAAGGGGTTAAAACCCCTTTTAAAACCATCAGATCTCGTGAGAACTCACTATCATGAAAACAGCATAAGGGTAACCACCCCCATGATTCAATTACCTCCCATGGGTAATTCCCATGGAATTACCTCCTCCCACGACCTGTGGGAATTATGGGAGCTACAATTCAAGATGAGATTTGGGTGGGGACACAGCCAAACCATTCCAGGGAGGTCCCTGATATGGTTGGGGTAATAGAAGGCCTCCCTTCCCTTCATGGGCTTTTCGGAGATGATCATTTTTTTTGACAGACACAGCATGAGACCTTCATTGATTACCACAGATCCCCGCAGAGTCATTTGCCCTGCCGTGTCCTCCTACAGGAGCGGGGAACCACCCTCAGAGGAGCTGGTGATCCTCCTACCTTGAACGGCACTGCTCCAGCCACGCTGGTGAGGCAGGCATTCCCTGGCATGAGAAAGTGTCTGGCTCCCTCTGGTGACAAGAGGAAGCACCTGAGCCTTTGCCGCCATTTCCACTGGTGGTGGAGCCCGAGAAGAGGATGGATAAACTAAGGTCCAGAGGTCCCCCACACTGTGGGTGCGGGGTGGAGTCCCAAGTAGAGGCCCCATGCCACTTAAGCTCAGTTCTGTCTCCCTCAGCACCCTGGGCTTCCCAGAACCAGCAGGGATATGGCTCTGAGCTGGCTCTTCAGCACTCTGCAGGCACTGGTTCCTTTGGAATTAATTAGATTTATTTGAAATTAGTTTAGAGTTAGAGGGATTTCCAAAGCCCTCAACCTTCTGCTGCCATTTCCCCTTTCTGAGTGGGAGGAAGTGCAGGATCCTGCAGGACCTGGGCTCCTATGCAGTTGTGTGGCCGCAGGCTGGTAATCTAACTTTGCTGTGCCTCCATTTCTTCATTTGTAAACTGGTGGTGAAGACACCTGCCTCTCAGGGTTCTGAGGATTACATTCTATGCAGTGTCTAAAGGCCCTAGCACATGGTGGGTATTTAATGAAGAATGATTTTGTTGTTGCCATTATTGATGGCATCAATAGAGCTGGATCTCGAGGTAGCAGTGGGCTTTCCACTGTGGGGCAGCAGAAACAAAGTTAAGTCACTATATCCCCATTGGGTGAACACCTGAGCATATTAGTGAATGAGAGTGAAAAATAACTGGGATCTACACAAATTGGCTTTTGGGAACACCAGAGCTGGCTAGCACAGGGCCTGACTTGGGTCTTGCCCTTGAGGCCTGGGCTCATCCCCAAGGTTTTCCGAGCCTCAGGGACCTCCACAGCAGCACTCCATAGCAGGTGTCTCCCTGAGGCCACATAGCCTGAGTAGGACAAACCTGAGCCCAGGAGCTGCCGTGCTCCCTGCTGCAGCAGGTCATAGCCTGACCTCAGCGCACCTCCACGGGCAGCTGCAGCCCAGCCTTCTCCCGCACAGCCACACCACTGACTCTGCTTGTTTGCAAGGGCCTCCCTCTACTGTCTGCCTCACATCTTGGGGCTCTCCCACACCTCTGCCTTTTCCCAGGCTGTTCCTGCCTTCTTCCTCTCCTTCCTCCCCTTTCTTTAGTCCTCTGCTTTGTTTTTATTTCAGCTTCCCATTTACTGTACATGTATCATTGGGCACGTTACTTAATCTCTCTGTGTCTCAGTTTCCTTACATGTAAAATGGGAGTGTATCTGCACATAGGGTTGTGGTGACGATTAAATGAGGTAGTACATGGAATGTGCTAGAACCCAGCCCTCAGCTCACTAGGCATCAGCACCGTCATCCTCACTAGCAACAGACCTGCCTCAAAACCCATCTCTGGCCCTACACTATGAATGGGCTGTTTCCCTCACGGATGTGCTGTGACTCATCGGTCATACGCGAGCTCGTGCCCTGTGAGAAAACAGTTTATCTTGTGTACCACATTTAGGAAACTTATTTCCAAGCCTGCCCTTTGCTAGGCATAGTGAGGGGTCCAGCAATAATAAATAAAACGGTCCCACAGGTGAGAGCTCCCTGGCAGTTTTCCGTCTGGCCAGTCCTAACTAGGGAACAATGCCCATGAAGGTGCTGATTTTATCCTGACATCTAGGGGCCCTGGGATGGCTACATTCACGTTAGTTGGCCCACCACGTGCATCTAGTACTCCATGCCACTAGGGGACACACTATAGCTTCCAAGCACCCTCTCAAGTGTTGGCCCACATGATCCCCACTCTGGTCTTGGGAGCTGTGTTAGTCTCCTGGGGCTGTCATAACTGGGTGGCTTCAACAGCAGACATTCATTTTCTTACAGTTTTGGAGGCTGGAAGCCTAAGATGGTAGTGTTGGCCATGGGTCTCCTGAGAACTCCCTCCTTGGCCAGCAGACGACCAGCTTCTCACTGTGCCCTCACACGATCTGTCCTCTGTACCTGAGCTTCCTAGGTGTCTCTGGGTCCAAATCCCTAAGGACACCCATCAGATTAGATTAGGGCCCCCTCTAAGGGCCTCATTTTAATGTAATAACCTCTTTAAAATATCTCTGAATACAGTCACAGGCTGAGGTTCCTGGGGCCCAGACTCAGTCCAGCCCATAATAGGGGGAGAGCAGAGCAGGTGACTGCCCTGTTTTCCAGATGGAGTTGCTGAGGCTTTGAGGGGTGAGTGCCTTGAGCACAGCCTCCTGCTGTTGCCAAGTTGCCCTGCAGAGCTTTGAAGCCTGAACTGGACACAAGGTCCTGCGGTCTCTGCGCTGCCCCTTGCTGGGGGCTTGGGTGTGGACAGCAGGGAGCCTGCAAAACCTGCATCTGAGAGGTTGTCCGTAGAGAGCTTCTGGGAGAATCCCACTGAGCTCACACATAGAATGTGAGCCCTTCAGGAAGGCACAAGCTGTTGTTTCTCTGGATGGATTTCCTGCCTGCAGCTAGCCAGCCTGAGAGGCATGTGCCTTCGCCCGGGTAAGGCCTGGCTGGGCCTGGAGAGAAAGAAAAGATGCTTCTTTCAGCTGGGTCGAGTAGCCCAGAGTGGCAACAGCTGTAGCTTTGACCAACTGCAGATCCTCCCTGAGCATCCTGAAGTTGTCTAGCTTTGTGGGATGACATCATTATACAAATTATTTTCCGTGAGGCCGGGGCTTCCTACCCCACCCAGGCCTGGGTAGTAATCAGTTTACAGTTTGACACACATGGAGTCCTTCCTCCAGGCAAAAGGCTGTACTGCCCCTATGGAAAAGGTGATTTTTGCTTTTTTTAAGACAGGGTCTCTGCTTTTCCCAAGCCTATAATTATTATGGCAAGCCCAATACATGGAATTTTTTTTTTTCATCCAGGCTGACTAGAAGCAGAACTATAGAAAAAGAGGTCACGTGCTATGATAGAAGAGAGAAGGTGAAGGAAAAGAGAAAATCTAGGAAGGCCCCTTGGAGGTGGTGGTATTTAAGGCAGGCTTTGAATGGAGGGCCAGGCTTTGATGCACCACTAGGGCCCTGGAGAAGGAGAAACTGGGCTGACAACCAGCATGAGCAAGGCCCAGAAACCAGACAGCGCTAGGGGCCATACTCGGTGCCCCAGAGGCCACACAGGGTACACCAGGCAGAGTTCTGTGCTGAGTGCTCACAGTCATGGTGGCATACAGTGCTGCTTTAGCTGGCTCTACAAGAGATTTGGGTTCTGTCACCATACTCAGTGACTTTGGTGTGGCCACATTTGGCAAATGGCTGTCCCTCTACCTTCCAGGGTGAATATCAAATCGTATCCATATTCTTCCTTTAACCCACGTGCCCAGATGCATTTTGTTTTGGAGCGGGGGAGGTAGGTATTTTTCATTTTTATGATACATAGTAGCTGTGTGTGTATATATATATATATATATATAATGGGGTACATGAGATTTTTTGACACAGGCCTACAATGTGCAATAATCACATCAAGGTAAATGGGGTATCCATCACCTCAAACATTTATCATTTCTTTGTGTTACGGACATTCCAGTTACACTCTTTCAGTTATTTTTAAATGTAAGATAAATTACTGTTGACTGTAGTCACCCTATTGCAATATCAGATACTAGAGTTGATTCATCCTGTCTATATTTTTGCACCCATTAACCATCCCCACCCACCCCCGACCCCCTTCCCAGCCTCTGGTAACCATCATTCTACTCTTTACCTCCCAAATGCATTTTGGGTACCAGCTATTTCTTTGGTCAGTGCCGGTGCCACTGGTGGTGCTTTTTTTTTTTTTTTTTTTTTTTTTTTGAGACAGAGTCTCGCTCCGTTGCCCAGGCTGGAGTGCAGTGGTGTGATCTCGGCTCACTGGTGCAATCTTGGCTCACTGCAACCTCCACCTCACGGGTTCAAGCAATTCTGCCTGCCTTAGCCTGCCAAGTAGTTGGGATTACAGGCACCCACCACCATGCCCAGCTAATTTTTATATTTTTAGTAGAGATAAGGTTTTCGCCGTGTTGGCCAGGCTGGTCCCGAACTCCTGACCTCAGGTTATCTGCCCACCTCGGCCTCCCAAAGTCCTGGGATTACAGTGTGAGCCACTGCGCCCAGCCCACTGGTGGTGCTTTTTAATGGGAAAGTCTAGTCAAGGGCAGCGAGGGCAGAGGCTCATTCTAGTCCAGGGTTCTCAACCTGTCTGCAGGTAGAATCGCCTGGGGACTTTGGGAAAAGCCCAGTGCCCAGTCAGTCTTCCAGACCAGCTTCATCACAATCTCCAGGAGTGAGACCTAGGGATTCGTATTTTCTTTTTACAAGTTTCCCAGGTGAATCCAATGTGTAGCCCAGTTTGAGCCCCAATGATGTATCTGATCTAAGAGGTTAACAGGTGCGGTAATGTGGGGAGGGGCACATATGCTCTGGCTCTATCATATACGGTATGGATTTGGTAACGTTAGTGTTTGGTTTTGTTTGTAAACTTTGTGATGGAGATAATTCTACTACACAAATTATGTGTGGTGTCCAACACCTAATATGTGCTCAGTAAATGATCACCTCCTTACCCTGTCCTTCCCTGTTCTCCTCCTCCTCAGACAGAAGCAAAGTCAGTTATGTAATGCTGGCAGGCTGTTGGCAATGGGCACCGGATGAATGTGTATTGCAGGTTTCCTGCTGTTTATAGATCATGTTTTATTCATGTACATATGATGCAGAATGCTCCCTCTGAGGGGAGAACTTTCAGCCTGCAGATTTCAAGATGTGGCAATACATTTGTATAAATTGAGGTCACGGAAGGAAAGTGGGAGATGAGAAACGCAAAGCTCTGACGGAGGGTTTCCTCAATGGGCATTGAGGAAGTGGAGGCCAAGGATGTTCAAGCAGCCTGGAATTGCTCTTTTTTCTAGGTCGGCACTGCCCTCTAGTGGAACAGAGTCACAGCCAACCCGCTTTTCCTCCTCACTCCTTCCACTTGTGAGAACCATCTAGGGTTAAAATTACTCCAAGTCCAGCTAAAGAAACAGCTCAGGGAGACCAGCCATGCACGCCCCCATTCTTGGACTCATTGTTCCTGAAACACAAAGATAATTCTAGAAAGCATCTATTCACGCCAGATATCAGAAGCTTTGCATGCATTACATATAATTGTCACTGTTCTACAAGACTGATAACTCTTCTTCCCAGACTCAGAGTTAGGAAGTGAATCTTCCAGAAATTGAGCAATGTAACCAGGATTCCAGCCTGGTAGGCATCAGCCTTGGTTGATTCTCGAGCCTTCGCCACTATGCCATGATACCTGCTCTTTCTCTAGGAACTAGGTCCTAGAGTCCTGAGTTCAAATCCACTTCCACCATGTACAAGCTGTGTGACCTTGGTGCAAGTGACTGATCTCTCTGTGCTTCTATATTCTCATCTACAAAAAGAGTCTCATAAAATCACCTTATCAGGGCATAGTGAGAATGATTGACCTTGAATAAATCAGAAGGGGCAGAGAAAGAGCTGAAGAAAATGACTGCCTGTGGTTGGTAGGAAAACTGTGGTTTCCCCCTGCTGAATGCATTACTTTTATAATCAGACCAAATGACCACTTTCCTTGTAAAGAGGCAGAAGCCTTCACCCATGTGTACCAGCCCTGCGAGATATTATAGGAGACCGTTTTCTTGTTTCCTCGAAGTTGAGTCAAGCAAATCTAAGATTCCTCTAAAGAAAACCTCAGGCTTCCCCCTGAAGGGATCTCTCGTTTTGTCAAGTACAGAACCCTCAGCTCTGCCCTTCGGCTGCCCAGCTTGGTGTTGTCTCTGTCACTGCTAAGAAGTCAGGACTGACTGTCATGTGAGATCTCACTGTCCTCAGGTGCCCTCCCTTCCCACGTTCAGGAAGGGATCCGAGCAGAGGCTTGAGTGCAGGGCAGCGTGACTCCTGGATACAGTAGGTTCCTCCTTCACCACTCTCCCAAGGACGGCTGAGAAGTACTTGGTCCTTGCAGTTCCATTCCATCAGCACCTGAACTTCTATTGCAATAGATAATTGTATTCTTCAGAAATACATTCTTCAGAGAATCATATTTGTCTCTAAGCTTTCTATCATTAGGAGAACTGTGTTAAGGATTTATTTAAAATTACTCATAAGAAATAAGCCTTGTAGGTAGAAACAGACGAGAAGGGAAGATCTAAATGAATGTCAGTGTTTCTGGATGGTGAGAGATGGTGATTTGTGTTGTCATCTTTGTAATAATGATTGCTAAAATTTATTGAGCACTTACTGTATGCCAGGCACTGTGGAAAGCCCTTGTGATGCACTAATCACTGAAACCTCAAAACAATCCTGCGAGGTGGGTACTGTTAACCTCACTCACAGGTGAGAGTATGGAGGGCCAGAGTAGGCAAGTACCTTTGTCAGGGTCACACAGCCAGTGACTGCAGACCCTGGCCATCCAGCTCTAGGGTCTGTGTTCTTGGCCACTGCGTTATTCTGCCTCTCTATGCTTGGTTTATTCTCAAGTCATCCTTAATGAGCATGTGCTGCTTTTAAAATGAAGGAAAGGGGTTTTGGTTTATTTGGGTTTTTTTGTTTGTTTGTTTGTTTGTTTTTCTGAGACGGAATCTCACTCTGTCGCCCAGGCTGGAGTGCAGTGGTGCCATCTCGGCTCCCTGCAGGCTCCGCCTCCTGGGTTTTACTTACACCATTCTCCTGCCTCAGCCTCCCGAGTAGCTGGGACTACCGGCATCCACCACCATGCCCAGATAATTTTTTGTATTTTTAGTAAAGACAGGGTTTCACCGTGTTAGCCAGAATGGTCTCCATCTCCTGACCTCATGATCCACCCGCCTCGGCCTCCCAAAGTGCTGGGATTTCAGGAGTGAGCCACCGTGCCCAGCCGGGGTTTTGTTTTTAAATTAACTTATATTGTTCCATGAATGATAAACGCATAGGAAGAAAGACAGTACAAATATAATAATGCCTAAAGGGAAATATGAGACTGATGCTAATCCTTTACACAATCCTGTATTTTCCACATTCTCTAAAATAAGCATAGTTTACCTAAGTGATTTAAAAAGTCATAAAAGAAAAGAAAATCCTGCTGTTAGAGGCACCAGTAAGAAGAACAAATAACAGCTGATGGTTTTTGAGAATGTCTGTGTTCCAGGAATTGACCAGAAGCATTCTGTGCACTACGTATTTGACCCTCAATAACCCCATAGGAGGTAGGGACTGTTGTCATCCCATTTTACACAGGAGGAGACTGAGGCCGAGGGAGCATCTGTACCATGCTCACAGACACACCAGTACAGCAGAGCCTTGACACTGATCCTCCCTCAAGGTCAGTAGTACCTCTGTGTCCTTTTCCACCCCAGGAGACTGAGGGTGAGAAACACGAATGGGTGCGCCTAATTTCAAAGTGAGTAGGGGAACTGATAGCAGCCCTTGGGTTTCTGGATGGCCTGTTTGGCTTTGCTTTCACGGGCATAAAGAGTTCATGCCAGCGGGGAGCAGATGCCTACAGCTCCTCGGGCAGCCTGTGCTCCCCTCACCCAGCCCCACAGGTTGTTCAATGCAGGAACCACGCCCCATGCTATGCTTTGACAAAGAGAAAAATAAAGGTTCACGTGGAAGGGTCAGCATTTTTCTCAAACAATGCGGCATGCACCACCATAGCCAGCCAGTGTTAGTATCTCTTCCAAGAGTAGGCCTTCCGGTGAGCCTGCAGAAGCCCCAGGGCCAGGCGAAAGGAGGGAGAACAAGAATGGGTACCATGGCGTCTTCTTCTTGGAGCGTCAGTGGAAACTGATGTTTATGAAGTGCTTCATCTGTGCCAGGGCTGGGCCCCCACGGTTGCTTTCATTTATTACTCACCACAACCCTATAAAATGTCTTATTTTTGCAGTCACACTTTGTTTTGCACACTTAGTTTTGCAGTGCACACTTTGTCATAAAGCAGGTGTCTGTAAGGCTGTGGATCTATTATTGGGCTTCTCTTTTGCTTCATTGCTTTATTTGTTATTTCTTGTGCCAAAGGCACCTTGGCTTTAAAAGAAGTCCTGACACCCAACAGGGAAAGTCTTGAAAACAGTTGTGCTTCTTCAAACACATCTAGACTGGTCTTGGTCCTTAGCATTTCTCTAAAGAATTTAGAATCAGCTTGCTACCTTCCACAAACACAAAATGTTCCCTAGTACTTTTATTATCTATTATTATTATTATTTGAGATAGAGTTTCACTTTTGTTGCTCAGGCTGGAGTGCAATGGCGCTATCTTGGCTCAACGCAACCTCCGCCTCCCAGGTTCAAGCAGTTCTCCTGCCTCAGCCTCCTGAGTGCCTGGGATTACAGGCAAGTCCCACCACACCCAGCTAATTTTGTATTTTTAGTAGAGACGGGGTTTCTCATGTTGGTCAGGCCGGTCTTGAACTCCCGACCTCAGGTGATCCGCCCACGTCAGCCTCGCAAAGTCCTGGGATTACAGGCGTGAGCCACCACACCCAGCCCCATCTATTATTATATCAGTAATAGTATTAAAGTTGAATAATTCTTCCTGGACCAGAAAATTTCAAGTTTCCAGTCGTATTTTCCAAATTCTTCTGGTTACATGCACCTAGCCTGACCCTTTATGTAGGCTTAGTGAGTCCCGTGGTCGGGTTGCATCTAGAAGGAGGTACATTGAATGGGAGAGTCCACAGCGCAGAGACATCTGCAGAGGGACTTGGGGAAAGAGCACTGGTCAGGGAAAGAGGAGGTTTGGGTCTCGGTCCCAGCTCTGCCCCCAGCTGGCCAGGTGAGCTTGGGCAGGCCGTCGCCAAGAACAGTCACGCGCTCCTTCCTCTGCATGGCCGCTGTGACTAGTGCTCTCAACCACACATCCTTTCAACAAACGGCGAACCTACTGTCCATCAGCACTGGGGCGAAATAGGAATATAAAGAAGAAGAAAGCATCATCTCTGCCTCAGGGGCTTAGCATCTACAACAGTGTCTCTTGGACTGTGCTGCAGTCAATGCCAGGTCTGAGAAATGACACACACAAAAAAAAGTTTTGTGATCAAATAATTAACACAAAACCTTTGTGCAAGATTCCATTCAGGCATATTAGCATTTATAAGATCTGAGAAGTCTTGGAGTTTAACCCAGATTTGCTTAACGATTGTATTAGTTTTCTATCATTGCTGTGATAAATTATTGCAAACTTAGTGTAAAACGCAAATTTGGAGGTCAGACATCCGTATTGGGTCTTACTGGGCTAAAATCAAGGTGCTGGCAGGGCTGTGATCCTGCATGGAGGAGAAAATCTGTTTTCTTGCCTTCTCCAGCTTCTAGAGGCTGCCCACATGCTTTGGCTTATGGCCGTCCACCATCTTCAAAGCCAGCGTGACTAGTCAGCTCTTTCTCATGCCAGCTCTCTGGCTCACTCTGCCATCACATCCCCATTTCTGACTCTGACTCCCTCTTCCACATTTAAAGGATCCTTGTGATGAGATTGTGCCTATGGGGACTCTCCAGTATAATCCCTTAATCTACAACCTTAATTCCTCTCTCTGTCACCCAGGCTGGAGTGCAGTGGTGCAATCTTGGCTCACTGCAAGCTCCACCTCCCAGGTTCACACCATTCTCCTGCCTCAGCCTCCCGAGTAGCTGTGACTACAGGCGCCCGCCACCATGCCCACCTAATTTGTTGTATTTTCAGTAAAGACAGGGTTTCACCATGTTAGCCAGCATGATCTTGATCTCCTGAACTTGTGATCTGCCTGCCTTGGCCTCCCAAAGCGCTGGGATTACAGGCGTGAGCCACCGCTCCCAGCCACCCCAGCTTTATTAAAGCGCATCTGACAACGTGTGGCACATGGTGTGGAGGACTCGGTGCAGGGTGGGGTCTTTCTCTAGCCCCTCGCCATCATGTACTCTCATCTTGGTACTGCTCCTGATATCATATGATAGATTTGTGTTTGTTGCCATTCTTCAAACTCCACAAGGGTGAGGTTTTCGTCTGTTTTGTTCACTGCCATGTCCCATATTGTTCACTGTTACTAACATAGTCCTAGCAAGTAGAAGGTTCTCAGTGGGTATTTGTTGACTAAGAGTAGTGGAAAGTCTTTCTGATAAGATAGCAAGCTTCTTGAGGGCAAAATTCTTGTCCAAGTTATCTTTTCTTCCCCAGGGTCCAGAGCTGGCTGGTGCTAAATGTAAAGATTGTTTAGTGTGGGAGAAGGCAGACTCACCACCGGGAAGTCTTGCTGGAGATCATTTTCTTAAGGAATTTGCCATAGTCTATACTTGGACTAATCTGTCATGCGTAGAAACTCTTCATCATCTGGGCATAAGTTGAGATCATAAGCTTCTCAGGCAATTTGCACCAGAGGGTCCCAAACTTTCTTGGTTCACAGCGTCCTGAGTCCAAAAGAAATAATAAGTTTTGTTTATCAAGTATTTAGGTTCATACTACTTAATAAGCGTTTCCATCGTAACAACATAGAGTAACTGCTTGAAAAACATGATACATATCAACAGAAAAAAAAAATATATGTATATATATTTTAACCATAATTGCTTACTAATGGGATGTGTGTCCTGTTGGCAAATGCATGGTTTCTGAAACCTTGGATTCAAATTGGACATTGCCACCCCCATTTTCTGTTGCATATTGATTTCCACACTTGGTTTTCTCACAGCAACTATGGAAAACTCAGCTCACAAAGATGTGATATCATTGAAAGAAATCCAGTGTTGAAACCATAGGCTACCATGGGATGGTAGATTCACATGTCCAAGAGATGTCAAGTATTGCTATGTTTCCCTCAAAAACTCACAGTATTCTGCCTTACCCTTGTGAGTTCACTGCAGTACTCAATGGTGTCCCAGCACACAGCCTATAAACTGCAGATTTGTGTTAATATAATTCACTGAAGGCCTGTGTACAGACCAGAATGCCAGAGCTAGATCACCATGGAGGGGCACTGCATTCAGCCCCTGATCTCCTTGTCCAGCCGTCTCATCCCTGGGAGGCCGGGTTAGCAACCCATTGTGCTTGGCTTGGCAAGCAGCAGAACAGTGAGGTGGACTCCAGACAGCCCGTCTGGTCTGCACACTGATGAGGCTTGAGATTTCAGCTGCTTCCCAGCAAGAACTCCTTCCTGGGCCTAGCCTGCTCCCAGCTCCAGCCCTCTCCCCCAGAGATAGCTTTAGGAAATGAGGTATGGAGGGTGTAGTGAGCTTTGGAAAGAGAAGGACTAGGAACCCTGGAGGGTGCCAGCCCTCACTGTTGTAGGAGAGACACAGTGTCGTCTATTTAACAAACCCTTCCCTGGGTCTTTCTGTGTGCCACACACTGTTCTAAGAGGTTTGCAAATAGGAGGTCATTCAGTCCTCAGCACAACCCCATGACATCGATCTATTGTTACCCCCACTTTACCGAAGAAGAAACTGAGGCACGGGACAGGAGGTTAAATATATGTTGCCTAAAGGTTCATGGAGCTGGGAAGTGGTAGAACTGGGATTTGAACCCAGGCTGTTCATACTCTTACCTGGACTTTTCCCTGAGGGGGTTAGAAAACCCCAGCAATCCTTCCCACTGTGCTGCTTTCTAGCAATGTGCTGGGGCCAGGTGCTGAACCACTCTAAGATTCTGTTTTTCCCCCGTGAAACGGCCCAGTAAACTTCTCCCTGGGGTCATTGAATGGCTTCCAGGAGATTAGGCATGTAAAGTGCTTTCTATTATCCAGGGTGGTAGCACAGAAAGCCTTCAGGGCTGCCTGGCTAGGGACTCCGAGGCACTCCTCCCCACCGACGTACATGAACCTGGAAGACAGCAGGGGGCAGCACCGGGCCGCTGCAGAGGGTTCTGCACCTGGAGGCGCCGGCCCTTCATTCAACAGGGATCCTGCATCTCAGTGCCTGGCAATATGCCGCTCCTCCATTCAGGCAGAACGTTCGAGGTGGCTTTGCCAAAGCAAGAACAAAATCACAGCCTGAGAGGATGAATTAAGGGGGAAACCAAGGAAGCAAGTTCAGCATAACCGTTCTGTTAGCTCAGAGCCTGCCTTGCACACCTGGGCCCTCTGAAGCTGTTCGTTTCAGTTGTTGTCTTAAGATATTTCTGAAGGCACTTCCCACATCCCACCACCAGCATTGCAGGTGGAGGTTTACCTTGAGGTCTATGTGAGGAGGAGTGACGTAGAAAAGTGACTAGAGGTTGCGCCTGAGGAGGAAGATGCTGTTTATACCAAAATACATGTGCACAGTGTCTGGTGTTTGGCATGGGGTCCTGTCAACTCTGTCCTGTTCCTTTTTAGGGTTATCTTTGTTCAGCTGCAACCCAGATGAGAACAGGACCTTGAAAAAGCCACAATCCAAACTCTGGAAACCCACACCCTCTCATAGAGGAATTTGGTGGAGAGGCTGCCTCAGGGTGTGGTGTCTCCACCGCAGGCCACTGCTGTTCCCTGTTCAAGCTACCAGCCCCGCTCACTGGCCCATCTGGGCCCTGTGGGGCTCCTGTGGACAGCTGAGGCCAGAAGCTTGAGGGACACCCCTCCTTCTCTGCAAGAGGGCAGAAGGCCTGGGACCCCAGCTGTGCTATGATGTCTGGCCAGTCCTCACTTTCAAGTCTACTGTCTTTCTTTCAAGTCTACTGTCCCCAAGCATGGGGGTAACAGCACAATCTATATGCAACATCTTCAGCTTGTTGGGTTGTTTCTGTTTTTCCAAGGATTCTGAAGGTTTTGTCCTTTGACCTATTAAGTATTAATAATAATTCTCATTTTTCAGTCTGTAAGGCATGGATCAGTGACGAATACATTGCTTGGGGGTTTTATTTAAAGGGAAGAAGGCCTATGATTGTGGGTGATGGGGGAGGTGCCGGGAGTCACAGCAGATGGTGAATCAGAAGGGTAGGCACAGCACCCTTGGCAAGAGAATTGTATTCCTGTGCTCTGTGTCCCGTTCTTTTGGGAAGGCCTGAGCCGTGAGTTTGTTTGCTGAGCCATCTCTAGAGTGCCTGTAACTCTGACTGATGGATTACCACAGCCTGCAGCCTGGATGGGAGGATATGACTGGCTTCAGGACTTTGCAGGAATCTCTCGGGTTTAGCGTGGGTGCCGCTCCTGAGTTGGACAACTGCTCTCCATGCCCCCTACTTCCTGCTGCTTTCTCAGATCCTATTCCTGCTGCTCTGCTCCCTAACCACAACCCCACTAAATAAAGCCCCCTAATTCTAGTCCATCCCCGAAAGATCTTTTCCAGTAACATCCCCTGCCCCCAACTTTGTGTGCTTGGTTATCTTAATCAAAATTATGACAAACCAGAGATAATGTGCTAATCATGTGAACGTCACTTCTCTCCAAAGTGATACATTTTCATTTGTTAAAATGCAGCTTATTAACAGAAATAAGATTCTGCAGTTTCTGGTTGGCCGTGGAGTGACTATTTGGAAACAGTGGAACTTCTACATTTCTTCACATCCAAGTAGGATTTTGCTGAGGGTGGACTCAGCCCCGTTCCTGTGATATAAAACATATTTTCTTCATTCTTTCCTTCATCAAACATCTCCTAAGTGACTGCTTCAGGGTTCTGGGTTCCTGTCTATAAATATGTGTTAGTTCGTTCTTGCCTTGCTATAAAGAAATACCTGAGGCTGGGTAATTTATAAAGAAAGGAGATTCCAGTGGCTTGGGGTTTTGCAGACAGTACTGGAAGCATGGCGTTGGCATCTGCTCATGGTGAAGGTCTCCGGAGGCTTCCAGTCATGGCAGGAGGCAAAGGGGGAGCAGGCGCATTACATGGTGAGAGCCAGAGCAAGAGGGAGAAGGGGAGGTCCCAGACTCCTTTAAACAATCAGAACAATCAGATCTTGTGTGAACTGAGAGCACACTCATCACCAAGGGGGCAGTGCTGAACCATTCGTGAGCCCCATGATCTAATACCTCCCATTAGGCCCCACCTCCAACATTATGGATTACACTTCAACATGAGATTTGGAGGAGACAAACATGCAAACTATATCACGTGGCTTCCTTTGCCCAGTATTTGAAACCATTTGCTTTCCCCTGTGTAGTTTAAGTTGTTTTTCCCCACCCTAAGTCAATGAATGACTTCAGAGGAGGGAAAGCTTCAAGTCAGCGAGGCCAGGATTTTTTACTGTTTGGTTCAGCACCGAATCCCCAACCCTGAGAATAGTCCTTGGCACATAGAAGGAGCTCAGGAAAACTTGACTGAATGGATGAATATGTGATTGGTTCCACAACATCACCAAGAGAATTTAGGGTGAGTTGATCTACCCCTATGAACAGACTAGGCTGGAGAGCTACCCTCCACTGGGCTTAGGTTCCTTGCCGTGAAATTCATCTCTCACCCTGCTCTTCAGGTGCCTGTGTGGCCTGTTAGCACCCACCGTTGGAGCTACCTGGGTTGGAATTACCCATGCACTGACTGTCCTCATCAGATGGCCAGCTTCTAAAGGGAAGAGCCACTTTCTTGACTGTTATTTTTGCCTCCAGGGCCTGGAGAACTATCAGTGCTCAAGAAATGTCTACCCAATTGAAATTTAAATAGATACAGCCTGTGGGTTTGAGTTTGGGATCAGTACTTTTCCCGGAATGTCCTAAAATTTCTGTGTAAAATACCAGGTATTGTGTCCATCAGATACTTAAGCACTACCCAGAACTTGCCATCTTCTCAGGTCCTACAGAAACGCTTAATTCCTGAACAGCTGTTATAGCCACAACAACAATGGAAACAGATAATGACTTCAAAACATGGAGAGAAATTGAAGAATTGAAATTAATAAATATGTAACTAAATGTTAGATATTTACCATTGTGGGAACTTTGCTATTTGCTAAATTTCAGAGTCAGAACGTTTTATTATATTTGAAAATAATTTGTGGCATAGATTATCCTCACTTCACAAAAAATTCCTGAGTTTGCACAATGGGTGTCAAGGGATCTTAGCCAACCACAGATTAAATGAGTTACATAAAGCCAAATAAATGTAAAAGCAAAATTATAAAAGTCTTTTCGAAAGTGTGGATTGCAGAAAAAATATTTAATGATAGATGCAGATATATTTTAATATGTTTGATGTGGGGTGAAGTCCTCTAAAAGTAAAGGACACAAATTTCAAAGCAACCTAGCAAAATACTATAGAATTGTAGCATAATATACAGTGCTTTCATAGAGTTTCCAAAAATTATAAATTCAGGCTTTCCCCTCTAGGATTTTTAGAATAATTCCTAATGTCATTTGTAAAAGCAGACATCTCATCTCATCAATGTAAAATAATATCCTTGACCTTTGGTGATTTTGCTCATTGAATAGCCTCTGTTTTGTAATCTCTTTTTTTTTTTTTTATCATCTTCTTTCAGGAATCCTGTTCACGATGCTGGTATTTGGACCAGCCTGCGGGTTTATCCTGGGCTCTTTCTGTACCAAAATCTACGTGGATGCAGTCTTCATTGACACAAGTAAGGAATATATCTTGATATCTACCTTCCACCCACAAGCATTTCCTCCCTCATAAATGCGGCTTCAGCCTGTGGGTTCTAAAACCTTCTTGCTCAGAGACAGTCTTGATGCCCCTGCCTCTGTAGCTGGGGCTCACCTGAGATTAGTTGAAAGAACATGAATGTTGGTTCAGAGGGCCTGACTCAAGTCTGGGTTCTGCCAACATCTACCTGGAGGCTGAATAACCCCCAGTAGCTGATTTTACTACTCAAATCTGTATTTTCCTTATCTGTAAATAAAGGGTAACAATAATTATATCTGCCTGGCAGATAAGAATTTAATGTGAGTGTCTGTGTAGAAATGCTTGGCATATGCTCATTGAGTGGTGGCCCATTAACCTATGTGAGGATCCTACTTTCCAAACTAAGAGTTGGAGCATGTGTTCTGGAAGTGCAAGTGTACGAAAGGGGTCAGTGAGACAGAATATTGGAAAATGCTTTTAGAAGACACTGTTGTGGTGGCCTTTGTGAGGAAATATCCACATTCAAAACCATTTTAATCAGAACTTGTGTTCTTAGCAGGAAGTGCAAGTCTCAGAAGACCCTGAGTTCCCCAATCCACGATTGTGGGATTGAATGGGATGCGAGATCGATGGGCTAGACTGTGCTGTGGTGACAGACGGTCCCAAAACCTCAGTGATTTTACACAACTAAGGTTTATTTCTTGGTCACACTACATGTGCAGGGTAGGTCGGCAGTGTCGGGGTCAGGGAGACTTGGCTCATCATGGTCACCTGTTGATCTGTTCTCAGGATCAGTAAGCATTCCCAGTGCCCCGGGCCCAGGCTCACAGAAGTTCCATCCTGACCCTAGCTTGCACAGTTACCAAGGCAGGAAACCAGTTTTACTCTGGCCCTTGAAACCTCTACTCAGAAATGACATACAATGTTTCCCCTCATATTTCATCAACAAAAGCAAGTCACATGGTGTATTGGTTTCCTGTTGCTGCATAAGAAATGACCCCAAACCGAGTGACCTAAAACAGCAGACATTTCTTATCATGCAGTTCTTCATATTTTTTTCTGTGGGTCTGGAATACAGGAGCCGCATCACTGGGCAGTTCTAGCTCAAGGTCTCTTATGAGGCTGCAGTCAAGGTGTTGCAAGGTGGCAACCTGGTCTTGGGTCATCCCAAGGCTCAACTTGGGGAGGATCCACTTCCAAGCTCACTGCCATGGGCCCACAAGAGGGGGCTACCTCACCGTGACACCCCTGAACCAAACAACCCAAGAGAAGGTGAGAGAGAGCACCTGAGGCAGGAGCCACAGTCTTTTTATAACCCAATCTCAGAAGTGACATCTCATTACTTCTGCTGTATTTTGTTTGTTAGAAGCTAGTCACTGGCCGGGCGCGGTGGCTCACGCCTGTAATCCCAGCACTTTGGGAGGCCGAGACAGGCGGATCATGAGGTCAGGAGATCGAGACCATCCTGGCTAACACGGTGAAACCTCGTCTCTACTAAAAATGCAAAAAATTAGCCGGGCGTGGCGGTGGGTGCCTGTAGTCCCAGCTACTCGGGAGGCTGAGGCAGGAGAATGGTGTGAACCCGGGAGGCGGAGCTTGCAGTGAGCCAAGATCGCACCACTGCATTCCAGCCTGGGTGACAGAGCAAGACTCCATCTCAAAAAAAAAAAAAAAAAAAAAGAAGCTAGTCACTTGTTCAGGTTTACTATCGAAAGAGAAGGGATTATTACACAGGGACCGGAATACCAGGCAGCAGGGATTTTACAGACCATCTGGGTCATTGCCTACCATGTGCAGTCACATCTCTACCTTGTGTCTGAAAAGGAACACTATATTTACATGTAGTTTAGCATGTAGCAAAGCTGTATTTCCTTTCTCTCTGAAAACAGAGGGTGAGAAGCCATTCCAGCCTTTGCTTCTCATGCCGATCTATCCTCAGGATCAATAAGAATTCTCAGTCCCCAGGTTCTCAATCCATCATCTCTTGACAGTGCTAAATTTACTAATTCACCCCAAAGAAATAATGTGGTTTTAAATCCAATCAAGTCGCTTTGTGATTCACTCCATTAATCCCACTGATATATTTACTTGTAGCTAATGATGTTACAGATTCCAAGTGGAAAAAAAAAAAAATCAGAGGCAGCCTTATTTATTTATACTTTTAAAGTGCTGAGTCTGTTCAGAAGGTGATTGAGTGCTGGTGTTTTGTAGCCATTGGCTGGCCCTTTGAACCCATTTCCTAGGGAGTGCGGTAAGGGGTGGGCTGGGAAGAGACAGGACGTGTGAAGTGAGTCGGTTTCCATCTTGTTCGTATAGACAGGCCAGCTTCCACCACTGCACCCAAGGCAGCACAAGACAGGGCCAGCAGAGGGGATAGAGAGGAGGCATTCTCCTGATACAATGGGGAAGCCACCTTGAAGGGTAGCAAAGTGGCCAGGTGGCATATTTTGCCCTCAGTGGTATCAGTGGTGGCCTTTGAACCAAAACCCTGTGAATGACCAGATTATCTGAGCTGGAAAGAGCCTCAGACATCATTCCTTTCCAACTCTTTCATTTTCCAAATGAGGAAACTGAGTCACAGACAGGGGAAGGGATGTCCCCAATCCAAGGAATGTATCTCTATAAAACCCAGATCTCCTGAGCCTGCCTGTGAAGATTGCACTCACCAAACTCTCTTAGGAGAATGAAACGGCACCTTCTCTCAGTGCCCGCAATGACCAGCAGGTAGACAGATGGCTGGAGGAGGCTTAGCCCATCTACTCCCGGTTCCCTCCATTCGCTGAGGCTGTTCCTTCAGCCTGGAATGCTGTTTCCATCTTACTGTGTTCAGCACCTCTGTTTGCCCTTTAAGGCCCAGGGTGTAGCGGTGTGATCCATGGTTCCAGTCTCATTGGCTACTTGGTGCCTACATGGATGTAAGGCAGGTGGGCTCTTTTCAGTCCTGTGTGGGCATCTCGCTGATGGCAGCCTTCCCCACCAAGTTGATGATGGACTTCTCTTTCTGTTTCTAAAGAATGCAAGGTGCATTGTCAGTCATGATCTTTGCGTCCTTCCCATAGGCACCGTGAGGGTTGGTGCAGCTCTTTACCAGTAGAGGGCAGAAGAATATCATTTATCCTATTTAGGGAGTCAGCCACAGAATTCTGTAGTTTCCAGCAGTTTTTATTGTTTCTAATCTTGTGACTGAAACTTGCCGCCTGGGGGTGGATTTGGGCTGTATTTGAGGAAGGGATTCTTAATTTATTTAGGGCCTCCCCTATCTTTTCCTTGCTTTCCTAAAGCAGTACTCTTCTGTAGGGCTGTCCAATGTATGGGAACATCACTGTAGGCATTAATAGACGAGGGCCACACACGGACACATGTTTCTGAAGTCCCCACTGAGATTGGGGTCCAGGAAAAGCAGCAGCCTGAAATTTGTGGGGAAGCGGCAAGGCAGGTCCACAGAGGGCCCTCGTTATGGGGTAGATGGAGGAGAGAAGGTGGCGTCCACCACATAGCCTGGTGCCCACATTGAGAGGAGAATCCAGTGAGGAAGCCTGGTTGAAACTTGTGAGTAGATGCAGCTGGGGGTGCCAAGGAGGGTTGGTTGTAGACATGGGCCAGCTCTGGGGTGAGAACCCCCACGGGGCACCTTGCCTGGAGGTCCCAACTGGCTCCACTTAGACATGGGCTGTGTCTGCTGCTATCTTTCATCCGTGTTTGATCCCTACATGGTTCCCTTTGCTCCTCAGCTCAGGGAGAATAACTCTGTCCCCTGAGAGCTGGGGGAAGACATGATGGTACCTCCAGGATTTCTTTTTTAGGTTCTTTGTTAAACTGAACCCCAGGTGAGAACAGGACCTTGAAGAAAAGAAGGACTTGGTAACAGAATACATATCTAATCACTGCCTTGGCAAGCCTTAACTATGTGGGTTTATTACAAGAAGATTAGTAATACCAGCAGCCATGAATTGGTCACTTATTAAAGCTGTACATAGATTGCCTCATTGGAGCCTCAGCACATTTTTATGGGAGTGTAGATCCTACTATTAGGTGAGGCATTATCATGCAATGGTTAAGAATTCGAGCACTGGAATCAGACTCCATTTGAATCCTGACTACCCCCCTTACGAGTTCTGTGATCCTGGGGACATTACACACACATCCTGAGTCTGTGCGTGGATGGCATGAGCTACTCATGCAAAGCATTTAGCACAATGACTGGTGTATAGTAAGCACACAATAAATACTTATAATAAGAAATCCGAGAGGTTAACAGTTTCCACAGCTAGGGATAGAGCAAGGATTCATTCCCAGGCCTGTCTGACCTCAAAGCCCCACTCTTAACAGAACAGCTGGCTTCCCTGAAACATCTCCAGGCATGTAGCCAGAAGGGGGCTCCCTTCCGTGGACAAAGGCCTTGTTGAGATGACCTAGCCTCACCAGCACATCCGTGCAGACTTGTCCTGAGGCACACACCAGCAGGGCTCGCAGAAGGCTGCATGGCGTTGGCAGCTGGAACAAGATGTAGCCATCTGTTTCCTTCACAAGAAAGGTCAACAGACTGAGAGCCTCCTGCCCTGCTGTCCTGAGGGTTGGCTGCTACTGCTAGATTCCTTCATTTTGGGCTAATTAGCCCAATGGCTGGGATTCTAGATGTTCAATACCACCCTCCAGCCTTAGCCCCTTCCTGTCTCCATTTTCTAATTAGGTTTGTAACTTAATGATACTCTTAGAATTCTTGAGTCCCATAGCAAAAGTGTGGCAACATAGGTTAAACAAATAGGTCAATGAACTACAAAAAAAAAAAAAGTCCATATGTCCCAGGAGTAAGAAGTAAATGTCGCCAATTTGCTTTGATCTGCTCTTCTCACAATCTCAGGTATCCTCATGAGTTTGTGGGTGGGTTGGTTGGTTAGTTTTAAACTGGTTTAACTGTATTTCCAGTGACTTTTCATTTGATCTTGGAAATGGGTGGAAATCTCAGTGAGCCCCCTAGTTCAGTTGACCTTTGGCAGAAAGAGTAAACAGCTGTCAACAACTCTCAACTTACCCAATACAAGCAACAAATAAGAACAACCCAAAAGTCAGACACAAAGAGTGGAAGGGTTAGAAAAATGGATCTCGTAAGGCTGGGCATAGTGGCTCTCACCTGTAATCCCAGCACTTTGGGAGGCCGAGGCAGGTGGATCACCTGAGGTCAGGAGTTTGAGACCAGCCAACATGGTGAAACCTGTCTCTACTAAAAATAAAAATTAGCCGGGCATGATGGTAGGCACCTGTAATCCCAGCTACTTGGGAGGCTGACACAGGAGAATTGCTTGAACCTGGGAGGTGGAGGTTGCAGTAAACTGAGATCTCACCACTGCACTCCAGCCTGGGTAATAGAGTGAAACTCCATCTCCAAAAATAAATAAATAAATAAATAGGGGAAATGGATCTGGAAAAGGAGAAAAACCTTCTACACCATAGAAAAACCTTCTATGTCAAGACAAGTCCAAGGTGTGCCTGGCTTCATGACAGACATTTCCATCATGGTACACCCAGTATATGGCTCTCTTTGTTCCACTCTGCAACCCTTTTCTCCTGTCCCCTTTACCAGACTTCCCTCAGAATGAAATGGCATCTGTTCTCATTGTCTGAAATGACCACGGGGTAGATTAGTGGCTTGATGAGGGAGTTGAGCCTATTCACTTAGAGTCCCCTGAGTGTGCCACACCTTGGCTCAGCCTGTTCCCTCAGCCTGAGATACTGTCTCTACCTCATTTTATTCAACATCTTTCTTCATCCATGTGTTTAGTTTTGTTGGCAATTGAATGTATCTAAGTAAATGAAACAGATTGGTGCTTTCAGTTTTGTTCTGGGCATCTTACTGAAAGCAGCCCTTGCCAGAAGGCTGAAACTGCAGCCGTTTTTTTAAAGTTAAGACACTAACTAGAACCAAATAGAGAAGTAAAGAGGTTTTCAAGCCTTCCTCCCTACCTTTACCTAAAACAATACTTTGCTATGTCAAGCCTGCCTGAGACGGCTGTTCTTATAGAACATGGATTTTTATTTCCTAAACCTTTTGTACTAGTCAGGGTAGACTAGGTTATGTTGCAGTAACAAACAGCTCCCAAATCTCAGCAGCTTAGAATACTAAATGGTTCTTTCTTCTTTGTGCTAGATCCAATGCAGATCAACACGAACATTTCGTTTATTGTAGCCTGTCAGATACCATCTTAGGAGGAAAGGGGTTGGAGTCATGCACCAGCTCATACACACTTCCATCCAGAAATGATACATAACCCCCTTGCTCACATTTCATAGGCAAATCTCTGTGGCTTATGGTGACACCTAACTTCACAGAGTGAGGAGGTGTCATCCTCCTTGACATCAGAGGTGGAGGACACTAATAACATCTACCACACTGTCCTCTTCCAGCCACACAGAGAACTCTCCCTCAATATCTCTAGTACTGAAACAGTATCTGTAGAGCATTGACAGATGATTGCCAGCAGGTGGAGGGAGATTTTTCACCATAACTAGCCAAAATGCCTTGTTAGCTGGGCACAGTGGTTCACACTTGTAATCCCAGCACTTTGGGAGGCCAATGTGGGTGGATCACCTGAAGTCAGGAGTTCAAGACCAGCCTGGCCAACACGGTGTGAAACCCCATCTCTACCAAAAGTACAAAAATTAGTCAGGCATGGTGGTGGGCGCCTGTAATCTCAGTACTCGAGAGGCTGAGGCAGGAGAATCACCTCCACAGGAGGTGGAGGTTGTGGTGAGCTGAGATCACGCCACTGCACTCCAGCCTGGGCGACAGAGCAAGAATCCGCCTCAAAAAAAAAAAGAAAAGAAAAGAAAAGAAAAAATAGTGTTTGTTATAGAGATGGACAGAGGTAAGACATTTTTCAGACAGGTCCAACCGTTAGTTGTCTTTCCTAGATCAAAGTCACCAAGCCTCCCCCCGCCCTCAGGGCAGCACACTCTACAGCCGAGCGGTTTCCCTCTGCGTGTTATTTCTGTGTCTGCCACAGTGCTCCAGATAATTGAAATGGAGAAAAAAATCAATACTTCCCAAAATAGTCAGTGATGAGTGTCTGGGATCTACAGAATGCTGCTGTATGCCACCTTCACGCAGGCCCCGTCTCTTGTCCTTGCCCAGGTGGCAGGTGGGCTTTGGTTCTGACACAGGTGACGTGCCCTTCCCCGTCTTTCAAACTGAGCCAATGTTGGCTTTCCTCACACATACACATACCTACAGGGAGCAAGTTGACATGTTCACACAAACCGTCACCTCCCCCATCACTGTCCCTCTCCCTGGGATGTTTTCTCACACATAGAACAACAGAGTCACTAAATTCCTAACTAAAATATGACTTTTCTAATTTTGTTCCCCCAAACAACTGCTAGGATTTCTCTCTCTTTACCAGCTCACATCTGCCAGCTTTTCAATTCCCCCTTTATGGAGCCTGGAGATAATGGAGGAAATACTTCAGCTCCCTTTTGCTGTCTTCTGTTTTCATTCATTGCTTGGCAGCAGGTGAAGAAACACAGTAAGTGACTAGTGAAAACATTCCTGTTCAGCTACCAGAGGCAATATCACTTCCTTGTGTCTTCCCTCATTTGCATAAAGATGCTTTCAAGATCACCTTGTGTTTTCCCATGCCGTACCTTTTAAAAAGATCCCTATTTTGAGATTCTCATTTATATACATATATGTACATAAAAGTGCAAATAACAAGATCTACTCTCTATATAAAGAGCCTACTATGCATCAGGTGATTCTTGCTCATTGCCTGTCATCCTTGCAACCACTCTAGGTTGAAGCTGTCTTCATTTTGCAAATGATGCAGCTAAGACTCAAGGAGGGTAAGTAACCTGCCCAGTATCATATGCTAGTAAGTGGCAGAGCTGGGATTCGCAAGTAATCTGCCCAGTATCACGTGCTAGTAAGTGGCAGAGATGGGATTTGACCCCAAGTTCTCAAAGCTTACACTGTCCCCTCTCCAGCTTGTAGCTATGCAGAAACATCTGGTCCATCGTAGTGCTGTTATTGCTGCTGAGTGTATGTCAGCGTCTCCAGGACAGTGACTCACCAGTGTTCTAAAGGCCACTTGCTACTTACTGGAAGAGCTGGCGGCCTTAGGCTCATGGCACAAAGAGCAGGAATTGATCATTCACCTCAGGCCCTATAGGGAGCCCAAAACAAAGTCCAGACATTGAAGAGGGGCAGTGGAACAGAAAGGTGAGAGCGTGGACCTTGTTCCGTCCTTCAGCCCCAGGAACCTGGGCAAGGAACCTAACCTTTCTAAGCCTCAGTTTCTCCATCTATAGAAAATAGAGATAATAAAAGTCCTGCCTTGTAGAGTTATGGGGAAGGTTGGCTGGAACAGTTAAGAATGTGCTCTGCTTAATGCCTGGTGCAGAGGAAACCCTCAATAAATGATGACTGGCATTATCATTAATGCTAGCTGAGGAGTCTTCAGGGAGAGCATTTTATGAATGCTGAAGTGTTCATCTGGTGTCTGCGGTCATTACTCTTCCCAGAGCTGTCCATCCATCTGGTCCAGGCCTACAGCCCTGTTGGTCCTACTTCATACACCATTGCCCAGATCTCCCCAGTTCTCCTTCCGTGTTCCAGGGGCGTGGTTTGTTATCAAACAGACATTTCTAAGCAGCTCGCCTGGGAGCCGTGCTGTGCAAGGCAGTTGTAAAGAGAGAGAAAGAAAAAAACTGTACCAAAGGGTAAGCTGAAGTTTATGTTCTTGTGACTTAGCTGGCAAAATCAAATAGTGGTACAAGGCCACCAAACCACATGCATAGCACCTTTAAGCACATGAGTTGGCTGCAAAGCTTTGTATTAGAGAGCTGGTGCCAAGCCACAGGCCACCAACAGGGTTGGCATTAACCTCTCCACTAGTAGCATGGAAACAAGGGACCCTCACCATAAATAACAGGCTACCATCATCTGGATGCCCCAGCATGTGCCAGGTACTGTTCTGAGCATTTTATGTCTGGTGTGGTCATTTAATCTTCCCACTAAGTACTACCATCATCATAGATGTTATACAGATCAGTAAACTGAGGCATAGAGAGTTCAAACCACTGGCCTAGGATCACACAGAGAGCAAGGGGTAGGACTTCAACCCAGGCAGCCTGGCTTCAGAGGCCATGCTGTAAAACCCTATTGTGTGCCTCCCCCGATGAGCTGTGAACCTAATTTAAGACACTGAGTGGGGCTTTGAGTGGGATCTCATATGAGCTGCTTTTTGGAAGCCAAGACTGAATATACCTGATGAAAATCTACCTCTGAACAATAAACACTCCCTTGTGTTTCTTTGAGCACACCTTGGCAACTCTGCCAAGCCAGTCAGTTTTAACCTAAATTCAGAGAATGTCTGGCTTCTCACTGTTTTTGTTTAGACTGATGTAAACACAGGGTAGACAAGAAAATTAAGGAGGGAATGTGATCAGCCTTGGGCTTTGAGAGAAACAGAACTGCTGATGTGCAACAATAGGCTTCGTAGCCCGGCAGCCACTGTTCCCAACCCCAGGTCATTTCTAGAGCCTTTGCCCTCTCTATTCAACTGAGTCAGATTCTCAGTAAAATCCCCAGTGGTGCAGCCTTCTTTTCTCCACTAAGCTGTGCTCTTTCCCTTTGCAGGTAACCTGGACATCACTCCGGATGACCCCCGCTGGATTGGAGCCTGGTGGGGTGGCTTTCTGCTCTGCGGTGCCTTACTCTTCTTCTCTTCCCTCTTGATGTTTGGGTTTCCACAGTCCCTGCCCCCGCACTCAGACCCCGCCATGGAAAGCGAGCAGGCCATGCTCCCCGAAAGAGAATACGAGAGGCCCAAGCCCAGCAATGGGGTCCTGAGGCACCCCCTGGAGCCAGACAGCAGTGCCTCCTGTTTCCAGCAGCTGAGAGGTAAAAGTGGCCTCATCTGCCTCTGCTCAGAACAGTAGGGGGATTGGGATGGGGGTGATGAGTGAAGGGGTAGCACCCAGGACTGGGGTGCTTGGGGACTTGGTGGAGGCAGAATAATATTGGCCTGCATGGCCGGCCTCTACCAGCCAGGTACTTAACTTATTCCTGAGAAGTAAATAACCTGACTTGCTTAATAAAAACAAAAATGAAGTAGCTACCATTTGTTAAAGGGACCCAGTGGTTAATATAGGACCTGATATTTAATAAACGTAAATGTCTTTAGAAGGAAGCAAAATATTCTGTGGAGCTTTTTTGAATTCTTTCAGGCCACCTATAAGCCCCTGGAAGCAATAAAGGACTTTTGAAGTTGGCTTCCTTTGCCTGATATCAGCATTCTTTTTTTTTTTTTTTTTTTTTTGAGACGGAGTCTTGCTCTGTAGCCCGGGCTGGAGTGCAGTGGCCGGATCTCAGCTCACTGCAAGCTCCGCCTCCCGGGTTTACGCCATTCTCCTGCCTCAGCCTCCGGAGTAGCTGGGACTACAGGCGCCCGCCACCTCGCCCGGCTAGTTTTTTGTATTTTTAGTAGAGACGGGGTTTCACGGTGTTAGCCAGGATGGTCTCGATCTCCTGACCTCGTGATCCGCCCGTCTCGGCCTCCCAAAGTGCTGGGATTACAGGCTTGAGCCACCGCGCCCGGCCGATATCAGCATTCTTTAAAAAGCCACCTCCAGCCTGGCGCGATGGCTCACGCCTATAATCCCAGCCCTTTGGGAAGCCAAGGCAGGTGGATCACTTGAGGTCAGGAGTTTGAGACTAGCCTGCCCACCATGGTGAAACCCCATCTCTACTAAAATACAAAAATTAGCCGGGCTTGGTGGCATGTGCCTGTAATCCCAGCTACTCGGAAGGCTGAGGCAGGAGAATCACCTAGTCCTGGGTTCAAGCTCACCAGAGGTTGCAGTGAGCTGAGATTGCACCACTGCACTCCAGCCTGGGTGACAGAGCAAGACTCCATCTCTAAATAAATAAATAAATAAATAAATAAATAAAGCCAACTCCAAAGTACATTTCTGTAGATTCACTTTGTCCTTTCATTGCCTCCACTAAAGATGAGAGATGTTTTCCTGAAGAAAGAAATATTAACCCAGTCTTAATGACACAGTCACACTTTAGAATGCAGCAAAGCTCTTGCTATCATTTTTTAAAGAAAAATGTGCAACTTTTCTGAAAAAATGGTGAAGCACAAACAGTGATGCAGAATGAGAATGAGAGCTCCCCGCCACCCCCCAAGTTGTTTCCATCTTAGCACAATCCTTTAAAGATGAGGAAAATGACGAGGAGCTGAATGTAGCCTGGCAGTCTCAGAAGCTGCTCAGCGACCATCAGGCGAGGTATGTGTGGGGTTCCTTAATGCACACGACTCCTTACTCAGCTCCCCTGAAGTCCTGCTGGATTTTAGAAATGAGTGGGCTCATGCAGCCAGGAGCAAGGTCAGGCACTACTTCCCAGGGAAGCTGGGATGCAGAAGGGAGATGGCCAGTCCCCTCTGTGCAGAAATGAGGCACTCAGCCGGATCAGACTTCCGCAGTGGCACATGCAGTCGTCCTGTGCTTTAGACATTTCCTAGCAGTCAAAGTCTGTTTACTAAACTTCTGTGTAACAATGTGCGCCTTCTATGGAGATGCTAGACATTCGTGGAGAGAAGCTTGAACTGCTTTGTGCTCAGCCCCCCGTTCTGTTCCTCACCAGCCCTGCAATCATTAACTCCCCCCCTGCTTCTTTTCCACGAATGTAAAACTGTAATAACACAATTCCTCACTGCCAGTGCTGTCTCGAAAATGAAAGCACTGCTGCAGAAGACTGTCTGTTAATCGTACCTGTTAGTCCATGAGGAATCTGAAGAACTTGTGTTATTTCTGAAGAGAGACAATTTTAATATCCTAATGTTATGTCTGGCCCCGTGTTCCACAATGGTTTCTACCAGTGCTGTAATTTGGAATCATCCATAAAATTTAAGTTCCAGAATGCACTGG
The DNA here is from genome assembly GCF_037993035.2 of Macaca fascicularis. Classification (NCBI taxonomy): domain Eukaryota; kingdom Metazoa; phylum Chordata; class Mammalia; order Primates; family Cercopithecidae; genus Macaca; species Macaca fascicularis. The sequence goes on from NC_088381.1 coordinate 76,855,760, forward strand.
TAGATGAGAAGGCCAGCCAATCTGTGTCCTCTAAGGTTGCCTTGGCTTGGAATGCCCCCGTCCCCATGCATGTGTGCTTAATAAAATAGGCTCACTTCCAGCCGCCCCCAGGCAAGGAAGGTGCCTGCGACTCCCCTAGTAGCAGGAGAGTGATGCCTGCGACTCCCCTAATAGAACAGCCATCCATAGAAAGTGTCCTGGTAACTAGACCCCTAGGAATAAATTGGGCAGGTATGAGAGTGTGGCTTTCAAAGGACATCCTGGCCCTGGGCAACTACAGCATTTCCAAGTCGCTCCCCACCTCCGAATAATGACCCTGTTTCCCAAGGGCTCTGATTGTAAAAGCTGCACTAGTAATCACTTATCTTTCATCTCTGGGAATAAAAAGATGAAAAAGATATAATGGTGCCATCAGAGAACTCACCATCCCACGTAGGATCAGGCCTGTAAGTCAGCAAAGGCAGCCCAGTGTTTCGAGAACCGCAATAACAAGCAATACAGGTTGTTACAGAAATGCAGCAAAGAGACAGAGAGAAGCCCACCGCTCCTAGGCCGTGAGTTGCGGGTGAGGGAAGGGTCAGCGGCAGAGCTGAGCCGAGTCTTGAGGCCTACCATGGCTTCAGCATTCTTGGGTCATGATGCAGTTGCTCATTAACTCATTTGTTTTATCCATTGGTAGTTACTGAGACCCTACTAGATGCTGAGCACAGCCAAGACTAAAGCGATTTATATTCTGGAGCTTATATTCTCCTAGGTTGCAATAGGCAAGGTCAAAGCAATGACAAGATAAGCAGGCACTCTGGGTGAGCTGCCATTGTGCTGACAAGTACATGGTCAGGTAGACGAGTCTGGGACCTACGAGGCCATATTGATTACAAATTGTAATCTGTATACACACAGGCTTCGCTTCTGATGGTTAATGATTTTAATTTAGAATTAACAATTCCCAGAAGCAATTGGTCCATAATGGACTAACATGATGTCCCAACAGGAAAGGAAGAAAGTGTTTCTACAAGACTCCTTAAGAGCCAAAATACAGTGAAGTGAGCTATTATGCTAATAAACACATTTTATACGTGCCAGTGCATGAAGTGGGGCCACAGTCGTTTATATGATTTATTTCTCCATGTGAGACACACGTTTTTGCTATATGAGCTTTTCCACCAAAAGCACCATGCAGTGCTCCCTGGCATTCCAAAACCCTTCATCCAGTTTGCATCCTGTGAAACCCACGCTTCAAATGCAGTGCTATACATGCAGTGTGTTACACATTTGTGGATGTAAATAAGCTGAACAGCATTGCATGTATACATAGAATTGACATTGCTCCTAAAACCTCTGTGTTGCAATTTCTCATCCATTTTGTCTGAGTTTGCAAATGGGTTTCTTCTTTGGCCATCAATCTGTGTCCCCTGCTGTGCTCTGCAGACAGCAAAGGCCCCTGAGAAGAGCTGGCATTGCGCTGAGAAGAGCTGGCATTACACCAAGAAGAGCCCTTCCAGCCCCTTTTCTCTGGAACTTAGAAAGTCTTCCCCTGCTCCTGGGAGAAAATGGGGCTCTCTGCTTTGAGGCAGACCCACCTAGGTTAAAATCCAGCTCAGTCACTTCTTTTTTTTTTTTTTCTTTTGAGACGGAGTTTCGCTCTGCCGCCCAGGCTGGAGTGCAGTGGCCGGATCTCAGCTCACTGGAAGCTCCGCCTCCCAGGTTTACGCCATTCTCCTGCCTCAGCCTCCCGAGCAGCTGGGACTACAGGCGCCTGCCACCACGTCCGGCTAGTTTTTTTTTTTATGTGTTTAGTAGAAACGGGGTTTCACCGTGTTAGCCAGGAGGGTCTTGATCTCCGGACCTCGTGATCCGCCCGTCTCAGCCTCCCAAAGTGCTGGGATTACAGGCTTGAGCCACCGCGCCCGGCCTGCTCAGTCACTTCTTAATCATGCAGGCTTGGCCACATCACTTAACTCCTCTCAGCTTTCACATGTGGTGTCTGGTTTAGTCTTTACCAAAACTGTGTAAGGTCAGTATCACTGTTTATTCCTGTCTCTAGATGAGGAAACCAAGCTCTGGTGATATGGGGGTTAGAGTTTGTGATTCGATTTTCAGAGCATTCCCCTATAAAAAGCAGGCTTCAGACATCTGCTTCCAACAGTCAGCCATCAGTTGGGTTTGCAACCCTTATCCAAAGCTGAGAGACGGAAAGCCCAGAGTCTTGCTCCAGGTCAGCCTGGAAGTCCCCATCCTATAGCAACAGCCCCATAACCATCTTACCATGCAGAAAGCAGATGAACAAATACTTGGGTTTGTTACACTCCAGTATCTCCCCGATGTGGGGGCCAGCCAAGCCAAGGCAAGTTTTTACTTCTCAGCTGTGCCACCAAATAACTTTTCCTTTAAGACGTGGCTCTGGCTCTGCTCCTCCCTGATCTCGCATTTTGGATGGCCTGTTTTTTACACACCTCACGTTCATCCTCTTGTGTCCTTTCCTCCCCTTTCCTACTTGGTAAGCCGTGTGTGGACAAGGCTGCACCTAGTGTGCTGAATCTAGCAAATGCTCAGAGTTTGCAAAATTGCTTGTGAGAGGCTACACCTGGAGGGAAGAAGTTCAGGGACTGTAATAGACAAAGGTACAGTATCACCATCAGATAGTGTATTAAATATCACCTCCACAGTTTTGTGCTTCATTGTAAGTTTTCTCCGGCGTCTCTTGCCCTGAGAGGCCTTGATGGACGTGACAAGGGTCTCTTCTGCAGCCGCATGTCCATGTGCCTTCTCCCTCCAGCTCTGTACATTTCCTGGAATGCATCAGGCAATCTCTTGTTTGCTGCTGTTTCTCCCTGGAATGCCCTTCTTTCTTCAGCTCACTTCTGGGCTGGACTCTGTTCTCACCTCCCCAGGAAGCCCCCCAAAGCCCCTCTGTGTACATGCCCCTGTGTACCCGGTGCTGGGTTAGCTGCGTTCCTCTGAGGTCCCCAGAATCCCTGCAGAGCACCTGTGAACACATTACCATGGCAGTCTCTCTGCTTGTCTGTGTCTGCCCAAAGATTATGCATTTTCCAGGGATGAAGCTGTAGTTCATCTGTTCATTTCCAACGCACAGAACAGTGCATAGCATGTAGGTGATACTGGTTGAATGAAGTAATAAGTGAATACTTTCTTGCCAGCCTGCATGTATGTATAGACGTGGACACATGCACAAATAGCAGGTAATGATTTTTTTGTGCACTGTTATATTTCATCCCTGTACCTTAGGAGGCATTGGTACCACTTACCAATAAGGAAAGTGAGGCTTGTAGATAGAAAGGAAAGGCATTTGAACCCGGGCGAAGGCTCCAGTGTCGGTCTTTTTAACCATGGCATTATGCTGCCACTTCTGACAGTAAACGGACACTCTCTTAAAGAATAAGTGGCGTCAGCAGGTGCTAACTGACTTCTTAGCAGAGTGTACTAAAACTCCAGCTGCTGGCTGCAACAGCACAGATGTACCCTAAAATGATGGGTCTTCCAGACACAGCTGCAGCCTAAGAGGAAGGGAAGAACCAACTCCCTGCGAGCATTGGCCTGTCCTGACCCTCTGCCAGGTTTTCTAGCTGGGATGAGTGTAATCGCACCAGAGGTTTAAAATCCAAAGGGAGAGTCCTGCCTTTGATCACTGAAAGAGCAGGGCAATCAAAAGCTGAGCACTCTTGTCTCTGAGCGCTTCACACTGACTGCCAAGTGGTCTCTTCCTGTCCCAGAAAAGATAGCAGGTGCCAGCAGGTGCCGGCTGAGTAGGCAGGGCTGGGGCCTCAGGCTCAGAGTCTTTAAAGCCACCACCCAAATCTAGGAGATGAGTTATGATTTCCAGAGCTCTTGCATCAACCTCCCATTTGGCCCCCACAGGTGGCTGATGGGGTGGTTATGTTGCTAACCTCTGTCCTGATCCCTGAGTGATGTTAAACCAGGTACTCAGATTCCCGTGGCTGGGCTGGACCTAGTTTTCCAGACTCCATAATCCTGTGCTCTTTCCCCTGTTTCCTGTAAAGGTTCACTAAATTGTCCATAAACTGCTGAAAGAAAAGAAAGGGAATCAGGCTGGGGCCCATGTAACAAAGCCCTTCCTGTGTCTGAGAAACTTACACTTCTGCAGCCTGCTCCCCCTCCAAAAGAGGCCATGCAGAACCCAAGCTCTAGAGAAGGTTCACCTTTTGAGGAGCTGAGATCCTCCTGGGTCCTTGTTACCTCGCCTGCCCTCCAGCAATGCAGTCCATCATGGAGTTCAGCCGATTTTGCCACCCAAATCTCTCTCCAGCCTGCTCTTGATCTCTGTTGATCTGAGGGTCCTTGTTAACATTTATAAGGTAACACTCCACACTCCAGCATGCCCTGGGCCCTCCAGGCTGTTGTCCACTCTGTGATCTTTTCAGAACACATCTGATCGAGTTGCTGCCTCTTGCTTTAAGGGATGGAGGCAAAGTCCTTCCATGATCACTGAGTCCCTCCAAACCCTTCTCATGCCAGTCATGCCCTGTTCCCTCCACGCCCACCTCACTGGCCTCTTTTTAGTTCTCCTTATACCCCAGGCTCCTTTCCTCCTAGGACTCTGCATTTGTTCCCTCTACTGGAATTCTGATTTCATCTTCAGACATCAGCTCATGTGTCATTACTTAGGAACATCTTCCCCACCCGGTGGTACCCCTTCCAAGGCACATCGTAATTTTCCTTTATGTGCGTGAATAATTTTCCTTTATTCACTTACGCTGTACGTTTCATGAACACAGGGACTGCAATTGTTTTTGCTCGTGTCCTGGTACACAGCAGAGGCTCAGTGCCTGCTATTTGATAGGGGAGGGAGTAAATGGATTGCTGCTTTCCCTAAAGCTCCCCTGTCTCCTACTTCCCACTCAGGGTTTTGGCCTGTGTTTGACCAATCCATGGACGTAGACTTGGCAAGAGCTTCAGGTGTTCTGAGTGCCACCACCGGCCCACACGTGACTACCTGTGTTGGAGAGGATCTGCTCCTGGCACCCTGGCTGCTGAATGGTAGAGGATGTGCCAGCCCTGGAGCCAAAACTGACTTGCCCTGGGGACTTTGGGCTTCATGTTGTCAGTTACCCATCTTCTGGCAGGTGCTTTACATCTTGGTCAGGGAGCACATTCACCCCGCCCCACCACTGTGCTTCTCACAGTTCAGCAGGAGCCACAGATTTGCCTGGCCACAGGACCCAGCTCATGCCTCTCCACAGCTCATGCCTGGCCACAGGACCCACCTCATGCTTCTGCACCTTGGCCGCCTCCATCCATTACCATCTAGCTGTCAGTTTCTGCTACATTTTTCTTAATTAAAACCCTGTGCCTTTCAGCATAATGTTATGAGGAACCTGGTGATCTGAGAGTCCTTGTTCTGCCAGCTAACCAGCTGAGCATTTTTTTAAATCATGCACTGTGTCCTCAGAACCATGTTCTTCCTGTGTGTGGATTTCCCGTTAAACTTTTTCTTTCCTGATTCCATGGTGAAGGAGACCATCTGCCCTCCCAAATGCTTGGAATCCTGTGCCAGGCTGTGATTTACATTCTGCCATGTCACAGGAGTTGTTTTTGTAGGTCCCCACAGACCAGACTGGTCACTGGCTTAAGTTCTCATCAATACTGATTAATAGGGGACCTGCTGTGGACAGCATGGGAGGGATAGGTCCATAGATAAGCTACAGCTGCACTTCTCAAGTTATTTCAGCAAAGCTCCTGAGACAAACTATGTGAGGGTGCCTAGCATGATGCCTGGCACTTTGTTGATATTCCTGGAGCGTGTGTTGAGTGAAAGAATGAAGGAAATAATTAGAAGGCAGCGTTTCCCAATTAGGGTCCCTTGAGATGCTCAGGGAAAAACAAATCAGCAGCAGCAATAACAGAAGGATGGGGAAATGGTTAGATGGCCAAATAACTTTGGGAACCTGTGTGCCGTTTGACCCTCTCTGAGATTCATACTCCTCAGACATGTGACTCGGAACTGTTTTATTCACATTAACTCTGTGGCCACTTGGCTAATGCTTCCAGGATACAGGGTAGAAAGTGGAAAGGCTCACAGGAGGTTCAAATGGATGAACTGAGGACCAGAGAGAGGGAACTTGGAGATACTAGCTTAAAGACTGTAGCATTTCACCCCAATCTGGAAGGATGAGCAGGATCCCCATGGATGGAGAGAGAAGAACTTTGGGATGGGGGACAGGGATAAGCAGAGACACATGGACAGGAATGCCCAAGACATTGTTGGGAGCTAGACGTCTGGTTTTAGAAAAGGTCATGCTAGGAGGCAGACTAGGGGCCGCTTCCTCACCAGCAGTTCCTGGTACCTGAAGCTGCTCGTGGAGGCTTTCGTGAAATTATGAATGAGTTATTGAAAGCCTTAGCATTGCCCTTCTGAAGTATCTGGACTTTATCTGAGGAGCCCTTGTTTCCAGCCAGGAGTTTGAGTCGGCACCTGTGGAGTTTCTTGAACCACCCTGCGTGTGGGCCACAGCCCAGGAATTCTGATTCCGTGGGTAGAGAAGAGGTCCAAGCATCAGGATGTTTTCAAAGCCCCCTAGATGATTCTATGTGAACTCCTAATTGCAAATGAATGCCAGAAGCAATGGGGGTTCCTTGAGTGGCCTCCTCTGGGGGCCAACAGGTCAGAGCTGGTCCTCCTGCATTTGTACAGGCACGGGACGTGTAATGGCAGGGGACTCACTCAGCGAATAAGCTTGGAACACTGTAGGCACTGTGATCCTCGTGGAAATTCATAAGTGATATATTAGCATATGAAGGCTCTGAGAAGGCCTGCTGTAAACTCAACACTTGAGGCAATAACATCAGGAACTCCAGGCTTAAAGATGGGCATTTATGTCCATCGGGTATTTCACCCCCACTGTTTCTTTGTGAATGTCAGTATTTCTCTTTCCAGACTTTCCAGGGTGAATGCCCCCATTGTTAGAGTTTTCATGAATGCCAAATGCAGTCAGCCTTGCTGCCACGGAGGTGGGCCACCACTCTCTCAGAGAAGGTTCTTAGGGGCTGGCCAGGAGCAGTGAAAGCGGCTGTTTGCTTACAAAAAGACTATTCCCTTAGTCTTTTTCTCTCTGCTGCCTCTGACCTGGAAAGACACCATGTTGAGTCTGAATAAGACGTTGCTACCCCCGAGGCTGCTTTCTTCATCTCTGTGATCCTGAGTGGAGCCTGCGCTTTTCTGACTTCACACTCCGGAGGGACAGAAATGACTGAGGTGACGCCAATTTGGAGCTGCAGCTTGCAGGAAGCTAACTGGGCCTCTGCAGACACTTGCTTCGTGCTTTAAATTTTCTAATGGGCAGCCACACGATTCTTTTTCTCTTGGGCCTTCTTGGTGGGGTTATGAAGCGTTGGTGACTTTAAAGGAATCAATAGAATTGATGGGGGAGTTATCCCAGCCTGGCCGCACTCAGGCAACATTGGGATTTCATTCTAAACACTCATTTCTGGTGCTGATCATTTCTTATTTGTTCACTCAAGCCACGAGCTTTTCTGTGCAAAATTAGCACTACTCTCTGCCTCTTACCTCCAGAGGATGGTCAAAAGGAAACCCGGTAGCTGCTTCTCTCAAACCTGCAATGAGAAGGTGTTAGGAAGCGCTCCCCTGGGGTCCTCAATAGCCCAGGGCAGAGGTTAGGAGGCAACTTCATCCAAATCAGTGAAACCACATTGGGTCTGAACCTGGAGCCGGAGGCTGCCCCATCTGGGGCCAGTGTGTGGCAGGCACTTGCTTTTAGAAGACTCCCAGACGCTGCAGGCCTCCTCTCCCACCTGGGCTTTCCTCCACCCCTACACAAGGGAATGGCTTAGATACCTCCAGAATCGACAGTGTAAATGAAGAAGAGACTGACATTCTGGATTTCTGGCCCCACAGGCCAGGAGTTTGAGTCAGCATCACCTGGGGAGTTTCTTGAACCATCCTGCGTGTGGGCCACAGCCCAGGAATTCTGATTCTGTGGGTAAAGAAGGGGTCCAAGCATCTGGATGTTTTCAAAGCCCCCTAGATGATTCTATGTGAACTCCCAATTGCACATGAATGCCAGAAGCCATGGGGGTTCTTTGACCTCCTCTGGGGGCAACAGGTCAGAACTGGTCCTCCTGCATCTGTGCAGGCAGGGGACATGTATTGGCAGGGGACTGACTTACCAAATAAGCTCACCCTGATTGTAGAAGCAAGAGTCTAAATGTGTTTCCACCCAGACAGTGAACCTGTGGAATGTCACTAATGGTTTGTTCATAAGTTTGTTTATGTTGCCTCAAAGTTTCTTAAGAGGCTGTAACAGTTAACCCTTCAAAGCTCTGTGATTCATTCCTTCATTTTTAAATTTATTTATTAGATTCTTTAAGATACCTTGAGTTTGTTAAGCGTCTGCTCTTACTGGGCGTGGTGCTCACATCTAATGATGGAGCTACTCCATCCTTGCTCCCAGGTGGCTTCTGGCTTGTGAGAAGAGAAGGACTCAGGCAAGGGCATCCAGTGGGGGGCTTAAGCCTGCACGGGGCACATAAGCAACCAACTCGGTGGTTGCTAAACTTTGATGCTATTCCATGACACTATTTTTCCTAGGAGTCACCACACCTTGGATTCACACCTGTACTTCCATCACAGTATTTTTCTACATCTTTATTATTTCTTCCCCTTTCCCTTTTAAGTTATGATTTGAAGACTGTCATTTATCTCATCTAAGCTCTCCCTGCCTCTCTATTCTCTCTTTCCTGTGGGTCTCATGTGTTGGGAAGCTCCTCATGGCAACTCAACATTCAGAAAAACAACTTTTATAGATTCAGGTCCCCACAAAATACCTGAATGTTAAGAATGTGGACTTTGGAGCTCAGGCTGACCTTAGTTCAAATCCACTCTCCCTCACCTCCCAGCTCTGGATTCTTGGGCAAGGTGGAATTTACAGCCTCTCAATGAAGCCTTGGTTTTCTCATGTCGGGAATGATGATGTTAAGACGACCTGCTATTGTAATGGTTGTGAGAATTAAATGAAAAGCCCTTAGCACAGTGCCCCATCAAACACTGGTAACCGAAAAAGCACTGGCTACCATTGTAATTACTGAGCAGTTGCATGCATTAGCTTCATCTCCCCTTCTTGGGAGCCCTGACAGTGGTGTGTTGACAGCAATGTTATCAAAGGAAAAGAAAGTCAAGGCCAACTTCAGTAGAGAGATTAAAAGCAGAAATACACCAAGAGTCCAGCAGGTACACTGAGCCCCACAGTAACCACTGCCTGGGGCACCTTCAATTCCAGGGAATTGGACATGGAAACCAAGGCCATGGACAGGTACATTGTTTCCTGACCTGGCCTGCTGCCTGGCCCTCAGAGGTGGGAGCTCTTCTTGACCACAGAGATGGCCCGGGAACTAAGCCCAGCCTACCTTCTCCATGGCTGTGGCTGCCCCACCCCATGGTCTTTCCCTTCTCTGCTAGCTCACCAAGCAGCACACACAGATACATCTGCAGCAAACCGTGTATCCCCATGGCTCCGAGGAACACTACACATGACGAGGAGCCTCAGGGTTTCCTCCCTGACTTAACCATGAATCACTTCTTTTATATTAATTATGATTCATACTGAGCTCACACCTGTGTGCCGGAGACACTGGGCCACATGCTTTACACACTTGGGTCTCATTTCATCTTTATAGCAGTCTGTGGGATGGAGTTCTGTGCTCCAGTCACTTACTTCCACATCTACTAAAGCCTTGAAGCCAGAATTCAAATCCCCATTACCTGACTCCTTAGACCAGGTTCTTAGCCATTATTTTATACAACCTCATTCAGCAAAACCTTTTCTACAGTACAAGCCTCCTCTTTCAGCTCTATAAGTCTTTCTTCCTTTTATTAATATTTCTCCCTCCCTCTCTTTCCGAGTTCTCTTCCCACAAAAAAAAAAAAAAAAAAAAAAAAAGGACTAAGTCCCAGATACATCCCCGAATGCCAGATCTGGTCATTTTCCCCAACCTAAGTAGAAATTTTTTATTATTATTATTGCTATTACTATCAGTATTTCTTAGAATTAAGCTGCACCTTTGACTACCAGGAGTAGCCTGCATGCTTAATCTTCAAACCAGGAGCAGCTCAGAAGCCAGACCAGAATAGCATACTGGTTACAAGCACATGCCGTGGCAGCAGGTACCAGAGTTTGAGTTTCTGCTGTGCTGCTCTAACCATGGGACCCCTCTCTGCCTCAGTTTTTTCATCTGTAAATGGGAGATTTAATAGTCCCAAGATCACAGGTTTGATATGAGCAGATATGTAAGCATTTAGAACTGCATTTTTGCACAAAGGAAATGCTCTGTCAACATTAGTTTTCATGACTCCTCTAAAATCTGCCTTTCTCCATCCTGAAGGACCTATAAGTTTCCAAGAACCCTTAATCCTACGGGAATCTCTTTTGAAGACTAGTAGTAGAAAACCTGTTTTCCCTAGAGACCGCTCTCCTGCCGCTCTTTCCAATTTTGTTCATCTTGCTGGTGACGGTACTAGGCTCCTAATGAGAGTTGAAAAGGTTTCTCCAGCTGGTGAGGCTGCATAATTCAAGCCAGCCTACCTCCCACCTCCAGCTCCCAAGTTCTGAGGCTAAATCGGTAGGTGGGGGGTACATGGCTAAGAGAGTCTGTAGATGTTTAATGGCCTGGTGTGGCCTTGGTTCACCAGTTTCTGTTTGCCTGGGTCACCCCATTAGCTGCCACCTCCTTAAAAAGTCAGAATTTTATAGGCTTAACAATCTATTTGAATGAAAAAGCTTGAAACACAGGGTTGGCCCTAGGACCAAGCTAATTAATAGCCCTTCTCAAACTGGGGTTTTGGAAGGTAGGCTGAGCCTTTGAAAAGCAATCATCTTTTGAGGGTACTACAAGTGATTGCAACAAAAACTGGGGATGGGAGGAAGAACCTGGAAGGAAATAGCGAACCCAAGAGGAAACTGTCATTTCTGGAGGCAAATTGCCTTGGTAGAGGGGAAAAAAAAAAGAATGTTCTTCATGCAAGTAAGGCCCACTGAGGCTTCCTCAAGTCAAATGATTCAGTCATATCATTCTCAAACCTAATGATTTTTCACATCTAATTCAAGGAGAAATTAGTTATTAGATATTAAGACAAAAGCAGGCAGTCTCCTATCTTGAGAAGGAATCCTTCCCACTGAAGTGGAATTATCTCCAGAATAATTAAATTGCTTGCTGAAGTATAAAAGTATTCCATTAACCGGAGTTGCCTTCGTTGAACAGTGCCTTCCTCATCGCCAAACAAATCATGGTGACTCTGAACAAGGACAGGGAGATACCAGGACCTAAATAGATAATGTGATCAAACTGAAATCATCATCAGTGTCATTTCTGAGCCAAAGAGCAAAGTTGCTAATCAGCAAATGCTGGAGGTATCAGCCCAGCAGCAGTTTTACTTGTGATCAAGCATGGCTGTGGTGCTTTATTCTTCAGGAATCCTAGACTCTGAAGATTCTGCACCCTAACAAAAAAAAATGAAGGCCACAGTGAAAGCATGGCAGAGGATCATTTTCCTGGAATGTCCCCAACCTGCCTATTTGACATTGGCAATGTTTCCAGAATTTAGATATCTTTATTCGAAAAGAGCACTGTGATGCAGAAATGGCGTTATTACTTGCCAAAACATAAACCGCCAGGACATTCAAATGTATTCATTACAAGGAGGCACTGTTATAACCTGATGTGATCCATACTGTTCTCACTACATTGTGAAACTTATTGTTCTGTGGCATGACCAATAGGTCTCTTGCCATGGGTACACTACACCATCACAGTGTGCCACACACTATAGCAAATCAGCTTTCACTCATCAGTAGTGATTTATGAGGACAGAGTTTTAACATCCAAGGGGCTTCTGTACATGAAGATAAATGCTTACCTCACTGTCCTCTGTTTAAGCCCAATGAATTCATCTATATTTGTTGAACAATCCACATATTTAAATAATTCACAGTCAGGATTCCTCTAAATATTTGTACCATAGTTTAAACATAATGTGGATTTAACACAGGAAAATTTCCCAACATTTACATATAGGTGTTATAAAGGTAAACACTTCTAAACATTTATTTGAAGTGATATTTCTAAAAATTCAGATGATGGTAAATGTTTTAAACCCTGTAAAAATAGACAAAACCCACACATAAAGGCCAGTACACTTAAAATCAAGGAGGGTATAAGTGTATTAATACCATGGACTTAAAGTTGTTTTCTTATTATCTTTATTCTTATTCATACCCTTTTAAAAGTGTTATTTTTATTCGTTCATTGATTTAATCAGAGAGTTGCCTCCTAAGGTTTCAGGAATTTTACAAGGAACCACCACAGAACAGCCAAGGCCACCAGCTCTGGTTATCATCTAGTTATGACATAGAATTCGGTTGCTCAGGCTTTGCCAATTCCAAGCTTTTGGTCATCTGACTCAGTCCATTTGCATAACTAAGTTCTTTGTGTTATGTCAAAGAACCCTTAGATGCCTGTCTTCTATGTAGATTTTCATTCTTGAAACTTGATACCATTCCTAGAAATGATAAATTCTAAGTTTTGTATATCTGCCAGTTCTTGACTTATTGAGCTTGTCTGTTAACATTAAAAACTTAAGCATCCCCTATTATTATTTTATTCTAATTAGTTGGGCCATTTAGAGGTTTCATCTCCTAGGAGATCAGATTGAGCCTGTATAATTAGCTCGCTTCTTTAGGACAGCTGGCTAATTCTTCACCCTGGAATGCAGTGTGAGACTCCCTGCCCACCTGTTTATTTTGCATGCCACCACGGCACTGATCAGTTTTTCCTAGACGTGGTGTAGTACCTGCTTCCTCTGGGACTCTGTGTTTTATCTGTTCTGTTTGCATAGGTGGAAACAAGTAAACTGCATGTCAGATATTCCACACTTTATGATCGCAGCAGCACAGACTTCCCCTAACTAGTTTCTGGGATACCACCTCTATAATTTTTGCCTTATTTGCATTCCACCTGAACCATTATGCACCTAAGACTTCTCTTTAAATAACTTTAAATCTACTTACTTTTTGTAACCTAGCAGTGTCTTAAGCCGTAACAGCCATGAAACCACACATTAGATGTATCAGCTGTATTTCAGCTTTGTTGTAAGGACACATTAAATCATGGCACAAATATTGAAATGACAGGGTTGTCCTGGTGCCCCAAAGCTCTCTTGCACACTGCCAGAATACATCATACCATAATTTAGGAGACTTGGCTGAAGACCACATGCCAACGATTCTGATTGCTGGGAATATCCAAATAATGTGCTTGTTTCCAAAGGATTTTTAAAAAACGAATCTCCTATTTTAAAAGCACCAATATAAGGGGAAGTCTTAGTGGCGTACGAAACCACATGCTTTAAGAAAAATAAATAAAGAAAGAATGAAATACAAGACCTCAACAATTCCTACTTTCCGGCTCTGTCATTAAAGTGGTGCATGAACCTCAGAGCACTTTCGCCCATCATCAGCTCTCATAGAAGCCCTGAGCACCTGGACTGAGTGGGAGGCTTCTTCTAGGGTAGACCAGGTGATGAGAATAGACCCCCTAGGGAGAAGGGAACACATTCAGCAAAGATCTACAGGAAGAGCATTCTTGTACAGGGAAGACCCCCAAGGACAAAGACCTGGGTGGGGTGGACCTGGGTGCAAGCAAGAAATAGCAAGAGCCACTGGGGCTTGACTGGAGGGTGGGAAGACGAAGGGCTAGGGGGTGTGATCAGATCACTGAGGGGCAGACTTCAGGCCATGGCACAGCATATGGATTTTGACCATTCCAGGGTTTTGAGAAGGAAACTGATTTGAGCTGATCTCACTGACCGCTACCCAGGGAATGATTATATTGGATCAAGAGTGAAAACTAAGACCCCAGTTGGGTAGCTCTGGTGGTCTTCAAGTGAGAGCTGATGAAAACTTTTGCCAGAGAGGTAGCCATGAAGATGGCAAGAAGGGGTTTGATTAGGCATGTACACATTTTGGAAACCACAAGAATTTCATATCTTTCTTGAAACTGTTAAGTATATTTTCTTAACACACGTATATATATAGATCCATCAACAGGTATATTGACATATACTTAAATATACTGATATTTATAATTTATTTTATACACACACACACCTTCTGAGATTGCTTTAAAAGTTTTTTAGTGTGTCTAGTGAGCTGTAAGAAAAGTCCTGGTATAGTCTCTCCTGTTTTAGTAGATAGTAATTGGCATCAAGTCAGTGTATGCTTTGAAGGCAGAGATTTCACAATCATGGATGACTTATGGGGTGTAGATTTTGGTCTGAGCAACTGGGTGCCTCTGGATGCTGTTTGCTGAAATGGACAAGAGCAGGCCAAGAAGGGGCCTCAGGAGCAGGAGGCTATAAGATGGGAGCACAGGGTGTGAGCTTGACCCTGAATGTCAGCCTTCTCTCTCCCTGCAGTGATCCCAAAGGTCACTAAGCACCTGCTCTCAAACCCTGTGTTCACCTGCATCATCCTGGCCGCCTGCATGGAGATTGCAGTGGTGGCTGGCTTCGCTGCCTTCTTGGGGAAGTACCTGGAGCAGCAGTTTAACCTCACCACTTCTTCTGCCAACCAGCTGCTTGGTGAGTGTGTCTTCAGGCCCCCTGAGAGGGTCGGGGGAGGGTGTCCTGTGTTTACGGCACTAAGAATTTACTGAGCCCTGCTGAAGAACCCCACTCTGCTCTGGGCCTACAGCAACAAGATATATGTGGCCTCTGTGCACAAGGAATTTAAAGTGTATTCTCAGAGCAAGATTTCCCTGCCTGGAGCAATTGCTAAAAGCACATGATAATAAAGAGTGAAAATATAAAATGTACATTTGAGAGGCCAGTAAGTTGATAGATGGGTGTGAAATGGGAAATTTGGGGAAGATATGATGAAGAAGGATAAATCTGGAAAGGTTAGCAGGTTTTAGCTACATAAAGAAAGAATATTCTTGGCAGCATGAAACCTATAGTTAACACATGCAGAGCTTGGAAGCCATACACTCCCCTACTCTTCCCTGTGCCCACAGCAGACATAACTAATGGATCATGACACTCCTTCTCCCCAAGGTCAGGCATGGCTTTACAGTTCTTTAAATCGTAGACTACAGGTTTCTACTGCCAATTGTTCGGAGTTGACATAGTAAAGAAAAACAATTTGCACTCATGAGAAGCAGTGTTGCTTAGGCAGGGTAAGGAATGTGGTCCTGCAGCATGTCTTAGTTTCCTTTTTGTTTTGTGACAGTATATCATCCTTTACTTCAAGTGACAGGAAGCTGCATTTGTTGAGTTAATCAGCAGAGATGTTGATCAGTAGTGGACACAACAGCAACAGAGACATAGCAGTTAAACGAGAGGGAAGAATCAACAACGGCTCTCAGGTTTCTGGCTTGGAGAGCTTGGGGTACCAGTTGTAAAGACTGGAAATAACGAAGAAGAATCAGATCTGTGCAAAGTTTCTAGTTCAGACCTGAAGCTGTTGAGTGTGAGATGCCCATAGCATATCTAAGTGATGTCCAGTATTTAGCTGGGGGCTCAAGAGGGGGTCTCTGGGATGATAATCTGTGTTATAAGTAGTAGTGGAGATTCAGTTGCCTCAGTAAATGGATGGTAGTTGAGGACACTGGAGTGGAATTTACATAGGAAAAAATGTGTAGAGTTAGAAAAAGATAGGTGAAACCCCAACCTGAAGAAATAGGGGAGTCTGCAGAGAAATTTAAGCAACGGCATCCAAAAGAAATGTAGAGAATGTGGATCATGGAAGTCAAGGGTGAGATGATTCCAAGAAGAAAGCAGCCATCTGCAATGTGAGCAGTCAAGCAAGGTGAGGGCCCAAATGTCCCAGTTGGCTTTAATGATGAGGATGGCTTGCAGCCTGTATCAGGGCTGTGTTCCTGAAGTGGCAGTGGTAGCACCTGTTCTGTGGTGTGGAGAGCAGCCCGTGAGAGGGAAGGAGTAGACAGTGAGCACGGGACTTAGCCAGGGGAGAAAGGAGAGAGGACATGGCCTGTGGCATGTGTTGGAGTTGAGGGAGGGAGTGGTGACTATGTGGTTGCCGGGACAGGAAAGACTTGAGCAGGTTTCTCAGTGGAGGGAAAGGAGCCCACAGCTGGGGATTTGCAGGAGAGAGAGTGAATATTCTTACTTTATGTGACTGATTAAAACCTGCTAACCTTTCAAGATTTATCCTTCTTCATCAGAGAAGACTTTGCACGGAACTCCCTTTACAGAGGAGTTCACCTGTTCTCCTGAAAGAGCAGAGGGAGGGACATGTGATGGAAACTACTGAGAGTGTGGTGATACGGCCAGGCATGGGGGCAGCTACAGCTCCACAGACTTCATCTTCTCTGTAAAATAGGAGTCAGATTGTCTGCTGAGAGGAAAGGGAAGGTGATGTTTTCTGATCTTCCCCTTTAAAATCTCCTGTCATGTCACAAGATGGCCAAGAAACAAACACAAAGGTGCTAACCATCATGAGTCATCAGAGAAATGTACATTGGAACCACAGTGAGATGCTACTAAACATCCACCAGACTGATAGCACCAAGTATTGGGGAGGATGTGGAGCCACTGGAACTCTCATACTCGGCCAGTGGGAATGCAAATTGGTGCCACCACTTTGGAAAACTCTGGCTGTGCCTAACAAAGCTAACCATATGTCTATGCCGTGACCTATCAGTTCCATTTCTGGTCATCTGTCCAACAGAAATAAGTGTTTGTGTTCACTCATTTACGTAGCATATGTAATAATGTCCAGAGCTGTTTTATGCATAATAGACCCAAACTTGAAACAACCCAAATGTCCATAAACAGTAAAATGGATAAATTATAGAATATTCTATGGCAAACTATTACACAGAATGAGAAAGAAAGAACTTTGATACATGCCTCAATGTGGTTGAATCTCACAGAGTTGAAAGACATGAGACTCAAAAGAGCACATATTTAGATGAATTAAAAAGAGGAATAGTTAATTGAGGTGTAGGGGCCAGAATAGTGGTTACCCTTGGGTGAAGCTAACTGGGAGGCGCACCAGGGAGCCTCCTGAGCTGCTAGAAATGTTCTAAGGTTAATCTAAGCTGTAGTTACAGGGGTGTGTACAGATGCAAAAGTTCATCAGGCTGTTCCCTTAAGCTCTGTGTATTTCACAGGACATAACATATCTCAGTTTAAAAGTAGGGCTGGCATGGTGGCTCAAGCCTGTAATCCCAACACTTTGGGAGGGTGAGGCGGGTGGATCACCTGAGGTCAAGAGTTCAAGACCAGCCTGACCAACATGGTGAAAACCTGTCTCTACTAAAAATACAAAAATTAGCTAGGCGTGGTGGCACACGCCTGTAATCCCAGCTACTCGGGAGGCTGAGGCAGTAGAATCGCTTGAACCCGGGAAGTGGAAGTTGCAGTGAGCTGAGATCGCACCGTTGCACTCCAGCCTGGGGAACAAGAGCGAGACTTCGTCTTGAAAAATTAAATAAATCAAAAAATAAAATAAAATGTAAAACCCTATCACAACAATATGGCCAGATTACCACCCAGGGTACCACAAGTCTTATGTTTTTCTTTTACACAAATAACCCTCTACCACCCACCACTTGGTAAATTTTACCTCCAAGAGGTATTCGCAAAACGCAGTCAGCCTTTAATATCTGCCTGACAGAGACAGGGCAAAATATACCTCTTTATAATTAAAGTTGTAACTTCTTTGTTATCCCTGGGATCTCTCAGGTTTAGCCCTTCGGCGCCTGAAGAGTTTATCTCTCACCTGCTGACTCCTCTGCTGCTTTTTCTTCCATTTTGATTACATTTGCACAGTTGCTTCAACTTTGGGCCGTGTTCTGTTTCAGAACAGATGCCTTCGTCTTCTATCGACAAACAAATCAATAGTCTTCAGGGCAGAAGGTCAAACAAACAATTCTGCCTTATTGCACCTTTTTGTCTCCCAGTGATTTCTGTCTGTTAGTGTGCTTGGCAGGAGGCACCTTCTCCTGCACTGGGCAGTCCAGGCAAGCAGCACGGGTGCCCTCTGTGTGTGCCATGCCCTTGGCGACAGTACAGTCAGTGTGGACTCTGGAGGCTGGCTGCAAGAGGGACTGGCAGTGGGCAGTTAGACAAGGCAGACTTGGGAGATGAGACCCAGGCAGTCATTCCAGAGCATCAGCACTGGTCCCCCTTCCCCTGTGAAGTCATCAGCAAATGGGGCAGAGCTCAGAGAAGAGTAACACAGGTGATTAAAGAGCTAGTGGTGTTGATTTGTGAGTGAAGATAAAAAGGACTCAATCTGCATAGGTTAACGTAATGAGAATGGAATTTCAGGGAAGTTCTGATCACTTCCTCCAGTGTTAAGGACAGCACACACATCAGGGAGGGAGGGGGCTTGGAGAAAAGGTGTGAAAGCCTGTGATTGCCATGGTTACCATCCTTGACAGGTGACACCCCCACTGTCTTTGCTAGGAAATGAAACAAAACACAGGCTTGCTTTCTGGGTGTGGGCATGTTGTCACTGATGTCCATTCACACAGATCCAATCTGTT
The DNA here is from genome assembly GCF_037993035.2 of Macaca fascicularis. NCBI lineage: Eukaryota > Metazoa > Chordata > Mammalia > Primates > Cercopithecidae > Macaca > Macaca fascicularis. The sequence goes on from NC_088381.1 coordinate 76,874,318, forward strand.
CCTTAGCTCATTCATTCTGAAAATAATACTTGGATGCCCACTCCGTGCTGGGTACCATGCTAGACACAGAGAATCTAGGCTGGACTGAACAAGACAAAAAGGGGTTTTGTCCATAGGAAGGCTGTATCCTAGCAGAGAGAGAGAGAGAGAGAGCAAGAAACAAGAAACCCAAAAATAAGTGAGGCTGCTTCAGGAAGCTGGGAGAGCCACAAAAACAGTATGGAATCTCAGGGTGGGGGTGCGTGGATCTCTACAGAGTGGCCTGGGAAACCTGTATGAAAAGGGTAGGGGCCAGCCAAGTAAACACATTGGGCACGTGTCCCAGGAGAGGGAACTGCACGTGCAAAGCCTGGGGAACTGGAACTGTTTGGCCTGCCCCAGGGAGAGAAAGGAGGGACAGTGGCATGGTTGGGGTGGGCAGTGTGGCACGGGACAAGGATAAAGATGCACCCAGGAGCTGGCTCATGAGATCGCTTCTATACCAAGGGAAGAAAACCAAGCACAGATATTCCAAGAGCAGTAGATGATAGAGAGATATTATATGTCATTTTAAGTATGACTTGTGCTGTTTTCTTGCAGAGCTATACCCCCCTGATTATATTTTCTCACCCCAATATTAAAATTAATTTGCATTCCCTTAGCACATACCAGCTAGTTAATGTAGTCAATTGACCTAGAGGTCTGTTGATTGTCAAGAAGGCAACATAGACTGGAAAACTGGCCATGCGTAATCTACATGGTAGATAAATGACATGTGGCAATTGAAAGCTGAGTTTTAGATGAAATGAATCAGAATAGAGCAAAACCAACCCAGGAGCTTGGAACCCTTTGGTCCTTCTAAAATTCCATGGTTCTCTGCGAATCAGAAATAACAGGTTTATGGTCCTGCTGCCTTGCAGATAGCCCTGTGCAGAAGAGAGAGAAAGGAAAAAAATATATATGCCATTTAGTCACCAAGAGCTACAAAACATATTGATTGATGCCACTACCTGAGGGGTGGCAGAGCTGGTTCAGACTCTCTCTATGGCCTGGTGAATTCCGTGACCTTTAGGTTAAAGAGCCTCCGTATTTTCTGCGAAACCCTCCCTTCTTGCCTTATTAAGAAGACGGGGAGAAAATCCCTAAATGATCTCCGGTCCCCTTCCCACATCTCAAAAATGCACACAGAGCACATCACTGCTCCATGATATCTACTGTCCCGAAGGCATGTCTGTGTTCCCAGTCTGTCTGACTCCGTCTCTTGGTAGTCCCCTCTTAAGCTTGTGTTTCTCCTGAGGGTGCCCCACTTAGCAGGACAGGTGCATGCACTTAGACTCATGAAACAGAGTTGCTTTATGTCTGTCTCTCCCAGTTCTCCATGAGCTCCCTGGGGGAATAAATCAGGCCCTTCCTAAAGATTTCAGGGTCCCATGGAAGCAGTGACACTGCAGTGGGGTCACTGGGCATTCACGGGACTCAGCCTCAGGCCTTCCACCCTCCCATCTGTGGACTGGCCCCACCTTCCCTGTTCACAGCCCTGCCCCTCTGTCTTCCTTCCAGGGATGACTGCAATCCCGTGTGCTTGTCTGGGTATCTTCCTGGGCGGTCTTTTGGTGAAGAAGCTCAGCCTGTCTGCCCTGGGGGCCATTCGGATGGCCATGCTCGTCAACCTGGTCTCCACCGCTTGCTATGTCTCCTTCCTCTTCCTGGGCTGCGACACTGGCCCTGTGGCTGGGGTTACTGTTCCCTATGGAAACAAGTGAGTACTGGCAGTGTCTGCCGCCCTCCCGCCTGCTCAGGGACCCTAGCACTCTCCCTCCACAGTAGGTTGAGGGAGCCAGCTTTGTTCCTAGTGACCCGAGGAGAGGCATCAATGCTGCCTGTGCATCTTACTCTCCACGTTGGAGAATCAGTAGAACCCTCTGGGCTGAGAGAGCAGACCTTTCCACTCAAAGGCGGGGAAGCCCTGGGGGAGAAGAGAAACCATTTCCTCCCTGGCACACTCACATCACGATTTTTGGCATTTGACTTTAGGAAAACTGTGAAGATAGAAAATAAAAATTTTAGTTCAAAATTCAGCTCAAAATAGAAGAAAGAATTGATTTCAACAATCCCTTAAACTATCAGAAGCTGTCATTAGGCTCACATGGCAATTATAGGAGCTGGCCCATGGCAGGTATTTTTAAGTGTAGCGGGGGAAAGGGAGAGAAAAAGGGAGGTGGAGGGAAGAGAGGGAGGAAGATAAGGAAGTTAGTTCTCATGGGACCACTTTTCTTTCTTCCTAGTTTTTATCCCAAGACTTGGGACTAGAGTCCAGTGAGAATTGCCCTTAGAGGGAATTATGGGGAGTCTTCAGCTATCCAGTGTCAATAGCTGTCCCCTTTTCCACACGGGACTGAGGCTGCCTTGGAAATCCAGCCTGGAGCATCGAGGCTGCAGCATGGCTGGCCTTCAGGTTACCAGTTTCTCTCTCCAGAGCCAGACTCTTCTTCCAAGCAGGCCACCCAGGCTGCTCCTACACTTGTGCCAGAAGATGCAGTGGAGCCAGGGCTTCTCTGCCACCCACAAGAGTGAGCAGGCAGAGTGGGAGAGCAGAGCACAGGCAGCTTTCTGTATGTCTGTGCACAATCCAGGCACCGTATGCCTCTCCTTCCCCTTTATACCACCACGGGATTGCCCCTTCCAATCCCCACCCCAGCCTGGCCCTCACTTCCTGTTCAGATATAGCTTCTTCCTGTTTGCACGTGCTATGCATAACAGCTGTCTCAAGTAGCAGATTGCTCGACTCCTAAGTAGTAAAGTGTAGTGGTTAGGAGCACAAGGTCTCACTATAATGATGTTATTCTTCCATAAAAAAATAAAAAAGTGTATATCCTACAGTCAGATGGCCCTGGTTCCAATGCCTCCTCTACCATTTATGAGTTCTGTACTTTTGGACAAGTCACTTAACCTGGCTGTGCCTCAGTTTCTTCTCTAAAGCCCATGGGGTTAAAATGAGAATAAATGAAATAATCCATGCAGTACTTTGAATAGTGCATGACACATAAATTGCCAGGTGTCGCCATCATCATCTTTATCATGAAGTGCTCTGAACCTTAGGAGACAGAGCTGAAAATAATCAGACTAAAGAAGAAACATTTCCTGTCTTCCAGAGCTAATACACTCACTCTACCCTTTTGCTCTTTTTTCAATTTGCTTGCTCTAGATAACTGTGCCTTTAATGATGCAAAGGAAAAATTAAAACATCTTAGTGTTATTTTTCTCAGGACATTGAATCAATTAGACAATAATGATGGAAGCCAGTCTGGTTGTAGCAGTGTAGCAAGTAAGCATCATGAGTCTTCCTGACTGCAGGGGAGGAATAAAGCAGAGACAAGAACCAGCCCAAAGAGGGAAGGAGTTAAATCCTCAGCGTTGCAGGCATAGGTGTTTGTTCAGGACGGGGGTAAGCCGAGGCCATAGCAATCAGGAGAGGCATCATGGAGCAGGTGGCCCTGAGCAGAGTCCCAACTGCCACCAGCCCAGAGGACACATCAATACCAGTGATCAAAAGCATCTTCCTCCTCACTTCATGAGAGGGGCTGGAGTGGACTCAGCTCCCATCCAGCCCACCACCTAAGCTGGCGTCATTGGCCAGGGCGCAACCCACATAGCTCTCAGCAGTGGCCCTGGGCTGCTCCTTGCTGGACAGGGAGGGTTAAGGTTGGAAAAGGAAAAGGGAAGGGAGAACCAGGTAACAATCCCATAAGCAGGGTACCATGCGACTCATCACAGCAGAGGCGAAAGGCTGTCACTGGGGTCATCTGATTCCAAATTGACCTGTTTCTAATGGCTTCCGTGTTTCCTTTCTTTTCCAGCACAGCACCTGGCTCAGCCCTGGACCCCTACTCACCCTGCAATAATAACTGTGAATGCCAAACTGATTCCTTCACTCCAGTGTGTGGGGCAGATGGCATCACCTACCTGTCTGCCTGCTTCGCTGGCTGCAACAGCACGGTAATGGGATGGGGCAGGGGATGGGGTAGGGGATTCAGGCAGCCAAAGTGGCTTAAAACCCAAGTTTTTGCACAGGTGGTTCCCCTTCCCTGTGACTTTTTCTTAGCTGTTGCCCTGCTGTAGTGGAAGATGTTCCATCAGCAGGATGAGAGGACTGATCCAGGTCTTCTTGCTAAATCAAGTGGGTTTGTAGGAAGTTTCATTGTGCAACTGGAAGTAAAAATTCAAAGGAAGCTGTATATATGGAACCAAAGGAAAATATGGTGGTTCAAGATGCTTGCAGAGTGTCAATGGAATAGGATGTCTGCATGGGTAGTGAGCTCCCCATCACCAGAAGTATGTCAAGAGAGGCTTAAAAACCATTTATCAGGAAAGACTTCTTCCAGACCTGAAACACTCTGACACCAATTCAGCCTCTTTCCTACCCAGTTCACTTTGCCATTTTCCTCCTGACTAAATGCCTCCCACCTCTTTCCATGTTCCTGACACATTTCTGGGAGGGAGGTAGAGTGCTTTTTCCTGCTTAGCATGGATTTTACAACTGGCTGTCAGCCCACAGCTTTCCATGTTCTCTCCCTGAAAACCTGATGCTAAGTGACAGGTCATCCAGTGGTGCTGATCCCACCTTCCAGGAGTCCTTGGCACCTGCCCTGCTGCACCCACACCACCACTGCCCTGTGCAGGCCCTTCCCATCTCTTGCTTGGACCTGTGCAGTAATTCCTACCTGGCCTCCCAGGATGGCCCCTTATGTCCTGCGTTTTGTTCAACACTGCAGTCAGAAGGGTTTCTGTAACATAGCAAGTGACCCTCTCATGCTACTCTGTCAACTAGAAGATCAGTTCTAGGTGCCACGTGTCTTCAGCTCTATCTCCTTTCAGTTTGTGGTGTTCAGCTTCCCCCATACAGCCTGTCTTTTCATACACCTCCCTCCAGTTGGACAGGTCCTACTCACCAGTCAATAGCCTCCTCCAATATCCCCTCCTCTGAAACCATCCCTTCCCTCTTTTATCTTTGGCGTTCTTCTCTCTGAAGTCCTTTGGTACCTCTTTCTCCTAAATACACTGTTCTCATTTTATTACGGTGATTTGCTAGAAGTGTCTGTCGTCTGCTCTGGTCTTTGGATTTCTTAAGCAAGGGCCAGCACCCAGAAACACTCCATGAATGTCTGTGCAAGGCATAGTGGGAAGGAAAATATGAACCCCCAGTGGCAGCTTTCAAGGGACTTAGAGTTGAGATCATTAGCTGCTGCTTCTCCCTATATCTTATATCTTTCAGGAGTAGCAGTTTCTCTGAAAGAAGAAAAATGGATCATTTATTTTCATTTTCAAAGATTTCATTTTCCCTTGTGTTTAACATTTAGATCCCTGACCAGTTATTAACATTTTCTATAGAGAAAATAAATCACCATGGGGTGATGGGTGAGAGAAACTGATTTTTTAAAATTAGATGATAAAGCAATTTCTTTATGTGAGTGGAAATAAATTTTAAAAGAAGGGATGGGCCTTGAGAATGGTTCAAATAAAAATACAAGCCATTATTTTTCATGACAACAATTTCATTAACATTTTAATATTCAGAAAGTTACATTATAAATCAGTCTCGGTTATTGTCCTGTTATAAGAATTAAATTGACTCAATATAGTCTAGTGTCCTGAGACCAAACGAGTCTCTATTCCAGGGAATGCACTGACCAAAAAAGTTATCTTAAAAATTGCATTTCCCCTGATCTTGCATGTACAGGAGTCTTATTGAATAAGAGCCTTACCAGGCCCATCTATGGCTACATCCCGCTGCTGAAACAGCAAAGCTGGAGAACGCAATTATCAGACTGCAAGCTCCTCTGCTTACCTCTGGACCTACTGTTTATTCCCCCAGACACCTGCCTTTTATTCACGTTACTCAAGGCCTCACATTGTCTGCTGGGGTGTAGGTGAGGCAAGGACGGTATTCCCATGCAATTGCAATGCAGAGGTGGAGAAACCACCAGGCCCCAGAACTGGGATGGGGCATACTAATGCCTTCCCTGCAGAGGTAGACCTCTAGATGCCCTGGCTTCCAACAAGTGGATGAGGGATTTGGAGGCCCAGAGCAATGCTTATCCTGGAAAGGGGCCCTTGTGACAGTCTAGCCTTAAAAACAACCACAGCCATAAAACTTGCAGCAGCAGCAGCAAGGTTTGTCAAGAGCCTATTAAGGTCCAGATAATGGGGCCTTCCGTGTGTCACTCGTGGCCCATGGCAGCTTGGCCCAGAGTCAGAGAAATCTCAGTCCAACATCCATAAATGAGTGAAAAGCAATTTAAATCCTTTAAATCTCTGCTGCAGCATTTTGAGAAAATGCCAAATGGTGGCTATATTCCTGGTGCATGTACTCCCTCCCTCTCCCCCTTTTTTCTCTACTCTTCTTGTCTCCAAGCTCAGGAGAAAAAAAAAAAAAAAACTCTTTGACAAGCTAAAACCTTTTACCTCCTTCTCCTTTTCACAGTGGCCCCCTGGAATTCTCCAGCTTCCCCAATGTGAATTCAGCCATTCTTCCTGGTTTCGTCAATTCTTCCACCCATGGCCTCAACCCTGTGTATATTATCTCATTGATCCTCCCAGCAACCTTGGGAAATAGATGTTCTTTTTATTTCCTGAATACCGATGAGGTTAGTCACTTGGCCAAGGCCATGCAGTAGGAAGTGGGGGATCCGACTTTTGAATGTAGGATCTGTCCAATGTCAAGTACACATGGACACCAAGAAAGGAAAAATAGTGTCTTCTTCTGCACCTCCCCTAAGATGTCCACCTTTTTTCTACCTCTTCAAACATGGACTTCTCGTTTGAGACATTTATTTGGCCTTTACTATCTGGCCCTGGCTGCCTCTCCAGCCTCAACCTCCCTATTCCTCCCACCTTTTTTTTTTTTTTTTTTTTTTTTTTTTTTTCCAAGACAGGGTCTCGCTCTATCACCCAGGCTGGAGTGCAATGGCACAACCTCGGCTCACTACAACCTCTGCCTCCCGGGTTCAAGTGATTCTCCTGCCTCAGCCTCCCAAGTAGCTGGGATTATAGGCACACACCACCACACCGGGCTAATTTTTTACATTTTTGTTGGAGACAGGGTTTTTCACCATGTTGGCCAGGCTGGTCTTGAACTCCTGACCTCAAGTGATCCACCTATCTCAGCTTCCCAAAGTGCTGGGATTACAGGCCCTCTCACCTCTTAAAGAGCCACTTGGTAAGTGGAACTTCTTGGAGTTCTCGCTGCCCCTGGGCCCTTGCACATGCTGTTTCTCTTATCTGCAGTAGTCTCTCCCTTCGAAGCTGTCTTATCTGTCAGGGCTGTCTCTCCTTCCCCACTGCTGAGAAGCCTTCTCCACCTCATTGCTTCCTCCAGGGCTGTGTTAGTGCCCTTCCTGCAAACCACTATTGCCTCTGCTCGTGCCTAGCAAGGCTCTCACCTCGCCTGTTCTAATGGCTCCTTTACTCATTAAGCTGCAGGGATAGGGGCTCTGTTGTGGACCCTTGCATTCTCACCGTCAGCCATGGCTCTGGATAAAGGGCCCAGGCTTTCTCAACACCCAGCTGGTGGCCCCGTACTGACCTCCGAGAGCCCCAGGGATCCAGGGGTAATACCACTCTCTTGTTTAGCAGTTGGCAGGTGGGTAGGTCAGAAGGTGCCAGTTTCAATACTAAAAACCTGATCCTTGCTCACCACTTACCACTTTATGGTTTCCATCAAGACGTGAAAATTCCCCGTAACTCAATTAGATGTAAATAAGTCACTGATCAGATAATTCTGATTATAGGGAAATCTGATTAGTGTTAGCAGTTTCCTGATAGTAAGCTTTTCTACCTGCTCTGGATTGGATTTTTTTTTTATTTTCTTATATCTCCTTGAGTGATAGCAGTGGAAGTTTCCAGGCCTGCATTTAATGTACAACTTCTAATTCTTCTCACTGCATATGACCAGGAAGGGTGACCAAAAAAATTGTGAGTTAATTCTGTAAGTTTCCTTTGGCGTGAATGTATTGTCCAGATTGTTTCTGTACCTTTCACTTTCAGAAGTCATTATTCCAACAGAAGCATGTTAGTATGCTGTGGACTGATTGCTGGAAGTTGTATCCTTTTGATGTACTGAATAATTGACTAGGAAAAAAAAAACTTCCATCAGCCACCACTAGATTGTTGAAAGTCAGTATGAGTCCAGCACTGCAGTTTGTAGGGTACTAATGATAGATCACTAATTTATCCCCCCTATTCCAGGCAACAAATATTTATTGAGCACCTGTTTCAGCGAAATGCCAAGTAGGTTCTGTGGCAGGGAGGAGGACAGGTCCATTATGGACGCAGGCAGGCAGCTCATGGTTCAGTGTGATAGGTCTCGATATAGGCTGCACATTAGGATCACGTGGGAGCTTTTAAAACATAAGGCCTGAGCCCCACTCTCAGCCCCACACCTTTCACCTTTCCGTGATCTCCCCACCGTGTCCTATGTTAGATAGCTGGAGCAAAGTGATTCTGATTCCCTTATTTTGGAGTAAGACCCATGTATCAGTATTTTTTAAAGCTCCTCAAGTGTTTTTGATATGTAACCAGGATGAAGAACTGCTGTTCTAATACAGGGCCTCTCAGTCACGGCACGATTGACTTTTTGGGCCAGATAATGGATTGTCATGAGGCGCTGTCCTATGCACTGTGTGTTTAGCAGCATCCTTGGGCTCTCCCCACCAGATGCCACCCCTGCCCTCCCCACCACAAGTTCCGACAACTGTAAATGTCTCCAGACATTGCCAAATGTCCCTTGGGGGATATCATCGCCCCCCAATTAAGAACCACTGCTGTCATAGAAGGGATGAGGCATGTTCTATAAACTGTATCTTTCTTGAAAAAGGTCAGCATCTAAGCTGACACTGAGTATTCATCCTTCAGTCTTTTTCTTCTCACCATGACCATATTTGCCACTATAAAAACCAACTGGAGAGTTAGATGTGCCATATAGCAGGGGTCCCCCACCTCTAGTACCAGTACCAGTACTAGAGAAAGGAGCTCATGTTTACTATAAAATGAGATGTCGTATTATTAATAGAGTTATGTCCAAGGGAGCACCCAAAGCAACACCTAACCTTACCTTACAATACAGTTAAGTGAAAAGAACACATTGTAAAATAATATATAGATAATAATCCCTTTTGATAAAGAAATATCTAAATATATGCATATCTTTGCATAAAAAATATTGCAAGAACATATAGCCAGCTATTCATAGATGGATACTTCAGGTTAGGGGCTGAAAAAGTAAATTTTGCTTATTTCAAAATTATCTAAAATGATTATCACTTTTCCAATGAGGAACAGATTTTTTTTAATTTAAAAAATCCAACATTAAAGGTTAGGTGGTTAGGTTCTAAAAGAGGGAAGCAGCTATGTAGACAAATCAGTGAACTTGCAATGTCAGGCCTGCTGGGTAGAAATTGACTGTGGGTGGGGCAGGGGTGGGAGGAGGGAGTGGGCATGTTCCCCACTGGGGGATGGGGGAATGAGACCCCCATCTCTGAAAAGATTAAAAAAAAAAAAAAAAAAACTAGCCGGGCAGGTGGCTCACTTGAGCCCAGGAGTTGGAGGGGGAGGCGTGGCAGGGCCAGGCGTTCATCATGAAGGGTAGTGGGTGTTTGGTAGCCAGGCATGGAAGGACGTTCCAGCAGGAAGAGTGCACAGGCTGAGGTGTGACAGTTTGGACCTCATGGTGCAGGCAGGTTTGGAGTTGGAAGAGAGAAAGCTGGAGGGAGAAACAGAGGGGCCCCTAGTTCCTTCAGAGTTGTAGTCACACCTTTCACCTTTCCGTGATCTCCCCACCGTGTCCTATGTTAGATAGCTGGAGCAGAGTGAGCCTTTCTGCTCACCAAAGAACAACCCCGTTTCTCCCCTCAGCAGGAGAGAATTAAGATCTAACAGGACGTGCTCAGGCTCACATGCCACAGGTTACCGGGGTGCAAGGTGGGAGGAGGTCTTGCTTTCATGTCAGAATTTTTCTCCCTGGCCTTTATTCTTCAGCCAGTGACCCCACAAGGGAAGAAGAGATCATATTTCTTCTTGCAGTTTGTCAGTGTCCCCTTTGCCTTGAGCTTGTAGGTTGCCATTAGCACCCTTTGTAATGAGATCTAAGGGTTATGCCTGGAAATACCAGCTTTGGTTGAACCAATGAAGTGAAGAGAGTCTAAGCTGCAAAAAGACAGTAATAAATGACAGGAGAATGTCTGAGGAACGTCAGTGAATCATGAGAAAATCCATTTAGTGTCTGGGACACAGAGAAGTATGTTGCCATTCCAAGGAAGACACCCCACTTTATTGTGGTGGTGTCCCACGTTCTTTGCTATCTCAGCTATTAGGATATCAGGTGCAAAAGATCAAAGATCTCACAGGCAAAAGCAGGAAGAGTGCGTGGCCTGTGGTGGTACTCCCTGGTAAACTCCCTTTATGAATATTTCTAGAGACAGTCAGAGCCAGGCATGGTGGCATGCCTCTGTAATCCCAGCTACTCAGGAGCTGAAGAGGGGAGGAGCACTTGAGGCCCCAAACTTGAGACCAGCTTGGGCAACATAGTGAGACCCCCATCTCTGAAAAGATTTAAAAAAAAAAAAAAATTAGTCGGGCAGGTGGCTCACTTGAGCCCAGGAGTTTGAGGCTGCAGTAAGCTGTGATCATGCCACTGTACTGCAAACTAAGACTTCATCTCTAAAAAAGGAAAAAGAAAAGAAATTTTCATGTCTCTCTGGTAACTGCTTTCAAGGAGGAAAAGTAAAAACAGTATTCCAGGGGTGATCCTCTACCTTTCAAGTTTCCACAGAAGGCTCTTCATACAAATATCCCTATACCATCCTCTTAGAAAAATAATCTTTCCACCTAGAACTTTGCTTCCTTTGTACAATTAATAGGAATCGATCATCAGGATTGATTGTGGGCGGGGGGGGAGAACAAGCAGGAAACAACTTTATTTGCCAGTATTTTGAAACACTGCTGAGGAGTATCTTGTTCTTGTAATACCGGCTGTCAAAATGGCATGCTGACCGCTTCCTTCATCAATAGAAAACAAATCCAAGATTCCAGAGAGTCATTTTTCTATTTTTGTGGTCTCTAGCTTTATTGTAATTATTTATTCTCATCATTGTATGTGAATAGAAACATTTCTCAGTTGAAATTAATGACTGAAGGTGGAACAGAAATACAATTTTCAGTGATGTGCTATTCTCCTTTCATTGATTTATTTTATAACATTTTCAATTTTTAATAAATACATTTATATGATTCAAAAATCAAAAAGTATAAAAAGGAGGACGTGAGGGACTCTCCCTTTCACCTCTGTCCCCTGTTTACTTCTTCCTCGACCTGCCAAATAGACGATTGCTGTCCTTGGTTTCTTGTACATCCTCCTGGATTTTTTTAGTGCACATAAAAGGCCCTATTTTGGACCTCACTATTTTGTTTGGCTTTTTCAGTTAGTAGTTTACCTGGGAGTTATTTCTAAATTAGTACATAAGGAATGTTCTTCTACCTTTTTTATGCCTGTATAATCTTCCATCGCGTGGACCTAGTAGTCTGTTTTTAACCAGTCTCTTATCAATGAGCATCCAGACTGCTGCAAAACTTGGGCTCTGACAAACCACATTGTGACTCATATTGTATATATGTCCTTTTGTGCCTGGGCAGGTCTGTCTGTTGGATATGTTCTCGTAGAATGGACAAGCCGGTTCCCCCTGTCCTCCAGGTCAACAAACTTGTCAGGTCTGTTCTGGGAGCTCAGTGGCCACCTTATTATTAACATGAAGTGTCATGGTACATTTTATTGACAGTAAAGCTAGATCCCACCACCCCCCAAGTTCGGATGCCAAGCAGAGAATTCACCTCTCCCAGAGAATGGCAAACCAGGAAGATACTGCTTTGCCTTTGAAATGGGGATGGAAAACGGGGGCATTTGCCAATTCTGCAATCATAAACTAATCTGAAGTCTGGTATACTTTCTTACTAGTTAATTGTCTTAGGGACAGCCAGAGAAAGCATTAGGGGGCATATCACTTCATTCAGATCATGGTAGTCTACAGGTCAATTCCAAGATCCACCTGCTTTTTGAATTGGCCAAATAGAACTATGCTATTGGGGTTTGGGGTGAGAATTAGGATACCAATCTTTATCATCCCCTTAGATTAGACTGCTCTCTCATATCTAGCTTTTCTCTAGATTTTCAAACTTCTTAGAGCTCAAAGCATTTGCAGGTCTAGGACTTCCCATGTAGGTGCCCAGTTACTGCCAGCTGAAGGGGTATCCCCTACTTCCCCTTTTCCCTTCGGATCAAAGTTGAAAACCCCATTGGTGGAAATCATCTCTCTGCACTCTGGGAAAGGTGAAACTACGTAAGTCCTCATCTGCAATTTCTCCTACCACACTCCGACATCTCAGTAGAAGATTACTCCTTAACGGCCTCACGACCTTGTGCACCCAGCTCCCTTAGCATAATGTTGAACAAATCTGGGCTCTTATGTCACATAAGCCCCAATAAAGGAACTTCCTACCCCTTGCCGTCTGACCACAACCTCAGCATTTTCCCTTGGATCCCCTGCTGGAGAGGTTGCAGGGCTGCCCCAGCCTGCTCCCCATGTCTGGGACCACCCAGCCCATCCTGGTGGATTGACTCATCACATGGAAAAGGAAACCCATCCAAGTCCTTGCTCAGAGCACTCTGGCATCTCCTCCCCAGCCTCTTTCACAGCTCTCTATGAATAAATTAAATCTGAATAATACATTCAGATTTGCCTAGAACCTTTAGGAGAGATCCATCCATTTCCAGCTTTTCCTCTTGGATACCAACAAACAGACATTTTCACTGGTCTTGTGCCAGTCTCTGGCTTTTCTTCTGTCATTAACCCTAAATCATCCCATTCCTGTCCATTCAGCCTGGGCCTATCTTAGCCCCTTTTGGCTGCTATATCAAAACACTTTAAACTGCATGGCTTATAAACAACAAATTTCTCGCACCTGTGGAGGCTGGGAAGTCCAAGACTAAAGTGCTTATGGATCTGATGTCTGATGAAGGCCTGCTTCCTGTTGCTAGATGGCACCCTCTAGCTGTGTCTTCACGTCGTGGGAGGGGCAAGGCAGTTCTCTGGGGCCTCTTCTATAAGGACACTAATCCCATTCATGAGTGCTCCACCCTCATGACCTAATCACCTCCTGAAGACCCCCCACCTTGTAATAGCATCACATTGGTGATTATTTTTCAACATACGGATTCTTGGGTCAAGGGACACCAAACATTCAAACCACGCACTGCTACCCTTTGTTTCGGCTGCAAATCCTATGGCAGCTTAACCCTGCTGTCTGCTCACCTCATTAACATGAACATAGACATCATGGACACATTTAGCTCGCCCGGATGGGGCTGTGCAGGCACCGTGCCAGCTGTAGCCTGAGATAAAGATGTCTCATTGTATCCCATTCCATTAGTGCCATGATCACAGGATCCATTTCAGGAGGGATTTTCTACTTTTTAGGGCAGAGAGAGGCCAGTTTCCTCTTTATGGTAAATATAATATAATTGAGCCATAGCCCAGGTATGGGCAAAAATAAGACCAAGATGCAGGCAGCAATTGCAGATGACTTGTTAAACCAAAGAAAGCTCACCGATCACATGGCACATTCAGAGGGTTCTGGCCTCACTCAACTCCACTGCCCGTATCACATTCCTGAGAGACTGCGTGCTACAAGTGCATAGCCTCTCAGGAACACTCAGGAATGTGATGTGGGGGTACTGGAAATGAGGGATTCCTGGGGTACTTAGCCAAACAAGACCACAGCCACCCACAAGGGGCCCATTTTTCATTTATGCCTAACTACTCTTTGAGTCCATATGGTTCTAAAAACTTCATTCCCAAATCTTTTTCCTCACAGACCACTGCAGTAACCAAAGAAGGATGGTTGCAAGTGGTTTGAACTAGGGCAGGGTTTGAGACAGATTTAGGACATGGCAAAATGAACAGAACTTAGGTATTCACTCAGTCAACATATATAAATAAATTAAATATATAAATATGTGTGTGTGTGTGTGTGTGTGTGTGTGTGTGTGTGTGTGTGTATAAAATCCGTGTTGTGAGCCAAGCCCTGTCCTGGATGGCTGGAGTAAATTAGGGAATACAGCCACAGTGGTCTCTGTCTTCATTAGCTTTAGTGTCAGGGGGAAGATGAATTTGATGTAGGTATGTGAATGGGGGATTCAGAATTACTTCCTGGTTTCTATTAAGTTGGTGCAAAATTGCCGTTTTTGCCATTACTTTTATAGTCAATAGGGTGCTGTTACTAAGGTAAGAGGTGGAAGGAAAGGAGTTTGGAGCTCGGGCTGGGGCTGCGTAACTGTCAGGAAAACAGTGTTTTGAAGTAAGAGGAAGAAGCAAAGCAACATTTCCTCACTAGATGCCTCTGGCACAGGTGGGTGAGTCAGAGCTCAGGGGAACATCCCAGGAAGCTGTGCTGCATGGCTGCTCAGGAGATCTGATGGGCACTCTGGGATGTGGGGAGCCACATGGCCTGCTGCAGCCAGGTCACTAGAGGTGGGCGTGGCGCCGCCGCTGGTCAGCAGGGTAGGCAGAAAAGAAGGCGGTGCAAAGTGGGGAGTGCTGGGACAGACTAGCACGTTCCGGGCATGTCTGTATGTCCATCCTCATGCCTGACCTTGTGGCCTTCTGGGAGCAATGGCCTCAGCTTTACTTTATAGAGGAGGAATACATAATTTTCTCTTTATCCTTCACAGTTCCCAGTTGGGACAGACCCCTGTAACCTAAGACAGATTAACAGGAGGAAAACAAAGGTTTAGAAACACATATACATGATGTAGACACAGGAGATAGCCAGAGAAATGAGTGAATCTCAAAGAGGTGGCTTTGACTTCAGACTTGAATACCATGGTCCAGTGAAACAGAGAAAGAAGGGTGTGGGGAAGGCCAGTTATGAGGAGATGCCCAGAAACAGCACTTTAAACAAGAGTAACATTTGTTATGCAAACTTAAGTCAGTGTCTTCTAGACTGATGATAGTCTGTAGGGATTGAGTCATTCCTCTCTCTGGTATAGAGAGGAACCACCCTTACAAATGGAGATTTCCTTTGTAAATGTAAATTTAATTTTCCTTACACAACGGTAACTTCTGTTGTCAGAGGTGCTTCCTGTGTCTGTGGTTTCTCAAAATAATCAGCTCAAAATATTCTTTATGTAAAAGAGGCATATTGCAAGGTGGCATATGCTAGTCTCCTACAACTCCTGCCTTCTGAGTCCCAGGTTTCCCTCCTGTCCAGCCCCCATCCTTTCAGGAAAGGGAATTTGGGGGAGATAGTTCCCAGCCTTAGGTGGGACAGTAGTGCTACGCTGAAACCATAGAATCCACCACAGGCACTCGTTCCTGGAGGCAGTTTTGATGCCTCACCATGCTCATGAGTCTTAGGAAGGGATATAGCAAGTCGATCTGGGAAGGATCCAGGCTAGAGATTAAATTTGGAAAGGCTATGATCCAATGCAGAGATGGTAAAATGAAGGAAGGAGAGCTGGGGAAAGAGTACAGATGAAGAAAGGAAGAGAGTCCAGACCAGGTGGGAAAGGGGAGAAGGTACCAGCAACAAAGATGGAAAGTGAGTGACCAGAGGGGTCCAGGGAAACAGGGACAGTGGAGCCTTGAAGCCAAACAAGGGAATGATGAGTAGTCAGCAAGGGACCTGTGCTCCTGAGAGCTCCGGGAAGAGAGAAATGCATGGTGGGCCTGGGATATGGAGCCCACTGAAGAACTTAGCACCACCGGATTCATGTGTGTGGAAACAGAAGCCAGTCGGAGTGAGCTGAGAGCGTGGGAGAAGAGGAATGCAGGTGGTGAGCTAAATAGCTAGAAAAGTTTGGCTGTGATGCTGAGGAGGAGTGGGCAGTTTCCTCTCCTGGGGAGAGGAGGAGTGGCATTTTCAGTGAAAGCTGGGGAGAAGTCTTGCTTCCTAATAAAAATGAGGAAGGTTCGTGCTCATGTGCATTCTAAAGCTGTATGCTTACTTTCATCTACGTCTCAGCTCTGTGCTAGGAAAAGATGCTTGGGAAAGAATGCAGAAGACATAGGTCTTGTCCCAAAGGGTTCTTGTCTCCTCCAGGAGGCATGTAAAGGTCTCTGCAGTAGGGGTGGAGTGACCCTTGAAAAGGGTCCTGTGGGACTTGGAAGGAGGCTGGGATGTGCCCAGTGAGGTGAGGTTCTGAGAAGGGAGGCAGTATCTGAGCTGGGTTTTGAAAAGAGCTAAAAAGTCTCTAGGCAGAGGTACATGAAAAGGGACGGAGGGGCGGGGCCTCAGGATCTTCTGGGAATTACAATAAATGCGCCTAGGTACACTAATTGAACCACTTTCACAAAGGCGCCTGCTCTGGGCAGACACTGAGGGGAAGGGTGGAGCCCCAGCATACACCTGCCCCCATCATTCCTTCCCCATGGATAAAAGCCCCTGTTGGGGGCACAGCTGTACAGACTGGCCCTGTTGGGCCACTTTCAGACACCCCTGAACACTTTCAGACACCCCTGAAATCATCCCATATAGCTTAATGGGATCAGAAAACCCGTATCTCTATATTCTGTGGGCACAGGGGGAGGACCAGAGGAGGAGAACTGTAAAAGCCAGAGGGGATTTGTTTGACCCTCAGGAGGATTTACCTGGGCATGTGCTCTGAAAGCCAAGCAGTTCTGGAAGGAAAAGCAATGAATCATTTATGATTGTTTTCACTTTGTATTCATTAAAAGCCTCTGCACTATTATTATGGAACCTTAATTGGCTTGGCACTGGGCACTGCCTCTCCCAGTCCCTGCTCCTCCCTTTGCCATCAGAAATTCCTGGAGCGAGCGGGAGAGAGGACCCTGCCTGGAACAGGCAGCTGGGCTAGAATCCACCCGGAAGATCAAATGAAATGCAGTCGCTTTTCTTTCTTCTCTCTGATCATATATTAATAAATGTATCTCGTTGGGTTTTAACACTGCTCCCCACGAGCTACTCCAAGCTTCTGCATCTCTTAGCCCCCTTTGCTTCCTCAGCCTCCAGAGAAACTTCCATCAGCTGTCCCTCACCCGGCCTTGCAGACGCAGTGACTTCACGCGTAACAGCGTGCAGCCTTTGTTCCAAGTGCCATGTTGGGCACTCAACCAGCAACAATATGCAGGTTACCTGATTTACTTCTTTTAATACACTTCAGTGTAATTATAACTGCATAAAAGAGAGGACAAATTGGCAAGTAATTACGATGTTAATTTGGCAATGTTTTATCATATTGTGGAAGCGCCATTTCCTCTCTAATTGTATTGGGGGGACACAGTTATCTATGGTTCAGCTTACTGAGGGATTCTTGAAAATGGAAATGAAACACACAAGAGACAGAGAAATCAGCTCTCCTCCCTGTAAATATTCCTTTATTTGCGTGTGTTTTGCAGCCTCCTTAAAAAAGCTAACTCGCTTATTCAGGCCTAATTAATGGAATGCCACAGAATGCGTAATTAGGCTGTGACAGCTTCAGCTGATGGATGGATTTGCCTTTGGAAACTGGAGATACCCCCAGATAAAAGGGCTGAACGCTTCCCTTTCAGAATCTCACGGGCTGTGCGTGCCTCACCACCGTCCCTGCTGAGAATGCGACCGTGGTTCCTGGAAAATGCCCTAGTCCTGGGTGCCAAGAGGCCTTCCTCACCTTCCTCTGTGTAATGTGTATCTGCAGCCTGATCGGTGCCATGGCACAGACACCCTCAGTCATCATCCTCATCAGGTAAGCCATTGGCACAGCCCCACCTCTCCTCCTTTCCACCTAGTGTTCATCTGCAGGCCTCCCAGGGACCGGAGCTTCAGACAACATAGGAATCTCTCGAGCCAGGTGAGCTAGGGCCACAGCAAGGAGCGCAGCTTCTCTAGGCTGCTGGGAATCAATTATGTTTGATAGGGACCTCCCACCAAGAGAAGAAGGCAGGGCATGGGGGAGAAGACAGCACTTTCATGTTCTCCCAGAAACAGACCTGCAGGCAATTTTGAAAAGGATCCTGCATCGAGCCTTACAGGACGCAGCCTTGTTGGAGGAAAATGAAAATGGCATCAGTGCCCAGCCCCCACCACCCTGCCACTGCTTAGCCATATGAACGTGGGCACTTCCCCCTAGACTTGCTTCTGAATCTGTAGCTGGGGGTGATATGACCCATCCTGCCTGCCTCCTGCAGTGGAGCAGGACCCACTGAGACCTGAGACCATGTGTGTGCAAACTCAGTAGAGATGTGACGGGTTAGTGTGCAGCATGGCTCATGGCAGGTGAGCAGTGACCATTCTTATACAAAGAGGTTGTTGGAGAGAGCCAACCAAAATTCTATTGTTACCTGTCTCTGGGGACCTGTCCTGGGGACAGATGAGATACCTCAAAGATGAGCCATTAGTAATATTCTGAGTAACTTTTATCATTTGCAGAGTTACCTAGATTTGCGTTGGAAACCCAGAAGTGAACTAACACATGCCGTTCATCTGAATCAGGGGAAGGCCCACTACACAAAGACTCATCAGCTGGGCGTGGTGGCTCACGCCTATAATCCCAGCACTTTGGGAGGCTGAGGTGGGAGGATCGCTTGAGCCCAGGGGTTTGAGACCAGTCTGGCCAACAAGGAGAAACCTCGTGATGGCACACGCCTGTAATCCCAGCTACTTGGGAGGCTGAGGCAGGAGAATTGCTTGAACCCAGGAGGTGGAAGTTGCAGTGAGCTGAGGTCATGCCACTGCACTCCAGCCTGGGAGACAGAGTAAGACTCTGTCTCAGGAAAAAAAAAAAAAAAAAAAAAAAAAAAGACAGACTTGCCTTCTTGGAATGCAGTTATCTAAGTGAACAGATTCAATAGCAAGGGTTGGAAATAAAAGTAGGAATGAAACGCATGGAAGTACCCAGTGTCCATGCACCTCACCTCTATTTTATTTAGCTTCTCTCTTCGCCACCACATTTCCTCATCTTTGTTATGAATTCCAAGGAAGAGGATTTTTACAAGTGCTAATGTCACCTAGAACATCATTAGCAAGGCCTTTTGAATGTGCAGAGCATTAAGGGTACAATAGCAAATTGCCATTTTATACTTACTACGTTTGAAAAATAAATTTTAAAAATTGACACCCAGTGCTTACAAGGCTGTATCAAAACTGACAAAATCACAAATTGCTGGTGGCATGGGAAAAGGCTATCACTCCTTTCAAAAAAGCAATATGGCAATGTGAGTCAAGAGCCATAAAAATATTCAGGCCCTTTTATTCAGTAACCCTGCCCCTTGCCATTTATCTTTAAAAAGTACTTCTCTACAAGAAAAAAAAAAAAGAAAGAGCTCAATGCAGACAGATTTTTATTACAACGTTGACTATAATAGCAGAAAACCCTGAATTGGAATAGTGAGTTAAACTATGGCACTGCAGCTCCATGGAATAATGAAAATTCTTAAGAATGTGAAAGTGTTTATGAAATGAACTACTGAATTTAAAACTATTTAGAGAAGATGATTATGTATAATATGCATTTGGACAAAACCCATCAGATCTCATGTATAGGTTTTAGGTGGCTGCCTTACGAGTAGTTTATTTTTCATTATTAGACGTTCTCGTGAAGTTATATTGTGATATTCATACACTAAAGGCACCGAGAAGCATGAAAAATGACTAGTCTCTTATTTGCTTGCCCCATGACTCCTCTGCAAAAACCCAGCCTCTAGACACTCACTAGTGGTGACTACCAAACATGGAAAGTTTGTTGAAATTCTTAATCACTTCCAGATCTCAGCTTGATAAACAGCTCTTGGAGCTTTGCTGGAAATATTTGATTCCCTCTAAATTAATCAGCAACAGATGGCCTAAATGACCTAGGCTTATAACTCCACGCTGTGCTGGAAGCACACGCTCTGCATTGTGCATGTTGAGAGGTCCAAGACACAGCTTTATTCCATCACCTTCCTAGTCTGATTTGCCATCACAGATGTCTCAGGCTGGCACAAGAGCACAGATGTGCACCAGCCCTTGCCCCCTCCCAGAAGAATGGACCCACCGTCATGCCAAACAGGACCATCCCACCAACAACAGTGCTCAGAACATCTGGAAGCAAGGTTAAAAGCCGATGCTCAGCCCCTCTTAGGTCCCACACTGGGCTCCGAGAGTAATTAGGCGGTGTTCTCAAGGTCACCCAGCTAGTATGTTTAGAGCGAAGACTCCCTCCCCAGTGTTGTCCGGAGCTTTCAATAGTGTTCGCACAGAGCCCTCCATTTCTTCATAACTCAAGCCAAGAAGGATTATTCTTCTCATAGGAACCAGTTTCCCAACAGGATATGAAGGGAGATCTTAGCACCTTGCTCACTTTGTTCCTAGTGACATGATAGCTGAAAGGAAATCAAATTTCAGGTGATAAATATTCTAACTCATTATACCAGCGTGCTTTCTTGATAAGGAGAATTTGCCTCTATTTATGTGTCTTTCAAGTCAATACTTTCAAATGAAAGTACAAAAGCCGGAGCCATGGAACTGATAATAGCTTTGAAGAACTTGGATTTTGTAACGTGCACATTCTAAAGAGTACTGACTGTGTTTCTGTCCAGAGACACTGGACTCATCATGAACGTTTTACAGGTGTCTAACTCAATCAGCCAGAGTCACGTCCCCATCACTTAATGAAAGTCGTGACCTGCTGCCCTGGGTTGACTTACCTGTACTGTATTCTTTCTAATTGAGAAGAGATGTGTTTTCCCTGAAAATCTTAGAAACGGGGGCAAAGATTGTAAAAACTCCAGTGTCTTCATCCATTCAGGCTGCTATAACAAAATACCTAGACTCAGTGGCTTGCAAACAACAGGCATTTATTTCTCTCAGTTCTGGAAACTGGGGCGTTTAAGATCAAGGTGCAAGCAGATGTGCTGTCTGGTGAGGGCTGGCTTCCTGGTTCAGAGATGTGCCTTGCTGCCATACCGTCACTTAGAAGGGGTGAGGTAATTCTCTGGGGCATCCTTTATAAGGGCACTGGTCGTATTCACAAAAGCAAGAGTCTTCATGACCTAATAATCATCTTTCAAAGGCCCCACCATTACCTTAGGGGTTAAGTTTTAATGTGTGAATTTGGGGAGGACACATCCTTTTTGGATTGTCACTGGGTTTGTCATGCCAAGAAACCAAAGACATGCCCACCTGAGGCTCAAGCCAAGTGGTAGCTCATTGGATAGATATCATTGGATGGCTGGATGAATGACCTCTGAGATCATTTAAGAATATTATTCTAGCCAAGTGTATGGACTAGGTTAATATCCTGTGTACTGGATATCCTGTTGGTAACTTTGTTATTAACGTTTATTTCTACGGAATTGATTTCTAGGCCCTCCTTGCATCTCATGGGTCGCTCAGTCACACTGAAATGCTCCTGGGTGTTTCTAAAGGCTCAGCCATACTGGACTGGTTCTACACCTAGCCAGGTCCTTCCAGGGAGCATAGAAGTGTGATTTCTTCCCCCTCTCCCCTGGGGACTCATGATGGCAACAGATAAGAGGAAGGTTCTTTGCCACTGGTGCTCAGGATGACCTGAAGCACATATGCATGTGGTCAGTCAGCTATCTTCCCCTTCACATGCCTTCACCACCAAGCCAAGAAAGGGCTACCCACCCACCCACTTACACTGTCACTTAGCACATGCTGGGCACCACACATGGTGCTAGGGTTGAGGTCATGATGATAAACAAGACACAAATAGTCTTTGGCCTCAGGACAGAAAACAAGCATTGAAGAAATACCAGTTGCAAGAGTAAGAGGTATTACAAAGGAGACTGTGTTATCAGCTATGTGGACCCATCTATCTGAAATTGGTCAATGTTTCCAAACTTCTTTCTACTCTCCCATCCCAGAAAATGTTACACTCTGGAAATGCTCTAGAAAATATATAGAAGACCATTCTAAGGGACTGTTCTGAGGAAACCAAGGCCAGGGAGATTGGATCACTTTGAAACAACTGTAATTATATGAAGGTACCTTTCCAATTTAAAAGGTGCTTGTATTAGGGTTTTCTAGAGGGACAGAATAGGAGATATAGATATATGTGGATATATGTTTATTATTAACTCACATGATCAACAACATCCCACAATAGGTCATCGGCCAGCTGAGGAGCAAGGAAAGCCAGTCTGGGTCCCAAACTGAAGAACTAGGAGTCCAATGTTTGAGGGCAGGAACGGTCCAGCACGGGAGAAAGATGTAGGTTGGAAGGCTAGGCCCATCTGGTATTTTCATGTTTTTCTGCCTGCTTTATATTCTAGCTGTGCTGGCAGCTGATTAGACAGTGCCTTCCCAGATTGAGGCTGGGTCTACTTTTCCCAGCCCACTGACTCAAATGTTAATCTCCTGTGGCAACACCCTCACCAACACACCCAGGATCAATACTTTACATCCTTCAATCAAGTTGACACCCAATATGAACCATCACAGTGCTGAAACATGCTAAGTGGATTATTTCCCAATTGGTCCATCCAGGGTGTCCAACCATGCTAACCTGGTGGATTTCACAAAGTGACTAGAGAATGGTAAAGGTGCTCATGGTTTCAGCCTGTTTGTGAAGCATACGGGGAATTATTTTCTCAGTTGATGTTTTCCCCCCCCCAATACATGTACCCCACCAACTTAAGATGCTTCCTGATCTCAGCAAAACCAACATGTCTTTAAATGTAGGCTTTATGACCACATTTGCATTCTGTCCTTCAAATGACAAGGTTAGCTCCAGTTATTAAAGAACACTGTTAAATTCCTAAACTTATCTTGGCACCACAGTTGCAGTTATTTTTCAGACTTTAGGCAGGGACAAAAAAAAGGCACTATTAGTAATTTTCTAAAGAAGAGCTCTGATGGACAGCAGCAAATGACTCTGGGGTCTGTTAATTACAGGAGAGTGATAAGAATCTGTTTTGTTTTTTTTTTTTCTTTTTCTCTTCATCTCTTTGCACGTAGGACAGTCAGCCCTGAACTCAAGTCTTACGCTTTGGGAGTTCTTTTTCTCCTCCTTCGTTTGTTGGGTATGTATTATCTCTTTATTTCCTCAATAATGAATTGGATGCTTATTACTAGGTGAGTAAATATCAGTGAAATTATCCCATTTCTTAGGTCTGTCTCTTTTTTCTTTGAAGTTTAATTATTAGTAAATAAGAAATGTTAAGTCTCAAAATTTGAGTCAGAGATAAACTCAGACACTGCCTGTATATCACAAAGTTCTCATTTATACCAACTCTTATCTTCATGCCACCCTGAATTCTCATTGGCATAAGGAGGAAAAGTGATGGCACCAAAGGGGAAAAAAAATCTGGTGGTGTAATTTGGCATCTTCATTAAGCAAGCCATGAGCAGCTTGTGAAATGCTTCATTTATGGGGCCGCCAGCTGGGAGAGAGAGGCGTTCTCACAATGCCTTGAAAATGGAAACTTCGCATCCTTTAAATTTTTCCAAACTGAGTTTGTTTACCGTGAATTTCTGGGATGGGGCAAATGTGACCTTCATGCTATAGGGCCCACGTTTCAAGATTTGGTATGGGAAGAAGGAATAAAGTCTAACCCTCTAATTTTTTTTTTTTTTTTTTTTTGAGATGGAGTCTCGCTCTATTGCCCAGGCTGGAGTGCAGTGGCCAGATCTCAGCTCACTGCAAGCTCCGCCTCCTGGGTTCACGCCATTCTCCTGCCTCAGCCTCCCGAGTAGCTGGGACTACAGGCGCCCACCACCTCGCCCGGCTAGTTTTTTTTTTTTTTTTTTTTTTTTTTTTTTTTTTTTTTTTTTTTTTTAGTAGAGACAGGGTTTCACCGTGTTAGCCAGGATGGTCTCGATCTCCTGACCTCGTGATCCGCCCGTCTCGGCCTCCCAAAGTGCTGGGATTACAGGCTTGAGCGTCCGCGCCCGGCCTAACCCTCTCATTTTTAAGATAGGCAAAAGGAAGATGAGATAGTCCATGGTTCACCCACGGTCCTTCCTGTGCATGGCTGGGCTAAAGCTGGGCCTGGTTCCCAGCTATGCCTGCCTTTCTCTTGCCATACCATACTGTTGCTTTATGAGCATTCTTTTGTTAAGGCCAAAATCAAGATAACTTTTTTCCTTGAATAATAGGACAGTCACCTTCCCCAGTGGGCTTTAAATGGCATCTGAATGTAGAAAGGAAAACAACCATGACCTGTATTTTTAGAGTAGAAATAAAATTCCTCATTGCAAGTATATAATTGTGGATAAGCACAAATACCTAGCTATAGAAATGTTTGTGAAAGTGGAAAATTGGCAGCAACCCAAAAGCCCAACAGTAGGCAATTAGTTAAATTAGTTATGGTCTATAATCGCAGTAGGATTTATGTTCCCCTTTAAAATTCTGGAAAGAAAAATATAGACTTAGAAAGGGCATGTGATATGTGGAAGGGAAAAAAAAGAGGTCTGTAATGTAATAAAATAGGAAAATATTGCAAAAGATATTAAAAAATATATCAGCTATTATCTTTGAGTAATAAGGTTATATTTTCTAAATTTGTTTTAAAGTTTTGAACAAAATGTCTGTTACTTTATAAGATTTTTATATATCGATATATGAAAGCAAAATATTAACCTTTAGATCCATTAAGGTCCTCCCTGGGGAACGGCAAATACATAGCATATGTCTCTCCTCACCTCCCTTCTCTGTCTATAGCAAAAACCTTTCCATCAATCTGTGATCATTCCCTCTGTGCCTGGTAGAAGACCTCAGAATACTCTCAACCACTAACAATCCATGTTTCTTGGTATATACATGTGAACTCAAATGGCATTGTCTTATGTCTAAGTCATGGAAAATAGAAGTGCTGTAGGTGTGAAGATGCCCCAATTAAAACAAGTTCAGCGCTAATTCAAAGTAAAGCATTTGGGCCTTCCTGGGAAGCTGTAGTAGCATGCAGAAATACCAAGGCAGAGTTATGATCGTGCTGATTTTTTCCTATCAGTGGGAGGGTGCAATCTGCATACATCATTACACCCCTACTCTCAAGGCAGTGTGGGGTGGATCGATAGGTGGATGTGTAATATAAACTGGCACATTGGGACCCTTATTTCTGCAAATGGTAAAGCCATTCCACATATGCATTTGTTCAAGAAGCTAATGTTTATTGACAACCTATTGTGAAAACCTATTGTGTTCTAAGCCATGAACCATCCCCAGGTAAGTGACCTCAGCTCTGCCCTTATGAGTCCTCTGGGGCTGGCCAGGGAAGCTAAGAGCCCAGCCTTCTAATCTGTGGAGTTGCTGTGGAGATCTCTGCACCTCTAGACAGATACTAAGGACTCAACACAACTGGCAAAACATTTTTTTGATAGCACAAGATGAAAAACAATTTGCAAGCTATTTCTGAAAAGTTAATGAAAATTACAGGACAGTTGAAAGTGAAAGTGAACATTATGAGGCATATGATACTGTTAAAATCATCATACACTGCTGTAAAGCAGTTTCACTATCTGTACGTCTGCCCCAGGAATAATCAACCAGGTATTACCTAGAATACTGTTTTTCAACTTCTGCAAGTGTAATCTAGAGCAAGAGATGACAAGTTTTGCATTATGGCCCAGTACACACATGCCTATGGCTAGATACAGCTGAAACCAAAAAAAATCATGAAAAAATACTCACTCTAATAGGTATGACACATTCTGACATTTTCTATTCTAGTCTATTACATGCTTTTAAAAAAGTTGGTCATGACCCACTCTATTGATTTTATTGCCCATTATGAGTCTCAAATTAAAGAGTGGAAAACCCTGCTCTAGAAGACTAGGACACAGCTTCATCTTTTAATTAAAAGCAGCTCATCGAAGAAGTCTTAGCATTTGGCCTAATTCCCTTTCTTGCAGGACCCAGTAAGATTAACCACCATTATTGTTAATGAAAGGCCGGCAAAGACATCAGATCCTGTGGCATTCTCAACTTTTGTGCTGGCCTAGCAAGGGTAATGAGGATACAATGGGGACATCACAGGTTAGTGTGACAAGATTCAAGTTGGCACAGGTGTAACAGGAATATGTAGAAGGGACTCCTAATCTTGCCTCGGGATGGGAGCAGTGGGTTTGGACAGGATGTGATGTCTATGCTCAGCCCTGGAGGAGTAAGAGTCATACAGATGAGCAGGGAGAAGGACTTAAGGGGTCAAAGCCTGGGAATGAACAAAGGTCCTAGCATGTTTGGGGGCTGCAGAAGGCCCAGACTGGGGGAAAAAGGGGGACAGCAGAAGATGGAGCTGGAGAGGGTAGTGGATGAGGGACTTGGTCAGGAAGGGCTTCTGCCCTGTTGCTGCATTTGACCTTTATCTCAGGAGGCTGAGGCAGAAGAATCCCTTGAACCCAGGAGGCAAATGAAAGTTGTTGATGGGCTTTAACCAGAGAGGTATTGTATATTAAAATACACAGGATCCATTGTGTATTTTAGAAAGGGCTTGTCTGCCGTGTGGAGAATGAGAACATGGCTGAAGAAGTTGCTGTGTAATGAAGTGAATGACGGAGTCTCGTGTTGAGATGGTGCTCGCAGGATGGGGAGAGGGTAGGGTTGAGAAATGAAAGGAGGAAACTGTATTATTCTCTGAGTGGAAGCATACGGACTGGAAGGGGCACCCACAGTGCCCACTCCTAAGAAAGACTTGGGTCATGTGGTGAGCAGAGGAATTATTTATGAGACAGGAAGAAAGGATGTGGAGCAAGTTGGGAGTGGCGTAGACCAGCGCTGTCCAATGGAGCGTTCTGTGATGATGGAAATGTTCTCTGTCTGTACCACAGGTACTGTTGCACACTTGAAATGTGGCTTCTATAGCCTACTTATTTTTATTCATTGTCACATAAGTAGCCAGATGTGGCCAGTGTCTGCCATACTGGACAATGAGGGGGCCATCTTTGATGCACCACCCTCATGGATCAGAGTGAGGAAGTGGGATGGGGCACGGGAAGACCCTCTTTCCAGACACTTGGGTGTACGTGAATAGGGCAGGAGCTAGAAATGAATGTGAGATTAAAATGTGAGCTAGAAATAAACGTGAGATTGTTGCTTTACACGCCAACGGCAAGGAGTTGGTAGAAAGGGCCAGGGCAGGGCCTGCAGAGGCACTGGTCAGTGGGGCACTGGGAGTGGCCCCAGCACCCTGGAATAGAAGCAGAAGTATGGCAGGAGAGTGGAGCAAAGAAGCTGAGGATGATGATCAAAGTAGGGCTGAGATGGGAGAAAGGAGAGAGGACAAAGATACAGGAATTGTAAAAACTAGTTGTAATAAATAATGGCAAAAGAGAACTGGAGGCTGTGGCCAAAGCCTTATTGTCTGACTTCGAGATTATGGAAGTGGAGCAGTTCTGACCAATGACAAAGCCCAGGGTGTTGCTGGCCAGAGAGGAACAGGGGTCAACAGCCTGCATGTTGCGAGTGAGTTAATGAAAGGTTCACACGGACAAGTTTATGTTGAGTAGGGGAGGAAGACACTGAGCTGGAGAAGGGTCAGTGAATTCAGAGTAAACTGAACAATCTACTCATAGCAGAATTCCTGGTATAATTGAGTCCATCCTTCTTTATTCTTCTACAGTTGTCTTGGCTGCTCCTTTTCTCGCCGGGCTGTGGGCAAACTCTCTGCTCCTGAGTTGGTCTAGAATCTTGTTCCTGGGGCCTACTGCTTGCCAGCGTGTTACACCAAATTAAATTAGTGGAAACAAATATGCATGGAGACTCTTCCACATCCAAGGTGCTGTCTAGGGGCTGCTTGGGGTGTACAGATAAGTAAGTGCTAATATCCTGCCCCTGGTGGCTCCAGTAGGAGAACGAAGCAAGTGTGGGGAAGGTGTGGGGTTAGAAGAGTTATAGAGGGCCTTGATTTTCAAGGGGAGAAATTATACTTGGCTGAGTAGTTGCCAGTGTGGAGCAAATGGGGGCTTCAGATGGGAGAGTGAATATACATTCAGAATTCTGCTTTAGGTAGAGCAACCGGTGAGCAGGGCATGAGGTTTAGCAGGATGCAGGATAACCCACCAAAAGCATTGAAGTGAGAAGCTGACCTCCAGCGAAGCAGTGGGGTTGAAAGGCAAAGACAGAGCCACATAGTGAGGCAGCATCTATTGAGGCCCCCCAACCCAACTGACCTAAGTAAAAGTGAAAGAGAAGCAACAAAGCTCAAGATGAGGCTGAGGTTTGGAGCCCCTGGGACTGGGGCTATGGAGAAGCCTTTAATAGAATAAGAGATACAATAGATCAAGTGTCTCGGGGTATCGTTAGGAATAGGCTTAGCTTCCACAATACCACCACAAACTCTCCACACACTAACCCCACGTCTTAATTTTCCAGTGTGTCTGCCTGGCCAAAAGCAGGGGAAGGCCCTCGGGGTACTTTTCTGTAGGCAGGGGTCATTCCTGAGCAGACCGTCCTTGGTCTGGGGTGATCTGTGAATTACTCTAGAAAAGTACATCCTAGACACTCCTGATGTGGCTTGTCAGACATTTGTTGAGTTCCTGCTGTGAGCATCGTCTTGCATATGACGAAGTTTATAGGCAAGTGGAGAAATGAACGTGTTAAATGCTGCTTTGGAAGAAGTAAGCACAGCATGCCCAGGGGCCCCAGGTGAGAGATGAGAGGGAGTGAGATATGGCGGTGTGATGCGTGGAAGACCCCTTCCACTTGCCTATGCTTTTAATTGTTCATTTGGCGAACATATGTTAGGTGCCAGCCATGTGCCCTGGCTGTGTCAGCAGTGTACCTCACCTCCTAATGTACCTGCACCCCCCATGATCTGTCTCCCTTACCTGCGCTGAGGTGACCTCCAGTATTTACCATGGGCCCTCTACAGTCAGTCACACCTGCTCTTGAGCCTAGCTCTGCCTTTCCTGACCATGTGGCAGATTATTTAAGCTCTCTGGGCTTTAGCAACTTTAACAAGGGGTCCAGGAATGAAAGGAGAACGTAGTAGCTGCTCCAGACTCTCCAGTTTAAGAAAAGTAAAAGTCAGGTGTCACTGGAAAACAGCCCAGATTCTTTCTTGACATTGCTGAAGCAGAGAACTCATTAATGCTTCCAGGAGAATACACTTTTCAGCATCTCCCTTTCTAGCTGGTGCTGGACATAACAGTAATTCCAGCAGGTTGAATAGAGATTCCATGGTGAATTCAAGTCTTGGCAGGTAAGCCGGAGAGAAACAGATATCTTTTTAAATGTAAATGGCCATAATTTTCAGCTTCCATTTTGTCCCATAAAAGAATTTGAACTTATTTTTCTCACAAAAGCCTTTCAGTTCACCTTTTAAGTTTAGACTAAGGAATATAAATAGGCCTAGCCTTTTCAACTAAGAGAATAAGTTAAATAGCCAAGATATAAGGCCCTGAGGTTTAATCTCTGTTAATAGATTTCAGAAAAACAGAGACTGTTCTTAAACAGTGCAGCAATTTATGCATTGAAATATATACAGCTGCAATTTAAGCCAGAGTGTAATAGATTTAGTCCTTTTAATATTCCCTGTAATAGCAGGGAACAGCATTGAGCCTGCACATACCCTCCTCAGCACACGGTGGGTTCCCTATTAACACCTGCTTCATCCACAAGTTCCTGCCTAGAGGATTTAGGGAGAAGAGAAGATATAAAAAGAGAGAGAACTGCTCTTGCAGGCTTTAGGGAAGAGAGCATTCCTTCAGAAGACACAGTTACTAAAGATACACCACCATCATCAAGCTCCCTTGTAACTAAGGAATCCACAGAGTGAAGGTGCTCAAAACCAGAGGGACGCTGACGTACACCTGGCCCCCCTTGGCCTCCCTTCTAGATGCACCTGATTATCCTCCAAAACTGACTTATGATGTGGAGATTTTTTTATTTTATTTTATTTTATTTATTTTTTTTTTTTGAGATGGAGTCTCAGTCTGTCACCCAGGCTGGAGTGCAGTGGTGTGATCTTGGCTCACTGCAACCTCCGCCTCCTGGGTTCAGGCGATTCTCCTGCCTTGGCCTCCGGAGTAGATGTGGAGAATTCTTGCCAGTGGAGGTTATTCACTGAATCACAGCTTGAAAGGTTTTCTGCAACTCTTTCTCTAGAGGTGGTGAACTTAAGAGAGGACGGATTTTCATTTACCTGAAAGAGTTCAGGACAAAAGCCAAGCAGCAGCAAAGGAAGCAGATTTTTGGAGCGCCCACCCTGTGAGAGCTTTCTCAAATGGCGTCCCATTGATTCTTACAAAAGCTCTGCCTGAAGGTATGATTGTGCCCATTGTATAAACAGCGAAACTGAGATTCACTAAAGTTGTGTGAATCACACAGTTCCCAAGTGGCAGAATTAGAATTCAAAATCAGCTGTCTCTGGTTCATAAATTTGCATTTCCTCCCCGTCACCAAAACTCCAGATATGAACTCCCTGTCTGACCAAAGCCTACAACGATGACAAATTCGTGTCTCTTCCTGCTGACAAGCACAGTACCTGCCATTACTGCCTCAGGTGTCCAGCGAAATACGGAGTTTGTTTACAAAATAAGTCTCCCAGCGTTCTCTATGTATTAGCAACCCCAGAGAAGGAAGGGCTGCCTGCTTTGCAAAGATCAAACTCCCTGTGTGTTTCACCCTCTGCACACTTCAAAACCAGGCTTCTACAAGCCAGTTACTCCAGGAGCTTAGCAAAAGGGTAAATAAAATGTTCTCTGTATCCCTGGAAATCCCCAATAAGAGCTCTAAAGTCTTCTCAAATCAACAAACTCTGAATTAGAAGGAAGGAGATTACTGCGTTTGGAGTTTTGAAATATCAAACCTGGAACAAATAATCTCTCTCACTCTCAGTTTATTTGTATGTGAAATAAGGCGGGGCAGGGGGAGTGGTTATGGAGGGGATGCATAATGGATTAGAGCATTCTATACAGTCCTGGGTGGGGGGAATTAATGATACTACTTATCATGACAGTTGCCACACTCACACTGTAGCAGTCTCCCATTTGTCTACGGGGAACCAACTCCTTGCAGGGACTGCCTGAGTTTTTGTTTGGTCCAACTGAGTGGTAGACATATAAGGATGCAGGGCTGGGCATGAAAATGAGTCACCAAGGTGGGACTCCCTTCTGTGACTCATCAGGTGAGTTCCAGAATGGCAGAGGCCTCTAACAAAAAAGATGCAATCAGTTCGTCTCTGGTACTCTCCGCACACCTGCAATTTAGGACCTGATAGCTAGAGATCCCCTTTGGGAAAGAATTTTAAGTGAATATGAAGGAAAAGATGAATTTGATGGAAAAGAAAGTCAATATTTTCACTATTCAGAAGTATAAAAGGAATGTCATAAAGGTTATACTTAAGGTACTTAACCTAGAGTTTATTCTAAAATACCACCCCAAATCCCCTATCTAACATGAATAAGGTGGCAAAAGTTCTGGTTACATGGAAAGATCAGACGCTTGCAAAACACACACACACACACACCTCATTTGTGTAGTGTTTACTTAGCCCTTACCAAGCAGGTGGTATTCGCTCCATTTTAAAGAAGAAACAGACATTGAAAGATCAAGTGACTTTCTCCAGGGCTTTTGGCACCTTGAAATTTCTTTCATCTCAGCTGAGTGCAGTGGCTCACGCCTGTAATCCCAGCACTTGGGGAGGCCAAGGTAGGCGGATCACAAGGTCAAGAGATCGAGACCATCCTGGCCAACACAGTGAAACCCCATCTCTACTAAAAATACAAAAATTAGCTGGGCGTGGTGGCATGCACCTGTAGTCCCAGCTACTCGGGAGGCTGAGGCAGGAGAATCACTTGAACCTGGGAGGCAGAGGTTGCAGTGAGCCAAGATCGTGCCACTGCACTCCAGCCTGGCCACAGAGCGAGACTCCGTCTCAAAAACAAAACAAAAAAAAGTTATATTTCATCTCTACCATGAAAGCTCTCTAAAATACTGAGCAGAGCATAGCACGAAAAACTTTGGTAGGTTTTTTTTTTTTTTTTTTTTTTCTGGAGACAGTATCCCATTCTGTCCCCTAGGCTGGAATGCCATGGTGTGATCATGGCTCACTGCAGCCTGGAACTCCTGGGCTCAAGCGATCCTCCCATCAGCCTGCTGAGTACTTAGCTTTCACATTGCTGTTTAAAGGTTTTGTCATCTGGTAGTGGAGCTTGACAATAGACAAGATAAAATTGCCATCTTTATCACATGGAGGTATGCCCTACTTGAAAGACAACCAAATATTATAAAAATTCTCACTCAGGTACATGAATGAGTTACATAGTGGTATTTTAGAGGGATATTTTGGTTTTAACAAATGTTAACAAATGATTCCTTTATGTTGCAAATTTCCTTTGATGTGCTTAAAATATGACCTGATTTGCACCGACCTGGAATTTGTATCCAAGCATCCATGCATTATAGAGCAAGGGACACCTACCTGTACCCTCAGTTCCTTCCCACAGCAAAGCGTTTACTAAAGGTGTCCTCTCTAACCTTGGCTCACCATCGCCAGGTGATGGGTGGCTAGAACAAAGTGAAATGACCTCAAGAAAGGTCACAAGGAAGGAGGAGCATTTGGGAGCTAATCACAATATAATGATTATGCCCCATGCAGAGAGAGGAAGGTGAATGGATTTGCTTTGCCCTGCTGTGCCACAGAAACAGGCCACATTAGTTCCATTTATCTCTAGGTCTATCTGTAATACAAACTGGCTCCAGATCTTCATTTTTTACATAAATAATGTGGCATGTGGCTTAGTTTCTATTATGCGGTTGCCATGGCAGTTCCTCCAGTTGGCTCTTTTTCAGTGAAATGAAAAAAGGCACTTGTTAGGGGGCAGGGAAAATGCACAGGGTTGGTGGGGAAGGGCTCAGACACCTGGGCAGCCTTTGGGATCACAGGGAATGCTAGGAATATGAGCTTCCATTTGGCAGGACCACAGCCCGACCTAGTAGCCGGAAAGAAGGAAGCAAGTTGTGTGCGATTTTGAGCTTGGAGCTTATTTATTAAATCGAGCTGCTTGGGAAGTTTAATGAGGTTTCAACCAGAGATCTTCTCGGGGCTTCTCTTTGGGGTAACAAGCAGTGGAGGTGGAGAATTCCTAGGAGAAGTACAGAAGCACCTGGGCCGAGAGCCTGGCACTCTGCCAAGCTCGTTAGCACTGATAGGGTAACACAGCCCTTCTCTCGCCCGATTCCAGGCCTGTCATTAAAACCAGGGGAAGGGCTGCTTCCTTCATTAAACCTTCCCTCTCTCCCTGCCTGCCTTTGGAGGCCCCCACAGAACAGAGGTGCTGCTGTGCTTATCATGCACGTGCTGTTATTCTGGCGATCATGGATGGACTTCAGGGGCCTATGAACCCCCTGAAATACGAGTTTGATTTTATGGGTAGGTGTATTTTTCAGGGCTATGGGTCTAGATCTCATCAAAATCTCAGAGGGACTTTCCTTAATACAAAATGAAATTCAGATGCTCTAGGACTGGCTCTGCAAGGAACACTCCGGATAGAGGTACATGGGCCCTGGGATTTTAGAGTTGGCCACACCTAGTTCCAGAGATCACTTCCTCCTTCTGCAGTCTGTCACTGAAGATGGTTGGCACTTTATTCTGGCCTCAAGGTGACAGTTTTTTTTGAACAGTTAATTTGTATTAGTGACTCATCTATGACTTTCCCGTAGTACAGATTACACTCTCCCCCTGCACTCAGAATCACCTGGGAATGTTTAAGTGCTGGGGACTGAGCTGCACACCAAATGCTCCGATTTCATTGCTCTGGGATGGGACACCCTGGATGATGATTGTCATGGGCAGCCAGGTCTGATAACTCAGGGCTAACAGCAGGCAGAGGAACAGGGAACTGAAGTAAGGAAGGGGAAGGGTTTTCAGCTCATCTGCCATTTTTGGTGACTGGTTGTAGGTGCCGGAAATGCTCTACCGTGAGGGTTTCAAAACTGGTTACCAAGTCATTCTGAGCTGGGAATATTCTTACCCACTGGTAATATACAGGGGAAGGGAAGTTGTCAGTATATATGCAGATATTTTCCATTTTAAACTTTATGTGTATACGCACAGACGTACTTAAGTCCAACTTGTGGTCCCTGCACTCAAGAGCACACACAGCCCTAAAAGCCCCATGCAGAAGAACACCACACATAGTACGCCGCCGCTTTGCAGGTCCCTCAATGAGACTGCACTGCTTTCACTGACACTGAGAATGTTTCCCTTCAAGGAAGACTGTCTTGGCCTTCTCAGGCTCTCAGCAGAGGATGATGATGATGATAATAGCAGCCGTCACTCACTTTACATGGTAAAGTGGCACAGTTCTAGATGCTTTTTTTTTTTTTTTTTTTTTGAGATGGAGTCTGCTCTGTTGCCCAGGCTGAAGTGCAGTGGCACGATCTTGGCTCACTGCTACTTGTGCCTCCCGGGTTCAAGCAATTCTTCTGCCTCAGCCTCCCAAGGAGCTGGGACTACAGGTGTACACCAACATGTACCACAATGCAAATTCCAGGTTGTCTCTTTAGTAGAGACGGGGGTCTCACCATGTTGACCAGGCTGGTCTCGAACTCCTGATCTTAGGTGATCCACCTGCCTCAGCCTCCAAAGTACTGGAATTACAGGTGTGAGCCACCATGCCAGGATGATGCTTTCTATGTGTAAAGTTAGTTTTCAGAGCAATCTGGTGAAGACTGTAGTATTATCGTCATCCCCATTTTGCAGATGAGGAAACGAAGGCAGGAGGGTGTAAATAACGTGCTCAGATTTATACCATGATAAAAAGGCAGAACCGGGACACAAACTCATGCAGTTTGCCTCCTGAGCGTGTCTTTGAGCCATGGAGTCAGACATATTTGCCCAGCAGAGCTATAAGAAAAGCTAGGCAGAGACAGGAACAGGGGAGCACTGGCCACTAGATCCAGAACCTTAACCTTCTTTTCCCTGTGACAGGCTTCATCCCTCCACCCCTCATCTTCGGGGCCGGCATCGATTCCACCTGCCTGTTCTGGAGCACGTTCTGTGGGGAGCAAGGCGCCTGCGTCCTCTACGACAATGTGGTCTACAGATACTTGTATGTCAGCATCGCCATCGCGCTCAAATCCTTCGCCTTCATCCTGTACACCACCACGTGGCAGTGCCTGAGGAAAAACTATAAACGCTACATCAAAAACCACGAGGGCGGGCTGAGCACCAGTGAGTTCTTTGCCTCTACTCTGACCCTAGACAACCTGGGGAGGGACCCTGTGCCCGCAAACCAGACACATAGGACAAAGTTTATCTATAACCTGGAAGACCATGAGTGGTGTGAAAACATGGAGTCCGTTTTATAGTGACTAAAGGAGGGCTGAACTCTGTATTAG
The DNA here is from genome assembly GCF_037993035.2 of Macaca fascicularis. NCBI lineage: Eukaryota > Metazoa > Chordata > Mammalia > Primates > Cercopithecidae > Macaca > Macaca fascicularis. Next base: position 76,909,626 of record NC_088381.1, read on the forward strand.
TAATCCAAGGGTCATTTTTTTCTTAAAAAAAGAAAAAAAGGTTTCCAAAAAAAAACCAAAACTCAATACACACACAGAGGCACAGACGCACACACACTCAGACAGACACACCGACTTTGTCTTTTTTCTGAACATCAGAGCCAGACAGGATTCAAAATAAGGAGAGAATGAGATCGTGCGGCGGGGTCCTGGAGGCCACTCGCGCGGCTGGGCCACAGAGTCTGCTTTGAAGGCACCTCATGGTTTTCAGGATGCCGACAGCTGCAAGCAACGGGCACTGCCAAATTCAGGGAACAGTGGTGGCCAGCTTGGAGGATGGACATTTCTGGATATACATACACATACAAAACAGAAAACATTTTTTTAAAGTTTACTAAAATAAAAAAAAATTAAAAAAAAAAAAACACAAGTTGAAAGCATTGCCAGATTAAGCACTAGTGACACACCGCGTGCCACCCTCTTCCTCCAGATGGGGGTGGGGGCGGGCGCACAAGTCGGAGGGGTGGAAGCCCCACTCCTCTCTCTGACTTTCGCAATATGGGTCACTGTGTAGACGACTCACCCAGTCTGCATGTGGTTCAAGGCCCCAGAGTTCTCTCAGTGATGCTAATGGGTGATCTGTGCTGGAGTTTGTAATTGGCACCTCTCGCCAGCTCCATCTCCATGTTCAAGACTGAGGGCCTGAGGGGGAGCCGGGTGGGGGGCCAGCACCTCCCAGTGGCGGGCATCCACCTTCCCCCAGCCCCACAGAGTGACCTCAGGAAGCAGTAGGCCTCACCTGGCTATGACTGACCCGGCTCAGAGCTGGTGAGACCCAACACAGTCCAAGTCATTTGCTTACATTTGCCAAACATTTTGCCATTTTTAAAAGAAAAAAACACAATCCATATGAATTTCAAACTGTTGTATGTATAATCCTCTAATACTATTTTTAACTACTTCTAAAATCTGTTAACCCTTCAGTCACTAACACAGTTCTCTAGGCCAGATTTATCATGCTGGTTGCTTTTACTTTTTTTTCTCCTTTTTTAATGCACCAAAAATATGTGATACAAGGGATGCAATTAACCTATTGTAATTTTTATCACTTTATCCTCATTCGGATATTCTACAAAAACAAGAATATATAATGTGTTATAAGAAGAAAAAAAAATGCTTCAAAAAGAGAGTGAATATGCAGCCTGCCTTTAAAAGAATCACATTTGAGACAACAGGGGATAATGTGATGAATTGCAAATTTGCCTTTTAGCTTTCTTCCCCATGATTCAGTGATCACTGTCATGGGAAGCCCTTTTATATTCATGCTTGACATTCCAAGAGGCGTTCTTTTCAGCCTGTGGAGGAGAAACTCTTAGATGTGGGTTTGTGGTGTATGGATGCAACACTTCCGGGGATGGGAAAGAAGAACAGTTCCCTAGCACAAGCTGTTAAGAAGTCTGTAGCGTCTCTGATAACAAATAGACCCACAAGCTCCTGGAAGCTGTCGTGTGTCCAGTGCATGAAAATGTCTCTGACATTTTCAGGGTTAGTCTGGAACTAAGGCCCTTGTCTGTGTTTTGAAGGTGGGTGAACCTCAGAGAATGAACCTGTTATGATTTGGGGTAAGAATCACGTTAGAAAACCTCTTGCAACCAGTACACTAGGCCTTCTATGGCCATTTCCATAAGGGGACAGAGCTTAGGTAAAGGCACACACTCATACACAACAAAGGGTCCTGCTAACTTACCGCTCATGCTTCTTCAGTAACCTTTTTTCATGTCACATTCCTGGCGCTGGAAAAAAAACTCAAAGGTTGATTGGTTTGCTTTTTCACCTTGGACACATTTGTAGTTTACCCACAAGGCAAACAAAAGAAGCAGGAAATAAAAAATGGTTGGGCATGGGGCAGATATGGTACCAAATTTTTAATGAACGTTGTAAATGAAAAGGCTTGAATGACAGCCCAAATCTAGAGAAAGCACTGAGCAAGACCAACGAAAAGAAAAGCTGTGTCGTGGTGTGGGGCCACCATGATCAGCTACCTGGGGCAGGATGCTTCTGAGACAGGCCTTTCATCTGCTTAGTGTTAGTATGTCCTTGCTTATGAAAATGGGGACACTCATCAGTATGTTAACTAGTAAAGGGGAGATGGTTCTCCAACCACTTCATAAAATATGTATATTCTGTTGTTCCTAAGGCTTTGAGAATATCCTGTACAGGTTTTGGTTTAGTTTTGCAAATGTATTGCTAATAGGTCACTCCTATAGATTATTGCTTGGCCCTTCAAACTCAGTACACACACACTGAGGCCCTTTGACCTAGTGTTTTATGGAACTCTTTGTTTTGAGAGAAAAAAAAAAAGGCCTTTAAAACTCTTTGCATTTTGGACTTTTTTCCCTAAAATTTTAGGATGAAAGTGAAAAAGATGTTAGAATAACAGGAAGACAACTCCAGGGCTGAGTTTTATCAGCAATTGGGTATAAATTTAAAGACCCCTGTTGCAAGATGGCTCTGAATTCTGTTGTATTGTCTTTTAAAATTTTAATTTTTCTCATATACTACCGAACAGAAAACTTGGTCTAGATTTAATTTGCCTTTTGTGCTCTAAAGAAGCATTGTACATACAACACTAGATCAGCCCCCTCGATTATCTGTTTGGTTTCAAATGAATGAAAAGATTTCCTGGTAAGATCTCCATTGGATTTACAGAACACAAAAAATGTACGGGATGGAATAAACCTAGAAAGTGAATGCTAGAGTTCTCTCTCTTCTGCTATAAACTCCTACACCATCTCAGTTGAACATGCCCAGGGGTGGATGAAAAGTCTCTCTCTGCTGAAACTGACAGATCTTTGTAACTCCTACGCATAGACCAAGAAGGTTTGGGTTTTGTTTTTGTTTAACCAATATCATTCCCTCCTATGAAGCAAGCACATTTTGCAAAAATGCCTCTCTAGGGGACGCGGTTTGCTGTCTTCTCTCAGCTGAGGCTGTGTGCTGTCAGGGAAAGCTGGCTCTGAGGCACCCTGGGGACACAGGGTTCCAGAAGGCCACAGCATGGCATGCTGGCTTTCCTCACAGCTAACGAAGGATTGGGAGCAGCCTCCTTTCACAGTCTCCCCAAGGAGCTTGCTGGGAACACTTAACAGACAAAATAATAACTGGAAACCCAAGAGCTCCTAAGGAATCATTTGACAGAGTTGCTAACATCTTCCAAGCAGGAGGGAGCGTGCCCCTCCATAAAAATCACTTCCTTTTCACCATCTGATCATGGAATAGCTCGCTCTAACGCTTTTAAAGATTGGTTGAGTGGCATCTGTACATTCCAGTCCCCCGATCCCACTCCCCTGTGTCCAGTAATTGCCCTCCAGCTTCCCCTCACTCACACTATGGCAGGGCTTCCTAGCCCTTCTTGTTGAAAAACCTGCAGAAACGTTCCACATGAGGGCAACCAGCTGATCCCTGGGATGGTAGTCACACCACTCTTAAGGAATTTTCCCAGGAAAAAGATTCTCCTGTGGTTACTAATGGTTATTCTTTCACACCTCCCAGAGGAGGTCTTTCACTGAGGAACATGTAAAATGGAGATAGATACATGTACTAAAATAGAGAAACCTCCGAGGAAAAGTAGTTTCTGGCTCCCCGTGTGCCTGCTGGGCTGGTTTTCTTGCTGCCTGCTGCTTCCAGTCCTAGGAAGTCTGGTTTCTTCTCCACCCAGCCATGCCTGCCAGACCTGTGTAGTCTGCTCTAAGCCCTGCTAGGAACCCCAAAGGCCCTACTCAGCAGTGGTAAGCTATGAAGGTCAATGTATAGATGTCAATGCATCTGATCATCCAGTCAAGGCCAGAAAAACAGGATGAGCTTCTGTTGCAGTTGGACGGAGTTACACTATATTTTGTTGCTTGAATATTTTATTTGGTTTGGTTTAGATGAGGGAAGAAACCATGCAAGCAGTTCTTTCAGTCTAACAGATGGAGAATACTTGCCGCTGCCTGGTGCTGTTCTTACCTGACCATCTTGATGGCTTGGGAGAATCACATATCTGGCCAGAAGCCAGAGGAAAGTACCAGATACATAGCAGGGGCCTGCTGACTTCACTGGCCTCGTGCCACTCTCCTCTGATTGACCTCCTCAACCATGATCCATGTTTCCCTTTAGGGACTGTTTCCCCTTAGGTTAGAATCCACTTCAAATATCTAAGAGGCGCCAACTTTTCCAAGAGAGGGTGTTAGTGAAATTAAATTTGGCCTGGAAAATTAGTTCAAGACCCAAATATAGTATTTGCCCATTTTCTACCCTTCTTTCCTTTTTCATTACACCTGCTTCACCCAACTTATTTCAAACTGCTACTCCCCCAAACAGCTGCAAGAACGTAATCCCTTAGAGTAAACCACTCTAAATGACAGACTTTGGACCCCACGCCCCTAGTGTATTGTCATTGCTCTAGAGTAATTGGAATACCCTCTCACTGGTGGAAGATACAAGGAAGATATTTTTGTTCAAATGCCTCTTATGGGGCCTGTTGCCTAGAACAGCATGTGGAATCCACCGTGAATGCACGCAGCCACCCACACCTGCCTCATCAGTAGCTTCAGCAACCCAGAATGCTTGGTCATCATGGCAGGGACAACTTGGGTTATAAAAGCTAAAATGGAAAATTCTGGAAAGCAACGATAGCCCTGTCCCTTAGAAACCTGTGACTGCCATGGAGACAGGGACAACTCACACTTCTCAGAGACTATCCACGTTAGCATTTTTCTTTGCAGAGTTTGTTTTATTTGGAGATGCATTGTATGAGCCTGATGTATTCGAAACATGTATTTGTTTTATTCATGCCTTAAAATTTTGGCTATATGCCAAGCCCTAGATCAGATACAAACGTGGAAAAGATTTGTTCCCTACCCTCCGCAAGAACCCCCATTTCAGTAAGCTGGACAGATCTGAACACAAACAAAACCCATGGGATAATAGTATTAAGAGCTAGGGTCTGTCTGGGGATAAGGAGAGCCAATTCAAGATGGTGGTGAGTTCTGCCTCATGGCAGCAAGAATCAGGAAGGCTCTGGAGAGTGGGTGGCTTAGAAACTAAGAACTAAAGAGCAGTGAGTGACTTTTGGGGAAACACAGTGAGAAGATGAGGGGCAGAATTGCCCCCAGAGAGCCACCAAAACACATTCACAAGCGTTTTCTGTAATAGGCCAAGTAGTAAATATTTTAGACTTTGTGGACCTGCAGTCTCTGTTGCAACTACTCAACTGTTGTAGTACCGTGAGATCAGCCATAGACTACAGGTGAACAAATGGACTATGTTCCAATAAAGCTTTATTTACAAAGACAGTCGGTGGCTGAGGGAAGGCCATAGTTTGCTGATCTCTGTTCTCTTGCACAGGCAAGGCCTCAAGCAGCACTGCGTGTTTGGGGGGCCCTAGCAGCTGAGCATAGGTGAGGCAGATCCCAGCGCCCAAGACTCTGCTGTAGCATGGGCCAGGGCATACATAGGAAAGGACCTTGAGCCAGGTGTCCATCGGCCTTAACACTCATGACCATGAGACTCTAATTCAGATATCTCATTTCCAAGAATAAGGTAAGTACCCCTTTGCTCTCATGGTTAAAATTGAAGGCAACATTATTTTTCTCTTGTGTGATGTGGCGGATTCGAACTGTATGGCAGCTGTGACACTGCAGCTCAACTAGAGTAACCATCCTTTTCTCTTAAATGATGGAAATGCGCACATGAGGGAGAAATGTTCAAACTAGAAAAAGAAGAATGAATCCAGATGCCAAAGAGTATTTCCAATCCTTTTCCTCCCCACAACCAACACAAAACACTATCACCCTAAAGTTAACAGATATGCCGGGTAAAATACTTGGTAAGCACTAGTAATAACTACTACTAATAGTAGCTAACATTTTTCAAGCACTTAATTATGAATCAGCTGCTGGCTGAGCTTATTTCATGTATTAGCTCATGTAATCTCAACCATAGGGTGGCTGAAATTCACAAAGCAGACTTAGGATTCAAACCTAGGTGTATGAAAAAGCTTTCAGGTCTTAAAAAGCTCTCCTTATTCACAGACCCATAACCACTATGGGTACTACCTCCCTACTGGGCAAGACACAAGGGACCTCCCTCCCCACCTCTAGACACTGATTAAGAAGACTGTGGCCCAAGTAAACTGTGGGGCCCCACACGCTCCCACTTGCCTCCTGATGTAACAACCAGGACACCATGGCAACAGTGTTCTGGGGCTGTGTGTTTTTCTATTGCCATTCCTGGTATTAACCCCTGATCCCAGTGGTCCATTGATACGAAGTGTTTTACCTGAAATGGACAGATAAGAGGAATCAGATAGGAGACTCTCCTACTCTAGTGCATTCTGAAATGCACTATCAAAGCACCAAGATGCCAGGGAGGCACTCTACAGTGCTGGTCATCAGCTCCCCTGGAGAGACCCCAGACACCTGCCATGGCTGGCACCCCTTTAGTCTACAGCATCAACCACAGGAGATCAACTCTGGCCCCAGGGCTTCAAATACACTGAAGCTGGTCCCTAATTGGATATACTTCCTCTCCAAAGGAGACCAGGGGCACTTGTCATATTGAGTTCAAGTCCCTGGTCAAACTCAGGCACTAGCCACCCTAACTTGCTGTTCTGTCTTCTATTCTCAGATTCCACGCTTTTAGGAACAGAATATCCAGACATTGCCATTTTTGTAATAGTGACTCAGGTCAACAGTCAAGAGTTGGTGATTATCATAAGTTTTCAATTTTTTCCCATAAGATAGAATTGATTATGTTCTTTTGCTATGAGCAAATGAACAACATAGCAAGTTTTCTGGAGGTTTAACATTCTGTAGGTGGACACTTGCCATCCCATTAATGTTTTTCTTAGCATTAACCTTATAGAAGATTCTCACACTAACCTTATAGAAGACTGCTCTCGTGGAGACATGTTTGGCAAGACCATTTGATTTTATAATCTAAGGCCATAAAATGAATTGGAAGCATAGAATTTACAAAGTGTTGCTATAAAAGGATCCCAACTGAACACAAATGGTGCTCCCATCCAGCACTTTAAGGGAGGGAAGGGGCCAGGAAGCTCATGTTTATTAAGCACCTGCTACCCACATGCCAGGTTCTGTGAATTCATGACCCCAGGTACTGCTCCCAGCAGCCTTCTCACACCAGCCCTACGAGGTAAGTATATATTCTTTTCCACTTCACAGGTTTGAAAACTAAAGCTCAGCAAATCCAACCCTTCTAAGATCACATAGTTTATAAAGCTACCAGGAGCCAGTGACAGATCTGACTCCTAAACCAGTGCTCTCTCCACTACAACACACAGCCCCCGAAGTTAGAACACGGAACTGACTTCTTTAGCCTCTGTAAAGCCAACAGAGCATCTACCTATGGGAAACCCCTAGCAGGAGTCTATTGTTTCATAGAGAAGTAAGCCAGGAGTTGGAGGCGAGAATCTCTGCAAAATTTTGCCTATGGGCACAGGAATCTAGGTTTCACTTTAATAATTAAATGTTGAAAACCTTTCAAAACACTCCTTCCTACTTCAACCTTAGCCGCATCAGCAGGAATTTCCTAGCCATTCATCAGCCTTTATCTTATTCATTCTGCTAAGCAGGGATGAACCCCAGCTCTCTAACTTCTGTCCCACCCTTCCCAACTCCCCACACCCGAGTCTTTCAGTGGAACCCCAAGACTATAAGAACTTGGGCCTTGTGAGAGTGAAGGAAGGATGCTCCAACTTGCCCAGGACTCAGGCTTCAGCTTCACAATCCTGAGGAAAGGAATGACATTTCCAAACTGTCACCTTTGTAGCACTAGGTCAAAGTCAAAGTCTAAAGAGGACAAATAAATGGACAGGGACTTCTATGGCCTCATTGTGCCTATTGAACAGGAGACCTGCACAGCTTGTGAATCATCACCGAGACTAGTTGTGTTTTTAATACCTTTAAAATGAAGCCACAGCATCTATTCTGGAAATGTCGCGTAGGCTTAAAAACTTGCTCCAAAGAGGATATCGTTTCACCCAGCATGCAGTGAATATCTGTGGCTACACAAAAAACAAACTCCTGAATGCTGGAGGAGAAAGCATGACATTGTGATGCCAGGCAGTTTTCTCTGACACTCGGTAATCTCTTCAATAGAGATGTATGGTGACACTTAGAGCCCTAGAGCACAAGGTCTGTCACTAGTAATTTACATAAGACAAGAATAAATTATTGACTGGGAGACATCTTATTCATCCCCAACATCTGCTTGGCTGTGGGAATGGTCATGTAGATGAATATCTTTCCCAGAAAAGATACTTGGCCTTCAAAAAGGTCTCTGGGCTCAGAATCTGGCCCCTTGGAGTTACCTGGAATGAAACCCAGCACTTTATTGCTTTGACTGCCTACTCTTGTCCCTTCACTGCAAAGCCATCATGCTATTAAAATAAGCCTAACAAAAAGTAGGTGAAGCAGAAAAGACCGATCTCTTTTTCCTCTTGGCTCTTCTTCCCTCCTCCCCCTTTAGGCACAGAGTACCAAGACATTGAGACTGAGAAAACCTGCCCCGAATCACATTCACCTTCAGAAGACTCCTTTGTGAGAAGCTGAGGGCCTGGCCCTCTTCCTCTTCCTGGAGAGAACAGCCCACCACCACCCACAGACCTCGCGGGCCTCACTTAGCGTGCTCCTCCCTGCCCGAGAACCCGAGGGTCCCCATGTGGATTATCCAGCCAGTGTGTGGTCCTTTGAGGCCCCAAGCGCAGGCCTGTGATGAGGACTAAAGAGGTGACTTATGGTCAGGAGTACTCCAAACAGCTCTCAGAGTAGGCATCTTTCCTGGGTCTCTAAAGAGTCATGCTGACCTGGTGTGCAAATTCCCTTCACCCATCCCTCTGCCTCCTCTGGGGATGGCTTGCTGACATGCTTTAGAAACTCCTCTCTTGGAAATGCTCCTCTGACCAAGGGCTTCAACAGCTTTAACGAAATCAGCCGAGAGGGTAAAAACCACCCTGTTGCACAGAATGGAGGGGGAAAAAAGCACATACTCAATAGATTTTTGAGTGTGGTGTTCTGTATTTTTGCAGCTTTTATTTTCCAAATGAGCAGTTTAGAAATATGTGATGTAAAGTACATACTGTACGTTTGCTGAAAATTATATTAAAAGCACTATTTTAATTCTTCCTCTGTCTCATGCTCTAATCTCTGTTACCTTTCTTGTGCCTTCAGGTAGAATGATTCTAAAAGATTCTGGAGAGTGCTTCTGGCCATGTGTGTTCTATATTTATGGGCTCTGAGATTATGGACTTAAGAGAGTATGAGCTTTAGAGCCAAGAGAGACCTGAGCTCAAATCACTACCCTACCACTTGCTGCTGGTATGATGTTAATGTAGTGACTGGACTTCTCTTAGCCCCCGTTTCACCATTTGTAAAATGAGAATAGTAATGCCTGCTTTATACAACTATGGTAAGACTTAAATTAGATCATGTGTATAGGTACCAAGTGCAACATACAGCACAGAAATTGTCATTGTTCATTACTACCCCAACCTCTGGCTGGAATCTAAATGCTCCACACCATGCAGCTTCTACTGGTAACATTTAGTGATCCTATTCTGTCACTGTCTGGTTTTCATTTCTGATTCTTCCACTGCCTGTAAAGCCTAGCAGACAGGCAGTTGACTTCATCTCACAACAGCCCCAGTGTCTGGTATAGTGCATGTCATTCCGTGGATGATCAATATGCAAATGAATGAATGATGAACAAACAGCCTCAGACCCAGTCCCATTCCTCAGTGGAAACTATAGCATTTGCCTCCCTTTCTGTAGGTTCACAAGCCACCCAGTGGCCAGAGCTCCAGTGGCTTTCCCACACCTTGCTACGCCTCTTCGTAATTGACTGGCTTCATCTCCATATCTTTATTAATTCACTAGCTGGACTCCTACCTCATATGAGTAGGTATGTTGGGTTGACACCTGCCACTGACTTGCAGAATGGAATCCCCACTGCATTACTCCACTGGCCAGACTGGAGTTCCAAGCATGGATGCTTGCCAGAATTTTTTTTTTGAGACAGAGTCTCACTCTGTCGCCCAGGCTGGAGTGCAGTGGCCGGATCTCAGCTCACTGCAAGCTCCGCCTCCCGGGTTCACGCCATCCTGCCTCAGCCTCCAGAGTAGCTGGGACTACAGGCGCCCGCCAGCTCGCCCGGCTAGTTTTTTGTATTTTTTAGTAGAGACGGGGTTTCACCGTGTTAGCCAGGATGGTCTCGATCTCCTGACCTCGTGATCCGCCCATCTCGGCCTCCCAAAGTGCTGGGATTACAGGCTTCAGCCACCGTGCCCAGCCTGCTTGCCAGAATTCTATCTGTGCTTTGTCTTTTGGGCAAAGGACCTAGAATGCCTCCACTTGTCTTATGGGGCTAGCCCCGTAACTGACCCACTTTTCTTCATAGTCCTCTCCATCCTGAATCTTTTCCTCTGTAGCCCATCATCCACTGCAGCTGAGTTCACCCCAAATCAAAGCTTGTCAAATCTATTATTACTTGAAGACAGCACCCACCTCAGCCCTGAGGTGTCTTTTCACTCTGAGGCCTTAAGGGGTCAGGAAAGAATGTGCTTGACTTTCTTCAAGTCCCAATTATAGGCCATTGGTGCCTTGGGGGATTCTTTTCTAGCCTGGCCCTGTTATTTATATGATTGTTTATTTTTTGCAAAGCAACATGATTTATTCTCTCCAGTGTAAAAATCCCAAGAAAATGCAATTTCAACATTCTCTGTCCTGATGTGAAAAGATGCTGAAGTAGCTGAAAAAGTAGTTAGTGGTTCCTCCTGGGCTTCACCTGCACCAGAAATTCAGATGGAGGCAGAAGGGAAAGGAGTAGGGAAAGGCTATTGCTTAAGGTATCATTGTGTTCAGTCCCACATTTTACATTTGTTTTTGTCTATAATCCAGTTTATTTTCCCTGTCTACCATTCCCCCATAAAGGTGGTCAGCTTAAAGAAAACTTATTCTGTCCATTTTATCTCAGCCTTACAAGGACATATTCTTAGTCAAGAGATTTATCTTTCAATAGTTAAGTGAATTCATGAGAAATCTGTCCATAAAGGCTGTCCAACTATTAATAACTCAGAGAGAATACACGGCTTCATCAGACCCCAAAATGCCCCCTCTTCCCAATGTCCTCTCAGCTGCCATGGGGCACCAGGGCCTTGAACTACATACACAAATAGCTCATCTTCCACACTTGAAAGTCCAACTTGACCTCTTTTCCAGTCTTCAGGAAAGGGTCAGCCATGCACTCAAGCATTTGGCTCAACCAAAACAACAGCAGGTTGTTTCTGTGGCCCCATGACATGGATTCAGAACCACTCACACATCCACTTTACAAAGAACTTTCTGTCTTCTTCTTTTTAGGCCTTGTTACTTAACGAGCTACTGCTGTAGGACAGCTTCCATAACTCTTGAGACAAGTGTCTACAGTTAATGCATAAGGCAGACTCACTTGCTTTCCTGAAAGCCTTTAAAACGTGTCTTAACCTTTTTGAGTTATAGTATTTCCAGTTATAAAATACACGAACATGTATTTATGGGATCCCCAAAGGAGGGCACTTCAGATCTTCCAGAATCCTGCTCCTCTGTTGCTCATAAAATTAAGGGGTGAAGTAAAGAAGACAGAACAGCAAGCTAGGGTGGCCAGTGTATGAGTTTGACCAAAGACTTGAACTCAGTATGACAGGTGCCTCTGGTCTCCTTCGGAGAGGAAGTATTTTCCTGTGAGGCCTCTCTACATCACACATCACTGAGACCTTCACCACAGTACACAGGTGCAACTGAAACATGCTGCCAATGAAAAGGAAGTGGAAGGCCGCTGTCCCCAGACTCTACTTGGCAGCTGACTCCTTTCTTCCTTCAGAAGCTTACCTTGCCCTCTATCTTATGCTTCCGTTTCTGTGGGCAGTCATTCTGTATTAAGGCAACTATATTTTCATAGTAAAAATTAGTACTTGATGTAAGTTTAAAAAAACAGCCCAAAGAAAATGAGAATTCTTTTCCATTGTTTCTAAAATCATCATTTTCTAGCTCTTCAAGTTTTATGCAAATGACTAGACATGACAATGCAGTACTACAAAAGGAGACATTCCTCTTCAGCAGGACGTTGGAGATAAGATTTTATTTCCATCGCATCTCTGCCTGCGAATGTGACTTTGAAGGGTCACATTACTGCTGATCATTTTCTCAGGTGGTGTCAGTGGATTGATCCTGACAAAGTCACTGAGGCAGCTACTGGGGAGGAGAGTGCAGAGTGAAGACCCGTGCTGGGTGAGGAGGGAGCTGAATGTACATAAGGAGGCCTCACTCCGACTTGGTCTCACCCTCCACTTCCTGCATCCCATGCTCCCTGGGAAGATGGACCCTGAGGAATATGGTTAGTTTCATTCCATATTTCAAATGGATATATGTCAGATTAAAGCAAGGCTATGACTTTTAGCAAGTGAGTATGGACAGGACTCCATGAAGTCCTCTGCATACAGTGGGCACTTCATAACCGGGGGCAATAGGAGAACAAGATGACTTAGGGGAGGGGTCCCCAACACCCCCAGCCACAGACCGGTACCTGGAGGAGATGAGTGGCAGGCAAGTGAGCATTACTGCCTGAGCTCTGTCTCCTGTGACATCAGCGGCGGCAGCATTAGCGTCTCATAGAGCATGAACCCTGTTGTGAACTGTATATGCAAGGGGTCTAGGTTGTGCTCCTTGTGAGACTCTAATGCCTGAGAATAGTTTTATCATGAAACCATCCCTACACCTTCCACCCCCTACTCTCTCCATTCGTGGAAAAATTGTCTTCCATGAAGCCAAAAAGGTTAGGGACTGCTGGCATAGGGGAAAGAGCAGGTAACAGGTTTACATCCTGGCGGTTCAGCCACTTTTCAGCCTGGCCAGGTTAGCAAGTCAAGACTCACTCTAAACCACAGTCTTTATGTAGCCATAAAATGGGAAGATTACAGCCGCCTGCTTGGCAGAGACAACATGACAATTCAATGTACATGTATAGCCCAGTGTCAGTCCCCGGTGGGGCTCAGGAAGTCATGAGTTTCACTGAGAAGTCTCCTTTTTGGCCATATAAATACAAAACCACTTCTGATTGCCAGTATTTGTTACCACTCTGCTCTTTGGGAACCTTCTCTCCTGCTGAGTAGTGACTCTCTTAATGAGTTCTCAGTCAATTCCTTAATTTTTTAGTCATTTCTACTTATTAAAAGAGCTTTGCTTCACTCATTAAGATCCAGTCCTGACCATTTGAGAACTTCATCCTCATATACCATTTAACCCCCACAATGGCAGGCCTGGCCTGTGGCTTGGGGGGCCTATAGTGGAAGGGGAAGTGTGGTCTGCCCTCTCCTACCCCTTTTCTCTTCCCTGCCCCAACTGGGCTCCAGATGGAGGTATGGGAGCTGAAGAGGGAAGTGAGGTACATTCAGCAGACTGCCTGTGGCTAAGCTTGCTGCCATCACTGATGACCACTACTGATGTGGCTCCATCTGTCAAGTACATTTGGAGGCAGACAGGCAGGCTCCAGTAAGCCCAGCTGAAGGAAAAAACCATCCAACAGTTCCCTTTGGCTCTGGGGCTCCCTTTTGAGAGGCAGCTCCAACTCCCAACAAATTCTCAGTTGCCCGCTGTGAGCTCCACCCCCCTTCAGTAAGTACCCTTTTCCCCTGCATGGGTTAGTCCCAGGGAAGCCCACAGCCCAATCTCATCTTTCCTTTTAGCTTGAACTCTAGGATGGAAGTATTAGCAGGGCTCTCATTCCCCACTATGAGTAACAGGTATCTTCCAAGGGCTGTCCCTGCCTCCCTCCTCCATGGTCCCATCTTTCCAGTGTACTCCCCACACCTCTTTTCAGTCTGCTGTGATAGCAACAAGACACACTGGTAAGTCCACATGCTGGCAGGACATACAACCAGTGTGCATACCCCTAAAGTTTATGAGCAATTGCTTTGGGAACACTCTTCCCAAACAGTGCCTTGCTTCAGAAACATTACTCACCCAAAAAGGTGACCTCTCATGCTCTTCTCCAGCCCTTTGTGTGTTTGGGAATGGGTATGGGAGCAAGGATTTGGTAGTGTGAGTTTTTCTGAAAGGAGAAGAACTCAAAAGATCCCCACCTTGCACACCACACCACCACACTATACAAATACGGAAAGAGAAAGGCCAGCCAACAGGTGGCAATGATGAGAGATGACACTACCTCCCAATTTTTCATAATGAGCACACACCCTACACCTGAGCCTTCAACTGTCTTATAACCTCCAGGTAGGTATGTCTTTGTAGATTTCACACTTAATCAAAGAGTGTTGGTTGAAAGCCTGGTGTGGAGCCCTGTAGCCTCTAAGGACCTGTAGAGAGATCCAAGGAGAACCTGTACTCAAACTTTCAATCTAGATTGAGGCAAGACAAGCACCCACATAATACAAAGACCCCTATCAGAGCCCTGTTGATTCAAGGGCTCCTACTGAGCAGTAGGGACATAAGAGTGATGGGCATTCGGAGAGGATAGAAGCCCTATGACCTGGAATAGCCAGAGGAAGCTTTCTGAAGGACTTGGAGCGTGCAAAGACCCCAAAGGAAATATTTGTCATTTAGGCTTCAGGTACAATGCTTTGCCCTGCCCATAGCAATAGGTTTCTGAAAGAAGGCAGGGCAGTGGCTATAAAAGTAAAATGTCTATGAATAGACACTAGGATAACAACAATGTACCAAGTGCTGCACGAAATTCTTTACAAAACTGTCTCCTCATTTAATCCTGGCAAGTCCCCTGTGAAACAGGAATCATTTCATACCAGCCCCTTAGCTGGGATTTGAGTCTCAGTTCCTCTACTTACCATGTATGATCTCAGTTTCCTCATCAATAGTATGAGGATAATCATACTCACTCCATAAGAAGATTATGAGGATTCAGTGAGATGATGATTCTAAATCACTTAGTACTGTGCCTGTCCCCTAGAAAATAACCAAGAAATATAAGGGCTCTTCTTCCATTTCAGCACATAGAAAACACATTCTCTCATATTTCCAGGTCATCTGACAGAGTGTTAAATTTTTAACAGAGCTAACTTGCATAGGTAAATAACTACAACAGCAATTATCTCCCTAAGGGCAATTATTTGCCATCACCATTTGCACCCACCGAAATTACATTCACAAGAAACAGAGTCACCCATTGGCAGATAAATGTAATTAAATTGGAAGAATGACATCCAATGGCTGATTGGATTAATAAAAGAAATTTATTCCCTAGAGGTATTTCAGAAATGCTTCTCCAAGCTGGATCATATTTTTTAAAAGCTTGTACTCTGAATTCAAATTATGTATTCTTTTCTAAAAATCAGCATGCCTCCAGCCCTTATAAACACCATGTACCTCTGAGAAGCTTTGACTACAATGGTTTTATAAACCACACACACAGATACAAATCCGCTTGATCTTTGTATAAAACTATATATATATAAGACATCATACTTTGTGGCAAAGGCGATTTGGCAAATATTTTGACTGGATTATATGTTTTCTAGTTTGAGAATTTTATTTCAAACAGTAGGCAAAGACCATGGCATATGTTGTCACCTCACACATTTAAACAATTTTTTGCCTTTAAACCCTCCAAGAATAATCATATGCAGATTTGGTCCAAAATACCTTGAAAAAGTGAGTTTATAAACTCTTTATTATAATTTCTCGTGAATTCCACAGCAAACTAGTAATAATTAGCAGACTCCAAATTTATGGATCTTGATAAGGGATTTTTCCTCTTCCTTTTGGGATGTCCAGCACTCTCATTGTTCTTATGAACATGGGTCTAAGTCTTCATTCCTAAATCTGTCTACTGTTGTCACTCTGAAAGCCTCAAGATAATTGGTATCCATTAGTTACATGAATTTTTATGCAGCTCTCCATTTGAGTTTTGGTGGCAGTCTACATTGGCATACTTAGGTTCTTGAAATACTTCTGTGAGGTAGAGATAAGAAAGCCATAAAACTTTATTTTACTACTGGAAAAATCCCAAAGAGGAGAGGTGTCTTTCCCTGTAGCTCTTACTTTGCTCCTGTCACAAAAGAAAGTAAAACCATCTGTCCCAAGATGGCTGCCAGAGAAGAACACAAGCTGTTACTGGCCTGGAAGAGCATTTCAATCACTTCCACATTTTCATACACGAAAACTGAATTTTCATACAAAGTGATTACAGAAGTAAAAATGGGTGCATTCAATATCCATTCTGCATTTGACATGCTCTTAGAGTCTAGACCATGGTTAGCTTTGATAATTTCAAGTTGCATTGAAATGTGCCCTTAGAACAAACCACATTCATTAATAATTAAGATTAACCCAATTAGACTATAACTGAAATACAGTCAAATTGCTACCCTCTTCAACTCTTTGGAAGACCATTTAACGATCTTTCTAAATATTTACCCCAAATTAAAATGTTTGGTATTACAAAGATTCTTCTGTTGTCTTTTTTTTAAATATAAGATCATCTTTTCTAGAGACTAGTGTAAATGGATCTTAGTTGTTGCATAGTTGGTAGCTGTGTGCATAAATTAGTAAATGTGGTGAATCAATGTTCTCTACTTCCCTGCCTGTATAGGCTCGGATCCATGGACATCACCTTATTTGCACAATTCTGCACATCCTTCTATCTGTGGCATACTGGGTGTACACAAGGTTCTATTCCTTGAGTACTGATTAATATAAATTTCCTACATGATTTGCTTTCAAAAAAAAAAAAAAAGTAAAATCATGGCTACAGAAAAGACCATACTCAGTCCTGTTCATTTACAAAGATTTCATACTTAGTTACAATCTCAACAGTGATAATGGCCAGGGGGAGGGTCTGACACCTAAGGCTATTTCTAACCATAGGCATCTTCTGTGATTGACCAAATCTCTGCTAAGATTATATGAGGAAAACCAGAACTGAAAGTGCATTGTTATTCCCCATCTTCCTTTAGCTGAATTCAAATCAGCTACTTGGACTGATAACCGTTTATGCCTAGATAGGACTTCAGAGTTGCCCAAGATTTTTGTAAAACCAGTTGTGTTTTTCTTGATTTTCTAACAACCCAGAGAAATATCTGGAGTGCCAGGGGCCAAGTGGCTTACCCAATGGCCACTTGGCTAGTAAGCGGGAAAGCTGGAATTAAAATCTCAGTGCATTTTCCTCCAATATTTGAGTGTTTCTCCTCCCCATACTACTTCTGCCTTTGCATATAAATCAGGAGTCAATACCTCATCTGAGGTGTAGATAGATATGAAATGGGACCAGAATCCAATGCCTGTAAGGGTCTACTAAGATTTCATTTTTAAGTAGGTTGAATTGCATGGGTCCAGGGAGCCACATAAGATTTTGTAGTCTCTGTAGTTTCTCCAGGGCCATCTTTCCAGGAAACAATTGTGATTTGGCCATTGGGCTAAAGTAGAGCCCTTGTGTCAGGGAAGACTCTGTCAGGCAGAGGCCTTTGGGGTTATCAGTCTTCTATGAGCTCTGGAATGGGGAATGCATGCTTCTCAACAGATTAGAACATTCAACATAGGCATCTTCAGGCTGAGAGACCAGCCTGAAGGTTCGTTTCCTCTGGCAACAAACCAAGGCTCCAGGTAGTTTAGGGATACCCTGAACTTCAGAATGGGACCCATTTATGACTGCAGCATGGGTCCTTTTGCCTCTTGGTCTAGTTCTTGACTAACCCTTCCTGAGGTCCATGTTCTCCCAGGACACTCAGTACAGCTTGATTTATTTATGTATTCCTTCTGAACCTCTCCAGTACAAATTTGGCAGCATGGGCCACTCTTCTTCTAGAAGAGCCAGGTCAACAGTCTTTTGTCCTGGGACTCCACTGAGGCCGATCTATAAGGATTAAGGTCATCTCACCTTGAATATTCAGAGCCTGGGAAGCTGTGCTCCCCTCCCTCCAAAGGTCCCTTTGGACGTTGGCTAGTATCTTACATTAGGCAAGCCTGGGCTAGTGTGCCCTAACCCTACAATGTTTTCAAGTCTTCTGGGAAGAGGTTTGGGCTTTCTTCCCCAAAAGGTCCTCAAGATAGACTCCCAAAGATTGCTCCTGAATGTACTTCGTGCCCCCACTTAGCCACGGGAAACCATAGAGCCTCCTGAAAAAAAAGCCTGAGCACCTTCCAAAGTAAAACAGGTGCAGACTGAGGTATGAGGCAGTTTTCACAAAATAAGCAGGACAATTTCTCGTTATGCCAGATGGCAAGATCAAGTGACCTGCAGTGCAGGGAGCCATTGCTATTTTTCCTCCTACTGCTGTACCCTGAAAATGGAGATTATCCCAGAGGGCAGCTGAGACATAAAAGTAGCAGCTGTTATTTATTGAGGCCCAATTATGTGTCAGCTACTGTCCTAAGTGTTTTAGTTCATCTTCACAAATTCATATGGCAGGTACAATTATGTCAGTTTTCCGAAAAGGAAAGAGATACTCAACGTCCCTCCTAAGAATGGGTAGAACTGGAGTCCAAGCCCCAACCTCTGTGACTTTGCCCCCAATAGAGGGCACTGGCCTTGCATTTTCTAATCTTGGAAGAGTTATTTTAACAATTGATGGTGGTGATGTGAATGGTAGGTTTTAGGGATAAAGCTCCTTTGGTTCTTCCTAGAAAACATTCTATTGCAATATGGTGGGAACAGCCAGACCCTGGAAGGGTCCATTCATGTCATCCACACAAGCTATCAATGCTGCTCACCCTCTGTGGTCTGTTGGGTCTAGGATGACTTGTTAGTCTCAGGATGCTCATATCATGAAATGATTCAGGTTTCACAGAGACTGTGGCATCTGAGGCAGCTGCAGGAGGAGGAAGCATGGCCCCTGTTTGGCTGCCCATCCTCAGGTTTCATGACACTGGCTTGCTTACATCAGTACCAGAGAGAAACGGTGGTGGTGGTGAGAGCAGTGTGGACACTAGAAAGAGTCAGCAAGACACAACTAATCGGATGTGACCATATCCAGGAAAAAGCCAGCTCAGAAACTAGGGGTAGACTTCTCTGGACTCAGCCTGCCCAGGCATGTGCATGTTGATGTGTACGTGATGGGAAAGGGGTAAGTGGTCAGTGGTCATTGTCTCAGCAGGAGTAGCAGCAAAGGCTACAGCACGGACTAACAGAACTTTCAGTGATGGTGAAGATGCCCTACATGCTGTGTTCAATCTGATAGCCACTAGCACATGTGGTTTTTGAGCACTCAAAATGTGGCTAGTACAACTGAAGAAGGGGATTTTTATTTTAATATTAATTTATGTAAACATAAATGGTCAGTTATGTCTAGTGGTTATACTAGGTAGTGCAGGCCTAGAACAATGTACTACATACCACTTGAAGATGAAGAGGCTGGAAGATGTGACCCTCTACTCCTGCAGTTTTCATGTCAAAGGGTTAGAAAGGGTCCCTGAGAAAGTATTAGTTTGGATTCCCCAAGATATTGCAGCCATGACTCCTTTTTCTTTGTCCAGGAAAAAAGAAATATCTGCTGCAAGATTTGGAGACCAGAGTGACGTCATTACTGTATCTTGTATGTCCCCATCACTGGGGCTCTCCAGAGCTGCCTCTCTAGGCCACTTTCAAGCTCTTCTGGGGCTCAGAAGAATTTCAGCTGCTGTCTACCATTGCTGGGGGCTCTAGGAAATTTAGACTATTTCAGGATCTCTCTGCTAAAAAATAAAACAATATGCCATGCAGCCATTTTATATCTATTCTTGCCATGCTAGGTGCAGTCTACAGACTTTACCAACTCCCCAGGCTCCAACTGAGCAGACAGACACAGGTAACAGCTACTTGTGGATTATTCCCTGTCCTACCTGGGCGTTTCATCATTAAGTTATCCTACCCTAGGAATATGGGCACAGCTCAGGGCACCTTTTCTGAGGACCCACACTGGAGTTTACCTCCAACATCCCATCCTCTGATTCTCTTTCCTTCCCTCTCTCATCTCAGGGGATTTTCTTCTAATGGTGTTTGAGGAGGGAGAACTGCTCTGACCAAATTCTGGTTGGTCATCATCCTTCAAGGCCTTGGATTTTAGTATTCAAATGCCCAAGCTTTTAAACTCTTCTTTTTACTTTTCTGGTCTGGCAGTGGATGTCTCACAGGCTAGTGTCAATGTGAAGACTAAAAGGTAAGTAAGAAAAACCACTAGAAATGAAAATGTATTGGTTAATACTGGAGAATATTTTCATGCCACCAAAGCATGAAGATTAGAACCTGAATCTCAAAGGAAATCTGGAGCAAGATTTAGAGAGCTCCCCATACCAACCTCCAGACATTTTACAGCTGAGAAGGTATCCACTCACCTTTTCTTGAAAGAAAAAAATAGTACTGAAGGTCTCTTTCCCATCCCAAAAGCCTGCCCTTGCATTTGACCTGACTTGCAGGCTAGAGCCTGGCCTTCTTATTTTCTTTAAGCACCTAACCAGGGTTGCAGTCACCTGGTCCTCACTGCAATCAAAAGTCATTGTTGAAGTGGCAGAATTCAATGCCAACCTAAGATCTTCAATTCCTTCCTCCCAATTTTCCTGTTCACAGTCCTCTCTCCCAAGATCAAAAAGAGCTATGCCAACTATGAGATTCAAGGGATTAGACAAACAGTGAAACCTTTCTCCTTGCCAGGGCAATATAAACCCCCCTCTGTCTTCCAAGGACCATTTCTGTTTCCTTATATAAGTTCACGCCTTATATAAGTTCAAAGGCACCTCTATGGATGAAGACTCTAAGCGAACCCAAGATGGAATGTCATATTCTATTCCCTCTCCCAGAGAGGGAGCAGTGAACATTCCCTGCATGTACAGAAGGTCATTTAGACTAAACCAATAGAAATGATATATCCAAATAGGCCTAGAAGTCAAAAGGCAAGCAGTGCAACATTGAAGAAATATACAGTTTCCATCCCTTTCTTGGGTATGTGGCTTTTTCTAGAGGTAAAACCATAATGAAACTAGGGCATCAAGAAGATAGTTTAGCAGTCATTTTCTGATAACTAACAAGGTTCTCTCCTCAATGGATGTGCATCAAACAGGAAGGCTGAGGTTAAAAACACAATTAACTAGGATACAATGCAGAATGGTGACAAGTCCTTTAAAATATGCAGATAGGATGGAATCATTAATATACTTTTCACACTGAGGATTCCATGAAAGCCCAAATGGAGTCTGAAACAATTTAAACATGTTTGATCCCTCCCCATGGCATTGTCATTTACCACTTAATTTCTGTGGCTAAAATTTGCCCTGGGCTGGGCGTGGTGGCTCACACCTGTAATCCCAGCACTCTGGGAGGCCGAGGTGGGTGGACTTGCCACGAGGTTAGGAGATGGAGACCATCCTGGCCAACATGGTGAAACCTGTCTCTACTAAAAATACAAAAATTAGCTGGGCGTGGTGGTGTACACCTATAGTCTTAGCTACTTGGAAGGCTGAGGCAGGAGAATCACTTGAACCTGGGAGTTGAAGGTTGCAGTGAGCCGAGATCATGCCACTTCACTCCAGCCTGGGTGACAGAGCGAGACTCTGTCTCAAAACAAAAAATTTTTGCTGTGTACAAAATCTGTAAACTCTTCATAGGATGACTGCTCCTTTCTTGACTTCTTAGCAGAAAGGTATAAGGAATGTTCATTCTGATTCCAGGATGGTGCCACATTCTCAAAGTGATGGAGGGGAAGGAGACAGGGCATCCAGTGCCCAGAGGAGCCATGTTTGACTCAACACAATGCAAACCAATGGAAATCGTGATATCTTCACTGGGGATCACATTCATTCATGTGATAGAGCACCTTCTCCATGGCCGACTCTGCAAGCTCTTCCTGTATCTTCTCTCACTTATTCTTCTCATCTTGTGGTATATTACTACATCCGTGCAACAGAGTAATGCTTTGGAAATACTAATGAATTTTCCTCTTTGTATTTACTTACTTCTCTTGACCCCTTTCTCCTTTCACTCAGGCAGGCTATTTTGTGTTGGTTGCCTTGGGAAGAGAGGGTATGAAATCAGCCATTACAGAAGTAAAGGCCCTTCGGCAACTGGAATCACTCAAGGTTGAGAGTTGGGCTCAGTAATAGGTCATGCCTCTAACTCAAAGCCATCTGCCAACTAGAAAAGTGACCCCCAGTCTGAGAGGAGGAGGAATTAGAAAACAATTTGAGATAGCATAGATGTTAAGGGTGGAGACCCTATGGAAGTGGCCCAATGCCCTGCTGCCTAGGCTGAGCCTGAGTAGGTGGAAAAAAATATCAGATTTATTTCTGGAATGTGAGGGCAAGGTGACCTTGGTTTTACCTGCCAGGTAGAATGGCAGGGAGGCAGTTCATATCCAGAGAACTGGTTACAAGGTACATCATCCAGTGGTGTGCTGGAGATAGCAAGCTGGAGATGACTGGGACATTTCTAGGATTCTGTGAGCTGACTGTCAAATCATTGGCAGCCTGAAATCAGCCACAGGGGAAGTGTCTACACCCTGGAAATTTGCAAATGCTTCAAATCAGAACTTCCTTGTCTCCACCTTCCTGACTCTAACTCCCTCAGAGCCTGTGGTTAAATATTTACTAGCACACAACTGGAGGTATTAAAAGGCTTAAACAGGTCAGAGCATGACACTTGTGCTCTCAAAAAAATGGCTGAGTAGGAGAATAGAGAGTTCCAGATGTAGGGATCCTCCAGACACAAGACTTCCTCTGACAACTGCCTCAATAGAAAATGAAGACCCACACAGGGGAGGACAGCTCAGCAATTGCTCAGATGACATCGCGGACCAGTAGGGCCCTGGAAATGATCATGTTGTTAGATAAGGTTCTCAGAACATAAACGTAAATCTGGGGAAAAGGCAAAAAAATCCCAAATTATTTGAGCATACAATTTGCCATCCTGCAAAACAGGGACTCAAAATACAAATTACATTCTTAGAAAAAAATAGTTACATATCTTGCACCCCTGAGTTTGTGAAGCGAGATTTGTATCTACTACATGTATTTCACAGACAAGAAACAGGAGTATTGGAGGGTTGGCCTTGCCCCAGGGTCTCACCGTGTGTCTAGCTCCCTGATCTGTGCTGTTTTCATCACATAGGGAAAACCAAAGGCTGAGAGAGCAGCACTGGGAGCGGGCACAGTACCACCTGGAACTGATTTTTGGAACAGGGTCTTAATCAGGTGCAGCCACAGAGAAGTAAAGTCTCTTCCCAAGTCCCAACTCAAATGAAGCAGCAGATTTCAAACCCCTTACCCAACGAAGGAATAAATAAATGTTAAACAGAGTGTGAAAAAAATTCCTTTGAGCTAGTCAGGTTTTGCTAAATAATTCAGGAGCTGAGTTTGATGAGGAGTAGGAGGGAAAGCAAGATTGCTAATGCAACGGATGGCTTGTGTGGGAGGAAGGGCACAGTCTGTGGGATCCAAGCAGTGGGCAACAGGGTGATCTGCTGAGATCTGAGCATGGCTGGGGTCAGCTCTTGGTGAGCCTTGGAAAATAGTAGATAAACAGCATTACCATGAAAAGGCAGCAGGGTCCTCACTGATGGACATCACCAGTAGACCCTGAACCAATGAGTCAATCACTCAGGGCAGGGTATTCACCGAATGTCCTGCCTGGTATTTCTCCTGCAATGAGAATAGCAATGCCCCAACCAATATCAAGACAAAGGAGTTAAACAGAGCTCAGGCACCAGCCTGTAGGACTTTCTGAAAGTAAGCGAATGGAAGTGCCTTACCAGGGAAGCCTCTTCTCAGCAACTGTCTCCTTCCACGGCACCGAGAGGGCACCCCAGGTCAAGGCTTAGGAGGACTCTAATATACCTGTAACTCAATGTGAGAGCCATATCCTGCCCTTTTCTTCCAGGTTCTTAGGCATGTCTGAGCCTCTGAATGCTTGGTTTCCCTGAACTTTGGAGGGAGACTTCAGCATGCAGTTCCTCTAACTCAAGTCTCCTAGCTACGTTGGCCATTAAAGTTAGTTTTAGAAACCAAGATGGCATTTCTCTCCTTAGTGCCCAACTGGCATCAGGTGAGGAAGATACAGAGAGCATGGGGCTACTCCAGACTAGGGGACCCAAGCAGTGACCCAAACCCCCGCCCCTCACTCCCCAGTCACCACCCAGGGACTGGCGCCCTCTGGGCACCCTGGGCTGCCTCTAAGCTGCAGCAGTAGAGGCAGAAGCTGCTCTTTCAACACCACTCACATCTCCCCCTTTTACTTTCTAACTGTATGGCTACAATTTTGGCCACAGAGACTGTTTCTGCATCTTTCCCAAGCAAAGATGGAGAGAAAGGGACCTGGCAATGTCACCTCTAACAAGGCACATGACTTTTGTATTGAGACACAGAATTTATTTTCTCATTTTTCTTAAACATGTCTTACCACAATATCCTGCAGAAAAGGTGCTGTACTCAGTATTTTTTGTTTTTTGTTTTCCCAGTTTAGCACAACTTGAAGGAAGCAATACAAACAAGGCGGAGGTTGTGCCTGACACATGGTGTACTCTGGTATTTTGAGACTTAATTATCTTCATAAGAGCTCTGTGAAACAGCTATTAGCACAGTAGCCCCCCATTATCCACAAGGGATACTTTCCAAGACCCCCAGTGGATGCCAGAAACCATAGTACCAAATCTGACACATGCTATGTTTTCTTTTGTTTTTTTTTCCAATCAAACAACCAAGCCAAGTACTAAGTAACTCACAAGCAGGTAGCACATACGATATGGATATGGTGAACAAAAAGATGATACATGTCCCTGATGGGATAAAGCAGGGTGGCACAAGATTGCATCATGTTACTCAAAACTGTGCACGATTTAAAACATACGAATTGTGTATATCTGGAATTTTCCAGTTAATATCTTCAGACTGCAGTTTACTGTGGGTAAATGAAGCTGCAGAAAGCAAAACCTCAGAAGGAGATTCCTGTACATTCATCTTATAGATGAAGACACTGAGGTTCAATGAGGCAAATAAACTAGCCCAAAACCACCCAGCTAATACTTGGTGAATCTGGGTCTTGATCTCAGGTCTGACTCCCAACCCCAAGCTCTTTTCAATTGGCAAGTTAAAAAGCCGGGTGTTGGCCGGGCGCGGTGGCTCAAGCCTGTAATCCCAGCACTTTGGGAGGCCGAGACGGGCGGATCACGAGGTCAGGAGATCGAGACCATCCTGGCTGACACGGTGAAACCCCGTCTCTACTTTAAAAATACAAAAAACTAGCCGGGCGAGGTGGCGGCGCCTGTAGTCCCAGCTACTCGGGAGGCTGAGGCAGGAGAATGGCGTGAACCCGGGAGGCGGAGCTTGCAGTGAGCTGAGATCCAGCCACTGCACTCCAGCCCGGGCGACAGAGCGAGACTCCGTCTCAAAAAAAAAAAAAAAAAAAAAAAAAAGCCGGGTGTTTGTGAGGTTCAAATAAGGTAATACCCACTACTTAGCTCAGAGCTTGGCACATAATAAATGCTTAATAGAAAGCTTACTAGTCTATTTTTCTTTTCTTTTCACATAGGAAGAGATTTTTAAAAACAGATGAATTAGCCTGGCAGTTGGAATGACCATAAGCACTTAAAATGGAGATTTAGGCATCATCCAATCATTGGGATACTGTCTGGAGTTTGAACACCTGGGTCCTCGGTCCTCACACAAGGATTCTTGAACTTGTTGTGTGAACAGAGGCAGTTTAAGTAACCTCTCTGGGCTTCCAGATTGTAGGGTGTAGCTTCCCAAACTTCTTTGAGCTGGTCATTCACAGCCCAGGGACTCTGGCTCCCTGGATAATCAGAGGATTAATTCAAGGAACCTGGGAATCATGCAGATGTCAAGCATTGTCTCTAAAGAGGGAATGCATAACATCTCACCTAGGCACACCATTATTTTCCAGTTGCATGTGGAATTCATGATTAAGAAATTACAAATTTCCTTAAAGGCACTATTGACCTCAGAAGACATTTATGTCATTAAGAATTTATTAGCTACAAAATCTAGCGCAGGTTATTTATACTTTCTGAGCTTAGGGTATTCTCATCTGTAACGTGGAAATATTAGTTCTCATTGCAGTGTTTCTTGAGGATTTATTATACATTGACAGAGTTAAACACAATACCTGGTATAGTAAGTACCCAATTAATGATAACCTTAAAATATCTATTATTATTATTACTATTGAAATGCTTTAATGTTAAAAGGAGCTCCTCATCCTCATTCTGCTAAATACTAGGGATGAAACAAAAGCCAATTATAGGAAAGAGGAAGTTCCAGGTGTGGAAATGCCTCTCCCTAGGGTTTTGGCCTGCGGCTCTTTTGCAGTCAGAAGATCTCTAGAGCCTAAGAAAATGCCTACAATTCTACCTGGTCTTTGACTACATGTTAGTATCAGGAGTAGATGAGTGGGTGGAAGGATTTGAGATAAGTTAACTACAAATACGTAAAAGTGATTTAAGCAAGAAGGGCTTACTAGTACCTCTCTTATCAAGAGGTCACATACAAGTCAGCTGACCTCTGGTCTGGGACCTCAGTCCTTACATCAAGGTCTTCTTCCACCTTGACCTCTCTATCCTTCTTCTGCCATCCTCAGCCAGGCGGTACCTCTCCTCATGGTCCAAACATGGTTGCAGCAGCTCCAAGTACAGCATCCTCAGCAGAATCGACTTCACAAAGGGAGGCAAAAACCTGCTATATATCCTCCTTATTTCACCAGGAAAACCTCTCCCCAACCTTTTAGCACACCTTCCCTGATACCTCAACTGGCCACGCATGGGTCACATGTAGCAACCTCTAAATCAAGAATAATATTGTCTGGGTGAAGACTTGCCCAGGGCTGAGCTCATCTTTTCTAAGCACAGCCCCTCAATGCTCAACTTCTATTAGAGAGAAAGAAGTTCCAGCAGGCAACACCCAAGTGTACCATAGACTGGGCCTAAGAGAAAGAAAGGGAAGATGTAATAGAGACCTCTCTCTGCCTGCTCAGAGTGTCTCACATCCTCCCGCAATACTCCTTTGTCCACCACCACCTGATTGACTTCCTAAAGCTCTAATTGCCCCTTGTGGCTCCAAGTTTAAAAACCCAATATGGCAGTGCAAATTCTGAACCACATTCTGCAGCAGGTCATTCCAGGCTGACCTTACCTGAGCTGATCTGCTCTCTGCTGTCTTGTCCTTCCTCACTCCTTCCTTCTTGCCTCTTCACCTTTGCCCAAGCTTTCTCCACTTTTTCACCAAATCATATCTTGTAAACACAGAAGGCTGAGTTTGTTCCCACTTTTCCCGAAGGGTCTGGCTTAACCAGTATTCTGTTGCTTTTCTGAATTCTTACAGTTAAAAAAAAAAAAAAAGCCTGTAGAAGAATAGCCTGCTTATTGAAAAATGCACATATCATAAGTATAAAATCAGCACCCAGATCGTATTTAAATTAGCTTTGAAACTTATTGCATCTTCTATCACTATGTAACATTTCCTCTGTGTGTTGTCTTCCTTTACCTTGATTGAGGGTAGGAACTCTGACTTACACCCTCTAAAATAATAAGTGCTCAATAAATACATGTATGTGGTTGCCCGTTGAACAACATGGGTTTGAACTGCCCAGGTCCACTTATACCTGGATTTCCCTCTGCCTCTGACACCCAAGACAGCAAGATCAACCCGTCCTCTTCCTCCTCCCCCTTAGTCTACTCAAAGTGAAGACTAGGATAAAAGCCTTTATGATGATCTACTTCCATTTAAGAGTTAATATATTTTCTCTTCCTTATTACTTTCTTAATAACATTTTGTTTTCTCTCCTTTTCTCTACTAGCAAACAATGTCAATACTCTCACGATTGCTCTACCTTAGTGCTAAAAAAGAAATATGAAAACTGAAGAATGACAGCATAACGTTGCAGACATTTTCCCAAAGAGTAGGCATAGATCACTAATGGTACACAAGATGTGGTTAGGTCTAGCATTGCCCATATAGAATGGCGAAATAAAACTAATTAATTTGGTTATTGGTTAATCCCTTTGGTTACTGAATATGTGGTACACAGATATGTCATTAGATAGCATTGATTCATACAGTAAGGAAACTATTCTACTTTCAATTTTTTTTTTGTATTCATCTACTTAGGTTAAAGAGGAAATCTATTTGGTATTGCTGTGTCTTTAACATTTTAAACTACTACTAATTGCCTGTTTTAAATTAAAAAGCTCTGTAGCATCACTATCTTTGCAGGCAACAGTATCTAGAAAAAACTGATTAATATTATCATATTTTTATGCAACCTTTTTCTGGCAAGAGATACATACAGCTTTTCTAATTTCAATGGTGATAACATTGATTTTTTAAAGAATTATGAAAAAGCGAGCTCATTTAAAGAAAAATTGTAAGGACTACACATGACATGCTGATATTGCAAAACATGTGAAGGTGTTACTTGAGTGGCAGATGTTTGATAGTGTGATATAAATGGCAGTCAAAAGAAGATGGAATTGGGATTCAGAAACACCCTCATCCTCAGGCGGTAACTGTAAGAGCCAGCGGACCTAGTTTCTTTCCTACCCAGGCAGGTGCTACATGCAGTGAGTTTGTCTTGATGGAATGAAGTGTAGTGGGCATTGCAGTTAACTCCCAAAATTCCATCCCACATCAGTTTGGTCTAAAAGCAAAAAGTCAGTTGGCTTATAGCATTTCCCTGGTGATTGATTTTGGCTAAGAGGAGGCAAGTGTGATCTAATTTAGTCCAATCAGATGAACAGGAAGGGCTTTTATACCATGATTGGGAAAGTGAACTTTCTCTTTCTCTCCTGTGAATAAGAAAGACTGTCACTCCAATTTCTCATGGCTGTCACCTTATAACCATCAAAGAAACGATTGCAGGCTGAAGGCAAAGATGAAGATACCAGCATGGCGAGATGAAGAGGACAGGACCTTGATGGCATAGCTGAGAAGTTTCTCATTCAATGCTTAGGTCCTGACCTACTTCTCCACTTCCAATTACAGGAGATAATCTTCCCTCATTAAGTCAACTTGAGATGGGGTTTTCTGTTACTGCTATGGTCCAAATGTTTGTGTACTCCCCCAAATTTATAGGTTGAACCCTAACCACAAATGTAATAGTCTTAGGAAGTAGGGCCTTTGGGAGGTGACTAGATTATGAGGGTAGAGCTGTCACAAACGGGATTAGTGCCCTTATAAAACAGATCTCAGAGAAATGCCTTACCCCTTCTACCATGTGCAGACACTGCAAGAAGGTACCATTTATGAAACAAAAAACTTATTTTTTGGTTCATAAAACTCAAAGGCCTTTGCAAGACAATGAATCTGCTGCTGCCCTGATCTTGGATTTCCCAGCCTCCAGAACTGTGAGAAATAAGTTTCTGTTGTTTATAAGCAACCCAGTTTAAGATATTTTGTTACAGCAGTCCAAATGGACTAAGTTTTGCACAGTTCAAAGCCCCTACTAACCCTTAACTTTTTGAGGAGTCCCAAAGGAGCTGGATACCCTGCCTGATTCCAGTTAATGATGCAGAGGTGAGAGGAGGCAAGCAGATGAATCTATAACCCCAGCTCAGGTGATGTGTGGCTTTCTTCACACCTTTCAGTAGGAATTTATGCCATCCTGCTTCCAATTTCTGACTCTCCTTTCAAGACAGCAATGCAAACAGGTTGGTGCATTCAAATAACCCAAAGGTATCATGATGCATTTTCCTGGGATTGTGGGTCCTAATCCACCAATACTGTCCTCAGGCCTGCATGAAACATCATTTGAAATTGAAAGTGTGACACTGACATCCCTCCTGGCCCTGCTATCTTGTTCCACCACCTTGGGGCAATGAACATTTGCCCTCTCATCCCTTTGCATTAATCTTTGTCACCTAAAACCTCTAAAAACGTCATCAATCTGCCTCATTTTTCTCTTCAGACTAAATCCTTTTAGTCCATTCTTATATTATTTCTAACTTTTAAATTATTATTTGACTCTAATCCAGATCAGACAGTGGTCAAGATCCTCTATAGCTAAAATTCCTTCTATTACATATGGTTATAATAAGGCCTGAAAGAGACTGAATTTGGGAAACTACACTTTGTGAGTGTAAACTGAGTGAGGCACAAGTGTAAGATATTATGACTGCACAGAGAAGGAGTTCAATTATGTTCACCACTTTTTTCTATTGAACTGAACTGTCATTTCAGCCACTCTTGTTAAATCAGCTGCTCTTGCAGGGCTGGTATATTAGAAAAGCCATAGCCTCTAATTAGGAAACCTCTGCTCTCAGCTCTGCCACTAGCTAGCTGCCTGTGTGTGATCTTGAGCAAGTAACATTCCTGACCTAGGCCTCTCTCTGTTTCCACCAAAATTCTGTGACCCAGTGGCAAAAATGAAGTGATCAGCAACCCGTAGACTGAATCAGAGGATATTCTAGGGTTACAGACCAAGGCAAGGCAAGCAGTGATTTGAAAGGGTAGGATTTTGTTTGAACGTTTTTCCTTCTTGTCTCTTAGTGGCTCCATATTCAGGCTGCTTCATCAGACTCCAGCCAGGTTTGTCTTCCTCCTTTTCCAGGGCGGGACCATGGAGCCCATGCAAGAGATTTTCCCTTTGATAGCTCAGTGGTGTGCTGGCACATGCTATAGACCTTACGACTCCCCTCCCCTTACATGCGTAATAAAATAGGCTTCTAGGGGAGAAACTCTCAGCTGCAGCAAGCAGTCCTAGATAGAATGGAATGAGAAGCAGTGACTTTAAGATGACCGTTGTGTGTGCTATACGTGGCAAGGTACCACATGTTTCTGGACAACATTCATCAGGCCCTTCTGTGTGCTTGGCCTTATTTAGCCTTCAAGGCAAATCTGCCAGGGAGATGTCACGAGCAGGGCATTCAACTTGTATGCACGCATATGACCACACCAGATGTAAAAATATCAAAATACTTCTACGACAGCTGGCAAATAGCCTCTGCCCCAAACCCTGAGTGCCCTTTACTTTCTTGGCCCCAGCAAGTAAAACATGTACCTGAGTATGAAGTGAGGCTTCCAGAAGCCAACTCCAGTGCAGACAGCATCTGTTATTGTTAGTGCTTTGCTTTCCTTGAATATTTTAAATATCATATTTTATGCATAGTGCATAGAATATATAATTATACAGGTCAGGGGTCTACAACAAAGTTTAGTTGTTTACCCATGGGAGTAATGATGAATGGATAAAAACAATGTGGTGGAACTGAATCCACAATGGAATATTATCTGGCCATGAAAAGGAATGAAGTACTGATGCATGCTACAACATGGATGAACCTCAAAAAATTAGGCTACATGAAAGAAGCCAGATATAAAGGGCCATGTTTGTATGATTCCATTTATATAAAATATCCAGAACAGGCAAATC
The DNA here is from genome assembly GCF_037993035.2 of Macaca fascicularis. NCBI lineage: Eukaryota > Metazoa > Chordata > Mammalia > Primates > Cercopithecidae > Macaca > Macaca fascicularis. The sequence continues at coordinate 76,941,006 of NC_088381.1, forward strand.
TATAGAGACAAAAGGTATATGAGTGTTTGCCATGGCCTGGGGGTGGGAGGACAGCTGAATGGTATGGGATTTCTTTTGGGGATAATGAAACTGTTCTAAAACTTATTTTGGTGATGGATGCACAACTCTGTGAACATACAAAAGCCCATTGAATTATATACTTTAAGTGGATGAATTGTACACGAATTAAAGCTGTTTAATAGATTACAGGATAATATGTCAATATTTACTAAGTTTAAAATTATATATATATATATATATATATATATATATGCACACACATGTACCATTGCATTAACAAATTATGTACACTGTACCACAAATACAGAGACTAGACTTTTATAGGCTGAGATGAAAAATAAATAGAAGTTTTCATATTTTCTGCCTGTAACCCAGTGGATTGCTTTTGGAGACCCCTGCTCTAGAAGCAGCAGTAGAGGCTCAGAAAGTTTGCAGAACTCATCTCTTCACATTGCCTTTGCTCTTTCTAGCACGGCCTACAGATTCCAGGGCTTCTCAGAGGTTGAAGAAAGCCAGAGAGCATGGCCATTTTTTTGATGCTTACCATCAAGAAAGAAATGCCAAAAATGTGATTAAAATATCAAGAACTATTTAAATTGTTTACATTTTTAGAATTCAGGCTTTTGACAAAAGAGAATGCTATACAATCATTCTATTCACAAGATAATTAGAGCTTTCCTAGAAAAAATTAATTCAAAGCACACGGAGGCAGTGGGGTGTGGTAACAGAACAATTGGAAGGTTGTGTGTTAATCTCTTTGTTCTCTCCAGTCAGTCTCTGTGTGAGTCTGTGCACAACCTCATTTGGTGATGGCATTTGAGGTCCTAGTAAGTGTGTAAGCCAAGCTAAATCAACCCTGGGCTCCTGCTTTGTTGGGAACATGAAGCCTGTGCTTCAGGGCAGAAACAGGAGAGCTAGAGAAGCGGGTAGGGGAAGTGAGTGGCCTGCAGAACCCCTTTTGCTGCCTGCAAGCAATCATTCTGCAAGATTGCTTGTCTTTCACCAACTGTAATTGGGAAGCAAAGGAAAGTGAAAGAAGGTTGTAGGAGGAGCCACCAGTTCAAATGGGAAGAGGATTATGAAGTCTTCTGGAGGCAAGGCAACTAATTAATTCACAGCTGGCAGGATGCTTCCTGTCGAAGGTTGATATTAACTTCAGTTCTTAAAAATGTATTCCATTCATGCGGATTTTGAAATTATTTTTTGAAGAAAAATTTAGTTCTTTTCCTGTTCTGATAGCATGCCCAGGAAACAAGATGGTTTCTGTTTTGGGGCAGATGATTCTGGAAAGATGTTAGAATTATAGTACATTGAAACAAAATCTTCCAGTATCATTAACCTACACCTAGTGTTAAGCCCTGTCTTTTTTACAACATTGTGGTCTCAGGAAATGGTTGATAAATAACTTCAGCACATTCACCAAGTTATTTTTGGTTGTTTCTAGGTCCACAGGTCAGGAAAATGTCAATGGAAAGCAGCTAGCATGAAGACCCCACAGTGTTCCTCCCTCTACTAGTCTGGCATTAATCTGGAGCTGAGATGCTCCCAATATGGTTGGGACATTTGTCCCCTCCAAATCTCATGTGAGAATTTGATCCCCAGTTTTGGGGATGGGATCTAGTGGGAGGAGTTTGGGTCATGATGGGGACCCATCATGAATGGCTTGGTACCCTGCTCACCAGGAATGAATGAGCTCTCACTCTACTAGTTCACTGGAGAGCTGGTTGTTTAAAGAGCCTGGCATCTCCCCCACTTTCTCTCTTGCTGCCCCATCTCACTGTGATAAACCTGTTCCCCTTTGCCATCAACCATGAGTGGATGCTTCTTGAAGCCTTCACCTGAAGCAGACGCTGACACTGTGCTTCACGTACAGCCTGCCATACCATGAGTCAAAATAAACCTCTTTTCTTTGTAAATTACCCAGCCTCAGGTATTCATTTGTAACAATGTAAAATGGACAAACACGGAAAATTGGTACTGAGGAGTGGAGCTTTGCTATAAAGATAGCTGAAGATGTGGAAGCAGCTTTGGAAATGAGTAAATTGGCAGATATTGGAAGAATTTGGAGGGCTTAGAAGAAGACAGGAAGATGAGGGGAAATTTGGAACTGTCAACTGAAGGATCGTGAGGTTCATAAATGTGGAAAGGAGAGCTGTATTTCTCATAAATGTTTACAGCCTGAAGGGTGGCCATTCTGAATGACTGGGAAGCATAGCCTCTGGCCAGAAGCCAGAAACAGGCACTTGGAGTGTCAGAAGAATAAAACAAGGATTTGTGCTGAATGAGGTGGCCAAATATATATTCAGCAAGCTATAGGAGGAGCCATGAAAATTTATGAAAGAAGAAACATGCACATGTGCAGTTGACCTCTAAGCCCCTTCATGGGGTCCCATGTTCAGAAAATGGTAGGGTTAGCAAGATGTGAGTGGGGAGTTTTTGGGCCTCTGACTTCAAAAGATGAAGCAGAGGACACAAAACCCCTCAGTCAGTGCACAGCCTCCCTAGACTGACCAGAACCTCTCAGTGGTTGGTGGTCTCTTATCAGGAAGGAATGCTGGTTGGTTGTTCTGTTGAAACTGCAAAAGGGAGGGCCAGCATCAGGTGGTTGGTTGAAATCAGTAGTGAGGTGACTCTTTTGAAAGGGCTGGTTCCAACCTAAATGCTCATCAATGATAGACTGGATAAAGAAAATGTGGCACATATATACCATACTATGCAGTATGGTATAAAGTATGAGTATATTATGGTATAAAGAATGAGTTCATGTCCTTTGCAGGGACATGGATGAAGCTGGAAATCATCATTCTCAGCAACCAACACAGGAACAGAAAACCAAACACCACGTGTTGTCAAAAGTGGGAGCTGAACAATGAGAACACATGGACACAGGGAGGGGAACATCACATACTGGGGCCTGTTGGAGAGTGAGGGGAAAGGGGAGGGAGAGCATTAGGACAAATACCTTAAAACCTAGATGTCAAGTTGATAGGTGCAGCAAACCACCATGGCACATGTATACCTGTAACAAACCTGCACGTTCAGCACATGTATCCCAGAATTTAAAGTAAAATAAAATAATTTTTAAAAAGAGAAAGGGTTCCCCTTTCCCCTTTAGAGCCTTTAGAGAAGAAAGCCTAGTGGTGGTTAGCAAGGGTGGGGCTCTAATGAGGCATGTTTGACTTCCTATTTCATCATGGCTGGGACTCAGTTTTCAGGTTTCTTTGGGGTCCCCTTGGCCAAGAGGGGGTCATTCAGTTGTCTGGGTGGGGGGAAGGGCTTAGGATTTCATTTCTCAGAACGTACTGGAGACTGGTTAAATGATTATGACCAAAATGCTGATAGAAATATGGGCAGTGAAGGCCAGGTTGATGAGGTCTCAGATGAAAATGAAGAACTTATTGGGAACTGGAGCACAAGTCACCCTTGTTACACCTTAGCAAATAACTTGGCTGCATTGTGCCAATGTCCTCGGGCTTTGTGGAAGGCTGAGCTTCAGAGTGATGACTTAGGCTATCTGGAGGAAAAAAAAAATTCTATGCAACAAAGCATTTAAGAAATGGCAAGGCTGCTTCTACCAATCTACGATTAGATATGGGGCAAAGGAATGACTTAAAGTTGGGACTTACAATTTAAAGGTAAGTAGAGTGTAAAAATTTGGAAAATCTGCAGCCTGGCTCATGGTGGAGAAGGAAAGAACATTTTCAGGAGAGGAACCCAAGGGATAAGTATCCAAGAGGCATGTGGAGCAACCACTTGCTAGAGAGATTAGCATGACTGAAAGGGAAGCAGGTGCTAACAGTCAAGACAATGGGAAAAAGGCCTCAAAGGCACTTCAGAAATCTTCCAGGCTGCTCCTCCCATCACAAGCCCAGAGGCCTAAGATGAAAGACTGGTTTCAGGGACAAGGCCAGGGGCATTGCTACTCGGTGCTGCCTTGGGGTGCTGCTTCCCTTATCCCAGCCATCTCAAGTCCAGCCTCTACTCAAAGAGCCACAAATAGGAGCTCAGGCCTCCACTTCGGAGCATGCAAACTGCAAGCCCTGGTAGCTTCCACACGGTGTTAAGTCTGCAAGTGTGCAGAATGCAAGAGTGGCGGAGGCTTGACAGTTTCCCCCTAGATTTCAAATGATACATCAGAAATCCTGGGTGCCCACGCAGAGGCAGTGCCCCCATGGTGAGCCTTTTTAGGGTAGTTCCAAAGGAAAATGTGGGGTTGGAGTCCCCACACAGAGCCCCCACCAAGGCACTACCAAGTGGAGCAGTGGGAATAAGGCCACTGCCCTCCAGACTCCAGAATGGCAGAACCACTAGCAACTTACACGTTAGCCTAGAAAAGCCACAGTTACTCAACTCTACCCTGTGAGAGCAAGAACAGCAGCTGATCTTTGCAAAGCAGGCACAGAGGCAGGGCTGCCTAAGCCTTTGCGAGCCCACCTGACACAACCATGTACCCGGGATGTGGGACATGGAGTCAAGGGAGATTATATTGAAGCTTTAAGATTTAATGTCTTCCCTGCTGGCTTTCAGACTTGCATGGGGCCTGTTGCCTCTTTCTTTTGGCCAATTTCTCCCTTTTGGAATGGGAATATTCACTCAATGTCTGTGTCACCATTGTAGTAATATATTGAGAATAAACAATTTGTTTTTGATCTTACAGGCTCATAGGTGAGAGGAACTTGCTTTGAGTCTCAGATAAGACTTTGGACTTTTGAGATGATGCTAGAATGAGTAAGGACTTTTGGAGACTATTGGGGAGGGATGACTGTATTTTCCAATGTGAGAAGGACATGAATTTGGGGGACCAGGAATGGAATAATATAGTTTGGATTTTTGTCCTCTCCAAATCACATGTTGAAATCTGATCCCTCATGTTGGAGGTGGGGCCTGGTGGGAGGTGTTTGGGTCATGGGGGTGAATCCTCCATGAATGGCTTGGTGACCTCCTCATGGTAGTGAGTTCTCACTCCATTAGTTCATGTGATAGCTGGTTGTTTAAAGAGCCTGGACATCCTCCCTTCCCTCTTGCTTCCTCTCTCACCATGTGACACACCTGCTCACCCTTTACCTTCCACCATGGATGGAAGCTTCCTGAGGCCTCAGCAGAAGCAGATGCTGGCACTGTGCTTCTTATATGGTTTACAGAATGGTGACCCAAATAAACTTCTTTTCTTTATACATTGATCAGCCCCAGGTATTCCTTTATGGCAACGCAAAATGAACTAACACACTGGTGCTTTTTGTTTGTTTTTTGTTTTTTTTTTCTGAGACAGAGTCTCGCTCTGTTGCCAGGCCTGGAGTGCAGTGGCATGATCTCGGCTCACTGCAATCTCTGCCTCCCGGATTCAAGCGATTCTCCTTCCTCAGCCTTCCGAGTTGCTGGGATTACAGGCACCTGCCACCACACCAAGCTGATTTTTGTATTTTTTAGTAGAGACAGGGCTTCACCATGTTAGCCAGGATGATCTTGAACTCCTGACCTCAGGTGATTACCCCAGCTCAGCCTCCCAAAGTGTTGGGATTACAGGTATGAGTCACTGTGCTCGGCTTAATTTCAACTTTTATTTTAGATATAGCAGGTATATGTACAGGTTACATGAGTATGTTGTACCCAAGGAATGTACATAGTACCCAATAGGTAGTTTTTCATACTCCTTCCCTTTCCCCTCTAGTAGTCCACAGTGTCTATTATTCCTATGCTTATGTTCACGGGCGCTCAGTGTTTAGCTCCCACTTATAATTGAGAGAATGTGGTATTTGGTTTTCTATTCATGCACTAATTCACTTAGGATTATGGCCTCCAGCTGCATCCATGTTGCTGCAAAGGACATGGTCTCATTCTTTTTTATGGCTGCCTAGTATTCCATGGTATATATGTACCACATTATGTTTATCCAATCCACCATGGGTGGGCACCTAGATTGATTCCATGGTTTTGTTATTGTGAATAGCATGGTGATGAATGTATGACTGCATGTATCTTTTTGGTATAATTATCTGTTTTCCTTGAGGTATATACCCAATAGTGGGATTCATGGGTTGAATAGCAGTTCTATTTTAGGTTTGAGAAATCTCTGCTTTACTTGGTGGATGAACTAATTTACATTCCCACCCAGTGAAAAAGGTCCCTTTTCTCTGTAGCCTCTCCAGCCTCTGTTGTTTGAGTTTATTAATAGCCCTTCCAACTGATGTGAGATGGTATCTCGCTATGTTGATTTACACTTCTCTAATGATTAGTGATGAGAATGTTTTTCATATGTTTGTTGGCCACTTGTATATCTTCCTTTAAGACATGTCTGTTCATATGATTTGCCCATTTTTTAGTGAGATTTGTTTTTTGCATGTTGATTGAAGTTCCTTATAAATTTTGGATATTAAACGTTTCGTGGATGCATGGTTTGTGAAGATTTTCTTCACAACATCCATTTGGGAGGTTTTCCATTTACTCTGTTGATAGTTTCTTTTACTGTGCAGAAGCTCTTTAATTAGGTCCCAGTTGACAATTTTTGGTTTTGTTGCAATTGCTTTCGGGGACTTAGCCAAAAATTATTTGCCAAGGGCAATGTCAAGAAGCGTATTTCCTAGGTTTTCTTCTATAATTTGTATAGTTTGAGGCTTCATTTAAATCTTTAATCTGTCTTGAGTTAGCTTTTGTGTATGGTAAAATGTAAGGGTCAAGTTTCATTTCCCTGCATACGGCTACAAGTTATCCCAGCATCACTTAGTGAATAGGGAGTCCTTTCCCTCATTACTTTTGTTGGGCCTGTTGAAGATCAAATCGTTGTAGGTATATGACTTTTCTCTGAGTATTCTGTGCCATTTGTCTGTGATATGGTTTGGCTGTGTCCACACCCAAATCTCATCTTGAGTTGTAGCTCCCATAATTCCCACGTGTTGTGGAAGGGGCCCAGTGGGAGGTAACTGAATTATGGGGACAGTTTCTCCCATACTGTTCTTATGGTAATAAGTCTCACAAGAGCTGATGATTTTATAAGGGGTTTCCTTTTTTGCTTGGCTCTCATTCTCTGTTGTCTCCTGCTATGTAAGATGTGCCTTTCACTTTCCTCTATGATTGTGAGGCTTCCCCCAGCCATTTGGAATTTTGAGTCCATTAAACCTATTTTTCTTTATAAATTACCCAGTCTCAGGTATGTCTTTATCAGCAGCATGAGAATGGACAAATACAGTCTGTTTCTGTTTTTATACTACCACCATGCTGTTTTGGATACTGTAACCTTATAGTATAGGTTGAAGTTGGATACTGTGATGCCTCCAGCTTTGTTCTTTTTGTTTAGGATTGCTTTGGCTATTTGGGCTTTTTGGTTCCATATGAATTTTGGAATAGTTTTTTCTAATTATGTGAAGAATGATGTTGTGGTTTGATGGGAATAGTGTTGAATCTGTACATTGTTTTGGGCAGTATATCCATTTTAATAATATTGATTCATTGACTTTACAAGTATGGAATGTTTTTCCATTTGTTTGTATCACCTCTGATTTCTTTCAGCAGTGTTTCATAGTTCTGCTTGTAGAGATTGTTTTCCTCTTTGGTTAGCTGTATCCCTAGGTATTGCATTTTCTTTGTGGCTACTGTAAATTGCATTGCGTTCTTGATTTGACTCTCTGCTTGGATGTTATTGGTATATAGAAGTGATTTTTGCACATTGATTTTTTATCCTGAAAGCTTGCAAAAAATGTTTATAAGTTTGAGTAGCCTTTTGGCACAGTGTTTAGGGTTTTGTAGGTATAGAACTGAATCATCAGCAAAGAAAGATAGTTTGACTTCTTTTTCTATTTGGATGCCTTTTATTTCTTCTTCTTGCCTGATTGGTGCTCTATCCCTGATTAGTGCTCTACTCCCCTGTGACTGTGCTGGTATCTAAAGTGCAAGATAAAGTCCTCTTTACTTTTTCCTCTGCTTTTCTCAAGCAGAAGTTTTGCCCCAAAGCCACCTCAGCTGGTAATGTGCCAAGTCTCCTGAAGCCAGCAAGTCTGAGGCTCACCCAAGGCCCTTGACATAGCTCATGTGTATTGTTGCTGGTTATTCAGGGCCCAAAGGCTCTACAATTAGAAGGTGATTAATGCTGCCAGGTCTTGGTCCTTTTCTTCAAGGCAGTGTGTTCCCTTTTGGCCCAGGGTATGTCTAGAAATATCATCTGGAAGCCAGGGCCTGTAACAGGGACCTCATGACTCTGACCAGCACCCTATCTTGCTGTGGCTTCCCTGGTATTCAAGATGCAAAACAAAGCCTTCCCCACTCTTCCCTCTCCTCTCCCCAAGCAGAACAAAGGGGTTCTCTTTTAGAGCCATGAGCTGTGTATCTTGAAGTTAGGGGAGGGGCGATGCCAGCACTATCTTGGCTGCCCCAGCTGGCATCTCAGTAGGTCACATGCTCCCCAGTCCACTGTCTCTGTGCCTGGTTCAGCACTAGGGCTCACTTAAGAGTTGTTGTCCTTTTGGCCCAGACTGCCTTTCAAGTTTAAATACACAGCACACTGTGGCCCTCAGTGGCAAAGTTTGTGAGTGCTCAAGTTCAGACTGCTGGGATCAGTCATTTCCCTCTGGCTAGGGCTGGTTTAAATGTTCCCTCTGTGGGCAGCTGTCAGCTGAGTTTGGTCCAGTTTTCCTTTCTGCTCTAGCAGGACAGCACTGAGTTAAATGTCTCACAATTGCTGTGCTCTCCCTCCTCCAGCACCCAGAGACATTCTCCATACCACACCACTGCTGCAGGGGGAGGGGTGAGCTTCATGATTCAATATTGTTTTTTCTATCCCTTCATTGCTTCTTTCAGCGATATGAAGTTAAAACCAGATACTATGAATGCTCACCTGACTTTTTGTTTTATTACGGTTCCCCCCTCCTCTCCCCCCCCCCGCCCCCATGTAGACAGTTGTTAACTTGGTGTCCTTGCCAGGGGATGATCGGTGGAGGCTTCTATTGCTCCATCTTGCTCTGCCTCTCCCTCTGTGTCAATTTTGTTTATTCTTTTAGAAAACCAACTTCTTGTTTTTTTTATCTATTATTTTACTAGTGTCTATTTCATTTGTTTCTGCTCTGATCTTTGCTCCTTCCTTCCTTCAGCTAACTTTGGGTCTAATTTGTTGTTCTATTTTAGTTCCTTGAGGTACGACATTAGATTATTTGACATCTTTCTTCTTTTTTGATATAGGAATTTATTGTTATAAATTTCCCTCTTAGAACTGCTTTTGCTGCATCCTGTAAGTTTTGGTATGTTGGGTTTCTATTTTTGTCTTGATATTTTTTATTTCCTTTTTGATTTCTTCATTGACATATTTGTTGTTTAAAAACATGTTGATTTCCATGCTTATGAATTTTCAGTGATTTATTCTGTTACCAATTTCTAAGTTGGTGTCATTGTAATCAGAAAATACACTTGATAGAATTTTCAATTGTCTAAAATTTGTTAACATTTGTTTTGTGACCTAACCTTCTTTATTGTGGATAATATGTACTTGAGAAGAATGTGTATTCTATTGCTGTTGGTTGGTTGTGTATATGTCTAAAGTTCCATTTGGTCTAAAGTATAATTCAAGTGCAATGCTTTCTTATTAATTTTATATCTAGGTTTATAGGAAGTGAATTTGTAATTTAGAACATTCCAAAAAACAAATTTTAGGCACAGATTACTTCATTGGCAAGTTCTACCAAACAGGTAAGAAAGAAAAATAAAACTGATACTATGCAGTCTAGTACAGAACATAGAAAAGCAGAGATTAGTTTCTAATGCATTTTATGAAGTCAGCATTACACTGATATGGAAACCAGAAAGAGAAAGCACAAATGAGAGGTGAAGCTAGCTGGACTTCCTGGGTTGGAGTAGGGACTTGGTGAACTTTTCTGTCTAGCTAGAGGATTGTAAACACACCAATCAGAGCTCTGTGTCTAGCTAAAGGATTGTAAATGCACCAATCAGCACTCTGTAAAAATGCACCAATCAGCACTCTATGTTTAGCTAAAGGATTGCAAATGCACCAATCAGCACTCTGTAAAAATGGACCAATCCACACTCTGTAAAATGGACCAATCAGCAGGATGTGGGCAGGGATGAATAAGGGAATAAAAGCCAGCCACCCCAGCCAGCAGTGGCAACCCACTCAGGTCCACTTCCACACTATGGAAGTTTTGTTCTTTCACTCTTCACAATAAATCTTGTTGCTTCTCACTCTTTGTGTCCATGCCACCTTTAAGAGCTATAACACTCACTGTGAAGGTCCGTGGCTTCATTCAGTGAGACCAAGAACCCACCAGAAGAAAGCAACTCCAGACACATCTTGGCAACCCAGATGGAACACATCTTGGCGACCACGAAGGGACCATCGCCAAGTGGTGAGTACCATCAGACCCCTTTCACTTGCTATTCTATCCTATTTTTCCTTAGAATTTGGGGGCTAAATACCGGGCACCTGTTGGCCAGTTAAAAGTGACTAGTGCAGCCACTGGACTAAAGACACGGGTGTCAGGCTTTCTGGGAAAGGGTTCTATAACAACCCCAAACTCTTCAGAGTTAGGAGCATTGGTTTTCCTGGAACCAGCTTCCACTTTTCCTATACTTCTGGGCTGAGCTGAGGGTCAACAGAGAGGAAAGTCATTCAGCTCCAGGGTCTCGACAAAAAGTTGGTTGACCCTGTAGCCATAAGCGGAACTCTCAACGTCAATTCACCCAAGCGAGACTTGCTCATCTATCCTAACTATCCTGACCCTTGCCTCCTGGATCCTAATGCCTGTGAGACAAACTTCCTCCTGCCTCTCTTCTCCAAGGCTAGTCCTGCTTCTAAAAGCTACTCCCTGTCTCTGGTGCTTTTCTAGTTTCTCCTATAAGAATGATTTCTAGTATAAATTTAGGGGCTCGGTTCTTTTCTTCAGGCACCCAGGCTCACCAATCAGAAAGATATAATTTTTGCCCAAAGACCCATCGGTCGGGGGGACTATCTGGAATTTTAGGATCCCTCCTCAGACTAACAGGCCTAACAAAGGCTATTCCTGAAGCTAGGACATGGGGAGCCTCAGAAATGATACCCTTCCTATTCATATGATGAGAAGTGAGGACAAAAGGCAACACTCTTCCAACCCTGGAGATCTCTTCCCTCCCTCAGGGTATGGCCCTACACTTCATTTTTTGGGCATAACATCTTTATAGGACATGGGAAAGGTCCCAATACTAACAGGAGAACAGTTACAACGCTAACAGGTTTTCGAGAATGTGTCGGTAAGAGGTCTAAGAGGACAGACAAGGGTACAGGTTTTTGAGAATGCGTTGGTAAGGGCCACTAAATCTGACCTTCCTCAGTCCTCCTTGTGGTCTAAGAGGAAAACTAGTGTTTCTGCTGCTGCGTTGGTGAGCACAACTATTCTGATCAGCAGGGTCCAGGGACCGTTGTAGGTTCTTGGGCAAGAGGGGTTTCTGCTGCTGCATCAGTGAGTGAGACTATTCCAATCAGTAGGGTCCAGGGATCGTTGCGGTTTCTTGGGCATGGGGGGGAAAACAAACCAAAACCATGGGTGTTCTTTTCTTTCAGATGGGAAACACTCAGGCATCAACAGGCTCACCCTGGAAATGAATCCTAAGCCATTGAGACCAATTTGACCCTCAAACCCTGGAAAAGAGGTGGCTCATTTTTTCCCACACTACAGCCTGGCCCCAATATTCTCTCTGATGGGGAAAAATGGCCACCTAAGGGAAGTAAAAATTACAATACTATCTTGTAGCTTGACCTTTTCTGTAAGAGGGAAGGCAAATGGAGTGAAATACCTTATGTTCAAGCTTTCTTTTCATTGAAGGAGAATCTACAACTAAGCCAAGTGTGCAATTTACATCCCACAAGAGGACCACTCAGCTTACCGCCAATATCCTAGCCTCCCTATAGCTCCCCTTCCGATTAATGATAAGCCTCCTGTAATCTCCCCCACCCAGAAGGAAACAAGCAAAGAAATCTCCAAGGGACCACAAAAACCCCTGGGCTATTGGTTATGTCCCATTCAAGCAGTAGGGGGAAGTGAATTTGGCCCAACCTGGCTACATTTCCCCTTCTCCTTCTCCGATTTAAAGAAGATCAAGGCAGACTTGGGGAAGTTTTCAGATGATAATGATAGGTATATAGATGTCCTATAGGTCTAGGGCAAACTTTGATATCAATTGGAGAGATGTCATGCTATTGTTAGATCAGACTCTGGCCTTTAATGAAAAGAATGTGGCTTTAGCTGCAGCCCAAGAGTTTGGAGATACCTGGTATTCTAGTCAAGTAAATGATAGTATGGCAGCTGAAAAAAGGGACAAATTCCCTACTGGTCAGTAAGCTGTCCCCAGTATGGATCCCCACTGGGACCTCAACTCAGATCATGGAACTGGAGTCGCAAACATCTGTTGACCTGTGTTCTAGAATGACTAAGAAGAATTAGGAAAAAGCCCATGAATTATTCAATGATGTCCACCATAATTCAGGGAAAGGAAGAAAATCCTTCTGCCTTCCTCAAGCGGATACAGGAGACCTTAAGAAAATATACCTGTCACCTGACTCACTTGAGGGTCAATTGATCCTAAAAGATAAGTTTATTACCCAATCAGCCACAGATATCAGGAGAAAACTCCAAAAGTGAGCCCTGGGCCCTGAACAAAATCTGGAGGCATTAATAAACCTGGCAACCTCGGTGTTCTATAATAGGGACCAAGAGGAACAGGCAGAAAAGGAAAAGTGAGATCAGAGAAAGGCTGCAGCCTTAGTCATGGCCCTCAGACAAACAAACCTTGGTGGTTCAGAGAGGACAGAAAATGGAGCAGGCCAATCACCCGGTAGGGCTTGTTACTAGTGTGGTTTGCAAGGACACTTTAAAAAAGACTGTCCAACAAGAAACAAGCTGCCCCCTTGCCCATGTCTACTACGCTGAAGCAATCACTATAAGGCACACTGCCCCAGAGGACAAAGGTTCTCTGGGTCAGAAGCCCCCAACCAGATGATCCAACAATAGGACTGAGGGTGTCCAGGGCAAGCGCCAGCTCATGTCATCGCCCTCACTGAGCCCCGGGTATGTATAACCATTGAGGGCCAAGAAATTGACTTCCTCCTGGACACTGGAGTGGCTTCCTCACTGTTAATCTCCTGTCCCAGACAGCTGTCCTCGAGGTCCATTACCATCCGAGGAATCCTGGGACAGCCTGTAACCAGGTATTTCTCCTACCTCCTCAGTTGTAATTGGGAGATTTTGCTACAGTTAGTAAGTATGCTTGTCTAATCCTACATGCCCATTCTGCAATATAGAAAGACAGGAAGTTCGGGAACCCCCATTAAATACCACAAGGAAATCATGGAGTTATTGCACACAGTGCAAAAACCCAAGGAGGTGGCAGTCTTACACTGCCAAAGCCATCAAAAAGATGGAGAAAAGGCAGAAGGAAACCATCAGGCAGATGCTGAGACCAAAATTGCTGCCAGGTGGAACCTCCCATTAGAAATACCTATGGAAGGACCCTTCATATGGAACAACCCCCTCCAAGAGATTGAGCCCCAGTATTCCCTGACTGAAATGGAATGGGGACTTTCATGAGAGCATAGTTTTCTCCCCTTGAGGTAATTAATGACAGAAGAAGGAAAGGTACTCATAATCGAGGCCAGCCAGCGGAAAATACTTAAAACCCTCCATCAAACTTTTCATATGGGTATTGAGAACACTCATCAAATGGCCAAATCCCTATTTACAGGGCCAAATCTCCTCTAGAGCATCCAACAGGTAGTCAAGGCCTATGAGGCGTGCCAAAGGAATAATCCCTTGGTTCATCATAAGGCCCCTCTGGGGGAACAAAGAGTAGGTCACTATTCCGGAGAGGACTGGCATTTAGACTTCACCCATATGCCTAAGTCAAAGGGATTTCAATACTTGTTGGTCTGTGTTGATACCTTTACAAATTGGATAGAAGCCTTCCCCTGTAAGACAGAGAAGGCTCAGGAAGTGGTTAAAGTCCTAATTCATGAAATAATTTCCAGGTTTGGGCTTCCCCAAAGCTTACAGAGTGACAAAGGTCCGGCTTTTAAAGTCATGATAACTCAGGGGATTTCCAGGGTGCTAGGGATACAATATCACCTTCACTGCATCTGGAGGCCACAATCCTCAGGGAAGGTCAAGAAAGCAAATGAAACACTCAAGAGGTACTTAAGGAAACTAACACAAGAAACTCATCTCCCATGGCCTACTCTTTTGCCCATGGCCTTGTTGAGAATCCAAAATTCTTCTCATAAAATGGGGCTCAGTCCATATGAAATGCTGTATGGTTGATCTTTTCTCAAAAATGATTTCCTATTTGATCAGGAAATGGCCAACTTGGTCAAAGATATAACTTCTTTGGCAAAATATCAAAGAAACCTTAAAAACCTACCTGAAGGATGTCACAGAGAAAAGGGAACAAGGTTGTTTCAACCAGAAGGTCTAGTGTTGGTCAAATCTTTCCCCTCTACCTCCTCATCTATGGATTATTTGCGGGAAGGACCATATTCGATAATCCTCTCTACCCCCACTGCAGTTAAGGTGGCACCCGAGTTTAACTTTGGACACCTGCTGCGGGACTGTCAGCTCAGGAGTCCCAAGATCAGCCAGACCAGCCTCGATATACCTGTGAACCATTGGAGAATTTGCATCTCCTATTTCAAAAGGAAACATCCCAGACTAAAAAGGCTTCTACTGCTGATCCTGAGGAAAAGCCCCTTCTTCCTTAAAAAAGATAAGTGAAAACCTACATAATCTTTAACACCTCTCCTCGCCCCTTTAATGGAATCCTTTTACTATTTCATCCTATTATTAAGCAGCATACTAACTATACTCTTTGCAATAGGTTATATACTGTAGCTCCTGCCAGGACGAAAATCCTAATCACATCAACCTTCTATCTTCCTTCCTTCCTTCTAACAGCAATTTACTCCTACTTTAACTGAGACTGGATAAAATGATCTCATCTTCCAGAACACCCTCTTTACCTTCCTATTTGCTCTTTGCCTATCTATCCCTCCTGCTTCCTTGGATACCCCATACAATCACCCCTCTCCTTCCACTAGCTCCCAATTACCTCTACAAGACTCTCAACCCAGTCTCTGTTAAACCAGTTCAATCCTTCCATGGCAAGTGACTGTTGGCTTTGTGTCTCTCTATCAACCTATGCTTACATTGCCATTCCTGTTCCCGCAAAAAACTGGGTCTTTACCAACTTGACCTACCACCCACATTATGAAGGAAAAGACCCTTTCTGACTGCTAAATATGCAATCATTATCCAACTTCCCCATCTCTGATAGGACCAAGAATACCCTAATAGGACATACAATCCAATTTTTAAGTTCTTTCATTTGCAACCTCACCTATTACACAAGCAATGAAAAGCCTATACACAGCCCCATAACTATGAATACCATCTTAACTTTACAAGACCCTTTATGCATCCAAAACAACCTGTTATCAGGCCTGCTCCTGGGGCACCTACTAGCCCATCAGTGTAATTACACCCTACAACTTCAAGCCCCAACTGATCATTGTAACTTCCAAGTCACCCAAACAGCTCCATTCAGACAGCTTGTCCGCTACTCAGGACCTCCAAAAATCATCGCCTCCTCCCTGCTTAACAAACAATCCAGGTTTTGTAATGGCAAACATACTCCCTGCATGACCATTCATCCCTGGACCCCTTGCAGCAATGCCCCCACCACTACTGAATGCCTTCTCATCCCCTCTTTCAATCTCTTTCAAATGGTTCCTAGTAGATACAAAATGGTCTTTTCTCCATTGAGAAAATAGAACACAGAGAGCCACTCAGTTTGCTCACAACACCCCTTTCCAGCCGCTCACTGGAGCTACCTTGGCAAGTACTCTAGGAGTATGGGAAAATAAAAACAACAAACTCACATACCTTTTTAACATACACAACCAGTTCTGTCTACCCAGTCAAGGTATAGTCTTCTTATGTTGAATGTCAACATATATCTGCCTCCCTACTAGCTGGACAGGCACCTGCACCTTAGTCTTCCTAAGTCCCAACCTTAACATTGCCCCAGGAAATTAGACCCTATCAGTACCCCTCAAAGCTCAAGTCAGTCAGTGCAGAGCCATACAACTATTACCCCTACTTATAGGGTTAGGAATGGCTACTGCTACAGGAGCTGGAATAGCCAGTTTATCTACTTCATTATTCTACTACCACACTCTCAAAGGATTTCTCAGACAGTTTGCAAGAAATAATTAAATCTATCCTTACTCTACAATCCCAAATAGACTCTTTGGCAGCAGTGACTCTCCAAAACCACAGAGGCCTAGACCTCCTCACTGCTAAGAAAGGAGGACTCTGTACCTTCTTAGGAGAAGAGTGTTATTTTTACACTAACCAGTCAGGGATAGTACGAGATGCCACCCAGCATTTACAGGAAAAGGCTTCTGAAATCAGACAATGCCTTTCAAACTCTTATACCAACCTCTGGAGTTGGGCAACATGGCTTCTCCCCTTTCTAGGTCCCGTGACAGCCATCTTGCTATTACTTGCCTTTGGGCCCTGTATTCTTAACCTCCTTGTTCAATTTGTTTCCTCTAGGATCGAGCTCATCAAGCTACAGATGGTCTTATAAATAGAACACCATTTGTAAGTTGGTAGTTAAGCTCAACTAAAACTTCTACCAAGGACCCCTGGATTGACCCACTGGCCCTTTGGCTGGCCTAAAGAGTTCCCCTCTGGAGGAAACTACAACAACAGGGCCCTTTCTTTGCTGCTATCAGCAGGAAGTAACTAGAGTGGTCATCACCTAATTCCTGACAGCAGTTGGGGTGTACTGTTTAGAGGGGTGACTGAGAGGTGAAGCCAGTTGGACTTCCTGGGTGGAGTGGGGACTTGGAGAACTTTTCTCTCTAGCTGGAGGATTGTAAATGCACCAGTCAGCACTCTGTAAAAATGCACCAGTCAGCACTCTGTGTCCAGCTAAAGAATTGTAAATGCACCAATCAGCACTCTGTAAAATGGACCAATCAGCAGGATGTGGGCAGGGACAAATAAGGGAATAAAAGCTGGCCACCCCAGCCAGCAGTGGCAACCTGCTCGGGTCCACTTCCACATTGTGGAAGCTTTGCTCCTTCACTCTTCACAATAACTCTTGCTGCTGCTCACTCTTTGGGGCCATGCCACCTTTAAGAGCTGTAACACTCACTGCAAAGGTCCACCACTTCATTCCTGAAGTCAGTGAGAACAAGAACCCACTGGAAGGAACCAACTCTGGACACACAAGGAAATAAACTTCAAACCAATATCTCCTGAGAACATAAATACAGAAAACTGTTCAATAAAGTATTGACAAATTAAATCTAACAATATATAAAAAGTATAATATCTCACAGCCAAATCTAGCTTATTCTGGTAATACAAGATCAATTCAACATTCAAAAAAAGTCAATGTTATTTACTATATTCATGTACTTAAAAATCATATAGTCCTACCAATAGATGCAATAAAAGAATGACAAGACTTAAAAGCCATTTTTGATTAAAGAAAAAAAAAAACTCAGGAAATTGGGAATAGAAGAAGGGAAATGCTTTAACCTGATAAAGTACATCTACAAAATACCTGCAGCAAACATCCTACTTAATAGTAGATAATTCAATGCTTTCTCTCCTAATGTCAGGAAAAAAAAAGATGTTCATTCTCAGCATTTCTATTAAACATTTTGCTGAAATTTCTAGTCAGTAAATAAAGCAAGAAAAAGAAATTGAGGGGATATAGATTTTAAAGAAAGAAATATAACTGTTTCTATTCACAGACAGCATAATAGTCTATGTAGAAAACTTTAAAGAATATGCAAACATGCTCTTAGAACTAATAGGTGAGTTTAGCAAGACCCTAGGACATAAGATCAACACAAAAATTAGTCACATTTCTATACACTAGAAATGAACAACTGGAAATCAAAATTTGAAACAAAATACAATGGTACCAAAATTCAAGAAATACTTAAGTATAAATGTAACAAAACATGTACAGAATCTGTATTTGGAAAGCTATACTGATGAAAACAATCAAATAACCAAATAAGCGGAGAGATATACTATGTTCATGGATTAAAGACAAAATGTAGTTTAAGACATCAGTTTTCTCCAAATTGATTATAGATTCAATGCTATAAAAAATCCCAGCAGAATCTCCTATAGATATTGCAAATTGGTTCTATTAGTTATATGGAAAGGCAAAGAAAGTAAAATAGCCAAAACTATCTTGAAAATGAAGTCAGAAGACCCATACCACCTGGTTTTAAGACTACTTTAAACCTACAAAAATCAAGTCACTGTGATATTGCTGAAAGATTATATACATAAATTAAGAAACAGAATAGAGTCCAGAAATAGACCCACATACATATGGTCAAGTGGGTCTTTTGACAAAGACACGAAGGCAATTCACTGGAGAAAGAATAATATTTTCATATGTTTCTGGAACAAGTGAATATTCATATTAAAAAATCCTCAAATATACTTCACATCTCATAAAAAGTTATTCAAAATGAATCACAGACAATCTAAGACTATAAAACTTTTAAATGAAAACAAATGGAGTAATCATTGTGATATTGTACCAGAGTTCTAGATATAATCCCAAAGGCAAGGTCCATTAAGTAACAACACAATGAATTATACTTCTCCAACATTAAAAACATCTGCTCTGCAAAACATACTGTCTACAGAATAAAAATGTAAGCCATGAACTTCAAGAAAATATTTGCAAGTCACAAATCTGAAAAAGACTTATATCCAGAGTAGATAACCTGCAAAACTCAGTAATAAGCAAATAATCAAACTTATAAAAATGGACAAAAGATTTCAACAGACAGTTCAACAAAGAAGATATACATGGGAAATAAACCACTGAAAAATACTTTCAACATCATTAACCATTAGGAAAATGCAAAGTAAAATCACAATAAGATACCACTAAACACCTTTCAGAATGTCTAAAAATTTTAAAACGCAGAAAATATCAAATCAGCAGCAAGGATATAAACCAACTGAACGGCTTATACATTTTTGTTGAGAATGCAAAATGGTACAGTCACATGGGAAAACCAAAAAGTAGAAATAAGAAGAAAATATATTGTCAAATATTTATTTATTCATTATGAATCCTACAGATCAGTGAAAAACACTAACAGTATTAATAAAAAAGGGAACAACATCAATAAGCACTTCATTGAAAATGAAATACAAATGGCACAAAAGAGTGAAAAAAATTACAGACCCAGTGTTAAGCAAAGAAATGAAAAGTAAAATAATAGATACTATTCTTCATGATTCACCACTGACAAGGATTTTTAAAATAACAGTATTCAGTATTTGTGAGGGTTCAGTAAGACATATATTCTCAAACTACTGGTAGCCATGTATTTGTTAAAACTTTCCAGAACATGATTTGTAAATATCTGTCATGAGCTATACAAAATTTCATCCTCTTAGAATCAGTAATTTTACTTCCATGAATGGATTCTAAGAAGTAATCAAAAATGAAGATAAATATGTATATATAAATAAGTTCATCATGACATTATTTTCAATACTGGAACACTGGAAACAACCTTAATACACAAAAGGTTTATAACTAATTATGGCACAACTCTAAAACAGAATAGTATTCAGCCATTAAATATTTATGAAGAGTTCTTGATGACATAGGAAAATATTTCTGATGTAATAAGTTTGAAAAAAGCAGGATAAAAAACTGTATATATTATGACACTGATAATATATATATAAATATGCACATGTATATGATTTTTAAGGTTAAGATTGCTTATATATGGATATATATGTGTGTGTGTCTAAAAAGAAATGTAATCATTGAGGGGTGCACCAAGATGACCAAATAGGAACAGCTCCAGCCTCCAGCTCCCAGCATGAGTGACATAGAAGACAGATGATCTCTGCATTTTCAACTGTGGTACCGGATTCATCTCACTGGGGAGTGCCGGACAATTGGTGCTGATCAGCTGGTGTAGCCCAACCAGCGAGAGCTGAAGCAGGGCGAGGCATCGCCTCACCTGGGAAGTGCAAGGGGGAAGAGAATCCCTTTTCCTAGCCAAGGGAAACTGAGACACATAACACCTGGAAAATCGGGTAACTCCCACCCTAATACTGGGCTTTACCAAGGGTCTTAGCAAATGGCACACCAGGAGATTATATCCCACACCTGGCCTGGAGGGTCCCAGGCCCACAGAGCCTACCTCATTGCTAGCACAGCAGTCTGAGATCTAACTGCAAGGCAGCAGCGAGGTTGGGGGAGGGGCACCCGCCACTGCTGAGTCTTAAGTGGGTAAACAAAGCCACTGGGAAGCTCGAATTGGGTGGAGCCCACTGCAGCTCAAGGAGGCCAGCCTGCCTCTGTAGACTTCTTCTCTGGGGACAGGGCATAGCTAAACAAAAAGCAGCAGAAACCTCGGCAGAGGTAAATGCCCCTGTCTGATAGCTTTAAAGTGAGCAGTGGATCTCAAGCACAGAGGTTGAGATCTGAGAATGGACAGACTGCATGCTCAAGTGGGTCCCTGACCCCTGATTAGCCTAACTGGGAGACATCCCCCACTAGGTGCAGACTGACATCTCACACCTCACACAGTGGAGTACACCCCTGAGACAAAGCTTCCAGAGGGAGAATCAGACAGCAACACTCGCTGTTCAGAAATATTCTATCTTCCACAGCCTCCGCTGCTGATACCCAGGCAAACAGGGTCTGGAGTGGACCTCAAGCAAACTCCAACAGACCTACAGCTGAGGGTCCTGACTGTTAGAAGGAAAACTAACAAACAGAAAGGACACCTACACCAAAACTCCATCAGTACGTCACCATTATCAAAGACCAAAGGCAGATAAAACCACAAAGATGGGGAAAAAGCAGTGCAGAAAAGCTGGAAATTCAAAAAATCAGAGCACATCTCCCCCTCCAAAGGAACGCAGCTCATCGCCAGCAACGGAACAAAGTTGGACAGAGAATGACTTTGACGAGTTGAGAGAAGAAGGCTTTAGTCGATCAAACTTCTCAGAGCTAAAGGAGGAACTACATAACCAGCTCAAAGAAACTAGAAACCTTGAAAAAAGAATGGATGAATGGATAACGAGAATAATCAATGCAGAGAAGACCTTAAAAGAACTGATAGAGATGAAAACCATAACACAAGAAATACGTGACAAATGCACATGCTTCAGTAACCAACTCAATCAACTGGAAGAAAGAGTATCAGCGATTAAAGATCAAATGAATGAAATGAAATAACAAGATAAGTGTGGAGAAAAAAGAGTAAAAAGAAATGAACAAAGCCTCCAAGAAGCATAGGATTATGTGAAAAGACCAAATCTACGTCTGATTGGTGTGCCTGAAAGTGATGGGGAAAATGGAACCAAGTTGGAAAACACTCTGCAGGATATCATCCAGGAGAACTTCCCCAACCTAGTAAGGCAGGCCAACATTCAAATTCAGGAAATACAGAGATTGCCACAAAGTACTCCTTGAGAAAAGCAACTGCAAGACACATAATTGTCAGATTCACCAAAGTTGAAATGAAGGAAAAACTGTTAAGGGCAGCCAGAGAGAAAGGTCGGGTTATCCACAAAGGGAAGCCCATCAGACTAACAGCAGATCTCTCAGCAGAAACTCTCCAAGCCGGAAGAGAGTGGGGGCCAATATTCAACATTCTTAAAGAAAAGAATTTTCAACCCAGAATTTCATATCCAGTCAAACTAAGTTTCATAAGTGAAGGAGAAATAAAATCCTTTACAGACAAGCAAATGCTTAGAGATTTTGTCACCACCAGGCCTGCCCTACAAGAGATCCTGAAGAAAGCACTAAACATGGAAAGGAACAACAGGTACCAGCCATTGCAAAAACATGTCAAAATGTAAAGTCCATCGATGCTAGGAAGAAACTGCATCAACTAACGAGCAAAATAATTAGCTAATATCATAATGACAGGATCAAGTTCACACATAACAATATTAACCTTAAATGTAAATGGACTAAATGCTCCAATTAAAAGACACAGACTGGAAAATTGGATAAAGAGTCAAGACCCATCAGTTTGCTGTATTCAGGAGACCCATCTCACATGCAGAGACACACATGGGCTCAAAATAAAGGGATGGAGGAAGATGTACCAAGCAAATGGAAAACAGAAAAAAGCAGGGGTTGCAATCCTAGTCTCTGACAAAACAGACTTTAAACCATCAAAGATCAAAAGTGACAAAGAAGGCCATTACATAATGGTAAAGGGATCAATTCATAAGGAAGAGCTAACTATCCTAAATATATATGCACCCAATGCAGGAGCACCCAGATTCATAAAGCAAGTCCTTAGAAACTTACAAAGAGACTTAGACTCCCATACAATAATAATGGGTGACTTTAACACTTCACTGTCAACATTAGACAGATCAACGAGACAGAAAGTTAACAAGGATATCCAGGAATTGAACTCAACTCTGCACCAAGCAGACCTAATAGACATTAACAGAATATACATTCTTCTCAGCACCACATCGCACTCATTCCAAAATTGACCACATAGTTGGAATTAAAGCACTCCTCAGCAAATGTAAAAGGACTGAAATTATAACAAACTGTCTCTCAGACCACAGTGCAATTAAACTAGAACTCAGGACAAAGAAACTCAATCAAAACCGCTCAACTACATGGAAACTGAACAAGCTGCTTCTGAATGACTACTGGGTACATAACAAAATGAAGGCAGAAATAAAGATGTTCTTTGAAACCATTGAGAACAAAGATACAACATACCAGAATCTCTGGGACACATTTAAAGCAGCGTATAGAGGGAAATTTATAGCACGAAATGCCCACAAGAGAAAGCAGGAAAGATCTAAAATTGACACTCTAACATCACAATTAAAAGAATTAGAGAAGCAAAAGCAAACACATTCAAAAGCTAGCAGAAGGCAAGAAATAACTAAAATCAGAGCAGAACTGAAGGAGACAGAGACACAAAAAGCCCTCCAAAAAATCAATGAATCCAGGAGTTTGTTTTTTGAAAAGATCAACAAAATTGATAGACCACTAGCAAGACTAATAAAGAAGAAAAGAGAGAAGAATCAAATAGATGCAATAAAAAATGGTAAAGGGGATATCACCACCGACCCCACAGAAATACAAACTACCATCAGAGAATACTATAAACACCTCTACACAAATAAACTAGAAAACCTAGAAGAAATGGATAATTTCCTGGACAGTTACACTCTCCCAAGACTAAACCAGGAAGAAGTTGAATCCCTGAATTGACCAATAGCAGGCTCTGAAATTGAGGCGATAATTAATAGCCTATCAACCAAAAAAAGTCCAGGACCAGACAGATTCACAGCTGAATTTTACCAGAGGTACAAGGAGGAGTTGGTACCATTTCTTCTGAAACTATTCCAATGAATAGAAAAAGAGGGAATCCTCCCTAACTCATTTTTTGAGGCCAACATCATCCTGATACCAAAGCCTTACAGAGATACAACAAAAAAAGAGAATTTTAGACCAATATCCCTGATGAACATTGATGCAAAAATCCTCAATAAAATACTGGCAAACCAAATCCAGCAGCACATCAAAAAACCATGATCAAGTGGGCTTCATCCCTGGGATGCAAGGCTGGTTCAACATAGGCAAATCAATAAACATTACCCAGCATATAAACAGAACCAAAGACAAAAACCACATGATTATCTCAATAGATGCAGAAAAGGTCTTTGACAAAATTCAACAGCCCTTCATGCTAAAAACTCTCAATAAATTTGGTATTGATGGAACACATCTCAAAACAATTAGAGCTATTTATGAGAAACCCACAGCCAATATCATACTGAATGGGCAAAAACTGGAAGCATTCCCTTTGAAAACTGGCACAAGACAGGGATGCCCTCTCTAACCACTCCTATTCAACATAGTGTTGGAAGTTCTGGCTAGGGCAATCAGGCAAGAGAAAGAAATCAAGGGTATTCAGTTAGGAAAAGAAGAAGTCAAATTGTCCCTGTTTGCAGATGACATCACTGTATATTTAGAAAACCCCATTGTCTCAGCCCAAAATCTCCTTAAGTTGATACGCAACTTCAGCAAAGTCTCAGGATACAAAATCAATGGGCAAAACTCACAAGCATTCTTATACACCAGTAACAAACAGAGAGCCAAATCATGAATGAACTCCCATTCACAATAGCTTCAAAGAGAATAAAATACCTAGGAATCCAACTTACAAGGGATGTAAAGGACCTCTTCAAGGAGAACTACAAACCACTGCTCAGTGAAATAAAAGAGGACACAAATGGAAGAACATACCATGCTCATGGATAGGAAGAATCAATATTGTGAAAATGGCCATACGGCCCAAGGTAATTTATAGATTCAATGCCATTCCCCCATTAAGCTACCAATGACTTTCTTCACAGAATTGGAAAAAACTGCTTGAAAGTTCATATGGAACCAAAAAAGACCCCGCATTGTCAAGACAATCCTAAGCCAAAAGAACAAAGCTGGAGGCATCATGCTACCTGACTTCAAACTATACTACAAGGCTACAGTAACCAAAACAGCATGGTACTGGTACCAAAACAGAGATATAGACCAATGGAACAGAACAGAGCCCTCAGAAATAATACCACACATCTACAGCCATCTGATCTTTGACAAACCTGACAAAAGCAAGAAATGGGGAAAGGATTCCCTATTTAATAAATGGTCCTGGGAAAATTGGCTAACCATAAGTAGAAGGCTGAAACTGGATCCTTTCCTTACACTTTATACGAAAATTAATTCAAGATGGATTAGAGACTTAAATGTTAGACCTAAACCATAAAAACCCTAGAAGAAAACCTAGGGAATACCATTCAGGACATAGACATGGGCAAGGACTTCATGTCTAAAACACCAAAAGCAACGGCAACAAAAGTCAAAGTTGACAAATGGGATCTAATTAAACTAAAGAGCTTCTGCGCAGCAAAAGAAACTACCATCAGAGTGAACAGGCAACCTACAGAATGGGAGAAAAATTTTGCAATCTATTCATCTGACAAAGGGCTAATATCCAGAACCTACAAAGAACTCAATCAAATTTACAAGAAAAAAACAAATAACCCCATCAAAAAGTGGGCAAAGGATATGAACAGACATTTCTCAAAAGAAGACATTCATACAGCCAACAGACATATGAAAAAATGTTCATCATCACTAGCCATCAGAGAAATGCAAATCAAAACCACAATGAGATACCATCTCACACCAGTTAGAATGGCAATCATTACAAAATCAGGAAACAACAGGTGCTGAGAGGATGTGGTGAAATAGGAACACTTTTACACTGTTGGTGGGACTGTAAACTAGTTCAACCATTGTGGAAAACAGTGTGGCGATTCCTCAAGGATCTAGAACTAGAAATACCATTTGACCCAGCCATCCCATTACTGGGGATATGCCCAAAGGACTATAAGTCATGCTGCTATAAAGACACATGCACACATATGTTTAATGCGGCACTATTCACAATAGCAAAGACTTGGAATCAACCCAAATGTCCATCAGTGACAGACTGGAATAAGAAAATGTGACACATATACACCATAGAATACTATGCAACCATAAAAAAGGATGAGTTTGTGTCCTTTGTAGGGACATGGATGCAGCTGGAAACCATCATTCTCAGCAAACTATCGCAAGAACAGAAAACCAAATACCGCATGTTCTCACTCATAGGTGGAAATTGAACAATGAGATCACCTGGACACAGGAAGGGGAGCATCACACACCGGGTCCTATTGTGCGGAGGGGGTAGGGGGGAAGGATAGGATTAGGAGATATATCTAATGTAAATGATGAGTTAATGGGTGCAGCACACCAACATGGCACATGTATACACATGTAACAAACCCACACGTTGTGCACATGTACCCTAGAACTTAAAGTATAATTTAAAAAAAAAAAAAAACATGGAGGAATCTGAAAAAAAAAAAAAAAAAAGGAAATATAACCATTAAGGCTACCAGACTAGATTTTATTATTCTATTTTTAAAAGATCTAAAATTTCTTTCTCAACTCTGATAGATGTTTTATATTTTAAAAAATACTACTTGTGTAATCAAAAAAAGTAATTTTTTAAATAATGTTTTCTTTTATAGCATATGATAAGACCTGGTTTTTATGTCTGCTTCAGCTGGAGACCCATGCTTTTTCTTAAGATAATTTTGTCTAAATGGAAAATCCCAAGAATGTAGTTTTCTTTAGGATTATATGATACAAGAAGCTCCACCACTCCCTAGATGGCCATGAGCTCTTAGTGACAAAGAAGATTTCAGTTCACATCATCTTAGAGTTGTATTGACCCCATAATTTCCATCAATATCACAAGAACAGGTTTTGTTTTATCCAAACCTGAGAAAATTTTGTAAATCATAGATTACAATACTAAAATATCTTATCAATATCTTCTAATTTTTTTTATCACTGTGTAACTCATTTTCCATAATGAACATAGCAAAATGGACAGAATTGGAGTGTTATCTCATTAGTACAATAAGGCAATTATGTCAAAGCTATCAATCATTCTAGACTTCTTGGTGTCTAGATATTACGTTTATGTATATGCCAAGTTGCCTGAATTTTACCAATCAGATTCCTGTGCAGGAATATCATAAAATGTTATAGATGAGGAAAATGCAAGATTAAAGAATGTTGCTTAAAGTAATTAACTGGAGAAATAAGAAAAATAAATGAAATGAACAATTTAACTGGACAAGAATAATACAGGCTGAAAATAACATTCACCTTGGGTACTTCAGAAACATTCATCTTGAAAAAATAATGGCAGATAACTGATTCAACTACCTACTAAGGGCCAAGAAATATACTTTAAATACTTTTACCTGAAGTAAAAATATTATATAATTAACAATATGAGGCATCACACACTATAAAGATTTAATTCATTAAATGACTCAAGGCTTGTTTGTTTACTGTGGAAAGATCAGTAACTTGTATTGATTCATTTAAAAGAAGTGAGAGATATTTCTGGTTTCTTCTTAGGATATAAAAAGATGGAGAGGACATCATTCTAATCCTTACAACAGCAAGAACAACAAAATACCAGACCATTATCAAATTTACAACTCATCTTGAACCCATGGGAAAGCTGAAGTTTCACACAATAAAATCTAAGGAATATAGACGTGTTTAAGGAGAGACGGTCATGAGCACTTCTTAACTGCGGTAGACATTGCCAGACATCAGCAAGAAGAACCCAGTTAATATTAACCAATTGCTAAAGATCACACATGAGCTAGGGAGAGAGTCCCTGTGAGACAAAGACATAAAGGCAATTTACAATCCCCTGCAGGGTATTGCCACATACCTTGAGCTCACATGCACAAGAGATATTGGAGGCAGAGCAAGTGTCTTAATAAAGCATTCCTTTTGGGAACAGTAGCCACTAGGGGAAAGGATATAAAGCATCTATTCTTGGATCTTCTCCTCTATTTCCCTCATCAAACAAAAAGCATAAGCTACCTAAGAACAGCAAATTATGTGCTTTTAGGGAACTGGTGAAAAACCATCACAGCTGAAGAACAGAAACTGAACAAGATCTCTATCCACAGGGATGAGGAAGAATATGTGTTGGGGGATTGAGGAGGTGGGTAGGGGACAGATCTATAAGTAGGGACCGGTTACAGTAACTCCTGAGTAGGAGTTAACCATCTACTCCTGAGTAGATTGGCTCAACCCCCAATTGGTAAATGCCCAGCAGAAGGAAAAGTAGGCTCATTTATAGGCATGACTTTCTTTCTTTTTTTTTCTTTTTTTGAGACAGAGTCTCGCTCTTCGTGCAGGCTGGAGTGCAATGGCACGATCTCAGCTCACCGCAACCTCCGCCTCCTGGGTTCAAGCAAATTCTCCTGCCTCAGCCTCCTAAGTAGCTGGGATTACAGGCATAGTCTCTACTTTCTTACGCAAGGTATCTGACTTTCAGCAAAAAGTGTGGCTTACAAAAAATAGCAAGGACAAAAACCACACTATCAAGGGACAAATCAATTTCCAGTAGTTTCAGATATGGCACAGATGGTAGAACTATTAGGGAATTTAAAATAACCATGACTAATGTCAAGTGATCTAGTGGAAAAGGTGGACAAGGTACATAATCAGATGTTAATTTCAGTAGAGTTATGAAAGCAAAGAAATAATTAAGTGAAAATACAAGAAATGACAAACACAATAAGAAATTTAAAATTCCTTTTCGTGCTCATCAGCGGACTCAACGCAGCGGAGACAAGAATTAGTAAACTTGAAGACAGGATCATGGCAATCAGCCATACAAACGCAAAGAGGTTGAGGACACTGAGGCCCTGTGTTGGTGAGTGGAGAGGGAAAGAAGGGTTCTCAAAAGTTTGAGAGCTCCTGGGAGATGTCCTGGGTTGGCTTGATGGGGAAACCTACTCCACGTAAACAAAATCCTCACAAACCCTATACTCTGAGCAGTCCTTTGCCCCCATTCATTTAGTCCCAGCATGAGCAATGCCAGTTGCTCTCATCATCTGTCTGTGAGAAGAGACTAACCTTTGGTCCCTACATCCATGCAGACCCCTATCCTTTCTTTCTTCCTGCAGCAAGGCTTCCAGCTGATACCTGTAGCATTGATAATAGACACTCCATAGCTCGGCTTAGGTTCCTAACAGCAAACGCCTTTGTTATATAGAGATATAGGTGTCTCATCACTCTCAGCCTAACCAATATAGATAAAGCAGTGTGGGGCAAGTTTTCTCTACTGGGGTGCTCTTATTAGCACCTATACTTCTACTCGTTCAAACATAGCTTACTCTTATGCAATGTATTTCATCTATTCTCATAAAGTTGTTCCCAATAAATACTATCATTGTTTATACCATGCATGCATTGTGGTGTAGGTTGCCATGTACCATACACAATGTTTGATACACACTGTGGGATCCTTGCCAGTGTCAGCTGACCTGATATTTTGCCATCAGGGAAAGATTTTAGCTGGGCAGAGATGGGAGATACGCCCTACTCCCTGACCCGGGAGTAGGGGCAAGCTCACTTGGCTGAGGTGGCTGGCTGGTGCTGTGGATCATGGAAGAAGGGTAGAAGTGCTGTGAGAGAGCCATGAAGGGAGATAGCATTGCTAATAAATTTCCCCCCTCATTCCTTTGCATTTGGATGTGTTTTTGAGCCCTCAGAGGAGGAGGAAAAGAAAACAGGAAAAACAGTTGTTGCATCTAGGGCAGCTACTAAAGTCAATCACTTGACCTGGAGATGGGATGGATGGGTGCGGCTCCCTATCCACCACCTTCAGTGTTGCCAGTAGGACAGTCACTTGGCCACCTGAGACACAGGGGGAGTTCTTCCATGAGGGAAAAAAGAATCCCTGGTATTGCAGCCATGGAGGCAGTTTGAAAGCAGTTACCGCAGGGCACATTGTACAGGGAAGTGAGGGGAACCATTACTGGGAGGAGGTACCAGATTCCATATGAAAACTAAGTCTTTCCAGGAGGGCTATCAGCAGCCTGCAGAGGGGTGTTGAAAGGCTTGGGATGTTATTTTGAATGAATAAGTGATGCCATTAGTTTTATTGAATGATGCTGCATAATAAGCAATAGGTAAAATAACATATGACCCTTGCCAAAAGAATAGAGAACTGATTGCCTAGGTTGATTAATGTGGGGGAAGGCTATTTCTGTCCAATTCTTGATCAAGAACTTGGATGTGGGAAGTCATGCACCTCATAATGATATTGTATATGCGGCTAACGATGAACTGCATATACAATGGTGGTCTTATAAGATTACAATGGAGTTGAAATACCCCTATTGCCTGGTGATGTTGTAGCCATTACATTTTGGGGCAATGCATTACTCGTATGTTTGTGATTATGTTGGCATAAATAAACCTACTGTCAATTATATAAAAATATATACTGTACAATAATGTCTAGTACATAATACTTGATAATGACTATGTTACTGATTTTATTATACTGTATTTTGTCATTTTAGAGTGTACTTTTTTTCCCAAAGATAACTCTAAAATAGCTAAGACAAGTCTTTCAGGAAGCATTTCAGAAGACAGTGTTGTTATTAGAGAAGATGACAGCTCCATGCATGTTATTATTGCCCCTAAAGACCTTCCAGTGGGACAAGATGTGGAGGTAGAAGACAGGGATATTGATGATCCTAACTTTGTGTGGGCCTAGGCTAATGAGTGTTTCTGTCTTAGTTTTAACAAAAAGTTTAAAAAGTAAAAAACAAATGGAATTTTAAAAATAGAAGAAAGCTTATAAAATAAGGATATAGAGAAAATATTTTGGTACATTTGTACAATGTGTTTGTGTTTTTACTAAGTATTATTGCAAAAGAGTCAAGAAGTTTTAAAAATTTAAAGAGTTTACAAAGTGAAAAAGTTACAGCAAACTCAGGTTAATTTGTTGTGAAAAAAAGAAAAGTTTTAAAAATAAGTAGCCTACGTATGCAGTGTTTATGAAGTCTAAAGAAGCGTAGTAATGTCCTAGGCCTTCACATTTACTCAAATACTCCCTCGCTGACTCAACCCAGAGCCACTTCCAGTCCTGAAAGCTCTATTCATGGTAAATGCCCCATGCAGCTGCGACATTTTATCTTTTATATCATCTTTACTGTACTTCTTTATGTTTAGATATGTTGAGATATACAAATACTTATTGTGTTATCTTTGCCTATAGTATTCAGTACAATAACATGCTGTTCAGGTTTGTAGCCTAGGAGCGACAGGCTGTAAAATATAACCTCAGTGTGTATTAGGTTACACCATTTAGGTTTTTTGTTTTTGTTTTTCCTGAGATGGAGTCTCACTGTGTTGCCCAGGCTGGAGTGCAGTGGCGTGATCTCGGCTCACTGCAACCTCCGTCTCCTGGGTTCATGCGATTCTCCTGCCTCAGCTTCCCAAGTAGCTGGGACCACAGGCACTCATCACCACGTTTGGCTAATTTTTGTATTTTTAGTAAAGACGGAGTTTCACCATGTTGGCCAGGCTGGTCTCGAACCCCTGACCTCAGGTGATCCATCCGCATCAGCCTCCCAAAATGCTGACATTACAGGTGTGAGCCACCGCACCCAGTCGCCATTTAGGTTTGTGTAAGTACACTCTGAAATTTGCACAATGAAATGGCCTAATGATACATTTCTCAGAATGTGTCCTCATCAGTAAGTGACTCAGGACTGTACATATCCCTGTTAGGAGATATTCCTGAGATTATAAATTGGATTACCTCACTGAGGCAGTTGCCACTTTGATATGGTTGCTCTGTTAACATAGCTATATGAGAACTTGGGTATCAAAGAGAATAGCTGATAATATGCCTTGCTGCAGAGAATGCAGGATGATTTCATATGAGCATGCCCTTCTCAAATGGGCAGTGCTTTTACATTTGCTTTCTTCAGTGAGGGAAGCTGATATTACCCTATCTCATAGGAGAAAATAATGAAAAGGGGCCCCAGAATGTCTCAGGATTCTATGTAGAAAGGAAAAAAAAGGGAACCAAGAAAGAAAAGCCAGAGAACCCTGTATCAATTACTTTGACTGTGTAACAACCCCTAAACTTGGTGTTTTACAATTACAACAATTATTTTGCTCATAGATCTACAATTTGAGCAAAATATGGCTGAGAGAGTGCAGTCCCTGCTCCACCTGGCATCAACTCTGAGAACTAAAGTATAGAGACTAGAATCATCTGAAAGCTCCCTCACTCATGTCTAGAAGCTGTTGCTGCTATTGACTAGAACCTCAGCTAGGGCTATTTGCCAGAAAACTCACATGTAACTTCTCTATGTGGTCCAGCATCCTCACAGCATGGTGTCTGGGTTCCAAGGGCTAAAGTACAGAGTGAGAGCCAGACAGTAATGCTATCATCTTTTCTATCCTGGTTTTGTAAGCCACATAGAATCATTTCTACTGCATTCTAGTAATTAGAAGCAATTGCCTAAAGCTGACATATTCAAAAAGTGGGAGAATTAGACTTCACTTTTTTAGAAAAATTTGTAAATATGTTTTTAAACCAACACTGTCTGTCCACTGGCTACAAATTATCCACTTTCCTTCCACACGCAAAATACACTAAAACCCTCCCAAGATTCCCCCAAAGTTTGATTCATGCCAGCATCAGGCTCAGGCTCATCATCCCTCCTTACCAGGTGTAGGTGTAGATGAAGCTCCTCAGGAATAGTTTCTCTCAGGTTGAACACCTACGAACTGAAAAGACAATTTTCTACCACAACTCATTCAACATATAATGGTGAATGAGGCAGAAGATAATCACTTTTGCACTATCAGGGAAAACTGAGAGGTACACAGGAGTCACTGGTTCATAGCATTTTGAAATCTAGCCAAGCACATGTCCCCAGTTCTTTTTTTTTTTTTTTTTTTTTGGAGACTTTAATTAGGTCTCAGTCCTGTGAATTTCTTGAAGTGACTGACCTTGGCTTTGTCCCATAGCTCTATGCTCATGTCATCTTTCCTTTTTTTTTTTTTTGAGATGGAGTCTCGCTCAGTCGCCCAGGCTGGAGTGCAGTGGCCGGATCTCAGCTCACTGCAAGCTCTGCCTCCCGGGTTTACGCCATTCTCCTGCCTCAGCCTCCCGAGTAGCTGGGACTACAGGCACCCGCCACCTCGCCTGGCTAGTTTTTTGTATTTTTTAGTAGAGACGGGGTTTCACCGTGTTAGCCAGGATGGTCTCGATCTCCTGACCTCGTGATCCGCCCGTCTCGGCCTCCCAAAGTGCTGGGATTACAGGCTTGAGCCACCGCGCCCGGCCTTTCATCTTTCCTATTAGCTATTGCTGTATGCATTAGTCCATTTTCAAACTGCTATAAAGAATACCTGAGGCTGGATAATTTATAAAGAAAAGGTTTATTGACTCTCAGTTCTGCGTGACTGGGGAGGCCTCAGGAAGCTTACAATCATGGCACATCTTACAAACGTGAAGGAGAAGCAAGGCACATCTTACAGCGGGGGCAGGAGAGAAAGAGTGCAGGGGAAACTGGCACTTTTAAATCATCAGATCTCATGAGAACTCCCTCATCACAAAAGCAGCAGGGGGGAAACCACCCCCATGATCCAATCAGCTCCCACCAGGTTTCTTCCTTGACATGTGGGATTACAATTCAAGATGAGATTTGGGTGGGGACACAGAGCCAAATCATGTCACTATATAATAAATCATTCTAAAACTCAGTGGCTTAAAACGGTAATTATTATCTGCCACTATTCCTCAAGGTCAGAAATTCAGGAGCAGCTTGGTAGGAGGGTTCTGGCTCAGGGTCTTTTATAAGGTTGCAGTCAAATCTTGGTCAGGGATGCAATCATCTGAAGGCTTAATTGGGCTGCAGAATTTACTTCTAAGGTGCCTCAGAATACATAAAGGGCATCACACAGATTCAAGGTAACATTCCACATCCACTTGGCAATGACAATTCTTCTTCATCATAGAAAGTGACTTATGTGCTTATCACAGTGCCCTAAATACACAGCGATTCACATGACCAGCAAGTTGGCATCAGTCAATGGTCAGAAGCCTCCATCTTTCTTTATGTGGGCCTTTCCATGGAATGCTTGGATGTTCTGGCTTCCACAGAACAAGTAATCAGAGAGCAGAAGGTAGAAGCCACCAAGACTTTATGACCTAGCCCTGAAGTCACATATCATTTTCTCTGAATTCTGTTTTTAAAGGTGCCTAGATTCAGTGTAGGAGGGAACTACACAAGCATGCAAATACTAGATGGTACCAGAAGCCATTGAGGAAGATAAAGAATTATGGCTCATGAGTAGAGGAACTGAAAAATATAAAATCCAGAAATTGAATAGGTGCCAAACTGTAAATAACAGAAAATGTATCAGGAAACATGACAGACCCATATGAAAGTCAAAAGTATATCCAGAAGCAATAAGGGAAAAACAAATGGTGTATTGACTACATAGACAGAGATCCCTGAATGGTTTTATGAGCTCTCCCAGGAAGTGGCTCACTGTGAAAACTTCCTTTGACACTGAATTTGTCATCTCCAGTCTAATCGAGCTTTGATGATCTTACTGGCATCCTATTCCCCGTGACACTGAGAATATTGTTAATAGCTAGCAAGGTCCAGAGTCCCCATTTGCTCTATCCTCTTAGGTGCTTTCGCAGCCACACTCATCATGTTCAACTGTCTTCATCCTTTCACATAGGTAGTGTTACTCCCATTCTGCCATCTCGTCTCCCAGCAGTCTTGTAAATGCCCTGAGAGACCTGGTGGTGGTGTTCTGCATGCTAGTACAGCAACGAGGTTTGCTCCACCCCATCACTAGAACCTAAATGCACACAAGTCGTTTTATCCGATGAAAAACTGTCATTGCCAAGTGGAGGTGGAATGTTATATTGAATCTGTGTGGTATCCATCTTGGGACTTGTTTCTTTGTGTGGATATCCAGCTGTGCAACGCCTCCTCCTAGTAATAACAACTCTCTCACGCTGGGAATAATTCTGCAGTCTTTATAGTGACTCAGAAATCCACTGGAATACTGGTCATTAAGGTTCTTGGGACCAGCACTGTGGTCTCTCTTGCAGTATTAAGGAAACAGAGTTTCACCATTGTATGTGACCATTCTGGACAAGGATAAGCACTTCATGAGACCAAGATATTTTCTGCCACCTAGTGGCTACCCTAAAGCACATTGCCCAGAACCAGCTGGAACCTCAATCCTGAACAGAACAGGCTTGGCTCTCCTGCTTGGCTCTCATGTGGGTAGCCTTGGATGGAGTCCATATTATGGAAAGTATCTCCTGCTCTCAACATTGAACTATCTCAGGAGCAGGCTGGGTGGCTACAGGCCCTTTCTTTCTCAGTCTTCACCATGAGGTTTTCACCTCTTAGCCCTGGGCTCCATGGTGGGTCGGCTCAGTAGAGTTCTTCAAATCCCTATGATGTGCTTTACAATATGTTTAGAGACTTCTCTCACACAGTGACTCCTCAGATGCTGTCAGAAAGCTTTGAAGGCTCCTTTTCAAGACTGGTTTCCCAAATGGGGAAGCTTATAGTTAATGCATCCTAAAGGTCAGAAGGCAGACTGAGAAAGGACAAACCCTTGGTCTCTGGTGGCCGTGCAGTGGAACGGTCCTTTCTAATGAAAAGTTCGTTTATCTTGTCTACACAAGCTCACTAAAGGACAGCAAGTTCTATTAGCAACACTGATATTCAAAACTCCCTCACTGAGCACCTGAGTAATAAAGGTTACTTTTTGGATCAGGAATTCCCTTTATTTCATAGAAAACCAGGCATTCCCTATACCTTAATCTAGGCTATAAATATGTAAATTGGTGTCAGGGAGATGTTTAATTGGAGTGCACATTCAGCTCCACTGCTCCACTCCTCAAGCACACTGCTCTAGGGAATAATATTGGGTCTCAGGGGATAGCATGTGCTCTGTTCTTTCCTGCTTTTAAGTTGCCTTTATAGTTTGTCATCACATGCACCATGGGTCACTAATGCACGTGCCACCATGCAACTTAATGACACTTTGGTTGTCATGTACACCCTCTGGAGAACAATGCCGCAGGACACATAAGCTTTAAGGGCCTTGTGGGTCTCTTAAAGGGTAAAAGGTGGTTCAAGGTTCCTAACCTGGAAGTGGAATGGATTCTGTTAGTACACTCTGAATATGACAAAGGGGATTAGCTGTCCCTGTTCCAAGTGGGGGTTCATTCCAGATACTTTAACTTACAGATGCCATGTTCTACACAATGTGCAAGTTGAAGTAACCCAGAGAGGCCCCAAACACAGAATAGTTACCTGAGGCTTTGAATAATTGTATCTCCTCCAAAGTTCATGTTGAAACTTCATCCCCAATGCAATGGTATTAAGAGATGTGGCCTTTAGGAGGTGATTGAGTCATAAGGGCTCTGCCTTCATGGATGAGATTAGGTGGTCTTATAAAAGGGCTTGATGGGGAAGTTTAGCCTCTTTCAACCCCCGTTCTGTCCTTTTTGCCTTGTGAGGACACAGAATTCCTCCCCTCCAAAGGATGCAGCTACAAGACCACATCGTGGAAGCAGAGAAAGGCCCTCACCAGAGGCCAGTCCTGCCAGTACCTTGGGTTGTGGACTTTCCAGCCTTTAGAACTATGGGTAATAAAGTTCTGTTCTTTATAAATTGCCTAATCTAGAATATTGTTACAGCAATACAAATGGACTAAGACACCTGGTCGCATTGTTATTGCCCCTCTGTATCATGCCAATTGGGCATTTAACTAGGTGTATCTGACACCAGGCTGGGAAAAACTTTCTTTAATGCATTCAGTTAGTGATAAGTCCAAGATGCAATCCAATTCACTTTAGTAAGCGTGGGGGCTTCAATTAGACCTTCCCTTTTGTTCAGTTCCTTCAAAGATTCTGCTTAACCTTAGCAGGAAAGATATAATATATACGATTGGTTTTAAAACTTTAGACGTATAATTTACCCATGTAAAAAACCTGCACATGTACCCCTGAAATAAAAGCTAGAAAGAAAAAGATAAAGTTTTACAGGCAAAATAAATATATACAACTTCCTTCAGAGGGAAGGTTAAGATCAACTTTGAAGGAACAAGAAAAAAAGAGTTGATCCTAGGAGCCTTACCTTAGGGTTTCAGGTACTTTCAGTCACTCACCTCACCACGCACACAACCACATTCCCCAATGTTCCTCTGCTTTCCTGCGCAATCAAAACCCAGCAGGACCAGACATGGACATTGAGAGAGTTTACTGTAGGGTGCTTTTTTTTTTTAAAGAAATGATTTGGAACTGAGAGAGTTTTTTCTTTTTTTTTTTTTAAAAGCCTTTTTAAGCTAATGACTGTTCCAGTTCTTGCACATCAAATGCCATTTATAGGGTCAGTGAGTGGAATAAAAAGGAAAATGACAGCCTTTGAGGAGAGGCATGGCTGGCATTTAACTACCAAAAAGCACAAAAATGGAGGTATTTTTTAAAGAACTACAAAGTATAGACTGCAATGAGAGGGAAGAGAGAAAATGTGTCGTGACTTGGAAGAAAAGGATGAGGGGATTGGGAGGAGGTGTGAAAACCTGAAAAATAAGAAGGAGCTTACAGGGAAAAGAGAAAGGAGGATTTCTTCACTGCTTTGAAAACTTTAATGGACTTCAAGTTTCAAAATGGAGATATGAGCTCACGTGTTTATCTCACCTCCTTCCTAGAAACCCATTAGGATGACCAAGAAGATGCAAAATAAAAAGAATGTCTACAGCAGCATTGAAAAATAAGAAGGGGAAATCAGAACAAGAAACCTTAAGGGACTACTGGATAATAAGAAGCATGTATCAGTCAGGGCTCTTCAGAGAAACAGAAGCAGCTGAAAGGAGATATATGTTTTATGATTATAAGGAGTTTGCTCACAAAATTATGGAGACTAATAAGTCCCAAGGTCTTCAGGGTGAGTCAGTAATCTAAAGATCCAAGAGAGCCAATGGTGCAGTTGCAGTCCCAAGGCCAGTAGGCACAAGAGCCAGGAAAAGCTGATGCTTCCATTCGAGTCAGAAGGCAGGAACAAACCAATGATCAAGTCTGAAAACAGAGAGGAGAAATTCTCTCCTACTCGGAGGAAAGTCAGTCTTTTAATTGTATTTAGACCTTCAACTGACTACATGTAGTACACTCACATTAGGGAAGGGCAATTTACTTCACTCAGTCTACTGATTTAAATGTTAATCTCATCCATCTTCCCCCCACGAAAGAAAAACCCTTACAGACATGCTCTACAATGTTTGGCCAAATATCTGGGCACTCCATAGCCCAGTCAAGTTGACATGTAAAATTAATCATCACAAAGCAGACAATATTTTTAAGAGGAAAATACTGATCAATGGTGTCTAGCACATAATTTTATAACTAGAGTTGGGTTGGAGGATAGGGGTCTGTTTACAAGGAAGCATCTCCACCAGAGACCCTGGAACAAAAAACAAAGAAACCTACAGTTTTGATGCTGAGGACAGTAGCAGACTAGGCCATGGGCAGTTGGTAGGGCCTAGAGAAAGGGCTTCATGGGGTATGATAGATCAGCAGCTCTGGCCACACGCCTATTCCCCAAGTTTTCTTAATGTAGATAATTTAAAAAGAAAATATGGGAGTACCAACTAAGTGGGTACTGTCCCACCACATCCTGTGTTTATCTTACTATCTAGTAAAGCTCTTTTCAGACACTGAAATATGCTTAATTCCTGCCAGCAGGGGTTGGATGAAGGGGTCACACTGGAATATAGTTGGGAGAACTTTGGGAATCTCACTGGAGCCCTGGCACATAAAGCACTGCTCACCCCAGCTTCCACCCTCTCCACCACATTGCCTCTGTGCAGGGTTCCAAACAAGGGAAAAATAAGGATGGCCAAATGAAAACCTGGCTTGGTGCCCAAGCTGACATGATGGGGTGGGATGAGCGTGTGGATCCCCTTCATCTCTGTCTTTTCTTTCCTTCTTGGAAAGATTTTAATCATAAAAATGTACCCCCCAAGATATGCAATGGGTGGACCAGCAATATTAGAAGAAATCTTGCTTGTCTCTATTACAATGACTCTGAAAGAGCCAGGATTCCTCAGAAGATTCTGAGGGTCTGTAAGCTCTCACAGGAAGAAGCTAAAATACGGGGACATGGGGAGTAGGGAATTACGACCCCTAAGCTCACCGACCATTTCTTTAGGATTCTTTCACAATTCCCTTTGAAGATGCAGCTCTGGCCAGATGTGGGCACTCCCATGTTCCTGGGGATGTGGTCAAAGGAGCCAGAGATTCAGAGACAGGAAGCAAGAGGCAAAGCTCAACCTTGTAAAAAACTTCTGAGCCTTCTTGGGGCCAACACCCACCAGGGCACAAAGTGATGTGGGGAAGAAAGTGCTGAGCGCAGCTGTAAACATGCCTCACTCTTTCATCTCTCCCATCTCTCGGTAAAGCGAGAAGGAAGCAAAACAAAAACTAGGGAAAATGAGTTTTCCCTGTTTCTCTTTGCCAGAGACTAAGTAGTTTGAATAGGAGCCCCTGGAATTTTGGGGAAAAGCCATCACAAGTTGTGATACTAATTTTTTTAAAAAAAATCTACCTCTTAAAGAACGAGCAAAGAAAACAAAATAACCAGATCTCAGGTGACTGAGTAATCCAGATAGATCTTTTGAGGAATCAGACAAACATTACTCACGAAAAGTCTTCCCCAGGAACCAGAAGACAAATTTTAACAAATCTTAGATCACTCTCACAAAATTGTTCAAGAAGACATTATATCTGTGGAGAGGGGGAACTCTAAAATCAAAACATCGGGCTAAACTGGACAAAATTGCTGATGTTTGATCATTTTGACCAACAAAACTAGCAGTTTTGTTTGGGCCAAATAGATTGCCTGTCAATGAAAAACTAAAGAGTCAAGGGGCTTGGGTATGGATAGAAATAGATCTAATGGATATAAGAAGAAGAATTAAGTAGACATGCCAAAAAAATCAAATGACTTAGTGGTTCAGTTTGAGAAGTTATGGCAGGATTTAGAGGTAAAGGATAAAGAGATTAAGATGATTAGTAAACCTATTTTAAAAATTCCCTTGCCACTTAATACCCACTAGGACAGCTACAATCAAAATGACAGATTAAAACGCAGTTGGTAAGGATGTAGAAAATCCGCAGCCCACATACACTGCTGATGAGGATGTAAAATGATACAACTAGTTTGGAAGATAGTCTGACAGTTCCTTGTAAGGTTAAATAAAGTTATGACCTAGTAATTCCATTCCAAGGGATATTTAAAAAAAAGAAAAACATGTCCACACAAAAATATTATACATGAATGTTTATAGCAGCATTTTAAAAAGTAGGCAAAAAGTGGAAATGATCCAGCTGTCCCTCAACTGAAGAGTGAATGTGTTATATTCATACAATGGAATATTATTCGGCCATAAGAAGGAAGTACTAATATATACCATGATATGGATAAATCTTGAAAATATTATTCTAAGCAAAAGAAGACAGTCACAAAAAAATCACATGTTGTATGATTCTATGCATGAAATATCTAGAATATATAGATCTATAGAGAAGAAATACAATAGCCTCCCTTCATCCAGTTTTCCTGAGGTTTCAGCTACCCATAGACAAACATGGCCCAAAAATACTAAATGGGAAATCCCAGAAATACATAACGCTAAGTTTTAAATCCTGTGCTGTTATGAGTAACGTGATAAAATCTCTCAGTCTGGCTCCATCCTGCCTGGGACACAAATCTTCCCTTTGTCCAGCATATCTACACTGTTTACTCTACCCACCCACTAGTCATTTAGTAGTCATCTCAGTTATCAAATCAACTATCACGGTATCACAGTACCATGTTCAACTAACCCTTATTTTGCTTAATAATGCCTCCAAAAATGCAAGAGCAGTGATGCTGACATATTGCTATAATTGTTCTACTTCATTATTAATTATTATTGTTACTCTTGTACTGTGTCTAATTTATGAATTAAACTTTATCATAGGTGTGGATAGAGAGGGAAATGGATATAAGAGTTGGTACTATACACTATTTCAGGCTCCCACTAGGGCTCTTAGAATATATCCCCTGCAGATATGGGGTTGGGGGGCACTACTGTAGTATATTAGTGGTTGTCTGTGGCTGGAGGGAGGAGGGTGTGGAACACAGAGTGATTGCTCATGGGCATGGGGTTTTGTGAGAGGGGCTGAAATTATACTAAAATTGACCATGATGATGGTTGCACTACTCTGATGATTGTTACACTACTCTGAAGGAGTGGGAGAGGGAAAGGAAAGTACTGTTCTGTGGAAAGGGACAGAAGGAGGGGGAGAAAAAGGGAACAGAAATGCGGCGGTCAGCTGTTGGGATGGCAGCATTGCGGACAGCTCCTAGGCAACCTGCCACCCACACTGCATCATGGCTTTAAGCATCTGCATGGGCTCACACTCTGGGCATTATCTCTAGCTGCAGGTGGCACCCTGAAACCAGCCTACAAGGTGGCACAGCTGAGATCTGGCTGTGGTGACAGAGGCCACAGGAGCTAGCTCCCTGACCTGCTCTGCTGAGAGTGCCCAGGCCATGAAACCAGAGTTTTCATGCTCCAGGAAGGGGCCATGTCAAGGTGGCACTGATGGAGGAGCCAGCAACAGAAGCAATACAGGAACTTAACAGGAAAACTAAAATCTACAGACCCTTTGAAAGAAGTGACAGGCTTCAGCCTACACTGTGAGACAGGTGAAAAACAAAACAAAACACCCCTCATCTCCAGGTAGATGAACACTGCACCCAGGAAGAAGACTTGTGTGTGACCTCAGCTATCATCATTACCTGTACCACCCTGGCTCGTCAGGAGGCTTTGAGTCTGCCGTGTGACCAGTTCATCACTACTACAACCAGCATTTGAGAGAGCCAACACACTGAGGCTATCTTTAACCAAGGAATCTCAGAGTTTATGTCTCCCCGCTTCCACCCCCATCAGAGCTGTAGCTGTGCTGGTACCCACTGCTGGGAGACTTGAGGATAGGTCACATATCTGGATCCCTTGCAGACATTCCCCAGCACCATCCTGGAGTATGGCAGCCCCACTGGGCAGCTAGACCCAGAGGAGCAGTAGCATTTACAGCAGTCTGACTCTCAAGGACTTCTACTCCTAGGGGAAGGGGAAGTACACCACATCAAGGGAAATGCCTTATGGGACCAAAGAACTCAGACAGCAGGTCTTGAGTTCCAGATCTTTCTGCTAGTGGGAAGTTTCTTTCAGCTGAGGCACAGTTGCAGTACTGGGCACAACGGGGCAAGTCTGCATCTCTACCCCAACAGTCAGGCAGTCCTGGTTCTCATGAAGGGTCTTGGAGAAGGGGATTTCTTTGCCCCCTCATCCACCACTGCAGACACAGCTGGGGTTTTTCCCACAGGAGCTTAGCAGGGGTATACCTATAGACAGCCACTCTGGAACACTTCAGGGTAACTGCATCCCCACAGAAAGATGCCTTTCAGGTGCAGGCTTGCATGAGAGGTAGAGTCACTGTTCCTCTCTACTTGGAATGTGAACATTCCTGCAGATTAAAAGAGGTGCCTATGTGATCTGAAGAGCCAGAATACTGGGTCAGGAGTTGTCTGGGAAGTGGATAGCTTTCTTGCTGTCCTGGCAGGAGAGCTGAGGTGGCTCCAGTCCTTTCCCCTGATAAGACCTCAATGCATTTTACTAAGAGCTCCTCCAGCCACCTCTGTCAAAGGCCCACCAATGGGTACTGCATTTACACAGCTGCTTTAGCCAGAGCCACTTTTATACCCATGAATGCCTCCCTTATTGGCCTGAAGCCTGAACTATTCCACCCAGTAAATGAAGTACTGAGGGAAAAAAAAAATTTTTAAGTATACACCATGGGAGAATGAAATAAGCTTTAAGAGATGTCTGCCATTCCAACACTATAGGAGACAGTGAACTTGATTGTACACTGAGCACATTGCTACTACAACCAGCATCTGAGAAAGCCATCATCCAAAGACTCTCTACAACCAAGGAACTCATACAGAGTCTTTGCCCCTGAAAGCACCAAGAGCCAAATTAAGCTACAATAAACTATAAACATTAGAGTAACATCCTTAAGGGAGAAAAAAAGGCATTAAAACAAGCCACACAGTCAAATAAAAAATAAATTCAAGAATAATTAGAAGGAATAAATAGGAAGAAAGCAGAAAAAATAATTCTGGTAATATGACAAAACAGGGTTCTATAACACCCCCAAATATCACACTAACCCTCCAGCAATGGATCCAAACCCAAGATGAAATGTTTGGAATACCAAATTAAGAATTTAAAAAGTTTATTATTAAGCTACTCAAGGAGATACAAGAGTAAGATGAAAACCAATATAAAGAAATTTATAAAACAATTCAGGATATGAATGAAAAATTATCTAAAAAGATATCTTAAAGAAAAACCAATCAGAACTTCGGGAAATGAAAAACACACTTTAGGGGAATTACAAAATGCAGTGTACAGCTTCAACAATAGACTGGAACAAGTAGAAGAAAGAATTTCAGAGCTCAAAGAGCAGGCTTTAGAATTAACCCAATCAGACAAAAAAAAAATAAACAAAAAAGAATCAAAAGAAATGAACAAATTACCCAGGAAATATGGGGTTATGTAAAATGGCCAAAGCTAGGAATAATTGTTGTTCCTGAGGAAGAAGAAAAAGCAAAAAGTTTGGAAAACTTATCTGAGGGAATAATTAAAGACAAATTCTGGGACCTTGCTAGAGATTTAGATATCTAAATACAAGAAGCTCAAATAACTCCTGACAGATTCATTGCAAAAAGGTAATCACCAAGGCATACAGTCGTTGCTTATCTAAACTCAAAATGAAGGAAAGAATTCTAAGAGCTGTGAGACAAAAGCATCAGGTAACCTATAAAGGAAAACATATCAGACTAACAGCAGACTTCTCAGCAGAAACCTTACAAGCCAGAAGGGATTGGGGTCTTATCTTTAGCCTCCTTAAACAGAATTAATTGCCCCTCATCCACCACTGCAGACACAGCTGGGGTTTTTCCCACAGGAGCTTAGCAGGCTGTCACCACAGCCAGATCTCAGCTGTGCCACCTTGTAGGCTGGTTTCAGGGTACCACCTGCAGCTAGAGATAATGCCCGGAGTGTGAGCCCATGCGGATGCTTAAAGCCATGATGCAGTGTGGGTGTGTGGGTGGCAGGTTGCCTAGGAGCTGTCCGCAATGCTGCTGTCCCAACAGCTGACCGCCACATTTCTGTTCCCTTTTTCTCCCCCTCCTTCTGTCCCTTTCCACAGAACAGTACTTTCCTTTC
This sequence comes from Macaca fascicularis, assembly GCF_037993035.2. Classification (NCBI taxonomy): domain Eukaryota; kingdom Metazoa; phylum Chordata; class Mammalia; order Primates; family Cercopithecidae; genus Macaca; species Macaca fascicularis. Next base: position 76,984,905 of record NC_088381.1, read on the forward strand.
CCTCTCCCACTCCTTCAGAGTAGTGTAACAATCATCAGAGTAGTGCAACCATCATCATGGTCAATTTTAGTATAATTTCAGCCCCTCTCACAAAACCCCATGCCCATGAGCAATCACTCTGTGTTCCACACCCTCCTCCTTCCAGCTACAGACAACGACTAATATACCACAGTAGTGCCCCCCCCACCCCGTATCTGCAGGGCATATATTCCAAGAGCCCTAGTGGGTGCCTGAAACAGTGTATAGTACCAACCCTTAGAATTTTGTTTCCAGCAAAACAAAGTTTCACAAATGAAGGAGAAATAAAGTCAGACAAACAAATGCTGAGAGAATGTTACCACCAGAGAAGCCCTACAAGAAATACTAAAAAAAAAAAAAAAAGTTATAAATCTTGAAACGAAAAAGTTCAATGTGCATCAAAATAGAACTTCTTGAAAGCATAAAACTCCCAGGGCCTATATCAATAACAAAATGAAAAAAAGTATGTAGGTAAGAATTAACATGATGAATGAAACAGTACCTCACATCTCAATATCAGTGTTGAATATAAATGGCCTAAGTGTTCCACTTAAAAGGTACAGATTGACAGAACAGATTTAAAAGCAAATTACAAACCAAATATCTTCTGTCTTCAAGAGACTCATCTAACACAAAAAAGATTCATAAACATTCAAGGGGTGGAAAAATACATTCCAGGCAAATTGAAACCAAAAGTGAGTAGGAATAGCTATTCTTATATCAGATAAAAGAGACTTTAAAGCAACAGCAGTATTGTATAAGATTCCTATAATTCTGATATGTCTTAGTATATGTCATCAGTAATAATTATAATTATTATGTTAAATTGTTATGTATCACAGAGATGACAAAATTTCCTTGTTGATTGCATCTTTATGGCTTTCCTGAGACTTTTGTCATCCACAGATAATTTTTGTTTTGTTTTGATCCTTTTCAAAATGTCAAAATGCTGTTTGTAATCAGATATAGGACTCTGACAGATACTCTTGAACGCAGATCTCTGATAACATTAGAAATTGTGCCATTGGAATAGAGGGGAAAAATCTTCTAGTACTCTTGTGGAGAACTGATGTGTTAAACATTGCTAATCCTTTTGTTTTTCACAGTGAAAAAATTTCTTTTGAGCTATTTACAACTTTGAGCAATTGAGTAAAATGTATATTCCTAGGAGCAAAATTCAGAGCATATTGCTTTCTCTATACCTGATTTCTCCAGAATTTAAAAACTATTTGTAAGTATTCACAACTTATGGCAGTGCAGTTATTTGCATAAGTACAATAAGAATCTGTTTTATTTTGTAACAGGACACAATTGGAGAAACTAGTTATTTTACCAAGGCTTTGACTGAAATGACAGGCTTTAAATAATCAGTGTTGACTTATAGAGCCAGTAAAGGTCCCTTAGGAAAGCTGGCCTCTTACCTTATCTATACAGTCACTGTCCAGGGTTCCTGACCTGTGGTAAGTAAAGAATGTCACTTTCTGACAGGCCCAGGAGCCCAAAGTCATCTTGAGACCTCAGGGTGAGGAATTCATCAAATTAATACAGGTATTTGCAGCCAGGTGTGGGTTGGGGTCAAGGCTTTCAATTCAGGTTTCCTTATAGAATAAATTATCAGCAAAGGCAATTTTTAAAAGGAGCCTATATGGCAAATAATTATTCATGCTGACTTTTTGCAAATTTTTTCTTGCAAGTTAGACCAAATCCTAAATTCTTTATTGGCTACAAGTCCCCACACTAATGATTTCAAATCTTTAATTTTAAGACTGGGAATTGCACTCCTTATCCTAGAACTCATTATTTACTTTATGGTGCACTCACAACTTAAATGCTGTACTAAAACTATAGATGAGAACACTAACACCTTTGTCATGAAAGCCTTGGAACCCTAGCCTGACCTGCAGGAGTATTCTCAGACAGCTCAGACAGCTGCAAAATGGTCCACTCCTCTCACCTTGGGGTGAACACCTACCCCCACTATGCCCGCTTGTCATCAGGAAGAAGTCAGAGTGGTTGTCATGCTTTTTCCATCTTCATTAGCTCACACTTGAAGATTTGGGTGTTATAAAACCCAAAGGGAGTGACTGAAACTGCCATTGCAAAATTATAACTGAGACAGTAAAAGAGATCTAACCTAACCAAATCCATCTTGCTCCTGAACTCCAAGCTGTCTTTGTTCATTCCTGGGCATAGGCCAAACTAACTTTGAGAGGAACTTAGTTTGTAGTTTGAAACAAAGACAGCCCTTTCCCAAAACAAACCCTCTTTTTGCCTGGGGACTAGACTGACTTTGTAAGATTAACAAATTATCCAAATGATTAGGAATTATGGTTTAGGAGTCTTGCAGCTTGAGGCTGTAAGATACTAAACCTCCCTAAATTGCTCCTGGGGATAACATCATTATTGTAAAACCTAAGATCAGTACTTAAGATACTTGATGGATCTTAAGCAGTCAACAGATCAGCTGGCACCACCCAGATTGGTAAACTGGCTCATCTGGTCTTGTGGCCCCTGACCAGGAAGTGACTCAGCACAAGAGGACAGCTTCATCTCCCTGTGATTTCATCTCTGACCTGACTAATCAGAATTCCCAACTCATTGGCCCCCTACCCACCAAATTATTCTTAAAAACTTCAATCCCCAAATTCTTGGGAAGACTGATTTGCATAAAAATAAAACTTCAGCCTTTGGGGAAAAAAAAAAAAAAGACAAAGAAGGTCATTTTATAATAAAAAAAATATCAATCCCATAAGAAGTTATTATAATCCTAAATTTATATGCATCTAGCACTGGAGCTCCCAGATTCATAAAACAATTACTACTAGACCTAACAAATGAGATAGACAGAAACACAATAATAGTGAGGGACTTCAATACTCCACTGACAGTACTGTACAGATCAAGATAGAAAGTTAAAGAAACAATGGACTTAAACTAGAACAAAGGAACCTAACAGATATTTAAAGAACGTTCTACCTAAGAACTGCAGAAAATATATTCTGCTAATCAGCCCATGGAACATTTGCCAAGATAGGACCCAAAATACATGTTCAATAAACTTTTTTTAAAAATCAAAATCATATCAAGTATCTTCTCAAACATCAGTGGAATGAAACTAAAAATCAACTTCAAAAGAACCCCCAAAACTATACAAATACATGGAAATGAAACAATTTGCTCCTGGATGATTTTTGACTTAATAATGAAATCAAGATGGAAATTAAAAAATCTTTAAAGTGAATGTTAAATGACACAACTTATCAAAATATCTGGGATACAGAAAAAGCAGTGCTAAGAAATTTTATAGTGCTAAATGCCTACATCAAAAAGTCTGAAAGATTACAAATTGACAACCTGACGTTACACCTCAAGGAACAAGAGAAACAAGAACAAACTAAACCCAAAGCTAGGAGAAGAAAATAAATAACAAAGATCAAAGCAGAACTAAATAAAATTGAAACAAAAATAATACAAAAGATCAATGAAACAAACAGCTGGTTCTTTGAAAAGATAAAATTGATAGACCATTAGCTAGATTAACCAAGAAAAGAAGAGAGGAGATTCAAATTAGCTCAATTAGAAATGAAACTGGACACATTACAACTGACACCACAGAAATACAAAAGATCATTTGAGACTACTATAAATACCTGTAGGTACACAAATTAGAAAACCTAGAGGAAATGGATGAATTCCTGGAAACATACAACCATCCTAGATTAAATCAGGAGGAAATAGAAACCTTGAAGAGACCAATGACAAGCAGAGAGATCAAATCAGTAATAATAATAATAATAATAATAAATGCTAGCAGAAAAAAGCCCAGGGCCAGATGGATTTACAGCTGAATTCTCTCAGACATTCAAGGAAGAATTGGTATCAATCCTACCAAAACTATTCCAAAAGATTGAGAAAAAAGAAACCCTCCCTAAATTATTCTGTGAAACCAGTATCACCTTGATACCAAAACCAGGAAAGGATATAACAACAACAACAAAAAAACTACAGTCAATATCCCTGATGAACATGGGTGCAAAATTTCTCAACAAAATACTAGCTAACTGAATCCAGCAGCACATCAAACACCATGATCAAGTTGGTTTCATCCCAGGGATGCAGGGATGATTTAACATATGCAAGTCAATAAATGGGATACATCACATAAAGATAATTGAAAGCAAAAAAACATATGATCATCTCAAAAGATGCAGAAAAAGCACTCAGGAAAATCCATCATCCATGTGTCATAAAAACCCCCAAAAAACTAGGTTAAGAAAGGACTCACCTCAATAAAAGCCACTATGACAAACCCACAGTCAACATCATAGTGAATGAGGAAAAGTTCAAAGCATTCCCCCCTGAAACTGGAATAAGACAAGGATGCCCACTCTCACCACTTCTATTCAGCATAGTACTAGAGGTACTGGCCAGAGCAATCAGGCAAGAGAAAGAAATAAAGGTCATCCAAAGAAGAAGTCAAACTATCACAGTTTTCTGTTAGTATGATCCTATACCTAGAAAACTTTAAAAACTCCTAGATTTAAATAAACAAATTCAATAAAGTGCCAGTTACAAAATCAATGTACACAAATCAGTAGCACTGCTATATGCCAACAACAACCAAGCTGAGAATCAAACCAAGAACTAAATCCCATTTACAACAGCTTCAAAAATAAAATAAAATACCTAGGAATATACTTAAACAAGGAGCTGAAACATCTCTATAAGGAGAACTACAAAACACTGCTGAAAGAAATCATAGATGACACAAACAACTGGAAACACATCCTATGATCGTGGACTGGAATAATCAATATTGTGAAAATGGCCATACTACCCAAAGCAATCTACAGATTTGATGCAATTCCTATCAAAATATCAATATTATTTTTTTCAGAATTAGAAAAAACATCCTAAAATTCATATAAAAACCAAAGAAGTGTCCAAATAGCCAAAGCAACCCTAAGCAAAAAGAATAAATGTGTAGGCATCACATTAGCAGACTTCAAGTTACACTACAAGGCTATAGTTACCAAGACAGTGTGGGTACTGGTATAAAAGTAGGCACATAGACCAATGAAAACAGAATAGAGAACCCAGAAATAAATAAAGCCAAATACATACAACCAACTGATCTTCAACAACGCATTTAGAAACATAAACTGGGAAAAAGACACCCTATTTAATGAATGGTGCTGAGAAAACTGGCTAGCCACATATAGAAGAATGGAACTGGATCCCTCTCTCTCACACATTATATAAAAATCAACTTAAGATAGATCAAACACTTAAGTATAAGACCTGAAACCATAAACATTTTGGAAGACAATCTTGAAAAAACTCTTCTGGAGATTGGTCTAGGGAAAAAAATTCATGACTAAGACCCCAAAGACAAATGCAACAAGAATAAATGGGACCTGATGAAACTAAAATGCTTCAGCACAGCAAAAGTAATAATCATCAGTACAGACAATTCACAGAATGGGAGAAGATATTTGCAAACTATGCATCTGACAAAGAACCAATATCCAGAATCTACAAGGAACTCAAATCAGCATGAAAAAATAATTCCCATGAAAAAGTGAGCAAATGATATGAACAGACATTTCTCAAGATATACAAATGACCAAACATATTTGTAAAATGCTCAACATTGCCATCAGAGAAATGCAAATTAAAACCACAATGAGATACCACCTTACTTCTGTAAGAATGACCGTTATTAAAACATCAAAAAACAATGGCTGTTGGTGTAGATATGGTGAAAGGGGAATGCTTATACACTGCCGGTAGGAATGCAAATTATTACAACCTCTATGGAAAACAGTATGGAAATCCCTTGAAGAGCTACAAGTAGATCTACCATCTGATCCAGCAATCCTGCTACTGGGTATTTACCCAATGGAGAAGGAGCCATTATACGAAAAAGACACACATGTATGTTTATTGCAGCACAATTCACAATTGCAAAGATATGAAACCAACCTAAGTGCTCAATGACCAGTAAGTAAGAAGGATAAAGAAAATGTGGTATATATACACCATGGAACACTACTCAGCTATATAAATAAATGAAATAATGTCATTTGCAGCAGCTTGGATGAAGCTGGAGGCCATTATTCTAAGTTAAGTCACTCAGGAATGGAAAACCAAATACTGTATGTTTTCACTTATAAGTGGGAGCTAAGCTATGAGTTTGCAAAGGCGTACAAAATGGTATAATGGACTTTTGAAACGTAGAAGGGAGAGGATGGGATAAAAGAAACAACTGCATATTGGGTACAATGTGTATTACATGGGTGCAATAAAATCTCAGAATTCTCCATTATATAATTCTTCTATGTAACCAAAAACCACATGTATCCCAAAAGTTGGTGAAATAAAATATTTAAAAATAAGTAAAAAAATAAAACCATTGAATTGCACACTTTAATAGATTATTGGTGTGCGATTTTTATCTCAATGAAACATTTTTAAAGTTACCTTGAATTATAGGATTTCATTGTTTGTATGGCTGAATAGTATTCCATTGTGAATGGAATGTATATATACAACATTTTATGTATTCACTTAGCACTGTAGGATGCCTATAGTTAACATAGTAATATATGACAGATTCAAGTAGCTAGAGGAAACATATTGAATGTTCCCAACACAAAGAAAGAATAAATGTTTGAGATGACTGATATGCTGATTACTCTGATCTAGGTACCCTAAAAATATGTACAATTATAGTCAATTTAAAAATAACATAACATATAGGCCAGGCACGGTGGCTCACGCATGTAATCCCAGCAATTTGGGAGGCAGAGGCAGGCAGATCACCTGGTCAGGAGTTCAAAACCAGCCTGCCCAACATCATGAAACCCTGTCTCTACTAAAAATACAAAAATTAGCTAGGCATAGTGGTGTATCCCTGTAATCCCAGCTACTCAGGAGGCTGAAGCAGGAGAATCGCTTGAACCCAGGAGGCAGACGTTTAGATGAGCCGAGATTGTGCCACTGTACTCCAGCCTGGATGATTCAGCGAGACTCTGTCTCAAAAAATAATAAAATATTTAAAAAGTTGCCTTGGTCAAATAACATCTTAAACTTTAAGGTTCCATCAATTTCCCAAACCATTAATGAAACAGAGAAACATACTCTGAATTACTACTATGCCAAGCAAAAAGCAAATATCCTACAAATCCAGTAAGTCCAGATTATCTAGAAAGAAGAAGAATTAGATTGGCCTCAGTTCTCTTTCTTAATTCTAAACACCAGAAGAAAATGCTATACAAGCCTCGTTTCCAGCGTTTCAGGCTATTATGCACATGTGAGGACAGCAGAAAATATCCTACACAAGCAGATACTTAACACATTCACCCGAACACTCCTGCCTGAAGAAATAACTGATAAATTATCCTACCTACCAAATAAGGGACTTAAAAAACTAAGGATCCTAAAGAATGAGGAGACATCATATACACACAGTCCAAGTTAGGATAGTTCAAAGTTAACAATTTTTTTACTTTACGATGGTATGAAAGTGATACATATTCAGTAGAAACCATGCTTCAAGTACTAAATTATACATACATAATTATATGACCATACTGTTTTTACTGCCAGTATAGTATTCAATCAATTACAGGAAACCTTCAACACTTTATCATAAAATAGGCTTTGTCTCAGATGATTTTGCCCAAATGCAGGCTAATGTCATTGATCGAGCAGGTTTGAGGTAGGCTACACTAAGCTATGATGTTCAGTAGGATAGATGTATTAAATGCATTTCTACCTATGATATCTTTGACTTACAGTGGATTTCTTGGGACATAGCCCCATCATAAATTGAGGAACATCTGTCTAAGAACAGGCATAGACCATTGTAGAGTGGATGTGAACCTGTAAAGAAACACCGGGCTGCATGAAGCCAAGCAGTGGTCAAGGGAGTTTTAGTGACAGTGGAAAATTTGTTTATGCCCCACTAAATTTCCTAATAGCTATCTATTACTGAGTGCCCATTGTGTGCAAGGTACCTAATTAAAAATACTGCTTTTATTATCATGTTTAATCCTCTCAATGACCCCATTAAGAAAGCATTGTTACTTCCATATTGCTGAGGAGGAAACCAAGGCTTAGAGCAGGGTTTCAAATATTAAAATTATTCAACCTTTAAATATTAAAATTATTCAGCACTATTGACATTTGAGGCTGGATAATTCTTTATGATGGGGCTGTGCATTGTAGGGTGATTAACAGCATTCCTGGCACTAGACGCCAGTAGTGTCTCCAGATGTTGCCAACTGTCCTCTGGGGAGCAAAGTTGACCCCAGTTATGAACCACTGCCTTAGAGTGATTAAACAGTTTACCCAGTTCAAAGCCAGACCTGTCTGACTGCAAATATTGCTATGGGGTAAAGAACTAGTCACATATTTATAGAAAAACCACTCTAGAATTCTGGAAGCCCGAGTTCTTATCTTCGTGCCACCACTAGTACCTTTTTAACCTTGCCTAATGATGCCACATCCAGCCTCTGAGACCCTTGTCTGCAGTAACCCATGTGACAGTCGGGTCTAGGGAACTCAAAACTGTTGAGGCTGATGCTCCGAGGTGTCCAGAGCTGAGCCACGCTGAGGAGAACAAAGCTGCTTTGAACTCACACTATTTCAGCCACATCAAACAGGATTTCTCTGACTCTTGAAGGGCTCTTAATATGATTTCAGTCTCCTAAGGAAAGATCCAGTTCCCTTTCTTTAATTAGGCAGGCTGGCCAGTTAAAACAACAGATTTTCTTGTGAGTAAAATTGTGACTTGGCATTGTTCTTAGTCCTTACGCAGAGCCCAAGTACAATTAAAAACCAAGAAAGACACAATTATCAATGGAGAGGCTAGCAGGGTCCCTTGTCCAGGTCACTTCATGTACACCAGGAAGGTTGAATAATTTTCATATTTAGCCTATGCCAAAGAAAACTGGGGATGATAAATCTGCTGTCTCTGAATATCTTCTAATGCTTTCTAACAAAAAAAGCCCTTTTTAATTCAGAGTAATTATAAAAGAGTTTCCTTAGAAGTAGAGCTCATGTTTCAAGAAATGTAGCTTTATGCTTTCTGGAGTATAACAGTAACTTCTACCAACAACTCCAAAGTGGTTCCCAAAGGAAATTCAACTAGAACAGCTTTAGCAAACTTAAGACTATTTGAAATAGCATATTAGAAACTTTTATGTAGACTACAAAATTTTGGATCTACTCTATTTGATCAGAAATTCCACATTTTGAAATCTGACTTCAGTTTTAATTTCAAATATTTTTCTCTGTATTATGTCAAATCCTTATTACATGGATGACCCTTCTCTTTATTAAAGTAGGTAATGGAAAGTTAAATATATGCATTTACAGAGAGCATGATGAATATGTGCATTTGATTCCAGTTTATTCTATAGGAGTTCTTCTTTAGCCATGAACATTCCACCCAAATAAAATTATTTCTCCACTGGCAAAAGAGAAATACAATTAAGCCACATTACAAAACGCTCAATTTAACCTCTTGGATCTAAGATGACACAAAGGAACTAAAGAACTAAGGTTAAATTTGTGAGAACTATGGTAAAATTAGGATTTCAACCATCTCTTTATTATAGGTAAAAGAAAGTACAAAATCAAGCACAGTTGGATCTTGTTAGATGATGCATAATCCCCAAACATCCTGGTTTGAGGATCTCTTCAGCAGAGAAAGATTATGTGATACATTCATTAAAACATCTAGATTGGTGCCACCAAACCATTCATTCCTCCATTTATTAATTTTTTTTTAACACTTACTATATGTCAGACACAGGGCTTGGCTCTGAAGCAGGGGATACCCAGTTGCTTGACTGCTGGTCATATTAGCAGTTTTATTAAACCCCACGTGGCTTAGCAATGAGACCTGTTTCTTTCCCTCTTATGACTAGATATGATTCAGGAGAAATGCCTAGAACTTAAATATTAAGTGACTCTGGGGGAAGGATCACTGTACTTCTGTTACTCAGATGCTCTCAAGGGTGTGATGTTCACACAGCCCACATGGGGGCGGTTCACATTCATTGTTCTCCAGCCTTGGTCCAGATACTGGCCCCATGATCGCAGAGGGTGGTGGGAACCCACCTTCCACCAACTCGTTAGTCCTGAGCAAAAGCTAGATTCTATAACATAATTTAGAAGAATAGGAAAAATTGCATTGCTTTTATGGCATGCCCCTTAAGAAATTCCAATAGTTTATCATTAGTAAAATTGTATCTTACATATCACATGTATGTTCAGGTCAAGAGACCTGCCCACAGGACTCCCAGTCTTTACGAGTCACAACTAATCTCAAACTCTACTTAAATAGCATGATATGGATTCATCTTCTGATGGCCATGCAAAAGAATCTTTTCATGTTGATTTTGTGGTTTCTATAAATTTCACATGTAAACTATTGAATCTGAAGCTAAAAGCTGTCAACTCTGATGGGTCATTTCACTGCCCCTTTGATTCTTGTTCCTGGGCCTAACATCCCACCATGTTCCCAGCTGCTCCCACTCCTGGGCTGGCAACTATTGCTGGAGTCATCAGGACAAATGATGCCATCACAAGCCGTGCTTTAGTCAATTAGTTTATTAATTCAACCAAAATGCATTAAGAGTTCTGATGTGCTATTCCTGTGCTAGGTGCGGGAGATGCAAAGATGACTGAAACAATTTTGTGTTTCTCCATGAGCTTACCATCCATTCGGGGAGATAGATGAGTAGAAGATAAATAGAGTAGAATGTACTAAATGCATACAAGGAGTAAAGAAACAGAGATGGGACACCTAACCCATTCTTGAGTGGTCACAGAAGACTTCTGACAAAGTCTACACCGGATCTAAAGAAAGAAGTAAACAGCTAAGGAGGGTAGGGATGAGTGAGGATATAACTTGTGTCCAGTCCTGGGAGTTTGGGGAGGAGGCAGGAACCAGAGTCCATGGGTACAACACAGAGAGTGAGATGGGGAATGTCAAGAGTTAAAGCAGAGGAGGCAGATACTGCAGGGCCTTGTATGGAAACTTGGAGAATAACAAGGAGCAATAGGAGGATTTCACTTGGGTGACTGATGTGATCAATTTTCATTTTACTAAGAGTTGCAATGTCACCCAAACATTGATACATTGATAAGCACTGCTGGTTGCCTCCTCAATATCCCCTTTCCTCTTCTTTATCAACAGAACTTCTATTTATTGGAAACAGTAATATTTCCAAATAAACTATTTTTCTTGGCTTCCATTGCAAATAGGGGGCTCCATGAGCTGCAAGTAGAGTTTGTGGGGATAAGGCTTCTGGAAAAACTTCTTAGAGGGGAACTGATGGCATGGTATACTCTACCCCTGTTCTCCTCCCCTTTGCTGTGAATGGGATAGCCTTAGCAACAGTGCCTATCTTGCTATCATGAGGCAGCCTTGAGGAATGAAGCCACATGCTTAGAATGGCAAAGCAGAAACACAGTCCTCTTGTCGTGGAGATGGCGTACTAGCCCTAGGAGTCTCTTTAGCTTCAGACCTCCTCTATTAGAGAAAATACATATCTTTATTTTACATTGCTGTGATTTGTACTTACTTTTATAGGCAGCAGAAAACTAATCATAACCGATAAGGAAGAAAAGCACAGCTAGAAGAGATGCATCCACAGGTTTCTGCAAGATAACAGGTGGTAGCCTCAACTCAGCAGTAAATGGGGTACAGAAGAGTGGATATATGTGATAAATATTAGTGAAGTATGACGAACAAGACTGGTGATTGATTGTAGGCAGGTGATGAGAGGGAATCTGAGTTCCAACTTTCTGGTTTTAGACAATGGAGGTAATAAATCATCATTTGTTTACAATAAACTCTCAAGATGTTTGCTATTGAGACGTAGACAATCTGAAAAATCCAGAATCCCTCAACTCTTCACTCAACTTTCAACCATTCCCTCTCAACAAAATATGTAATAAACTCCATAAGATTTCAAGCAAACTTTTAAATCAGACTTATCAAATCACAACCCCAAACACTTTGAAGTATAACAGCCTTTAACTTCAAGGGAAATTTATTTTAGCTATTTTCCTTAAAAATTGAACGTGCCATGAAAATTTCATGGTGGAATTCCTTGCTAGAATTTTTAGTCCCTTTAAAAGCAAGACCTAGGTTAACCGGAAAAAGGAGAGAAATGAAGACTTCAGTAGTTTAATTCTTATCCCCCTTGTCAAAGGGCAAGCTATCTACACTTTAATAGCTAAGACATCTTCACATACATAAATCTGTAGATTGTTATATCATTTATAGTTCTCCAGGAAAGAATGTACATTTAGAAAATACAGAGAAGTGGTATGATTTTTAGAGGTTTCCTCTATTCCTAAAGTGTTCCCAATATAGTATGGCTAAAATCTTACATATCTTTTTAAGTCCAACTCAGTGTTATCTCTCTCATGAAGCCTGTTTCAACCACTAAACTGGAAGCAGCTCTTCTTTCTCTCAATTTGCATGCTCTTAAGACTATTGGATACCAATAGCTGATTTAACTGGGCCAGGGTCATCAGTTAGGAATACTGAGTATGCTATATCCGTAAAACCAATTATCTTACTCCTAAGGAAGGACTCTAGGGTTTTTCTTCCATTTTCACAATATACAAAATTTGCTTTTTGCATTGCAGTAACCTTCATTGTTGTGTGCGGCACTAAGTACATTGAAACTTACTTATGACAAACTTTGCTTTCAATGTCATGTTTTAGCTATCACAACCATTCTAGTCATTTCATTTTTGCAGTCTTGTAGGAAATTGAAAGATGTTAAAGAACAAGGTATTTAGTCATTTCACTGTCTGAACTGGAAAGATGGGAGAAGGACAGAGGATACACAGGGGAAATTCTGCTTATCACTTCAAAAAATCTGAAAAATGGGAGGAATTTATGACCATTCTTAGCACTACTCAAGGTACTGAAAAGTCATTTTGTACTTGAACAAGTATTTCTTGAGCACTCTTTCTGTTACATGCCACATGAGGAGCCATGGCTGTGGTGTGCTAGACCAGCCCTTTCAGCTGGCAAGGGTCCACTCTTAAAATTCAAGGGAATTTTTTTGATCCAGTTGTTAGAGCATTGGTAGCTTGAAATTGGCCACAATTGGAGTATTTACGTCGCAGAAGTTGGCAAACACTATACATCAGGGCTTTTTACTTTAAGGGAGTCATTTTACCAGCATCCACTGGTAATATAGTCATGAGCAAGATGCATCCTTAGGTGTTTGCTTCCCAGATGGGAAATAAGACAAGTGCAGCAACAGTCAGAACACAGGCAGTATGTACTGGGTTCTAATCCATATGTTGTTAGGATACGTGAGGCTCAGTCCACAGCAACATCGCACTCAAGGAAACATAGTCACAAAAGAATTATAATTGTGTGCCATATAATATAAATCCAAGGATATCACATAACACAAATCTTAGAATATGTACCTCTGACAATGTGCTTTGAAATTCGGATTGCAAATTAGGTAACCATTCTGCATCACACAGACACACTTTAAAATGAATACATTCGGAAGATAAATTCCACGAGGCACTGATTGAAAAGGAGGTCAAAAGGAAGTAGGGGCTAAGAAGGGAAGTGAGCACAGGCATTGCCACGGAGCCCTCTGTGTGTGATTACTTGCTGAGTCTAGGTTCTAGGTACACGGTTTTGTTTTGTTTTGTTTTTTAAGCCACTCCTGAGCCATAAGCTAGCTCATATACAGTAGCCAAACAATCCACATGTGTCCCAAAAACTCTCCCGGAGAATTCTGCTTGACACAGACCTGGTCTGTAAGTTACTACAGGCCTCCGGGAGAAACAAATACACCCTAGACAAACGCAGCCTTATTCCAGGTTCGGAGAAATTACAGAATGAATCTCAAAAAGTACAACCTCACAATCGCAAGACATTAATTATCCTAAGATAAAGCAGAAAAAAAGCTGCAATGACAGACTACATTAATAAAATTTCATATAACAGAATTATCAGATATAATATATAAATAAGGATGTTAAACATGGTTAAAGAAGTAAAAGAATTAAGAAGTGAGTAAAAGTGAAGTCTGTTAGAAGTTAACAAGCAGATTTGAAAAAAATTTCTAAGACTAAAAATATATAGTTTTAAAATCCTGTGGAAAGGTTAAAGAACATAATAAAATTAGATGCGACTTGTGAGCTAAAAGGTAGATCTGTACTTTTGGGGATTCTTCTTTAGACATTAATTATTAGACATTCCTTTAATGAGGAATTAAAGCACACAAACTCTTCTTTTACATTTTTGTGGTTATATAATAGGTGTGTATATTTATGGGGTATACTTTGATACAGGCATGCAATATGAAATAATCACATCATGGTAAATGGGGTATCTATCCCCTCAAGCATTTATCCTTTATGTTACAGTCCTATTATACTAAGTGTACAATTAATTATTAACCATAGTCACCCTTTTGTGCAATCAAATACTAGGTCTTATTCATTGTAACTACTTTTTGTACCCATTAACCATCCCCAATTCCCCTTCACCCCCTGGTAACCATCCTTCTACCATGCCCATAAGTTCAATTATTTTAATTTTTGGTTCCCATAAATAAGTGGGAACATGTGAAGTTTGTCTCTGTGCCTGGCTTATTTCACTTAACACAATGACCCCCAGTTCAGTCCATATTGTTGCAAATGACAGGATCTCGTTCTTTTTTATGACTGCATAGTATACTCTGTTGTATATATGTACCACATTTTTCTTACCCCTTCATCTGTTGGACAGTTAGGTTACTTCCAAATCTTAGCTATTGTGAACAATGCTACAAACAGACGTGGAAGTGCAGATATCTCTTAAATATACAGATTACTTTTCTTTTGGGTATACACCCAGTGGAGGGGTTGCTGTATTGTATGGTAGCTCTGCTTTTAGTTTTTTGAGGAATCTCCATCCAAACCGTTCTCCATAGTGGTTGTACTAATTTATATTCCAACTAACAGTGTACAAGGGTTCCCTTTTCTTCACATTCTCACCAGCATTTCTTATTGCCTGTTTTTTTTTTTTTTTAAAAAGCAATTTTAACTGGATGGAGATATGGTATCTCATTGTAATTTTCATTTGCATTTCTTTGATGATCAATAATGTTGAGCACCTTTTCATATGCCTGCTTGCCATTTGTATATCTTCTTTTGAAAAATGTCTGTTCAGATCTTTTGCTCATTTTTGCCATCAGATTGTTAGTTTTTTTCCTATATTTTGAGCTCCATACATATTTTGGTTATTGATCCCTTTTCAGATGGGCAGTTCGCAGACATTATCTCCCATTCTGTGGGTTGGCTCTTCACTTTGTTGATTGTATCCCCTTGCTACACAGAAGCTTTTTAACTTGTTGTGACCCCACTTGTCCACATTTGCTTTGGTTATTACTCAAGAAATTTGTGCTTGTGAGTTATTACCTGAGAAATTTTTGCCCAATGTCCTGGAGAATTTCCTGTATTTTCATGTAATAGTTTCACAGTTTGAGGTCTCAGATTTAAGCCTTTAATCCATTTTGATTTGATTTTTGTATATGAAAAGAGATAGATGTCTAGTTTCATTCTTTTGCATTTGGATATCTTGGTTTCCCAGCACCACGTATTGAAGAGACAGTTTTTCCCCCAGTGTAGGTTCTTGGCATCTTTGTGGATAATGAGCTCACTGTAGGTGTGTGGATTTGTTTACAGATTCTCTATTCTGTTCCATATGTCTATGGCCCATTTTTAAGCCAGTACCATGCTGTTTTAGTTACTATAGCTCTGTAGGGTAGTTACTAGAGCTCTGTAGTATAATTTGAAGTTAGATAATTTGATTCCTCCAGTTTTGTTCTTTTTACTCAGGATAGCTTAGGCTATTCTGGGTCTTCTGTGGTCTCATATAAGTTTTAGAATTTTTTTTCCTATTTCTGTGAAGAATGTCATTGGTATTTTGGTAGGGATTGTATTGAATCTGTAGATTGCTTTGGGTAGTACGAACATTTTAACACTATTTATTCTTCCAATTTATGAACATGAAATCTCTTTCCATTATTTTGTACCCTCTCTTCAATTTCTTTCAGTGTTTTATCGTTTTCATTGCAGAGATCTTGCACTTCTTTGGTTAATTTCTAGGTATTTGATTTTATTTGTGGCTACTAGAAATGGGGTTACTTTTTAAAATTTCTTTTTAGATTGCTCACTGTTAGCATATAGAAATGCTACTGATTTTTGGGTGTTGATTTTGTATCCTGCAACTTTACTGAATTTATCAGTTCTAATAGTTTTTTGGTGGAGTCTTTTGGTTTTGCCAAATACAAGATCGTATCTGCAAACAATGATAATTTGACTTCTTCCTTTCTAATTTGGATGCCCTTTATTTTTTATCTCTTGTCTGATCACTCTAGCTAGAACTTCCAAGAATATTCTTATTTCATTCTCACTCTTTATATTTTCCACTTTTTATTATGAAAAGATTTAAAATATAGAATGGCTGAAAGAATAGCAAAAAGAAAAAACAATGTGTACACACACACACACACACACACACACAGACACACACACACTTTTTTCCCTGAGCCATTTGAAAGTATACTGGAGATATCATAGCATTCCACTGTTAAATATTTCAGCATACATCTAGGATCTAGGTTAAGAGTTGGAAAATATGAGATTACAGGCATGAATGACTGAGCCATAATGTCCAAAACCATCCAACTAGATGCCAGAGGTGGAGGAAAGGCAATATCTAAAAAGATAATGGTTTCAATTTTCCAGAGTGGTGAAAAGATAAATTTTAAGATTCAAGAAACCCAATGAATAGCAAACAAAATAAAGAACCCCACAACTAGATACAACATAGTTAAGTTATAGAACACCAAAGAAAAAGATCTTGAAATCAGCAAGATAGCATTGAAATATTGTTTTCAAAGTACTGGGGAAAATGATACCCACCTAGAAATTTGTACCTGTGAGCCAATATCTTTCAGGAATTAGGCTGAACCCTAATCAAGTGTTTATACTTAGCATCTCTAATGTCATGAGAAAGTCAGAGAAACCCTGAATGTGACAAATCCAGAATGTGTTTAAGAAAACTACATTCAAAAATGTCAACTTATTTTAAAAAAGTAAAAGGACAGTTTTAAGTTAAAAGAGATTTAATAATCAAATACGTGAACCTGATTATAAGGCAATACAGTTAGAAAAAAACAAGCTATTATTTTGGAAGCAATTGAAAAATTCTGAATATGGGCCAGACATGAGATGATATCATGGAATCATTAATGTTTCTTCAGTGTGATAGTGATATTGTGGTTTTATAGAAGAATGTCATTTTTAAGAGATGCATGCCGAAATATTTAAGAATGAAATGTCATAACATTTGCAGCTTACTTTCAGATGTTTCAGTAAACAAAATGAATTTTTCAAAATCTACATATACTATTTTTCTTTGTGCTATTCTCTTATCAGTATTTTAAACATTTTCATAATAAAAAGTTGGATATTTCAGAAGGAATGGTACCAGCTCCTCTTTGTACTTCTGGTAGAATTTTGCTGTGAATCCATCTGGTTCTGGGCTTTTTTTGGTTGGTAGACTATTAATTACTGCCTCAATTTCAGAACTTGTTATTGGTCTATTCAGGGATTCGAATTCTTCCTGTTTTAGTTTTGGGAGGGTGTATGTGTCCAGGAATTTAACCATTTCTTCTAGATTTTCTAGTTTATTGGCATAGAGGTGTTTACAGTATTCTCTGATGGTAGTTTGTATTTCTGTGGGGTCAGTGGTGATATCCCCTTTATAATTTTTTATTGAGTTTATTTGATTCTCCTTTCTTTTCTCCTTTATTAGTCTAGCTAGCTGTCTATCTATTTTGTTAATTTTTTCAAAAAACTTGCTCCTGGATTCATTGATTTTTTGGAGGGTTTTGCTTGTCTCTACTTTCTTCAATTATGCTCTGATCTTGGTTGTTTCTCGTCTTCTGCCAGCTTTTGGATTAGTTTGCTCTTGTCTCTGTAGCTCTTTTAATTGTGGTGTTAGGGTGTCGATATGAGATCTTTCCAGCTTTCTGATGTGGGCATTTAGTGTTATAAATTTTCCCCCCAACACTGCTTTAGCTATGTCCCAGAGATTCTGGTACATTGTCTCTTTTGTTCTCATTGGTTTCAAAGAACTTCTTGATCTGCCTTAATTTCATTATTTACCCAGGAGTCATTCAGGAGCAGGTTGTTCAATTTCCATATAACCACTGCTCAAGGAAATAAGAGAGGACACAAATAAATGGGAAAATGTTCCATTCTTATGGAAAGGAAGAATCAATATCATGAAAATGGCCATACTGACAAAACTAATTTACAGATTCAATGCTATTCCCATCAAACTACCATTGACATTCTTCACAGAATTAGAAAAAAACTACTTTAAATTTCATATAGAATCAAAGAAGACCCCACAACAGCCAAGACAATCCTAAACAAAAAATTGAAGCTGGAGGCATCATGCTACCTGACTTCAAACTATACTACAAGGCTACAGTAACCAAAACAGTATTGTACTGGTACCAAAACAGACATATAGACCAATGGAACAGAACAGAAACCTCAGAAATAACACCACACATCTACAACCATCTGATCTTTGACAAACCTGACAAAAACAAGCAATGGGGAAAGGATCGCCTATTCAATAACTGGGCTGGGAAAACTGGCTAGCCATATGCAGAAAACTGAAACTGGACGCCTTCCTTACACCTCATATAAAAGTTAACTCACAATGGATTAAAGACTTAAATGTAAAACCCAAAAACAGAAAAACCCTAGAGAAAAACCTAGGCAGTGCCATTCAGGACATAGGCGTGGGCAAAGACTTCATGAAGAAAACGCCAAAAGCAATTGCAACAAAAGCCAAAATTGACAAATGGGATCTAATTAAACTAAAGAGCTTCTGCACAGCAAAAGAAACTATCATCAGAATGAACAGGCAACCTACAGAATGGGAGAACACGTTTGCAATCTACCCATCTGACAAAGGTCTAATATCCAGAATTTACAAGGAACTTAAATTTACAAGAAAACAAACAACCCCATCAAAAAGCGGGCAAAGGATATGAACAGACACTTCTCAAAAGACATTTATGCAGCCAACAAACACATGAAAAAAAGGCTCAGCACAACTGATTAGATAAATGCAAATCAAAACCACAATGACATACGATCTCTCACCAGTCAGAATGGCAATTATTAAAAAGGCAAGAAACAAAGATTCTGGTGAGACTGTGGAGAAATAGGAGCACTTTTACACTGTTGGTGGTAATGCAAATTAACTCAACCATTGTGGAAGACAGTGTGGAGATTCCTCAAGGATCTAGAACCAGAAATACAATTTGGCCCAGCAATCCCATTACAACGTATATACCCAAAGGAATATAAATCATTCTACTATAAAGATATACGCACACTATGTTTATTGCAGCACTATTTACAATAGCAGGGTCGTGGAGCACTATTGACAATAGCAGAGAAATGGAACCAACACAAATGCCTATCAATGATGGACTGGATAAAGAAAATGTGGTAATACACACCAGGGAATACCATGCAGCCATAAAAGAAAAAGGGATCATGTCTTTTGCAGGGACATGGGTGAAGCTGGAACCCATCATCCTCAGCAAACTAACACAGGAACAGAAAACCAAACACTGCATGTTCTCACTCATAAGTGGGAGCTGAACAATAAAAACATGTGGACGCAGGGAGGGGAACATTACACACCAGGGCCTGTTGTAGGGGTGGGGGCCGAGGGGAGGGAACTTAGAGGATGGGTCAATAGGTGCAGCAAACCACCATGGCACATGTATACCTATGTAACAAACCTGCACATTCTGCACATGTATCCCAGAACTTAAAAGTTGTATATATATTAAAAACGAGGTTGAAATAAGTGTGTTTTCAGATGAAGAAAAAAAGGAGTTGTGGGCTATCATTTCTCATTAACAGAATATCCAAAGATTTATATTCAAGAAAATACAAGAAGGAATGGAGACAAAAGAAAATAGTTAACACGCGGATATCAAAATGAACTGCATAAAAGAGTAATTGTTTCCCGTTTATGGAGTTAAAATGCAACAAGATGAAGCTAAATACCTGGACAACAATAACACCTAGGCTGGAAGAGGAAGATTGATGTTAACGTACTCTAAAGTTCTTGTATTGGTCAGGAGGAGGGTAAATATTAGACTTCATTATCAGTGTTATAATTTTAAGGATAATCACCAAAAGAATAAAATTGGAAATAAATCTTCAAACTAATGCAAAGTAAATAATGAACAAAGAATCTAATTAAAAATAAGGCAAAGAAGACACAAAAAGAAATCGGAGAACATATGACAAGTAGAATACACAAAATGATACAAAGCCAAGTATTTCATCACAATAAATGGGAATAAAGTGAAATCTCCTGTTAAAAGTCAATGATTTCTGACATGATTTAAAAGATAATTGAACTGTCTATTTATGTAAAGGATGCCTAAAATTGAGAGAAATGATTGAAAAATAAAATGATTGAAAAACGTTTCATGTACTAAACAAAGAAATCTGGTATAACTGTATTAATATCAGACAAAGTAAATTTTAAGGTGAAAATCATTAGTCAAGATTAGAAGGGTAAGCATATAAAATTTTGTTCCCCAGGAAGATGCACTGAATCTAAATTTGTAAATCTCTACTAAGACAGCTTAAACGAGAAAACGAAATAAAGGTTGATTAATGATGCTGAGTATCTTCTCATGTACTTATTGCAATCCATCTATCTTCTTTGGTGAAATGTCTATTCAAATCATTTGCCCATTTATTTAGTTGGATTGTTTGCTCATTGCCGGGTTTCAAAAGTTTTTCACGTATTTTGGATACAATTACTTTATTAGACATGTGATTCACACATGTTTTCTCCCAGTCTGTGGCTTGTCTTTTCATTCTCTTAATAGAATTTTTGAAAGCAAAAGTTTTAAATTTTGATGAAGTTTAAACTTTTTTTTTTTTTTTATGTATTGTCTTTTGGGGTTATCTCTAACAAATATTTGCCCACTCTAAGTTTACAAAATTTTCTTTTAGAATTTTTACTTTTAGGCCGAGTACAGTGGCTCACACCTGTAATCCCAGCACTTTGGGAGCCCAAGGCGGGCAGATCACCTGAGGTCAGGAGTTCGAGACTAACCTCGCCAACATGGTAAAACCCCATCTCTACTAAAAATACAAAAATTAGCTGGGTATGGTGGTGGGTGCCTATAATCCCAGCTACTCAGGAGGCTGAGGCAGAAGAACTGCTTGAACCCAGGAGGCGGAGGTTGCAGGGAGCCGAGATTGCGCAGCTGCACTCCACTCAGTCTCAATTAAAAAAAAAAAAATTTCTCCACTTTTAGATTTATATTTAGGTGTATGACCATTTTGAGTTCAGTTTTGCACATTCTGTGAGGTATGGTTGGAAGTGCATTCTTTGCGCATGAATGTCTTATTCAAGCAGACTTTAATAATTTCAACTAAAATTTTAAAGTTAGAAAAAGAAAATGTATTTCACGTATTTATTATAGAACAAATTATCTAATATAGAACAAGTTACCAGCAAATAATATTTTCTAATTCACACAGAACATTTTCCAAAACAGACCCTTTTCTGGGCTGTAAAACAATTCCCAAAAAATTCATTATTATGTATTTATTTATTAAGATGGAGTCTCACTCTGTTGCCCAGGCTGCAGTGCAGTGGTGAGATCTTGGTTCACTGCAACCTCCGCCTCCCGGGTTCACGCAATCCTCCTGCCTCAGCCTCTGAAGTAGCTGGGATTACAGGTGCATGCCATCATGCCCTTCTAATTTGTGTATTTTTAGTAGAGATGGGGTTTCACCATGTTTGGCAGGCTGGTCTCGAACTCCTGACCTCAAGTGATTCACCTGCCTCAGCCTCTCAAAGTGCTGGGGATTACAGGCGTGAGCCACTGTGCCCAGCCCCAATAAATTTAAAAGCACTGAAATAACACATTGTATATTTTCTGACCATAAAGAAGTTAAGCTAGAGATTGATAACAGAAATATATTTGGAAAAATCCCCAAATATTTAGAATTTGAACTCACCTCTAAATAACTCATAAGCCAGAAAGAAAATTACCACAGAAATTAGAAAACATTTTTAATGGAAAAGAAATGAAAGCATGTTATTAAAATTGGTGGGGTTCACCAAAAAACAGAAAATAGAAGGAAATTTACAGTATTGAAAGCTTACAAAAAAAGTCTTGAATGAATGATCTAAACTCTAAGAAACAAGAAAAATAGCAAATTAAACTCACATAAGAATAAAGAACATTTTAAAGCTAAGAGCAGAGTGTGTTTGTCAGATTTACAATAGATAATGTCAGAATTATTTACAATAGACAAATGTGGAAGCAATCCAAGTGTCCATTGACAGATGGGTAAACGAAGCGTTGTATACACATGAAATGAAATACTATTCAGCCTTGAAAAGGAATAAAATTGTTGGCTGGGCAACATAGCTCACGCCTGTAATACCAGTACTTTGGGAGGCTGAGGCAGGTAGATCACCTGAGGTCAGGAGTTGGACACCAGCCTGGCCAACGTGGTGAAACCCCATCTCTACTAAAAATACAAAAATTAGCCAGGTGTGGTGGCAGGTGCCTGTAGTCCTAGGTACTACAGAGGCTGAGGCGGGGAGCGGAGATGTCAGCACTGCACTCCAGCCTGAATGACAGAGTGAGATTATATCACAAAAAAAAAAGGAAATTCTGACACATGCTACAACATGGATGACCGTTGGTTCTACTAAATGAAATAAGAAGTCATGAGAAGATGAATGCTGTATGATTCTATTTATGTGGGATACCTAGAATAGTCAAATTCACAGAGACAGAAAATAGAATGGTGACTGCCAGGGCTTGGGGAAGAGGGATAAGGAATGGGGATGTGTTGTTCAAGAGCAGAGTTTCAGTTTTATAAAATTAAGAGTTCTGATGATTGACTGTACAGAAGTGTAAATGTACTTAACACCATTAAACTGTATGATTAGAAATTGTTCTGATGGTAAATTATAAATTATGCATATCTTACCACCATTTAATAATAATAAACAGAAGCTCTATACATATTAAACAGCAACTTCCCATTCCCCTGTCTTTAATTTGGTTGCTTAGGCCATACCGTGATTATCAATATTGCTTAAGTCTACCATCTTCAAAGTTGTTTTCTATTTGCACCCCCATAGTTTCTTCTCCCCCACCCTTTCTCTGACTTTTCATACAAAAGGAATATTTTTATATTTCCATAACAGAATCATTAGTTGTAATTTTTTTTACTGGTACACATAGTATTTATAATATACATCCTTCAATTTACAAAAGTTTCTTACAAATAATACTATATCATTTCACATATAGTATGAAACATTACAAAAATATTCTCCCATTTCCTCCTCTCGGCATTTGTGCAGCTACTATGATGCATTTTAAGTTTATATAAGCTATAGACATATTATCATTCCTGCTTTAAATAATTTTTAAAATTTTTATGTTAGGAAAAGAAAATATTACATTTTCACCCATATTAATCATTTCTAGTTCTCTTCATTTATTTGTATATATCCCAATATGCATCCAGCATCATTTTCCTTCTGTCTTGTGAAAGGAAAATCTTGGGGCCCCAAAATTACTAAGCTAAAGGGAAAAGCGAAGCTGGGAACTGCTCAGGGCAAACCTGTCTCCCATTCTATTCAAAGTCATCCCTCTGCTCACTGAGATAGATGCGTATCTGATTGCCTCCTTTGGAAAGGCTTATCAGAAACTCAAAAGAATGCAACTATTTGGCTTTCACCTTCCTGTGACCTGGAAGCCCCCTCCCCGCTTCAAGTTGTCCCCACCTTTCTGGACAGAACCAATGTACTTCTTACATACATTGATTGATGTCCCATGTCTCCCTAAAATGTATAAAACCAAACTGTGCCTCTACCACCTTGGGCACATGTCGTCAGGACTTCCTGAGGCCGTGTTACAGGTGGGTATCCTCAACTTCGGCAAAATAAACTTTCTAAATTAACTGAGACCTGTCTCAGATTTTCAAGTTTCACAGTCTGAATAACGTAGCATTTCTGTATTGCGATTCTGCTGGCAGTTAATTCATGTAGCTTTTTTCTGTCTGAAAGGTCTCAATCTTGCCTTAATTACTGAATGTTTTTTCTGGCTATAGAATTCTAGGTTGAGTTTTCAATTTTTCTTTCAATACTCCAAAATGTCACTCCACTGCATTCTGGCTTTCATTGTTTCTGATAAGTCTGCTGCAATTCTTAGTTGTGTTCCTCTGTGTATGTCTTTTTTCCTGACTGCTTTTAAAATTTTCTCTGATTATTTTTGGCCACTGGGTTATGACATGCTCTGGCATTTGTTTTCTTCATGTGTCTCCTGCTTGGCTTCCATTGAGCTGCTTTGGTCTGTTTCCAGTATTTGTTTGAAAAATGTTCTGAAGTTATTGTTTCAAACATTTTTTTCTCCCCACTCCTTTTCTGGTATTCAAATTACATGCGTTTATGCTACTCGACATTGTTCCATAGTTCCCTGATGCTCTTCATTCATTGTTTTTAGTCTTTATTTTGTCTTTTATTTTGGGTAGTTTTTATTGCTATAGATTCACCAACTTTTCCTCTTCTGTATCTAATCTTCTGCTAATCCCATCCAGGATATTTTTTATTTCAGTTGTTGCATTTATCTTTAAAAGTTCAATTTGGGACTGTTTTATATCTTCTATTTCTCTCCTTAACATATGGGCACTTTCCCATATCTTCTTGAGCCTATGAGGTTTTTTTGTTTTTTGTTTTTTGTTTTTTTTTTTGAGATGGAGTCTCGCACTGTCGCCCAGGCTGGAGTGCAATGGTGCAGTCTTGGCTCACTGCAACCTCCATCTCCTGGGTTCAAGCGATTCTCTTGCCTCTGCCTCCCAAGTAGCTGCCATTACAGGCACCCACCACCATGCCTGGCTAGTTTTTTGTATTTTTAGTAGAGACGAGGTTTCACTATGTTGGCCAGGCTGGTCTCAAACTCCTGACCTCAAGTAATCTGCCCACCTCAGCCTCCCAAAGTGCTGGGATTACAGGCGTGAGCCACCATGCCCGGCCATATTTCTAATAACTGTTTCGATATGTTTGTCTACTGATTCTATCATCTGTGTCAATTCTGGGTCTGTTTCTATTGGTTGAGACTGAATTCTCTTCTGGGCACAAGTCATATTTCATGCTTGGTTACTCTTCACTGGATGCCAGACATTATGACTTTTTTACTTTGGGGACTAGATTTCGTGGCATTCTTTTAAATGTTCTGCCATTTTGGGGATGCAGTGAAGTTATTTGTAATCAGTTTTATCCACTCACATTTTGTCTGTAAGCTTTGTTATGGCAGATCCAGAACAGCTTTTCAACTAGGGCTAATATGACCCCACTCATGAGGCACTATTCTTTTATGATGCTCGCCAATGCCATGTCTGTTAGGAAGTCTTTCCACTAACTGATGGCAATGAAAACAGTCCTTGGCTTCATGTGAGCTATGGAAATGTTTCTTCCTCCTCCTTTCTGGTGGTTTTTTTCCCCAATCCCAGTAGTTTCTCCACGTGTTTCAGATCAGCGCTCAAAGACTCCAGGGGACACATCAGAAGGTCTTTGGAGCGCTCTCTCTTTCCAGTTGCCTTTCTAGTATTTTCCTCCATAAATTCTAGCTACCTTAACTTTTCTGAACATCAATTGAGCCAGGCTGATGGACTCTGGATTACCCTTCCTTGTGTTTTGGCCTGAAAATGGTGGCACTTTAAGTGCTCACCTAGTTTTTCTCCTTGCTCTCAGGGATCCCTGTGCCATGATCTCTATTCTCCAAATACCTGAGAACTATCATTACATTTTTACTGTGACCCATGTTCAAGTATTAAGATAGAAGAGTAAATCTAGTTCCTTTTGTTCCATCATTCCTCTGACATGCCAAATTTTAAATGGATGTAAAAAAGCAAAAGATCAGGAGTAACCAAGATACTCCTGAGGAACTGAATAGACTTCACTACTAGATATCAAGACTTACCATAAATAAATCATAATTAGGACAGTGATTTTAGTGAGTGGATGGAAAATAAACCAATTAAAAGCTAAGAAACAGACCCACACATTTATGAAATTGGACATATCTCTGGGGCAAGAATGAATTATTTAATAAATAGTGTTAGGATTTATTTTTAATCTGAGAAAAAGATTGAATTCATCCCTGCATTATGCCACATAAAAATATAAATCCAGGTATGGTATTGACTCTTGCACTTATGACCAGGTAGATGTGTCAAAGAATATTAAGTAGTAGCAGTGTTCATAATGGCAAGGTGGGAATAACCCAAGTACCCATCAATAAGAGAATGAGCAGATAATTGTCATGTACTCAAAGAGAATACTATGTAGAGATACAAATAAATGAATTATAGCTACACACATGAACACAGATGAATCTATAAAGTATGATCTGAGTTAAAAAATATATAAGCCATATGATGCCATTTTATACAAAATACAAAACAAGAAAAAAGATATTAAACACATATACTTATGTGATAAAACTATAATGAGTGCAATGGAATAATAAATTTCAGAATACTGGTTACTCTATTTGGTGGGGCAGGACAGGCGATGGAGGGTTTTGGAGTGGACAGGGAGAGAGAATTGAGAAAATATGCAGAAAGTATGAATAGTTTCTGTAATGCTCTATTTTTTTAAATTGGGCAGTGGGGTTATGAGTGTCTGATTATAATTTATAACATAATACATGATATTTTTGGCATAGTAAACTTCATAGAAGCCAAGAAAACAGACACACTCTATGGTCATATTCTCGAGTGCTCTGCTCTGCAACTTCTAGGAGCCCTCCACACAGTTGGCTCTGGAGAAGTCCTCTTGTGTCACATGAGACCTTTACCCTCCTGCCCCCACTTAATTCTACTACCTCCTCTTTTCATAATGGACTCAGAACACACCAAGTCCCCCCAATCCTCAACACTTCACTGCAGAAAGTAATTCGTCTGCACTGTGCCTGCTTTTCTTTCACAAATGTGCCCGTTCTATCCTCAGAGGGGTAGAGTGGCTCTCTGGCGACTTTAGAACAGCTGAAACAGCACAGATAGAATGCCATGTTGGGCAGCAGGATGGGAATGGCTCAAAGCATCTATGTTAGTAATTGTGTAGCCAACAGTCTTCTGGAGGAAACTGGGGGTTTGGGAAGGGCTTCAAGCAGAAGACAGCAACAGAACTGGACTTTGAAAAGCAGGAAGAATTTTAATAGATGGGAGAAAGAAAATTCCCTGCAGAGGGAAATGTCATCACAAGAGAAAACTGCAAAGCTTTTGAAACACTGAGTCTTTCAGTTTGACTCATTCACAGGGGAAAGGAATAGGTGGCAAAAATAGGATTGAGGTCACGTCAAGGCATTGGCATGGCATGTCAGGGAGTTAGATCCTGATTCTTTAGAACATGAGAAGCCATTCGAGATTGTCGAATAAATAGCGACATAACCAGAACTCTCTATGGAGATTTAAATAGATATTCACGTATTTACTGCGGATAAGGCACTGTATATATACGTAGTATGTGGGGTGGCGGCGGTGGGTGGTAGTTTGGAGGTGAGAAACAAACCTAAACCAGAAGGCCTTAGGACACAATGCTTGCCCTAGTGGCTCAGAATCCAGTTCCAGTTAGAGAACATAATCTAGAGGGACAGGATAAAGCAACAAGACAGTCTCCTAACTTCCCTGAAGCAGGACTTTAGATTGTGGTTGCCTTATTTGGTGCGAATCAGTGTGAATAACCAGAGTGTCCAAATTAGAGCACAAAGGCAAATACTACCTTTCTGCCTTGCTCAGCACAGTGTAAATTGAGTTGGGTGGTAATCAGGTGATATAATGCTAGAAGAGTGTTCATTGCAGATTCTCAGCAAATGCACATCCCCTTTCTGAGGAAAAACAACAGGATCTGTGTCTATGAGACCCAGAGAACTTATTTTTAAAAGTCCAGGCCACTGAGACTTGCACAGACACATGGTGTGTGGGTCAGAGTCTGATGCCCATTAGAGGAGGGGTTGGCCTTTGCTGGGCAGTAAGCTCTGAGGAAGGAATGTACCAGCCTCTTTCCCAGAAAAGCAGCGAGTTATTGATGCCAACTGCGTCCGATAGAATCCTCCTCTGCATTCCTTCAGCTTGATGTTGCAATTGCCTGTATTGTGAACCCCCTCACTTATCAATCCGGATAAATGCACCAGTCTGCCTCAGGGGTGGCGAGGTGATCTATTTATGTTTATCACTGAATATTGACTGAGCTCTTGATGACACGAAGCAAGCTGGGCCTCTTTTTCTCTCCACTTATCCATCATCCCCCGACTGCCAACACACCCTATCGAAAAGGAAGAGGCTGCCAAGACATATGCTAAAATTATATTGTATTTCATCTTACTTTGGAAGTAATGAGATCGTTTAACATGAAATGTAATTTAAAAGTGCAGTGGGGCTTTTTTTCCACTCCCCTCCCTTGGTAATAGCGTTAGACGCTGCATGCAGCTGACTGACACATCAGTAACAGGTAATGAAACCTATTCCTTTCAGAAAATGAGTGTCTGCTGAGAGAGCGGGACAGAAAGCAGTGATGACATGGGTCTTTCAGGACTTGGGCTGTTCCTCCGGCTCACCTCCCAACAGGTCGGGATCCATTACTCCAGGTTCTGCACAAAACCACAACAGCAGACAGGAGCCTTCGAACACATGCACATTAAGCTAACTCCAGAATGAGACACTGAGAAGCAGCTACAACTGCATTTTCCTCTGACCACCCCCTTTAGAAAAATGATATGCTTTATAGCCACACAGAAATATAGCAGCTGATTCTAATGAAAAGATGCCTACGCCATTAACAGTTTCAGGTGTGTTTATTACCCCTTGAGAGGAGTAATAGAGGAATTGGCAGCACTGGGCAAAGCTAGAAATGTAATCTTCTGGAAAAATTTTACATTCAAGATAAAGTCACACTTCATAAGACATCTAATAGCTTTAGATTCACATATTTAAAGAGAATGTGGTAATTGTATGATAAAATATTAGCAAACCTCAAGAAATAGAGATAAAAATGCTAAGCATGTTAAGAGGATAGAAGATCGTGGCACCAGCAGATTGGATTTTGATTTGCTTTTTAGTTACCCAAAAGTTATTACCTTTGAACGTGTTTTAAATTCAATCAACATTCAAAACCATGCAGAAGCCGGGTTGTAGAGGTGAGAGGGACGTACCCATCTGTGTGCGTGGCTCCAGCAGGGATAGCTGTGCAACCTCAGGGAAGTCACTGTACATCTCTCTGCCTCATTTTTCCTCATCTAAAAAGGAAGCACATAACTTACAAGATGCTAGGTGTAGCACCTGGTATTTTTTTTAAAAACCTCAGGTTGATGTGTTTTGTAAAAGTATTAAAAACACTCAATACATACTTATTATTCCTAGTGTAGTCCGCAAACCAACCAGCATCCATATCGTCTAAGCACTCATTAGAAATGAGCAGAATCTCAGGCCATACTCCAAACTCACCTATTTAGAATCCGAATTATAACAAGATTCAGGTGATTGATATTGCTCTTTTAAAAAAAAAAAAAAAAAAAAAAAAAAGCAGATTTGGGGCCAGGTGCGGTGGCTCACGCCTGTAATCCCAGCACTTTGGGACGCCCAGGTGGGCAGACCACCTGAGGTCAGGAGCTCAAGACCAGCCTGGCCAACATGGTGAAACCCCGTTTCTACTAAAAATACAAAAAAAAATTAGTTGAGCGTGGTGGCGGGTGCCTGTAATCTCAGCTACTCAGGAAGCTGAGGCAGAAGACTCTCTTGAACCCGGGAGGCAGAGGTTGCAGTGAGCTGAGATGGCACCATTGCACTCCAGCCTGGGCAACAAGAGCAAAACTCCATCTCAAAAAAAAAAAGAAAAAAAAAAGAAAAATGCAGATTTTGGTTAAGCAGGTCTGGGGAGGGCCTGAGTTTCTGAATTTCTAATAAGCTCCCAGGTGATACTATGCTGCTGGTCCAAGGACCACACTTTGGGTAGCAAGGGTTAAAAGAATGTCTGGCACATTGGAGGTGCTTAATACAACAGCCTACAGCTGTGATTCTTAAACTGCATTCATCACATCACCTGGAGGGCTTGATAAACAGATGGATAGGCCCTGCCCCTAAAGCTTCTGGTTCAGTAGATCTGAAGGGGAATCACGGTTTGCAATTTCTAACAAGTTCCCAAGTGATCCTGATGCTCCCGGCCCAGGGACCACATTTTGAGAATCATTGGTCTATAGACTGGAATGGAAAACAGTAAAAGAAGATTAACTCTGAAAGCATAAGGAAAAACAGGATGATAGCACAGTATGATTTTTAGTTACAAATAATCTACATGTTAAGAAATCTAGAAGGAAACATATAAGGGAGCTTGTTTTATGGAATTGGAACTATGGGTGAATTTGAGGGTATTCTATTTGCCAAATTTAATTGAAAGTAAAAGGTCATTTTCTATCAAGCCACTCCTTTCTTCATACCCTTTTGCTCCAGATGCAGCAGCTCTCTTGAGCTCTGACCTTTCTCGCTTATGTAATACAATGAGGCTACTGGCTTTTAGACATAAACAGGTTGATTCAGATTGAAAACAGGAGGAAATTAAGTATGAGAGAGTCAATGATGAAAACAATAGGCATAAATCAACAAGTGGGTAAGCATATGAAAGGCTGCTTATCCTCAGAGATTCTGCAAGGTGGATATGTCCATAGTATTCACTGGGATAATTTGCTTGCTTGTTTTATTATTTATGTCCTACTGCATTCTGAAAAGGTTTTTAAATGTTTTAAAACTTCAATATGGCTTTATCAACTTCAAGCTCCTGAACGTTTGAATATTAACTTTCCATGGCGCAGGATGTGTAGTACTGAGTCACCATCGTTGCCCTTAGTCAACAGTGGAGCTGTGGGCCAGGCACTGTCCTTTGCCAAGAGGCAGCCATCTCCACTGAGCATAGATTGTACAAGGCCTGGCTCATGTCCAGTCCCAAGGGCCCTAGCATTTCAATGCAAACTTCCCCTCAGATTTCAAAAGGCCCTAACACCCAGTAACTGCAACCCAGCTGTTGCTCAATAAAGGTTTGCTGTTCTTCAAGGGCAGCTATCCCATCCACTGAAGAAAGAGCTGATGTCTCAGAACTGGGGGCCCAAACAAAAGCAAATGATAATAACCGTCATCATCACTAAAGACAACCTACGTTGGTATTGGAAGTCATTACAAGAAAACAGGAAGGGAGATATTTATTGTAGTTATGCTTGGAAAAGTGACAGATTGTCAACAATTTAATGCCCAACATTAAGTCAATAGAATATTACATGGCCATTAAAAATTATGTCTGTGAAAACCAACTAATAATTATGGTATTAGCCGGGTGCAGTGGCTCATGCCTGTAATCCCAGCACTTTGGGAGGCTGAGGTGGGTGGATCACAAGGTCAGGAAATTGAGACCATCCTGGCTAACATGGTGATAACCTGTCTCTACTAAAAATACAAAAAATCAGCGGGGCATAGTGGCGTGCACCTATAGTCCTAGCTACTCTGGAGGCTGAGGTAGGAGAATTGCTTGAACCCGGGGGGCGGAGGTTGCAGTGAGCCGAGATTGCGCCACTGCACTGCAGCCTGGGCAACAAAGTGAGACTCCGTCTAAAAAAATAATAATTATTATGGTATTATAACAAAAATATTTTCTAGGCTAAGTTTTTTTTTTTTTTTTTTTTTGAGACGGAGTCTCGCTCTGCCGTTCAGGCTGGAGTGCAGTGACCGGATCTCAGCTCACTGCAAGCTCCGCCTCCCGGGTTGACGCCATTCTCCTGCCTCAGCCTCCCGAGTAGCTGGGACTACAGGCGCCCGCCACCATGCCCGGCTAGTTTTTTGTATTTTTTAGTAGAGATGGGGTTTCACTAGGCTAAGTTTTTAACAAAGGCTACAAACTGCACCTAGAGCTTGATTACAGCTGTATTTTAAAAACTTCCTACCCAGGAACACCTGGAAGAAAACATTGCAAAATGTAGGCATTTCATGTTTGCAACTCTTTCAAATTTTGCTCATTATCCAAAATTTTTGTTTAATAATTATGCATTAAATTGATAATAAAAATGAGCCTTTTTAAAGATCATGGTTTTAAAAATGTTATTTTTATGCTGATAACATTAAGAGGAAATAGGAAGAAATCATTACTCTATAATTACCATTATGCTAAAACATCTACATGTTTAAAAAATAGAAATGCATTAACACTGAATGCTTTTTTGGAGACTTAGGGCAATTGGGAGGGGGTAGGATCCTTTAGTTGCCAAATTTATTCACTGTGGTTTGAGAATGAAATATAAAATATGAATGTATGAGTATATTTGCAGCTTGTATGCACAGATTGCTCAAAGATGCACCTGAAATTTGGGGAATTAATCTTTATTTAAAATAAAATAAACAACAGCTTGTACTATTGGCTTACTGCTCCTGTTGAGGTGTTCTCAGGCTGTATCCTTGCCTCTCTGAGCCACCCTGGTACCAGAGCCTGTGCTCCCACATGAGGTAGCATGAACAGGGGTTCATTGATTTCCTCACTTGGAAGTGAACCCAGCCAAGGAGTATGACTCACTCCTCAGAGCCTCAGGAATAGTCATAATGGCTGTGAACCAGAATCTTGTCCCCTAGAAGTTCCACTTCTATAGCTGTTGACTAATGTGTCTTTGTGCCCATCAGCTCTATAACATACAAACTTCATGGGACCATGAGTAACCCCATATTTGGGGCTCAGGATAGGTGCATGCAGAGAACAGAAAATATCATTGTTTTAAACAATTAAGCCAAAGTAGAGTTACATACTTCATCAGTCAAGGTTCATGGTGAATCTTTGGAGGGCCTTACTCAAAACCAAAAGTTTCATCCTGAGCATTGAGGTCCTAGGAATTTTGCAAGCAGACTTAGGAAAATTGAACTTGTTCATGTTGCAAAGCCCATAGAGATGCGAAAACCTGCTCATGCCAGTCCACAAATAACTTTCTCTAATAGTTCCCATTACCACACAGCAAACCATTCACTGAAAATATCCAGGACAATGCAGAAATTCATTAATTAATTCATTCACCCATCAAATATTCCTTGAGTCCCTTTTGTGTGCAGATGCCAGGTGCTAGAAATAAAGTGGTGCTTAAAACACAGTAGCCACCTTAAAGCAGTGCGAGATCTAGATTCAGAGACAGAAGAGGTAGTTTCAGTGGAGTGTCACAAGGCCTTCCATGAAGACAACATAAGAGTTAAGGAAGGACAGTGGGCTTGCTGGAGGAAGTAATGCTTCAGCTGACAGGGGAAGCACAAATAGATTTTAACCTGACAAAAGAGAGTAAGAGTGGGGGAGTAAAGAGGGGAAGAATATTCTAGGAGGAAGAGCAGCAGAGTCAAAGCCTAAGAAGAAAGTGAATATGATGGATGCTCAGCATTGCAGCATTGCAGCATTGCAGCAAAGTAGAGTTCAAGAGCAAAGTGTCAAGAGATGACTCATAAAAGACTTGATAAACTGTGTTGTCCTGGTAGCACATTTCAAAGCTTCCTGCCTCCCCTACCTACTGGGGAGGAGAAAGGGAGCTGATGTTGGCAAGGCCCAGGACAAAATTGGGCCAGCATAATTGGTATGGAACTTCCCTTATAAATGCAATGAGCTTGAGAATTCCAGCCTGTTGGTGCATTCTCTTTGCTGTACTATTTGTGTTCCCTTCATTGGCCTCTTCCTTCGAATTTGCTCTCTTCCATCACTTTCTTATCAGAGCATCTGGTGTCTAAGAGGTGCTTAGAGCTGTCTTTTATTCCAGATGGGCCCTACCCTGTGGAGGCCAAGGAAAAGAAGGCAACCTCCAGAGCCTTGTATCTACCTGGTCTCTGCTTAGGGTCTTTTGGCTGGTGGCAACGATATCACATGATAAACACAAATTTCTGTTCATTGGGTAACATATAAACTGGACACAGAAGAGGCAGCTAAGGGTGTCAACATACTAAAGGACAGGTTGTATGGAATTTGAATGTATAAAAGTCGAAGGGTTGCTTAGATCTTTCTTGGAGAGTGCGTATGACAATGATATCATATTAGGATCTGGCACAAAGTAGGTGTGCAGTAAATGCATTCTTTCTTTCCTGCCCCTCATGGCTAGTTGAGCTCTAAAGTTCACAAAAACTTAGCCAAATCAACAAGTCAGCTGTGACAATCAGTTACAAGACACTAAACGGGCCCTAAAGAGGATAACAGGTTGGAAATATTTTAGGGCAGAAAAACAGATCATTGCACCCTAAACCACACATTTAGGACCTACACTTCTCAGGCATTGTGCAAGGGATTGTAAACCAGGTGAGTACTTTGCCCTTGGGAAGCTATCGGTCTTATGGTGAGCCAAATCCACACAAAGGATATTATTATTTGACACCCATGCACATAAAGAGCCAAGAGATGGGATGACTTGAAGAGGCATCTGCTGTCTCCCAGCTGGGAAAGATGGAAGGCTTTGTGGAGGAGGGGACATTTGAGGAGGGAAAGGTAGGATTTGGATTCTAGGGCATAGTGTCACTGGAATGGCTTCCAGGGCAAAGGGAATAGAATGATTCAAGGCAGGCAGGAAGGAAACATGGGGAAGAGCAAGCAGTTCAGTTGTTAATAGCACATGAGATATGCCAGATGTCAGAACCAGGGGAAGGCAGGTTTGCAAGTCCCACTGGGATCAGATGGTGGCAGGTCTACAGGGCCAGACTTCATGCTTACTCCAGGAATCCATCCCACTCTGACTGGAGCACTGGGATCAGATGGTGGCAGGTCTACAGGGCCAGACTTCATGCTTACTCCAGGAATCCATCCCACTCTGACTGGAGCACCCCAAGGACACTGTGGCAGGACTGGATGTAGTGGATGTACGTGGCTGAAGATAAATGCTTGCGACCACCGGCTCTGCATATGTTTGCATTTTTGGTGCTGCATAACGATGGAGCACCAAGTCAGGCTTCTTCCTACCAACTGCACTGAAGGAGCAGTTGCACTATTCCCAGCTCTGATAGCTGCCTGTCTGGCCCCTTTTCCGTTTATCATATTCCGGAAAACTGCTGTCATGCTCTCTAGGGTCAACCTGTCCCAGGCAATGTGGTCAAAAGACACAATCAAGACCCAGGACACAGAACTGCAAGCAGACCTGCAGCAGAGCGCACCTGGGATGATGAATTGCAAGAGGCAGCCACATCCCTGACCTCTGCTTCGCAGACTCAGGGTCGCAGCTGTGCAAAAGTAGCACCTGCTTTGCTTCAAGAACTTCTTCATGCCCCTCAAGCAGCCTTTTACAATAAGACAGCAGAGTACCTAAATATGTGCCTCCCTTGAACAAGCCATGTTCCGTGTATTAATCTTGCCAAAGGACTTTTTATTCCAGCACGTTTCCACATCTCAATTTTTACTGCTCTTACATCCTAACTAGCCTGTGGCCAACAGCTGTCATATTCATCCATTTAGATAACACTCAGGTATTTCCTCTTCTTCCTTAGCCTGGAACATTCCTGATTGATGGTCATTATATTTGCCCTCTTTCAATCCTCTTCACATCTGTACTCCATATGGTAAGAGGAAGGCCCTCCTACCAGGGGTGGTGATCGACAATTAAAATTACAAGATATATTTCCAACTGAATGCCTTGTTAAACACGTATAAGAAACCTCAAATAAAATGACATGCTCCTGATAAAAAACCATTGGCCCCAAAGGGATGATCCCAGGGAGAAACATACATTCCATGACCAAATCTCCAACATAAGCAATAAGGAGGCACCTGCTTTAAAAATTACCTCATGAAATCCAACAGCAAGTGGCGCGTTAAAGAAAGTCAGCATTATTATCATTGGCAGATTTAAACTGTGCTCACAAAAGATTCAAAGATGATATAAAAAGACCTTCACTGCTAAAGACGTTTTCACTTGAAAGTGTATTGTCTAAAAAACTAGAACATTTATTTTTCATAGAAACAATGATGGTGAAGGTCCCAGGCTATTCGATAAAATTCTATTAATCCACAATTATAATGAAGAACAATATTGCCAAGCCACACCACTTCCTGTTCTCCAACACATTCTGCTCCCCCATCTGGGTGTCCTTTGCTTATGTCTACCTGTCAAATCATACCTAATTATGGAGACATGGAACAGGTACCTCCTCCTCCAGGAAGCCTTCCTTACAACCTCAGACAAAAGAAAGCCCTCCCCATTGCATGTTTCTGGAGTCCTCTCCTTTGTCATTTTCTATAGCAGTTCTTACATTGTGTGTTATACAGGCATCTTATTTGTCCTCTTTAGCTGGGAGTTCCCTGTGGGAAGAGATTATATCTTAATAATCTTGGACACCCTACAGCCTCAATAATGATGTCTTAAAAAGGCTAGCTCTTTCGTAAAAGTGTTTAAATTGAAAAACAAATGGCTGCTGTTAAACCAAACAGAATAATGAAGAATAAACAGAACTTTACAAAAGTGACTGATCATGCCTGATCTATAGTTAGGTGCACAGGAAAGGCCAATTGAAAACTGAAAAACAACAAAGAATTTTTTAACACAGCATTCCACTGTATGTTTATGCTATACTTTATTAAATTAACCTTTAATTATTGAACACATCCAGCATTTTTTTTCATTCATGAAGAATCCTGCAATGAACATAAATGTCTATCAATTTTGTGAGTGTTATTATTTTAGAATAAATTATTGGAAGACATAAATGGGCACATGCATTGTTAAGAGTTTATGCAAATTGATACTTCTAAATGAGAATTCTTTTAAAGTTCCACCAATAGATATAGTTCTTGCTATTGTTTTCTGGTAGATTATTTGGCTCCAGTTAGGGAAATTTTTTTAAATCTATAGTTTGTTAATAGTTTACTCTTGAACAGGTGCTGAATCATATCTAGGGCTGTATCCAGGGCAGATGAAGCACCTGCTCTGGATGCTCTTCTTGGTTCAACTCTCAAATCCACACTGTCCACCTTTTCTAACCCACTCTTTGTGGGAAGGGTGGCTTCTTTGCCCTCTGGCTGTTGGTTGGGTTCAGCCAATGGGAAGGGCCCTTAGGAAATCTAAAGGGGTATGGGTGGGGGAAGAGGGAGAAATTCAGCAAATACGCTCTCCTGGCATCCTCCTTAGTAACTCATCAGTAGCTTCATTTCTCTACCAAAGACCACAGATTCTACTAGATGCTCCCACACCACCATTTCTGAAAACCATCCCTCCCCTTGCCTTTCAGGCCTTGGGGTTCAGGGGATGTGCAGGTGGCAGCTCTCCACTTTTCTTGAGCCTGGGATGCTTCACCATGTCTTATTGGGTTCCCTTAACCCAACTGCACCTCTGCAAAGGGTTCCTTCCTTAGACTCTCCCCATTCACCCTTCTGAAGTTTCCACCTATTTTTTGATAAGCTTAGACTAACATTGTAATTGGTACCAGGAGTAGCTCCAGGAGCTTATGGTTAAGAGCCCTTAACCATAAGCAACAACATAGACACAATTTCTAAAATTAGCAGGGGTGTCTTTTGTGGCAATAGAAGTATTTTGACCCGCAGCATCTATGACTAATTTAACTGTAGGGTCCCTAGAAATGAAATCGATGGGTAGACTTACTCAAGTGTACTTGACTCATGTAGAAAGAAATTTTCTGGTTCTGGTGAGCAGAATCCTAATACAACGAATCCCAATACATGGACTCACTGTAATGGGATTCCATGACCTCTTACCCACTTTCCAGACCTAGGCCAGTTCACAGAACCAGAGTAGGCTGGATTCTTTGAGGAAGAACTCTATAGTGCAACCACATGTATATACAGTGTGCATCTATCTCCAGGCCTTCCCCAGAGGGCCCTGCATTTATTTACAGGGTTACTACGCACTAAGGAAAAAGAAATATCCAGACTTTCCAAGGGTTATGAGTCATCTCAGAGCAGATGTCAAGCCCTAGAAATTGAATTAATCTCTCAGTGGGTCTAGTGAGACCCCCCATGGTTTACTTGTCCAGTTCCAACATGTAGAAGGCCATCATCAAAGATCTGAGAAAGACAGGGGTGCTAGGTCTTACCATAGTGGCCATTTAATTCGCTTGTTGGGCCTGTATAAAACTCAGATAAGTCTGGAGAATAACTGTGCATTATCACATACTTAATCAGGTGAGGATGACAACTGTAACTTTGGTTCCAGGTGTGGTAATTTACTGAGAAAATCAGTACAGCCACTGGCTACAGGTATGCAACTATTGACACAGCAAATGCCATTTCTTCCATTTCTAGTGAAAAAGATAACCAGAAGAAATTTGTCTCCCCATGTTTTCCCTTGAGACCATGACAACTCCCCTGCTTGTTTGTCATAATATAATGCACAGGGATCTTGATTATTTTGATATCCCATAGGACATCATGTGTGGGCACTCCCTCAGTGACAGTGTGCTCATTGTACATGGTAAGGAAAACTTCCCATCATGAACTGGGTGGCACCCAAGTCACCAGATCATAGAGGTGGGCACAGCACCTGTAGTTACATGGAAAAGATCTAAATGAGACTGACTCAAGCAGGTACAGAAGGTACAAATAAATGGCATGGGCATGTAGCTCTCTCCCTCAAGGTGTCTCTTCCTTACGCTTCACTACTGCTCCCTCTACCCACACTGATGGCCTCATAGGGAATTCCTTCCTGCTCACCAGTCTCCAGTTTATGGAGGGGTTTTCAGGGTGTAAAATCCACTAGGGGCGGCCTTCAAAGAGTGGTGAAGGGAAATCCTCATCTGGGCAGACTTTGGGTAGTACAGTCAGATGGCTGCCTATTTCACCTGGAAGAGAAGAGCAGGAGTAAGACTCAACATTACGTCAATGGCAGAGGTTAACAGGTAAGTGGCTGGCTAGAAACTTGGAAAGATCAATATTGGAAAATTGGTGATAGGGAAGCCTGGGCTAGAGATGTGTGGGTGGGTCTCTCAGAATGAGCACAGAGAAGACAATCATTTCTTACAAAAATGCCCACCAGAGGGCATCCACTCCAGTGCCAGCTCTCAATAATGACTAAGTGTGGATGCTAGTTAGCCTCTTTCCCCAACCACCCCAGTGCTTGCTCAGGCTCTTATCCCAAGTTTCCCTGAAGGCATGGTTAGAGTCAAGAAGCCTGGACTTTCCCCAGCGAGGCTTATTTGGTTCCTGACACCACTGAGTTCCCTATGTGCCAATGGCAAGTATGGCCCTAATCCCTGGGTATACCAAGCAGCCACGTAGGACACATTGATTCCATTGCTCCGTCCATCATGGAGAGGGCAACAAATTTGGCCTCACCAGGATAAATGTCTGTGCTGTTAATAGATGTACTTTTCTTGCCTATCGTGCTTCCACATGCATCATGATTGGTGCCTTATTGGCTGCCACGGTACCCCACACAACATAGTCTCCAGCAAAGCAGTTGTTCTACAGCAAAAGAAGTATAGCCTTGAGATTTACAATGTGCCCCATCACCCGGAAGCAACTGCCTTAATAAAATGGCAAAGGTTTGATTACAAGAACCAGTGGGGAGACAACATTCTGCAAGGTCGGGGAGCTACCCTACAGGATGTAGAAGATTCCTTTAATCAGCAGCCAGTATGCAGGGCCACCACAATCGCCAGAATGCATGAGTCTGGGAGGTAAAGTCGGATGTGGGAGTTGTCTCTCTCCTATTTTACCAAACAATTCACTGAAGAATGGCTTTCCCTTGTTATGACCTTGAGTTTGATGGGGTTGGAGTGCCTGGTGCCTAAGGTAAGAAAACTCCCGCTAGAGATCACAGTGATATATCAATAAAATTATGGCTTGACACTGAACTCCAATCACATTATTTCTCATACCACCAAACTAACAGGTGGAGGAGTCACTCTACTGACTGGGGTAATTAATCCCAATGGCTATGGGGAAATTAGGTTGCTGTCGTGCAATAGAAGCAAATGAGACTGTGTCTGGTAGACAAAGGTTCACCGTATTGGTGGAAAATTGCAGAAATCCAATAAAGACAGGACGAACAAGAGCTTGGATCCTGTGGAAATGAAGGCTGGCATCATTCCACCAGGAAGGAATCTCATTCATCAGAGTTGCTGGCAGAAGGTAAGGGGAATAGGAAAAGGGTGGTGAAAAATAGAGCTAGGATGATCAGCTTAAGCTTTTGACCAGTTAAAGGAGCAAGTACTGTATTAGCTGCTGTGACTTACATTTCAAAATTGTTTCCTGCCCTTCATCTTTTGGGCCTCAACTTAGATTAAAAAAAAAAAAAAAAAAAAAAAAAACAGGCGAGGTTTCACGTGGTGATACGATTGAAGTCATATTAGCTCAGATAATTTCTTTAATTTTCTCTTCTTCATCTTCTGTTTCTCCTCCTGGCATGTCTATTCTACTGACTGAGTCCTAGCTCTATTCTTGATTATCTTTATCTTTTGATTAATATGGCTCTATTCTTGATTATCTTTATCTTTTGATTATTATGGCTCTATTGATTGTTATCTTTTATTTCTATTAATTGCTTGATTAATTTATCTTTTCATTTGTAATTCTCATCTCTGACTTTTGGTTTTGCATTCCAAGAGAATAACATTAGTTGGTCTGACTTCTAAGACTTTTTCTGAAGTATCCGTTGTGATATTTATGCTGTTTTTTCTTTTGGAAATTATGTGTTTTTCCAAGATCTGTTTTTTCCTTAGCACTGCCCTTTCCCATGGCTGTCTGCTCTTGTTTTATAAGCATGATCTCTTTCCCAATATCACTGCAAATATGAATTCAATGTGTTTAAATTCCTGTTTTCTGGCACTCTGCTTGATTCACCTCTTCAAGCTGCTAATTTTTGTTCATTTTTATGAAGAAAAGTTGAGATCAGTGGTTTGAGGAGTAACATAACATAGTCACTTGGAAAATGTTTTCAAAACATATATTCCCAGTTTCCCTTTTTTTCTTCCAGTGCCCTATTTCCCCACTCCCAATAAAAGTATGACATTCTCCAGTAAAATGTGTCTAGATAAAGACATTAATAAGAAACATAATCTATCTACATAATTCTGATACGCTTCCTTCCTCCACATGGAGAATCAGCAGGTTAGTGTGCACAGCACACTTAAATGATATGAACTCTGTCTGGGAGCTCAGGCCATTATTTGATTAACATGTTGGTTTACTCTGATAGTAGGTGTGTAGGTGCTCTGTGTGTTGGTAGTGGTAGCTCATAAGATAAACTTCCTTTCAGGGACGGCAAGCCAGGAATGTTGTTGGAGCCTTAGAATAACCTGGTTATTCTCCAGTCTCTCTTTCTTTGTAGCATTAACTAAGAGGGCCACATATCTCAAATGCTGGAGCCACAAGATGGTAGAACACAATCAGTTGAGAATCCATAGTGACTGCTGATCCCTATGAATCATAAACTTTTGCTGTGTTAAAACACCAAGACTATGAAATTCTTTTTTTAACACAGAATGACTTAGTGTATTCTGATTATTTGGTATCTTGAGTGCTTTTTCCACATGATACGTCAGAATTTTCCTATACCCTTAAAGGCTATACAAAAATGAGATTTTAAATAGCTCCATGATATTTCATCATAAGTTTATGTACCCTAAATTTACTGACCTAATCCTCTATTGTTGAATATTTAGTTGAAAACACGTTTAGGAACTATAAATAATGTTGTAGCTAACTTCATTGTGTTTGGCATTCATTCATTGTCAAAATTTCACTAGTGCTACTCACATGATTAGAAATGATTACATACTGCTGCAAATAACAAAACATTAGTGTAGCATAGGTTTAAGAACTATAATGTTTTTATTTGAAGATGATATGATTGTTTACATGGAAAATTCTTGAGAATCTACAAAACAAGTCAAACTAATAAATTTATTTAACAAGATCAGACCATGTAAAATACGTATATAAAAATCAATTGCATTTTATGTACTAGTGGCAAACAGTTGAAAATGGAATTAAATAAAAACAATTTAACAGACAATACTATAAAAATATAAAATTGTTAGGATTTAATTTGTAAATACATACAATATCTCTACATTGAACATTGAACATTGAACATTCTACATTGAACATGGCTGAGAGAAATAAAAAATAGCTAAATAAATAAATAAACATACCATTTTCATGGATCTAATACTCAATATTTTGAATATGGAGTTCTCCAAACTGATATTGATATATAGATTTAACTAATCACAAGCATAATCTTACCTGGGTTTTTATAGAAATTGACAAGTTGATTCTAAAATTTATATGGTAATTCTTGCCTCCCCGACAGTAGCTCAGCCTCCAGGACTCTCTTCCAGCATGGTCGAAGACACCTCTTCACACAAGGTGGTGACAACAAATGATAGGCGCAGTTGCACCAAATTCATAGAAGATCAATTGAAAATCCTCATGACTACCTTCAATCAAAAAACTTACCCAGGTTATGCTACCAAACAAAAACTTGCTTTAAAAATCAAAATCCAGATTTGGTTTCAGAATTGAAGAGCTAGGCATGGATTCCAGAAAAGACCAGAACCTGGGACTTTAGAATCAAGCCAGAGCCATGGGCAAGATCGACCTGATGCAGAGTTTCAAAGTAGAGAAACCAGATGGTGGTGTACCACCTACAGCAGCTCTCAATTATGCACTCTCATCAAGGCATTTATGGAAAAAGCCATACCCTGGGATTGATTCCAGAGAACAGCTTGCTGAAGAAATTGGTGTTCCAGAGTCAAGAGTTCAAATTTGGTTTCAAAATTGAAGATCTAGATTTCATATCCAGAGAAACAGGGAAATGTCGTATCCTTAGAAAAAGGGGCAAGATTTCTGAGGGACGTCAAGGTACAGAAGATACACAAAATGGCACTAACCTCACTAGCAATTCTCATTTCTCTAGAATGAGGACATGGTGAACACAGTCCAGTTCACTGTATTTGATAGTATCAACTTGGGCCCCA
Source organism: Macaca fascicularis (assembly GCF_037993035.2). NCBI lineage: Eukaryota > Metazoa > Chordata > Mammalia > Primates > Cercopithecidae > Macaca > Macaca fascicularis. The sequence goes on from NC_088381.1 coordinate 77,028,042, forward strand.
AATCTCTCTCTCAGTCTTCCTGGGAGTCTATCCTTCTGCTGAAACTGCAAGCTAAGCCCTCTGAAGATGGTAAAGGACATGGCCAGGTGCAGTGGCTCATGCTTGTAATCCCAGGACTTTGGGAGGCCGAGGCAGAAAGACTGCCTGAGTCCAGGAGTTAAAAACCAGCCTGGGCAGCACAGCAAGACCCTGTCTCTATTATAAAAAATGAAATAAAATAAATAAAAAGGAATGTAGGAGGCAGAGACAGGTACAGGAGGCATCACACTACCCTATTGACACAGCCTAGATCCAGAGTTCAGCAGACCTTGAGACAACGAAAATAAACTTATTAATAATCAAAATAAATAAATAAAAATAAAATTTTTACGGTAATTCAAAAGACTTAAATATCAAAGTCAATCTTGAAAAAGAAGAGAAAATTTAGAAGACAAACTATCTAAATCAAAATTTACTATAATGTTATAGTAATCAATAAACTAGTCCTGGTATGAAGATCAACAAATAGATCAATAGAACAGAATAGAGTTTGGAAATAGGCCTATAGTTACAGAATGTGATTTTTACAAAGGTGTCAAATCTTTTCGACTAATAGGGTTGAAGTAACTAAAATCCATACGGAAAACAATAAACTTTGACCCCTTACCTCATACCACACTCAAGCACTAATTCAAGATAAATCAGAGACCTAATTACAAAAGGTAAAATTATAGGGCTTCTTGGAGAAATCACAGAACATCTTTGCAACCTAGGGGTAGGCAGAGTTTCTTTAGACAGTTTACAGAAAGCAGTGACCATAAATGAGAAAAATTTTATAAATTAGACTAACAAACTTAAATACTTTTGATTAAAAGACATCATGAAGAAAATATATAATAGGGTACAGATAGGAAAACAATATTTACTAAAAAAATCTGACAAACTTGACAACTCAATACAAACTCGATAACAAAAGCCAAACAACCGAATCAATAACTGGAAGACAAAAAACATGTGAATGAGAAGATAGGTGCATGGCCAATAAACACGGAAAAAGATTCTGAAAATCATTTGTTATTGAAAATGCAAATTAAAACCACAACAGGACACCAATTCGCACTCACTAGCATGGATAAAATTAAAACGAGTAACACCAAATGGTGGGAAATGTGTGGAGCAACTGGAATCTGCGTACATTGTCAGTAGAAACATAAAATGGTGTGACCACTCTGAAAAAAATACCTGCTCGTTTATTTTTTTATTTTTTATTTTTATTTTTTAGATGAAGTCTCGCTCTTGCTGCCCAGGCTGGAGTGCAGTGGAGCGATCTTGGCTCACTGCAGCCTCTGCCTCCCAGGTTCAAGTGATTCTCCCTCCTCGGTCTCCCAAGTAGCGGGGATTACAGGTGTGTGCCACCACGCCCTGCTAATTTTTGTATTTTTAGTAGAGACAAGGTTTCACCATGTCGGCCAGGCTGGTCTTGAATTCCTGACCTCAGGTGATGCTGGGATTACAGATGTGACCCACTGTGTCTGGCCTGATCCTAAGCATATATGTGTCAAGTTGGCTAGGCCATGGTACCCAGATACATGGTCAAACACTAATTTAGACATTGCTGGGAAGTTTGTTTTTTTTTTTTTTTTAGATGGAGTCTTGCTCATCGCCCAGGCTGGAGTGCAGTGGCGCAATCTCCACTCACTGCAAGCTCCGCCTCCTGGGTTCACACCATTCTCCTGTCTCAGCCTCCCAAGTAGCTCGGACTACAGGCGCCCGCCACCACGCCCGGCTAATTTTTTGTATTTTTAGTAGAGACGGGGTTTCACCGTGTTAGCCAGGATGGTCTCGATCTCCTGACATCGTGATCCACCCGCCTCGGCCTCCCAAAGTGCTGGGATTACAGGCGTGAGCCACCGTGCCCGGCCAGTGACATTATTCTTTAGAAGTGATTAACATTTCAATCAGTAAACTGTAAGTAAGGCAGATGACCCTCTATAATGTGGATGGGCCTCATTCAATCTGTTGAAGGCGTTAAGAGAAGCGATTGATGTTCCTCCAAACAGAAGAAATTATGCCTCCAGATTGTCTTTGGATTTGGGCTACACCATTAATATTTCCCTGGCCGACCCTGCTGGCTTACCCTGCAGATATTAAACTTGCCAACCCCACAGTCATGTGAAGCAATTCCTTAAAAATAAACACACACACACTCTCTCTCTCTCTTTCTCACTCACTCACTCTCTCTCTCCACACATACACTCACTCATACCCACACACACATATACACTATTGATTCTGTCTTTAGAAAACCCTGACTAATACATTATAACCCTGACTAATACATTGACCCAGCAATTCCATACAAGAAAATGAAATCAAATGTCCATAAAACTAATTGCACAAGACTGTTCATATGGGTTTATTCACAATAGGCAGAAACTGGAAACAGATCAGGTGACTGCTGATAGCAGAATGGATAAACAAACCGTATTATATTCATACAGTGGAATACTGCTTAGCAGCAGAAAGCCATGAATTACTGATAAATACAACAACATGGCTTAATCGCAAAAACATTTTATCTGAGTGAAAAAGCCTTACACAAGAGAGTACTTACAATGTGATTCCATTTATCTAAAGAATAGGGAAAACTAATCAATGATGAAAAAGGAAATCGGAATAGCAGTTGCCTCTGGGGATAGGGTGGAGGCAGGGGCTTACTGGAAACAGGACTGAAGGAACTTTCTGGGGTAAGTGTATTGTTCCATGTGTTAATAGAGGTTGGGTTATACAGGTGCATGCATCTTTCAAAGTTCATCAAATAGTACAGTAAAATTAGATCACTTCATTTTAGGTAAATTTTATCTTAAAGAAAAAAGAACTATAACTAGATATTAAACTCTAGGTAGCAGTATACATTGTGAAGTGTTTAGGGGTGAAATACGTTCATGTCTGAATCTCACTTTGAAATGCCCTAAAAATAAGAAATTAATGGATAGATAGAGAGATGGATAGGTATATCAGAGTAAGTGTAGAGAGATGTTAATTGTAGAAACCAGATGGCAGGTGTTTGCTATACAGTTATTTCCAGTTTCCTATATGTTTGAAATTTCTCCTAATAACATGTTGGAAAAAAAGAGTTTATTTCTCTTGAAGAAATAAAGATCCAGAAGCAGGCAATCCTGGACTTAGATGGCAACTCCATGATGACTAGGAATTCAGGCTCCTTCAGTTTTCTTCTACTTTCCTTAGCATGCCACCTCATAGCTGGATCTCTCAGCAACTATTCCACTCTGCAGCCAGCAGGACACTCACAGCATCCAAGCAATTCTTTCCTGTCTCTCCTGCATCATCATTTTTTCTTTCTCTACTAGATTGCTGTCATCAGCGTACAAAACTGTAGTTATTTTTCTCATCTGAAAAAGATTCTTCTCTTGGCCAGGCATTGTGGCTCATGCCTGTAATCTTAGCACTTTGGGAGGTTTAAGCAGAAGGATCACCTGAGGTCAGGAGTTCGAGATCAGTACGGCCACCATGGCAAAACCCTGTCTCAACTATAAATATAAAAATTAGCCGGGTGTGGTGGTGCATACCTGTAATCCCAGTTACTCAGGAGGCTGAAGCAGGAGAATTGCTTGAACCCTAGGAAGTGGAGGTCACAGTGAGATGAGATTGTTCCCCTGCACTCCAGTCTGGGCGACAGAGCAAGACTCTCTCTCTCTCTCTCTCTCCATATATACACACACACACACACATACACACATATATATACACACACATATATACACATATATATACACACATATATATACACACACATATATACACACATACATACGCACACACACACACACACATATATTCTCTTTACCCAACTTCCTCCTCTTTTAGCTGCTGTCCTGTTTCTTTCCTCTCCTCTAGGCAAAAAAAAAAAAAGAAAATCCTCAAAAAATAAAGATGCCATTCCTGTGTGATTCCGTCCTGCGCAGCTGTTCTCTTGAGCAGTGTTTGTTTATATCGGTCCACCTTCTGTCCCACCTAAGTGTGTGCTGCCACCCGAAGGAAGAGTTGACGGGCATGTACGTGGACACGAGCCCCCTGAGGCCCCAGAACTATCTTTTTGGTTGTGAACTAAAGGCTGACAAAGATTACCACTTTAGGGTGGATAATGATGAAAATGAACACCAGTTATTTTTAAGAACAGTCAGTTTAGGGCCTGGTGCAAAGGATGAATTGGACATTGTTGAAGCAGAGGCAATGAATTAGGAAGGCAATCCAATTAAAGTAATACTGGCAGCCTTGAAAATGTCTGTACAGCCAACGGTTTCCCTTGGAGGCTTTGAAATAACACCACTAGTGATCTTATGGTTGAAGTGTGGCTCAGAGCCAGTGCATATTAGTGGACATCACTTAGCAGTTGTAGAGGAAGATGCAGAGTCACAAGATGAAGAAGAGGATGTGAGACTCTTAAGTATATCTGGAAAGCAGTCTGCCCCTGGAAGTAGTAGCAAGTTTCCACAGAAAAAAGTAAAACGTGCTGCTGATAAAGATGATAGTGATGATAAAGACGATGATGATGACGATAATTTTGATGATGAGGAAACTGAAGAAAAAACACCAGTGAAGAAATCTGTACAAGATACTCCAGCCAAAAAATGCACAAAAGTCAAATCAGAATGGAAAAGACTCAAAACCATCATCAACACCAAGAACAAAAGGACAAGAATTTTTCATAAAACAGGAAAAAAACTCCTAAAACACCAAAAGGACCTAGTTCTGTAGAAGACATTAAAGCAAAAATGCAAGCAAATGTAGAAAAAGGTGGTTCTCTTCCCAAAATGGAAGCAGAGTTCTTCAATTATGTGAAGAATTGCTTCTGGAGGATTTACTAAGAGGCTATTCAAGATCTCTGACAGTGGAGGAAGTCTCTTTAAGAAAATAGTTTAAACAATTTGTCAAAAATTTTCTGTCTAATTTCATTTCTGTAACAGTTGATATCTGGCTGTTCTTTTTATAACGCAGAGTGAGAACTTTCCCTACTATGTTTGATAAATGTTGTCTAGGTTCCATTGCCAAGAATGTGTTGTCCAAAATGCCTGTTTAGTTTTAAAAGATGGAACTCCACTCTTTGCTTGGTTTTAAGTATGTATGGAATGTTATGATCGGACATAGTAGTAGCAGTGGTCAGACATAGAAATGGTGGAGAGACAAAATTATACATGTGAAATAAAACTCAGTATTTTAATAAAGTTAAAAATAAAAATAAAGATGCCTTTGTTGTTTCTGGTTCAATATTCTGTGGTCAACCCTTGGTGCTCATCTTGCTTGCTGCATCTGCAATACTCAGTGCAGCACACTGATCACTGTTTCCTCCATAATATAGCTTCCTAGACACCAAAATGTTGACTTTCTTCCCACTTCTCTATTTCCCTTGCAGTGCTTTCTCAGTCCCATTTGTAATTTACCCCTTTTCCTGGACATCTCAATGTTGGAGTGCCCCAAGGCTCAGTTCTTGGACATTGTCCTTTCTCCTTCCCATCCAGTTCCAAGGACATAATACCACCCTCTCACTTATGACTATCAAATTTCCATCTCCAGTTCAACCTCTCATCCAAAGTCCAGACTCATAGATCCAACCCTTACTATCAGACATTCACTTGCACATCTAATAGATATATTACACACAACATGTCCACAACCAAATTCCTGGTCCTCCCCTCAAAGCCTGTTTTAACTTCAGCTTCCCCTATTTTCATGATAGCATCTCCATCTTCCAGGTACTCAGGCCAAAAAATGTGTCATCCTCTTCTCTCTCCTTTGCTCATACCCAGTAGTCAATTCATCAGGAAACCAAGCTGATTCTACCTTCAAGACATGCCCAGGACCTAATCACTTCCCACTGCCTCCTGACTGCTCCCCTGGTTCAGATTACTATGATAGCCTTCTAACTGGTTCTGGTTTCTACCTTTGACCCCACAACATTCTATTTGTAACAGAGCAACTTAACTAATTCTTTTAAAATGTTAAGTCAAATGACATCAATCTTCTGCCCAGAACTCCGTGTGGCTCCCCATTTCTCTCAGAGTGAAATATGATGTTTGGTAGCCTATATCTATGTGGTCTGGCCCCCTTATTTCCTCTGGACTTCACTTGCCCCCTGGTCTACTGACTCCAGCCACACTGGCCTCCTTCTACTCCCAGGATAGTACCAGGCATGCTCCAGCATTGGGGTCTTTCACTGCCTATTCCTTCTGCCTGGAACACTCTTCCCAGATATCTCCCTCTCCTGTGCCCTCTCCTACTTCAAGTCTCTGCTCAGACCTCACCTTCTACACAATTCTCAGCCCATTCTGGGCAATCTTGAAACTCCTCCCCACTCCCACCCTGGGGACTTCTGTTCCTTCCTACCATGCTTTATATGTTTCTTTCTTCTGCTCTGCATATCCCTTTAAACATGCAATTAATGTATTTATTTATTACATTCACACCTGGAGTCTCTCTCTTGCACTACAAGTTAAATTCCAGAAGGAGAGGGATTTTGCTTTTTTGCTTATGTAGATGCCAAGCTCTTGAAACAGTGCTAATACAGAGACCAATATATGCTCCTTCAATAAAAAAATGAAGCACATGGAACTGCATGGTCAAACATCCTTAAACCCTTTAACCTGCTACGTCTTATACTTTTATGATTTAACCCGATACATTTCTTTCCTCCATTAAGAACAGATTTTTGTTCTTCTGATCAACACTACACCACCCAATGAAGGGTCTTTTAATTTATTCACCCAACCAGCCTTCAAATGTAATCAGGACCTATTAGATGAAGAGGTAGACTTGTTTTAAAAAGCAGCATAGCATGAGCAATCCATTCTTAAATCAGAGGCTTGTAAGCAGTAGGCGTTATAGTCAGGAATACAAAAACCGAAAATGAAACAGTTGTCGCTCAAATGCCTGTTAAAGATCCCCAGAGTGATCTTTATGTAGAATAAAAACAAAACTGAAACAAAACAAAACCAACAGTCATTAAAAAAAAATAGGTCATCTCTCCTAACTCCTGCTCAGCTTCTAAGGAATTAGACTCAGCTCTTAATATTCAACTTTTTCTCTCCCCTCTAGACCTTGTGGGCTTATTTTCTCTCTTACGGATTTATTTCAAGCAAAAGTAACAACCATAACCATCTGTTGCATAAAAATAAGAATTACACTTTTAACCAAAAGGCAACTTGCTATTGCTGAGATTTGCCACTTGTCCCATGTAGCAAAGATCCCAAGTGTAGCAAAATAACGAGCAACTCCAGGTCTACTTGAACACCCTTCTTTTTATGCTACTCATGCACTGGCATCAACTGTCAGGCCTCCAGCCCAGACCACATTCATGACTAGAAACTCAGAAGCAATACTCCGGTGATGTTCCCTGTAGTCCAAGCAGTTTCTTTGAGTGTGGCCAGTTTATAACTTCTGCATAACTTGGAAGCAATGGAGGACTCTTCCAGGCACCTATTCATTGGTTTATTTATTGTGACATATTTGCCTTTCCACTTGTAATCACTAACAGTTAAGGAAGGGGTAATAAATTCAGCTAATGTCAAGATTTAGACAATGGCAAGAGTCTAATGTTGGCCACCATCTGCAACGTTTGTGGTGTCACAATGGGCAGAGGAAGACAAAGGAACCGAGATTGCAAATATACTACATGAGTCAGGAAGGTCTGGAAAAGCCACGTCTTTCTTTCTTTATTATTATTGCTGTTGTTAATCCATTAAGTGATTGATTTTTATTGGGTTATATTTCCAGTATCCCTTTCAGCTGAGTATAAGGCCATTTTCTTGGTTACCAGGGCAACGTGAGGTCAAGTTTGTGCATGTGTGGGTGTGTTGATAATTCATATCATATCGTATAGACTATGCAAATAAAACATGGGTCAGCCTCTTTCCTAAGTCCTCCAGCTCAAACAAGAGCAACTTCCATCTCAGCATATTACTCCCTGCTGTCAATGTCAGTCTCAAAACATTATCATGACAGAAACCAAAAGATTTCATGAAAAGCTCTTTGAGCTACTTCACACCCCATGGAGTTTCAGTCTGGGTGAAGCATTGCTTCTCATTGAAGATATTGTAACAGTTTAGCAAAATCTAGCAAGTCAAATTCTTTCCAAAGGTAAAATGTTGTGGATTCATCTTAGCCTGTTCCTATCCAAACTGACAGATTTGCCCATGAAAATCACTTGAGATATCTTTATATGGAGAGGGAGGAACTATCTTTTGTTCCTTAACAGCTCGTAAGAGCAAATAATACTTGAGTTTGCTCTTCCTGAGAAAAAGGGGAAGAAAAGATCAAGAAAGTGAAGGCAGTAAAAGAAGCAAGAAATAATCAAGAAACTGATAACTATATTTCCTATAATGATCAGCTATTACCTAACAAGAAACATGGCTTTCTTTTCTACTCTACTCTTAACCAATGGCTGGCTTGTATTTGGTGACTCCTAGGGCTCAAGTAGGCCATGCGACAGTGGACAGTGGCCCTCAAGCTGCTGCAGTGCAGGGCGTGTCTGAGGATGGTTCACAGGGAATGCCATGGGCACATGGTTTCTACACGATAGCAGAGGTTGTTCTCTATTGCAAGTATCTCAAATTTCTCCCACTGTCACAACTGGTTTGAGAGACTCAGAACACGGCACAAGGGCAGGAGATCCACTCAGGACAGTTATCATTGCTGTGTGTAACCAATAGCCACAGTCAAAACAAACTAAAGGAGATGGTGTAAACCCTTTCAAAATTTCAGTTGGTAAGGGTTTCTATTTATAGTGCTGAGCAGTTTTGGATGGAGAGAGAATTCTCTCGAATTGGCACTGGCCAGTTCAGAACAGTGGTGTGGGTATGAAATTTATGTGGGTTGGTGGATGCTATAAGACCTAGAAGACCAAAGGTGATCTAACTTGGCACAGAAATACTTCCTCTGCAATCTGTCTCTTTATATGCTTTCTTTTGAGAAGAGTGCCTCTTGTCCTACTAAGGCTTCCAGTAATTGGCCCACCTTAAGCACCCAGTATGAATTCTGTTTTGTAATAGTGATTTTCTTCTCCACTCTACAGGAACACCATGCTGAGCCTCCTTGTGCCCCACCATCTGTAATACCCTCCTGCCTGTTCAAATCTCCCCTGTCCTTCAAGGCCCAGGTGAAGACCCTTCTTTCCCATGAAGCTTTACAGATGACTTCAGCCCACACTGATCTCTGAGTCATATGGCCCTCAGAGTCTGAGTCATGTAACTTGCCACTTGATTACACATTATTTGATATATCCTATAATTCTGGGTGGAATTACAGGATAATTTGTTGGTTTGTCCCCCAGTAAAACTGTACTCTGCTCAAAGTCAGAGATTGAAACTTTTACTTCTTTGCACCCCCACTGTTGCTGGCAGAGCCATGGACACATGGTAGACAGTCAATAAAAGACTAATTGGATTGTTCCCAAGTTGCAAATCAGTGCATACATTAAGAAGGCTAAGCCAAATAAATTCCCTTCATTAAAGTCTTCTAAATTACACATAGATCTAAAATTATAAAAAGCAAGGCAAATAACAGAGGTAAGTCACTGAAGGATAAAAATTATTTCAGCAGTAACCTCAAGTTGCAGAGACAATGTAGTTACAGGAACAAGGGAGGGAGGGAGGGCAAGATTTGATTCCAAATTGACATTTTTGACATATTCAAAGGATATTGAGGGAAAGCTAAGGATGACAGCAGATAATAAGCGAGGTGCTACCTTCCAAAGTGGAAGGATGGCAGGAAAAACAAGCACTAATTGTGAGAGAAGGAGTATATGGGAGAGCATTTCGTGAGGGACAGGGAGATTAGAACTCCATGCACAGGGCCGTGAGAACTACATTCCATTCTGACAGCCTGCTTAGCCAAGAGATGCAGATAAATTAGTAGATATGTGGAGGTGAACAAAACGATCCCATTGATTGGGAAATTCACAAAGTATAAAAGAGGTCCTAAAAAGCCCAGTTATAGAATCTCTCATGATCCACATTGACCACTCTGAATCAAACCAGGCTCCTCTTTTGCCTGGAACCATGGACAGTGTCTTTAGCACCTGCAATGTGCCTAGCACTTTACATACACCACGTCCAAGCTGCACAACAACTTAACATAATGTTAGCAGTGTCGCTTGTATTTTACCGATGAATATATAAAGACTCAGAAAATCAAAGTTATTTGCTTATTCTTCCACTCAACGAACATTTATTGTTGGCTTGCTTTAGTGCCAGGCACGGGGTGTTAAATAGGGGTCAAGGCAGCAGTGTCTGCTGTCATGGAGATTCTACCATAGAGCTGGAGAGTCTGGCTAAGGTTTGGACCCTGTCTGGTTCTAAACCACACATGTAGCCTCTTTTCTCTTCTACCCTTACAAGGAAAGCCTACGGATGATTTTCTTTTTAAACCTGTCATAAACATGATAATAACATGGTTATAAAAATATTTTGTCTCAATAATACTTCAATTGAAAAGACTATTTAAACTACCCCAGGAAATATGAAGTATGTGGAAACAATGGAAGACTTTTCTTACCTCTTACAAAAGCAAAGCATGAAAAGCTTCTAGGAGTAGGGCAGATGGAGAAGACACAAGTTCCCCCCTTTCCATGACAAACAGAAATTATGGGCAAAGAGAAGCAACAAATTGTAAAACTGAGCTTGGAAAGAAAACAAGAAAGAGAAACCCCAAGAGTCCAGAAATAGGAAATGATCTCAAAGCCAAGTGACTGCAGTAAATGGGAGTTCACTGACTATGCCTCCTGTAGGTACTACGCCCAAACATCAAATCTAGGAGTTAGGGTTCTGACATTCGAGTGAGGTGTCACACCTAGGAGTTGGAAGTTAGGTATAAGCCCCTGCATGGAGCCTGGAGCTATGAAGAGCTACTCCATCCTCCAATCAAAGAAACAAAACTTTGTTCCCATGCAGGGAAAAAGAGCAAGAAAACTTGTCCTTCTGAGGTCATGGATGGGAAACAAAAAGAAATGGAAGCTCAGAAACTAGATATGCATGGTCAGAAATTATTCCACCCACTTTATAAAGAAACCTTCCTGCTAAGAAAGGAATACCTAGCTAGCCCAGACAAGTAATACTCTTAGAACCCTTGTGAATGCAAAACCAAAATCCTACTGCAGACACATCTCCACTACCCACTATGAAACAAACCCTACTGGAGATGAATTAACAATAAAAAGTATAAATCCAATGCGAACATGAAATATAACAAGGGTGAGTTTGCAAGGGCATCAAACAAAAAACTGGAGCTAACAGGACAATTTGAGAAAGACTACAAAATAAACAAGACAATGAAGGAGATGGGAGAAGCAATCAGAACTATAGTGAAAGAAGGGATCAGAATTTTATAAAAGACGTATTTTAAAGAGAATTAAGAGGAGATTTAGAAATGAAAAATGTAACCACCGAAATTAAAAACCCAATACACATTCCGTAAGCAGATTAGACAGTGGGTGACAAATTAAGTAAACCAGAAGAAAGCACTAAAATAATACTCTAAATACAGTAGTGAGAAAAAAATAGAAATTATAAAAGAGCTCTTAAAAAACATGGAGAATAAAATGACAAAATCAAATGTAGATCTGATACCAGTTCTGGAAGTAGACACTGAAAAAAAGGGAGAAGCATTATTCAACAAAAACGATCAAAACTGTTCACAAGAAGAGACATAGTTCTTTGAATGACACACAGAATCATCAGCAAAAAAATATAAGTTAACTCCAGCAACATTAAATTGAAAGTGCAAAATATCAAAGACCAAAAAACTCTTGAAAGCAACCAAAGGATTCGGTTTGCCAGTATTTTACTGAGGATTTTTGTATCAATGTTCATCAGGTATATTGGTCTAAAATTCTCTTTTTTTGATGTCTCTCTGTCAGGCTTTGATATCAGGATGATGTTGGCCTCGTAAAATGAGTTAGGCAGGATTCCCTCTTTCTCTATTGATTGGAATAGTTTCAGAAGGAATGGTACCAACTCCTCCTTGTACCTCTGGTAGAATTCGGCTGTGAATCCGTCTGGTCCTGGACTTTTTTTGGTTGGTAGGCTATTAATTATTGCCTCAATTTCAGAGTCTGCTGTTGGTCTATTCAGGGATTCAATTTCTTCCTGGTTTAGTCTTGGGAGAGTGTAACCGTCCAAGAAATTATCCATTTCTTCTAGGTTTTCTAGTTTATTTGCATAGAGGTGTTTATAGTATTCTCTGATGGTAGTTTGTATTTCTGTGGGGTCGGTGGTGATATCTCCTTTATCATTTTTTTATTGCGTCTATTTGATTCTTCTCTCTTTTCTTCTTTATTAGTCTTGCTAGTGGTCTATCAATTTTATTGATCTTTTCAAAAAACCAGCTCCTGGATTCATTGATTTTTTGGAGGGTTTTTTGTGTCTCTATCTCCTTCAGTTCTGCTCTGATCTTAGTTATTTCTTGCCTTCTGCTAGCTTTTGAATGTGTTTGCTCTTTCTTCTCTAATTCTTTTAATTGTGATGTTAGGGTGTCAATTTTAGATCTTTCCTGCTTTCTCTTGTGGGCATTTAGTGCTATAAATTTCTCTCTACACACTGCTTTAAATGTGTCCCAGAGATTCTGGTATGTTGTATCTTTGTTCTCATTGGTTTCAAAGAACATCTTTATTTCTGCCTTCATTTCGTTATGTGCCCAGTAGTCATTCAGGAGCAGGTTGTTCAGTTTCCATGTAGTTGAGCAGTTTTGATTGAGTTTCTTAGTCCTGAGTTCTAGTTTAATTGCACTGTGGTCTGATAGACAGTTTGTTATAATTTCTGTCCACATCAAAAAGCTTATCCACCATGATCAAGTGGGCTTCATCCCTGGGATGCAAGGCTGGTTCAACATAGGCAAATCAATAAACGTTATCCAGCATATAAACAGAAACAAAGACAAAAACCACATGATTATCTCAATAGATGCAGAAAAGGCCTTTGACAAAATTCAACAGCCCTTCATGCTAAAAACTCTCAATAAATTCGGTATTGATAGAATGTATCTCAAAATCATAAGAGCTATCTATGACAAACCCACAGCCAATATCATACTGAATGGGCAGAAACTGGAAGCATTCCCTTTGAAAACTGGCACAAGACAGGGATGCCCTCTCTCACCACTCCTATTCAACATAGTGTTGGAAGTTCTGGCTAGGGCAATTAGGCAAGAGAAAGAAATCAAGGGTATTCAGTTAGAAAAAGAACAAGTCAAATTGTCCCTGCTTGCAGATGACATGATTGTGTATTTAGAAAACCCCATCGTCTCAGCCCAAAATCTCCTTAAGCTGATAAGCAACTTCAGCAAAGTCTCAGGATACAAAATCAATGGGCAAAAATCACAAGCATTCTTATACACCAGTAACAGACAAACAGAGAGCCAAATCACGAATGAACTCCCATTCACAATAGCTTCAAAGAGAATAAAATACCTAGGAATCCAACTTACAAAGGATGTAAAGGACCTCTTCAAAGAGAACTACAAACCACTGCTCAGTGAAATAAAAGAGGACACAAACAAATGGAAGAACATACCATGCTCATGGATAGGAAGAATCAATAATGTGAAAATGGTCATACTGCCCGAGGTAATTTATAGATTCAATGCCATCCCCATTAAGCTACCAATGACTTTCTTCACAGAATTGGAAAAAAACTGCTTTAAAGTTCATATGGAACCAAAAAAGACCCCGCATTGCCAAGATAATCCTAAGTCAAAAGAACAAAGCTGGAGGCATCACGCTACCTGACTTCAAACTATACTACAAGGCTACAGTAACCAAAACAGGATAGTACTGTACCAAAACAGAGATATAGACCAATGGAACAGAACAGAGCCCTCAGAAATAATACCACACATCTACAGCCATCTGATATTTGACAAACCTCAGAAAAACAAGAAATGGGGAAAGGATTCCCTATTTAATAAATGGTGCTTGGAAAATTGGCTAGCCATAAGTAGAAAGCTGAAACTGGATCCTTTCCTTACTCCTTATACGAAAATTAATTCATAATGGATTAGAGACTTAAATGTTAGAACCTAAAACCATACAAACCCTAGAAGAAAACCTAGGGAATAACTTTCAGGACATAGGCATGGGCAACAACTTCATGTCTAAAACACCAAAAGCAATGACAACAAAAGCCAAAATGGACAAATGGGATCTAATTAAACTAAAGAGCTTCTGCACAGCAAAAGAAACTACCATCAGAGTGAACAAACAACCTACAGAATGGGAGAAAATTTTTGCAATCTACTCATCTGACAAAGGGCTAATATCCAGAACCTACAAAGAACTCAATCAAATTTACAAGAAAAAAACAAACAACTCCATCAAAAAGTGGACAAAAGGCAAAGGAATGTCTTCTCAAAAGAAGACATTCATACAGCCAACAGACACATGAAAAAGTGCTCATCATCATTTGCCATCAGAGAAATGCAAGTCAAAACTACAATGAGATACCGTCTCACACCAGTTAGAATGGCAATCATTACAAAATCAGGAAACAACAGGTGCTGAGAGGATGTGGAGAAATAGGAACAGTTTTACACTGTTGGTGGGACTGTAAACTAGTTCAACCATTGTGGAAAACAGTGTGGCGATTCCTCAATGATCTAGAACTAGAAATACCATTTGACCCAGCCATCCCATTACTGGGGATATACCCAAAGGATTATAAGTCATGCTGCTATAAAGACACATGCACACATATGTTTAATGCGGCACTATTCACAATAGCAAAGACTTGGAATCAACCCAAATGTCCATCAGTGACAGACTGGAATAAGAAAATGTGGCAAATATACACCATGGAATACTATGCAGCCATAAAAAAGGATGAGTTTGTGTCCTTTGTAGGGACATGGATGCAGCCGGAAACCATCATTCTCAGCAAACTATCACAAGAACAGAAAACCAAACACCACATGTTATCACTCACAGGTGAAAATTGAACAATGAGATCACTTGGACACAGGAAGGGGATCATTACACACCGGGTCTTGTTGTGGGGGGCTGGGGGGACGGATGGCATTGGGAGATATACCTAATGTAAATGACGAGTTAACGGGTGCAGCACACCAACATGGCACATGTATACATATGTGACAAACCTGCACATTGTGCACATGTACCCTAGAACTTAAAGTATAAGAAAAAAGAAAAAAAAAAGCAACCAACCAAAGGGGGAAAAAAGCTACCTATAAAGGAATGACAATCACACTGACACAATATTTCATATTAGCAACAACAGATGCCAGCATTGTATCTCCAAAGGGCAGTGGGAATCTAGCTATCAAGCTAGTATTTTGAACCTAAATCATCTATACCTATGTTGTTCCATATGAAGTATTGTAGTCACTGGTCAAATGTGACTATTGAGCCCCTGCAACGTAGTTAGTCTGAATTGAGATGAGCTGTAAGTATAAAATACACTCTGTATTTCAAAGGCTTATTGTGAAAAGAATGTGAAATATCTTGTTAATAATATTTTATATTGATTACATGTCAAAATGGTGACATTTTGGATATATTGGGTTACATATAATATATTAAATTTACCCATTTTTGCTTTTTTACTTTTAAAATCACCCCCAATGATCTCCATTCATTCACTTGATGACATTTGCCACCTTCCTCCAACCTCAGGCTATTTGCAAATTGAAAATAATCTCTTAATTAACTCCTTGGCTACTTTGTACTTTTAGCATTTCCTTGGTTTCAAAGTATACATTTATTTGTAGAATCATTTTATCCACATCTGTCTCCTAACTAAAGTAAATATAAACTCCATAAAGACAGAAATGATACCTGTCATAGCCACTACTGTGTGCTCAGCCCCTAGCACAGAGTGGATCCAGGTCTCTCTGTCTTCGCTGTAATTAAGAGTATGTGCTTCAGCATCAGATGGCATGATTTCGAATCTGTCTCCACTGGGGCCATCTATTTGACCTGAAGGCACGTCATCTGACTTTTCCGGGCTTTGATTTCCTTTGTTTTAAAAAGACTATTTTCCTACTCTTTAAGATTTTAATGAAATGATGAGTGATATAGCCCATAGGTTGTCTCCTTCCCTCTGATGCTTTTTAATATGTGCCTAGGACTTAATTTATAAAGTGAGTGGAAACACGGAGCGGTCAATGCCTTTGAAGGAAAAGTTTAGTGTTACAGCTTCCCTGGAAATGAGACATAGCACACTGTGCAGGGTCATGTAGGGAAACATGAGAGTCACTGAGGAGCCAGGAGGCAGGGGAAGGCATGGCCACAGCTGTTACTGGGGTTTCTGTGGGAAACCCAGGGCAGGGTAAACAGCTTCAGATTGGCCAGTTTGAATAAATCTGGACATAAGGCTGTCCCTAGGTATCTGGTCCCTGGCCCTGGGTTGATGTAGGGCAGGGAAATATTGGCTTGGTACATGAGAGTTCAGTGAAGAAGGTGGCTGGGGTGTGGCTATGGATCAGTGGTAAGCATTTGAAAGGCAGACTCAGAGATAAGCCATTTACAATTTCCAGGAATTAACTAACCCTGTGCAGGGCAGCTTCTCTCCAGTCAGCAATGCACCCAAGATGTCAGGGCATTATAAAATTAAACACACACACACACACACACACACACACACACACACACAATTAGTACACTTTTGAGCCACTGTTGTCTTTCCAAAGAGTAACAACTTGCATGTCACAGTGGCCACTCCCTTGTCCTGGACACAATTCTGCTTATTTAGGCTTCTTCCACTTGCCCTGAGAGATGACTTGTTCCTAAACCACACTTACCTACTTTCCAAAAACCACCAAGCTAATTGCCACAGTTCTGCCATAATTCTGGTCTTAGTGCTAGAGCACTCCCCAGCTTAGCCTGTCCCAGCTCCCAGGAGATGCTAGACTAAATTATTGTTAACTATTCTGCAAGCTCAAGGAAATGCTATTAAACATGCCATAAAAGAAAGAAAGAGCCGGGTGCGGTGGCTCATGCCTGTAACCCCAGGAATTTGGGAGGCCAAGGTGGGCGGATCACCTGAGGTCAGGAGTTCAAGACCAGCCTGGCCAACATGGGGAAACCCCGTCTCTACTAAAAAATACAAAAATTAGCCAGGTATGGTGGCGCATGCCTGTAATCCCAGCTACTTGGGAGGCTGAGGCAGAAGAATTACTTGAACCCGGGAGGTGGAGGTTGCAGTGAGCCAAGACTGTGCCATTGCACTCCAGCCTGGGCAATGGAGCGAGACTCTGCCAAGAAAGAAAGAAAAAAGAAAAGAAAAGAGAAAAGAAAATTTTTCCCATTGTAAGTTACAGAAATTACTCACAGTGGCTTGGGCAGAAAAGAATTTATTATAAGGATACAGAAGTATCTCAGGAACCCACAGGCAGCTGACCTGAGGAGTGAACTGGATTGGGGATGCCATGCAGATACTCTTTAACTTTTGTTCCTCTTTGCTCATCTGCTCTGTTTTTCAGACTGAAGTTCTCTATTGCTTCACTGCACATTGTGGACCACTGCACATTGTCCACCACTACAGCTGACTGGCCCAGTTTGGGTGAGATACTCATCTCTAATCTAACCAACTGTTGCTGGGGGTAGCAGGGGTGGCAAGGAAATTATAAGCCAAACAGACAAAGATGATCACAGTGATAGAATAGTTTGGAAGGTTAAAATGCTGGCTAAACAGCTTCTCAGGGCACAAAACTAGTATGCATTATACATTTTTAAGACAGTGATATAGTATGTAGTATTAACCAAACTTTTGGAAATTCAAACATCTTTTTTTCCAATGATTCATTAAATGTTAGGGAACTAGCATCCTACAGAATACAATTGCCAAAGGTTAGAGGTTGTGGCATATTTTTTATTTTCTAAAGTGCTTTACCACGTCGCAGAAGATCAAAAGATGAGATTTCTTGACATTCTGTGTGTATATCTTATAAAATCGTTGGGTAGATGGGGGCATTGAAGGTTAAGGGTGCTTCATGAGAACAGACACAACAAGAAAGTGGGAACTTTGAAGTCCCTGCCTAAAGTAGAATCATCAAAATTTGAGCAGCACCAATCCTCATACCCAGCTGTCTCATCTTAGAAGCTCCAGAAAAGCTGATTGACTGGCCCAAGGTCACACAGCAAGTTAGTAGCAAAGTTGAAACCAGAACTATAGCACGATGAGTACTATTGTTAACAGCAGGCCAACCTTGGATGTATTCAAGGTAGAGATTTGACTTTTCAAATATTTGCAAAGCCTCCTTTGAGCTAATTGGTACTGTAGGAGTGCCTGGATTTTATGATAAGAGGAGCAGGGATTTTGCATTACAAGTTCAGAGACTGAATCCATGTTTACCAGCCCAAGCTGAAGAGACTCTGAGATCACATTCTTCACTGCCACACTGACATCCACGGAAGCCGCATGTACTCAGAGTGCACTCACACTGGGAGCCTTATGGAGTGTTTAATCCTTAATTTAAATCCTAATGATTATTCAGCCTATTCGAGAGTTTAACTCAGTCATCAAAGGTGAAGTTGCCTCAGGGTTCTGCATTCAACAAGGCAGGAAATTAGTTTCTTAGCCCCAAAATTAGTTTCTTAGTCAGCAGCCCCAAAGCAAAATATGTCATCCATTGGCACCAAGAGACAAAGCAAGTCCTTCCAGGGGACTTCAAGAGTTGCTGGCTGATGGCAAAGACCTTGTGCCACCTACCCTCCCCACCCCAGTGCCTATCTTTACATCCAATGCAGAAAAGGGAGTGACATGGGAAGCCCGTCTTTGGCCATAGTGGAACAAATAGCTTCCAGTATGAAGAGTTTGCTTGGCCCAAAGCTTGTGCCACTGACTGTTTTAAAAGTAGACTTACTCCAGGCTACCCTCTTTGGTTCACTTCCCTTTGTATGGGAGCTCTGTTTTCACTCTATTAAATCTTGCAACTGCACACTCTTCTTGTCCGTGTTTGTTTCAGCTCAAGCCGAGCGTTCACTCGCCGTCCACCACTGTTGTTTGCCACCGTTGCAGACCCACCACTGATTTCCATCCCTCTGGATCTGTCAGGGTGTCCGCTGTGCTCCTGATCCAGCGAGGCACCCATTGCCGCTCCCAATCAGGCTAAAGGCTTGCCATTGTTTCTGCATGGCTAAGTGCCTGGGTTCTTCCTAAGAGAGCTGAACACTAGTCACTGGGTTCCACAGTTCTCTTCTGTGACACACGGCTTCTAATAGAGCTATAACACTCACGGCATGGCCCAAGATTCCACTCCTTGGAATCCATAAGGCCAAGAACCCCAGGTCAGAGAACACAAGACTTGCCACCATCTTGGAAGCAGCCCGCCACCATTGGAGCTCTGGGAACAAGGACTCCCAGCAACATTTGGCAACCACGAAGGTACTTCTAAAGCAGTAAGTAATATTGGACAACTTTTGCTTGATATTCTATCCTATCCTTCCTTAGAATTGATGGAAAATACCAGGCACCTGTGAGTCAGTTAAAAACGATTAGCGTCACCATCGGACTTAAGACTCAGGTGTGAGGCTGTCTGGGGAAGGGCTTTCTAACAATCCCCAACCCTCCTGGGTTGGGAGCGTTCATCTGCCTAGAACCAGCTTCTGCTTTCAGTTCTCCTGGGGAAGCCAAGGGCTGACTAGAGGCAGGAAGCTATCGTCCTGAACTCCCAGCATTAGCCAGTTGAGATCATGGCGCAGCCAGAAGTCTCTACTCAACAGTCGCCCGTGTGTGGGCCCCTACCTTTCTTTCTGACCCATACCTCCTAGGTCCCGACCATAACTTTCTTGAAAGCGTAGCCCCAAAATTCTCCTTACCACTGAATCTACTTCCTCCGATCCCTGCCTCCTAGGTACTAATGGTTCAGACTTTCATTTCCTCTAGCAAGTTGTATCTCCAAAGGGATCTAAGGAAGCTCTACACTGCGTCCCTAGGCACCTAGGCTATAAACCCAGGGAGTCTTGTCCCTGGTGTCCCTCCGATTTAGGCACACAGCTCTCAAAATGGGCAGTTATGTGGGACCCATTCCCCACCACCCTTGCCAAGGCCCCAAGTTTGTAAATGGCTAAGAGAAGAGAAAGAGAAAGAGACAAAGAGAGAGAGAGAGAGAGAGACATAGAGAGGAGAGAGACAGAGACAGAGAGGAGAAAGAGGCAGAGAGACAAAGAGGGAGTCAAAGAGAGAAAGAAAGAGAAAGATAGAAATTGTAAAAAACAGTGTGCCCTGTTCCTTTAAAAGCCAGGGTAAATTTAAAACCTATAATTGATCATTGAAGGTCTTCTCCAGGACCCCATAACACTCCAATACTACCTTGTTATCAGTGTAAACAAGGGCGTGACCTGAAAACACTGAGACCACTGAGAACCCATATACTCTGCTTTCCCAAATACCAGAAGAAGCACAGGGGTTTACAGTCCTGGACCTTAAGGATGCCTTTTTCTGCATCCTTGCACATCTTGACTCTCAATTCTTGTTTGCCTTTGAAGATCCTTCGAACCCAACGTCTCAATTCACCTGAAGTGTTTTACCCCAAGGGTTCGGGGATAGCCCCCATCTATTTGGCCAGGCATTAGCCCAAGATTTGAGCCAGTTCTCATACCTGGACACTCTTGTCCTTTGGTATGTGGATGATTTACTTTTTAGTTTTCAGAAACCTTGTGCCATCAAGGTACCCAAGCACTCTTAAATTTCCTCGCCATCTGTGGCTACAAGGTTTCCAAACCAAAGGCTCAGCTCTGCTCACAGCAGGTTACTTAGGGCTAAAATTATCCAAAGGCACCAGGGCCCTCAGTGAGGAACGTATCCAGCCTATACTGGCTTATCCTCACCCCAAAATCCTAAAGCAACTAAGAGGGTTCCTTGGCATAACAGGCTTCTGTCAAATATGCATTCCCAGGTACGGCGAAATAGCCAGGCCATTATATACACTAATTAAGGAAACTCAGAAAGCCAATACCCATTTAGGAAGATGGAAACCTGAAGCAGAAGCGGCTTTCTAGGCCCTAGGGAAGGCCCTAACCCAAGCCCCAACGTTAACCTTGCCAACAGGGCAAGACTGTCTTTATATGTCACAGTCTTGTGACATATATATCACATGTATATGACTGTGTAAGGAGTCCTTACACAGGTCCAAGGGACCATCTTGCAACCCGTGGCATATCTGAGTAAAGAAATTGATGTAGTGGCAAAGGGTTGGCCTCATTGTTTACGGGTAGTGGAGGCAGTAGCAGTCTTAGTATCTAAAGCCGTTAAAATAATACAGGGAAGAGATCTTACTGTGTGGACACCTCATGATGCAAACAGCATACTCACTGTTAAAGGAGATTTGTGGCTGTAAGACAACTGTTTACTTAAATATCAGGCTCTGTTACTTAAAGGGCCAGTGCTGTGAATGTGCACTAGTGCAACTCTTAACCCAGCCACATTTCTTCCAGACAATGAAGAAAAGATAGAACATAACTGTCAACAAGTAATTACTCAAACCTATGCCACTCGAGGGGACCTTCTAGAGGTTCCCTTGACTGATCCCGACCTCAACTTGCATACTGATGGAAGTTCCTTTGTAGAAAAAGGACTTCGAAAAGCGGGGTATACAGTGGTCAGTGATAATGGAATACTTGAAAGTAATCCCCTCACTCTAGGAACTAGCGCTCGGCTGGCAGGACTAATAGCCCTCACTTGGGCACTAGAATTAGGAGAAGGAAAAAGGGTAAATATATATACAGACTCTATGCTTACCTAGTCCTCCATGCCCATGCAGCAATATGGAGAGAAAGGGAAATCCTAACTTCTGAAGGAACACACATCAAACATCAGGAAGCCATTAGGAGATTATTATTGACTGTACAGAAACCTAAAGAGGTGGCAGTCTTACACTGCTGGGGTCGTCAGAAAGGAAAGGAAAGGGAAATAGAAGGGAACCACCAAGCGGATATTAAAGCAAAAAGAGCCACAAGACAGGACCCTCCATTAGAAATGCTTATAGAAAGAACCCTAGTATGGGGTAATCCCCTCCGAGAAACCAAGCCCCAGTACTCAGCAGAAGAAATAGAGTGGGGAACCTCACGAGGACATAGTTTCCTCCTCTCAGGTTGGCTAGCCACCAAAGAAGGGAAAATACTTTCACCAGCAACTAACCAATGGAAATTACTCAAAACCCTTCACCAAACCTTTCACTTAGGCATTGATAGCACCCATCAGATGGCCAAATTATTATTTACTGGACCAGGTCTTTTCAAAACTATCAAGCAGATAGTCAGGGCCTGTGAAGTGTGCCAAAAGAAATAATCCCCTTCACTTCAAGCCATACATTTGAATCTGTGTATCTTTAACCTCGTTGTTAAGTTTGTCTCTTCCAGAATCAAAGTTGTAAAGCTACAAATCGTTCTTCAAATGGAGCCCCAGATGTAGTCCATGACTAAAATCTACCGCGGACCCCTGGACCAGCCTGCTATCCTATGCTCTGATGTTGATGACATCAAAGCCACCCCTCCCGAGAAAATCTCAACTGCACGATCTCTACTGTGCCCCAATTCAGCAGGAAGCAGTTAAGAGCGGTCGGCCAACCTCCCCAACAGCACTTGGGTTTTCCTGTTGAGAGAGGGGACTGAGAACAGGACTAACTGGATTTCCTAGGTCAACTAAGAATCCCTAAGCCTAGCTGGGAAGGTGACCCCATCCACCTTTAAACACGGAGCTTGCAACTTCACTCACACCCAGCTAATCAAGTAGTAAAGAGAGCTCACTACAATGCTAATTAGGCAAAAACAGGAGGTAAATGGCCAATCATCTATTGCCTGAGAGCACAGCGGGAGGGACAATGATCGGGATATAAACCCAGGTTTTCCATCCGGCTACCCTCTTTGGGTCCTCTCCCTCTGTATGGAAGCTGTGTTTTCACTCTATTAAATCTTGCAACTGCACAAAAAAAAAAAAAAAAAAAAAAAAAAAAAAAAAGGAGACTTACTCCTTGATGCCTTCTATTACCTGTGGGAGTAGATCATTTAATGGAACATGCTCGTCAAAATGATGGAACTCAGAATGCTTTTTACCAAGCACCAGCCTTCCGGTTAAGTAGTTTATAGACACATGCACTCAGGGATGGAAACATTGCGGGAAATGGAAGAGGCTGGGGAGATAAAAGCCACAGCAGGAAGACTCCCCTAGAACACTACATTGATGTTTCTTCCAAAAATCCATTCTCTGGAATCCGCATATTAGGCCCTACCACCATCACCACCTCTTTCCCCACATAGCCCTCACCACCATGCCCAGAAAGACAATCACAGAGGCCATTTTACTGGTTGCTAGATTAGAGCAAATTGTGCAGGACACGTCAACACTCAATGACATTTTCCTGATTGACTGGTTAATAGAAAAATATATCCAGTGCTCCCAGAATGGATGGAAAAATGTATCATTATCTGTCTAAGCAGATGCCCCACTGTGCACCCAGCCACTTCTGAGCAGAGGAGGCAAGCCCACAGAAGCCTCCTCCTTCAATCCGTCCTTAAGTTGTGTCCCCGAGTGTCAGAGTGTGCCTTTCTTGGCCCTGTGTGATAGGGTTGAGTTTGTCTGCATGTGTTGCACCTTTATTTGATTTTCTAAATGTCACCTTGTGGCCATCACCTCCATCATCTTGTGTGAGCCAGTGACACCATCCCAACCCAATAGCTGGATCAACTGGAGTGTTCAAGGCATCACAAGATCTCCCTTCCCCTGCAACCCTCGTCACTGTCAATTTAATGATGAATCCAAACACAGAATGACCTTTATTTTTGTTTATATAATTTATTTCCCCATAGCTGAAGAAATATTTGTTCATTCATTATGAAGTATTTGGAAAATACAAGTGGAAAGAAAACCCTCCTGAAAATCAGTCATAACTCCACCAAATTAAAAGATGCTTGAATAACCCTTTCTTTCATCTTTTTACTATACACAAATATAGAAAACTCAGAGCTAACATTTATTGAATGCTACAATGCTTCTACTACTTTGCTAAAGGTTCAGATATATTATTTCACTTAATTCTCACCACAGCTCTAGGTAGTAAATACTACTTATAATCTTCATGTGTAGTTTTACTTTATATACAATTTTGTTTGCTAGGTTTTTCTTCTTTTAACATTGAAACATAAGCATTTTCCATTTTACTAAAATTTTTCTCGTTATCATTTTTAATGATTTCACGTTTTTTATTTAAATTGTATTTAATACTTTTAGTTTAAAACATACATTAAAATGTCTTTAAGAGTTTGTTTCCATTTTATTTTTAAAATACTGCTATGATGAACATCTTCATGGATAACTGTCTTCCATATTTAATATTTAAGATAATTTCTCAGAACTAGAACTACTAGATCAAATGGGTATAAATATATATATCTGTCTCCCAGGCTAGAGTGCAGTGGTGTAATCTCGGCCCACTGCAAGCTCTGTCCCCCAGGTTCACACCATTCTCCTGCCTCAGCCTCCTGAGTAGCTGGGACTACAGGTGCATGCCACCATGACCAGATAATTTTTTGTATTTTTAGTAGAGACGGGTTTTCACCATGTTAGTAAGGATGGTCTTGATCTCCTGACCTTGTGATCCACTCGCCTCGGCCTCCTAAAGTCCTGGGATTATAGGGGTGAGCCACCGCGCCAGGCCATAAATATCTTAAGTAGTTTATTCAGTTGTTTGCAGACTGATTCTTGTGATTCAAAACAATTTAATGTAATTTAAAGAACGTAGTATCCATCACTGTCAGAAGTTATTAGCTACATTACCCTAAGAGTAAAATAATTTTAAAATTCAGATAGCATTTCACCTCAACCTTTCACACAAAACTAAAACTGCTACCTATTATCAACTACTAAAACTTTTCAAAAGTGTGTTAACATAGTACAAGCTGTTTGTGGTGTTTTGGTAAATACAAAGAGCATAAAGAGTCTAAAATGTTTCCATAATCTCATGAGCATTAAGAGATTGTCCATTTTAATATTTCAGTGGATTTCTTCCCATTTCTTAATAGACTAGATAGATAATACTGTGTAATCTATTTTACACCCTTTTCCATTGAATATTACAGTACATAAACCTCTTAAATGCTCTTGATCCTCGTATGCAAGTGTTCCCAGAAGACTTGTACCGATAAATAAGTTCTGCAGCCTTTGGAGAGCTGCCCCCAAGCACCCCAAATGTTCTTTGCACATCTGTTTAGGGCCTGATGTGCAAAGATGGTCCTTCCTCTACTACGTCCCAAATTGCAAATAGAGGAAGGTTCTGTCGGTGAATATCGCTGTTGTTTCTGACTGGACGGCTGAGCATTTGCTCTTATATCAAACAAAGTACCCATCAGCTTTCTGCTGATCTGGAGAAGGTGGCAGATTTCAAAAAAAAAAAAAAAAAAGCTTTGACCAGGGAAGGACCCCTGTGGACTGAGCAGCAGGAAAACTGCTTTGAAGATTGTAACTTGTCAAGCCAGTCAGATGGAGTATGCTGCTGCCGGAGATATTTTTAGAAGGCTGATTTCAGCTGGGAGAGGGTGGAGGGGAATCTAGATTTTTACTCAGGTCCAGTGCCAGGCAATTTAACCTAGTGAAATCATCTTCTGACCTCAGCTCTGGGGAGAGGACCCCACATTGACTGCTGGGCACTCCCTCACCTTCAGGAGCAACTGTCTGGGCTCTTGGCAAGCACATAGCTCCAGCTTACCCGGAGCCTCTGCTCACAGTTCTCGAGCTGTGGTCCCCATTTCAGAGCTAGGAGATGCTGAGGCCCACAGGAGATCAGAAACGTGCCCCACACCCTTGGCTGTACCTGGTCTCTGCTGTTCATGGATGCTTAATAGCAAGCACGCTGCAGCAGGTGGGACTGGCAAAGACCAAGGCAAAATAAGCTTTTCAGCTGTAAAGGAGCAGTAGCTACCAAATGTGCTTCCCAGGGTTTGTCAGTTGGTACAACTCTCACAGAAACATAACCCAATCAAGGATTCCTAGGAAGTTAGATCTGGAAGGGATCTGAGAAATAAGGTGGGTCGGAAATCACAAACCGCTGCTTTTCCTAGAGCTGAGTCCCACCCCTCTGATGCTGTCCCCAGCAGTGCATTTAAAACATTTGGATGTGTTTCCAAACTTTAAAACTCAGGAGATTTTACACAAAATCTGGATTTCTGGCTTACCTGGAAGAATTACAACATCTTTCAGTACTGGGCTCCTATTCTTGCAGGACAGCAATGAGCAACCCTCTGCAGGAGGAGCACCAAGTCCCCAGGTTGCCACCATCTCCCCCATTCCCTATTATGATTCTTATCTAGCAAGATCCGTATATGCTAAGACCCATTTTGAAGGATGAGCAAATTGACCTCTGGAGATGTTTGCAATGTGTCCAGTGTCAGACAGCTTGTGAATCTGCTTGTTCCGCCCCTCCTGGCCATGTATAATTCTGCTTATAACTACTTTCTATTCACGGGGTCTCTGCAAAGTCTTCAGTGTGGTTCTCATAAACCACTAGGATTTCCTCCCTTCCTATGAAAGCCCAGCTTGAGCTCTCAACATTGCTGAAGTGAAGCCCTCCCTCTATTAGCAAGGCAAATTGATCGAGGTAGGGACAGGGGAGAACAGAGCTCTTAAAAGAAGATCAGGGTTCAGTGACTCCAGACTTGAACTCATTTGTAATATCTCTAACCTCAGTTACACATTAGAATCAGATTTCCCAACCCCAACCCAGACCAACTCTATCAGTACCTCTGGACCCAGGTGTCTGTATTTTTAAAAGCTCATCAAATGATTCTAATGCGCATTCACAGCAGGGATTCACTCCTCTGATCACGTTTCCATGCGGCTGCCCCAGCTTCCCTTCTTAGTACTTACAGGCCCTTTTTGGTAATTTAGTTTGGGGAGTTCCCCTTCCTCATCTGGAAAATGAGGAGGATAGATTGGATGCATGATTTCTAACTTGGGATGCTTTGTTCCTTGACATCCACAAAGGGAATTATGAGATCACTGAGTGCCTTTCAATATTGCAAAATGTCTAATAGAAATCACGCACTTATGTTAAGGCTGCACACGTTGATGAAAATGTTAAATTTCTTTGCTTTTACCTGCAATTATATTTCCTCAATGTAGTGGTTCTAGTTTCAAAATATGGGGTTTGGGGAGAGAGGGAAGGAATGTCCCCAGTGATTACAAATGGAGAGAGAGAGAGAGAGAGAGAGAGAAAGGAAAGAGAGAAAGAGAAATAGAGAAAGAGAGAAGAAAGAAAGAAAAGAAAGAAAGAAAGAAAAAGAAAGAAAGAAAGAAAGAAAGAAAGAAAGAAAGAAAGAAAGAAAGAAAGAAAGAAAGAAGAAAGAAAGAGAAAGAAAGAAAGAAAGAAAGAAAGAAAGAAAGAAAGAAAGAAAGAAAGAAAGAAAGAAAGAAAGAAAGAAAGAAAGAAAAGAAAGAAAGAAAGAAAGAAAGGAAGGAAGGAAGGAAGGAAGGAAGGAAGGAAGGAAGGAAGGAAGGAAGGAAGGAAGGAAGGAAGACAAAGAGCGAGCGAGTTGGGCCCCATTGTAATGATTTCACAGTTCCTTCTAATTCAGCATTCTGTGGTTTGATGATAACCCAGGGAAGAGAAAAATGACTTCTGAGGAAGCAAATATACTCTTTGAACACCCTTCTTGTAAAGAGAATTACATTCTAACATAATACATTTTAGTGCCCCTTCTTTGTGGAATGTTCTAATTAATACCTGGAAGTCAACACACCTGGAAAAAAAAGTAGGTCCTAAATTCAGGGACCTCAACCCAGGAGGCCTGGTTTACTTTAATGAGAACACCAGTTTGACAGCCACCATCGGGGAAGAGGACGGGAACAAGGACAGTGTTGTCAGGATACACATCAGCGGACAGTGACAAAAAATAAAACATTTTGTTGCATGATAGATAAGTGCTTCCTGACAATCCGTCTGCTTTTATCTCTTTAGAGCCTCCCTCCTGCTCTGCTCTCACCCAGCTGTTAAATTATTCCAGCCAGCGCGACCATTTCACCAGTAAACATTTCCTTTGCCTGAAACTAGGAGGAATTTCATCAAGGAAGCAGACGCTGTGTTCGTTAAGCTGATTTTTCTCTTTGCTGTGTCTCCAAGGGAAATGCCCCCTTGAGTTTCCCTCTTGTATATGCAGGCAGAGCTGGTGACCATTGCTAGGCAACGTGTCATCATACATATTTCATCAGTGAAAGAAAGTCTATCTCAGAGAAGCCATCCTTCATCTATTCTAGGGTTTCCATTCTCCTTTATAAAAAGAATAGGAAAAAGGAATAGAAAGTCACCACCTCTATGTTCCCTGGCACCCATGATGAGGAATCAATGACAAAAGAATCAAGTGGAAAACTTAAAACCTAGGCAATAGCAATAGTTAATTTAAAAAACATAATGGGGGGAAAATCCCATTCATAATATTGTCTCAGCCAGCTTGGGCTGCTATAATAAAATATGGTGGACTGGGTGGCTTAAAGAATAGACATTATTTCTCACTATTCTGGAGACTAGGAAGTCCAAGATCAAGGAGCCAACAGATTCAGTTATTGGTGAGGGCCTTCCTCCTGGCTTGCAGACAACTACCTTCTAGCTGTGTATTCTCACACAGTGGAAAGAAGAATCTCTGATGTATTTTCCTTTTCTTATAAGAACACTAATCCCATCAAGGAGGCCCCACCCTCATGACCTCAGATACCGCCCAAAGGTCCCACCTAGTACCATTACCCTGGGAATTAGGGCTTCAATATGTGAATTTTGAGAGGATGCAAACACCATGCCATAACAAATATCAACCCAAACTTTCAAATGATGCTTACCAAAATTTTGCATTGGCACATTAATATGGAGAGAATAAATAATTCAAGGATGTTGAAGACCATAAATACAACTTTAAAAAACAATAAGGCCGGGTGTAGTGGCTCATGTTTGTAATCCCAGCACTTTGGGAGGCCAAGGCAGGTGGATCACGAGGTCAGGAGTTCAAGACCAGCCTGGTCAACCCAGGTGAAACCTGTCTCTACTAAAAATACAAAAAAATTAGCCAGGCATGGTGGCAGGCACTTGTAATCCCAGCTACTCAGGAGGCTGAGGCAGAGAATTGCTTGAAGCCTGGAAGGTGGAGGTTGCAGTGAGCTGAGATCGTGCCACTGCACTCCAGTGTGGGTGACAGAGTGAGACTCCATCTCAAAAAACAAACAAAAAACCAACCAAACAACAACAAGAAAAAACAATAAATACCTAAACAAAGGGGTAACAAAAATCTGGAACCATAACCAAAATATGAAGACTGGTTTTCTTAGGCAGTTAGCACTATGGATGTGATAAAATTCTAAGGTGACTCCCACAATTCCCACCACCTGGTGTACATTCCCTGTAAATTCCCCTTCTCTTGAGGGTGGGCAGGGCTTGTAAATGTAATGGGATATCACTCTATGTTTATGTTATATTATATGGCAAAAGGGATTTTTGCACATGTAATTAAGACCTGTAATCAGCTGAGTTAATCAAAAGGAAGATTATCCTGGGAAGATCAGACATACTCAAGTGAGTGCCTAGAAGGGGTCTAGTGATGGGAGATGAAAGAAGTCAGAGAGCTCCTGCAAGCCTGGAGTAAAGCATGAGCGAGACTGAGCAGAGGATTCAGCTAAGCTGCACCCAGACTCCTGACTACAGAAACGGAGATAGCCGATGTATACTGTCTTAAGCTAGCAGTTTTTAAAATTTTGTTTTGGTTTGTTTTTTTGAGACAGGGTCTCAGTCTGTTGGCCAGGCTGGAGTGCAGTGGCATGAATACGGGTCACTATAGCCTTAATTTTCTGGGCTCATGTGATCCTCCTGCCACAGCCTCCCAAGTAGCTGGAACCACAGGTGCACACCACCACACCCAGCTAATTTATTTTTATTTTTTTATTTTTTACAGAGATTGAGCTCAGGCCAGACTTGAACTCCTGGGCTCAAGCAATCTTCCTGCCTCAGCCTCCCAAAGTGTTGGGATTACAAGTGTGAGCCAGCACGCCTGGCCTATTTTAAGCTAAGTCTGGGGTAATTTGTTACATAGCAATAGAAAATGAATATAGTGAGTGACTGTTGTGTTTTCTGTTTTCTGTTTTTTGAAATTCCCATGTATTACTTTCATAACAAACAAACTGAAGACAAAGTTGAAAACTCCATTTGGAACAGAGGATTTTTTTTAAGTACATCATTGTTGGCATCCTGAGGCAAAGGGAGCTTCTCAGAGTTTCCTGACACTTGGGCCACATTCACAAACCTCCTTTCTCACCCTCAATAAGTAAAAGAAGTTTCTCATGACACTAATTCAGAACCTGTTTTAAAAGGACTATGCCCGTATGTTTTTTGTGGCACTGTTCACAATAGCAAAGACTTGGAACCAACCCAAATTCCCATCAATGATAGATTGGATAAAGAAAATGTGGCACATAGACATCATGGAATACTATGCAGCCATAAAAAGGGATGAGTTCATATCCTTTGCAGGGACAGGGATGAAGCTGGAAAGCATCATTCTCAGCAAACTAACACAAGAACAGAAAACCAAACACAGCATGTTCTCACTCATAAGTGGGAGTTGAACAATGAGAACACATGGACACAGGGAGGGGAACATCACACACAGGGGCCTGTCACTGGGTGGAGGACTGGGGGAGGGATAGCATTAGGAGTAACACCTAATGTAGATGACGATTTGATGGGTGCAGCAAACCACCATGGCACATGTATACCTATGTAACGAACCTGCACGTTCTGCACATGTATCCCAGAACTTAGAGTACAACAATAATAATTTTAAAAGGCTAACAGCTATACAGTGAGCCATTGATATGGTTAGGTAACCATATCAATTTGGCATTAAATGTAAATGGACTAAGAACTCAAATTAAAAAGCGGAAATTATCATCCTACATCACAAAAGCAATATACAATTTTATTCTGTTTACAGGAACATGTTTTATATATAAGCAATTGGATTAAAAGTAAAAGAATGAGAATATTTACCAGGAAAATCATATCACCTTGCTAGATCCAGAAAAAAAGTGACAAAGTTCAGTACCCATTCATGATAAAAACTCACAAAACTAGAAATGGAACGAAACCTTCTCAACCTTGAAAAGTGATCTACGAAAAGTTTACACTTAGTGTCATGTAAATCATGCAAGAACGAATGCTTTCTCCTAAGGTTAGAAACAAAGCCACGATGTTTTGCTTCAAACATTTATCTTGTATTGGAAATCCTAGCCAGCACACTATGTGAAAAAAAAAATTAGGTAAAAATTGAAAAGAAAGAAATAAAACTATTTCACACAGCATGATTATGTAAAGGTCATAGCATTTGAGATCAATGTACAAAGTCTGTGTTCCAGTAAAAATATATTTAAAAGTTAAAAAAGGAGTGTGCCTTATAATGTACCTTATTCCAGAAATAAACGGAGATCAGACTTGGGTGTCTATGAAAAATAGTTAGAAAGCACATGGGGATATATATAAATAAGTGTCCATCACTGTCTTGCTTATAAAGATAAAATTCAGAACACATATGAGCACTAGTAATTGCAGATTGATTAAAGTATGGTCAATTCATTCAATGGAATACTATGCACTCTTGTTAAAGATTACATAGCTGTATGTTTATTAATATAGAAAGATGTGCATGATATAATGTTAGGTATTTAAAAAACAGATTACAAGAACTTATAATAGCATAGGCTGGGCGAGTGGCTCACACCCATAATCCCAGCACTTTGGGAGGCAAGGCAGGCAGATTTCCTGAGCTCAAGAGTTCGAGACCAGCCTGGGCAACACAGTGAAACCCTGTCTATACTAAAATACAAAAAATTAGCCAGGTGTGGTGGCATATACCTGTAATCCCAGCTACTCAGGAGGCTGAGGCAGGAGAATTGCTTGAACCCGGGAGGCAGAAGTTGCAGTGAGCCAAGATCATGCCACTGCACTCCAGTCTGGGTGACAGAGTGAGACTCCATCCCCCAAAAAAGAGAACTTATAACAGCATGATCTCAATTTTTAAAAAAAAGATATATAGGGATAGGTATATAAACAAGGATCTAGAGAAGGAAAGAAAGAAAAGTTGTTTGTAAGAGTGTACACCAAGGTGATAATAATGGTTATATCTAGTGGTTGTTTCATGGTCCTTTTCTTTTTGTTTATTTAGACTTTCTAATTTTTTCAATAAAAATAGATTGTGTAATTTTTCAAATGCAAAGAAAAAATTAACTATCTAATAAATTAAAGACACAGAAACATGCATGAGGCTGCTCATTAAAAGATTTCAGTTTCTACTTAGTAGTCAATAGCAGTTGATGTTCCTCAAGTTTTGTTTACTGGTGGCAACATTCCTATTTGCCCTCATGTTTATGGCAATGGTTCCATCTATTGATGATTTTTTTTTTTTTTTTTTGAGATGGAGTCTTGCTCTGTCACCAGGCTGGAGTGCAGTGGTGCCATCTTGGCTCACTGTAACCTCCGCCTCCCAGGTTCAAGTGACTCTCTGCCTCAGCCTCCCAAGTAGCTGGGACTACAGGCCTGCGCCACCACACCCAATTAATTTTTGTATTTTTAGTAGAGATAGGGTTTCACCATGTTGACCAGGATGGTCTCAATCTCTTGACCTCATGATCTGCCTGCCTCGGCCTCCCAAATATTGATTCATTTTAATAGAGGACTGGTCTCCAGAATAGTCTCATGAATCTGTTTTTCTTAGCACTAATGGCATATTTTCCAGATACAAATTACAGGGACCAGTTCTCAATCACTGTGTTGTTATCATAAAACATGTAGAAAGCACTGAGAATTCCATCTCCATCATATGTATTGATGCTTTCAGTATGAGGTACCCAGCAGAAGACATTCCAACTGAGAAAATGAACCCTTTCCATCACCTGCCCCTCACCTTACACTGATGTCTAAGTGATGTTCTCACTCTTCAGGTTCAGAGTCTTCCTGCTGTGTTCAAAGTCATGGGAACAAAAGGCATTTAAAGTCCTAAGATCACTGGCAATGTTGATCAATGAGATATCTTCCTAGTGAGGTGAATGCTTGGCTGGAAGAGCACATCTGTGTACATGAGAGAGTAAAAAGACCTCTGCCACAGGGAAGCTGTAAGTGAGGGCTCTGCCGCCAACTAGAGAGCCTAGTCCAGTGGTTCTTAACTGGAGATGATTTAGGCCCCCAGGAGACATTTGGCAATGTCTGATGATATTTTGATTGTTACATGGGTGGGGGCTGTGTTTTTGGCATCTAATAGGTAGAGGTCATAGATGTTGCTAAATGTTCTAAATTCACAAGACCACTCCTCACAACAAAGAACTTTCCAGTCCAAAATTTCAGTGGTGTCCAGTTTAAGAAGCTCTGGCCTAGAGTATTAGAGAGATATAAAGCTGGTGGTATCAAGGGCCTGACCACGTGAGAGCAGAGCTCTTTTACAAGCTAAAACCACCCCAAAACAGAGCAACAGCCAAAGTTAGACCCAATTCCAGCTGACACTGAATAACCAGAAGTAGATCGATCCTACTCATACAATTAGAAAACCAGACAAATATATGAAAATAACACTTATGGTCACCCGACAGCTAAGGACTGTCATCTCCAAAAGAAAGAAACAACTGAGGATAGCCCTATGGTTGCCCAGATTACTGCTGGAGGCATTTTCTAGGCTGCAGCACAGACAGGAAGGGGATGCCCAAGTAGAGTCAGGAGGTCTCCCTGAGGTGAGGAGATGGAGCAGAGGGTCCAGTGAGGGCAGGGCTGTTGGAATTATGGGGAAGTAGCACAAGTCTATGCAGAAAGCATCCTGGGCCCGGCTGAGTACTGGTCTACACATGCTTAAGGGGAAACTACCTGGGACTGGAGAAAGAACCATCAGAAAGGAATACACAGAACAATTCCCAGGGCTCACACAGGGCTGAGTATGGTTTATGTTCCCACTAGCCAGGGTGGAAGGGCTCTTAATGCATGTGATAATGGGTAAAATCCTCAGAAATGCATGAACTTCATAGTGGGGGCAAATTGGCCCTAGAATAAAGGCTGCCCTGGGCCAGACCTAACAAAATTTAAAAGCAAGCACCAAAGGACTGAGTAGATTCCAAAGAATTTAACTATATGCCAAAACAAAATTCAATACTATTTGAAGGAACACAACAAAATCCAGCAAACAACAACATAAAAATCACAATATCCAGCATCCAATAAAAACTTACCAGACAGCCCAGGTGCGGTGGCACATGCCTGTAGTCCCAGCTACTTGGAAGGCTGAGATAGGAGGATTGCATGAGCCCAGAAGTTGAGGCTGCAGTGAGCTGTGAACCCACCACTGCACTCCAGGCTGGGTGACAGAGCAAGACCCTGTCAAAAAAAAAAAAAAAAAAAAAAAAAAAAAAAAAAAAACTTACCAGATATGCAAAGGAAAATATGACCTATAGCCATAGGAAAAAAAATCAATCAAGAAATAAAGACCTGGAAATCATAGAGATTATAGAAATAACAGACAAGGACCCTAAAATAACTTTTATTGTCATGTTCTATATGTTCAAGAAGATAAACGTGACCAAGATGAGGAAAGAAAAGGAAGACATAAAATATTGAGAGTGCTGATTTATTTCTTCATCTCAGCACTTAGGAACATGGTGTTGTGCTAGGCTCTGGGACAACAGAGATGAGTAAGCCACAGCCCCTGCTCTTCTGCAGCTTATTTAGTAGAAAAGGCAGATGTTGAACCTATTATATATGATAGAATGTGATAAATGCCAGTGTAGTTTTGGGCAAAGTGTTGGAGGAACACAGCAAAGTGGGGTGTAACCATATATGGTAGGCAGTAGGGAGTAAGATGAGGGTCCTTTATCCTTAAGACAAATAGTAATAGCCAACTTTATGCAATAGCAAAAATAATTTGCCAAATATTTATTGTGTACCAAGGACCATAAGAAGCTTAGGGAAGAAATTGAGAAATAAAAACAGAAATGCACCCCTCCTCTCCTAAAGGTAATATTTACTGACCACTAAAAACCATTTTATCTTCACAACAACTCTGCAGGTACGCTCTGGTAGATCGCATTAATGTTCCCCAATTTTTAACTCCCTTTTGTATCCACTCCTTTTGACTTGTACCTGAAGTTCTTTCCATCAAAGGATCAGAACTGATTTTCCTGCCCCACCACTTTTTGTTTGGCCACATGACTTGCTTTGGCCAATGGAAATGTTACCAGATGTGATATGACCAGAGACTTGAAAAATGCGTGTGCATGTGGGCTTATTTTCCTTTGTATGTGCCAGTAGCATGAGGAGAATATGCCTGAAACCAGGAAGAGGATGAGAGACAAATGGTACAGAAGCATTACAACAACCTACAGACCTGCAGTAAGAAGCAGGTTCACCGAACAGAGCTCAGTCTAGATCAGCAGAACCCCAACCTGCCCACAGATGTATAAGCCAACAAATGCCTATTGTTACATGCCACTCATATTTTGCGCTTGCTTGTCAGGCAGCAATATCTGACTGACATGCACCGTCAGATGAAGGATGAAGGTTAAATGACACAGCTAGAGTGATATTCCTAGTAAACAGTAGAACTGGGATTTGAATTTACATCTGCCTGATTCCAGAGCCAGCATTTTAACAGATTGCTGCTTCCCAGAAACCTCACTCCTGGGAATTTTCCTGAAGGCAATGGTTCCAAAAAAGGTTATATGCACATATATATTTACTGAAGTTTTGCTTATAACATTAAGAAAAATGAAAACACCCTAAAGTCTGCAAAGTAAAAGAAGCAGTTAAGCAAAGAATAATCTACCATCTTGAAGAAATGACTTGTGCTTATTAAAATGAAAATTATGAAAAATATGTAACATTAGAGATCTATATTCTAATGTTAATCTTGAAAACCAAAATATATTTTGTAGGTCAACTAAAAGTAAAATCGTGCATATAAATATGCAGATTTATGTATGTGTTTGCATACATATATGCAAATAGACAAGGCCAGAAAATCATTTTATAAAATGAAATCAATTTCAGAGAGTCGTGGGATTAGAAGCGATGTATTTGTCTTTAAATTTTCCATTAGAGTTGTTATAATAAAACAGTGATTAAACTGACACACACATAGGTTTGATGTCACTCCTAATCCACTCAAAGGACTTACACAGCCACCCACTGCCAGGCTTCCAGCAACCTGGGTGTCACCGAGCTCTTTCTCCCCAATCCTGTTAATGGACTTCAGAGTGCATCTTTACCATTACAAACCCCAACTACAGGCTGCTGAGGCTTACACTTGGCCCTAGGGAAGAAAGAGGAAAGGCCCTCAATCCCCGGAGGTCTTGCATTTGGCAACCAGGACAGATTTTTCCATTAATAAGGTATTTCGAGTCAAAGTTGGAGCCAATTCTTATCTCTCATGGTCACCCTGGTTAGAGGACAAGGAAGGGATGTGAATGTGAGGGGCATTCGCCTCCTCCCTCCTGCCTTTCCAGAATTCAGAGATAACTTGTACAAGAGCACTTATGGGTGCCAGGGCTCTCCGCTGGACATGTGGCACAAAATATCCCATTTAATCTCCGAATAATGTCACTATCCCATTTTCTAGGTGACAGAGCCCAGTCTTAGAGAGGTTAGTCCTTTGCACTGTTCAGTGGCCTTGGGCAATATATTGGACTAATCAAGTAAAAAGTGGATATTGTTGTTTCCCTGCTGGACCATTAGACACCAATTCCCCAATGACTCCCACTGGAAAGACTTCAGGTGCCTTAAAGGTGGGTTAGAGAAAATACTGTATTTTTCCATCAATAAAGTCTTTCCCCCAGTACAGCAACTCAGATCCCAGGTCTTTGCCTGAATGTCCTTTCCACCCAGGAGGTTCCTTTCACCTCTCAAATGGCACCTGTTGATTATGCACGCCTAGGGAGGAGGAACAAAATATTCCTTTCTGGGGAACCTCTTTATATTGTAATACTGGGTACCATAAACTTTGTCCTGTGAAACAACTAGTGCTGCCATTCTCTGTGTACTGTCATTACCTTCACATGTCTATTTCTCCTCCTAGATTGTGAACTTCCTGAGGACAAGGACCTTTTTCACTGGATTCATTTTTGTATTCCCCATAACTGTACATGCACAGCACACAGTAGAAAGTCAATTAATGCTTGTTGAATATAACTCAGTGTAACTATAGCCCCCATTCAAAGTGGAGAAAGGGAACTAACCATTCCCTTTCCCTTAGTGGCTGCTAAATGCCAGGCACCAGGTTAGGCACATTACCATGTTATTCTGTCTGCCATCTCATTTAATTGTTGCAACAATTACAGAAGGTGGATGTGATCATCCCCATTTGCAGATGGTAACGCAGTTCAGGGAAGATCAATGACTTGCCCATGGTCATGGAGTCAGTAGGCAGGACAACCTGTTCACTCTCACATCTGTTTGGCTCCAAAGCCCAGCACTCTCATTCTCTTCCTGAATCATGCTGCCCTCCACTTGGCAGAGAAGGCACACATCCCTGCACACAATGGATGAACCAAGTATTTTCAGACATTCTTCACTAAAGAGCCTGTCCCCCTGCTGGAGTTGTCCTGATTTCCAATCCGCCTGTGGCCTGGAGTGTCAGCCTCTGGGGGTGGCTGCCACAATAGGGCACTCCTGCACTCTGCTTCCTGGCAAGCACCATCTCAGGTCCCAGGAGTCTCCGCTCAACAGGCACCTCGTGAGGTTTTTGTGATTCAGGAGGACACTGAACACAAAGCACAGGGCCACAGGCTGGCCTTCCAAGAGCAGAGTGAACTTGCTGGGGTGAAAAACATCCTCACCCACCAAAGGCACAGGTGGGGACTCTTCAAGGTGCTCAGCAACTTGCAAATGCAAACCCAGGGCAAAAAAGGGTATTCTCACAAATCTAAAACTTTTCTATCATGTGTCCCAAAATTCTTGCAGCCTCTGCTCATTATCCAATTCCAAAATCACTTCCACATTTTTAGGTACTTGTAACAGCAGCACCCCCATTTCCTGGTATTAAAATCTGTATTCATTTCCCAGGGTGGCTGTAATGAATAACTACAAATGTAGTGGCTTAAAACAACAGACATTGATTATCCCACATTTACTCCCACATTTACTCTGGAGAGCAAATGTCTGATTTCAAGGTGTTGGCAGAGCCACACTCCCTCTGAAGGCCGTAGCGGAGAATCCTTCTTTCCTCTTCCAGCATCTGGTGGCTCCAGGTGTCACTTGGCTTGTGGTTGCGTCACTCCAATCTCTGCCTCTGTCTTCACACAGCCTTTACCCTGTGACCCTATGTGTCTCAATTCTCTCTTTGCTTTCTCTTGTAGGGATACCAATCATTGGATTTAGGGCAAACCCTAAATCCAGCATGATCTCATCTCAAGATCTTTAATTATATCTGCAAGGACCATATTTCCGAACGAGATCACATTGATAGACTTGGTCTTAGGACTTGGACACATATTTTTGTGGGATACTACTCAGTCCATTACAACACTCTGTTCTTTTAATTTCTTCAGAAGCCAAAAAGTATAAAATTCAGCATTAATAACTTCCTTCTTGCATCTCAAAATACATTTTTGGTCTTATTAATGACTTACATTGCCTTGGTGGAACTGCTGTAGCCGACTAGCTATCAATGATATATGAAATGAACATTCTTTGTCCGATACAAGAGGAAGAGAAAGACCTGAGAAAGACTCACATGGTTACAAATATCCATTGGCCAAAGAACCAAGCACACTTAAAAATGAACACAAAGTTAGCCATGTGGATGAAGATTCGTATTTCTCTTTACTATCTTTTAACCACCAGTAGGTAGTAAATAGATCTGGAGTCTGAGAGATTCAAGTTCAGATCTTGACTTTGCACTTCTCTGCTGTATGTTTTTCAGCATGTTTATATCTCCAAGCATGTTTCTTCATTTGTAAAATGGAGATTAGAATAATAACAAAACATGCCCTTCCAACCTTCCAGAGAGGTTTCGAGGATAAAATGGTGTATGTGTAGGCACTGTGCAAATATCTGTGGCTATTTTGAGAGATTCTTGCAGTCGTGATTTACCAAATTGAGTCTCTCAAGATATGATAACCGTTCATACACTGGAAGGTGAAATGTGGGAGGAGCTTAAATTCCATCTGTGTACCTTCCCTACAGCTGTCATGTTAGGTGTTGATGATGGGAAGAGAATGCGAAAGGATCTACTAGCTGCCTGCCCTCTTGTTTTTTCTAATCCCACTTCAAGGCACCATGAGTGTCAGAGCAAATACTGCCTCCTCCCTTTAGAATGTTAGCAGTACAAGCCAAGTGTGCTCAAAAATGCTTGATAAGGCACAGTACACTTAGATGTACCTCCTAGATTATCCCCTATTTTATCACATTAATTATGTGTTTATTCTCTACAGAGCCTCTCTTCTTCCCTTCTATTAGTTTCAGTATTCACTCAACAACTGGGCCATGCCTTGGGCTAGCACTGGTGCTACAGGTTATGGGAGTCAGGGACTCTGCCCTTTAGAATATGGTGTCCTAGTAAATGGGAAAACTACCTAAATAATTAAATATGCCATAAGATGTGCCATCTCAGAAGCAAGTTAAGCTTCTCTGGGTTGGAAGAGTGTAGCCCAGAGAGAACAGCAGGGGCACAGGTTGACAGGAGTGAGAAAATGAAAGCTTTTTAAAAGAAGATATCAGGATTGTTTAAATCAAGCAATTTGATTACAAAAATTTATTTGGATTGTAAGTGGTCCATAAATGAAACAATACCAATTCATGGGGTTTTGCTTTTGTTTTAATTGAGTATGTTGCCTTTTTATTCATTTTCGGAATGCTCTAAGGTTTCAGTTGTTAGGACCTGGATCCCACATTGAGATCTCAAGAGTGAAGTCTTGGTGCGTGGCTTCTGGGTCTCCACCTGGCTGTCTTGTCATTCTGCTCATGTGAGAATGGACCACGTGCTGCAGCTGCTAGGTGCAGGATATGAAAGAGGAAAGCAGCAAAAGAGGGGGCTTAGAAGAGTTAGCGAGGTCTGGACCTGGAGGGTCAGAAGGAAAGCTTTGGATTTTATCTCTCAGCTCATAGGGATCCAGAGAACTGTAAACAGGACGGTGACCACATCAGCTGTGCCCCAGCCCTCAGAGATGCAACCTAAGGGAATGCTTCCCACAGGAAACATACCGTGGCAGTTATCGGAGCTGAGGGTTGAGAGAATGGGATCTTAGCAAATGACTTGGCACCGATGCAATCTCTGCAGCAATGTCCCCAACACATGTCAGAATAAGAACATTCGCCTGGCTCAGTGCCCCTAAAATCTCCCACTAGAAGGAGCACCTTGGAGAGTGAGTGCGTCAAGGGAGCTAAAGAAGAAGAGCATCCCCTAAAGGCAAAAAGAAGATGCAGTGACAAGCAGGATGAGATTTGGAAAAGGGCAATGGAAAACCAGCGGAGAGATAACCCAAAAATGGGCTCTCCACCAGGGCCCCAAGAGCACAGAGATGGAAGGAAAAACTTCAGTGGCTCATTTTCTGACAGGACATGCCTAACTCCCCAAGACCTCTAAAAGTCAAGATAAAAAACAAGCATATTCGAGACCTATACAGGAACTCCTGCCAGTAAATACACTGTGTTCAAGATGGGTTTAGCAACCAACCCAACCAGGTAAACTAAAACGAGGTGGGCCACAGCTTCCGTTGGTCTCTGTTCCCAGGTGGTTTTGGATCCCTTGGAGTAGCACTAACAGACACCAAGAGTAGGAATTATAGGAGTCTAGATTGGTAGATGTGACAAACTAAAATGTAATACTCTTGCATATCGAAAAATCCACAGATACAAAATTAAAAGGCAAATTTAGACAAGAAGAGCTTTATGCACAAAACTGTGTTTAATCATTTTATATATTTTCATGAAAGATTGAAGACAACCTAATAATCCTACAGTCGGCTTTTAAAAGGTAGTTATGAAGACTGGTAAATGTGGAAAGTGCTCTCAAATGCATAACTAAGGAATAGAAACAGAACATGACATTTGGAATATACAGTATAATTTTATCCAAATAGCAATAAAAATGCTATGCATAAAGAATCTAGAAAAAATTTTAAAATATTTGTTCCTTCTTATTCTCTTGGGTAAATGCTATTAACCAGAAGCTGATGGAAATGTTTTTGGACAAAATCCATCTGTTTAAGATTCATCTTGCTTTTGGAGTCTGATCTCTCATCTCAGTTTGGGAAAAGCCATCTATGAAAATATGTATTTTTTTTTTTTTTTTTTTTTTTTTAGCCAGAGTGACATCAATCTTTTTTTTTTTTCCTTTTGGGAGCCAATAATTGATGCAGCTACTAGAGCTCCCACTGGGAATCCCCATGTGACATGGGCTCTGGCCAGCTGTTTCTTTCTCCTCTCTAGTACCTGCCATGGCCCCTGTGCTCTGCTCTGTGAAGGGAGGAGTGGGGAACAGGCAGGTAGAGAAGGTGGCATTGCATGCAGAAGGCTTCCCCTGCAGTTTGCAGGTGGGACTCAGAGGAGAACTGTTCAGCTCTTTGGCCCCATGAGGATCTAGCACAAAGCAAGCCCTCCATAAATGCTAGTTAAAATGTATTAGAAGCATAAACAAAGTGTATGTTTAACCAGG
This sequence comes from Macaca fascicularis, assembly GCF_037993035.2. Lineage (NCBI taxonomy): Eukaryota > Metazoa > Chordata > Mammalia > Primates > Cercopithecidae > Macaca > Macaca fascicularis. Next base: position 77,069,689 of record NC_088381.1, read on the forward strand.
CTCCTGGTACAAACCAAATATATGTACACAGAAGCCAGAGTTTATTTCAAGGGCCAAGGAAGAAAAAACACTCTATTAGGCTCTTTCGTGTCTTTCTGGGGTGAAAAAGTTGTCACTTTTGCAAATGATTACAGCCCTCACCTAATTCTCCCATTGTATGTTCTGTCTGGCATGGGGAACTCACCTCGAGGAGGAGGAAGGGAGGGTGAGCATAGATGAATGTGCCCCAGCACCGGGGGACTGCCAGCATGAGCAGCAAAGGCGTCCTAAAGGTCTCTGTGGCCATGTGGAGCAGGTGGTAGGGACAAACCGCTGTGTACCAAGAGGAGAGACTGAAAATAGCAGAAACAAAGTTCCCAATAGAGTTAGAAATATGAGTGGACACAAACCTCTATGATTTTCTGCTGAGGCCCCTGCTATAAAAGACTGCTTGCCATCTGTTTCTGGAAAAAGAGCCTTCTGGGTGCATTAACGTTATTTACAACTCGGCTGTTTCCACCTATGCTAGCACTGAGGCAGGCAGTGGGTGTATGGAAATTGTAAAGACAAACATAGAATAGCCCTGCTCTTAAGAAGCTTCCAGTCTACAGAGGCATCTTAGTCCTCCTGGGCATACAGAGATCTGAATTCAAATCTCAGCTTGGGCTCTGGACAACCACATAACCTTAAGTAAGTCTCAACTCCTACCCTGACCTATTTGCATTATCCATAAAGTTGAGGTGATGTATTTAGGAATTCCCACTCCTCTGAGCTGCTATTGGCATCCATCAGCAGAGTGCTTTTGCAATCTGAAAACTTCCTCCAGCATCACTAAGAACCAGGAGGATAACCTCTCAACTTCCCACTGAGCATGTCAGCATCTCCACTGTGGCACCCAGGGAAAGGAAAGCCCTGGGCTCGGACGACTCCAGGAACCACAGCGTGACCATTGCCCCGTGTGTACTGTAATTTCACCAAGGGCTAAGTGGCTAGCAAATTCGGAAGAGCAGGGTTTGTTATTATCTCTCCTCTCAGTATCCCCCGTATATCTCTCTATTGCATATGCAGCGAGTCTGAACCCAGTTCATAAAACACAGGTTTGCACATGATGAATCTTTATTTTACTACAACTCAACTTAAATTCTATCTGAAGCCCATTCTACTTGAAGGCAGAAAATGTAATCTTAGCCAATACTGGGAAATCTTTGCACTTAGGTTTAAACACAGGCAGTTCAGAATTCCCCCTGTCCCCTTCCTTTCCCCAGGAGTAACATCAGAGTTCAGGGAGCCCCATGCAGGATCATTAGCTCCAGGTAGGCAAAAAGAAAGAGTTCATATTCCCCAGTCCTTGTTTCCCAATGCAGAAATATTTGTCGAGTAGTACTCCAGGCTCTTTTCCTCATGCGTCCATGACTTATCTAAGAGAAGCTACGCTTATTTTTCTGTTTCTCTCTCTTTAAGATCTGTCTACAGAAATCATCCACTCCCATCTGCCCCTGCCAAGGAAAGGCTGCAGTTGACTTGCACTTCTGTGAATACATTAGTCCATGGAACCCTGGCGTGCTGTACCTATTAGTAGATCCATTGTTTCCACTGAACTCAGCCATCTCGTCTTTCTCCCTTACAGAGATGGTGCTTGGATTTAAGACAGCCCAACTTCTCTATCTCTCAATTATTTCTGAACTTAGATGATGGACAGGGATGTTATTATGAGCCCCCTCCGATGCTTATGAGTGGTGTCTGCCCACGTAGGCATCTGCTGATGTGTCTGTATTTCTCTCTGCTCCCCAGAGCAGGGGCTCAGCCAACATGAGCTAATGCAAACCCCATCATGTCTATGAGCCTGCCAGTGCCTATTCTCTTGGCTGACTCCCCTCTTCAGCACACAGGAACATGTGTATTCCTTCCCACATCCCTCTGACAACTCTGAGGGCTCCCTGACCCTCACAGCCCACTCTTCTTTATCACCCCCATGCCATGATGGTGCAAGGACGTTGCCCCCTGGGCTTCTCTGTACTCTCAGATCCCCAAATTCCTCTGAGAATTACGTTGTTTCAGAGACCCAGCCTGTATTAGTTTCCTAGGGCTGCTGTAACAAATTGCCTCCAATAGGGTGACTATAGCAACAGAAATTTATCCAGTTCTGGAGGCTAAAATTCTGAAATCAAGGCAGCGTGCTCTCTGAACATGCTAGAAGAAGATCTTTGCTAACTGCTTCTAGCGTCTGGTGCTGGCGGCAATTTTGGGGGTTTTTGGACTTAGGAATATATCATTTCAATCTTTGCTTTTGTCTACACACAGCCTTTTTCCCTGTATCTGTGTCTCTGTGTCCAAGCCTACTCTCTTATAGGAGCACCAATCACTGGGTTAGGGTCCACCCTAATCCAGCATGGCCTCATCTTAACTTGGTTATATTGGGAAGATCCCATTTCTAAATAAGGTCACAATCACTTGTACTAGGGGTTAGGATGTCAACCTCTCTTTTTGGAAGACAGTTCAACTCATAACACAGTCCCATGCTTGAAGTATATCTTAGAATTACAACATCTCTCCTCCCTTCCTTCTCTGTCTCTCTCTCTTTCACACATGCACACACACACACATACACACACTCACAGTCACACCTCATTTCCAACTCTTCTTTCTCTTGCAACGCAAAGATATTTTCAACTCTCCAGGTGGGGAAAATACTATCTGTTGTAGTTATTCTACCAAATCTTCTTCCCTTAGGTATGGACAGCAGTTTTTCATTTGTTTGTTTTATTTTAAAAGCCAGGAACTTGGGGCCTTTGTCTTTTGGCTTCTGGGCCACCCCTTCCTTGAGGCCGCTGGTGTCTCCTGTTTCATGGCAGGAATGGGAAGATCTCAGGGAAATGGGCATGGGAGGAGCCACATATTTCTCAATATCATCCTGGAACACAGACATTTCGTTCAGAATATTTTCTGAGTCTTTCTTGATTTTCACCAGTTTTTCAGCCTTCTGCCACCACTGGGATCTTTGGCTCTGAAAATTCTCATGAGGAGAGAGGATAAAAGACGAGAGGCCATGCCACATTTGCAGAAGTGGCCCTCCTGCCACTTGTAAAGGCTTTGCAGGCTGTTGGTGAGAAAGCGGGAGCTTGTACACCTTCATCCAAAGACCTGGGTGTCCATCAGTGGTGTGGCTGGAAAGGAGAGAAGAGCCAGTCTGACGAAAGACTGTCCCCAGGGGAGCCAGACAGCCTGCTTTAGAGGTTTATTTTGAAATGCTTGGCCCATGTCTCCAAGGCTCCTTTAAAATATAGATGTAAATAGGAACCACACAAATCTTCATGGTAGTTATATCAACATTTTTCCAGTATTTCCAAATGCAAGTCCTCTTTTGACAAACATAAAAATTTCAAGGCCTTCTTTCAAGTTATTCAGAATTTCAAAGTAAATAGGGTATCATGCTGACCAACAGCAGAGTAATATTATTCGAACGGTTTCTTCAATCTCCACCTCTCTCCCCTACGCCTTGGGGATTCGAATCTTTCCCACTAGGGGGTGAGAGAAGTTCCTCTCTTCTCCCTAGTGATAAGCACCAATTTGGGGCTTTAAAATCCTGATCGTCCCCTTAGATTTAGAAAACAAGGTCCTGGGAGAATTTGGTCCTGGACAGATAAGTTACAGGGGTTGGCAGTGAAGGAATAGTGGACCAAATGGGAGGAGTTTTTGCAGGGAAGAGCGAATCTTGCAAAGCTACCATAGCAGAGACTTCAGGGCTATATGAAAACACCCTGGGTCTTGGGAAGGCCTTGGGGAAGTAGGGGCAGGGGGTGGACAGGGAGACTGGAGAAAACACTGGACAAGATGTCAGAAGACCCTGGTTCGAGCCCTGCTACTTACAAGTCATATGACTGCAGTCAAATCCCTCAACAAAACTGTTGTCGTAGGTAGCACGAGGCTGAACACTCAGAATTCACATGGGAACTAGGGGAGATAATTCCACGTGAAGTTCTTCACCCAGTGCTAATTTCCTACTCAGCCCCCTTCCTCATTCAGATGAGCCTGTTAATAACAATCCACTCACTGGCGGGAAGTGGAATCCAAGCTGAATCCAGTTTAGAAATGGTCTAGTTCCCATGTCATTTCAGCACTAACCTCTTCTCCAGACGTGGCCCACCAACTCGGAGGCAGGCTTGTCCCAAGGCCACTACCACCATCACACACTGGTGGCTTCGGACATCCCTGTTCACGAACCCTTGTGTAATGCCCAGACTTAGATTCTGATGACAAGGGCCATTCCAGGCTGAAGTGGCAGACGCTTTGCCATCAAATACCAGCCTGAATGCGCTGTAGCTTCAGAGGTTCACGCTGATGCTGGGAGATATTCTAAGCTCTCTACCCAGACAATGACAGATTGCTGCCTGCATATATTTTCTCCTCTTTTGGCAAAGTAAACGGAGTAAGTTCATTCAAAAGGAGAGAAAGGGGTGTTCTCTTGGGATGCTCAATCTGAATATAGTTCTGAGGCTTAAGGAAGGAGTTAATTCTGCTGTTAACCTTTAGAAGCAGGAAAAAAAAATAGATGGGAAATAAGGTTGAGGTCTCCAGTTAGTAGTTTTTTTTTTTTTTTCAAAAATTCTGTCAGATTTAATTAAATCATCGCAAGTGCCTTTAAAGGGCTCTGTGTGGTTGTCCTGCATGGTTGGAGGAGCTTGATCCAAGAGGCAGGGAGAGCTTTGGTATCATGCCAACTTCTGTTCTTTCCCAGGCAAAAAACCCAAGTCAGTCCAGTAGTATTCATCATTATGTGGACCCAGAAGGCCATCAAACACAGAGCTGGCAACGGGTCCTGAGGCTCAGCACAGTGTAGGAATTTTGCCAGAAAGTCCAACACGCACATCTTTCTCCCCTGAACTGGCCTAGCCTTTGTCTGTCATGCTGCGTCTGTGTTGCATTTACTGAGCTCCTAAGCTACAGCTTCCCTGTCCTCTTTATTCTCCTGCAGCACCAGGGAAACAAAAAACAAGGCTGAAAGGCTGAAATTCCAATCTCTCATTTAACAGACATCCACTGAAAAAGAAGACTCTATAGGTAAAAATATATTTAATATACATTATAATATATGAAATAATATAGGTAAAAATGATTATAGCAAACACTGATGAGCCTGGCAGTGTTCTAAGCACTTTGTTTTCAAAATATAAAACAAAACAAAAACTAAATGCAAAACTATGTGTGTCATCAATTGTGCTATTCACCAGACCACCCCAGATCTCCCCATTCTGAGCACATGGTTGGATTGGACATCTTGTTCCCACTGTGGTTGGGAGGGGCCATGTGACTCATTCTGGCCAATGAGTTTTGAGCAGAAGTGAAGCATGTCATTTGCAGGCTAGAGTATTTATTGCTGCTGTGGGACCCTCCAGTTGTCTCTCTTCCTCTGGCATAGTAACTGGCAATTTGGGGAATCAGTGTATCCTACCAACTTATAATGGTCATGTGGTACAAATGGAAAATAAACCATGTTTATTGTTAATTTGAGTCACTATTGTTTGGGTTATTGATTAGTGTAGCCTAGTCTAGTCTTGCTGATTAAACTTAAATAATCATAGGCTATTTTTGAAAAGATATACAAAAATTTGGCAACGAAAGATAACTAGAATCAAGAGTGAGAGATATTTTATACTTTCTTTTTTGTACTATATGTTTTGTTTATCATGTCCATGCACGAACCCCTCTCTCTACCACTAAACTGAAACAAATGAATGAATGAAATGCATGGAGCTGACACTATGTGCTAGGCATCCTGCCAGGCAATTAGGAGACAAAGCTTGAAGCTATTCTATTTTCCTGGCTAAGGGTCTATTTGGCTGATCTTCCTGATTTTTCTCTGATTATCTGTATCTTGCTTAAATGGATCCTCCCCACACCATACAATGCTCCTCTTACATTCAGATCCAGCACAGGAAAGAGAACAGAGCCAGCATCTTTTTGGCCAGGTCAGAGAAGTCCCATGGAGCCTGTCCATTATCATCACTGATGGCTAACTTGGAGTGGGTTTGGGAAAGGCTGTAATGATACTCGCAGCCTCTCAGCTTGTGAACAGCACTGCAGCTGGTCACTTGAGGGGCACTCCCTGGCCATCGGATGTGAGCCTGAAGCAGGCTGTGTCCTGAAAAATCTTCTGTTGTGAGTAAGCCCATGTGACAATTCTCCTTTCGGGAGATGGGGGCCAGGGTGTGAGGTAGGGTTCATCATTTAGCTGCAGAAACCCAACTACAGCAGCTTAACTAAATAAGGGGTGACTCTCCCCTATAACAAGGAGCCTAAGGAGGCCTCCCAGAGGAGGTGCAGCAGCTTGTGTACCAGGCTCTATCACAACTGTCACCTCATGGCCATAAGATCAAGTGGCTCTACCTTGTGCCTCCCATCAGCATTCCTGGCCAGAAGAAGAGGCAGAAAGGAAGCAAGAAGGCATTAACAGCTGTGTCAGCAAAGCACAAAGTTACTCAGAAATCCAATCTGTATTGACTGGAAGTAGCCTTGCATAATAGATAAAAGGACTAACTCTAAAAACTGACTGGGTTCAAATCCTGGCTCCACCATTTAATAATTGTGTGTTCTCAGCCTACTTAACCTCTCTGTATCTCAGTGTTGTTACAGATAAAACAGGAATTATAGTACCTCTCTCCTAGAAAAATTGTGGGGACTAAATTGTAAAGTGCTTAGAACCATGCTTTGTCTGTAGCAAGTGCAACTTAAGTGTCTGCTAGATAAACACTTGACCAACCCTCCTGCAAGGGAGTCTGGGAAGGTGAGTACTTTAGCTAAGTATATTATTGCCCTGATCAAAAGCAGGAATCTGTTAATAAGTAGGAGAGGAAGAAATGGAAGAATGCCTACCTACTGGGTAGGCATTCAGCAATGCCTGTCATGGCCAGCAGGATGGACAGGGGCCAGAGTTTGAGTCTAATGAGTAAGGTGAAAAAGAGAGGAAAGAGTCAGAGGGCTAAAACCCTAAACCGAAATCCTTTGTTGGTGTTGGGGTGGAGTTGGGAAGTAAAGAGCAATATACTGTTCCTGAGCCTTGGTCTGAATGGGACCTAGGAAAGAGAGGCCTAGCAGCTATAGGAAGAGAAAAGAAATATGAGAAATAATAACAGCTCTCATTTACTGAACAGCTTTAGTTGCCAAGTACTTTACATATTATTCAGTGCTCATCTCATCTCAACTTTGGCAGGATAGCATAATATCCCCCATTTTACAGATGAGGAAACCAAGGCTCAGAGAAGTTCAGTAAATTGCCCAAGGTCACCCAGCCCATAAGTGGTAGCATGAGTACCAAGGCCTCAGCTGTAACCATTCTGTCTCTCAGTTTTTCATCAACTGCCTTGAGTGACAGGCCCCTGCTCACCACTGAGATGACCTGTGGATACCTGAGATTGTCCTATATGACACTACATTTGTCTCCACTCAGAAGTACTTGGCTGGTGGATATGCTGGCATTCCAGCAACCACTAGCTGACGATGTCGGAGCAGGAACTAGGATTGGATGAAGCCTGGATGGGAAAAGTCACGGGTGGGAGGTTGACCAGGAGACCTGGTCGAGTATGTGCTCTGAGACAGTGTTAGCCAGGCCTAAGTCACACTTTAGATCTGGAACAATACTGTAATCGCTGTGTACCTGGAGTGGTACCTGGAGAAGGGAGGGCCAATTAAACTCAAAGCCAGATCCAGGTCGGTGATAGGGGGTGGGGGATGGAGCATTGGCAGTGTGGGGTGGGGGCAGAGCCAGGTTCCAGGAAAGGAGGCAAGGGAGGACTCTGCAAGGGTGAGGGCTCTGGCTCCAGAGACTGTTTCCATCCAGTGGGGAATGAGAGGACAAGACGGAAGCTCTCAGGAGGGAGGCCTGGGCTCCCACTCATAGGCTGATATTCAAACATGCACAACCAGTAAGGCAGATAGGGGCACCTGAGCAGGTAACTATGCTGGACTAGGAGCCTGGAGCCCCCTACTATGCCAGGAACACTGACCCTTTGGTCGTTAGACCATGAACGAAGTCTGGGTTGTCTCAGGAGGTCCCAGGGGCTTATGCAAGGCTTATGCAAAGCCTTTAGACTCAGCAGTAGTTTTCCAATTCCTAAGAAAGCATTTCAGTGTTTTAACAAGTAGCATATCTGGTGAAATGTCAGCCCTACACTCACCAGCTAAATTCCAGACACCCTCCCTACCACTGTGGGCGTTTATTACCAAAGGGCCTCTGTCCTGCTCAGGGTGGGCTCAGGACAGAGCAGGGCCTAACCTGCAGAGTCGGTGGCTTACCACCCCCAGACCTAGAGGTAGGGCAGACCCATTCCCCCTTTGTTCTTTCTTTCAATGTTTCAGTCTGGAAAGGGAAGGGTAGGAGTTGTCTGCTTTTTGTTTTCTACTTTGAGAGATATTTGTGGGGATCAGGCAGCTGTCTGAGGGTATCCCCCTGGTGCCCTGTCTGGCCTGAGGGCTGAGGGGCAGGCACCAGTGAGCTTCAGGGCCCCTGCCTTCCTGGAACAGGTAATACAGGTTATACTCTCATCTTCTGCTAATTGCTTCCTTTCTTTAGGCAGTGAGATTTTTCATAAAAACGCAATTCTGTTTCTACCCCGTCGCCCTCATATCCACCCCCACAAGCTGCTTTCCACCAACAACAATTTGAAAATTGATCTTTGAAATGACTCCTCACTTAAATCAGCTTCTGAGTTTTAAAGGGTAAGAAAATGTCTCTTACTCATTTAGACTAAAATGATGTGCCCATTAACTGCGCTAGAGACATGCAAAGTCTACTGCCTAGAAATTATCCATTAGCCTCGTTTCAGACTCTTCCACCTGCCACCCTCCCTCCATGCAGCAGCGTAGTTCTAAATCTCAAACATCATCTTGGCGTTCCCCTCCTCCAAATATGAAGTTTCAATGGCTCTGCCCTGCCTTAATCTAAAAATCCAAATTCCTAAGCCTCGGATCTAACTTAGGTCTTTCCCATCACTCCTTCAATCTTTTTTAAAAGCATTTTCTACCAGTTGCTCATTATCAAAAATAGTTCAACTCTTCTTGTGAAACAAAAACAAAATAGTACATACCGGACACATACTTTTTCCTTCCTATTGCTTTAGACCTCACTCTTAACCTAGGAACTTCTGGCTCCAGCTATACCAGACATGGCACAGGGTTAGCCCATTTCTTCTGTCCCTTCCCCCTGGAGAGACTTCATTCAGTCTCCACCTGTCAAATCCTAGCTGTCCTTCAAGAGAGGGACTTAAATGCAACCTTCTTTAAGTGGTCTTTTCAAATCCTCCTGGCTTAGAGGATTAGCCTCCCTGGGCTCTCCCTCTGCCCCTCATTCTCATCTATTGCAACAGACCAGCTTTTATTTCCTGTGCCCAGCTAATATTTCATTCTCCAACAACATCTACTCTTCATTATGTCTTCTACACTTGCTGTATTGTGTTTCTGTGCCCCTGTATCTGTTTGTTTCTGGACTACCTTTTCTCCCCTTATCTGATCAGCCAAGTCAAACTCATCCTCCTAAAGCAGCATTTCTCAACCTTGGCTGCATGTTAGAGTGCTCAGCCAATCAACTGGAGGGTGTTCAAAAAGCTCTATTCCTGGGCCTCAGCCCCCAGCAACTAAATAGGAACCTCTGGGCATGGGAGCCAGGCATCAGAGCTTGTAAAGGTTCTCAAGCGATGCCAATGTGCATTGGGTTGAGAACACCTGTTCTGGAATCACCTCAAGCCTCCACCTACTTCATTTAGGTTAATTATTATTTGTATCCCTGGAGTTCAGCACTGTGCCTGTAACTGTATATTGTATATATTTGTTGAATGAGTAAATAAATAAATGGGTGAATGGGTTTATTTTTTAAAAATGGATGGAAGGAAGGATAGCTGAAGGATGGACGGATACTTACTCAGGAAGAATCATAGGCTGCCTTCCACTTCTAGACTTACTCCTGGAAGGCAGGTATCAGCCTCACACCTCTAGCAAGGCACCTCCCTTACACAACACAGGTGTTGAGTAAATATTTGTATACTTCAATTGAGCAGTGGTTTCACTCAGTTGTCAAGTTATCTACTGAGAGCAGTCATTTTCCAACTCTGCCCACGAAACATTTTGACCTAGACCAAAATGGAGCATTGGAAAAATGAAGTGATAAAAGTGGATCTTTGGAATTTTGTGTTAAGTTTTCTTTCCATAATTTTTCTTAAAATTTTGCCTACCTACTACTGATTGTTTTGCTAGCAAGTATTGATGAATCAATATGATTAAGCACAAAAGCAAACCAATACAGGAAATCTATAAAATATGATTAGAAAATAACTTCTGGAGAATATTACTTCTGATTTAATTGATTTCCTTTCCTCATCTCCTTCTTTCCCTCTTACCTTCCTTCTTTCCTTTCTTTCCTTCTTTCTTCTTTTTTTTTAATTGGTTTGTGTGTGTTTTTTGTTTTTGAAATGGCGTCTTACTTTGTCACTCAGGCTGGAGTGCAGTGGTGTGATCATGGCTCACTGCAGCCTCAACCTCCTGGGCTCAGGTGATCCTCCCGCCTCAGCCTCCGTAGTAGCTAGGACTACAGGCACATGCCACCATACCTAGCTAATCTTTGTATTTTTTGTAGAGATGGGGGTCTCGAGTTGTTGCCCAGACTGGTCTCGAATTCCTGGGTTCAAGCGATCTGCCTGCCTTGGACTCCGAAAGTGCTGTGATTACAGGGGTGAGCCACCACACCCAGCCCTTCCTTCCTTCCTTCCTTGCTTCCTTCCTTCCTTCCTTCCTTCCTTCCTTTTTTCCTTCCACAAGTATTTATTCAGCATATACTAGGTGCGAATCACTGTGCTAGGATTAAAGGCACAGTACAGACATGGTCTTTTCCCAAATGAATTTCACTGTGAATAGTTGAATGTTCCATGATTTCTACAAGGTATGCTATGAGTTATAGAAACTCCCCATCCTCCACAAGGTTAGGAATCACTAACACATTAAAATTCCATAGCCAGTGCTCATTGAAGACAACAGGTGCACTTAACCATCAGTTTAAGTGGCTTATGGTTGGTAAGTGAGCAAGCCAGGGAAGGCAGAACCAGCTAGGCTGGACTTGGACATTTCTTCTCAGGACTCTCCTTTACCTTAAGGAACCATCCATGGTACCCATGAAGGTCCCGCCAGTCTCCACAGTGAGGCCAAACCTTGCCTGTTTGCTGTCAGGCCCCCAGATCCCTAGGTCTTTCTGCGTTTTGTGCTGTGGGGCCTTCCAGCATCAAACTGCCAGGACCTCTGAGAGTTTCCATCTCCTTGTCTATACAACATCAGGTTGTGGAAGAAGCCACAAATGTTAAGAGCTACAAAGGTTCATAGTCTGAATGATTTCATATGCTGAAATCCTAACCCCCACAATGTGATGGTATTAGAAGGTGGTGCCTTTGGGAGATGATTAGTCCTTGGAGGCTAAGTTCTCATGAATGGACTAGTACTTGTAATAGAACTTACAATAGACCTGTAATAGAACTTACAATAGACTTATAATAGAAGCCCTAGAGAGATGCCTCATCCCTTTTGCCATATGAGGATACAGCTAGGAGGCACCATCAATGAACTAGGAAATGTGCCCTCCCCAGACGTCAAATCTGCCAGCACCTTGATCTTAGACTTTTCAGCCTCCAAAACTGTAAGAAATAAATTTCTGTTGTTTCTAAGCCACCCAGTTTATGATATTTTGTTACAGCAGGCTGAATATGCTAAGACACAATGATAATTTTTCCCTGAAAGCAGGAAAAAACAAAACACAGAAAACAGACTCAGAAACCATGAAGCAATCAAGTGAACTGGACAGAATTGCCTGCAAGAAACCTGTTCTAAGTCCAGATGTCTCATCTATCCCTTCAGTAGAAGAGGTTGTGCTCGCTCAAATCTGGGGTGAAGCAAACCTCCCCCAAGCCTGCTTTCCATCCTAATTTGGATCCCAGTTTGTTCTTCTGGTCTCAGAAGTCTAAGCATTTCAGTGAAGCTGCTCTCCCGTCTACTCTGTCTCTGTCCCTAAAGCCCACTCATATTTTCCTTCAAAGAGCTGGGTGTTTCTGATATCCCATCGCAAAGCCTCTTTTAGTCCTCCGGAGATCTGTGTGGCATTTCCAAGCCTCAAGACAGTCTTTTCCTCTACGTGGAGCATGCAGATAATGTGTTTCATTTGTCTGAACTATGCACTGGTTTTGTCTGTTGCCAGACTCTCACTTTAAAGAAAGCTGGCCTGTGGACCTTACTGAGGCCTGGTCCCTCCCTGTAGTGTCTGGGGGAAGCACCCCTAATGGAAGCCACCTTACTTGGGGGCTCTTTGTCATTGCCTCAGGCCTCGTGAAGTCACTGCTGATCTCAAAGCCTGGACTTCATTGTGTCTCACCTAGCAAATTCCAGTGATGTTCACAAATACCACATTTAACATCCAACTATGGGAAAAGGTGGGGGGCGGGGGGGAAGAAGGCCTATCCTCTGATTACGTTATGGTCAAGTCATTTTCAGAAGCTTCATCATTCAAGTAGAAGGAGTGGAATTTTCCAGAGGCCACTTAATTGCACTCTTATAGACTATGGTATTTTAAACATTAATACTCTGTAATAAAAGAAACTAGGAGAAATTTGGATTAATCAAAGGCCAGAGCTGGAAGAGAGAAGACATTATGGAGATTGATGGCTTGGATTAGATAATCACAGAGAGATATGCATTCATTCAAGAAAGTAATTTTTAAACTCTGGCCCTAAAACACTAGGGTCCCAGGGGATGCTGCAGGTCTGAAGGATTGTACAAAAGCTTGGCTCAGAAATTCCATGTATGTAACTGTTTCTGAAAAGTCTAATAAAAACTTGCATACTCAAGGGTTACATTTTCAAATTTTTACTATTACTTGAGACCACTGGTGTTTTCATTTACAGGTTAACTGACAAACTTTATGGTAAATATGATAAATATGAATATAGAAAACAAATTTACCTGTGTCAAACACACACAGTATAGGATATCAATATGTGGTCTAAAAAATTCATTTTTTTTTTACCATTGGCCCTGGATTCCTCTTAGGTAGAAAATTGTCTTTATTCGCCCTCCCTCTATGTTTATATTTATTTGATTGTTTTATTAACTAGTGCCCTTTTTCCTTATAGCCCATTAGTCACACAGCTGCCATTTGTCCCTCTAGACCCAATCCCCCAATACACTTCTTCACACTTTTCTGTCCAAGAGGCAGGCTTGAGTGGATATATCAATGGCTTTCCTTGCCCTTTGGCTTTCTGCTGGATTGGCCCGTGGTGAGCTCTAGCCGGACAAGGAAGAGAGGAGATGAGGTTAAGGTCCCTAACTAAGTCTCTTGACCATGAAGGCCACTACTGCTCTCCTGGGGCGAGAACTCTCTCTTCCCTTTGAATTCCTGTAGTAACTGTTCCCTCCTCCCTCCCTTCAGGCTGTGTTGAAGTAACAGTTCTACTTCCAGTAACTCCAGGTTTTTATACTACCTCTGGGAGTTTCCTTACACCCTCCCACACCTTTGTACATACACCTATCTTGAGTTATCTTCATTTGGAGGTGCCACCTGTTTCCTGCTGGAACTCTGACTGGTATACCCCACTCCTGGTTCCCTTCCAATGATGAAAACCATCCCTATGTGATTCTTCGCTTCTGTTTGTACGTATTCTTGCAAAATAGTGTTGTTTTGTATGCATGTATTTCCATTTTTTAACTGAGCTATGCATTTCTTTTGGCATTTTACCTTTCTCACTAATTACCATTTCTTAAACAGTTCATCTATGTTGCTATGGCTACAACTAATATGTGGGTTCTAAACTGCTGCACCATACTCCACTGTGCACACCCACCACATTTACCTATCCAATCTACAGAAGACAGACAGCCAGGTGGTCTCCAGCTTCCTGGCACCTCAACCAGCGCTGCAGTGAAAAACCTTGTATATGCATGTCCCTTGGGGAGCTGTGTAAGAATTTCTTTGGACTGCATAGCAAGGGATAGAAATGCTGAGTCATGCAGTGTGTATTTACTTAACTTAACTCAATTAAGAGAGCCAGCTGTACTCTACAGAATGCCCATGTACGTCTGCTCTCCTGGCAGCAGTGCTCAAGGTTTCCCCTCCCTAAGTCTCCACCAATATTTGGCATTATCCTTATTTTGTATTTGTCTTTCTTTGATTAGTAATCATTTTGAGCATTTCCTCAGATGCTTTAGACTTCCGCTTTCATAAATTATATGTCCACATCCTTTGACTATTTTTTCTATTGAGTTTGCTATTTTTCTTATTTATCTGCAAGGGGTTCCTTGTATATTTTTAGTGCACTGTTGGTTTTAGTTTGCTAATATTTTGTGTAGGGTTTTGTATCTACATTAATAAATAAAATAAGACTATACATTTCTTTTCTCCTATTGTCCTTATCTGGAGTAACTTTAATAATGTAAGAATTGATTGTTTCTTACAAGAACCTGATGACTCTGCACCGTTTACACCCTGGTCTAAGTCACTACTATCTCCCACCTGGATTACTAATGAAGGATGGTTTGGTACCGGGGTACAGAAGAACACTGGGTTTAAGAGTGGAGCAGAGCCCAGTCATGAGTCCCTGTGTATGGTGTGATAATTATTTGCTTTTTAAATCTGTCCTCTCCTCCCTATTGGAATCCATTTCCAGTACCTGGATCATGTGTGCCAAAAATAAAGTGTTTAATTTCACTGGTGAGTAGGAGACCAGTTCCCCTGTTTTCTAGCTATATGATTTGGGAAGAGTCAAGTAACCTCAGTGTTGTATTTTCTATCAACAGGATAATAAAGATAAAACCATACCCCATACTTGTGATGAGGGTTAAATAGAACAATGTACCTAGGGAGCCCATTCCCACTGACTGCCACAGGATGGTGGGCCTGTATGGGTCGAGGCTAGTTCAGGGGTAATCCTCAGCCTTCTTCAAAACAGGGCTCAGGACATCAACTGGCTGGAAGCAGGGCTGATGTTTCAGGCTGCAGGAAATCCACAAGGTTGAACGTGTCTGGGTAGAGGAGCAGGAACTCAACGGGGCAGTGCTCTCCCTAACTTCCAGGGATCCCATGCTGATTAGCATGCCAACAGGGCCCTCATTAAAGAGAAGCCCAGAAGGAAGGAGAGGAGATTCCTCTGGTCCCTGGGCCTGCTCTCTCCACCCATATGTCCCCTCTGATGAGCGCATGCATGGGGCACTGATTACTAGACCACACTGTGGTGCAGTCTCTCCATGGAATGGCTCCATGCAGGGATCTATTAGTAATTAAGCCTTGAATAAATATTTTGCAAACAGGATCTCTCCTGATGACTAGGAAGGGCTTTGGGAGGTGAGAACCCCTTAGTTCTGGACCTTCAGAGCCTGCAGTATGGGCTTTCACATCCACATCATTATATGCTTGGCCACTTCAAGGTTGCCAGGGCCTCAGCTGGCTGATAACAACCAGTTACAAATGCAGCTCTGCCCTCTGGGTTGTGTCCTTTCCTAGAAGACGTGGGAACATCTCTGGATTGTTGATCTTGCCTGGTGTGAGTCTGGTGGCTCCCTCATGGCACACATGCTTCCTTCCTGGAAGTCTGCAGGATACAGTCCGAAGACAGGATTTATGGGGAAATTTCACAGTGTTGGGGAGAGCACCACATCTCCAGGAAGCCGTGGAGTTAACTCACATGGACTCATGTGAGTTACTCACAGTGACTTATGGAGTTAACTTCACATAGGGTTTGTTCTGGCCAGCAGTTCTCACAGGGTGGGTTACTCTCAGCCCTTAGCAGGGTTATCAGCCCCAGCACTATTGACATTTTGGGCCAGCGCATTCTTTGTTTGTGGGGAGTGGGGGTAGCCTATGCACTGTGAGGTATTTAGCAGCATCCACAACCTCTGCCCACTAGAGGTCAATAGTATGCCTCTCACTCCCAGATGTAACAACCAAATATGTCTGCAGACATCACCAAATATCCCTAGAGGATAGAGCTGCCCCTGGTTGAGAACTACTATTAGAAAGGGTTTCCAGCTGATTTCAGCAAAAATACTGGGACTTCTTGGGGAAAAAAGTGTAGATCAATAAGTTTTAAAATGATAAAGGGAAAGTTTGTTCAGAAAAATCCATTTATGCCTTTGTCCATTAATCAGCTCTCAGTTAGGCTCCTCCCATGCACCAGGTACTGTTACAAGAGGAAAGAATTTAGCAGGAACAGGACACATAGGACCCCTGCCCTCCTAAGGCTTGCCTGCTAGTTGAGAGGGACAGATGAGCACTAAACAAGTCAAAAAACAAATAAGATTATTTCAGGTTCAGGTAAGTACTCCAGGATTGGTATGATCAATCTGAATTCTGAATGAGGGGTGGTGGGGGGTCAGGAAAGACTTGAATAATGAGAAGGATGCAGCCACTGGACTATTTGGGGGAAGAGCTTTTCAGGTATATGGAATAGGGATGGAAAAAGGAGGAGAGGGAGTTTGAGCATGTTCAAGGAAGAGAAAAGAGGCCAGTGTGGCTGAGCTAAGGACTAAGGTGGAATGTGGGATGAGGTGGAGAAGAGCTGGAAGATGCATTATGGTCTGGATTCTATTTTAAGTGCAATCACCATCTCTCCATCATTATTCCTTGTAGTATTAATCCCAACCATTCCTTAACCCCACAAAGACTACTCCAGCCCATGGAACCTAACTCTAACTCTAACTCTAACTCTCTCTTTCTCTCCCTCCCTCCCTCCCTCTTTCTCTTTTTCTGAGACAGGGTCTCACTCTGTTGCCCAGGCTGGAGTGCAGTGGCATGATCACAGCTCACTACATCTTTGACCTCCTGGCCTGGAGCAATCCTCCCTACTCAGCCTCCTGAGTAGCTGGGACCACATGCATGTGTCACCACACCTGGCTAACTTTTGTACTTTTTGTAGAGAAGGGGTCTCACTGTGTTGCCCAGCTGGTCTCAAACTCCTAGGTTCAGGCAATCTGCTTACCTCAGCCTCCCAAAGTGTTGGGATTACAGGCATGAGTCACTGCACCCAGTCAGCAACATGCTTTTATCATCCATCGCTCCCTCAAGTTCTCATTCTCCTTCTTTCTCAACTTAAATCCATATCCCATCACAATAAACTCTTTCTTTTTATAGCTTCAACTTCTTCCCCTCTTTCTGCCATTGCACTTGTCTAACAAAATCCCAAACTTGCAAAAATACTCGATTTGCCTTGAAGGAGCTGGATGTAGCTGGAGAGAGCTTGTTTGGCATTAAATTTATGCACACAACCTCAAGGGTTGTCCTGGCAACTCTACCCTAGTCCCCTAGTCAACTTGTCCTCATCTCCAAAACAACCCTCCTATACCTTCTCCTCTTGCCTTAAACCACCTAAACGTTTTCCCTCCACCTCATTTTCAGCTGATGACCTTGATTTTTATTTCTCTGCTCTGTTGAGCAGTTGTTCGTGAGCCTCTGTATGTGCACCTATAAGAAAGGGAATGCCTTTATATTGCTGTATCCCCAGTGTGTAGGAAGAGTGCCTTGTACTTAATAATTTATCTGTAAAAATGTGGTAGTGAATGAATGAATGGATTTTAAGCAGGAGATTGACAAGATATACTTCCTGATTTTAAAAGATCACTCTGGATGTTGTGCAGAGAACAGGTGTAGAAAGATAGGCATAAAAGCAAAGAGTGAAATTAGGAGGCAATTGCATTGCCCCTGGCCTGGATTAGGGTGGTTGTGCTGGAGATGCAGATTAGTGAATAGCCTTTATTCTGTTTGGAAATAGAACCGATTTGTTGATGAAATAGACATGGGGAAAGATCCAGGAAGATCTCTAGGTTTTAGCTTAAACAATTGGGAGGGTGATGGTACCGCATGATGAAGTGGGTAAGGCTGTGGAGAGTAGTCCTGAGAAGAGAGGGAAGTAAGAATTTGGTTTGGGCATATTCAGTTTGAAATGTCACTCAGAGGTGTGCAATTGGAGCAGTCACTTACGCTGATAGATGTCAGTCTGGTGCTCAGAGAACTCCCTAGTGCCACATGTCTATGTGGCCACTGCAGGTCGGCAGGGAGTTCTGCCCATCACAGTCACTCCTGGGTCCAGGCCAAGAAAGGCTTCACTTGGCATGTGCTCCTACTACTGAGGAGTCAAGGGAAAGAAAGCACGACACACTGCACACTCCTGTTGCCTAATCCAAGCTAGGGCTGTACAATGGTACCAAGGACTTGTCCCTGATTTTTTTATCCGCTGGATGATCAAAAGATGACAAATGTTCCCAAAATGGATTTGTATTGGCCCTTGTGGCATTCATTCATGTGGATGATTACCATGGCCCTTCCACAGACAAGTAGATAATAACACCCACTGATTAAATGATCAGTATGTGGCAGGCTACAGGCTAGCCCCTTTACACATATCTTATTCCGTCTTCAACGTATCTTATGAAGATTGTTTTATTATCCATTTTACAGATGAAACATTGCCTAAAAGTATTATTTAACTAGCCCCAGAGCTAGTTATTCTTTAGCTAGCACTCCCAAAGCTGGAGTGTTGTATCTAAGGTTTGGACCCAGGTTACCTTTTGTAACCTGAAAGTCCAAGCTTTTAACCATCTTACCACACCAAGTTACAGAGACTTAAAATGACATCCTCAAAGGTTTTATGGTGAATGGTTTAGAAGGGTCCAACCTGAGAAGGTTATTTTGTATAAAACACAATTATGTTTTCTAACGCTTTCTTTGGAAGTGGGAACCACCCTTGGCTACCAAGGCCACAAAAGCTCAGATTCACTTTCTCAAGTAACTGGAATGCAGAATAACTCTGCAAACTGGTGACATGGTCTTGCTCCCCACTGCAATCCCCTTATGCTTTATGTATTAATATATCTACACCAAGTCATCAAAATGCCAAATAAAAAAATGACAGACATACAAGAAACTACTCATCATAAGATCAGGAGTCAATTCAGGGTTGACTTCTATGTTGGTTTCCTATTGTTCCTGTAAAAAAGCACCACTAAAACAGCAACTCAAAATAACACAAGTTATCTCCCTTACAGTTCTAAAGATCAGAAGTCTGCAGTCAGTCTCACTGGACTAAAATCAAGGCATCACTAGGGCTGGTTGCTGATGGAGGCTCTGAGGGGAGAAGAATCTGCTCCTTGCTTCCTTCAGCATCTAGTGGCCGCCTGTATTCCTTGGATCATGACCTTTCATCCATCTTCAAAACTCACCACTCTCATTTCTGCTTCCAAGGTCACATCTCCTTCTCCTCCGACTCCTCCTGCCACCCTTTTATAAGGACCATTGTGACTGTATCAAACCGCCTGGAAAATCCAGAATAATCTCCCCATCCCAGAAGACTTAACTTAATCACATCTGCGAAGTCCCTTTTGCTATATAAGGTAACATTCAGAGGTTCCGCGGAGTAGGGCATGGATGTATTTGAAGGACCATTACTCAGCCTACAGCAACATCTGTTCAGAGAGCACCTAAACTCAAGAATATTTCTCCAATACTTTCCTTGTCTCCTTCTTCAGATCCTGTCACATTCAAAACACCATGTAACCATATCACAGTCATCTGTCAGAAATCCATTACATGGTCATTTGTAACTTGTGTGGGTTTCATCTTTCACTGGTGAGACATTGCATTCGAGATTTGATTTTTTTCCCTTGCATCTTTGAAACTGAAAACTGTAAATGTCATTTCCTTAGCAGGGTCTCACTCTAAATTAGAGAACATTTGTTCTAAGTCCAAAGCTTAAATTAGGCCTTAACTTCCTGAACATTTACATTTTTATCACCTCTTTTCCTAATCTGCCCTGGCCACCCTGGCAATGATGAGAATGACAGTGAAGACCAGCGCTGCATGCACCTTCACACTCAGGCTCACCAGCTCAGTTCACAGTGCCTACTTCTGCACCAGGGCCCGCAACAGAGAAATCCCCTGAAATCAACAACATTGAACATGTCAGGACTGGCAATTCTCTAAGGTTGACACTCTCAAGCCATGGGGGTAACTATTCCTTTATCTTCTGGGTAGGGTAGGGACAGAGAAGAAATGAAGCCTAAGCCAGAGTTAATTAGTTTACAACCTACTGGATCCAGGGACAGAGAATTCACTCATTCATTCATTCATTATTAATTACAAGCCTCATAGCACCTATTACTGTGCTGGTGCTCAAGATATAAGAGGCAACAAAGTAGACCTGGCTTTATGTCCTTATGAGACTTGCAACCCTTTATTTAGAACTTGCTATAGGCCAGTCAACAGAAAATGTATTTGAAATGCAGCTCTTGTACTTATAGTCCTCTAACCATTACCCCAGAGAATTTATACCAATCTGCTGATTCAGGAGGAACTGATGGGTACAACGAGTAGGAAGAAGATTTGAGTTAAGAACAAGTTAAATGAAACATGGGTCCCTACACTGCAGATTCTGCCAACCCTGGGAACCTGTTTGGAGACTTCAGAATATGTAGATTACATCATACTCCACTGGGTTCGTGTGTGTTGATTCAAATTACTTACTCAAAGGATTAAAATGCAGAACCAGAGTGGTCTCATTTTCAGTGTGTTTTGTGCAACTGTTTCAGCAGAGCCCCAGTCCCAGCCATCCAGGGACAGGCCATCATCTGAGGATGGCCATTATCACAGGTCAAAATTCATGTTTCAGAAAATGCAGTGCTATCTCTTGGGGGAAGGAGGTGACATACATTTTGCTCTCATCACAGGGACAGGAAAATTCCCTTTCAGAGAAGGCACTGCCAGGAGCTGGCATGCAAGGAGCACAGGGCTGGCCCTTGTTGATTGTGAAGAAAGGAAGGAAGACAGGACTGGCCATTCTGAGCAGTAAAGTGTAGTTATTTCCATTCATGGCCATTGACAGCACTAACCTGGACAAGCAAAATGCTTTGTGATGACTAGCAGGATTGTACCTCTCATGTGAAAAGAATTCTAAAGTTGAGATCTAAAAATCTAGAAGACCGACTACGATGCATGCCACACTTGGAGATTCAACGTTTGAGGACATGGAGTATACAGGAGATGTGGTGCCCTTTAGTTAACGGCACCAAGTTTCTCATTTGGAATTGTGTGTGCAGCCTCAATCGATGTCACTCCTGCCAAGGGAGGAAACTAAGCCTGGCCCACCTGCAGCTCTGACCTAGGGATGGAGGCTCAGCAGATCCATCTGGAGCAACTCAAAAGGTTGCATGAAATGAAGAAAAGCAAAAAGACTTAGACACATATAAAAAAAAACTATGAGTGACAGGGATGACAGAAAGCCTTTTTGAATCAATCATTCAGCATTTCATAAACATATATCTAGTACTCACTTCAGCACCAGCTCTATGATGATGATGGGAAATCAACGGTGAACAAAACACAGACCCTGCCTGTAAGCTCTTCTGGGCCACTGTAGACATAGTTCGGGATTGCCCCTTCAGCATCCATTCTCATGTCATTCCTTCCTAAACATACTCCACTTTACTCAGGTCTGGGGTTCAAGTCTGTGATGATACTTTCAGGTCTGGGAAAAGCCATCTGCTGAGGCTCACTCTATCCAGAACCACAATTAGGCAACATAGCCCCTACCCTGGGCCCCTCTTTAAGGGGCTCAGCTCTGACTCTTCTTCATCCATTATTTCCCTACAAGGTAAGAGTCTGAGGGGACTAAGGGGACAGGCCCACCAGGAGCCTGCACCTCCTTTTGCAGGCCATTTTGCAGACCATGGCCAAGGAGTTCAGGCTATCCTGTTAGGGCACCCACTGGCCTCTTCTCCAGTTCTGTCCTCCCAAAGCCAGATTGTGCTGCCAGTGGGACACCCCTAGGCCAGATGTGGAGTTTGCACTTAGGGTGGGGGTGTCCCCATATGTGGAATGGAATCAGGCGGTGGATGAGAAAAGGGACAGGCTATTGCCTGGAAACCTCTATTGGCACACTTGCCTGAAAGCTGCAAATGTGTATCCCATTGTCATCAACCCTGCAAATGATTCAGGAGTAGGCAAGGAAGCTAAATTGGTTCAACAAGAGTGAAATCCAGTGATATTACTGATTGTAGAGGAAGGTGCCTTCTAGGACTACACTTGCCTAAATCCAGCCTACCTCTGGAGGTTTTGGGTTTTATAATAAGCCAATCATTTCCCTTTATCATTTAAGACAGTTTAAATTGGATTTTCTGTTTCTTACAACCAGAAACATCCCAAACCCCACTTCTATCAGCTACCAGCTGTGCTGTGATAAGCCAACAGGTCATTTTTATCTCACTCAAGCTCAGAGTTCTCAAATGTACCATGAAGATACTCCAAATGTTTCTGGGTGCCTGAGAGAAAGGAATGAAATCATGAGTGGGAAAAGATGCCTAACATGGTACATGGCATACAATAGGTGCTGAGTAAATGCCACTTTCCTTTTGAACGGTTCTAGGGTAAACCCACCTGATAGCAATAACTTAAGCAGACCCTAAGAATGACCCTTTATGGCAGATGCACCTGAGTGTGTGTTCTGAGCTAGGGAGTCCAGGAGTGGCTAACCCAGAGAGTCATTCCTTGTCTATGAGAAACACCTGAGCCCCCGGCCCATCCCGTGGAGCACAGGCTGGAGACTGCATTGAGACCCTGAGCCTAAACAAAGGCTGCCTGATGGAGGCCATTAAGAGGAGGGTGTTAAGTGAAAATTCTGCATGGGCTGTATGCTGTTTGCAAGTGGTTGTGGTTTTCCCACCCTTCCTACCACCACTGGACCGTGCAGTTATCTGGCCAGCCCACACCACCGGACTGTATGTAAGGCAGGTACTTTGTCCAATCCGCTGCCATTGGACTCTCTCCCCTGTATGTAAGCCCCTAATAAAACCCCATGTCTTGTTTGCTGGCTCTGGGTCTATTCTTCAGCCTCTTGAACCTGGTGCCTTCCCTATGGAGGTTAACAGGGTTTGGCAAAACAGTGTGGACATAAGAACTCAGGCACAGATACCAGGGGAACCCCTAGGCTTTGTCTCCCTCAGATTCCTGCTTAGTATCTGAAGATACAAAGATGAATGAGTCTGAGCCCCTGCCCTAAAAGAGCAGGCACAGCCCTGCAGACTGGCAGGGGAGAAAGTCTATGCCATGACAGCCTATGATGATGCTGTGTTAAATGATCTGTAAAGTAAATAAGACATGAAACAAACTGGGCCTTGAACAGCAGGTTGGATATGTACAAATGAAGAGAGGCTTGGAAACTATTTGAAGTTAAATTGCTTTGGGTGCTATTAATAGCAGATTTCTGTGGCTTGTACATATGAGGACTTCTCTCTTTCCTTTCAAGCCCAGAGGTCAGATGTTCATGACTACTATGGTGGTGTCATGATCATCAGGGACATAAACTTTTTCCTTCTTTCTGCTTGCCTGTGTGTAGCTTCCCTGTTGAGGCTACCCCAAAGTTCTAAAAGTCTGTTAGGGTTCCAGCATTATATTCATATTGCAGGCAGCAGTCATGAGGAAGAATGACAAGTAAAAAGGCAAAAAGGGGCTCATCCCAGCCGTCTGTCCTTCCTTCTCAGAGGTTCCTCCCAACAACTTCCATTTAAAATTATTAGCGAGGCCAGGCACAGTGGCTCACACCTGTGATTCCAGCACTTTGGGAGGCCAAGGCAGGTGGATCACCTGAGGTCAGGAGTTTGACTCTGAGACACCCTGGCCAACATGGGGAAACCCCGTCTCTACTAAATATACAAAAATTAGCTGGGCAAGGTGGCGCATGTCTATAATCCCAGGTACTCGGAGGGGCTGAGGCATGAGAATCGCTTGAAACTGGGAGATGGAGGTTGCAGTGAAAGGAGATCACGTCACTGCACTCTAGGTTGGGTGACAGAGCGAGACTCTGTCTCAAAAAAAAAAAAAAATCATTAGCTAGAATTGAATCATGTGACCATACCTAGTTGCAAAGGAAATGTAGAGGTCAACTAGGTACAATAGTGTCTTCATGATACAGATATGTTAATAAAGAAGCAGAAGGTGGAGGCATCTAGCTGCTTCTGTCACTTGGGGGATATCACAGAAGCAGATGTGATATAGCTCATGACCAGGAGCTATATCTCCTGGTCTCCATGACCAGGAGAGCCAGGAGAAGTTGGAGTAAAAGGTAACAAAGAGATGGCAAGTCCAAATATAGAACAGACCAGAACTTAGGATAGGCCAAACTTCAGCAAGAATTGGGAAGTACTTGGCTTGTACTAACACAGAATGCTGGACCTCACCCCCAGAGTTTCTGATTCAGCAGGTCTGGAGGGCAGCCCTAAACTTTCACATTTCTAACAAGTTCCCAGGTGATGCTGATGCTGCTGGCCTGGGGACCACACTTTGAGAATCACTTTGGATAAAGTTAGGACTTTATCCTCTAATTAACCCCCTGAAGGCTTCTGAGTTGGGAAGAAAAAATGATGAGCTGATTCATGAAGGCTTATCTGCCAGAGGTTTGTCAGATGGGCTGGGGAGGGTGAAGACGGAGGCAGAGGCAGGGGCGAGGCACTAAGGAGACAGCAGTAAAGCTATCAATTGGGATGTGTTTGGCTGGGCTTAACTGTATTATTTACAGCAATTTCTTGAAGGTTCTAACCTCCAAGAGCTAACTTTATTATAGGTAAGCAAACCAATCAAGCTATCTGCCTTATGGCCAGAAAAACTCAAGTTTTGAAAGAGTGTTGGTTATTGATGACAGATTAAAAAAAAAAAAAAAAAAGGCAAAAGGATGTCTCCATCTTCCTGCTCTATCTAATTGCAGCCCAAAGTTTTTATTGAAAAATGAGAAGCAGCCAGAGGACTCACAAGCAAAGAATCAAGCCATGATTAGAAGAAATAAAATGTCAGGGGAAAACCAGGTCAATGGATCCTGTTCTTTCCACCACTGAGTCCCTCCCACTTTCTATTTCATTTGCTGTGACCTGAGTTTAGACCTCCTTTGGATTTGCAATTAAGGCTGAAATACACAGGGGAG
Source organism: Macaca fascicularis (assembly GCF_037993035.2). Classification (NCBI taxonomy): domain Eukaryota; kingdom Metazoa; phylum Chordata; class Mammalia; order Primates; family Cercopithecidae; genus Macaca; species Macaca fascicularis. Next base: position 77,094,639 of record NC_088381.1, read on the forward strand.
TAGGACTGAGGCTGTGGACCAACATGATTTGAATCCTGGTTCCAGCTGTGAAGGAGGGTGGTAGCTGGTCTCTGGAGAACTTTGTAAATTAGAAAACGTGTCCCCTCCAGGTGCAGCTTGGCAACTCAAGAATGTGGGCTGCATTATAGCCCTCATTTGCCAGCTTGGCCAAGGGCCCTATTGCGGAGCACAGCCTGCAGGACAGTAAGAGGTGGCCCTGCTGTAAACAGGAACTTAACCTCAGGAGCCCAGGGTTTTTCCTCTGTCAGATGGGTTGACAGGCAGAGTTGTCAAGCAGACTCAGTGAGGTAACCACATAAAGTGCCTGGCACATAGTGGGTGCTCAAGGAACATCAGTTTCCTTCCAGATTTCCTTTTGAATCAGTAGCCGGATGGGTTAAGCCTCGTGGGCTGCCAGGGAATCATCTGTTCCTCCTCCAAATCTTGGCACGGCTGCCCCTGCCTGGCATTTGCAGTGGCATGCCTGCTGCCTCTCCACCAGCATCTCATTGTCTGGCATGAGAAAAAAGTGCCCGGCTCCTGCTGTGAAGCGGAGCGCAGCAAACAGAGACCAGCTGAGCTCCTGCGGTCAGCAGATTAGCTCCCTTAACACTGCCAGCTTCGGGGGTCGCAGAGCCCCTGATTGCAAATCTAAAATCCCAGCGACTTCCCTCCCTTTTCATTAATTTCCTAAGCTCCAGCGCTGCCTAGATAATATGCTGCCAGGTGCAGGGACTCCTCTAAGCCACTTTGCTCACCAATCCAACCCAGTGCAGGGCCCCTGGCCAGCCTGCTCAGGTGCTAGAGGGGTGAGGAGGGGCAGAGGCATCATTTCAGCAAGCCCTGTAGGTGTGAGGCAACATGAAGAGCTTTTCTTGCTGATGACTCTCCTCCTAAAGGGGCCAGCCAAGAGGCTGAAGTGCCAAATCCCAATTAAATCACAAAAGAAGTGGGAGTAGTGGAAGGACAAGTGAGGAGGGAGAGAAGCCTCTGCCACTGATTCTCCCAGGGGCACTTACTCCTCTTGCCTGAGGTTGTTCTAGGCTTGCTAAATGGGATCTTTTCTCTTTGGGGTCCGTGCTTTATTGTAACAAAAGTTATGCTGAGCACCAATTATCTGCAGGGCTTTGGGCTTGTCATAGACAATCAGAGATGAATGAGACCTACTGAGCAAGTTCATGTTTTAATCAGGGAGACAGACCTGTGAACAGACCATGGCCATGCAATTTGGCAAATGCTCTAATGAAGATTAGTATGGAGTGTTGTGAATGCACACAGGAGGGGATGCCTGACTCTGTTGTGGCAATAGGGAAGTTTCAGAAAACAAGGAGCATTTCCTAGAAGAATGGGTAAAAGGTCACAAGGCAGAGATGAGGAATGGCATTGCAAGGAGAGGAACAGCACATGGCAAGCACACAGTTCTGAAACGTGGTGTGGGGAAATGTGGCCAGTGAAGTAAGGGAGTGAGGCTGAGGATGGTCTTACAAGCTGGCAGTCTTGGTCAGGGGGCAGATGAGGAAGGCCTATAGACCAATAAACAAGGAAAATCACGAAACTGCACTGACATACATACAGGCGCACCCCCAGCCATGCACATGCTTTGCCCACGCCCACTTTGTGGGGCAAGGGGTGGGCAGGCTGGCTAGATGACGAAGTTCTAGTAGTTGGGTGCTTGATACAATAATCAACTAGCAAGAGGCAGAGAGTAAGTACCACATTCTGAAATCAATGCTGAAAGCAAGGGGCTGTGAACTGGAGATGAAGTCATAAGATCTGGACACAGAAAGTAAAGAGGAAGGAATGCCGGTCAGTTGGACTAGGGCTGAGAGAGGGCCTGGGACTCCCACCATGCCTGGGACTCTATCTGCATTCTTGTTTTGTGCTGTGTCCATGAGACAGCCTGATCCCCTTTTGCTTACACTAACTGAGATTCATTTGTTATCAAACGCCATCTGACCTGTGCCCCTTCCCTGCCTGTATGCAGGGCTTAGCTTTGGGAAAGGCAGCAGGCAGGGAGGCCCCGGGGGCATAGGACTGAATTTTGTAGGTGTAATGTCTGAGTTTAGGGTTACAGGTTCTGTAGCATCTGGCCTTGCTCAAGGACTTGGAATGGTAAGCGTGGGAACTAGGGCCAGGGCTTAGAATCAATGCAGGATCAGTCTCCAGCCAAGCAGGAAAAAAACAACATCATGCTGACTGGGCTTCTTGCAAAGCCATTGATGGAGGGAGAGAGTACACAGGTGTGCTCCAGTGATGTGAAGAAACATGCACCTGGGGCCCCTGCGACTAGGAACTAAGTTTTCATTGTGTACTAGTGATATCTAAATAGTCCAAATGCTGTCCTGGACCCTGCAGGGCAATGGGCTAAGGGAAGGACAATGACAACCCAATAAGTATTGCTTCATGTCTACTCTGAGGCAGGCAGTACTGTGAAATTGTGATATAATATGAAATATGTATATTGGTCTCTGTGTCTAGTTCCTGACACAGAGCTCTTAAAACCCTTGTAGACAGGGGTACTAGGAAAATCTTTTGTTCTAATATTTGATCTTTGACCCCAGTTTCTGACACAGAGCTCCTAAGACTTTGTGATTTCCTGAGTGATAGAAGCATCTGACACAGAACTCTTAAATCCCTTGGAATTTCCAGAGTGGCAGGAACGTCTTTTGTTTTAATGAGGTGACTCTTGCTGGATTTCAGGATAGCACCAGGATGGGGGCTGGTTGTCAGGGAAACCAACCATGTGACCAGACAGTTGGAACTTTGAGCCCCACCCCTGAACCTCCAGGGAGGGGAGAGGGGCTGAAGGTTGAATTGATCACCAATGGCCAATGATGTAATTAGTCATGACTTTATAATGAAGCCTCCATAAAAACCCAAAAGGACTGGGTTGGAGAGCTCCTGGTTGCTGAACATGTGGGAGGGGAGTGTGGCTAGAGAGGACATGGAAGCTCTGTGCCCCTTCCCACATGTCTAGCCTTTGTGTCTCCTCCTCTGGCTGTCCATCTTTGCCCTTTGTAACATCCTTTATAATAAATGGGTAAACACAAGTATGTCCCTAAGTCCTGTGAACCATCCCAGTGTAACTGCCCAATGGGTTCACCTTGCCCACTGCCTACACAGAGCCGATTTATCAAGACAGGAGAATTACAATGGAGAAAGAGTAATTCACGCAGAGCCAGCTGTGTGGGAGACTGGAGTTTCATTATTACTCAAATCAGTCTCCCTGAGAATTTCGGGATCAGAGTTTTTAAAGATAATTTGGCAGGTAGGGGCTTGGGGAGTGGGGAGTGCTGATTGGCCAGGTTGGAGATGCAATCATAGGGGGTCCAAGTGAGTTTTTCTTGCTGCCTTCTGTTCCTGGGTGTGATGGCAGAACTGGTTGAGCCAGATTACTGGTCGGGGTGGTGTCAGCTGATCTATTCAGTTCAGGGTCTGCAAAATATCTCAAGCACTAATCTTAGGTTTTACAATAGTGATGTTACCCCCAGGAGCAATATGGAGAGGTTCAGACTCTTGGAGCCAGAGGCTGCATGACCCCTAAACTGTGATTTCTAATCCTGTAGCTAATTTGTTAGTCCTGCAAAGGTAGACTGGACCCCAGGCAAGAAGGGGGTCTTTTTGGGAACGGGCTATTATCAATTTTGTTTCAAAGTCAAACCATTAACTGAATTCCTTCCCAAAGTTAGTTCAACCTACACCCAGGAATGAAAACGGATAGGTTACAGGTCAGAAGCAAGATGGAGTCGTTTAGGTCTGATTTCTTTCACTGTCATAATTTCTTCAGTTATAATTTTGCAAAGCCAGTTGCACTAGCAGATTAATCAAACCCGAGATAATGGGAACCCTAATTTATAGCCAGTCAGTCAGAAGTGTAGGTGACAACCAACTACTTGTGATTGGTGTGTCTGAAGGTGGGCGGTCTTCTGGGACTGAGCCTTTAACCTGTGGGATTTGACTCTACCACCAGGTAGATGGTGTCAGAATTGAGTTAAATTAAGGAATACTCAGTCAGTGACCACTGGAAAATCGATTGGTTGGTCATGGGAAGAAATTCCCACATACATTTTGGTGACCAGAGGTGAAGCGTTCTGTGTTGTGAGCATGAGAATAGAGAGAAAAAAACTAATTTGGGTTTTTTCCTTCAAATAAAAACACAAACCTTTCCCCACCTTCCAAGCTTATGGTCTAGTTGGGAAACAGAAAATTAAACCTCAGTTACAATTGACCTATGCCCCAGTGTGTGATGCAGGAGGCAGAGGTAGCCATGGAAACCTATGCCAGTGACCTGGTGAGGGCTGGGAGGGTGCGAAGGCTGCTCCGGGCAGAAGGGAGTATGTGTGCCAGGGCAGTGAGGTCACGGAGACTGGCACACCTGAGCAGTGAAAGAGATGTGCTATGGCAGGAGGCGGCGGTCACGGGGCCCCACAGCCAGAAGCAGGAGGGTGGGCTTTCTGTAGAGGGAAGGCAAGACATGTGAGAAGGGGCACAGAGCTTCCATGCCCTCTCCAGGCACGCTCCCTTCCCATGTCCCCAGCAATCCAGGAGCTCTCTGAACCCAGTCCTTTTGGGTTTTTATGGAGGCTTCATTACCTAGGCATGATTAATGGCATCATGATGAGCAGCCCCCCACAGCGGGTAAAGCAGGAGAACAGCAACACTGTTTGGGGTAAATTACTCTGCCTATGGCAAAAAGTGGAGGGTAGCAATGGAGGAGGCCAAGACATCAGTTACAGAATTACTGGGTGCTTCAGGTGAGATGATGGAACATGGATTTGAATGTAGCAATGGAGATGGAGGGAAGGGCAGAGACTTAAGAGACATTTGGGCAGTAGAAAAGGCAAGATTCAGATATTAGTTGAAGATGGAGAAATGAGGGTGAGGGAGCTTGTGGAGGACTTCTTAACAATATCTTCAAGGTTATCTGGTCTTAACCCCATTTATGCCCAGTGTTCCATTATTGGAACACTAAGCCTGTGGGAATTATGTATATCCTACTGCTCAAGGTCATCGCCAAGGTCTAATTTTTCACACACACAAAAATTTTCAACCTCTGGCATAAATGGGTTAATCCTTGCAGGCTGTAAATGTTCCCTTAAATGGCAGACAAAGACTTTGCAGATGTGATTAAGTTAATAATCTTGAGATGGGAAATATTATCCTAGATTTTTTGGATGGACTGAAAATACACTCACATGTATCCTTGGAGAGAGGCAGAGGAAGATCTGATCACACACAGGTGCAGAAGGCAATGCAACCACAGAGGCAGAGACTGGAGTTGATGTGGCTACAAGTCAAGAGATGCTGGCTGGAGGTTGAAAGAGGCCAGCAAGATACTCTCCTTTAAAGTCTCCAGAGGGCATGTGGCTGCTACTGACACCTTGGTTTCAACCCAATGAAGCTGATTTTGGATTTCTGGCCTCTGGAACTGTGAGAGAACACATTTCTATTGTTTTAAGCTATCGATTTGTGGAAATTTGTTACAGCATCCACACAGGAAACTAATACAAAGCTGAAGAGTAAAATCTAACTGCCAATTTTCTAGTCTAGGCAACTAGGTGAAGGGTGGTCACCTTCATGGAGATGGAAACCGTGGAGGATCGGGTAGGAAACAATGGGCTCCAGCATGGCCATGCTGAATGTGAGTTCTCCGGAACGTAGATTCCAGCAGTCAGTTAGATGTGCAGGCTTGAAGCTCAGAAAAATATCCAGGCTAATGTTTGAAGTTTGCAAGTCACCACCAGCATGTAGAGAGTAATTGAAGCCATTTTAGCGCACAAATTCACCTGTGAAAAAAGTGTAGTGCAGTGGTTCTCAGCCCCACCAGCATCTGAGAATCTCTGGGGCAGCTTTTATAAATGACAGTGCCTGAGTCCCATCCCCAGAGAGTTTAATTAACTTGCTCTTTGTGGCACCCAGACCTTCATGTCCTTCTAAAAGCTGCCCAGGTTATACTGAGGTGCAACCAAGGTCACGAACCACTGGTGTAGAGAAGAGGAGTGAGCCTAACACAAACACTTCAGGCCACCAGTAGCTATAGCCATGGCTTTCAAAGTGTGGTCCCTGAACCAACACATCAGCATCACCTGGGAACTGGATGGAGATGTACATTCTCAGGCCTCATTCCAGACCTAAGAGTAAGAAAATCTAGAGACGTGGGCCCAGGAGTTCCTGGTTTAACAAGCCCTCCAGGTGATTTGGATGCATTTAATTACCAGTGGGTTAAAGGACGGGTTTCAAGGACAAAGAAGCCCTCCCTTGAAAAAGGGATTGAGTAGAAGTAGCCAGCAATATACATGGAGATCCTAGAAAGTGTAATGAATTGGCATCAAAAGGGGGTGGTATGGTTTTTTTAAGGGAGTCATCCTCCCAAAATGTCAAACTAGATAAGATCTGAAAAGACTCATGGGACTTAGTGACCAGCTGAGAGTCCAAAGGGAATAGAAGGGTGTTGAGTCCGAGGCACTGGAGGTGGCCTGGTCTGTGGTGCAGAGGGAAAGGAGAAACAGCTAAGCTCAGGTGCACGTCAGGCAGCTGGAGGAAGTCTTGAGGATGTTTGCTCTGGTGGTGGTCCTTTTCTCTGGTGGTAAAGTCATATCACCTGCTGAGACTGAGTGGGCACAGAAGTGATCGGATTAAAGCCATCATGAAGAATGGGACCAAGAGCTGGCTGGTGAAAACAGAAGTGCTCCTGGGCAGTGGCCCAGCTTCATTTAGGGTGGAATATTGGGAATGTGCATCCATCCCAGTGTGGGTGGGTGCGTGCTTGCTTCATCCTGTGCCACCTACCAGGGGAGGGCTGGGAGTTGAATGGTACAGAGTTGGAACTCTGGTAAGAGGGTGAGATGAAGGGGTTGGAGGCAAGGATGCTGGCAAGAGAGTAGCTGAAACTATGGGTAGGTCCTGGACTTCAAGCTGTGACAGCTGTCAGAGCAAGGAAGAAGGTAACTAGGGACCATATTGACCATATTCGAGGAGACAGGGCTGTGATCAGAGAATGAGATGATTTCATAGATGAGTTCTGATACCTGCCAACTGGAGAAGCAAGTGGTCAGGTCCAGGAAGAAAAGTGTGAATTCAGGCCATGAATACAAACAGGCCCAGCAAAGGGATGAAGAGAAGAGAAGATGTTGAAAGACAGGAGGAGCTTGGGGTGTGGCCCTGAGATTTTGTGTGGGAGCGGCTTCCTGGCCTGCTGGGCTCTCCTTGGAGGGGTGTGATGGGCTGCTCTTGGGTGGGAAGTATCAAGAGCTCCCTGGTGCTGTGCTATTCTTGCCTCACATGTAACCATTGCCAGGCATGGTATTGGAGCCAATGAAGTCATTTGCTTCATCTCATTGCTACTAATAATAGCTAATGCGACTGATCCAAACATACCTACGAAAAAGTCAATGTCTGAAACTGGCTTCATGTGAGCCCCATTTTGGAGGACAGTAGAATGGTGCTGAGAAAAAGAAAAATGTATCATTATCTATTGAAGGTAGCAGTTTCTCAGTTCTTTCTTGATTCAAATTCCACACTATCTGGTTCGTTTTTCTTCCTTTAAGAGATCTCTTCCCTCCCTTCTTCCCAAGCTGGTACTCAAGAGCAGAAGGGAGCAGAACCGCTGGTCTACTCTATTCCCGGGTCCTCAGGCCCCACTGCTACGTGGTCCCTCTTCTCACTTCATTGCTGGCTTTCCCGTGCTGGTATTCACTGGGAGTAACTCTTATCACCTGTTTCCTGGGTATTTTGCTGAGGTCCAAGGGGAAGTGTGGAGTCCCTACCATGCACCTCCACTTAGGAGGTCCTCGCTTGCTGGAGCTATTTTTCCATTGCATTCTGGACACCAGAATCTCTCAGTACTTTGTGTCCCCCCAACTGGGACATGCAGGAACTTCTGGGTCCCCAGATGCCAGGGGTGGGTATAGGGGAACGGGGCACTATCTCAGGACCAGAAATCCTCAGCCCCTGTCCTCTACCTCTTGGGCTTCACCCTTCTGTCCTGGTGCCAAGCTGAGTTTTCCTGGGCTGCATTTTTGGAAACAAGGAGCAAGCTGTCTTACTCTGGAATTCACCTAAATTCCTTAGATATTTCTTTAAAAAATCCTCCTCAGCTTCCCAGAAGAATTGGAGCAGGAATAAAGCAAGAACACTCTGACTCTCTGCCCTTCTCCCTCTTGCTATTCCTCATCCTCTCACTCTTCCTCACCCTTCCCAACTATAGAAGGACTTTCTACTTCCTCCTATGGTCTGATAGGAGCTGTGCCTCTTACATATCCTCTTCTTTTCTAGATACATTTGTCCTTTCTTTCCCTCAGGCAATGAAGACAAAAAAATCAAGGGGGGAAAAAGAAAAAAACAAGATTACTCAAAAGAAAAGAAACTGGGAAAGGTGTTTTAAAAATATTATTCCAATTATATGAACAACCAGTAGAGTGTTAAGTGACTTACATACCTTGTTTCATAAAATTGCATTAAAAGCCTATGAGGTAGTACTGTTGTCACCATTTCAGAAACAGAAAAACTTGGAGATTCAACAAGCCAATAACAAAGGCAGTAAGAGATGGAGAGAGGCCATCTGATCCAATATCTGGGCTCTTAACCCCTGGGCTGCATGCCCTCAACTAGCCCACCTGCTTCTGCCTGTCTGAAATCCCAGAGGCCGCAGATCTGGCTTTCATTCTCTACCTCTGGCAGCCCAAGGGCAGCATTTTCCCTAACAGCAACTAACATATGTAAAGAAATATTTCATCACCATTCCAGTGTCTGAACCATTAAAGAAGAGGTTTGGGTTGATATTAACACAGGTCACCTAGCTCAGCTATATCAATTGTTAAAATATTAAAAATTGAACTATTAAAATGTTTCCATTCTGGTGGTTAAATAGCTGCTGTCCCCAAAACTCCCAAGTGCCATCCCTTAATGCCTCATCCCAATTGATAGGTATCCAAGCCCTACTCACTGGAAAATATTTTGAATAACACCCTACAAGAGAGAAAGAGGAGTTTCACCCTACTGGATTGGACATACATGTATAAGCACTCCCTTGAGCTATCAATGGTACCATAAAGTAATAGTCATTTTTTCTAGCATTAGTGAGACAACAGAGCATAATGTCTAGCACACAGCAGGTGTTCACTAGGCATTAGTTGTACTATTATCCAAGCCATGTTGCTGAAAGTCTTCCTTGAGGGGGAGCTTGGAGCCCAGCAATTTCCAGAGTTAAGAGAACTGACAGACATTCTTTTAGAAGGCAACAGTAGAGCAATTTTCATTTAAATCCCCAAGGTGGAGATATGAATCAGATATGGCTAGAATCAGAGCATCTGGATAAGTTAGCAGAGGCAACTGCCTGGGTATCAGAATGCTGGACCTGAATGGGCAATAAATGATAGCAAAAGCAAAGTGAAATGAGAAAGAGATTTGGGTTGATGGCAGAAGCCGATTGTGCTCACCACCAAGTCCTCCCTGTGGGCAGATGTGGGGCACTAACATTTACTGAGCATTTTAGCCTCTTTGACTTCTCATCTGACATAAAAAGAGCACCAGCATTCCCATTTGTTTATGTTTGAAAACTGGAGTTTAGGGAGGGCTAGGAAACTGTCCAAGGCCACACAGGCAGCAAGACATGTGGTTGGGAATCCCATCTATCCTATCTGGTTCTAAGGCAGTTATGCTGCCTCCTCCACCACACACTTTTGCACTTGGGTAGGAGTATGGGACAGTTTACCCAGATGTGCCCTTTATGCACTGCTTTGGTTTGTTTTAACAGATCCTTTACAAGTAAATAACAAAAGCCATAGTCAAAATACTCATGTGTTCCAAAGTAGACATTTTAACAGAACCCACTCACAATCCAGAGAAGCCTGTGATGATGGTAAGAAAAAGTAATTAGATTCAAAGAACAGAACAAAACACACACAGCTGTGCCTGGCAAAGGAAATAAGAAATGAAGGTATCAGTTGATGAGGTGAGTGGGAAACAAAGGCACTCACAGCCTCAAGTGTTTCCATTGCAGTGGAGCATTGGGTGTTGCAGAGGATGCACTTCGCCAATCTATGGCCTTCCTGGATGAGCTAGCTTGGCCTTGGTGTGGACAGGAACTGTGAACCATAAGGCAAATGACTGTCGGCAGTGTGCCCAGAGGCTGGCTCCATGGAATGGGAGCCAATAGCTGAACCGTGCACGCTTATAGCTGACATCAAAGCAGAGGCAATGGGCCAGGTGTACAGACCGAGGAGGAACTGCAGCTAGAGTATGTCTATATCCTCACATGGTGTCTCTAAGGTCTAGCCTTTGCTAATCTTCATTCTTGGATATCTCTTCATGGTTTTCAGAGTGCTCTTTTGTAGGCACAATGGCCTTATCTGAGCCTCAAACCAATCTGTGATGAAAAACATTTGTATCCACATCCCCACTCACAACCCACATCTTTTTTTTTTCTGCTTTTTTAGTCAGTGAAGAAACTGCCTCAGAGAGAAGAGAAAGTAACAGACCTGGGAGGGTACCCGGGTCTTCTGACTCGGGGAACAGCATGGAATAAGAGGCAGAGAGAGAGTTTTGAGATCTGGTTCATCTAGATTCAAACCTGGCCTCTCACGAGCTGGGGCAACTTCAGCAAGTTATTTGACCTTTGCAAGCTCCCATTTCTTCATCTGTAAAATAGAGACAATAGTATCTAATTCAGAGTGTAGAAATTAAATAAATTAATATATGTAAAGTGCCTAGGTGTCCATAAATGTTATTTTTCTTTTTCCTTCTAGACCAGTAGTTTTTCCATTGTACTGGATAAGTTTCCGAGATTTGTGATATGGGGTGAAAAAGGAAATTGTTTCTGGCATTCTCAGCCTTGTGCCCTCCACATTTCCATTGTGATCATGGAAACTCAAACCAAGGCTGCGCCATAGTGGGATGTCTGGGGCATGTTCTAGATGACCCTCTGCCAGGTTTAGACAGTTCTCCCAGCTCTAACGCTGTTTAATTCAGTAAGAAAACATCCATACCTTTGATTAATAAATCCTCTGTAAGAGTAACATCAGTATGTAGCCATCCCATACGGTTTTGACAAAATTTTCATGAAAATGTGGGACTCTCTAAATGTGGGACTCTTTATTGAGTATGATCAGAGTCAGCTCCACGGTTCCCAGTGGGCAGCTGTGCTCGTAACCTCACAGCACAACACCTTCTTCTGCACTTGGCTCTCCTTAGCCCACACCTTTGAAAGAGCTAGAGGGTCAGGTTCAGGAAAAGTTGTGAGAATTTGGCATGCTCCCATTTCTCATACCGGAAGATCTTGCCTCATCTCAGAGAGACGCTGGCTCCCTTGTTCTCAAACTCACATAAAATACGTTTCCATAATTGGGGTTTCTATGTAGCAATGTGCTGGTAAATGTTTAACTATGGGCTCTCTAGAAAAAAAAAAATCTGATTTGTAGCATTTGCCAATTTCACGATGTAAACACTCTCATCATGGCTGATTTCAAGCTACTGTCATGAGGCGATTGAACATGGAGTTATGAAATAGGTACCCAGTTCTCATGGGCTGGGAAGAGCTGGCTCTATTCTGCTAAATTTACTTACATTATCTCATTTAATCTTATCAAAAATCCTAGGAGTTAGGCATTATTGTTTCCATTTTATAGAACAGGAAATTGAGGCATAGAAAAGGAAAGTAACCTGGTAGGGTTACAGAGCTCTTAAGTGGAGCTGGGATTTGAAGCAAGGTCTGTTTGATCCCAGTGGCATCCCTATCAAACACTACACTATATCCAATCTCCTTGTTTACACTGCCTGCTTTTCCACTGCACCCCCACCCCCAATCAAACCAGAAAGAATCTAATACATTATTTACATTTGTCTGCTGTCTTCCCACACTTTTTTCTCTCTCCATGAACCCCTGCCCCCAAGCCAGACACCCAAACTTTAATCTGTCTTTATCCCATCTCAGAATTTCATGTGCATGTTTTCAGTCTGCTGATGTTAATGAGTCTTTGTTACCACGAACATGATCCTTGTGGGGTTCTAGATTCCCTATTCCTATTATAAGACCACTTCGCAACCCTAAGCACTGTGCTTTGTCCTAAGAGATGGCTCAATACTTTCTTAATTGGATGAGAATCTTGAAGATACTCTGGTAATCTGAGTTCCTGGAGCCCAGAATTTTCATTAGCAGATGGATGAGTGAGATTACTTCCATCTCTCCCTCTCCCTCTCCCTCTCTCCTTAATAGAATTAGCTACTTTCTGACTGGTCTCCTTGTTTGAGGTTTGGCACCACTGTGTCCATCCTCAAATCCACTGCCCGAGATGCCTTCATAAACACAAACCTGACATGTTTGCAGTCCACTACTCAGAAACTGAGGGTCTCTACTGCCTACTGCACTTAGTCCCTGGATGATTTTCTGAGCAAGAAAATGTGGACAAATAAGTTTGGGAAATGCTGCAAACCAGATCCCCTCTTTCCAGCTCAGAGTGCATGTTAGCCTATTAGAGGGAGTACAAAGACTTGTTTTCCTGTGTTCCTTGGGTCTTCTCAATGAATTGGATTACAGAAATGCATGCCCTTTGCCCTCTGAAACATCTGCTAAAATCTAAAGACTAGAGCTTGTAAAACAAACTTCAGAAAAGGCCTGCCTAAAAGGTGCCCAAACTCCTTAACTTCACCTTCAAAAGCTTCCAGAACCTTGACCTAATATTCCTCTCCAATATAGGAACTTAAGCCTAAGAATGAGACAGATCCAGGTCCAAACCCCAGCACTGGCATTTAATTGTATGTCAACTTAAGCTATTTACTCTCTCATTCTGTGCCACAGTTTCCTTATCTATAAGTGACAATAACTGTACCTACCTTCAAGGGTTATTATTAAAAGATTGCATGAGAGAATGAATGTAAAGCTCACAGTAGAATATCTAGCTGATATGGTTCAGTTCTGTGTCTTCCCCCTCTGTTTTCTCTCTCTCCTGCTACCTTGTGAAGAAGGTGCTTCCTTTCCCCTTTGCCTTCTGCCATAATTCTAAGTTTCCTGAGGCCTCCTAGGCATGCAGAACTGGGAGTCAATTAAACCTCTTTCCTTTATAAATTATCCAGTCTCAGGAAAGTTCTTTATAGCAGTGTGAAAATGAACTAATATGTAAATTGGCACTAAGTTAGTGGGATCTTGCTATAAAGATACTTGAAAATGTGGAAGCGACTTTGGAACTGGGTAATAGGCAGAGAGGCTGGAACAGTTCAGAGGGCTCATCAGAAGACAGGAAGATGTGGGAAAGTTGGGAACTTGCTTGAGACTTGTTGAATGGTTTTGACCAAAATGCTGATAGTGATATAGACAATGAAGGCCAGGCTGAGATGGTCTCAGATGGAGATGAGGAACTTCTTGGGAACTGGAACAAAGGTGACTCTTGCTTTGTTTTAGCAAAGAGACTGGAAGCATTTTGCCCTGGCCCTAGAGATCTGTGGAACTTTGAACTTGAGAGAGATGATCTGAAATTGGAGCTTATGTTTAAAAGGGAAGCAGAGCATAAAAGTTTGAAAAAGTTGCAGCCTGATGATATGATTAACTAAAAAAACACCTATTTTCTGGAGAGAAATTCAATCTGGCTGCAGAAATTTGCATAAGTAACTAGGAGTCAAATGTTAATTGCCAAGACAGTAGGGAAAATATCTCCAGGGCATGTAAGAGATCTTGGCAGCAGCCTCTTCCATCACAGACCTGGAGGCCTAGGAGTAAAAAAATAGCTTTGTGGGCGGGGCCCAGGGCCCTGCTGCTCCGTGCAACCTAGGGACTTGGTACCCTGTGTCCTAGCTGCTTCAGTTCCAGTGTGGCTAAAAGGGGCCAAGGTATAGCTCAGGCCATTGCTTCAGTAGATGCAAGCCCCAAACCTTGGAGGCTTTCACATGGTATTGGACCTGCAGATGCACAGGAGTCAAGAGTTGAGGTTTGGGAACCTCTGCCTAGATTTCAGAGGGTATATGGATATGTCTTGATGTCCAGGCAGAAGTTTGCTGCAGGGGCAGAGTCCTCATGGGGAACCTCTGCCAAGGCAGTGCAGGAGGGATTTAATGACTGCCCCCACTGGATTTTGGACTTGCTTGGGGCCTGTAGCCCCTTTGTTTTGACCAATTTCTCCCATTTGGAATGCGTGTATTTACCCAACGCCTGTACCCCTACTGTATCTTGGAAGGAACTAACTTGTTTTTTATTTTATTGGCTCATAGGTGGAAGAGACTTGCCTTGTCTCAGATGAGATTTTGAGAGACATTTAATAGTGGAATGAGTTAAAACTTTGAGGGCCTCTTGGGAAGGCATGATTGGTTTTGAAATGTAAAAAGGACATGAGATAGGGGAGGGGCTAGGGGTGGAATTGTATGGTTTGGCTCTGTGTACCCATCCAAAGCTCATCTCTAATTGTAATCTCCATAATCCCCACATGTTGAGGGAGGAACCTGGTGGGAGGTGATTGGATGATAAGGGCAGTTTCCCTCATGCTGTTCTTGTGATAGTGAGTGAGTTCTCATGAGATCTGAAGGTTTTATAAGTGTTCAACCATTCCTCCTTGATGCACTCTCTCTCACCTTCACTTTGAAAAACTATTATTTTTCAGACACCTATCTTAACCAAGTGTTTAAATCATCTCTAACATATCTTTAGATTTTGTCTTCCCTAGATTGAATCTTAATTTTAAAGTAAAACAAAATAAAATGTAGGGGAGTTTTCTATACCTATCTTTAAAAATTCCCAGTAAGCCACTGGAAAAGGCTATTACAAAATTCGTTCTTGGCCGGGCGCAGTGGCTCAAGCCTGTAATCCCAGCACTTTGGGAGGCCGAGACGGGCGGATCACGAGGTCAGGAGATCGAGACCATCCTGGCTAACACGGTGAAACCCCGTCTCTACTAAAAAATACAAAAAACTAGCCGGGCGAGGTGGCGGTGCCTATAGTCCCAGCTACTCGGGGGGCTGAGGCAGGAGAATGGCGGGAACCCGGGAGGCGGAGCTTGCAGTGAGCTGAGATCCGGCCACTGCACTCCAGCCTGGGCGACAGAGCGAGACTCCGTCTCAAAAAAAAAAAAAAAAAAAAAAAAAATCGTTCTTTTACCTTTTAAAAAGAGATGCTAAAAATAATTAGGTTTGTTTGTGAGTCATGCTCTTTGACTAGACTAATGATCATAAGAAATGCATTTGAAAAGCTGTCAATTCACAAGGGCCGCTCCGCCTCCTGCAGCTGAGACAAGCCTCTGACCCTGGTAGGGAGCAACCCCTGACATGGCCCTGCCCCACGGTTTGGATAACCTTGAAAATGGCCTGGTTTCTCCCTTCTCTCTTAGAGCTTCTATGGGATGAGAGGACTTAGGAGTCCAAAGGATTTGGGGGAGGAAAGAGCTCACTGACTGAAGGGAGCACAGGGAAGAAATTTCTCTCAAATGTTTTCTCTCCTTTCTGTGTTCACAGACCCCCCAGTTTCTAGATGTTTCCTTCTCCATGTAACCATAGTGACCTTTCTAAGCCACAGAGAAGCCAAACCACTAGGATGGATGAGTGGGTGGGTAGATGGATGGATGGATGCATAGATACATAGGTAGGCTAGCAGATAGATGGAAAGTTTGTTTCACGGATTTGATCTTACACAGCTGTAAGCAGTCCCTATAACACTGTTGTCTTCGTGTCCAATGTTGGATTTGAAATCTTCAGGGCAGTATTTTGGGAAGAGAAGATAGACCTAATATGAGGGAGACCAAGGACACGCTGGAACCCACAGGATGGGCTGAAACCTTTGTCAACCCTGATGTCCTGCAGCAGCTGGCCTTGGGCCACGGGGAAAATTCAACGGTTCATGCACACCGTAAGAAAATTCATGGATTTCTCAGTTTTTTTCTATCATATTTTGGGCTACCATTTTTCTCCTAGTGTGATTTATCCCCAAATTTCTCTAGGGGTTCCATCAGGTAAGCACTTGCCAACTTGGCCTGAAGAGACAGTTCACAAGGGCCTAAACTTCGTACTTCCTCTCTGACTGTTCTCCCCTGGCATCAGCCCATGGGATTTCTATCTAGTCTGTGTTTACAAAAGAAAAACATTTACTTGGGAAACAATCTTTCAAAATTTTTCGGCCACACTACCGGGCAGTGGGTTTTTAATCTTTAAAATGAAGCATGCAAAGTCTTTTTTCCTCTGGGCCTACCACAGTCATCACCTTGGGAGAAAGTGGGCTCACCTCTGTCTGCTGGACAGAGGGCTGAAAACTGGAGGTGGGAGATGGAGAAACGGCAGACAGGCCTGGAGGAGCAAATGGGGGAAGGAGGTACTCATCAGTTAACATTTAGAGGGGAAGGAGGTACACAACAGTTAACTTTCCAGAATTCTCCCCCACCACACAAATATTCCAAAATGGAGGACTAATGGCACAGTAATTTCAACAAATATCTTACTCCTTTCTAGCAAAGAAAGAAATGAGCTGACACATTGTCCTTGACTTTGAAAGTAGTGTGTGGCCACAGTTGTTGGGAGAGGGACCAATCATGGCCCCTGAGCATCCCTGCACATTATTGCTGGCTGTGTCAGGATGCAAGGCCCTGACTGTTCTTCACTTGCGCTGCTTCTCAGGGACATGTCTCTCCCCAAAGAGTAGGCTTTCTTTCCCTCCCTATAAAAATGATAAATCCTCCAAGCTCAGGGCTCATCCCCTGTCACCCAGCCCACTGCCTGTGCAGGTACCCATCAAGGCACACCTATGTCACTTCCTCCCTTCCTCATGGGACTTCAGGTCATAGAGAACTGGCATGAACATGAAACTCTGGCTACAGATTTCCCTGTAAGTAATAAAGTTCATTGTCCCTGTCCCAGATAGGGTAGAAGGGTAAAATCTCAGACCACTGACAACTGTTTTCAATGGTGGTCTCTCAATGCCTCCTCCAAAAGGGCATGTCAATCACCTTAACCACCATATGTGTGTCTTATCCATGAATGACCTCAACTAAGACCCTGCTAAGTAACATATAGAAAAGGAGGAGATGTTGGTGATTAAAAAAAAAAAGGCAGTGTAGAAATGTATTGTCCACCAACTACTGGCTGGACTTGTCTGACACACGTACTTAGAAATTCCAAAGCACTACAGCCATGACACCAATCACCTGGCCCATGATGAGTGCCTGGCTGTGGTTTTGGTATAAGGCAGAAAGCCTCTACCAATCCAATCCTCTTTCTTAGCCCGCTGCTAGCAAATGCTCGCCATTCCCAGGCTCCTTGCAGCCTTTCCAGACAAGTTTTCAAACCTAATTAAGCTTAGCATTATCATTGTTTTTATCACATTAAGTTCCCACTTGGCCCTCAGCAGCAGAGACCACAAAGTCAGCACTGCATCTTTAAACAGAAACAACAGATTTTGGTTCAATTAAAAATTCATTAAAATGCAAATTAGTTTGTAAATTTTTTTCCCTCCTTCTGATGATTCCTCAACGTGGCTTTTTAATCATAGCTGGAGCTGAAGGAGAGGTGAAAACCTGTGGCTAGAAAGGAATACAGAGGGAGAGCCAGAACCCTGGAGCTGTGGGGCACATGCTTCTCTGAGAACCGTAATCCCTTTCTTTCCCCTCCATAACTCCATTTCTTCCCCAGAGAGGACAGTTTCAGTCTCATTCTTCCACGGTGCTTGGCTGATAACACTCAATCATTTTTTCAGATCTCAATTTCACTGAACAATGTGGTCTTAAGGGAAACACCAGGATAAAATGAATAATTAACCTTCTCCACATACATTCCCTGGCCATGCTGTAATATTCTGTTAATGCTTTCATGATGATTTCTCCACTAACAGGGCAGTGAAATTTGACTAGTGGGCTCCTGCAATGACTAAATATGACAATTAACACCCCAAGGGTTTAGCCAGGTAATCTCTTGGCCAAATCTTTCAAAATGACAGAAGCCATAGAGAAACATTCACAAACTAGTAACAGTGTTGGCCAGGCGTGGTGGCTCACGCCTGTAATCCCAGCATTTTGGGAGGCCAAGGCAGGTGGATCATTAGAGTTCAGGGGTTTGAGACCAGCCTGGCCAACATGGTAAAACCCCATCTCTACTAAAAATACAAAAATTAGCCGTTGTGATGGTGCACGCCTGTAATCCCAGCTACTCAGGAGGCTGAGGCGTGAGAATTGCCTGAACCCGGGAGGTGGAGATCGCAGTGAGCCGAGATTGAGCTACTGCATTCCAGCCTGGGCAATAGAGCAAGACTCAGTCTCAAAAAAAAAAAAAAAAAAAAAAAAAAAGTTTACTATACATGGAAACTGTAGGACTTTACCTTGTATTCTCTCATCGATCTACACAGCAACTTTATAGTGAGGCCAGCATTGTAATGCCTCGCATAAAAATGGGGAATCTGAGGTTTCAGGATTCTAAGATACTTGCCCAAAGTTACCACTATAGTTCCGCTAGTTTGACCCCCTCCAAATCTCATGTTGAAATTTGATTCCCAATGTTGAAGATGGGGCCTAGCGGGTGATATTTGGGTCATGGAGATAAATTCCTCATGAATAGGGTAAATCTCTTTTTGTAAGTGGAGGGTGAGTTCTCACTCCATTAGTTCCCAAGAGAGCTGGTTATTAAAAACAGCCTGGCACCTCCCTCCCTTGTCTCTTGCTTCCTCTCTCACCACGTGATCTCTGCACATACCAGCTTCTCTTCACCTGCCACCATGAGTGGAAGCTTCCTGAGGCCTTACCAGATGCAGATGCCAATGCCATGCTTTTTGAACAGCCCTGCAGAACCATCAGCCAAATAAACCTCTTTTTATTATAAATTACCCAACCTCAGGTTTTCCTTTATTGCAACACAAATGGACTAAGACAGTCACGTAACTAGAAAGCAGTAGCCCTAGGACTTGAACCCACATCCATTGGATTCCAAAGTCAGTGCTCTTTCCATTACATTAATCCCATGACTTTGTTCCTGTGTCACAGACCTCATTCAGCTTATTGTTTCACTGAATTGACCAGCAGTTACATTCAATTGCTTCTGAGACAGGTTGGATGTATACTCCGATGCTGACTTTCAAGAAAACAATGCCACGCTGCCTCAGACTCAAGGAGAGATGGTCTCATCTTCCTGCTTACTGTGGGAAGCCAAGCAACTCCTGCAGGTTCATTAGACGCCCCTAATTGCTGAGAACACATTCAGGAAGTATGGTAAATGCAACTTAATTGAGAACTAATTAACTTGTTATAGTTATCTCGTTATATGCCAATTAAATGTCTCAATATTCCTTTCTTCTCAGATAAGGAATTTTTAAAAAATCAGTGATGAAACTGTATCTCCAAATGAGAAAATTCAGGTGGCAGGCCCCGGATGAACACCAACTTTACAGGGGCATTGGTGGGGCCTGGTGGTCCTGAAGAGGAAGTCAAGCTCATTCACATCATTTTAAAGGAAGATGTTCAAAGGCAGAGGACAGATTTTGACTTGCAGAAGAATTCTCCATTAAATCTGGTGTGAAATGGGATTTGGCCCAGAGGCTCCAAGAGACATAACCTGGCAAGGGCTGTTCCTACTACCCGGCTTTTCTCCAGCTATTTAAGGTTGATGCTTTTTATCCCTTTGTTTGCTTTTAATCTGCCCTTTTCTGTGGAAATCCAAGGAGGCCTTTCATGTAACTACACATTGTCATCAGGAGTGTATTGCCAGGGCAGGGCTCAGTTTCAGCTCAGCTCCCAAGTAATCATTCACTTTTCATTTGTTTTCAGTGGCAATGTAGTTTAACCCCCTCCTCTGCTGAGTTTCCACAAGCTCTTTCAAAGAGAATCCCCGAAGATGGAGGGGCTGAGAGGTACTTCCCTAGCCAACCAGGAAAGAAGGGAAGGCTGAAAGAGTAAGTCCATTCACAGGACTGCACTTTCAGCCCCGACGTTTCTTTCTAAAGAATGTCTGTTTAAATCGCTGAGAAAATAAAATTCTATTCCCGTCAGAAACCTAAATCAATATCTGGTCCTGGGAGATGAAGAGAGTCGAATCCCATTCTCACCCAAACGTTGTCACTGGAACTGATGGGCCAGTGAGTTTGGGCTGCCTTGTTAAGATCACTTGGTGCTGCAGGAGGAAAGGGTGTATCTGGTTTCTCATCTTAATGACAAGCAGGCATGGCTGCTTTGAAATGTTCTGCTTGACTCCCCCAGCCTTCCAGTTTGACAACTGGTGCTCTTTTCAGATCTTTCTGACTTCCTGTCTTGTTGAAGAATGTCCCAGCCACATCATTCCTGGGGCTTTTCCATTCTTCCTTGCTTACAGTCAATGTTCATCTACTTTAGGGGCTGATGGTGCTAACATTGTTTGTTGCAATCCTAGAGAGATATTAGAATGAAGAAGTCCCGTTCCCAAAGGGGAGTTACTCACCTGCTCTGCTCCAAACTGAACACCCAACCTCTCAGTACAGATACGTTTCTATTAAAGAAACTGATGGAATTCCTTAGCTCTGGCCTTCAAGGAGACAACAAAATAATTAATTGAAAATGATGAGTTCACCCTCTGGAATGAAAATGTTAAACTACTTATTATACAGTCAGTTTAGGCTGTGTTGCATTCAGCAAACTATAAAGAAGACACAGGGAGATTCTGATACGAATTTCCAATTTCTCATCATTACAAAACGAGTGTGATCCCGCCTTCGTTACTATACCTGGAAGCTTGCCTGCCGTCTGATCCATCAGGATTTGGAAATTTATTTTCCTGCCTAGCTTCTGCTAGCTTACTCCCATTGTCCCCAACCACACTCTTGTTCCATTTCAGTCTATGCTGGGACACACAGCTTCTTTGTACCAAGCCCTTGCTTTCTTCTATTTGCAGAAAACTCTCAATCTCTGCTTATGCATTTGTTCAAAGTTCACTTTAAGTACAGAGTATTTATCAACTGTATTGCTCTGCAAAGTGCCCGCCGCCGGAGACTCATTATGGGGAATGGCTTCTCCTCCCTACTTTGCATGGCCCTGCAGCTTTCTGTCTGTGTCTCTCTCATGTGAGCGTTCTGTTTTCTTTGGCCAGCTGCCTCTGTTCTCAGCCTGCATCTTGATGATCGGTGGCATATTTCAAACTCCACTCCTTGAGGGTGGGGAAATAACTACCAGTTTGGGATTGACATTAAAAGAGCTCTTATATTGCATGGAAATGTGGTTACTATGTCGAAATCCTTTTGAGGGAAGCAGCACCCTGGTGATAGAAGTCTAACCCAGGCTTTGGGGATGAGGATGATGAGGGCTGCAGGGAAGTCTGGTTTCTTCTAGGGAATGGTTTTCAACTCTGGCTGCCCTTTGGAATCCCTTGGGTAGCATTTGCAAATTCAGACACCTCTGTCCCACCCTAGAGACTCTGATGAATTATCTGGGAGGAAGCCGGAATCAGGCTTGTTTCAAGTTCCCCAGGTGACACTGAAACCACTGGGCTAGAAGTGTGACATCAAATCAGAGTCCATAAGAAAAAACTGAGATTCACATTAAGGGGAGAGCAAGTGTCAAGCTCAAGTTCAAAGGATGAGCAATGGGATTAAAGTCCAGACTTAAAGCCAAGAGTCCAAAATGGGGCAGAAATGGAGCATGGTATAAAAGAAAAACAAATCAGACAAGAGCCACAAAAGTCCAGAGTTCTCACTGCAAGGCCCATGCCCTGGTGGGCCCACAGCTCAGTCTCAAGACCAGAGGGGTTGGGGCCGCATGGCATAGTGCCTGAGGCAGGAACCACAGGGGTCTGTGACTTCCTGCTTGAGGATATTTCACACCTTTCTTCCTCCAGCAGGAGCTAAGAGTTCAATCACACCATACCAGAACTATGCTGATTATCACAACAAATACAATAATGTAAAATCATTCAGTGTTAGGGCTGAAGGAAATAATTCAGTCCAACCTCCTTCATTACATCGAAATCAGATCAGGATGTGTTTCTCCTCCCCCAGATCTTCACTATAAAGACTAAAAGACTCAAGTCAGGTATTCATAGAAGCAAGAAGAAGTGGCTTGAAATTTTAATAGGAACATTTCAATTATCATCAACTCTCTCATTGAAGGGTGGTGGGGAATGTGACATAATCTCTACATCAGCCTTTCTCAAACTTTAGTGAGCTTGGAAAGTGAGTGTGTTAGAATGCATGTTGCTTGGCCCACTCCAGAGAATCTGATTCAGTAGGTGTGGGGTGGGCCCCAGGAATCTGATTTTTAACAAGTAAGATGCCCTACAAGCCCAGGCATTCTTACATGGGTGGTTCCAAAGCCAAGGTTTTAGAAATGCTGGTTCTAAGTGATCTCATCATTTGTAAACCTTGGCTTGACTCCTGGATGGAAAAGCCATTTTCAGATTGGCAGTTATCAACCCTGGCTGCACATTAGAATCATTTGGAGAGCGTTTTTAAGAAATACTGATGCATGGGTGTCTTAGTCCATTTGCACTGCCACAACAAAGTGCTATTGGCTGGGGAGCTTACAAACAAAAGATATTTAATTCTCACAGTTCTGGAGGCTGGGAAGTCCAAGATCAAGGCACCAGCTGGCTCAGTGTCTGCTGAGGGCCCATTTCCTGGTTCATTGATGCCACCTTCTCACTGTTTTATCACCTGGTAGAAGGTAGCTCTTTGAGGCACCTTTTATAAGGACATTAACCCTATTCATGAGGGCTCCACCCTCATGACCTAATTGATTCCCAGTTGTCCCACCTCCTGATAACATCACATTAGTGATTAGGTTTCAACATATGAATTTTGGGGAGACACAAACATTCAGGCTATAGTACTGGACCTTAACCCAAACCAACTGAATTAGAATCTCTTAGGACTGAGGCCTTGTATCAGTTAGACATTGCTATAACAATACTGTGTGACAAATATCTCAAAACTCAGTGGCTTAAAACAATAAACATCTATTTCTCACTCATAGGTCTGTTGATGGCTAGAACACAACTGTTCTAGCCTGACTCACCTTGGTGACTGCTCCAGATTGTAGGTTAGATTCAAGTCAGCTTCATATATGTTTCACTCTCCTTGGACCAGTGGCCAACAAGGATATGTTCTTCTCGTAGTAGATCACTGGACTGCAAGAGGCAAGACAAACAGCACATTTAAAGCTTCTGCTCCTGTCATGTCCAGTAACATCCTACTGGCTGAAGCAAGTTTATGTGGCCAAGCCCAATATCAAGAGGATGGGGAAAAAAGAATACTCCACTCAATAGTCTAAACTATCACAGGCTCCACCCTAGACCAATTAAATAAAAATTCCTGGACAGGGTATAAGCAATGAGAAAGCCCCCTAAAATGTACAGCTACGATGGAAACTCATTCTTCTAAAGGGTGATTCAGGCCCCAGGCCCATAAATAAGCAGATATCCTATCTGAAGAAGTTACAGTGCTATATATTTGGAATAAAACATGAGAAGTAGCACTGTGGCAAAAGTATGACTAAATAAATGACACAGAAAATAAAGATCAAGCAAAGTACATTGTTTGTTCTTGTCAGCCCTTCAAATATTTGGACTCAGCCCTCATATTCTGCACTGCTGACCCCAGCTCCTTTTCTGATCTTTAAAGAAAGTTTCAGTTCCTCCAATCACAGTCCAGGCAGGATGTTTTCAATTCTTCTCTCCCTCTGGTCTCACTCTTCTCCAAATGCACTCTATATGTTTTGTTGTGCACCCCTTCAATAAGGGGTCCCTCGAGCACATTCCTGCTGTGTTCGTGCTGTGGCCTTAACTCGAGAGGAACAAACTCAGACAGGCTTTCCCTATGTCCTCAAGACCAAGTTCCTGTTCACACAGCCCAAGTGAAACCACTGTGAGGAGGCAGCACCTGCCCATCTGGCCCATCCAGCTTAGGAGCAGCCACCCTGGCTCCATGTCAAGGCCAATCTCTCAGCCTCTTGCCCTCCCAGATCTGCCTCTAACTTCCAGAGTGTCCCTGGACAAAGTCACTTCCTCCACTTTTGGTCCTAATTTCTTCATCTGGAAGAAAAATGTCCACGGCTGGCCACATCCTTTCAGTTCCGACCTTGGTGAGCATGGGGCTGTGCAGGCATGAGGGTGGCCCTCAGAGAAACACTGTTACAGTCAGGGACCCAAGGAAGCCTAGAAACTTACCAGGGGTGTTTGCCAGCAGCATTCGCATTAAATGCTCAGACCTATGCAGCTTGAGAAAAATTGTTTTGTTGCTCCTACTAGAAAAATCCACTAATTGCATTCTCCCAATGACGGCGGTGGGTAAAGAAGAGCGTTAATACTGTCAGCTCTGTGGGACGGTCTAGGATGCAGTTTCCCAACTGCCGCAGCATCGGGAGAACTCGCAGGCCTCACTGTCTGTGGCGGCAGAGCCCTGCTTTTGCAGCAGCCTCTCATCACTCCCCACCTTCATCATCTCCCTGCACCTGAATACTTGGGAGTGGTTCGTGGGGATCATTCATCCATCTGCCCTTACCCTGACCAGCAGCCCTGGGTGGCCCAGCTTGGCCTCCCTTTCTGTACTCATCTCTCCTCTCTCTTCTGCTTTACCTATCACGTTGGCCTCCTGGACACCTCCGAAACACACCACATTCTTTCCCTCTCACTGGCCTTCACGCTGGCTGTTACCTCGGGCCTGGAACACTCTTACTGGGGTGACCAAGCATTCCAGTTTGCCTGAAACTGTCTTGATTTTAACATTGGAAGCACTGCTTTCTAGGAAATCCCTCAGTCTGGGCAAACAAGAGGGTTGGTCACCCTTCAGTGTTAAATGTTCACGTGGCTGGCTCTCATTTCCTTCAGGCTCTGCTCTATGATACTTCCTGAAAAAGGATACCCTGATCACCTTTATAAAATGCCCACCCCAGGGCCAGGCATGGTGGCTCACACCTGTAATCCCAACACTTTGGGAGGCCAAGGTGGGCGGATCACCTGAGGTCAGGAGTTTGAGACCAGCATGGCCAACATGGCTAAACCCTGTCTCTACTAAAAATACAAAACTTAGCCAGCCATGGTGGCGGGAACCTGTAATCCCAGCTCCTCGGGAGGCTGAGGCCGGAGAATCGCTTGAACCTGGGAGGCAGAGGTTGCAGTGAGCGGAGATCATGCCATTGTACTCCAGCCTGGGTGACAGAATGAGACTCTGTTTCAGAAAATAAAATAAAATACCCACCCCAATTCCTTTCCACTTTTCATCACTTACTGAATGCTGAACTTGCATGAACTGTATTTGTTGTCTGTCTCCTCTGTATATCGAGATCAGGGACTTCATCTTTTTCCCTATTTAGAGCAAAGACTGGTCTGTAGAAGGCATTCTATAAGTATCTTCTGTTGGACTGATTTTAGGCAAACCGAATTGGTGTCTTTTGCCCTGTTGCCACAGGGTGAAGTCCAGAGGCATTGGACTCAACATCATGCTCTTCTGGAACATTTTAGGAGGCCGGTTGGTTCTCAGGTTTCAAGATCTTGGACCTTTGCTCTTATCATTACCTGTTTAACAATAGCATAAGCTACCCAGAGATGCAGTGGCCAAGGCCTCAAACAGAATTGCATTTGCTCTTTATTTTTATTTTTATTTATTTATTTGTTTGTTTGTTTGTTTATTTATTTATTTTTGAGACAGAGTCTTGCCCTGTCACCCAGGCTGGAGTACAGTGGCACAATTTTGGCTCACTGCAACCTCCGCCTCCCAGGTTCAAGCGATTCTCCTGCCTCAGCCTCCCGAGTAGCTGGGATTACAGGCACGTGCCAACACGCCCGGCTAATTTTTTGTATTTTTAGTAGAGATGGGGTTTCACCATGTTAGCTAGGATAGTCTCGATCTCCTGACCTTGTGATCTGCCCACCTCGGCCTCCCAAAGTGCTGGGATTACAGGCGTGAGCCACTGCGCCAGGCAGCATTTGCTCTTTAACCCTGCAGCAAAGTTTCAAGGAGAAACATGAGACCCTCTAAACACAAATTTAAAGAGAACAGGTACAGTATGCCCAAGAACTAGAGAAGAGCTCAGTATTACACATCTGCTTTTTAATCATGAAACAGCAATGAAAACAGCAACTATGAAGTGCCCAGTTGATTTCTCATTTAATTCTCACATTTATGAAACTTAAATGATATTACTTCACTTTAGAATCTGGGGCACAGACAGGGCAAGTAAATCACATCCACTGCTAAATGACTGTAGATATTTGAAGGTAAGTCTGACTCTGAAGCCCTTAGTCTTCCCTCGATACCAAATTTTCTCCTCATTTCACTAGCTGTGCTGGGAGGTAATTTTAAAATATAGTATGACTTTCCATAATAACTTGGAAAACAACATGTTGTCATGTTTTATGAAAAATTAGGATACAAACATGTATGTATGCTTTACTAATATTTACATTTTAAATTTTACATAAGAAAAAGCATGAATTTAAACCAAAATGATATCCGGTTGCATTAAATGATCGATTTTTAAGTAACTTAAAAAATAATTTTCAAATGTCTGGTACTTCTAGATTTAAGAAAAATTATTACATTTGTTCAAAGGCAAGTTAGCAATACCTAGTTTGCCTGTGATGAGACAGGTGGAGAGCTTCCAAGATCTCGGATCTTTAACATCACTGGCTTCTTCAGTGGTAGGAGTTGGTGCAAAGAATGGAATCGGTCTTTCAAACAAAAAGGCAGAGAGCAGAGAAATGTTGATGGGATTGGGGTTGGATAGTGTCTTGGCCAGCACTGAAACTAAGATGGGGGGAGTGGTCACTGTCAAGGGCCAAAGACTCCTGTGGTTGGACTACCCTGAATTAGTGCCCACGGAGAGGCCCCCTGCAGTCAAGAACCTCAAACCAAGATTAGTCTCAGAGGAAGCTGGAGAACGAATTTGGTGCTCAGTCCCCTTTCACTTACAAGGGAAAAAGTAAGAAGCAATTTTCTTTTTTATAGCTGTTTTGGATCTAGTGTGTTCCCTGAGAAGCTCTTAATATGGCTTAGCCTTTAGATGTTTTGACAAGTGTATGATCAACCCAGAACAAGCCTTGTGTGCACTTTTAACCAAGTCTATTTTTCAAAAGCAGAAGTTGGTGAATAGTGAAAGAACAACTTCTCTGTAAGAGGAAATTCCTACTGTTTAGGACTTTTAAATCATTTCTTTGAAATAGAGTTGTATAGGACCCAGGATCGTGGTGTGATAGTGGACTTTTGGGAGTGATGGATTTATTGAGAAGGAGCTCCATCCTCTTTTTAATCCAAAGGAAGGAATTAAACCTTTCCTTTTGAGCAGCATCCTATGACAAGTTTAAACACCAAAAACAATCCCAAAAGGCAATGTAGAGTTTGCAGGGAAATTTACATGTGCTTCAGTATAAGTTGTGTTACCATTATTGTGTGATATTTTAATAGAACCGCATAATGGAATCATAGGCCATCCTGGAGAGGTGTCATGGTTCACTGGAATTAATGTGGGTGCTGCATTCAGATTGACATGGGTTGAAACCCAGTGTCTTCATCAGCTCAGCCTGCCATACAATGTTGTGTGGTATTCATAGAGCAGGTAGCTTAAATGACAGGAATCTATTTTGCACAGTTCTGGGGGCTGGAAGTTAGTGATCGGGGTGCCAGTACATTCAGATCCTGGTGAGGGCTCTCTTTCTGGCTTGCAGATTGCCACCTTCTTCAAGGTAGAAAGAGAAGAACCAAACTCTCTGATGTCTCTTCTTATAAAGGCACAAGGGCTCTACTTTACTGACCTCATCTAAACCCAATCACCACCCAAAGGGCCCATCTCCTAATATAATCACATTGAGGATTGGGGCTTCAACACAGGAATATGCAGGGGACACAAACGTCCAGTCCACAGCATCCAGCCTTGCCACTGATTAGCTGGGGCTTTGGGGAGGCCACATAAGCTTCTGAGTCTCCATTGTGTCTAAAACTGGGAGACTTATTAGTTAACTGTCAAAGTTAAATGAGTGAAAGTACATGAAAACCAACATAGTTGATGTGGTTTGACTCTGTGTCCCCACTCAAATCTCATCTCAAATTGTAATCCTCATCATACCCACATGTCAAGGGAGGGACCTCGTGGGAGGTGATTGAATCATGGGGGCAGTTTTCCCCATACTGTTCTTGTGATAGTGAGTGAGTTCTCCTGCGATCCGATGGTTTCATAAGTGTTTGACAGTTCCTCCTTCACGTGCTCTGTATCACTTTCTGCCATGTAAGACGTGCCTATGTACCCTTTTCCCATGATTCTAAGTTTCCTGAGACTTCCCTAGCCATGCAGAACCGTAAGTCAATTAAACCTCTTTTCTCTATAAATTACCCAGTCTCTGGCAGTTCATTATAGCAGTGTGAGAGTAGACTAATACAGTAGTAGTACACATAGGAGGTGATTTAGAACTGTCCCAAATATGCTTTTGGCAGCAGAACACTTTTCTTCCTAGACAGAAGCACAATCTAAATAGGAAGTAAGAGCAGAACTGTTCTGCAAAGGTAGCCCTTCCATTTGGATCTTACTTACCTCTGGAATCACACTCCAGGAGCCAGGACTTTAGAGAGCACCTTAATTTAAAAACCACCCACCTCGTGGGACTCCACTGCACGTGCTGGGTGGTGCTCCAATTCTCGCTCCCAGGAGTCCTAAACATAAAACATACATCCAGTCACACACGAAGACATTGCCATATCTCAGGGAGGCCTGGGTTCCTCTAGCCACATCCATACCCTCAGAACAATTCCCTTTGCACCTGCACTGGCAACTTATCCCAATGCCCTGTATTCTCTCTTCATCAGCACCATGTGCACCTCTCCAAGTAAGAACTTAGAGTAATTCCTAAGTCCCCTTTCAACAGAACCTATATATAATCCCACCCTAAAAAAAATCCGAAAGATTTCTTTCACACCTGAGGTTAAACATTTGGAAGAGTACAGTGTGTGTGTTGGGGGGGGCGTGTGTGATGCATGTGTGAGTGTGTGTACCTGCATGCACCATGGATCTCAGCTTAGACAAATTTAATAGACTTAGCAGTCTTATTTTCTCTTGAGGAGTTGTACAGTAGGTTAAAAATACATGATTCATAGTTTTTGCATTCATTAGTATCATTTCTATGCTGCCAAATGCCTAATTCTGATGCATAGTTCCCACTAAACCTATAAGCAAAAGGATTTATTTTATCATTTCATTTTTATTCATTGCTTTTCCTTCCTTTTCAGTGTTTCCCTAGGACTATGCCATAAGCACAATTTCACTTGTGATTAGCCATGGGATTACAGTGGTGGAAATTGGGAATCTGGGTATAGGTCTCCGGGTGGATGGCACCTACCACCTGTGTGGAAAAGGCATGTTTCTAAGGACAGTGATGGCCTCAGTCAAAATTTTTTAGCAAGGACAGAGGAAGCCTCACTTTCCAAAAAGTCACACCTGATCCCAGTGATTGAGTTCTGGCCCCAGGGTATTATGACCTTCTTAATATCTGTATTTTTGCTCAGTGGTTTGGACAAAATGCATTTCCCTTTAACCTGACTATTCTGAGATTCCTAAGTAGTCCCATCATGAATAGCCAGTTCACAGAAGCAGCACAGGAAAAGATGTGCACTCTCATGCATAACGAAATAATTTCTACCTAGCAGATGGCAGATCCACAAGTTTGATACTACATCATATTAGCAAGTGAGGACAAACATTTTGACAGAAGAGTATACTGGCATAGCTCTTTGGCAACTGCCACACCAAAACATAAAATGGACATGATCCCTGATTTAGCAATTCCCCTCCTAGGACTTTATCCCAAAGCTACCATAGCCCATGTCAATGTTACTAAAGAAAAATCCCACAGCTGTGCACACTAGAGTCACTTGACATTGTAACCTCACATCTCACACAAGCACCCCACCCTGCTCAGCAATTGCATCACTCTTCTCAAGTCAAATGCCCTCCTCTCCTGGATGACCTTGCCATACTAGCCCTTCATTTCTTAAACTCTTAACTTCTGTCAACTGGAGACTCCTCTTCAGCCTTCATTGAGGAAAACATGCACATACAACTCATTTTCCCAATTGAAAAATGGTAAAGAATCTATCAGGGGAGAGGAAAGAAAGGACAGGATTTTATAACAGTCAGCCTCAGAGCTAAATGGGTTTAAATGCCACCTACCAGTATGAGACCTTGTGCAAGTCATAGAAACTGTCTAAAATCCCATTTCTTCATCTAGATATCCAAGATCCTGGTCATGACCATGAATGAAAGAGAGAATCAAGGATGACTCTTGGGTGTTTTGACCTAAGAAACTGCATAAATAGTGGCACCATTAACTGAGGTTTAGACTAGTGGTTCCCCAAGTGTGTCCCCCAGGGCAGCAGGATGAGAATTACCCAGCCCCGCCCCAGAACTACTGAGTCAGAAACTTGAGCGGACCCAGCAACCTGCTTTAGCATGCCTCCCATTTCTTCCATTTCTGATTCATGGTAATATTTGAAGAGCGGTGATTTAGACGATATATCAGAAGTGAAGCAATTTTAGGTATTTTAGGCAGGAAAGCATTTAAGGTAATAAGTGCTTTAAAACCCATAAAAGGAGTGGTAGGGGGAAAACACAGGTCATGGGAGGGTGCCTCTGCTAGCTTGGTTCATCTCCAGCTTTCAAAAAGGTAGGAAGTTGCAGGAAATTCAGAAAACTTCTTGCAATAATTTCAGCTTCGGAGGTAGATGATTCATAGAAAAAGGCTGGAGGCCACCCCCTCATTGCCTAAGGTCCAGGAGGAACAATTATTTGGCTTCTGCTTATTTTCCTCCCTCCAAATCTCACACAGATGTTGCTCACTGGTGGGATCTAAACTGGAAACCCATAGGCAGGGGTTCTGGGGAATATAATTGACAAATGCCCAGCCCCTGTGATTGGGGGCAGAGCACAAAAGGAAGAATGGTGTTGAGTTGCCAGCAGACCATCCAGCACAGACAGAAAATAAAAAACAAAAACGAGAGTTATGTTTGAGGTGAGGATGACACATTTTCATGGAAGTGTGAGGCAGGCAGTTGCACACCTGAGACTGAGACTCAGGCGTGAGGTTGGAGAGGAAGGTCTCAATGTGAAAGTCTTCATCATACGGCATTGAAAGCTTTGAATTCCCAAGATAGCATTGTCAGAGAGAGCATGCAGCTACAGAAGGTATGAGGAGACTCAGAGATAGACAATGGACTCTTTGGCTGGCAAGACAAAGGCTACTGGTAAAACAAAGGAAGCCACTTTCAGAGGCGTGGTGGGGACGAAACTGTTTGGAAGCAATTGAGGGAGAATGAGCATAAAGGATGAGGAAGTAGAGACAGGGAATTGGCATCCCATTCAAGGACATTTACTATGAAAGGGGACAGAGGACTGCACCACTGCCAGGGTCTTGGCTGTTTACAGGAAGAAACTCAATCTCAGAGAGTTTCTATGACTTGACCAAGTTCTCAGACTAGTAGGGCATTGAAACCCATTTACCCTGAGGCTGACTGTCACCAAGTCCTGTGCTCTGTTTCCTCCCCCAGACGGACATTCCACAATTGTTCAAGTTCTTCTTTTCTCTGGATTTGTTTTCTGACACTTATTAGAAAAAAACTAAATTCCCGAGTTACACCGCAAAGCCTCTTTTCAGGAGGTGACTTTTCTCTTACTGGAAAAGAGATGTCATTAGGCAGAGGCAGGGGGAGGCCCCAGGCTGGTCTTTGTATCTTCAAAAGCAAACGCCTTCTGCTAATTTCCTTCCATAAGCACTTTCACAGAAAAAGAAGTTTCAACGTGATAACAGGGAGAAGGAAGATTGACACCCTTTCCCTTTGATTGCCCCAGGTTAATAAACCAGTGTTTGTGTAAAGGGATTGGCTCCAATGGCTCCATGAATCTAAGCCAGCCAAAAAAGATAACTCCAAAAATAATCACAACATGGGCAAGTGAGCACTACTCTGGGATGGGGTACCGAGCTGCCTGTCACTCACTGTCTTCCCTAAGGACATAAGATGTCACTACCTACCAGGGACCAGACCATAGATTGGCTATTAGATCTGAATCCTTCCTGCGTGACATGAGATGCACTTGATTTAATCAACCCAAGAGAGGCTGAAAGACAGCAGTGGTTTCTGCAGAGATGTTAGAATGATCTACTCATCAACTGGTTTGACTGAATTTACCCTTTGTAACCTGATGCTTGGAATCCTGGTCACACGTGCTCCCACACACGCTAGAAATTACCACCAAATCAGTATTCTCACAAAGCAAATAATCAAACTAAGAAAGGGTGATCTGGGCCGGGCACAGTGGCTCACACCTACAATCCCAGCACTTTGAAAGGAGGCTGAGATGGGCAGATCTCTTGAGCTCAAAAGTTTAAGACCAGCCTAGGAAACATGGCGAAACCTTGCCTCTACAAAAAAAAAAAAAAAAAAAAAAAAAAACAAAAATTAGTCGGGTCTAGTGGTGCACACCTGTAGTCACAGCTACTTGGCTACTTGGGAGGCTGAGGTGGGAGGGTTGCCTGAGCCCAGGAGGAGGCTGCAGTGAGCTAAGATTGCACCACTATACACCAGTCTGGGTGACAGAGCAAGACTCTGTCTCAAAAAAAAGAGTGGAGGTGGGGGGTTATCTGATTTGAATTCCACCCCGAAATAAAATAATAAATTCTGTCTTATTTTCTTTCTTTACTAATTCAGTTAGAAAAGTAACACATGGACATTGTGGTGCAAAATGAGGAATTACATTTCAGCAGTGTGGTGAACATGATGATGCCCCACCCAGATTCCCATTCAAAAAAAGACTGGTTTTTCCAGTTGCTGGGGGTGCCGTGGGCTGATGGCTTCAGCTGTCAGATCTTTCAGCTCCGAGAGCTGCTCAGCAATGAGCATGACCTTCCCAGGGAAGCCTACATCCCGTGACTCATCACAGATAGGCCTGGCTATTTCTGTCCAACAGGGGACAATTTGTTTGGGCCATGCATGCTCCAGAGCTCCCCGGGCTGGGCAAAGACTTTATCAAGCCTGCACTCAAGCTTTACTGCTTTCTTTGCCCAAATCTGCTGCCTCTCCCTTCCTCTCACTGGTGTTGGTACCCATAAAAATCCCATCTGCTTTCAGAGAATGCAACCTAGGATAATTGGTACTGGGGGTGGTTCAAGAAAGCAAGCTGGAGTTTCTGAGGAGGAGCCCTGGCTGCCAGCTGGCAATGAGGACCCCATCACTGGTGGTACGTGGAGCATGGACAGCCTCCGGCATGAGGTAGCAGTCCAGTTGTTAAAACTCTCAGCTTTGATGAGCTGGGATGGCACGACAATGGAAGACAATACATTTGATGGAGCAATTGACCATAAGTATGTACTGGAGTGGGACTACGGGATGGTAACTACAAGGATAATGACTTGAAAGGCTATTGTTAAACACCACTGATATTCTAGAAAACGTTCCTGAAAAGCTACAATTGAAAGGCAAGTATGAAAGCCAGAGGACCTTCTTGGCATCTAACAAAGAGTCTTTCATCTCCTGCAGTGGGAGGACAGAGAAAGCTGAGGCCCAGGCTCAGGACTTCATAGTAAGAGCAGACAAACTCCAGAGAAGTTCAGTCCTCAACCAAGACAGCTCTGTTATGCCAAAGTCAGGGTCCTGGAAAGGGAAAAATGAGGCCCACATTTTTGGGATGAGAATACCTAGGCAGATGCCTCTGGAATTCTGAATTCCCAGATTCCTCTGAATTCTCCATGTCTGGAAAAAAAAAAAAAAAAAGTCCTAACCCTCCCTACGAAGGTCTAAGGTTCAATGCAGAAGCTGCTTCCCCATTAGACAACATATTCCCCTTTCAGGATTTGCCCCTGCCTCCTCTCCTGGCCGTTAGGCCTGTAGCAGGGCTAAGTCACAACATAACCAGTCTGTGGACCTGATATAGGAGGAAGGGAGCTATATCCCGAACAGGCTGAAAGCTTTAGCCAGCAGGTGCTAGCAGGAGGCGGGGTGTTTAATCAGTGACCATGGGTGTTTAATCAACGGGGTGAGAACATGGCTCAGTCAGAGTATATTGATTTGGGAGCTCTCTCCCAACATATACCTTGTCAAGAAGTCTGGGAAATGATGCAAACTTGCTACTATGATGGACCCTAGAAACATGGAACAAGTGATAGTTCATGCGAAGTGAAGTTGAAATACCAGAATAGCCACGGCAGATGCTGCAGGAAGGGATTAAAAGGCTCTGCGAAGTAGGTATTCTGGAGTAAATATATCATGTACAGCCAGAAGATACAACAGATGTTCCAATGTTCAACAGACGTGCTAAGAAAGACTCAAAGGAGATACCATTTTCTAAGGCGAGGAGTTAGGGGCACTAGCAACACTAAGATGTTCAGAGGTGGCTCTCCCCTGTAAGAAAGGCTGATCTCCTTCCACTCAATGCTGCTTCTGCTCCCTCCTTTCCACAGGTGTTGATAGCTAATAAACATCTTGTAACCCATACTTCCTTTGTCTCAGTGTCTATCTCTAGAGAACCCAACCTGCGCCAAAGAAAAAGAAAAAAAAAATGAGAATTAAAGTCACCTCAAATCACAACCCCCCACTACCATCGTAAATATAGTGTGTCTTGAAGACATGATAGCTCTGTCATAAGAATATGAAATCAGCCAAATAAATTGTAAACTGTTAAGTCACCCTTCCGTTTATTCAATGACAATGTCAAAATCTCAATTTTTTCATCAGAATAAAATATAAAAGCCTGCCAGTACCATATGTAAATGATCCATAGCCCCCATACATTTTAAGAATTCTACATTTACGTCTTCCAGACATAATGACATCCAATATTTTGTGGTATCCAGACCTCTTGACCTGGGTGTCAATTCTCTCTTACCATGTATCAAATTACCACCTACTTAGCAGCTTCAAACAACACGCACATTATCTCGTAGTGAGTGAGAAATCTGGCATTAATAAATTGGGTTATTTTCTTTACAGCCTCTTGTAAGGCTGCAATCAAAGTACTGCCCTGGGCTGGAGTCTCGTCTGAATGCTCAGTTAGGGAAGGATCCCTCTCCAAGCTCACTCAGTGATTATGAGCAGGATTCAGTTCCCCTCTGTGGGTTGTTGAACTGGAACCTCATTTTCAATGGCTGTTGGCTGCAAGCCACCCTCCTTTCCTTGCCATGAGGGCCTTTTCCATGTGGAAGCTGCTTCATCAAAGTGAGCAAGCCAAGAAGACAATAGAGGGAGTCTCAGAGCAATATGGAAGTCACCAAATCTGTAACCTTATCATGGAGTTGACATTTCCTCAATGTGGCAAAATTCTATTGGTTAGAAACAAATTATTCAAGGGAAAAAGATTACATAAAGCTGTGAATACCAGGAGGCAGATGTCATTGGGCACCATCTTACAGGCTGCCCACCACATTAAATATGTGCATATTTATGTTTGCAAAGGTGGAATTGTGCTCTTTTATAATCTTCTTCAAATTTCTAAAATGCAAATGACTTTCTATATCCATAATAGTCATCTGTATATCATTGTTAGTGACTGTGTAGTATTCCATTGAATCACTGTCATGATTTATTCACCAAGTCCTACTACTGAGCATGAGATTTTTTTCCAGTTTTTATTTCTACAAGTGATGCTCTTATGCACATCCTTGTATCTAAACATTTCCACACTCATTTACATATTTTCTTGGGAAAGAATTCCTAGAGATGAGTGAAATTGATTTGAAGACAACGCTCTTTTTAAAGACTTATTACTTTATGAAATGTTTTTAATTGATCTCCAAATAAAGAATTTGTTAGATTGGCAAGAGCCCTCCATTCCTCCCAGTGGTAAAGCATACTTCTGTTTCCAGGGCATGCCTATGTGCAGGAAAAGCCAGCCTCCTTCTGGTGGGTCTGTATATTCCATTCTTACTATCAATTCACCCTACATAATGGGAACCCCATATAACAAGGCTTCTATTATATCACCAAATTGTCCTCAAGAGAAGTCGTTCCAATTTACCATCCTGTGAACAGTGTATGGGATTTATCCGCATTTATTTTAGATCTGTTATATGAGAAGGTGCTGGTCCATCCTTAATGAAGCACATATGTGGGTTTTATGCTGATCCATTTCCAAGATGCCTCTGGAGCCAGGCAGAGATCACAAGTGTGAGGGGTCTTCAAAACATTCATGGAAAAAATGGAACTGAAAGATAAAAATAGAAGCCAGGTATAGTGGCATGCATCTGTATTCCCAGCTACTCAGGAGCCTGAAGCAGGAAGATTGCTTGAGCCCAGGAGTTTGAAACCAGCCTGGGAAACATAGCAAGACCCTGTCTCTAGAAAGAAGAAAGAATAAGAAGAGGAGAAGGAAGAAGAAGAAGGAGGAGGAGGAGGAAGAAGAAGAAGAAGAAGAAGAAGAAGAAGAAGAAGAAGAAGAAGAAGAAGAAGAAGAGGAGGAGGAGGAGGAGGAGGAGGAGGAGGAGGAGGAGGAGGAGGAGGAGGAGGAGGAGGAGGAGGAGATAATATACTTTATTTCTCAACATAATCTCCATGAAGGTCAAGACAATTTTGTAGGTGATAATACTAGCCATTTAGTCCATCTCTAAACAATGTAGGGTCCTTGGAATTTAACCTGTTAATGCAATATTTCCTATATTATTCACTAAAGAAAAATGGGTGCCCTTTACAGATTTTTTTAGGATTAGGAAACAAAAAGAATTCAGAAGGAGCTAGATCAGCACTATAAAAGTGAATTCCTAATGATTTCCCATTGAAATTATCATAAAATTGCCCTTGTTTGATGAGGAGTGAGCAGGAGAATTTTTGTGGTGAAGAAAGACTCTCTGGTGAAACTTTCCCAGTGGTTTTTAGGCTAAAGCTGTGGCTAACTTTCTCAAAACACTCTCATATAAGCAGATGTTATCATTCTTTAGCTCTCCAAAGAGACAGCAAGCAAAATGACTTAAGCATCCCAAAAAACTGTTGCCAGGACCTTCACTCTTGGCTGATCCATGTTTGGCTTTAATGGGACCACTTCCTTCTCATGGTAGCCATTGCTTTGGTTGTGCTTTGTCTTCAAGATTATGCTGGTAAAGCCATGTTCCATCTCCTGCTACAATTCTTCAAAGAAATGCTTCCAGATCTTGATCCCACTTGTTTAAAATTTCCATTGAAAACTGTGCTCTGGTCTGCAGCTGATCTGGGTGCAATGATCTTGGCATCCATTGAGTAGAAAGTTAGCTCAACTTTAATTTTTCAGTCAGAATTGTGTAAGCTGAGCCAACTGAGATGTCTTTGGTGTTGGCTGTTAATCATTGGTCCACTTCAATTAGGACACGAACAAGATTGACTTTTTTCCTTAAAAATTGATGTGGATGATCTGCTGCTGCAGGCTTCATCTTCAAAACATGTTATTCATTTGTAAACTGATTTCTTTGGGGGCATCAGCTTCATAAAATCTTTGTAAAGCATCAGTTATTTTACCATACTTCCATCCAAGCTTCACTATAAATTTGATGCTTGCTCTTGCTACAATTTTAGTAGAATTTATGTTGCTTTGAAAGGGGCTCTTTTCAAACTGAGGTCTTCTTTCTTAGCGCCTCAATCTAGATCTTGTTCAGATACGTTATAACAAGTTAGTGTGAGTTTATTTTTGTGCAACAAATTTTTGAAATCCATGCATAGTTTTTTTCATAATATGCATTTTTCATGAACATTTTGAAAACCTCTCATATGTGAGTCAGACTAGATATAAATCACCAAAAAGTGGGGACCCTGTCAAGAACTGGAATGTCTATGGCCCACTAAAGGCCTTCATACCCAAAAACATTTTTAAACACATTGCTGGGCCAACAAAATATTTTTGTGACTCAGATTACATGTGAGCTATGAATTTATAATCCATGACTTATTCTTAAGAAACAATTGGTAATTTTTAAAAAGTAGAATTGTTGCCTCTGATCATGAAGCAAAAGCATTTCCTAAGCAAAGCCAATTGGCTCCTACAAGTGACCTTGTGTAGTAAAGCAGTCAGTCCTTACTACATAAAAAGTCATATAAAGTGGGCCATCAGGTACTCCAAGATGGACAAAGAACACAAAAATGAACAGACTTTCTCTTCTTGGGATGCAAAACCAGGTGTCATAAAAAGCATAACTGAATGAACAAATGATGACAGCTTCTTGCTACAGTGTTCACTTTCTCCTTACCTGCTATGGGAACAGAGCTCTCTCCTTTTGAGAACCTAGGAGTAATGGGAGATGCATTTATAAATACACCCACACTTTCTGTGAATCTCAGCAGCTTCAACTCCACATCCCTGGAGAACTGACTATAGGAATCCATTAAGTTAATGAGGGGTTAGGTGCAGCTATATCTGTGCAACATGTGACAAGCATCACCCCATAATTGAATAAGGGATCTTTTGCAAAAACTCTGAGGGAAAGTTACGGCTTCTATTTCTTAACTACCATAGTGCTGGGCACATAAGGGGAAGATATTTAATAACTACCTGATGTTTGGTGCAGACTTCATGAATACAAATGCTGTGTTAATGTAACCCTCCTCCTCCTCCCCCAAGAGAGTGGATTTGCTGTTTTATATACCTTCCTTTGGAGAGTAGATGGGGGGGCATTAAGAGAAAGACAGTTGGTCTAATTTTATACTATATAAGGATAACTGGGCAAAGTGGAGATAATTTATATTTTTTAACTTTTAAATGTAAACAGCTAAAAATGCACACCTACTCTGGTTGTGCCCAAATCAGGGATAGTGCAAAGTATCAATGTATTATTAATTTTCGCTGATCATGCAAGGTGTCAATCTGCTACTGATTTTCATTATTGATTATTGGAAGAACTGCTCAAATTTAATTTCTTCACCAAGGCTAGGAGCATTAATGAAAGGACCCATCTGCAGAGATTACCTGGATTTTCCAACCAATTTTTGATGATCCAGGTGCATCTCCCCTCAATTTGTTTGCCTTGAATACTGATTTCCACAGACAACATGCCCACTTTTCATCTCAGTTCCAATTACATGGTGATTGAAACTGGTTTCCAGGAGTTCGGGTTAGTCGATAAACAAAAGGCAAGATTCTTGTCCTCCAGTCGGTTGTAACCTCTCCCAATTCCTATTCTCATTCTCTCACTTTCTCCTTTGACCCCTCCCTGCCCCAGGATTTACCTGGCACTGGCTCAGACCAAGTCCGCTATCTTTCCGGGGCCCCTCGTCTAGCACAGTGCCACCTGGTGGCCCCCCTCCGCTATTACAGCAGGACAACAACAGCAGGGGAAAACCTACCCAATCCGTGAAAATGAAGACAGCCAAGATTAACCATATAAAAGAAAGCAAATGATCGATATAGAGAAACAAAGAAAGAGAGAAAAAAAAATTTTCCTTCTGTGGAACTTCCCATAGATTTAAAAGTTGCATGAAAACAGAGTAAGAAGTGATTCTGTTGAGACTATTTACAAACATCCAAACTATACTTCTATTCATATCTTTTCTCAAAATACCTTTTATATTGTATTGGTCAGGGCATGAGGAGGACTTTTGAGTGGTTAAACATTCCCTAAGGAAGCTCTCTCTTTACTGGCTTCTGAAAGCAAAACTATAAAATGTTTTTCTATTCTCTGGCAAATTATGATGAATCATCAATATTATTGATACTTAAGAGTATCCTTTCAAATGGCTGCAGCAAACCTCAGAACAACAATTCGTACCTCACACAAAGCATCTGATGTTCACAAAGGCTGGCTGGGTACTGTAATCCTGGGTCCTGGCTGGTATTTTGCCATGTAAAGAAGAAAAGAACAAAGTGGCAGTTATCTTTTTTTAAGCTATGCTTTGGAAATGACCCCAAAAATGCTTATTGGATGTGATTTTTAAATTTCTCTATTTTTAAAATGGGTGTTGCTTAGTGATTTCTGCCCTACCATTATTTGTGGTCAATTCCATTGTAGAGACTGAGAAAAAGAAGTTATTTTCCTGCCAGCTTCATCTTCCCCATTGATTTCCTCACCCAATGCATGTCCCTAATCGAGCTTGAAATGAATGCAGCTTGGCTTTTGTTTTCTTCCTTTGTTGGCACACCTCTGCCAGAGGCCAGCTGTGGTCTGAGCTGCGGGCACTCATCCTGCAGGGAGGAGTCTGTTCCTCCTAGAGGCTGGAAACCAGAGGGAAAGAAGGGAAGGAGAGGATGGGTTTCCTTTTGCTAGGCCTTGAGACACAAGTGAATATTATCTTTTGAAATGAGCTGCACTACAGAAAATAAGAACTTTATAACATACACAAGAGCCAGGAAGCTAGCAATCCAGTTGGAAAGGTAGAATGACAATGTTAGAAAATGTGGGAGGTCCTCATGCCAGATGAAGTCCCTTATACCTTAAAAACTGCAACATAAATGCAGTATTCTCAAACGTATCATTGCTGGCCCAAATGTGGATTATTCACACAGACCAAAAAAAGGGAAAGAGAAGGACTTCGGTTGAGAAAGTCCTCCAGGGTATCTGTCACTGATTCTGCATTCCTGAACTCTCCCCATACAGCCAAAAACTGATGAACTTGAGCCTGTGGGGCCCTCCAGTAAAACTGAGAGAGTTTGGTTGATCTTATGGGGATTTAGAGGGGTATGATAACCACCTCTGGAGACTTTCCTCCTCTAAACCCCAGGACTTTTCCCTTGGGAAGAAAACTAGAAGCTCAAGCTGGCCTTCCTGATCTCCCTCCAGCCCATGCTCTGCTACACTGGGAAAGTCACATGCATTTCTCTGACTCAGTGTGTGAGTAACTTAGGGGGTTGCTGGGATGAGCCCAGTCTACCTCCCAGTGATGTCAGATAGCTTGAGGCCATGGCTTTTCCCAGGGCCACTTAGGGAAATTTACTGAACTGCTTTCAGACCGTAAGAGCAATGCATTGCCCTCTTGTCATCTCAGTGAATTTCCAGAAATCTCCAAAATGGACTGTATTTTCTCCATTGGATCAAGGATATAATGGAGGGTTCTGTTACTGCCCAAGGATTTGGAAGTGAATAAATCATAGCTATTACCATATTATAACTTGTTGACACAGAGGCAGATACACAGTTATGGATCCCTATATAGAATTGCCAAAATTATCTCCCTGTTAGTAAACATTTACTCTAAGCCTCAGTTATATCTGGGATTTCAATGTACCCTAAGGAATATTTGTAACACAAAAGTATGCAATTCTACTAGGCCATAAAGATAGTCTTTCCAAACAAATGTTAACACTAATAAATATTAAGTAGTTAGAATGCCCTCTTAGAGTTTGGAAGAGTTTGAGACCATTTGGATTTTACAAATCTCTAAGAAGCCGTCCAAGGAAACTTAAATTACTGTTGTCTTTTTTATCTCAATAAATTCTCTCCTAG
This sequence comes from Macaca fascicularis, assembly GCF_037993035.2. NCBI lineage: Eukaryota > Metazoa > Chordata > Mammalia > Primates > Cercopithecidae > Macaca > Macaca fascicularis. The sequence continues at coordinate 77,135,907 of NC_088381.1, forward strand.
CAAAGAAAAAAAGTTATTCCAAAATATGTAGTAGTCTCCACGCTGCTGCATTCAAGGTGAAGATAATTCTTCTCACAGAGAGCTGAGCAGTGCAGGATGACTGGAAGACCTCACCAAGGACTTTATTTGTTGAGATTTGGAAAGGAAAGGTCTCTTTATTATGATCCTCATACTTGTTTGCCCCTCCCCGGTGTTAATGTATCCTCTGTGCTGCTTCCTGCACAAAATCACCAGCACGGGTGTCTGAGCGATGGTGAGGTAGCCTGGGACACAGCCCCCTCTGCCTGTGTTTGCTGGTGAGACTGGGGCACCATGTGGATGTGAAGCCACTGTGCCTTTTCTTGGAATCACCCCCTCGCTCCAAAAGCTAGGGGTTTGCTGTGATTCTTAGCTATGAACAGAGATGTCCAGGTTGGGTGATGAGGAGGTCGTCACCAGGTGAAGAGGATGTAAGAAAGGAGCCCTGAAGCTTCTCCAAGGTTTTCGGCCCAGCCGGGGAATGCGTTGCAACCTGTTTTCCTCCCCTGAAAATTGCGATATGAGTATTAGGTAGATGCTTACAAAACATCAAAGAAAGGTTGAAAATTGTCTGCAAAACCAATTTTACTAAATATGTGTGCTTATGTTTGTTTATTGAGAAAGAATATTAAGCTCTGGCCAAAAAAAAAAAAAACCTCAGTGCAGGGAAAACAGGCATAACAAATTTTAATAACTTTTTTCCTGATTACAGAGTAATTTATGATCATTGTAGAAAATGTATAAAAGAGAAAAGTATGAAGAAAAATCAAGATCAATGCAAATTTTACTACCTCGAGATAATTGCTGTTTTATAAATAAATATATATTTGTCTTTCTATTTTTGCATTATCATAAATAATAAAGTTATCTATGAAATGAGCACTTACTTTATGCTAACATTCTACTAAGTGCTTTAGACACATTAACTTAGTTTATTCTTACTAAAATCTGTGAATTAAGTATTATTATTGTCCCCATTTAACATCAAGGAACTAAAACAGACCAGGATCACACAAATAGCGAAAGATAAAGATGAATTCTGAGCCCTGATAGGTGTGATCTCAAAATCAACTCTAAACCAGAACTACTCAAGTGTGGTCCAGGGACCAGTACTGATCCATGAACTGTACATTACTGGTCAATGCTGAGATAATTATAGGAATTGAGGACAAGCATTTAGACGCCTTTGTGGCAGCTTCACATTGCGATGCACATAATTGCTGACTCTTAGTGATGAAGGGTATGGGGGCATACAACTTGCATGGTTGGCGAGGGGCAACTAGTGTGAACTGAATACCAGTCAGGCAGTAGGATACTCGCTCTGAAATCAATTGGAGATTTAAGGAGAAAAAAATTCAGTCCTTTGCCACAAATAGTTTCCGAAGCATTGCACTAAACCATTATATTGCCTCCCCGGAGTGAAAACAAAGAAATCAATGTAGCCGAGTAAGATGCTAAGAAATAGGAAGATGCAGCGTTATGAAGCTCAGCTCCAGAAACAGCTTTGCTGCTCACAAACTCGGTCATTAATGGTGAGTGACTTTTGGCAAGTCCTTGCTCCACCCAAGCATAAGACAGGGCCGTGAGGACTTGCCTGTAGAGCTGAAGATGGGAGAGAAAAATCCTATGATGGGCTTTTCCATTCTTACTGCGGCAGATGCTACTGGCTGTCCCAAACCCTGCACCCCCGCCCGCCCCCTTCCCTCCCTTCTTCCAAAACTGAGTCTCAGCTGAGCACACAGAAGCTCAGAATAAGGATTTGTTCCCTGTGTCCCTTGCAGCTAGGGGGGACACAGGACAGGGTCCTGACAGAGGGGTGTAAATGGGAGCATCCGCTGGAGGTGTCAGGAACTTTCCTGTTTCTTCCTTTTTATCTCTGCTTCCATTCTATTGCTTGGAACCTGGATTTGATGGGCCAGGAGGAAAGAGTCTCGTCTTGGAGATGGTGGAGAGGAAGCTGAAAGGATCAGAATCCCTGGGGACTTTGCAGACTAACCACAGCAAAACCAGTGTTGGCTGCCTGCTGGACGACTGGCACATGAAGAAGAAATAAACTTCTGTTTCAAATAAGTCACTGGCATTTGGGGTTTATTGTCCCTTGCAGCCAAATCCAATCCAAACTAGTATACTCATGCAGCCAAACTGGTCTCTTGATCACCCTCCCGCTCCCAGTTTTCCCTAGTCTGCTCTGTCAAATCTGATCTGAGGACTGGGAAGAGAGGATGTATAACCACGCAGACTGCATTTGAGGCAGGGGAGAAGTGGAAGAGGATTCCCAAAGGAACATTTTACAAGAAACTGACTTGGCACCAAGAGTCTCCTTCCTCTGTCCAGTGTTTGGTGCCAACATCCCAGCCGGTCGACATCCTGATGAATGCTGCCATGCCTTTGGGGACTATCCCGCTTGGAGTTTACTTTAGCAACAGTATTTCACCTGGCATGCTCACAAAGGTATTGTGACTGTGGTGACCTCCTGTTGCCACTGGTCCCTAGTTTTGTCCTGGAGGTGGCTCGTGCTGGCTGTTCAATACAGTCATTATTAAAAATGGAAATATATCAACTTGAAGTTCAATAAATCATATCAAAAACAAAGGCAATAAATACTCAGAACTCATCACTTCCTAATTTCATTTTCCACCCTTGACCATGATCTATGTTATTGAAGTTATCTTGTTTCTTGTATGAATATGGTAGGAATACTGTGTCATGCTGGGCGGTTCACATCTTTTCCTAACTCTGCCTTCAGTGACGTGACGATGATGGTTTGAAATTGACCATTATGGGAACAGGTATTGACTGGGGTTCTTTCCTCCTAGATAATGTGGGGCCAGAGAGGAATAAAAGTCCCCATCCCTTCGCAGTTTCCAATCTCATTGAAGTATCACAAACATGAGATAAAATATTATGTATGAAGGAGAACTAGAACGGAACTCAGCTAGGAGGCAGGAGAGCTAGAATCTGTTCTCAGCTCTGAAACAAGTGGTGGGACTGTGGGCAAGTCTCTTGGTCTCTCAGTCACAGCATTCTTCATCTGGAAAATACCACTGGACTCCAAGCTCTACCAGGGGAGGAGCTGCGTCTACCCCATTTGCTGCCACATCCCAGCCCTCCAGCATAATTCCAGACATGTAAGAGGCAACGAAGCAATGCTTGTCAAGTGAATGAATGAGTGGGAAAGCACCATCTCCACCAACCCTTCCAGCTCTGAGAATGCAGAGGTTCGTGATCCAAACTAAGGTTAACAGAAGTAGCACAAGACTGAGAGCCAGGGATGGACAACACGGGCCAGTTTCCTCAGATGCCTACAAGGAAGGGGCCATGCTGGACTCTGGGCAAAGGTGGGCAAGCCAAGAAGTTGGGCAAGCCAGGAAGTCTGACTCGAGATCACAGTGATCATTCCTCGAAGCCCTGGTGACAATCGTGAGTCGACATTCCTTTTTGTTCTTCTCTGCCGTCTGGTACCTGACTTCATGCTTTGGTTCAATACTGCCTTGAATCCCAACTGAAGAGTTTGTTAAAATCCCAGAAAAAAAAATAAATAAATTTGAACCATCCCCCTGCCTGTTACCACTTCTAGCTCACTGTGGAGCTCATTCTCACACCCCTCCCAAGATCGCTTGCTGATAATCTTGGAAATATTTACAGCAATTGCCTGAGTACATTTCTTTTCTTTCCTTGGCTAAACTATAATTTTGCTATTTTAAAAAAGTTACAAATGGAATGCAAATGTGCCCGTTAACTTTTCAATATTCTTACCACTCTGAGTCTGATTTTAAAGGGGAAAATGTTGCATTTGTGAGAATACTCAAATTTAATGTAAATTTCTCAAGATAAGGCAAGTTCTCTCATTTATTAGCAGTGCAGAAACACAATAGTCAATGAATCTATCCCGACTATGATATTCTACCTGTTGACATCACCCTCCCATCCTACCCAGCCCCAACACACACAGAGTTCCTCCTTCAGAGATGATGAGAAAGCAAGACCATTACCACTTTGTAGTTATTTCACATTCTAAATTGCTCTTGGAGCGAGTTCAAAGGTGTTAGGTCAGAATTTTGAATGAGATTGTTGTTATTTATTCTTAAAGTTTTTTTTAATCTGAATTGATTGAAAGAACTAGTTTTTTTCCATGTGGAAAGATGAAAACAGAGATTTATGATTATAGTCTCACAAATGATGAAGGGTGTGCAGTGAGTGAAGACAGATTTGTTCCCAGAATCCTGACATACCAGAACTAAGGGCACACAGTCAGAATTAAAGAAGATGCCTGTTTACGAATCTATTTAGAATTGCCCCAAGTGCAGAAGAGGATATTGGCCATCCCACAGTCCCACATGTTGCAGGGGTCAGGGTAGGAATTCAGCTTCTTTGAGTCTCAGTTTCCTCAAATGTAAAAGGGAGATAATGATATCTATATGAAAGGATTGCCAGGATTAAATAAGAGAAATAGCCCAGGTCAGTGCCTTGAACTTGTGTGCGCTCACAAATGTTAGCTCCACTCCCCCTTATTCCCTCCCCCATCTGACTTGCCCCCATTTCCAGCCAGTCACTTGGACAAGTTATTATCAATACTGACCTTACCACTCCCAAGAAGTGGCTCAGGTGAAAACTCTGCATAGCTGGGGTGGAGAGGGGGAGTTTTGCCCTATGTGTAAATGGTAGATACAGTTTTAGAGTTTCCACGAATTCAGGCTTCGGGCGGTTCCCCATTCTCAAGATTGCAGCTAGAAGGACAAACATGCCCTCAGCCAGTGTCAGACACAAGGAAGGGGTGTCCACGTGTGACCCTGTTGGGCTCCTTTGAGCTTCTGAAAAGCCTCTTGGCCCTCTGTCCCTCATTACTACAAATGGCCCAGGGCCTTACCAGTTGCCTGAATAGCTTATATACTCAATCAATTTGAGTTAAAATGTTAATGGGTGGTAATGGCTTTTAATTTGCCACCACTCCCTCATTTTAACCCAAACATTCAATGACTTAGTCTACAGAAGTGATGACTATGGGACCTTCTGGCTTCTTGGAAAATCCAAGGCAGGAAAAGAGACTTACTTAAACAGAGGGGCAGGCAGGAGGGGAGGGGTCAGGGTGGCCAAGCCAAGCATGTGCCCATGTGGCAGTTCACATCACCAGTCTGACATTCTCTGCCAATCTCATCAGTCTTCCTCTTTCCAGATTCCAGGAACAAACTCATTTTGCAGAGGCAGCAATGGGTGGTGGATATACACAGATCACTTGTTAAAGGAGCTGGCCCAACAAGACCCAAACCTAAGTGATCACAGACAGCAGGTATTCTATAGTCAATGATCACAAGGGTCCCCCATCACCCTTCAAGAAAAATCCCTCTTCAGAGACTCTCATTGCAAGGACAGCATCTACGTGAGGAAGCTAGCTCTACTTCTGAGCAGGTATACTTGCGAGACATTGCTCTGTGGGTCTGATTACAGGGATTTCTCTATATGGAATCAAACCATTCAACAAAGGTTCCACTGTTTCCTGTCCACTCATATGACTCTTCTCTGGTGGGTGAAAAGGAGGAAAACTGAGCCTGGGATGAGAACATGGGCCATCTAACAGGAAACAGAAATAGATTCTGCTGTAATCGTGGATCACCTAACAGGAAATGGAAATAGACTCTGTTGTAATCATGCTTGCAGCAATGAGGTTGACCTGACCTGGTGAATTTAGGATCACGGCAACACTTCCATGATGTTCTGCATGGTAAGAGTGTAGTAGGTAGAGAAGCAGAGAACATAGGAGAGAGAGGTCAGTCAGCTTCTTCTTGCTCTTTTGGGGGATCTTATTAATCAATTATAAGTGAGCCAGGAGACCTTAGCTCTACTGTAGCTCAAATCCCCTATCATAATTAGACACTTGAATGTCTGTCTTCCTTTTGAACAGTGAGCCACTAGAGGGCAGGAAACCCGAGGCGTCTCTCTCCACTTGGTGTCTCTAGTCCCTAGCACAGAGCCTGGTACAAGGTAGGTTAAATATTGCTGCAAGTTGGAGTGAATAGAGGAGCAATTCAAATATTGAGCAGCACACCACGAGCATCCTGTACTTTCCTCTCCCTATTCAGGTATCCCAACCATTCCCTTCAGAAAAACAAGGCAAAATGGTGACAAAAACCACTCCACACCTCCTAAACCACCCTTCCAGCAAGACAAAGGGAAAGATCTTGGCTTTCTGAAAACTTGAAATAAGGAAGGTTAGACCCCGTGCCAGTCACACTGATGGGAAACCCTCCTTTGACATCTCATCCCTGCCTCCAACAGACAGGGAGAGTGACGTCCAACCTTGTTCTCGACATCAGAAAAACCTTACCCCAAGAAAAATACGTGGTATTTTCGAAGTGCTTACTGTAAAAGGAGCAGGGGTGCACTGACTTTGCCAAGGGATGGGAAGGAAATGAAGCGCTGAGGCGGGAATTAGTCCACTCTTCCTCTGGATAAAAGACATCTGCTTCTGGCACTCCTCAAAGGAGGTGATGCAGAGCTCTCCCTTGCCGCTGTGCTGCTTCCCTAATCTGCTCTCCAGGCTGGGTGATGGGAGCTCCTCCTGCAGGGAGAGCCTGTCCTGGCTCCCAGGGTCAACAAGTGCAGTAGCCCCTGGCTTGGAAGCCTCCCTCCTGCTCCTCCGTACACACGAAGAGGCAGAAGTGCTCTGGGCACAAGCGGTGCTTTGGTGGGAAATCAGAAGGCCCTCTTACATCCCCGGGGGCGCCATGAAGGGACTTGGCTGCTGCCAGCTCCTCCCCAAACTCCTCTGAGTGGTCCAGGGAACAAGGCCAACCCGCCCCTCCCATTCACTGGGTTGTGGTTTCCAGCACTTAGGACATTCCATATAGCTTCTCCAACAGGACTCCTCCTCCCCACACTGAAACCCCAAGGACCCTTTCATAAACCAGATGATCATTTCTGGAAAGTTACATTTCTTAATTTCAGGAATTGTTCCAATTAGTGCAAAGAAAATAAAAGGTAATTATCTAATTCCAGTAAAACTTAATGGGTCCCTTCCCATCCCTGGCTAATGGTTGGTGTGAAATGTAATTTGACTTAAACTGTCTAAGGCTGTGAAAGTGTAAAATATTTAGGAAGAGTGGGGGACATTACCCCTTGTGAGAGCCATATTTTTCTAGAAGGCATTTTGATCAAGATAGGACTCCCAGGGTTATTGATTTTGGGGTTATTGAGAGTCCAAGAACTGAGGAGATGAAGGCCACCCGGCGTCAGTACCGCGAGGGCGGAGGGAAGACAGGAGCTAAGTCTCCCACTGGGGTTCTAGCCGAGGGTTCCAGCCAGGATTTCGTGACCTAGGGGCAGCTCGGAGAGCTCTCCGGACCTAGCATCGGGTCTATAAATGGAGACCAAGATAAGCACCTGGAGGGAGTGGTTTCTCGAGAGAGCCTCGCCCACAAACTGTAGTCAGCATCTTCACCGAAGTTGGCCTGTCTTGGATATTTCTTCTCTCCTCCCCTTCCTCCACCTCCCCTCCTAATTCATCAACTGCTGAAACATCTGCCTGGCTGAAACCGCCTTCCCGCCGCGCGCTGGAGGCTGTCCTCAGGTGTTAGTCTTTGTGTTGAGAAAACTTTGCGAGGAGGCGAGGGAGCTGGACAAAGAGCGGGCGAAGGGGGGCGTTTGCCAGCCTGAGGGGTGCGCCGGGCGGTGCGCGCACTTCCCTGGGCTCAGCTCAGTACCCGGTCGTTCGCGGTGGCCAGAGCCCAGCCTCTCTAGGCCAGGAGTGGCAGCCTCCGGCTGCATCCCCGCGCCCTCGGGAGCTGAATAAAGCCAGGCGGGAGAAGCAAAGGCTAGCAGGTCTGGACGCTGGAGTTGGTGGGAGGAGGCGAGCAGAGGCGCGGAGCAAAGCTGTCAAACTGCGCGCGGAGCCGGGCGCGGGGCGGGGGAAGGGAGAGGAGGGAGGGAGGGGCAGGCGGGAGCCGAAAGGGAGCGAGCGGGCTCGCCGCGCCTGAGCAACCCCTGCCTGTCGCTGCCGCTGCCGCTGCCGCTGCCGCCGCCGGCCCGGACTCGCCCCGAGCGCAGGGTATCTGCCCAGCTGCGCGCGGCGCGCGGAGGCTCCGGCGTCCGCCGCTGCGCCCTCCCGCCCCTGCTCCTCGCGCCGGCCCGCGTGGGTCCCGGCGGACGCGAACCCACCATGCAGCTGCAGTTCCGGAGCTGGATGCTGGCCGCGCTCACGCTGCTCGTGGTCTTCCTCATCTTCGCAGACATCTCAGAGATCGAAGAAGAAATCGGGTAAATAGCTGCGCCCAGGCCCGTGCCACGAGACCTGGCGGGATCTCTCCCTCCTTCCCTACTCTCCACCCTCCGACCCTCTTTGTGTGCGCCGCGCCCCCACCCCACTCCGTAGCTCCGCTGGAGAGATAGAGACGGCTTGGCAGAAGGTAGCGGTGACAGGGGCCCGGGACGGTTTGGGGAGAGGAGGGTGGGGGCGCGGCTGCCGTGGGGTGTCCCCGGGCGGGGCTCACGGGAAGCCCCCAGCTGGCCCGCGTCGGGAAGCCGGCTCGCCCACCCTGCCCCCCTGCCTGGCGTGTCCAAGCGCAGTGTCGCCGGGGTCGAGGGAGGGCGCCGGGGAGTGTCTCCGGCGGGCGGAGGGGCCGAGAGTGGAGGGAGGCAGGAGTTTCTTTGTCTCCGGCACGGCCGCTTTCTCGCCTTGGCAAAGTGGGCAGGGGGCGCGCAGGGATCTCTGAGCTGGGGGAGGGGTTCCCGGGCCGGAGCGGAGGGCGGGGGCTCTGCATGGGCTACAGGGAAGCCGAATGTCCCCTGCACACACAGACAGGCACACGCGCCTCCCGCCGGCCCGGGAGCCCGGCGTAGGAGCTGGCACCACTAGAGAAGGGCTCGCATAGCTGGACTGAGACCCCCGCCCTCGCCTGGCTTTGGACGTTCAGCCAAGCCACGGCGACCCCGGCGACCCTGGGTTCCTGCGCGCTCGCAGCGCGGAGACAGAGACATTTCGGGAAAGTCTGTACTGCCGCCCGGTGGGCTTCTGGGCCCTCAAGCGGACGATCTGACCCTTTTTTCTCCCGACCTCGCCAGACGTAGGGCGGGACCGCGAGCCCGGATCCTCCCGGCTCCGGACTTCCTGGAGCGCGCACTTGAGGCGCGGGACGCACCAGCTGTGTGTCCCAGAGGCTGAGACTCGCGTCCCGCCCCGCAGCCTTCGGCTCGTCGGGGCGGGCCGTTCTCCAGAACCTCCAAAGGGCGGTAGACGACAGGTGGGGAGGCACCCAGCATTCTGAGGAGGCCCGAGGAGACCTTCCTGCCCCTGGGTAAGGGGAAGGTGAGGTCTCAGAAAGCGCAGAAGGTCTCTTCCTCTGTGGGATTTGTGCCCTGCCAGGCGCTCTTCTCGAGTCCAGCGCCGCGTGCGCCCCTCCTTTGTCCCATTTGTTACTTCATTTGTTATCTGTGCTAGTTGAGGGTCCGCCACGCTGTCAGTCCCTCAAATGGGAGATGCCAGTGTTGGGCCCAAGCAGGATGCCGAGGCCCCAAGGACCAAAACTTGGGACAAGTGCCGCTTCCTGCTCTCATTTTCTCCCCGCCCCTGCCCTGCTCCCCGCCCTTGCCCATCTCCCGGGAATTCCTTCTGTGAACTCCACTGGGCTTCAGGAGCCCCTCTCCCTGCTTCTGTCTCCTCTCATTCTCGGTTTCCCCAAGAGCTCTGAAAACTTTCACAAATGCTGTGCAGTTAATACACAACGTGCCACCATCTCCCAAGCAAAGATAAACATGCTACTTTTCATAGCTGTTCGCCTCAGAAACGTGGATCGGAAAGGAAATCGGGCAAGACACGTCTTGGGGTAATGGAAGATGCGGTGAGAGGGGCCTTCCTCTGGGCTCTTCGGCTTCTTATTCCTGATGTGGGCACTGCCTGGCCCAGATCACTTGCTGATCTTTGCCCATGTGAGAGGGAAGGCACGGCGCTGCCCATTGTTCTGCTATAAAAACACAAGTGCCGTGGTCATCCAGGCACCCCTAGGTCAACCATTCACTGAATTCTTAGCAAATACCTTCCACATGCTGGGAACTTTTAATTTTTTTTTTCTACTAAAAGCATTCAAATTTCCTTTTATTTATTTATTTATTGTTTAATTTATTTATTATTATTATACTTTAAGTTGTAGGGTACATGTGCATAACGTGCAGGTTTGTTACATATGTATACTTGTGCCATGTTGGTGTGCTGCACCCATCAACTCGTCATTTACATCAGGTATAACTCCCAATGCAATCCCTCCCCCCGCCCCCCTCCCCATGATAGGCCCCGGTGTGTGATGTTCCCCTTCCTGCGTCCAAGTGATCTCATTGTTCAGTTCCCACCTATGAGTGAGAACATGCGGTGTTTGGTTTTCTGTTCTTGTGATAGTTTGCTAAGAATGATGGTTTCCAGCTGCATCCATGTCCCTACAAAGGACACAAACTCATCCTTTTTGATGGCTGCATAGTATTCCATGGTGTATATGTGCCACATTTTCTTAATCCAATCTGTCACTGATGGATATTTGGGTTGATTCCAAGTCTTTGCTATCGTGAATAGTGCTGCAATAAATATTCACAATAGGAACTTTTAATTTTTAAAACGCAATCAGGAGATCACTTTGCACATAATGTTGAACTTTCTTGCCAAATGCACGGTGAAGCCTGCGCTCCCCACATCAGGTTGTTCCCATATATGTACACACCCCTGGGACTTGTTTCACTTGAGGGCTCTCTACTTCTTTTTATCCTGTCTCTGTTGGGCCAATCCTAGGAAACAACTGTCAAACAAGTCTGATGCGTCACCTCCTGTGGCATCTTCCTTCCCTCTCGTCCCAGGCTGACCACTGGCTTGACCAGTCCTGACCAGGCCTGAGACACCCCCTCTCCCAGGCTGATGTAGCTGCCTTAGAACAACACTACACATGCCTTTCGACTGGGACAGGCACTCTAGCCTCACTCACCGTCAGCCCCACACGTGTTTAATCCAGAGGAATGGAGGCATATTTTGGGATTCACCATGGCTGGAGAAGGAAAGACACGGGCAGAGCATGGGAATCCCAACAGCACCTTCTGCCTGCTTACAAGTGAGGGTTTTTTTTGTTTTGTTTTGTTTTGTTTTTTGTTTTGTTTTGTTTTGAGACAGAGTCTCACTCTGTTGCCCAGGCTGGAGTGCAGTGGCGCGATCTTGGCTCACTGCAACCTCTCCCTCCCGGGTTCAAGCAGTTCTCCTGTTTCAGCCTCCCGAGTAGCTGGGATTACAGGCACGTGCCACCACACCAGGCTAATTTTTGTATTTTTATTAGAGATGGGGTTTCACCATGTTGAAAATCTCAGGTGATCTGCCCACCTCAGCCTCCCAAAGTGCTGGGATTACAGGCATGAGCCACCCCTCCCGGCACAAGTGAGGTTTTATCACTAAATTCATTCTTGGAATTACCTCAACTTTGAGCAGCTGGGCTCAGCGCTCAATAAGAGCCTTGGCACAGTGGCCAGTGAGGGGCGTCAAGAGGGCTCCGCCTTCCTCACCATATGTCTTCCTGGAGACCTGGAATCATAGTTAGGAACACGAGTCTGCTGCACCAGCCCAGCCCCTCCATCCCCAACTTGCTCTGGACCTGTGCTAGGGAGGATTACAGATGATCTGCCCGTGTTGGCCCCTGGGAGAAAGCGATGGCTCTGTAAAAGGATGGCTGTTTCTGGGAAGTAATGAACAGTGGGACCCTGTGATCTGTTAGGAAGGAAGGAAAAATAGAAGGAACCGCTTTTGGGGGTAACTTTTTCAAGGATTAGGGAACTTTAAAAAGTGAAAGAAGAAAGTAAATCACATGTGTATTATCTGGAGGAATAAAACTGAGATTTAGTTTTCTGAAGCTCTTGATTCTTTTTTATAAAATGAGGCTTTTAATGTGGTGGTCTCAGAGGTCCTGTCCTGCCTGAAAAATTATGCGCCATGAATTGAGGGGCAGGACTTTCTTTGAGGGGAGTTTTCTGAGACACACATCTCTTTTCCTTAGTGATTATTTTCAAAAGTTCCATTTCTGACTCTCTTGCTCTCATTCAGCTGGAGCTGAATAAGAAAACAAAATGTAGAAAGATAAGTTCTCTACAAAGCACCTAGAGAGTCCTGCCTGATAGCCAAGGAGTGAATTCAAATTCTAAGTCAGAAATTGGGTGGAGCTTTCGTAAAACAGCCCCTGATCAACTCATGCACGCTCCCAAGTTTTAGATCCAATTTGACCAAGTTGTAAGCTAAAATCTTCTGCTTGTTTCTTGGGCTTTAATCTTGATGTAAGTTCCACTAGGGGACTGTGAGGCATCGCTGTCTTGCTCATCATGGTGTCCATGGAACTGGGGACACAAGGCATTCAATAAACATCTGTTGGATGAATATTTTCCTGAGTCTGGCACAATGATGGGCACACACGGCATCCTTGGGCAAAGTTGCAACTCAGAGCTGGCCAGGAACGGTGGCTCATGCCTGTAATCCCAACACTTTGGGAGGCTGAGGCAGGTGGATCACCTGAGGTCAGGAGTTCAAGACCAGACTGGCCAACATGGTGAAACTCCATCTCTACTAAAAATACAAAAATTAGCCAGATGTGGTGGCAGGTGCCTGTAATCCCAGCTACTCGGGAGGCTGAGACAGGAGAATGGCTTAAAACCTGGGAAGTAGAGGTTGCAGTGAGCCGAGATCACGCCACCGCACTCCAGCCTGGGCAACAGAGTGAGACTCCATCTCAAAAAAAGAAAAAAAAAATTAAAAAAAAAAAGAAAGAAACTCACTGAGCCTTGGGACAGGAAGAGAGCATAAGCTCTCCCTGTAGAAACCTTTCCTTTTTATCAATTAGGGTAAATTTGACATTGAGAAGTAACATCACTAATCTGAGATCACAGCCTGGCTGGTTTAGGGCAGGGCAGTCTTGCACAGGTCTCCTCTTTTGTAACCCAATGCACTAATCCTCATACTAGTTCCTCTACTCATAAAGGAATTACAGAAATCTTGTTAAAGAGAAGTTGAGTAACTAGTAATGATAACAATAGCAATTATGACAATGGTGAAGATGATGATCATGGTTAGCATTTACTGAGTGCTTCCTAAGAGTCAAGAGCTATTCCAAGTGCTTTATAGGTGTTAACACATTCCAGCCTCATGGTAATCCAGTGGTCACCTACCAGTGGCACTGTTTGTAGAGCTCTGTGAGCCAGATGCTATGCTAACTGCTTTCAAACATGTTTGCTGGATCCTCACCAGAACCCTCTAAGGTAGGTACCATTTCTATCCCCATTTATTGATGAAGAAACTGAGGCCTGGAGAGGTTGTATACCCTGCTGATAAACTTGTGATAAAGCAGCTGTATGGAAGGCCAAAACCCATGCATGCTCTTGACCATCATGCTAGACTGCCCTGTCCTCTGAGTTATTTTTTTCACCCTGAGCTAATATTAGGGAATACATCTGAAGACTAACTCATCCCTGGTGGTTCTTCCAAAGGCCCAGAGTTTTCCTGAGAGCCTGGTCTGGCCTTAGTAGTTGCTCCATCAGACATTTAGAAAGAGAGAAGGTGAATGAGGAGGACCAGAGGAGGACTCTGAGCACATCTCCCCAAAATGTCCCTCTAGTCCAGCTAAGTTCAGTGCCATGCTGGAGGACAGAATGGCATTAACCCCAGCTTGTTACACAAGGTCACCTGCCATGGGTATGAGCATTCCAGACTCTCAGGTGGAGCCTGGGGCTAAAGTGACAGGAGGAGGGAAAGCTCCTATTCCATTGCAAACCTGATTCTGATGTCAATGGAAGGGGCCTGCCTCGATACTACATACTGTATGTTTGGGCATCTAGGTGTCTGGAGCAGGGGAGATAGTAAAGATGTTTAACAACTGGTACCTCTCCAGCACCAACCTGTTAGAATGGACATCTGACCCATCAGAACTGATGCCATCCAGTACACCACGACCAGGGGTCCTAGTGCACACCAGCCAAACACCAGGCCCTGTCTGGGAAAACACTAGACAAGGAGAGGCTAGCTCTGATCATCAGCCATGATGAGATCTGTGAGCAGGCAGCAACTACTGCCAAGAGCGGAGAGTGAGGTGAGGTGCATCATTTAGTGGATGAGTGCACGTGGATGGGAAAGAAAATGACCTTGAGCAGTCACAGTCCAGGCACTCTATAAGAAGTGCATATGTTTGCTCAAGACAATGCAATTTTTTTTAAAGCCCATTCTTCTCCCTAGTCCTGGTGTAATTCACTGAAATATAAGCATGATTGGAAGATAAAATAGGAGAGAAAGAAGGTCTGGTTTTAACTCACTTGCTCCAAGTCCTTGTTGCCAACTGTTCCAAACATCACATTTAAATTGTAAATAGATATCCATCTTAGAAACCAATTCACCACTCAGTGCCTCTTTCCTCCTGTAAGGCAGGGTTGCTAGGTTTTAAACATGTTTTAGGTTTCACAAATTGGAAATGTTGTAGATTGCAAATTATAAATACTTCTTCGAGAGAGGGGATTCTAGAAAGGCTCTCACTGCTTTTCGCAGGGCATACAAAGCAATGCATCATCTGACCTTTGCCTCTTTCTGTAGCCGGCCTGGGCTGCAGCCATTTTGTATTGCTTACAGGTTCCCCAAAGTGTCCTAGGATTTCATACCTCTGTGCCTTCGTACATCCCGCTCCTGCTCTTTGTCTCACTGCTCTGTCTTCTTCGAGGCTAAGGTCTGGTATCTCCTAGATCCCGTCCCCTCCCGAGACATCTACATTGGTTGCGCCTCCTGTATGCACCCTTAGCACCCCATCATGCAGCACCCCATGGAGATACATTTCACAATTATGTTTTATTTATCCTTTATCCCCAGCCCCTGGTGATACGTACATGATTTAGTAAATGAAGCCCATAAAATATTTTTTGAATGAACAAACTCTGACCAAGGATATGGCAAAAATAAGCATTCAGCCTCTCTGCTCCCAAAAGTACATACTATTCTAACAATTAAACACCCTCCACTTGATCTGGAAGCCCCTGCTTTTCCTATGTATCTAGCATGGAAGTGCAGCCCGGTGAAGAGCACAGTCTGGCTATGACATTATTCACCATTGTGGAATGTTTCGGGCCAATGGAAATAAAAGCCCCTTTCTAATTTGTAAAAACACCCAGTGGTGTTTGCCCCCTGCCAGTTTAGATAAAAACCAAAGATCTAGAGCCCAGATGCCAAGCCTCTGCCGGCTGTTGGTTCTCCAGAGAGCCCTTTCCAGACCTCCACTGCCCACGGTGCTGCTGAGGCTGTCCCCTCCTGCCTGGAAGGACAGCCGGTCCTGTCTACTTTAATCCCCTTCAGGGCTTCCGTAGTGGCGTTGAGAGCAGACCAGGAACGCAGGGCCAGCTGTTTCCTTGCAAGGGCTGGTCCCCAGGTAGGATGCTGGAAGCTGAGTGTTAGAGACGTTGACAGAGTAAGAAATGTGAGGTCAGGTCGGGATGTGTCGTCTCAAAGATTTTCCTTATGAAGCACCTTCTAGTGGTGTTTTTATTTGAAAACACTGGTCAAACCAGCGAATCCTGCTGATGGGTCAAGACTTGGGGCAGCTGTGTGGATCCTAGATGAGGTCAGGAGCCTCATCTCTCTCAGCTGTCTCAAGCAGAAATGAGTTAGAGACAGATGGGAGGACACAGTGAAAACGGCCAGGGGAGGGACAGGAACATGAAAGCCACCAGCTGAGCGAGTCAGGTGGCTGTCTCCTGCCAGGGCGTGGGGACAGGCTCATCTTCCGGAGAGGCGCTGCGGGGTGAGACACTGTCCCCTGTGGCCTACTGGCTGACTGCCCCCGGGCTTGCTCACCATCTCTCCAGAGCTGAGGCTGGTCCTTAAGCGTTGAGATTAGTCACTCTCCTAGGTGGCATCTGGGCTGGTTTTAAATTCTCCCCAGTCTCCTGCAATTCATCACCCGGCTAGGAGGCTGCCCAGTGTCCTGACGGGACCTGTGTGTCCCCGTGTTTTCTCAGCTTTGGCTGTCACTGACTTCGCGACAATGGCCATGAGGGAATGGCTCCAACTGGGGAGAGCAGTGGCCCTGACACGACATGTGTCTATATTACACATCGGCAGTCAAGGTTCCTCCTGACACCTTCGAGAACTTGGGATCCCGATTCACTCCCCTGGGAAATCCAGCATCCCGCCTTGCTGTGTGGGCGTGCCTTTGACTTCCCAAACTGCTTTGCAAGCATGAAGCTCTCAGCTCTGTCACAGGGTTTCCCAGAGCCTTTTTGTTATCATCGGAGGAATGCGGAGGGACTAAGCTCTGCTTCCTGGGCCTTTTTTAAGGTTCAGGGCAACAATTCCTCCTCTCCCTCCTCCAGCTTCTTAGTTGATGGCCGAAGGATGAAAGGACCCCTGGGTCAGTGGTTCCCAAATAGTGAGCCACAGATGAGTGGTGATCTGAAAGGAGACAGGGAAAAAAAAAAAAAAAAAAAGCACAACGTAGCCATGATTATTAATAGTTTCAAGTTGCCAGCTGCCATTGCCTGGAAAGAACTCTTTTATATTCTGAGATGATGTTCCTTTTTCCTTTGGGATACTAAGATGTCCTTTCTTTTATGAAAGGGGTTGATGGTAGCTATGACATTCTCCCTTGGCTGAAAAGGGTGGTAACCTCATGAGTCCCCAACCCCAGTGTTTTGGAAATACTGTGGGTCCTTGAAATCTGATAGTCTAGGGTCTGGATCCACAAGGTACGCTGAAAAGCTCACTTCAGGAAATAGCCTCACTCCTCACATATTTTCTTCCCCATGGAGATGATGCCAGCAGAGAATAATAACAAAGTCATTTTTTGTCTGTGTCTGCTGGGGTCCCAATGATTTTCTAAACACTTTAGTTATCTAAACACCTATAATCCTCCCAACAGTCTGAGGAGGTCTATCTATGTTATTATTATCTCCCTTTTACAGATTAGTGGACTGAGGCCCGGAACAGTCAAATAACACAGCTAGTAAAGTGCAGAGCTGGGATTCAAACCCAGGCTTCAGGGAACAAGGAGAATTCTCCAAAAACGATGTCTTAAATGGCATCCAGTGGGGAAGAGATACGTGCTTGTATTTTCAAGGAATAAGCCTTGGGAACACAAAGGTCTGTGGGAATGAGAACCCTGGGATGTAGTGATACTGAAGGAACCTTAGGGGACAGCATGCTGGAGCCCAGGCCATAATGGGACATGGCAGCCAAAAAGATCAATACAATTTAGGGTTGCCAGCTCCAAAACACCTTAATGCGGAATGAGGGCCAGAGGCACACTGCTCTGCCTCTGCCTCTGCCTCCCCTCTTTTCCTCTCCTCTCACACCCGCTTCCCCCCACGGAATCTCATCAGAATGGCTCCAGAGCATGGCATTTGTTTGACCATCTCATTACCAGAGAGAGAGAGAGAGACACTGAGAGAGAAGAGAAAAACAACACAAATGATTAAGGCCTGGAGAAATTTTCTTCTAGGGGAAAACAGAAGGGTTGGTGCTGTCAGCTTTCCCAGGTCAGTGGAGCCTGACAAGGAAGGGAGGGAGGGAAGGAGTGAGGGAGGGAGCCCTTCGGGGAGGGGCCAGGTTCATGCAAGGAGGTAGCACATCCCAGGGAGCCCCCTTTCCTACGGTAACCGCATTCTGCTGAGAACTCACATGGATCACCTCACTCAACCTTCCCAAGCACCCTGTTAGCCCATTTGCAGATGAGGAAATGGAGACTCAGAGAGGTCTTGGGACTTGCTAAGGTCACACAGCTAGTTAACATGGAGCTGGGATTCCACCCAGGTTTGCCTGACTCCATGGTCCATCTGGTCTTAGCCACTTTTTTATACTGCGGTTACTTGGCTGCTCGCCCCCATTCCTCATGCCTCCTGCCCTGGGCCTCCTACACTTTGTTCCTTTTTCTGTACCATGCAGAGAGTTTGCACAGAGATGCTGGAAACTTTTGAGACAGTAGAATAGACTCATCATTGTCAGATAACTTCGCAAACACAATGGCATCTGTCACCATTGGGCACCACACTTCAGCGGAGGCTGTGGAAGAGGCAGACATACCTGGACTCTACCCAGAGAGGTGTGAGCACTTGTTATTGAGCTTCGCCAGTTCTAATTTTGAAAACCGGCTGCACGTGGAGGAGCGATACCCAGGGTTAATTCACACCTTCTTGGTAAATGCCAGAGTAGCTTAAATAATGAAGGCGGGAGGCATATGATGTCTGGAGAAAGTGAATTAGTAAATTGATAGGGCAGGTGACTTTAGTTCGCTATTTTCCTGTAAGCAGTAAAGGCCCTCCCTCTGTATCTCTTGAGGTTCCCACAGTTTGGGATTTGACTTTAGGTGGACTCAGGATGATGCCCAAATTATACGCTAATCAAAACATTTAGTTCCCAGGAGAAGCAAAGAGAAGGGCAAGAGAGAAACTCCCCGTGGTGTCCTGTCTTGGCCCGGGCAGGGAACCTCTTAGGCCAGCTGGACACAAAGGCAGCAACGTGCTGACAGATGGCATCCCAAAGAAAGAGCCGTGATGGCCCAGCCTTGGTGGTAAAGCCAGTTAGGGCTCCACGGGCCCTCCCCCAACCTGCCAAAACTGCCCACGATAGCTCTAACCTCCAGCAGAATGCCAGAATGACTCACGCATTCATCATACATCTCTCCCTGCCACCAACCGGGGGCTTTACTTTTATCTGTAAGGACTGACAAGTTCTTGCCAGAGCTGGATTCATGGCATATGATTCAGGACATTGGGCCATACCTTTGGAGAAACTGAGAGCTACTCTTGGAAGATTAAGGCTCTAGTCTTCAGTGGAACACTCATTACCTGTGTGACTTCAGGCAAGTGACCTCACCTTTCTGAGTCTCAGTTTCCTAATCTGTATAATGGGGTTAATAATACCCAACTTCCAGTGTTCTGAGGATTAAATAAAACACAAATGGTGGGAATGTAAAATGGTACAGCTGCTATGGAAAACAGCATGACAGTTCCTCAAAATATTTAACATAGAATTACCATGTGATCCAACAATTCCACTTCTGGGTATATATTCAAAAGAATTGAAAGCAGGGGCCAGGTGTGGTGCTCATGCCTGTAATCCCAACACTTTGGAAGGCCGAGGTGGGTGAATCACCTGAAGTCAGGAGTTTGAGACCAGCCTGACCAACGTGGTGAAATCCTGTCTTTACTAAAAATACAAAAAAAAAAAAAAAAAAAAAAAAGCCAGGTGTCGTGCTGCATGCCTGTAGTCCAGCTACTCAGAGGCTGAGACAGGAGAATCGCTTGAACCCGGGACGCAGAGGTTGCAGTGAGCCTAGATCACACCACTGCACTCCAGCCTGGGCAACAGAGCAAGACTCCATCTCAAAAAAAAAAAAAGAAATTGAAAACAGGGACTTAAACAGGTATTTGTACACCCATGTTCATAGTAACCTTATTCACCGTAGCTAAAAGGTGGAAGCACCCAGGTGTCCATCAATGAGTAAACGGATAAACAAAATATGGTAGATGCTGGGCATGGTGGCTCACACCTGTAATCCCAGCTCTTGGGGAGGCAGAGGCGGGAGGATATCTTGAGCCCAGGAGTTTGGAGCTGCCTGGGCAATATAGCGAGACCCTGTTCTTAAAAATTAAAAAAAAAAAGCTATATACATCCAATGGAATATTATTTAGTCTTAAAAAGGAAGGACATTCTGACACAAACTATATGATGGGCAAACCTTGAGAACATTATGCTAAGTGGAATAAGCCAGCAGTCAAAGGACAAATACTGTATGGTTCCACTTATATGAGGCATCTAGAGTGGTCACATTGATCGAGACAGAAAGTAGAATGACAGTTGCCAGGATCTGGGGAAGGGGAATTTGTTTAATGGGTATAAAGTTTCAGTTTTGAAAGATGAAAAGAGTTTAGCAGACGGATGGTAATGATAGCTGCAGAATAATATAAATGTCTTAATGCCACCGAACCGTACACTTAAAAATAGTTAAGATGGTAAATTGTATGTTATGTGTATTTTACCACAATTGAAACACACACAAGCACAAGCAGCCAGAACAGTGCCTGGCAGGTGCTCAGGACACACTGACTTACTTTAAGAGCACAGTTGTGATTTTAAACAAAGCAGCATCAATGTGGGTATTATTTAATTTTTAAAATAATACGGTGCTGAAAAGCAGATACAGAGGAAATGGAGGGAGTAAAGGGGGGAGGTGTGGCTATAGACACAGAATTAGAAAAATACAAATCATTACTTTGTTGTATATTTAGACACACAAGCTGGAGGCGGCCCACATCCCCAACATCTGGGATTTAGGATTGTGGAAAGTGCAGGCATACTTTTACGTGGCCACTCTGAATTCTTGTTGGCTGGCCTGCCCATGTAAGTTTAGTGGAGGGGCCCATAAGGTTTTGCCAAAACTAAGTTGCAAGGAGGGCTCAGAGTGATGGGGGAGGGAGGCCAAGACAGTCCAGAGCCCCCTCCCTCCCAGACGCAGCTTTGGGAAGTCTCTTTCTTTATCACTTGCCTAGGGGTGGCCTCTAAACTGTTTTTGGCTCAAGGGTGAACCTGAAAAGAAATGAGTCCAAGATACCGATCCCAAGATTTGGCTCCTGCTGAGCTGGGAAGAGGTAGGGCACAGCTGTCTCTTCCCTTTTAGGCTCAAGCCGCACAATCTCTATAATACCGCAGGAAGGAGCAAGTGAGGTGGATTCCAGGAGGCTTGAGATGCCAAAGCCAATTCTCAGACTTGAGAGAGCATCACAGTCACCTCAAGGACTTGTTGAAAACAGAACGCTGGACACCTCCTGGAGTTTCTGTTTCCACAGGCCTGGGGCAGGGCCTGAGAATTTGCATCTTTAACAGGTTCCAGGCGATCCTGACAGTGCTGGCCCATTTCAGGATCACACCTTGAGAACCACTGGGCTAGAGCCTTGTCACTCGGTGTGGTCCTCAGACCAGCAACATGGACATCATCTGGATGTTTGGTAGAAATGTAGTGTCTCAGGCCCTACTCCAGACCCTAGACCTGCGGAATCTGAATCTGCTCAGTAACAAGCTCCCAGGTGAAATGTATGCACACTCTGCTGGGGGAATGATTGGTTTCCCAGCCTTCTACAGAGCCTCTGCCCTAAGCAGTGACCTTGGCCCATCACACCAGGGGTAGCCTGTCAGTGTGGCTCCACTGCCCATCACAGAGTCAGCCTAGAGTGACCTCCAAATGGATATCAGAAAAATGAATAATGATTCTTGGCCAGGCACAGTGGCTCGTGCCTGTAATCCCAGAACTTTGGGAGGCAGAGGTGAGTAGATCACTTGAGCCCAGCAGTTCAAGACCAGTCTGGGCAACATGGCGAAACCCCATCTCTACAAAAATACAAAAATTAGCTGGGCGTGGTGGTGTGTGCCTGTAATCTCAGCTACTCAGGAGGCTGAAGCAGGTGGTGTGTGCCTGTAATCTCAGCTACTCAGATCACTTGAACCCAGGAGGCAGAGGTTGCAGTGAGTCGAGATGTCACCATTGCACTCCAGCCTGGGCATCAAGAATGAAACCCTATCTCAAAAAAAAAAAAAAAAAAAAACTACAAATAAAAATGAATAATGATTCTTACTACAGCCACTCGTTGGATTCCTGAGTGTATGCCCTGAGCTTTTTATACATTGTTTCACACATTTATTATAAAACCCCTTCAAAACCCATTTTATGGACAAGTGAACTGAGACTCGGATAGAGTGACTGCTTAGGAAACAGAAAAAGAACTTAAACTATTTGGCAATCTAGCTGGCTCTGTTCCTAGATGCCAGGGGTTTAGCCTTTAGCCATTAGCCTACTTCTCTTCCTGTGTCCTCCCAAATGAGGCCCAAGGTGTAAGATGAGGAGAGCAGAAATCTCAACCAAGGGTTGAAGTGATTTATTACATGAGTCCAAGGAGGATACAGTGTGTCCAGAAACAAGCTTGACCTGGTGCTGGAGCACTTGAAGGAAATTTCTAGAGAAGCTGGACAGCAAAGCGCTCATCAGCTGTGTCATTAAGCCCTCTAATGAGCTTGGCTAGGATGTGATCATTCACACAGCACAGGGCCCCACTTCACAGTTGGCGTACGTAGTCACAGTTCCCTAGAGTTCTGGGGGTTCCTGAGTGGATCTGGTGGCCTGCCCAGCCTGCAGTCCAATTCCAAACTCCACTCTCAGTTATAAAAAGCAGGGGAATGGAGAGGGGAGGCCTCTAGGGGTGACGGAAGGCAAGTCTAGGGGAGCCTTTTAAAACCAATCTGCTCTTCCAGATAAAGAAAGCCTCCAAGCAGGCTGGAAGCCAAGAATTTAACTGTATTTATTTTTGCTATTACCTTCTATTTAGGGCAAGGGATATTGGTATTCTATTTATGGTAGTAGTATAAAGATTCCTTTTGTGATAAATTCATTTAAGTTTTTAAGTGAGTCAATTTAAAGGAAAGTATTAAGTCAATAATGTCTAGTTAGCAAAACGCATGAAGGTAGACCCGGAAAATGTTTGAAGATTATGCAATGACGTCCCAGCCTTTCTTCTTCCCCATAGTCATTATCTGCCCTGGATGGCAGCAAACTCGTGACAACTCCTTGCAGAACTTCTCTCCAGAGTGAGTGAGTTAATCCTTCAGAAAGTACCTACTTACGGAAGCCATTTATAACAGTGTCTGGAAACGGCCCAACACACAACAAAAGAATCCTTGAATAAAACAGCCTTATGAATGATTGAAACAGTGTACACCAACCCTCCTCCAAGAGACCTTGGTGGTCCCACCAAGAGGAGAGGATGCCTTAGGCCCAAGAAGACCTATCACCCCTGCAACACCACTAGATTAGACCCTCATCTCACCGTCCTCTGAAGCTCCCTGCCTCTCTCTGGCACATCTCCCCACACCATGTTTGTTGCATGGTTTCTTTCCTGCTTGTTAGCTTGTAGCTCCTTGAAGGCTAGGACTGTTTCAGATGTGTGCCCCGTTGTACTTCCAGCTCCTGCTACAGTGCCTGGTAGAGAGTAGGTGCTCTTTTGGAGAAAGAAGGGAAGGAAGGAGGGAAGGGATGAAGGAGAGGGAGTAAGTTCCTTGAGGGAGGCTGAGATAGGCCCCAGTTACTGATATTCTGGGATCACTTACATATTTCTCTCTGTGGCCAAAAGAGAAAAAAATGTGGTAGGGTCTATATTAGCTCCCTGTGCAATTGTCTGATTTGAAATTCACTGAGTTCCATATTTATTTATTTATTTATTTATTTATTTATTTATTTATTTATTGAGATGGAGTCTCGCTCTGTCACCCAGCCTGGAGTGCAGGGGCGCGATCTCAGCTTACTGCAACCTCCACCTCCTGGGTTCAAGCGATTCTCCTGCCTCAGCCTCCTGAATAGCTGGGATTACAGGTGTGCGCCACTGTGCCCAGCTAATTTTTTTATTTTTGGTAGACATGGAGTTTCACCACGTTGGTCAGGCTGGTCTTGAATTCTTGACCTCGTGATCTGCCCGCCCTGGCCTCCCAAAGTGTTGGAATTACAGGCATTTCATTTTTGCCCCTCATTTCATGAAGAAAGACCAGCCCACAGTTTAAGTAAGTATTCCTAACAGGCTAATCCACAGTTCTATATGGGCTCTGAGGTCTTGTGCACAGAAGCCATAGGATTGGAGGGATGTGTCCAGAATTGGGAATCAGGTGAGCTGGCTCCAGGCAGGCTGAGATCAAGCTGATAACAAGGAGATTAATAAGGGCCTGCAACCTCCTCAGTCTTGTATTAGGGAGGAGGGTTTTCAAATCAATGCTGGTCTGGCTGGCTTAATCGTACCTAATCTTACCTTTTGAAGCTCATGCGTTTGGGAGTTGAGATCAATTGAGATAAAATAAAGTAAAATGTGTTGACTTTGGGATTTTTAGCCTTCATCAGAGTCCCATTGTGTGGTGTTGTTTTTATTTTCTGTCTTGGAAATAGGCAGAGATTAGCTGCTGGAGAGGGTTGTTCTGTCTGGACTAGGTGGTCTGTTTACTTTTGTTCTGCTTTTTTCCATTTTCCACTCGATGATTCTTCATGAGGGAAAGGCCCATTTCTTTCCTGTTCATCTCTATATAGTCAGTGCATGATACCTGGCAAATGCTCAGTAACTATTTCTCAAATGCAGCATTGCAGCGTCACCAGCGCAGACTGTGTGCCGTGAGCCACCCTGCTGGAAAAGCCAATCTTCTCCTGATTAGGTGCAAAAACAGCAGCCTTATAAGGCACTCACAGTGCCCCTGGAGAAAGGCATCAGGACGGGCTCCTGGTGCTTGGTTTCTGTGACGGTTACCATGAGCTTTGTGCAGTCATTGCAAACTGTGTTTGAGCAAAATGCATCCAATCCATTTTACAGGTGCTTCCAAGCCCTGTGCTGGGTGCTGACAACTGAAAAGATGAGTACAGCATAGGGAAGGTGCTCATGAGCCTGTGATCTGGTGGGGGAGCGAGTTGTTCTATGATGATGAGGAATGTGTCTGGAGGTAAGAGTTTGGGTGTCTGGGCTTTGGTTGTGGATTTGCCACCACCAGGCCATTGCCCTAAGGGCCGGCCCTAACCTCTTTGGGCCTCAGTTTTCCCATTTATAAAAAGTGGACTCAATGAACCCACAGGTCTTCACTTGCTCTAGAGCAACAAAACTGGACAGCTGCCTCAAGGCGTTTTCCTGTGGAGTGGAGTTCAGCCTCACTGGAAATAGCAAATCCATTTGCTGCTATGCCTCTAAATTCCTTGCCCTGAAATTTTAGAGCAGGGCAATAAATAGGTGTTGGTCTATTTTCACCTACCACCTGCTCTACATTAAAAAGAAAAGAAAGCTGCTATATGGCAAGAGGAAGACAAGCTAATATACTGGGTATCTACTGTTTGCCAGGCACTGCATTTGACATTTTCACATCTCAATGGCATGTCCTGATAAACTTGCAGGACGGGGAGTAATAGCATCATCATTGCTGCACCCCTCAGTTCCACTTAGAGGACAATTGCATCACAGCAGGATTGGTGTTCCTGTCAAATGATGTCCTGTATACCATTTTAGAAAAGCACATGAGTGCATGTAACGGGATGTAGAAAAGCTCTTTTCAAGCATAGTTAAATGTGGTGATTTTGGAAGTCTTTTTCACTTACCTATCAGGAAAATTCATTATCACCAACAAACATCTTATGAGTGTAGTATATCAGCCTAAATGCCATCCCTGACCTCCCATGGTGAGCTCTGACAGGTAATAAAAACAAAAATAACAATAGCGTGCTCATAGTACTGATGATTCATACCGTAGGAGCTCCAAAGCGGGGGTTCCCCACCAAGGACTGGGAATGAGAGAAGGCAGGATTTGGGGCCTTGAAGGAAGGGCCCAAGGACTTGAGCTGGGAAAAGAATGACATTGGTGACCTAGATGGAGAGAATGGCCAGAACCAAGGAAGTTTCCCGTGTACAAGGAGGAGCCGTTCTCACGTTTGTGATGTGGCTGCCACAGACTCTGGCAGTGCCTAGAGGTGGAGGAAAGTGGGGGAGGACGGAGGGCTTGGAGCCAGGCTGTCAAGGGCCGAAGAACTCAGACTTGATTCTTTGAGGGTTTCTTTGGTTCAACATGGGGCCCAGAGACCTCTGAAGAATCTGTGATGGGGTTCAGGAGATCCACGAACCCCCTGAAATTGTAGGCATTTTTCTGAGTAGATGGTTCAGACATTTCGAAGGATTCCCAAAGGGACCCACAAAAGCTAAGAGGAGCCACTGTGGACAGTTGGGGTCCTTGAAGTGCTTTGACCAAAGGTACGTGCAGACGATGCGTCAGTTGCTTGGAGGGGGCAGGTGCCGGGAAGACCACCCAGGGGAGTAGCATTGAGGGCTGGGCTGGGGTGTTGAAAAGGAAGAGGGACTTAGGAAGCCATGATTATGAAGAAGACATGACAGCTCTCCAACACTCTCGGGACAGTCAGTAATGCTGTGTGAACAACTGAGCCCACTGTGGGTGCAGGACATCAGAGGGGAAGCTGTGTGTTATGGTCCTGTAGTGAGTTTGGTTTTAAACATGATGATTTTAAGAGGCCAAGTTTATCTATGTGGAAGTGAAGAAATTTAAAAATTATGAAGCCACCACTTGCAGGAGCAACTAGGGGATGAGAGAGCAGCAGAACCACTCCTCTTTCATTCTATAGGTACAGCCACTGAGGCCCTGAAACAGGAAGTGACTTCTCCACAGTCAACTCGATGGTGGGCAGCTGGGGACCAATTCGTAAGAGAGTAACAGGAGAAGTTAGGCTGGAGGTGGAGATCTTAAGCCATGTGGGGGAGATGGCAATTGAAACTCTTAGTGTAGATAAAATCTCTAAAGTAGAAAAGACCCCAGGATTAAGCTTGGGTCTTTGCTCTGATTTTGAGAATTGGAAACAGAAAACCAAGGTAGCAAAGGCCATGCAGAAGGGCAGTGAGAGAAGTACGAGACAACCAAGAGGAAGAAGCAAGGCAAGACAGGCAGGTGCTCCTGGCAGGAGGGTCCTTACAGAGGAGGGCCTCAGGCCAGGTTGTCAGCAGATCCCCAGTGGCATTTGAGAGACCTCCTTTCTTGGAATTGTGGGGTGAAGCGAGATTCCAAAGAGAGGTCCCTGATAAAGGGGCCAGTGAGGGCAGACTGGCCTTGTCAGAGGTGTGAAAAGGAAGTAGAAGCAGGCGAGGGGTGGAGGCAGGCAGGAGAAGAATGTTTTACAAATAAAATAGTTCATCTGTAAAAATAAAGAAATGAGAGGAGGGAAGGAAAGGGGGAGAGGTTCAATGATACGGTCACAGTCAGGTGAAAATGAGACCAAATGGCAGAAGTAGGGAGGGGAAGAGGAGGGATGAAGGTTCAGAGACCATCTGCCGGGGTGAGCAGGGCCTGGAAACATGGTGAATTTTAAAGGGAAGATTCTCTAACCCATTAGGCTCTTCTTGCCTTTCAATCTGTGGCTCATGCAGACCTCTCTGCCTGATATTCTTCCCACAGCCCTTTGCAAGGCTGGCTCCCTGTCTTCCTTCAGAGTTCTGACAAATGCCATCTCTTGGAACAGCCCTTCCTGTCCGCTCTCAAGTATCCATGCAGTCTGGTATCCACCACCACTTGCCTCTGTGTTTTTGGTTTGTTTGTTTGGTTGGTTGGTTGGTTGGTTGGTTTTGAGACAGGGTCTTGCTCTGTCTCCCAGGCTGGAGTGCAGTGGTGTGATCTTGGCTCACTGCAACCACTGCCTCCCAGGTTCAAGCAAGTCTCATGCCTCAGCCTCCCAAGCAGCTGGGATTACAGGCGTATGCCACCACACCCAGCTAATTTTTTGTATTTTTAGTAGGAACGGGGTTTCACCGTGTCAGTCAGGCTAGTCTTGAACTCTTGGCCTCAAGTGATTCGCCCGCCTTGGCCTCCCAAAGTGCTGGCATTACAGGTGTGAGCCACCACACCCAGCCCTTGCCTCTGTTTCTTAGCATTGCCCAGTAATGGGTAGGTGTTTATAGCTCTGTTCCTTTGCTGTCTGGTGTGGGGTGGGTGGGGGGCAGGGGAGGCAGTGAGTGTGTGTTTGTTTCATGTCCCCAAATTTCTGTTTTAAGCACCTTCAAACTGGAGACTATCTGTCTCCATTCCCACTGTGACCCCAGAGCCCCGCTCACTGCCTGTTGCAGAGTAGGTGCTCCGTAATGCTCAATAAAGAAAGGCATGTTAATTGAAACAAAAAGAAGGGAAGGTAGAACTCAGCCATAACCTATCCTCCTCTCAAAAAACTTTTAATCAGAACAATAATTACATTAAAATGAAAATAGCATCTGCCAGCTGTTGATATGTTTTCATTACCTCTTTTACTCTTCACAGTTCACCCTTTTGAAGGAGTGAGGAAACTCAATCTTGGATATTCTGTGTGGAGAATATGTGATTAAGGTGGAGCTAGGGACCACACTGAAGCCTGTGTTCTCATTTGCCACCTCATTTTATTTTTATAGTATTGTATCAAAGAGGCATGTTTGTCAAGAAAACAGGGAGGCCATATCCCGTTTCCCTCCTCCTCTTGGCCAGGGGGTGGGTAGTTTCTGTGCATCCTCACTGCACACTTACTGAAGTACTGCCCTGTTCCAGATGTGCCCCAGGAAGCCCTTTGTGTGCCAGGGTGCTTCACACATGCATGTAATCTGCCCAGGACAAAAGGGTTAAATCTGTCCACTTGTCCGGCCCCTGTGGTCATGTTGAGAAGTCAGCAGGGAAGAATACTCTCTGCCTTTGGATTCTTCTAATCCCTAGAGAACAGCAGACAATGCCCTTTCACTCCGGCCTTCTTTCCTGAAGTTTTCTATAAGAAATTGATGGCAGGAGTGTGGGGAGAGGGTGAGGCTCTGAGGCAGCCCTGAATGTGACGCCCTCAATGACACCTTCGGCCATTGCCCTCAGGGCACCATCTACAGCCACCAGCCCAGACCCTGGGGGCTAATAGGCTGTGACTTTCATGCCCCCTCCAGGCCCAGCCCAAAGTGACAGTCTGTGCTGGCACTCAGGGCAACGGGAAAAGCAAAGGAGGGAAGGACCCATTGATTCTTCTTTGTACCTCTCTTCTATGGGTGTTCAGAACAGAAGCCAGCCTCCCTGCCTTCTGCACAGCCTGAATGTCCTGATGGAATTTGCTGGAAATATTAAAAGCAAAGGGCCAGAACTGCCAAGAAGGAAGACATAGGAATAAAATCACAGGGGACAACCCAGGTCCCTGCACACGCTCCCCTTGCCCTGACCTGGCTTCGTACCTCTGCCTCTCGGATCTGGCTGGGTGAAGCTCTGGCGTCTGTCTGGAGTCAGGTGTAGTGACCCAGGTACATTGGCTGCCTGGCCCTGTCCTCTGGCTTCCCTTGTCAGTTTGTTCCTGTGACACTACATTCCAGTTTTGACTCAGCTCAGGTTCTGATAAGCCCCCACCCCAACCTCAACTTTGTACCTACTTCCCAATTTGGAGACAATCTGTCAGACAGAGCTGTATTCAAATTCCACCTAGAGCTCCCTCCTCACTGTCAATCTTGGCATATGATGCTTAACATCTCTAAGTAAATTGGAGGAAGAAAAATGCCCAATTCATAGGGTTGGGACGCGGATGAAAGGAGTAAATCCACAGCAGGGACTGCCATGTGGCAAGGGCCCAGGCAGCATTAACTCTGGTAATAATTATTGTTCTCAACATCCATCCATCCGAGCAAGGTTCTTCTCATGTTTGCATCCAGACACCTGATTCTAGCATCAAGCTGGTCACATCCCTGGGGCCACCATCCTCTCTATGACATCACCCACCACAAGCTATTGTGGCATTAGTTGGATGCAGCCATTTCCCATGCCCTAAATCAACATGGCTGGAGTTAATTTCTTCCACCCTGAACCCATCTTTGGGCTTTCCCCAAGCCAATCAGGAAGTGGCTCACAGGGAGGACCCAAGAAGCAGAACCTCTCCTCCACCCCCTTTCCTCCCCAGAGCCCTGGGCTCCTAAAAGTTCTTGGGCTGGGAAAGGTGGGGACAGACGTCACGGCTGATGCCAGAAGACACCTGGGACTATTACTCTTCCAGAGGCCAGGGCTGGCTTCCTCTTCCTATTCTATCTGTTGGTCATCAGCAAGCTCAAGAAGCAGCCTCATCAAGCATCTTAGGAAGCATGTAGCTCCTGAATTTCCTTCTCCTAAGCATTTGTTTCTGAACATCACAGAGGGAAAAGGACCATGCCCCTAGGTGTTCCTCCTCCTGCTTCTGCTTGATTTTATCAATAAGCATCTGGTCAGCTGAGACTGAGAAAGGGCAAGAAACTAGCACCTCTGCCACTTCCTTAGGGCCTGTAGTCCTAATGAATCTGGTACAGGAGGGGCTTCTGAGTCAGGGAAGTTTGTGGAGAAAGTGACATGAGCTGAATTTTGTAATTGATAGGAGGATGAGTCTAGGGATCTTAAATTCAAATGCCTTTAGGGTCCAGGCAAGTCACAGACATAAGTAATGATGCTCGGAGTGAGACAATAGGGAGTAGTGCGGACTGTAGAAAAATGTAGCATATGCACCCCTCCCCTGCCCCCCTAACAAGAGGACACCGATACTTCCCAACTCCACCAATGACTATAGTTCAGTGTTACCAGATCTTTTGACTGTTTAAAAGGAGCCAGAAATGAGGATATTTTATAACGACTAGTCTCTTGAGTTTTAAACAGTAGCCTCTGATTTTAAAAACGTTGAACATGCAAGCGCCTGAACACATATTTAGGCCAGATATGACCCAGGGCTGGCAGTTTATAAACTCTGAGATCAGCAAATGAAAAATAGAACAAGGGATTCCAGAGAGAGGGCACGATATTTAAAGACACAGCCTTGTGAACTGAGTCACACATTCCAGAAACTGCCCCTTGCCTTGTTGGGGTAGGAGGTGGATGTGTGGAAAAGAAGATGAGGCTGAAGGGGCAGTTCAGAAAGGGTCTCTGTGCCATGCTAAGGAATCTGAACCTGATTCTGAAAGCTGCAGGGGTCGGTAAGAGACCCTGAAGAGTTTAAAGGAGAGAGAGGCACATGGCACACTGCATTTCGGAAAGCTGTGTCTGTGTAGGAGGGGCTGGTAGATAAGCAGTCTCTGCACATGGGCAGATTAGACAGAGGCACAGGAGAGATTCAGGGCAGAGGGACGAGGACACTGGCACTCACCCTCCTCAGGTGGGAGAGCTCAAATCTGGAGGCTGGGGGACTCTTGAAGGTAGGGGTGTGGTGAGGGAGAGTGGGGAGTGTGGACATCACCCTGATTCTGAATGAACTAGCGGCAGCTGCCATTCCCTGAGAGGACACCGGGAGAGGCAGGTGGAAGGCGTGGAGGTGGGTGGGAGGTGTGTGGAGGCAGCCAGGATGTGCTGTGACTGGAACCAGGAGTGAGGTGTCCAGAGGCAGATCAGACACAGAGGGACAATGGAAGCAGGGTTTGGAAAAGCGGCATGCTCACACCAACTCCAGCATCCTGAGAGGCTGGGAAAGAGAAGTTCAAAGAAAACCTGGAGAAAGTGTTGCCAGAGGATGAAGGAGGCAGGAGTCTATGGCCTAAGGGGTACTTCGGGGTCGTGCTTAGGTCACTGGTAGAGCAGAGAGAACGTCCCGTTGGACCCGCTCCAGGAGAGATAGGGACATGCTGCAAGGGTCTCCATGCCAGGGACCCGCTGGGGTTCAGTCCTGCACAGCCCCGTGGATTGTGGGCAGGCCTCGCCCACCTCCTGGCCACGTGATCTTCAGATGTGCCTCTTTTGCTGAGGAAAAGAAAATGCACATGTCCAGTCCCCAGCAGGCCCACCTCTGAACGGGCCCCCAGCACTCCATCCATGAAAACTACAGGGGCAACAGCAGGCAGTGCGATTCTACCATGCTAGCACACTCCACTTTCTCTCCTCCATTGCTTCTTATTTCTCCCTAATGGACTGCATTGTTCAAAATCAACTTCCCCAAGGACAGCTCTTCCAAGGGGACTTGTCAAACTCCACAGGCAGCAACTGGTTTGTTCCTTTCCAAAGGGCAGTAGCCATCACCTTCAACAATACTGCAACTAACATCCACATCTGTCCAGTCCTTCTTATTTTAATCCTACAGCAAGATCCCAGTTAAGAGAGGAGAACATTAAGACTGAGAGAGGTCTAGGGCTACAAAACTAGAACCCATCAGGAACCAGAATTCCAGTCCCCCCCTGGTGGTCCCATCCATCCTCCTTCCATCTGACACCAAGGCTTCCTGAATGGTAACCACCATGGCCACTGGAGCAGAGGGAGTGGCCATTGCCTTAGAACCGGGCAGGTGGGGAGGGGGACACATCAAATACCCAGAAGAAAAGTGACTTCAAAGTCCTCCCCAAACTGAGTGCCCCCCAGAAATTCTCTTATGAAGAGGCTGCAGCTGACATTCACAGGGATGCTGTGTCTGAATGCAGGTACATCAGGAAGGGAACAAAAGAGAGGGAAGAAAGCCAGGTTGAAGGCAGAGGTCTTTCAAGTCCCCTCGTGGCAGGCTCAGGAGCAAAGCATGGCATCCTGGATGGGCATTCTGCTTCTCTTTAAAGAGCATGGATTTATCCATACCATGCGACATGAATGAAATGAGGAGTTTGCAGTGCTGCCAACCTCTTGGTTAAGGTTCTGTGTAGTATATTTCTCCTATAATAAAAAAAGGAAAAATAACATCTGAGGTTAACAATGTATCTGCAGTGCAAGGCCCAGTGACTGTCAATAATGGACGCTGAATAACTGAGCAATGGAGGATTGCATGAATTTTCATATAAAACTGCTCCTATGCATCGCTTTGAATGGCTGGGTCACATCTTATCCTTATAGTGTAATATGAGTGGAGAGTCTAGCTTGAATATTTTCCCACTTAGCTAACTTGCCATCTCACAACTATTTGCTGAGTAACCCTTGCTTCCTCTTAATTCTCTGGGGCCTCCTCGACATATATTAAATCCTCCTGGGCAGGAGGTGAAGGGCAGGATGCAGGGGCCCACTTTCTGCAGGCATAGGAGTTTGGGCTTCATGCAGATCACGATCAAAGCTTTGCTGCTTTGCTTGCTGGGTGACCCTGGGCAAATCACTTAACCTTTTTGAGCCTGGTGTCCTATTTCTAAAATCAAGTCAGAAATAAGAAAGTTACTATGGGCCAGGCGTGGTGGCTCATGCCTATAATCCCAGCACTTTGGGAGGCTGAGCCCGGCAGATCACTTGAGCCCAGGAGTTCAACACCAACCTGGGCAACATGGCAAAACTCAATCTCTACTAAAAATAACAACCAAAAAAAAAATGTGGGATGTGGTGGCACATACCTGTAGTCTCAGCTACTTGGGAGACTGAGGTGGGAGAATCAGCGGAGCCCAGGAGGTCAAGGCTGCAGTGAGCCGTGATCACGCCACTACATTCTAGTCTGGGCGACGGGAGAGAGACCCTGCCTCAAAAAAAAATAAAATAAAATAAAATAAAAAGCCTTTGGTAGAGTGCCTGGCACATGGAGGGGCTCAAGAGAATGAAGTTCTTACTATTTTTAATTGATGTCTTGGAATCTGCATCCCTGTCTAAGGAAGAGACAGGCAAGAGAATTTTTGTCCTGTCTGGAACAAGAATGGTCACTTGGGATGGTGGAGGCATCACTCTTACAGGGTGAACTTAGGTTGAAGGGGAGAGAAGCTGTTTTGAAAATATATATGTATATATTCAAATGGTGTTTTGTATTTGGAAATTTTACAAAACTTTCATTTAGTAAGAAAAACTGTAGAAAGAAATGCTGAACAAAATCTTGTTGGGTGTAAATATAGAGAAAAATCACAATTTTTAATTGTGGCACCTCTGCCAGGGGAACAGTAGGATCAAGGAGGAATTTTATGCCATTTTAAATGAAGTCTTAAATATTGCAAAGGGATGACGTAAAATAATGGATTTTCTGGGCCAGAAGGCTCTTAAAGATGCCCTGGGGACTCTAAGCCATCCCTTCACTTGGGATCCTTTGTCATGTCTCTCAGCCACCTCATGTTTCCTCCAGGGGGCGTCCAAGGGAACATTTGCCTCCCCACTCCCAGAGACAAGGTCTCTCCAGGGCCACGTGTGAGCTGGGCAGAAGCTGGGAACCAGACCCAGGGAGCCCCAGTTCACCTCTCCAGGAAGGAGGGAGTGACCACCCTTATCCAACACCGATGCGGTTCGAGCCATCTGGGGGCTGAAGAATGTCATTGCAAGGTGGCCATATCAGAGCTCTCTTGGTACAGTGACAGGAACACAAACCAGCCAGGCTCGGAAGAAGCAGGGGTGGAGTGAGGAAACAGAGACAGCTCGTATAGACGAACCTGCGAAAGTTTGCAAAGAGCTAGCGAGATAGAAGTCGCTGAGGGGAATATGGGCGTCTCTGAATCCTCTTTTTTACAGAAGAGGGTCATCTTCAGTGATTTGGGCTCATCTCTTCATTCAGTGGTCCTCTCTAGAACACACTGGATGTGCAGGAAATACGCCCTCCCACAGCAACGCAGAGATGAGCAGGACGGGGGTCCTGTGCCTGGCCATGATCTGGGGAAAGGGTGCTGAAGCCAAATGCATAGAGATAATAGTGGCTGAATATAGGGGGCACCCTTCTGCGGGTATGTCCCGGACGTCGAGGCATGGTGAGAGGCCCAGGCTCATTGTATAGCAGGGAGCTCCAAAATCGGAATGGGGGAACTCAGCAAAGGCTCTATAGCCATGAGCACCACAGAGAAGTAGTCCTCTCTGCCCACAGCTTTTCACTAGGTCCAGTTCAACCAACAGCATACATATGTATATTGTCCTGGGTTTTAATTGCTTTGGTTTCTGGGGTTTTGAGTGTTAAGGATTTCAGAATGCAGCACTATCTTAGAAATCTGTTTTTGGTTTTGTTTTGGTTTTGGTTTTCGGTTTTGATTTTTTTTTTTTTTTTTTTTGAGATGGAGTCTTGCTCTGTCGCCAGGCTGGAGTGCAGTGGCGCGATCTCAGCTCACTGCAACCTCCGTCTCCTGAGTTCAAGTGATTCTCCTGCCTCAGCCTCTGGGGTAGGTAGGATTACAGGCATGGACCACTACGTCCAGCTAATTTTTTATATTTTTGTTAGAGACGGGGTTTCACCATGTTGGCCAGGATGGTCTCGATCTCCTGACCTTGTGATCCACCCACCTCGGCCTCCCAAAGTGCTGGGATTACAGGTGTGAGCCACTGCACACAGCCAGAAGTCTGTATTTTAAAGTCTGTCTCCTTTATAAGATGGGTGCAGATCAGAGGACGAGTCCTGCTTCAGTTGGTAGTCCCCGTGTATGAATCCTCTCTGGTTGGCATTTCTGTTCACTCCAAAAGTGTTCTGGTTTGGATGATAAGTTATATTGTCTCCCGCTGGTTATAGGTGACCCACAGTTTCATTATGAGAAAGAGGAAGGATCAGGAACAATTGCAGTGAGAAATGCTTGGCATCCAAGTGACTTGTTTACTTGCATTTTGATGTGCCGATGCCTCTAAGTACTTTTATGTAAAGACTAGGGAAATTGACTGGAACATAATCAAAGCCCAGAGTTCTTAGGGATGTTTTCTGAAGTTGAGCAAAGGAGAGAGCCGAGAGTGAGCTGGTACCTTTTGTACACCAATAAAAGCTGATTAACAAGCAAAAGTTTGCTGGAATCAAAGCAAAAGGATGAATCCAATCAAGCTAATATTTAAATTGAAGGCAGAAGGGATGGCAAGAAAATAACTGAGCAGTCAATAAGGAGAGCTCAGGGGTCATCATAAAAAGAGAGACACCCAAAATTCTCCCCAATTGGCCCCTGCAACACCCTAAGAAGCCAAATACCAGACATGGCAACTGTTGTGGAAACAACACTATCAAGGTTGATACCAACATAGATCTCCAGAGCTGCTGTGCCCAGCGGTGTCTCAGTATCTATGAGGTTCAAGAGCTTCAGTACAAGGCTAAGACTTGCTATATAGGAAAAGTATCTCAAAGTCTGTTGAGCACCTCACTAAAGCTATTCTGCCCGTCTTGGGGAGCAAGAGCTCTGTGTGTGAAATTGGGGGAGAGTAACAAACTGGAAGAAGGCATGAGTTTAAATCTAACTGGGAACACATCTAAATTGGGTGCAAAGACCTTACTGGAAGTACTGCTTGCTGTCTGTAATGTTGAAGCTGCTGCAAGGAGCCACCTGTACTGTCACAATGGGTCCTGGCTGGCAATCCAAAAGTAGCCAATGCCAGCTTTCAGCAAGATCCATGGTAGTTTTCACACTGGTAATGAGCTGGCAGTGCAGGAGTTCATGATTCTCCCTGCTGGAACCGTAACCTCAGGAAAGTCGTGCTTTACCAGAAGGATGTCATCAGGCAGAAATATGGCAAAGATTCCTCCTAGTGAGGACAAGGGGTGTTTTGCTTTTCACGTCCTAGAGCAGGAATCAGCAAACATTGGCTCACAGCTGAAATCCAGCCAGCTCCTTGTTATTACATGGCTTGTCCTCCAGTCAAAAATAGAAAAATTCAAAAGAAGAATAACATTAGTATCAAATGATTTACAATACATCGAACACTGTTTGAACTCTTTGCATTCATTAACTCATGTGATCTTTACAACGAACCCGTGAAGTAGATACTATTTATTACTCTATAGATGAGAAAACAGATGGAAGCTTCTAGATAGGTTAAGTAATACTCAAAGATCATACAGATAATGATTTGTTCAGCTATAATTACAGACCCAGGGAGCATTAACTCAGAGCTTACTCTCTTAACCTGCTTCCTTGTATGAAAAGTTCCCCAATGCTTTAAAGGTAGAGGGTAAGTTCCTAAAGAGAGATTCAGGTATCACATTCTGGTGTGTTCACAAGAGGGAAGATAACAGTGTCTCAGAGAAGCAAGGAACAAAGCAAGCTTTGTAGAAGAACAAGGCTACCTTTCCATCATGATGGCTGGATACTAACTTTGAATCCCAATAAGCAAAATCATATGCCCTCCCTGCAAAATTACATTATTCTCATTAGCAGTCCTAATGAAGTTTTTTATGACAAAAACATGGTCTCAATTATTATTATAGCTTAAATTTTGTCAATAAATAATGGTGGAAACTTATTTTCTCTCTTGTTACTTAAGTACCTGCATAGTACCGTCTGTTTTTCCTCTTGGCCCATAAAGCCTAAAAAATTTACGTTTGGCCTCCTTGGAAAAGTTTGCTGACTCATGTCCTAGAGAATACAGAACCCTGGAGCCGCTATGGAATGTGATTAGAAAGGCTGACTGTATTATAAGTAGTGAGTGGCATGGACAATAGCCTCTAGTTCTTACAGTTTGGGAAATATGACCTTGAAGTTCAAGCCTCCAGATGTCCTTAGCAGTTACATCACTTCTGACCAGCTGGTAGGCAGGTACAAGTCCTTCATCAAGGGCTACTCAATGGTGTCTACTGAAGATGCCTTGGACCAGGATAACTGAGAAACTTGGCAGCAGCTCTCTGCTAGTGCAGGTTATATCCATGTGACAGGGAATCATCTCCCTGTGCCCAGCCGGAAAGGAACTACCAATACTACAGACAAGGACTCAGGCAACTGCCTCCTACTCAAGGTGAATCAGAGAAACCCCATGATGGAATCTCTTCAGGAGTGCAAAGTGGCCCAGGCCGAAGGATAGGGCACTGTTTCCCACTGTGTTGGGGTGACTGAAGATTTTTGCATTGCCAAACTCATGGTGAGGATCTGTACTAGGTCAACCAAGGCTGGGGCCCCTTGCCCATCTGAGCACTTGGCCAAGTACAGCCAGCTCCTCAGGTGGAAAAGAAGATGGGTAACACCTTTGGTTGTTCTGCAGACAACAAATTCAAAAAGCTCCTAGCCAAGTAAGTTCTGCGGCAGGTGAATACCTGAGCCAGTCAAGCACTTGTCAGCTCGTAGGACCTCTACTGCTATTCTAATTATCTGTGCTCAAGACTTTAGACACTACCACTTTGGAGGGGTCTTTCCTTGCTCATCTCTGTGATGTTCTGCCTCCTTAGAACTGCCGTATCAACTTTTGCATCAAATGTCACATCCTCTGATACATGCTATGTGTCAGATGAGACCTTGAAAACATATGCTAAGTGACAGAAGCCAGACACAAAAGAACAAATAGTGTGTGGTTCTACTTACATAAAATAGCTAAAATAGGCAAATTCATAAAGATAGGAAGTAGATAGTAGTTATGGGGAAAAGATATAAAGAGGGAGAGTTTTTGCTCAATGAGTGCAGAGTTTCTCTTTAGATGATGCAGAAGTTCTGGAGACAGGTGATGGTTGCACATTATGAATGTATTTAACAACACTGAACTGTACACTTAAAAATGGTTAAGATGGGCCAGGCACAGGGGCTCATGTAATCCCAGGTACTCAGGAGGCTGAGACAGGAGAATCACTTGAACCCAGAAAGTGGAGGGTGCAGTGAGCCGAGATGGCGCCTCTATACTCCAGCCTGGGCTATGGAGCAAGACTCCATCTTAAAATAAAATGGTTAAGATGTTGTCTTAGTCCATTTTGTGTTACTATAACAGAACACCACGGGCTAGATAACTTAGAAAGAACAAATTTATTTATCATAGTTCTGGAGGCTGAGAAGTCCAAGAGCAAGGCACCAGCAGGGCAGGGCCAAGTCTCTTTGCTTGCAAGATGGCATATTGAGCACTGTCTCCTCCAAAGGAGAGGACTACTGTGTCCTCACATGACAGAATGGTAGAAAAAAGTGAACCCACTCCCAAAAGTCCTCTTTATAGTGGCATTAATCTGTTTATGAGGGCAGAGCCCTTAGACCTAAACACATGCCATTAGGCCCCACCTCCTAACACTGTTGCATTGGAGGTTAAGTTTCCTATTCGACCATAAATTTTGAAGGGAACAAAACATTCAAGCATAGCAGATGGTAAATTTCAAGTTATATGGATTTTACCACAATTTTAAAAGTTGGGATTCGGGGGAAGAATTCTTTTTTTTTTTTAATTTATTTATTTTTTATTATTATTATACTTTAAGTTCTAGGGTACATGTGCATAACGTGCAGGTTTGTTACATATGTATACTTGTGCCATGTTGCTGTGCTGCACCCATCAACTCGTCAGCACCCATCAACTCGTCATTTATATCAGGTATGACTCCCAATGCAATCCCTCCCCCCTCCTCCCTCCCCCCTCCCCATGATAGGCCCCGGTGTGTGATGTTTCCCTTCCCGAGTCCAAGTGATCTCATTGTTCAGTTCCCACCTATGAGTGAGAACATGCGGTGTTTGGTTTTCTGTTCTTGTGATAGTTTGCTAAGAATGATGGTTTCCAGATGCATCCATGTCCCTACAAAGGACACAAACTTATCCTTTTTTATGGCTGCATAGTATTCCATGGTGTGTATGTGCCACATTTCCTTAATCCAGTCTGTCACTGATGGACATCTGGGTTGATTCCAAGTCTTTGCTATTGTGAATAGTGCCACAATAAACATACGTGTGCATGTGTCTTTATAGCAGCATGATTTATAATCCTTTGGGTATATACCCAGTAATGGGATGGCTGGGTCATATGGTACATCTAGTTCTAGATCCTTGAGGAATCGCCATACTGTTTTCCATAATGGTTGAACTAGTTTACAATCCCACCAACAGTGTAAAAGTGTTC
This sequence comes from Macaca fascicularis, assembly GCF_037993035.2. Lineage (NCBI taxonomy): Eukaryota > Metazoa > Chordata > Mammalia > Primates > Cercopithecidae > Macaca > Macaca fascicularis. The sequence goes on from NC_088381.1 coordinate 77,175,064, forward strand.
CTATTTCTCCACATCCTCTCCAGCATCTGTTGTTTCCTGACTTTTTAATGATCGCCATTCTAACTGGTGTGAGATGGTATCTCATTGTGGTTTTGATTTGCATTTCTCTGATGGCCAGTGATGATGAGCATTTTTTCATGTGTCTGTTGGCTGTATGAATGTCTTCTTTTGAGAAATGTCTGTTCTCGGGGGAAGAATTCTTAAAACAAAATCCTTCGACCACTGTTGACAGCCCTGGCTCTAGTCATGTGACCGACCCCAAGTCATCCTGTTCCTCGCTTTTCTCCTGTCCATGTGTCCTTGGAGTTTGTTCCTGGGCATAAACCCCCGTGTTTAAGGTGCACATTGAAAGAAAGCATTCAGTAGTCTCCCAAAAATGTGAAGGAAGAACCATCTGCAAATTCATGCATTGTGCTTTAGTTTCATCTTCTATTCTCAATACTAATCACCTGTTTAAGTTGGGTCTAGACTCAGTTAAAATTGTCAGCTCCTGAAAGTTCATTCTGAGCCTGACTCTCCCATGAGAAACTGTAAACGTGGGAAATTCTAACACAGCTAGGAGGTTCCAGCACACTGGACCTTACCTTACCTATAAACAACTGGGCTTGGTGTATGTACCAGAACATCATGATGTACCCCATAAATATACACAGTTATGAATTTTCAATTAAACAATTATTAAAAATAAAAATAAAATAAAAATAAACGATTGGGCTTGATTGAAGAGGCTAAGCAAAAATGCAGTTTTCAGGTTTTGCTACTTGCTTTTCACTAGAATAGATCCAGCTGTGTGTGGTGCGATTTTGTTTTACATTTTTTTAACATACCATTTTTATTTACTATCATAGTTTACTGTATACATTCTACTAGGAGAGAATATAATGTCCATAGTATGAACAAAAATTGACATCCTTTTTTTTTTTGGAGACAGAGTCTCGCTCTGTCACCCAGGCTGGAGTGCAGTGGTGATCTCGGCTCACTGCAACCTCCGCCTCCTGGGTTCAAGCGATTCTCCTGCCTCAGCCTCCTGAGTAGCTGGGACCACAGGTGTGCACCACCACGCCCGGCTAATTTTTGTATTTTTAATAGAGACGGGGTTTCGCCATGTTGGCCAGGATGGTCTCGATTTCCTGACCTTGTGATCTATCCACCTCGGCCTCCCAAAGTGAAAACTGGCATTCTAGAATGTAGACCTTTAAAGTCGTCAACCTCTACCCTTACAATGGTTGAGAATATTGTAGCAGGGTCAAACGGACAGTTGTTACTACTAGTATTATACCTTATTTTATAGAGTTCTTTATAGTGTGCAAAGTGTATCCCCACATATTTTCTCATTTGGATGATCTAAGCATCTCTGTTTCTACAATTTCAGCACTCTGTGAATTATCTTTAGCAAATGTTTCTTACCCGATCGTCTTCTATCAATCAACCCGGCAGGTATCAGCAGTTCCCCATCACAAGGAATATAAGCTTATTTTAATAACATTTGAGGCAAAACCTAATTAGAAAAAACAAATCCCTCATCAATTCCTGTGATTTATTCTAGAGCCAAACATCTGCAGCCCAGTTTCTTTGAATGATAGTCTCCCCTGTCCTATGAACAACTGAGAGGTGAAGCGGTGTCTTGTACAGGTGTAAACAATATGCGGGAACACAGCACAAAAACTGCAGGGACGACTTTAGAAGAAAAGCCCCCGCTTAACTCTTGATTTGCCTCTTGAGTCCCAATGGGGCAAAGCACTGTGCAAGGCTAAGAAAGTGAACAAGACAGGCTTCTATCCTGTTTTACTATAGGTTCTGTTATTATTTACATATGTCACGGCCAACAGATGAAGCGATGACTGCCAGGAAGAAGACAGTTTGTTATACTCACATCATTGGGCTCTACATAAGGAGTTACTGGGGTTGGTCTGGAGGCAGGAGGAGGGGAAACTGGCAAGAGCCTTTATTGTGGTTTGCACAGGAAAGAATGGGCAAGGTGGGGTCAGAGCAGGTTTAGGATTGGCTAGTTTGAATAATTTCAGCAGGCTCTGCAGGGTAGGAGCTGTCGCTAGTTGCATGGTACCTAGCCAGGGGTAATTAGGGTAGGAGAATACTGGCCCCCAGTAAATGAGACAGTAGGGGCGTGGATTCAAGATTGCAATTTGACAGAAGCATTCCCAGGACAGTTGTTTGCTGTCTCTAGAAACTGGCTAACCCTGGGAGGGGCAGTTTCTCCAGGGTCAGAAAAGCCCCAGATGTCAAAGCATTGGAATACAGAAAATAAAAGACATGGTTAACACGCCCCCGCCCCACCCAAGGACTTACACTTTATTGTGGCCCGCAGGAGGAAGCTGAACCTGACACACAAATCCCCAGGCCTTGGTCTCTTCGATTGTATGAGGAGGAGTTCAGATTGTGTAAATGACAAGATTTCTGTAAAGTCTCCCATCCGCAATTCCATGAAGTAATTAAATACGAGAAGAAGGTGGCAAATGCTGTAATAGAATTGAGTGCTCTGGGAAAAAAAGGAAATGGTGGCTGAGAATTGAAAATTGGGATGGTTTGGAAGGGAGGCACCGATGCTGGGTTAGGGAGTTGGCATGGAAAGGTGATGTGGATGGGCGGGCTGGTGGGGCCGGGGTTGAGGCATGGGGGATTCCTCTTCTGAGAGTCACCAAGCAGAAAACAAGAGTTCACCAGCAAAGAAGTATCTCCACCAAAATGTCCAGTGCCGAGGTCAAGAACCCCTGAGTTTGAGTAAGAACTGGCATGGAAAAAGTGCATGGATTTGTAGTATCCCAAGTCAGCAGGACTCGATGTTCTCCAGGACCTGGCTGGAAGCAGGAGAAGAGAAAGGCTGGAACCAGCTATTTCAAGGCATTTGGTCTCCTCTAAGCCTGGCTCTCAGGGACTGGGGCTGTGAGGAGGGGAGGTATTGGGCAAAGGGTACAAAGTTTCAGACAGGAGGAGTAAGTTCTAGAGGTCTGTTCAGCATGGTAACTACAGTTAATAATACTGTATTGTATAATTGAAATTGCCAAGAAAGTAGATCTTATTTGTTCTTAACACGCACACACAAAATGGTAAGTATGGGCCAGGCACGATGGCCCATGCTTGTAATCCCAGCACTTTGGGAAGTCGAGGCAGGCAGATCATCTGAGATCAGGGGGTCAGGAGTTGACCAACCTGGCCAACATGGTGAAACCCTGTCTCTACTAAAAATACAAAAATTAGCTGGGCATGATGGCAGGCGCCTGTAATTCCAACTACTTGGGAGGCTGAGGCAGGAGAATTGCTTGAACCCAGGAGGTAGAGGTTGTAGTGAGCCGAGATCAGGCTACTGCCCTCCAGCCTGGGTGACAGAGCGAGACACCATCTCAAAAAGAAAAAGTAAGTGTGCGAGGCGATGCATATGTTAGTTACCTTCATTTAATTATTTCACAATGTATACAGATATCAAAACATCATGTTACACATAGTATATATACACAATTTGTCTAATTTGTTTGTCTATTATGTCTTAATAAAGCTGGGGGGAGGTTGGGCACTTGGCAAAAAAACAAAAAAATTAATGCATCCCTACTGTCTCCTAAGCTATACTCCACGAGCATGGAGACTATATATATCTAGCTTGGCCAAAGCCTGAAATATAATATTACTCAAAATATTTTTGTTTAATGAATAAGAAAATAAATTATTTAGATATGTTGCTATCCTCATCCAGAGCCACCTTAGATTTCATGACAGAAACTGGGTTTGGTTAGTTGAGGTTTGCTTTTAGTATAAGCCAAATTTTGGATTTTTATAAGTTAAATCTGTTGACTTTTTTTTTTTTTTTTTGGTAATTTCTTCTCATTCTTCTAAATTTACAAAGTCCCTCCCATACACTCCTCAGCCCTCATCAAAGATTTGATGAATATCCTCTTCTCTGTTCTTACTAGTTTCTCGTGGGTTTCCTTCTTTAAATATTCAACTGTTTTGGCCAGGATGGCTGGGTGCAGTAGCTCACACCTGTAATCCCAGCACTTTGGGAGGCCGAGGTGGGGAGATCATCTGAAGCTGAGAGTTTGAGACCAGCCTGGCCAACATGGCAAAACCCTGTCTCTACTAAAAATACAAAAATTACCTGGGCATGGTGGCAGGTGCCTGTAATCCCAGCTATTTGGGGGACTGAGGCACAAGAATCACTTGAACCCGGGGGGCAGAGGTTGCAGTGACCCCAGATCACGCCACTGCACTCCAGCCTGGGCGACGAAGGTAGACTCAGTCTCAGAAAAAAAAAAATAATAATAACTTTCATTCTATCTTTCTCAGAGGGTGGTGCAGATACCCATGGTACTCCTTGTGATAATGTAAGATGATTTAAGGAATTCTATTGATAAATATTCTTGTGGTAATGGTTGTGTAGGGTTTTTGTTAATAACTTTGTAATCAAGACATCAAACCTGTATTTCACAGACGATATTGCTTAGGGTAAGGGTAAGTTTTTAAAGATGGGTCCGTTTTAAAATTTAAGTGGATAATAGTGGATAATAGTGCATGCAGTTGATAAATATGAAAAACTGGTGATAGGGATCTGAAAATTACTAAAGTTTGGGAAACATTTGTTAAATCCATTTTTTTCTGTCTAGAGTAAGGTAACGCTCAACAGTTTTTCTCCCAACTCACCACCAGATCATTAACCAACCATTCCAAACCATTTATTGAATTACTGTGCTTGACTTAATGTCTGGCCTAGCAAGTCTCCCCTCCCCACAAGGAGTTCTAGGGTCCAGCTGGGGGCATGCGAGCAGACAGTGACCCATGGGCCATAGCACATCCAGCAATGCCCTTGGGACCTGACCCAGATGAATGCGGGTTACAGGACCGGAGCTGACCCGACATTCCCGACCCCAACGTGGAAGTACAAGAATGCTGTTATCCCAAGGAGATATTTCCAAGGGGAAATGAGGAGGGACAAAAATAAATATTAGGCATCAAATTAAAATGAGAAGACCCAATGATACTCTTTGTAATTGAGAACTAGATTTGTAGTGATGAAATTTGGAACCTTAAGTAAAGGAGAACTAAAGTGAGAAACTGGGTAGGTCATCATACCCTTTCTGTTGTCTGGTTATCTGCCTATGAAATGGGTGAATATAGCCTGTTGCCAAATAATGTAGAAAAGACAATTTATCTGGAAAAGACATGAACATATAAGCATGCACACACATGTGTGTGCACACAAAATGTGATATATACAAGTATGCGAATCCTAAGGAAATCAGATACAAAACTCCAGACTTAAAACCAGTGTGTGGATAGGTACTAACTCCCCCTGCAGTGTTCTCATTTAATGACAAGGTTTCCTTTCAATACACAGCTTCCCCAGTGATTTTAATTATTTCTTTGGAGTCGGCCAACATCTTGACTGAAAGGCTAAATGGAACTTTAAAAATGAGAAGAGCACCCAGTACCTCCCCAAACCGCATACCCCGTCATTTTTTAATTAATAAAAATAATGAATCTCACATACAACTTTTCTAAAACATGCAGGGCAAAAAGTGGGGGGTTCTCAAGGCACATGTATTTATCCATTCCCCACGCCTAATGTGTCAGTGAAGTGGGATGAAACCATGTGGCCAGACAGAATGGGATTTGGCAGAACCGAATAGAGAGTAGGGCTGGAAAGGGCCTTAGAGTGCTTTTACTTCAAAAGCCTATCCTACAGAGGAAGAAACAAGGGATCTCATGACCCACATACACCCTTCTCACTTCCTAGCAGAGTGACACCACTTAATACTATTTCTTTTGCCACCAAAGAGCAAATTGCGATCACTTTTGAATGGAGGCACTGTTGAGTTAACCTTGCTGCCTCTGTTGAATTTCTGGAGTCTCAAAGTTGGAGAGAATGCAATGGACAACAGCTCACTACATGTGAGTGAAAGCAAGAGAAGACAGCCAGTGGGTGCTGAGTCATGCTAGAACAGATGCTGAGTCATGTTGAATCTTGCTATCCTGTGGGATTCACCAGGGGAGACTAATCCCCAGGGAGTTTATTTGCTGTCTTGAATGTGGGTCTCAAATGAGAACCTGGGTACTAATTGGAAGAATATTCAAGTGGGGAGGGAGGCAGGGGAGGATCCAGGAGGTCCACACCCTATAAAATGTTTGGGCTGTGTCTGGGGCCAGGACTTTGCCCATTCTGGAGAGTCCAGATGAGGTCTCTTCCTCCCTCTGTAGTTTTCCTGGTGGGCTGTGGGATCTCCTGGCAATTGAAGAGGGCTTTGCAAAGATGCGCTGGGTTTATAAATAATGCATTTCCTTTGTCTTGCAGGAATTCGGGAGGCAGAGGTACAATCAGATCAGCTGTGAACAGCTTACATAGCAAATCTAATAGGTTTGTAAATTAGATTTTGTGTTCATTTGTTTTTGCTGTAAGGCAGCTATTAATCTGCTTCTCTTCTTTGCTGGATGGTGCCCTTCTTACTTAGCAAATAGATCTGTTTCGTTTCACTTTGGCTTTGCATTTCCCTAATCACTTTTGGGGGGAGCTGTCAATGGAAGATCACATGAAATGGCCCAAGGTCTAGAGGCTGCAGAGATGGAAAATGCAGATGGGTAAGAGTCACTTTCTGGAAAAGAGCCCACCCACTTTGCAATGCCTAGGACGCCAATGAGCTTACTCAAACTTGCATGTTTGCTAAGCAATGGAGACCCTGAAGGGAACCAGGATTTTCACTCAATTTCATTGCGGTAAATGGTTTGTCCAGGAGGTTAAGATGGAAAATAAAGCATTCAGAAACTTTGCTGAGACCTCTTAAAATATTTAGAGAGTCAACACAGTAATGTTAACCCCGATTATTGAACGTATGCTCCAAATTCTGAGTGTTTCTACTTCATGTAATGGTGCAGAACAGTCATTGCCAGGGGACAACTGGATGCAGGAGAGCATGCAAAGCCAGGATTGCCCCTGGCTGTGGCTGCACCATGCTTCTGAGTCCCCATTCTCCATCAATGACAAGTGCCCCATAGCTATGACCTGTAGTCTTGTAAGCCTGAGCTTAAGGAGCAGTGGAAGGAAGTGCCGAGTTATATGATGTAAACAAAGGCTACTCCACAAAATCAGGGGCTCGTTTTGCTTTCTAAATACCTTATTTTGGTCATTGTAGGAATAAGAGGTCCATATGATGCAGAGGATAGTCTATTATTTGCTCTTCCGTATTTTTTTAGATCTCTTTTCTGTATGAGACCCGTGAAGTACATCTGTCCCTGACCCTGCATGACTGACTCGAGAAACTGTTCCCTCTTTCCCTGACATCATTGCTTCTAGCTCTCTAATTACCTCTTAGCCACCTTGGAGCTAACAATGAAGCCTGTGTTATGCCAGGTGAAATGCAAATATGACAGAAAGAAAGAAGGCCATGTGCTCCTAAGTCCCTCTCTGTTGTATTAGGAAATGATGGCCCTGTTTTGGAGAAAGAAGATCCTGCCCCTGAAGCCCAAGTCCTTGTGGTAGCTTGAGGGGCCACAGTCTCATATTAATCAAGTATGAGAAGTGGAAAAAACAGTCCTGGGATCCAGGCAGCCCTAGCTTCACCCCTGGTGTCTGTTAGCCAGGGCCTTAGGCAAGTGATTTTACCCCTCTGAGCCTTGGCTCACCCATTTAATTAGAATAATACTGCAGTGTCTTTGAGGAGTGTTTCAGGATTAGAACCACCAAATATAAGGATCTATCTAGCCCAGCACCTGATATGTTAAAGGTAGTTATTTGATGCTTGTTACTACCACTGTGGATATATCTGTGGCATCATAGGAAGGTCACTGGGGGTGAAGTTCAGGAGTTGGGAGGTGAAGCAACTTAAGCCTGAGATGTACCTCTAGTGTCATTTTGGAAGTGGGGGAAGGGACTGGAAACAGGAGGACATATTCATTGAAGAGGAATACCTCAACTCACCAATCCAGCATGTTTGTGCAGCACAGAGCGTGTAAAACCTGTGAACCGAGGTGGACCCTGGAGTTATTTAATCCATCCCCTTTATTTTACAGATAAGAAGGCTGGAAATCTGAAGTGACTTTTCCAAGTCCACCAAGGTAGACTGCAACTGGGCCAGGGTTAAAATCCCTTAAGACCATAATGGGCTATGCAGGATGCCATCCAAATTCACCCTGGAAGGTGGAGACAGAAACGAAATTTTACCATTATCCACACCAGCATTTATCTCTCTCCCTTTCCAACCTTTACCATCTTGTGTCCTGGAGAAGTCTGGAAACCTTTCCTGGAGGTTTCCGAGCAGGTGCCCTCTCCAAGTATCCATAATAGAATTCCTCTGCAGCTCCTTCTTTCCTGAGAGCCTGGTGCCATCCAGTGTGCCCCAGTCTCTGAGAAGCATCGCCCTAGACTGAACCCACTTTAAGCCATAAGATGCCAGGGCCCAATCACTGATTTCTGATGAGCACATCAGCTAGCCTCTTAGGACGATAACTCCTCATCACCAACGTTAAAGCATTTCTGTTGTGCATGCCTACGCACTTACCTACTGAGGTAGGCTTCAACGAAGCTTGGGCAAAGCCGCTAATTCTGTGTCCCTGAGGTCAGTGCCCCTGCCTGTGGTCTGCATAGAAGTTGGTGGTACCAAAAGGATGCAGCAATGCCAGCTCCTGCTAGAGCCTCATGAGGTGGCAGCCAGTGGGTCATGCCAGAAACATCGGTGCTCCTTTGAAAATTCCAGAACCTCACGAGATGGATATCTGTCTCTTCTATACCCTGTTTCTATAAATGGGCAATCTGTGGCTCAGAGAGGTAAAATGATTGACCCACAGTCACACAGTTTATGGAATCTTTCCACTGTACCCTCTGTTTCTTGCATGAAAACAGTAAAAATTCCAAAGGGTTAGGTCTTGTGTACCCTCTCAGAAGCTCCCTTAAGCCTGCATACTAGGAAGAGTTCCTCTGCCTTACTCAAAACTCATCAATTCTCTATCCTCTGCAAAGTTACAGATATTTGAGTTCGAGACAAGTGATATCAGCCAGGAGTCAGAAATACTGAGGAATGGAGGTGGGTAGGTGAAGGGAACATGTGAGACAACATGCACCCCTAAACGAATTCCTTCTCTACCTACAAAAGTCAAAGTAGGTCTAGCCATGGTGGCTCATGCCTGTAATCCCAGCACTTTGGGAGGCTGAGGCAGGCAAATCTCCTAAGGTCAGGAGTTCGAGACCAGCCTGGACAACAGGGTGAAACCCCATCTCTACTGAAATACAAAACGTAGCCAGGTGTGGTGGCATTCACCTGTAATCCCAGCTACTCAGGAGGCTGAGGCAGGAGAACTGCTTGAGCCTGGGTGGGGGAGGTTGCAGTGAGCTGAGATCGTGCCGCTGCACTCCAGCCTAGGCGATAGAGTGAGACTCTGTCTCAAAAAAAAAAAAAAAAAAGGAGAGCGTCGGGTTTAGAACTCACTAACAGGATTTCATCTTTTTTTAACTTGGCTGTTTCAAGATAAATGGAGAGGACATAGACGTTTGGTTTGAACTCTTGAAAGCTTCAGAATTTGTCATCACAAATCCACTTATTCTAACTGGGAGAATCTGCTGTCAGCACAGACAAAAAGAACTTTGGATGTGACCCACATACATCTGTGTGCATCCGGCAGCAAGCCGGCTGACTCTTACACTGCCTTCAAAGATAGAATTGTAACCTAGTTTATAGAAACCTACTAGCATAGATTTCAAGCCTCTGAATTCAAGCCAGTCCTATAATACCTGGTGTTCCTGAGTCAGATGGAAAGGGGGTGTTTACCCAGAATCATGATCCACCCAGGGAATATGAAGCCAGCCAGTTCTTTCATTCACCCGAGGCTCCCCCAGGATCGATTTCAACCTAAATTCAACAATACTTATTTATTGGGCACCCGCTATGTGAGACCACTAGGGAATATAAAATGAATGCTGGAGATCCCTTGCTTACAGTCTCCTATGAGGGACAGCACAGATGACTGTGTAACAAGGTCCATGTTTCAAGGAGCATCTCAGAGTTACCCTCAAGAGAGTGATGGGGCCGCCAGGGAGGAGGGGGAAGCCACAGGCTACAATTACATTGTCCTGGTATGAGTTCTTGTTTTCTCTTTAAGTTTGGAAGCCCTTGATTTGATACTTTGTGGTTCATATACCTGCTCCTTGTAGAGTTTCTTATCAATAGCTTGAATAAGAAATATTACTCTTCTGACAGAGACTGCCAGGTTTTACCAGGAAAAAAAAAATCACTGGGGGCGGAGGAAGAAAAATAGGTTTATCACCCTCCTTCCTGTCTCCAAGAATGTATGTAGGTTATACCTGAGGGACAGAGTTTGTGCATTACTGGAAGATAAATAGACTTCCTTCTCTTCTCAGGTAATAACTGCAATTTTGCTCTTCTGGAGAAGTTTACATTCAAGCCCGTGCAAAAACAAAACTATTAGACTTGTCATCGGCTTGCTAACACATCATGTCTACCCCCTTCCTTTTTTTTCTCCTTCCAGAGCTGAAGTTGTAATAAACGGCTCCTCATCACCAGCTGTTGTTGACAGAAGTAATGAAAGCATCAAGCACAACATCCAGCCAGCCTCATCCAAATGGAGACATAACCAGACACTCTCTCTGAGGATCAGGTACTGGTAATTACCTACAGGACAAGAAGTAGACTTGGTCTTCAGCACACACCGGCAAATTGCCGCTCTTCATCGTCTAAAGAAGTCAGGATAGAAATAAAATGTTTACCTCCCGCTGAGGCAGGTTTCATCTGTAAGTGATCAATTGGAAATAAAAACCCCAGACAAGCCTAGCGGCCCAGCCTGTGCATTTGGTGACTGGGGCCAGGCGGTGGCAGGAACACCCGCGGAGGTCCTGGACTCAGAAGCAGCAAACCTTGAGTCTCGGGTCAGCAGCAGAGGGAGCCTGGGCAGTGGAAGCCACAGGTGGCTGCTTCTTCCCAGGCATAAAGAGTCCTTACTTGTTGGGGCCTGCCTGGGATTCACATCCCCTTTCAGTGACAGTCCTCCAGTTTGTTCTTGGAGAGTTGCTCCCTCCCTCAGCTTTTGTGGCTTGCGTAGGCTGCTCCTCCCCCACAACATGAAAATGAAAACCTAGAGCCATAGGGGCATCCGGAGAACCCAGGAACTGACAGGACACCCAACCAGAAAGCAGAGGTCTGTTTAGCCAGAGAGCAGCTCTCGCCCTGATCTATTTCAGAGCACTGCAGGCGTCATGGGGTAGTGGCAATGGGGAACCAGAGAGAAGGAATTACAACTTCAGCATTTTGGACACTTAGTTTAGATGTAGCCATGATTGACCCAGCAAATATGTGTAAGTATAATCCAACTATTTAGTTCCAGGCATCATGCTGGGGCCCCGGGGGTGCTCACATGAATCAGACATGCTAGGTGGGGACACGAATATAAGCGAAGACAAGACAACGTGGTATGACATACACATTAGGTGGTGCTGCATCTTACATATATAGAGATGGAAATAAAGAGGCCATGCTGAGCAAAGAGTCATTCATTTTGTAAGAAGACTAAGAGGACTGGTCAGGAAAGGCTGGCCAGGAGCAGTGGGTTTTGAAGGGTAATTAGAAGTTCACCAAGCTGCTTCCCACAGGCAGAGTCTGTGATCTGGTGCTTGTGAACAGTGCTGCAGGAGCAGGAAGCAGGGGGCAGGGAATAGGAGGGTGAGGTTGGGATGGTAGCCAGGACCAGATGGGGAAGGCCTTGATGACCATCCCAGGCCATACTATTGGGAGAGAGGAAAGCAGCCACCAGCAGTGGCGCCACGCAGAGCAGGGAGTTGCCCCTGCCACAAGGCTCACTATCAAAATGGAAACGCCCCTGCACCCTAGTTCTTGAAGCTTAGTTTTGGGACCTGTGCAGGGCTGGGGAGTTGAAAGGCATGAGCTCTGGGGACCTGGCAGCTGAGAAATCATCTGAAGTAGCTGACTCCCTGCCACCCTGCACTCCTTACTCAGCGCCTCTTCAGAGGCCTCCTGGTGGCCCTCCATCCCCCTCACAAAGCCCTAACAGCTGCCCCCTTTGATCAGGGGCACCGTGGAGTCAGCAACCCCAACTGCATTGGTTCCCTAGGGCTGCTATAACAAATTACCACCGACACAGGGGCCTAAAACAACAGAAATTTATTCTTGCACCGCTCTGGACGCCAGAATTCTGAGCACCCCCTTGCAGGCTCCAAGGGAGAACCCATCCCCTTGCCCTTTCCAGCCTCTGGTGGCCGCAGAACTTCAACCCCTGCCTCCATCTTCATGTGGCCCTCTCCTCTGTGCCTCTGTCTTCTTCTCTTCTGTCTCCTGTAAGGACACCTGTCATTGAATTTAGAGCCCACCCGGGTAATCCAGGATAATCTCATCTCCAGATCCTTAAGTTAATTACATCCGCAAAGATGCTCTTTTGAAATGTGGTCATATTCACAGGTTCCAGGGGTTAGGAGGTGGACATATATTTTAGAGGGGTCACCATTCTCCCCACTACACCACCGTGAGTGAAATCCTCCTGCCAGTATGAGCTACCCATGGTCCCCAATGTCCCTTTCTCCAACCATTGGGTAGAGAAATAGCTCCCCCACCCCTTGTGAAGACAAGACTGTGTCCTTCATAAAGACCCTGCAAACACAGTCCCCTCAGCAGCAACAACATACCTTCACCCAGAGGGAAAAAGAATTTCCTCCAGCTTCAATTAATCATCAAGAGTATTCATAATAAAAGATTCTGCAAGTGATTTGGAATGATGTTTAATAATTGATGGTAATTTCTCATAATTAGTTAGAAATTAATTCACTCACAGAGGTGTTTATTTATGGGCTTTCTAGGGGCTCTCTTTGTTTTTAAATACCTTGGGGTAAGTAATTGCAGAGGTTTCAGCAATTTCCCAACTATATTAGTTTGTCAAGTCATATAATCCTTGGTAAAGCACAGTAAATAAAAACAATGCCTCTGTTTTCCATCAACAGATACGAATTATTCTGCAAGGGTAGTTTCCCCTACATGATAGCAAGAGATGCAGGTCATTAATAAGGAAAGATAATGGATGAGAAGCATCAAGCTTACCAAGCGTTCTAGCTGCCCCCTGACTTCCCCAGAGGCGCTTGAACCTGGACACACATTAAAGTTACCTGGGGAGCTTTTGAGAGCAATGCTGAGAACTGGGCCACTCTCAGAATCAAGATTTCTCACATGTAAGCCTGGAGATTTGAAGTATTTAAAGGTTCCCCAAGTGACTGAATGTGCAGCCTGCTGGAATGTACCACAAGTTGTGAACATCTCAAATCCAGCAGGCTTTCAGGCCTCAGTGTTACTATCTGTGAGATGGGATAGCCATCCTGCAGCATCTCACATTTGCAAAGGGCATGAAAATTCTGCACCTCCAGGACTCTGAAAACAAAGAACAGCATCTTTGTATCTGTTCTAGATAGGAATTTGCAGCAGAATATGAAATTAATTTGAGCTTATCTAGGTACCCAATTTCTTTCTCTTTATGACTGGAATCATTTCTAAAAATCTCGGGTGATTTAAACAGTTCTTTAAGTAAAACCCCCAGCTAGGATTCTCAGGCTCCTTAGGGGAAGGCTGTGTGTTTCAGGTGAAGCTTTTTTGGCAAGTCCAAGAGGACACCCATCCCTTTCCTGACCCAACTCAATCTTTTCTTTGTGCTTTGCTAGATGATTCGATTCGAGAACTTTCTCTAAATCAAAGCTGCCCTAGAGTCTAGAGAGCTGTCCTTTGCTCTGAAACAACACAAAGGAGCCCTTCTCTGTGGGACCAGGAAGGGGTCCATATTTATGATCCCCCCCACCCATAAACACTAGATAGCAACTAGAGGGGGGCAGCAAGCGGACATGCTCCAGCTTGCAGGATGGCAGGCCATCCTCTCAGTGTCTCAGAGGTGGAAAATGTCCATACATGTCACAGTATCCATCCCCCCAGAAAGCTCCTTTGCCCAGAGAAAGCTTCCGTGGAAGAAAATGGGCCAGTAAGGAGTGAGAGGCACCTGTCATCTGGCTTTCTGCTCCTAGACTTTAGTATCCTTTTCTCAAAATCTAGGAAGTGTGGGAATAAAAGAGAAACTTAGATTTTGTACCTAACTGTTCATTTTCATCCCTGTCACAGGGTGGCCCTAAATCCCCCTAAGAGAGTGAGGGTAATGTAAGGTCACCAAATGTCTGGGTGTGCCCCAGACTGAGGGGCTTTCAGGGACATGGGACTTTCAGTGCCTAGGCCAGGCAGTCCTGGGGAAACTGGGGTGATGGGCCACCCTTCTTTCTGGGGCCTGCTTGAGGAGCTCACCTCCAGTCCTAATGGAGTGATTTCCCCGAGCAGTTTTCACCTCGCAAAGGAAGAGGGTGTAACCCTGGCAACCCCCATATTGGCCACCACCGTAGTTGCTTCTGGGCCACTTCTGGCCATCCCTGCCTGGAACCCATTCTCAAGTGCATCTGAACTCTCAGCATACTCTGTGTGTTGGCTGGGCTGCAGCCACCCTGCAGGGTGACCCCGGATAGGAAAGGCTGGGCTGGCAAAGGGCAGCTGGCACCATGGAGACTTTCCTCACACATGTTTGCTTTTCACAGGAAGCAAATTTTAAAGTTCTTGGATGCTGAAAAGGACATTTCTGTCCTAAAGGGAACCCTGAAGCCTGGAGACATTATTCATTACATCTTCGATCGAGACAGCACCATGAATGTGTCTCAGAACCTCTACGAGCTCCTCCCCAGGACTTCGCCACTGAAGAACAAGCACTTTGGGACTTGCGCCATCGTGGGCAACTCGGGGGTCTTGCTGAACAGCGGCTGTGGGCAGGAGATTGACGCCCACAGCTTCGTCATCAGGTAACACGCCCCAGCGGGCACTCTGGGGCCAGAGCGGTGGGCACGCTGTGTTTCAGCGGAGCATTGCCAGTTGTCCCAAGAGATTGAAACGAGGCCTTGGCGGAGTTAGCCCCTACTCTCAACCATGACTGCTCATCAGAATCATTTGGGGAGCTTCGCCTCCAATGTCCAGAATGTACCTCAAACCAATTAAATCAATGAGGGAGAGGGGAAGAGAGACGTGGCAGGGGTGCGGGCAACCCAGGGAGCACAGGTCATTCTGATTTACAGCCAAGGTTGAGAATCACTGATCCACAGCAGAGGTGGGCAGATGCTGGCCCGCAGCCTACTTTTGTAAATAAAGTTTGGTTGGAACGCAGCCACGCCACCCATTTTCACATCATTGGTGGCTGTTGTCTCACTACAAAGAGAGTGGAGTCACTGGGCACGGTTAAGTCATTGGGTGGAATTGCAGTCACAACAGAGAGATCATATCACCTGCAAAGCAGAAAATGTTATTATCTGGCCCTTTACAGAAGAAGTTTGCTGATCCCCTGAGGTAGAGCCTGGTACAAAAGGTTGGTAAGGAAATCTCCTGGGCTGGCTAGTTGTTGGTTCAACTTTGCAAAACTCTTGTAAGTGTCTTGGAAGGGGGTGCCCTACTAGTGACTTTATTACCCTGTTCTCAAAATCTGGGAAGTGCGGGAGTAACAGAGAAACTTGGATTTTGTACCTGACCATTATTTTCTCGAAAATATCTGCTCTCATTTTCCAGTTGCCTGGGACATTTGCACACAAGGTTGCCCTTGGCCCTGACACCTGACCCCCAACCCACTAAAGTCATGGAAACAAGGCTTTGCTGTCTCCCGGTCAAAATTAGGGCATGCAGGGCCTCGAGTTTCATTCCAGCCGGCTCCCCAGCCCTGGCAGAACTGCATACATTCTCATGTTTCTGTGGGGGCCAACTCAAGGCAAAGACAGCCTTGTCCTGGGGCTTTGGGAAGCCACCTTATCATAGAGTTCCCTAAACCTTGGGACATGGGAAGAAACCGTGTCTTTACTCTTGCTGGGATTGAAATGCTACCGCAGCCTGGCAGCCAGAGTTTTGTCATCCTCTGCCAGGTCCGTCTGGCCCTGGCACATCCTACAGCTCAGTCCCTGCTTTTCAGAGCCCATTAGTCTAAAGACTAGTGGAGGGAGGGTGAGGGGAGGGGAAAGGAAGAAGGAAGTGTGGCAGGTCTGTCTGATTGGAAGTCAGAGAAGGAGTGACGGTTGGGCGTTAAAGGTGAGGGTGTGGGGGCCAAGGCCTCCTCCCAGGGGGTCGGATCCCCTCCAGGAGTGCCCAGCAGTATCCGGTGGGGGGCTTTCTGACCTAATGCCATACACGTAAGCCATGCCTCTTCCATTGTCACAAGTCATGAGTCCCCACAGTGAGCTTCACACAGGCCATGAAGTCCTGACCCAGGAATTTTTAGAGGCAGATTTTGGCCACAGTTTCCTTTTGGAGCCCTTTCACATAGTCAGCAGTGTGCAGTTCAAAGCTGGGCCTTGGCTTTGCTACCCATTTGTCACATGACTTGGGGTGTATCTCTCTGCCTTTCTGGGCCTCAGTTTTATCATCTGTAAAACAGGCTGGGTGGACTGGCTGGCCTTGAGGTTCTTTCATTATGAATACGGTCTGTGCTCTAGCCCAGTGCTTCTCAGACTTTACTGTGCACAGGAGTCTCCTGGGCTTATGGACATGCAGAGTTTTGGGGTCTAGGGTGGGGCCGGCAACTCAGCATTTCTAACAAGCACCCCAGGGGACGCCACTGCTGGTGTGTGACTGCACGTGGAGAGGCGCAGCCGGGGTGTGCTCTGCCTCACTCCTGGGAGTCATGTCCACACCCATCCACACATACTTGGAAAATATGGATCAAAAATGCCAAGGAGCAAGCTACTTCAAAAAGTGCAGTTGTTCTTTGTCCCTTAGGCCTATGTCCATGGCTCTGAAACTCCCACGGGTCTCTGGGGTGGACCTGAGGGGTGTTTTAGGACAAGATTTTGCAGCCCTACTGTGTACAGACTAACGTTTGACATCAGGGATATGGTACCCAGTAGTGGCACTAGCTCCTCCACCCCGCTGGGACTGTTCCTCTGGATTCTTCCCATCTGGGAGTTTATTCCATGCCCTGCACTTGGAAATATGCTACAGGCCAAAGCCCCACACTAACAATAAAGAGAGCGTGATGTTGCAAGCATTAAATGAGATGGCATATGGGAATATGCCTGGGATGGTGTCTCCCACACAACAGGGACACTAAGTGTTAATTCCCTGGGGACTCTGTCTCCACTCCACCCACCTCACCCCCAAGTGGTGAGCTCCTCCAGAGTAGAGTGGCTGTGTCCATCTCCGGGCCTCCTGTCCAAGGCTGTGCCAGGCCAGAGGAGGGCCTCCGTGTGGCTTTGCTAGAATGGCAGACACTGTGAAACTCCTGATAGAGGTTTCTGTCTCTGCCAGTCCACGTCTTCAATCCATTCACCCTGCCTCTTCTGTGGGAGAAACGCACAGACACGCAAGACCTCACCCCCTCTCAGAAAACTCTGTGTGGGGAAGACAAGCTTGTAAGTCCTGGTGGGACACATGGCACACAAAATGCAATGATCTTGCAAAACCTAGTGCCTCCTAGGGAGTTCAAGGCAGGCTTCCGGCAGAAGCGGCATTGGAGTGTGAGTTGCCTTTGACCAGTGAAAATGGTGAGGAGGAGGAAACAGCATGAAGAGAGGCATGGAAGCAAGAAGGCAGATGCATGGATCGGGCAGGGCACTGCTCAAGCAAGCATCAGCTGCACAAAGTGCTGCTGGCAATGGGTGGTAAGCTGGTCCCAGGAGAGCCCCATGATCCTGCAATGCCAGGCTGAGGACACTGTGTCTATCTGGGATCCTGTGTGCAGAGTATAAGCTCCCAGATGTTTGGGGATCAGAACTTCATTGGGCACACACACAAACACATGCACATGCACGCACACACGCACTTCTTCCATAAGGAGAATCTGATGAACAAATGCTCTTCCATGGATAAACCACATTATCATCATTGTTATCCCTTACTATTTGTTGGCCACTTGGAATGTACCAGGTGCTATTCCATGCACTTCATGTTTATTAACTTATTTAATTCTCACAACTACTGTGTATGGAGTGCTCTGTTTTTATCCTGGCTTTGCAGTGAGGAAATTGAGGCAGAGAGAGGCAAGTGCCACACAGCTAGTGAGGGCTGGAGCCAGGCTGTGGACCGGGTAGTTGACTTCCAGAGCCTGCCCAAGCTGCCTCTCTCCCCTGCAGAGTACTCCTCAATGTGTACCTGTGGGTGTGGTGGTTTCTGGAAGGGAGTGACTCCTCTCCTGCCCGGATCCAAGCCAATCCAGAAGTCACTTTGGGAGGCCTGGCCTACTGTTGGACAAAAGAGAGCCTAGATCAGATTGAACCCCTTCCTAACGCCTCCTTCTCGCCTAAATGAAGCAATTCACATCTGGTGGGGAAGGAAGACGTCTAGACAGTCCACTTAGGGCAGAACTCCCCCACCCCAGCATTCTCACTGAGGCACAGTCATTGGAAAAGCTTGGACTTCACAGCCCATCCCTGCCTCCCTCTTCCTGTGCCTCTGCAGGTAAGGTATGGAGCCCCTACTGTGAGCCGAGTCCTATACTGAATGAGGGCTGGGGCCTGCCTGCAAGGAGCACACAGCCCCTGTTCCCATTGCCCACAACATCTTCCAGGAGGTGGCATTCCAGACTGGCCAACATTGTAGTTGGGAGTGTGTTTCCTGCTTCACCCTTCTGGGCCACCTTGTGAGCCGCCAGGGTTAGGTGCCACATCCCCTTCATTCTCCTTGCCTCTGTCACAGCCCCTCCTGCCCCATGGTTGCTTCCAGTCCATCTGAACTGCATGGAGTCCACTTGGCCCTGCTCTCAGGACCTGGAGCTTGGCCTAGAATTGGCCCCAGACCCTCAGGAAAGCCTTGGAAGCCTGGCTCAGCCAGATTTCAAGGCAATAGGAGTAACTGAGACCTGGGCAGCCCCACACTGACTGATGTACTACAGTGACACCTCAGTCTCTGAGGCCTGTGGCAAGGGCTCCTGAAGGGGAATTGACCCAGGGCAATCCTATCCCTTTACAGTGTTTAGTCACAGTCAAAGAAAGCAAGACCTAGGGGCAGGGATGGGAAGAGGGAATATTTTAGGGCATTCAGTCCGAAATCACAAACAGGCTCTTTGAGTCGAATATACCTGAGTTTGACTCCTGGTGTTTCGCTTTCCAGCTCCAGGCCTTTGAGCAAGTTAATCCTCACACACTGAGCCTCCATTTCCTCACTTGTAACAGGATGGTGATTAAAACTGGGTCACAATAAAATCAGTTGACCTATGTTAAAGGACCGGTCAGTGCCTGGCACACACCAGGGGCTCAAAAAATAGGAGTTTTCTTTCTGATTAACCCACTTTTTCTCCCCAGTTGTTGAAAAAGGAAAGTCCTTGCTTAAAGGGAGGGATAAATTGTGCGTTCCTGGATTTCTTCATTTGATGATGACTTGCGATCCCTTGTCTTCATGTCTCCAGCCTCTATTTTTACACTCTTAACTGGATTTCTCAGACTTCTTTTCCCTGGTCAAAGGGCTTTTCCACCATTAAATCCTCTGTGCCAGACAGCAGCCAGACCTCCCCTGCAGTGCCCTCTGCTGCCATCCCAGTCCCAGGCACAGGCAGGAAACCCAGGTATGCACACCCAGGCCGGGTCTCCCATAAGGAAGTCGTCAGGTTAAATAGCAGAGGCTGCCCACCCAAGCAGCCTGACTTGTCAACATGAGTTTGCAGTGGCCTCTTAGTTTGCCCTCCAGTACCCAACTCCATCCCCTCCAATCCATACTGCAACTTCATCTCATTGCTTTCTAATTGTGGCCAAAATTTCTAAACTGACCCTGTCACTCTCCTGCTCCAGAACCCTCAGTGGCTCCCTATTGCCCTCAGAACCAAGTCCCTGGCACACAAGTCCTTTGATACCTCACTCTGCTTGCCTGCCAAACCCCATCTCCTCCACACAATATACTCCAGTCAGACCAAATCACTTGCCTTTCCCTAAACACCCATGTTGTTTCCCACCTCTCTGCCCTTGGATACCTTTCTTGTGCCCACAGTGCTATAGCATGGTATTCCTAAACTGCTTGATAACACTACCTGAAGAGGAAGGGCTTGTGAAAAATCGGTATCAATGCTTAGGCTCACCTGCTGAATCAGAATCTCCAGGTGAGGAACTGGGGAATCTGTATTTTTAATGAGTGCCTGGGGTGATTCTTCTGACTTGGCAAACTGGAGAAGCACCTTTTCATGTACCTTGTCCACTAATAGACTTCTGCTTAGTGGTCACCACCTCAGGGAAGTCCACCTGACACTCCTCCTTCCCATAAAAATGATGACAACAGTTAGCATTTATCAAGCTCTTACTATATCCAGTAGTGTTCTAAGTACTGAGCGTGTAGCAATTCTTTTAATCCTTGGGAGGGATGCTGTTGTGATCTCTATCATAGCTAAAGTAATGGATGGTCTCAGGAATCACAGAGAGGTTGAGCAAGTTTCCCAGAATCACACAGGTAGAAAGTGTCAAAGCGAGTTTAGAGCCTGGAAGTCTACCTTCGGATCCCTCACTCTGTCACCTAATGGGCCAGGTCACTCTTGGCAACAGCATCATCATCTTGTGGACTGAGGACTGGCTTACTTGTTTCTTTCTTCCTCTCCTAGATCCTGAACTCCAGAAGACAGGCATTTACGTCCACAGGGTCTAGCAAAGTTCTAGGTATATGGTATGAGCTCGGTAAACATTTGTGGCAGAAAAAGGAGGAGAAAGGATGACGGGAGGGGCCTGTGAGTGTGGAGAGATGCCCTGGGTCTTTGTTTGAGGATGAAAAAGAAGCAAGGAGAGGCAAAGGATGGGATCAAGTTAAATAGAAGAAGGGGTCTCAGCTTTCCCAAAAGGATCATGTTGCCTTTTTCTCCGGCAGGTGCAACCTGGCCCCAGTACAGGAGTACGCCCGGGATGTGGGGCTCAAGACAGACCTGGTAACCATGAACCCCTCGGTCATCCAGCGGGCCTTTGAGGACTTGGTCAATGCCACGTGGCGGGAGAAGCTGCTGCAGCGGCTGCACAGCCTCAATGGCAGCATCCTGTGGATCCCTGCCTTCATGGCCCGGGGCGGCAAGGAGCGTGTTGAGTGGGTCAACGAGCTTATCCTGAAGCACCATGTCAATGTGCGCACTGCATACCCCTCGCTGCGCCTGCTGCACGCTGTTCGTGGGTGAGTGGCCTCCCTACAGGCCAGTAGGACCGTCACTAAGTGTGGGGGATTCTTGGTAGGCAGTATCCCTTTCCTAGGTGCATTTCCACCGCAGCTCCACCACACACTTGCTAGATGGCCTCAGCAAGTCACCTGGCCTTTCTGAGCCTCCATTCCTTGAGAGATGAGGGGGTTTGGCAAGTGAGTTTCATCTGGCATGCCAATTTTGACCAATGGGTAGTGCCTGCCTAGAGAGCTGAGTTGAGAATGATCCTGGGGGTGGGGCTGTCTCGAGGCTCAGTGGGAACAGATGCCATGAACATGGGAAGAGAGATGGTGGCTGGCAAGTCACATACCATCCCAGGTGTGTGATTTTCAAGAAAATCAGGATCAGATGCACTTGACTTCAAGTAATTCACCTTAATCTCTTTAAGCTTTAGTTGCCTCTTCAGTGAAATATGAGTGGGAATGGTAACATTGGAGGATGTGAAGACTAAATGAGATAATGGATGTGAAATGCCTAGTATATTTCGGTAGAAACACTTAATGTTATCATCAATCATCGCCATCTTTATGTCTCAGTGCAATATTTTCTAACTCTGCAGAGCACATCTTGTTGATTGGGCTGAGATCTTCAAAGGAGCGTCTCCTAGGATGTTTTTGTCCACACGCTCTTCTCTCTAAGATGGAAGGGAACTTTACCTAGGCAATATGAAAGAGACAGGGAGAGTTAAAGCAATGGAATCCACTCTCTTTAAGAAGAGTTTTGATGTAACTAATTAGCTAAGGATTCTCCTGGTTAGGCCTGGATCTCTAATTCCAGGAAAGAGATTCCAAGACTTAAGGAAAACAAATAGGAAATATTGAGGAGGGTCTGAACTATTCCTATCAAGAAGTCCATGTCAACCTGGATGGTATTCTTAAACAGCCCCAGCCAAACAAGTAGTAGTTCCCAATCTCCTCCTTGTTTCCTCCCATTCATGTGACCTGGCATAGATCTCCCTGGAACTTGGATCAGTAAATTGGCTAGGAATTTACTAGTGCCCATTAGAGCAGCCACAAGAAAAATAGTTTAATATTAATCATGCATTCACTCTCTTCCAGTTTTCTGTTGCAGTAAAAATCATCTCATGACTTAATGGCTTAAAAAAACAACAGCAACATTCATTTTATATTGTTTACAATTTCTATTGGCTAAGAATCTGAGAAGGGCTCACCCGGATGGTTCTTAGGTCAGGTGCAGTCAGATTGGCTAGAAGTAAAACAGTGGGGGGCTGAACAGCTGGGGTTAACCATGCGTCTCTCTCCCTCTCTTTATGTTATATTAGGGTTTCTCTAAATGATCTCTCTGCATGGGCTAAATTGGGCTTCCTCATAGCATGGTAGCCTTAGAGTAGTCAGACGTGTACATGGTGGCCCAGGCTCTAGCACAAGTGGCCCAGAGACCAAGGCAGAAGCTGCATCACATTTTAAGACCACATAGTGTCACTTCTATTATCATCTACTAGCCATCTAGTCATTAAATTAGCTTAGAATCAAGGGAAGTAGACATAGACCCTGCCTCTCAATGGGAAAGTGCCAATTTGTAGATGCGTTTTAAAACCTACACACGTTCATTCCGCCTATATTTATTGAGTGCTTACTATGTGCCAGGCTCTGTTCTAGACACTAAGATATGGTACTGAATAAAATAAAGTCCCAGATCTCATTAACAATTATGTTTTCTTATAGGGAAAGATAAATTACAGGTAAACAAATAAATAAGATACTTTTAAATAGTGCTATCAGGAAAGTCTTCTCTGGAAAGAAGTTGGTTTGAGCTAAGTCTCAAGGGATGAAACAGCACCAGCCATGTGCAGATCTGGGGTAGGAACCTTCCAGGTGGAGGGAACCTTAAGCGCAAAGGCCTTGAGGTGGGAGGGTGTGCTCAAGGTTCAACCAAGAGACAAATGTGGTTGAAACAGAGTGAACAAGGGGAAAGGGGAGGAGATGATGTTAGTGAGAGAGATAGGAACTAGAATGCACATATGTTTGTGGGCCATGGTAAAGAGTTTGGATTTGATTCTAAGTTTAAGGGGCAGTGAAGGAGGTGAGGGAGAAAATCTGAGTTGTGTCTTTAAAAGATCCCTCCAGCAAGAATGAAAGCTGGAATATTTGTTGGGAAGCTGTTGCAATAGCTCTGGCAAGAAATAATGATGGCTTAGACTAGGATTATGGTGTGGGATAGCTAAGAGTTGGTCAGATTTGCTCTAAAATTTGGAGGTAAAGGCAGCAGGATTTACTGGTGGATTCTATTTAAGGACCATAATGGGGGAGAGAAAGAGAAAAATCCAGGATGACTCTTAGAATTAGAGTTTGAGCAAACAAGCCCAAGCAAACAAGCTTAATATGGCAGTGCCATATTCTGTGATAGAAGAGCTTAGAAAAGCCCACACATGTTTGGGGGCATTGTGGAAGGAAGTTCTTTCTTGAGCATATGAAGTATGAGATGCCTGTTACAAATATAT
The DNA here is from genome assembly GCF_037993035.2 of Macaca fascicularis. Classification (NCBI taxonomy): domain Eukaryota; kingdom Metazoa; phylum Chordata; class Mammalia; order Primates; family Cercopithecidae; genus Macaca; species Macaca fascicularis. Next base: position 77,198,684 of record NC_088381.1, read on the forward strand.
ACCCTACCACACTCCTGACCTCTCAGCTTGGGGTCAGGCCCTATACCCAATTGCCCATCCAACCATATGGCAGATCAGCAGGGACATGAGAGCGCCCAGTGTACAGACTCCCCACTGACTGAGGGGCATTAGGATGCTCTTCACTGGGGCCTTAGCATAACTCAGTGTGACCTTGGGAAGCCTTCTGAGCCACCCACAAAGGATTCTTGTCCTCATGAAGGTGACTGTGGTCACCCAAGCCTGTGACCAACACTGGTATCATTAAGATGGGTATCAACGGGGAAAACCCGTTGCCCCCAAGAAAGCCCTAGAGAGACATTCAATAAGGAGCAGCCACATGTGTGTCTGATGGAGCCAGAATGATACCTATATGGACACGGGGCTCAATGGGGCTACATAATTTATCCTGGAGGTTGGCCTGTCAGGACCATCTTTTCACTTCATCCCCGTCAGAGTAGGTCTGCAGTGGCAACCCTCCTCTCATGGACTGTTTAAATATTAAATATTGTTTCTTCCTAGAAGGAGGAAACTCTTGAGATGGTTCTGAAGTCCTTGGGGATAAGAGGAGAAACACTGCCTTTTGTTAAGGAGAGAAAAAGTCCCTTGAATGGGGAATGGGCAACCACCTGGAAGAAACTGATGCAGCCAGAGCTATTTCCAGCTATAACTGACTCACTTTCATCTGTCAAAATAGCATTAAGCACCAGTAATAAACCGTTTAAACAAACAGGCTGTTCATCCTGAGACTGCAGCATCTTCAGTTGCAGGAGCCCCCAGGAGGAAATACTGCAGGAGAGATGGGTGAGGTTAGCCTCTGCTTTTAGTAGGGGGAAAAGAAGGGGAGAAGGGGGTTTGGAATGGATTTCGGCCAATGATCCTCTCCCTCCGTGGGGCCATTGGACCTTGTAGGGTGCTGGGTCTAATAGGACACCAATGAAAAGGTAGGAAGCATGTGTTGTTAGCCCTTGCCTTGGTGGGACTTTACCTGACGTTCACTGCAAGTGGAAGAATGGGCTGGGGAGGGATGCAGTACAAAGTCACACAAGAAAAGACCAAGGGATTGTAGAGAGGAAGGTTGAGGAGGAATCCGGCCAAGAGGCACTGTGGCCTAGCATCAAAACCATTGGCTTTGGCAGTAGCGATACCTCCAAAAGGTCCAGACCCCAGCTCCATGACTGGCTTGGTTGTATCACCTGCCTTCCCCCTTCCCCCAGAGCCCCACAGGGTATATATGTAATCAATCAATCGTGGCTACTGTGATTGTGGCAGCTGCCACCTGCCACTTGGAGAGCTACAATGTGGGAAAGACATAAGACTTGTCCTATGGCCTCAAGAGTTCCAGGGACTTTCCTCCTTGTGAGGAGGAAAGTGCAATAGGCTGAATTTAAGACAGGACTCTGTAGTAGTCAGAGCAGTGGACTAAGTCAAACCAGCCACTCATGAGTTCTTCACCTTGAAGTCCCAATAATGGACTGCAGTTTGCAAAATAATCTTTTTTGCTATGTTAAGATGTGTTGCCCAATAAACCCCCTGTCTATAGGGTATATGGGGGAGGTATGAATAAACTTTTATTGTGATAAAATATACATAACATAAAATTTACTATTTTAATGATTTTTTTTTTCCTTTTCAACTTTTATTTTATATTCAGGGGGTACCTCTGCAAGTTTGTTACCTGGGTATATTAAATGATGCTGAGGTTTGTGATACAAATGATCCCACCACCCAGGTACTAAGCTTAGTACCCAACAGTTTTTCAACCCTTTCCCCATTCCCTTCTTCTCCAGTGTCTATTGTTGCCATCTTTATGTCCATGAATACCCAATGTTTAGTTCCCACTTATAAGTGAGAACATGTGGCATCTGGTTTTCTATTCCTGTGTTAATTCACTTAGGATTACGGCCTCTAGTTATTAGATCATCGGGGAGGGTTTCTTGTGAATGGGTATTGTTAATATGGTGTGTATGTACCACATTTTTTAATCCAATCCACTATTGCTGGGCACCTAGGTTGATTCCATGTCCTTGCTATTATGAATAGTGCTGCTATGAACATGCCAGTGCATGTGTCTTTTGGTAGAATGATTTGTTTTCTTTTGGATACTTATCCAGTAATGAGATTGCTGGGTGGAATGGTAGTTCTTCTTTCTTTGCAAAATCTCCAAACTGCTTTTCACAGTGGCTGAACTAATTTACAGTCCCACCAGCAATATATAAGCATGCTCTTTCTCCACATCCTCACCAACATCTGTTGTTTTTTGACGTTTTAATAGTAGCCATTCTGACTGGTATAACATGGTATCTCATTGTGGTTTTGGTTTGCATTTCTCTGATGATTCACAATGAGCAGCATTTTTTCAGGTATTTCTTAGCCACTTGTCTTCTTTTGAGAATTGGCTGTTCATGTCTTTTGCCGATTTTTTAATGGGGTTGTTTTATGCTTGTTGAGTTGTTTAAGTTCCCTATAGATTCTGGATATTAGACCTTTGTCAGATGCATAGTTTGTGAATATTTTCTTCTATTCTATAGGTTGTCTGCATTTAAAGCATTGTTAATTGTACATTTCACTTAGAAGAAATTCGCTCTTAGAAGAAAACTTACAAGAAATTTTTCATCACCTTGTGTTTGGCAATGGTCTTTTAAGTATGACACCAAAAGTACAGGCAATGAAAGAAAAAAATAGATAAATTGGACTACCTAGAAATGTAAAACATTTGTGTGTCAAAGGACAGTGTATCAACACAGCTCATATAATTAGAGAAAAGATTTACAAATACTATACCTGATAAGGGATTAACATCCAGGATATGTGAAGAACTCTTACAACTCAACAACAGAAAATCCAAATAACTCAATTTGAAAATGGGCAAAAGACTTGGAATAGACATTTCTCCAAAGAAAATATTCAAATGGCCAATAACTACAGGGCAAGATGCTCCACTGATCATAAGGGAAATATAAATTAAGTACATAAATGTATTAGTACATTCTCACACTGCTGTAAAGAAATACCTGAGACTGGGTAATTTGTAAAGAAAAGAGGTTTAATTGGCTCACAGTTCTGTAGGCTCTCCAGGAATCATAGTGGCTTTGGCTTCTGGGGAGATCTTAGGAAGCTTCCAGTTCTGACAGAAGGCAAAGGGAGAGTGAGGCATCTCACATGGCAGGAGCAAGAGAGACAGGGAGGTGCTGTACACTTTTAAACAACTGGATCTTAAGAGAACTCACTCATCATGAGGACAGCGTCCATTGGATGGTGCTAACCCATTCCCAAGAAACTGTCCCTGATGATCTAATCACCTCCCACTGGTCCCACCTCCAACATTAGGAGTTACAAAATTCGACATGAGATTTCATGGGGACACAGATCCAAACCATATCAATGAGATATCTACCCTCTAGCATGGCTATTAGTAAACACACATACGCACACACAGAAAATAACAAGTGTTGGTGAGGATGTGGAGAAATAGGAACCCTTCTGCTTTGCTGGTGGGAATTTCAAATGAGAATTCACTTTTAGGGCAGTAACCAGGGGTCAGTATAGTCATTTCACATCTGGACATAAGTCAGCTACCTTGACAAAGCATTTCATGGGCAACTTGGACTTGATGAACAGTTTAGGGAATCGAAGGGGACAAATGTTAACTTGTTACCTTCATTTTGTTACCTTCATTTTGCAAAAGAGGAACTTAAGCTCGGACAAGTTAGGTCATTTGTATGAGGCCACCCAGCATTTAAGTGGCACAACCGAGAACTGAACTGCACTGTCTCACTCTAATGTGGTGCACCAGGTGCAGCAGAAATTTGCACTCATTTAGTACTGGGCTAGAGACAGGGATGGCAATGAGCTGAGTGGGCCAGGAGCTGCCACACTGGAGAAGGGGTGTTAGAAAACAACAGCAGGTAGCAACGCATCAAGGCTACACGTGCACACTGCAGTTGTTCAGAGCCTGGGGCAGCGCCTTATCAGGGAGAACAAGCTGAAAGGTCAGAGGTCCTCAGCATCCCATCAAACACCAGCCAGCACCTGGGCATGACACAGTCGTGCTGAAACCCCAGTTGAGGCTCTCCATGCCACTTGCCCTTGAATGTGCCTTTGGTTTCGCTCTTCTTAATTTGCTTGGCTGCCCATTCACAACAAAGGCTTTTTTTTTTTTTTTTTTTCAGAAGAAAAGCAGGCATCCTTGGGTGGTGACTCAGAAAGGCTCAGAAATGCAGTCACACCTCATGCCACTCTCAATGGCTTGCAACAGGATATGTAGGAAAACAGCTGAGGGGTACATATTGCCGTAGTGAATGCTTACATGCCGCATGCCATGCTAAGCATTATCTCGTGTCACTAGAGGACTACTGCCATTATCCCTGTTTTAAAGATAGGAAAACTGAGCCTCAAGGAGTAACTTGCACAAGGTCCCACGGCTGGTTAGGGACAGATCCAGGTCTCCTCCCTGCTCCTGATCCTCCTGATCACCATCCATTTGCCCCTATTACACATAACTAGGAAATAGTGATGGCACCCTAGAGAATCATGTCAGGAAGGCCAAAGTCAGGATGGGTTTGAGTTTATGCAAATATTAAGAAAAACAGAAAAGTCTTTTTATATTTCAAGTAAGAACCAAAGGGTTAGGAGCAGATGGCATCGGGGCTATGAAGGGCAAACGTATAATGAACTCTTCAACTCCTATATCTGATTTTTCAGCAAAGATGAGTCTTTTACTTGGATAGGAGAACAGGGCCTTTGGGTTCTTTACTGACAGTCCTACTTTCCTGCTCTAAAGCAGTGATTCTTAACATTCATGGTCCCCAGACCAGCAGCATCAGCATCACTGGGAACTTGTTAGAGATGCAAATTCTCAGGCTCACCCCAGACCTGGTGAATCAGAAACTCTAGGAGTGGGGCCCAACAATGTGTGTTTCAACTGTGCTCCAAGTAATCTGGATGCACAGCATAAGTTTGAGAACAACTGCTATCCACAGAGTCAAAACCAATGAACCTCCCAGGGGCAAACTTGCAGTCAGACCACTGAGCAAGCTGGCCATGATCTTCTCCAAATCATGCAGAATTAGAGAAGGGAATCAGGCAATCTCTGTCCCAATTTTCTAAACATGAGGAAAGGATGGACAACGGTGAGCTTAATGTCAACACCAAGCCAGAGTTTCAAATAGGTTATCAGTCTTATGGCTGATGAATGCTTAAAGATGGAGACGTAAAACTGGAAGATACCTGGGCACACTGTTCTGATGTTCCTTTGTGAGGCAGGCAGCGGACAGGTAGACCAGGGATCAGTATAGTCATTTCACATCTGGACATAAGTCAGCTACCTTGACAAAGCATTTCATGGGCAACTTGAACTTGACGGACAGTTTAGGGAATTGAATGGGACAAATGTTAACTTCTCGGAACAACCTGATAAAATAGATATTATTTTCCTCTCCTTTCTATTCATAAGGAAACTAAGGGTCAGAAATGCAAAGTAAATTGCCCAGTTGGAATTTATAGAACATCAAACATATGAGTTTGGGGGAAGGGGAAATTCAACCCATAACAGCTGGGTTAGATGGCCTCCCTTCCCACGCTGAGACTCTCTCATTCAACACATCTTAGTCTCTGCCCTCACAGTGTACTTATGAAATTTCTGCCTATCTGAGGCAGTGAGCAGGGAAAGGGGAGCATGTTTCTGAAACCAAAACAGAAGGCCTGCCCTTCTGCAAGTTGCAGATGAGAGGAAGGAAGCTGGAATTTAAATCCACATATATAGACGTCAGTGATCTCTACTATCTGCACTGTGACTTCCTTGTATCCTTGACAGATAGTTTAACCACTATCTGCTGACCATTGACGCCCAAAGGATGCTAATTAATTAGATTAATGTGGACCACAGAGAGACCTCTCTGAACCAGCCACCGGGCTTGGTCTCTGTCTCCATTTTTACCAATAACTTAAATGACAGCATCAGTGGTCTGCTTAGCACATTCACTGGTGATGTGACTTTTGGGGGATTCTCCATATTTAGGGTCTCAGAATTAGAACCAAATCAACCAAAGAGGAAAAAATTTGACATGGACAAATGCAAGATTCCATACTTAGGTTCAAAACATGTGTACAAGTACAGAGAGATGAACAGCACCAACCATCGGTGGGTGTGTGGTTGCTCAAAAGGATAACGTGGTCTTGGGTCACAACAATGAATGCATAGCATCTCTAGGAGTCAGGGAGGTTGGTGATGGCCTTGCTTTTCTCTGCCTGGCCAGATCCCACTTAGAGAATCACATTTTTCTTTAGGTGCGAGGCCAGAGAGGGGCCACAGTGGCAGAGAAATTTGGAAGCTGAGAGGTTTTGAGAGAGAAGGCTCCAAGGAACAAGAGTTTCATTTGCTCGGCAAATACTCATTAAGCACCAATAGGCTCCAGGCCTGTGCTGGGGGAATAAAAACGTCAATAAAACAAGGCTCCTGTCCTTCAGTGGCTCATAGATTTGGTCTGTGAGGCTCCAGGTGTAGAACTAGGGTTGGGGGAGGAAGCCAGATTCCATCAGACTTTGGGAAGAATATTCCAACAAATAAGATCATCTGAAATGAGCTTGGCTGCCTCTTAGGAGGTGGTGAATTCAGTATCTTTGGAGATGTTCAGGCAGCAGCGAACCCCCCATTACTGGGATGGTGGAGAGGAAATCCCTGCCATACAGAGTTGGCAGATTAGCTCGCTAATCAGGGATACCATAAGAACGTCTCACAGACTGGGTGGCTTAACCAACAGAATATATTATCTCGTAGTTCTGGAGGGTGGAAGTTCAAAACTCACGGGTCAGCATGGTTGGTCCCATCTGAGGGCTGTGAGGGAAGGATCTGCACCAGGCCTCTCACCTTGGCTTATAGATGGCCATCTTCTTGTTCCCATGGCCTTCTACCTGTATGCCTGTTTCCAAATCCCCCCTCTTTGCAAGGACGTCTGTTATATAGGATTAAGGCCCACCCGATGACCTAATTTTAACTTGATTACCTCTGTGAATACCCTCCCTCCAAATACAGTCACATTCCAAGGTACTGGGGGTTAAAATATCAACTTATGAGTTTGGGGGAAAGGAGAAATTCAACCCATAACAGCTGGGTTAGATGGCCTCCCTTCCCACGCTGAGACTCTCTCATTCAACACATCCGAGTCTCTGCCCCCACAGTGTACTCACAAAATTTCTGCCCATCTGAGGCAGTGAGCAGGAAGAGGGGGGCATGTTTCTGAAACCCAAGCAGAATGCCTATCCTTCTGCTCTCACCAGCAGCTGGCAGGGTCCAGCCTCTGGTGCCAACAAGGCGGGCTTCAGGGGCCCCAACCTGAGCAGCTCACCCAGGGGCCCCTGGCTCTGCTTGCCTGTGGGGTGGCATGGAGCCCTGGCTGGCTGTTAGCTAGGAAGGTGAGCAATGGAGTGGAAGGACACCATGGCAATTGAGTATGGCCTCAGGCAGCTGGTGGTGAATGGCTCTAATTTAATTACAACATAGAAGGAGGCTGCAACCCACAGTGAAGGTGGCCCCTCAGGCAGGAAAGCAGCCCACTGGCCCTGGTGCAGACAAGGCCTGTGAATTGGTGCTTAATTAGGCACCAGGAGCCTAATTAAGGCTTTAAGATGGCACTGATTCAGCTTGCCTCTGGCCACGGCCAGAGGGGCCAGGTCAGCAAAGTAAGCCCTGCTGCAAAGACTTGAGGGCCCAAGGTGAGAAAAGAGTAAGCAAGGTGCAAAAAGACAGGGAGAGATCAGCACAGGTTGCTGGTGGCTCCTCCCAGACAGGACCGTGGCAATCCAGAGAGTGTGTCCCTAGGGCTGGTCCCTTCCCCGTGCTGGTCCCAGTCTCCTCCGGTTGACAGAGGGTGAGGTGAACTAGATTCACCTTTTTGGAAGTGTGCTCCATGGAAGAGAAAAGGAGGGAGGTCTGTGGTATTAAGGCATAGGCGGCTACTGGCGTTTGTGTGTAATGGATCCTCTCTCTCTCCAATTTCTTTTTAAATACAGTGAAAAGAAATCCAAATTGGATTAAAAGATTTAAAGTAAAAAGCAAACTCCACTCCGCACCCCCTGTCTTCCTCCACAGAAGCAACGGGTTAAACCTGCTTTCTGTGTGTGGATCCTTCCAAAAATACCCCCTTTTTACACATACGGAACACGTTTTAAGTACTGCACCTTGTTAAATTCTGGAAAGTATTCCATATCGACACACACCACCTCGTTCTCCTTCACAGCTGCCTGGCAGTCCACTGTGTGTCCAGATCATAATTTATGTAAGCAGAAGCCATTGGTGGGCTTTGAGGGTGTTTCCAATTTTTTGCCAGTATAATCAATGCTACATTGATCACCCTTGTGCTGATATCTGCAAACATATGCACATCTATAGGTTTGCTTTTTAGAAGTCTTTGCCAATTTGCATTTTTAATTTGTATAGTTACTGCCAATTACCCTCCCTAGAGGTAGGTATTGATTCACACCCTCACCTACAATTATTGAAAATACCTGTTTTCTCTTAACCTCACCAATGGGTGTATTATCAACATTAGTTATATTTACCAATCCAGTGAAAAATGGTATCTGATTGTTGTTGGAAATTGGATTCCTTTGATTATGAATGAGATTGAATATAATTGTTTCTTTGGAGTGGCGTCAACTGAAACTCCAGAATCCAGCCAGAAGGCTTAAGCCCCCAAGAAATGGTCTTGCTGGAGCCCCTGCTGGGCCACAGGGAACAGAAGTGATACCTGGGCATGAGCAGCAGTCTCACCACTCCCGGCAGGGCCTGCCAAAAAACCCCCAGTGCCATACTTTTCTCCTTTCTTTTGGTAACTTGCTGTCTAGGATGGTGTGAGCCTGCCTTTCCCATGTGCAGTCCTGGCAGCTGCCAAGAAGGGCTTGCAGTGAAGCTGCGGTAATTTATCTCTCCTGATAATGTCCCCAGAATGAGCCTCTAGCCTCTGCTTGCTGCTTTTCATTCACTGCTTTATTAAAGATTTGTGAACTGCCCACTTTATACATGTGCCATGCTAGGATCTGGAGTTATACAGAAGCAGGAAGTCAGTCCACTTGCTTATAGAATTTAAAACTGTAGAGAAGGAAAAGACAAGTAGACAAGTAATTCCAGGGTAGCATGATAGGTGCTGTGATAGGGGAAGAACAACATACCAGACACAAAACCATCCAGGGAGGTCCAGGAGGCTTCCTGCAGGAAGTGGCTTCAAAGCCAAGACCTTAAGAAGGGACTGCTAGTCAGGACCACATAGGAGGTGTCGTGGAAGAAACCAAGATGTTCCTCGTGGCAGTGTGGCTGTGCACACTGGGTACTGGGAGACATGTGCAGGCCCAGATCCCAAGGGCCTCACAAGCCCAATGGAGGCCATCAGGTTTTATCCTGTGGACTCCGGGAGTCATTCGAGAGTTTTCAGTGGCATGTCCATATTTGAGGCTAGCCTGACTTATTTGAGCAACAGTGTTGGCTTAGGCAGGCACGGAGGCCTGGGAAACTGGAATTAGACTCAGCATCTTCATGACTTGACCAACCTTTCCCAACAGCCCCAAATTCTGAGACGAAAGCCTCAGCTCTCCAATACTACAGAGATGGCGTCTCATTCTGAGATATCCTACAGCACACCAGAGCCCTCAACAGTGTTCCCAAGGAAAGGACAGCCGTGGGCTGTAGGGCCACTGGATCAGGGCTGAGGCTGCCAAAGCAGAGCACAGGAGACCAGGAGACCGAAAGTTCTGTTCCCCGCTTTGCTGCTGATCTTGCACAAAGCATCACTGAGTCTCCCTTGATGACCACCTGTGAGGCATTCCTGCTTCTTAGGGACATCATCAGCTTTATCCCACAGTGCTTTTAGCTTCTTGGAGAAAGCCCTCTTGGTCCCCTTTTCCAACAGTGACAGCCACTATTCTTTCCACGTACCCAGCCCAGGAACCCAGGGAAAAAGACGAATGTGCTTTGGAGATGATTTTGGCGATCCTCATTGATTGCTGTCCATGCTCATAAAATACAGTGCTTAATTGTCATGGCAATTGGGGTAGCCAATTTGAAAAATAATTACTGCCTTCTTTGAGATTACTTTGCCTTCTAATTAAAATCTCAAGACCGGGATATTAAAGGTGCATTGTCAATACAACGTCCCGGATGCACCCAGCTAACCTCATTTGGGAAGGCAAAATTAATTAGTTTGTGTTTTAACACCCAGCTGTTATCGTAAGGAAAGGAATAGTCTACAAGTCGGCCATGCACACAGTCTCTAAATTGGCCCAAGCAATGGAGGAGACAGAAAGGAAATCGAGAGTGATTTGTTCCTGTGTAACTCAGTCAGCTTCTATTACAAGCTGCTCGTTAAGTGGCGCTCCCGTGTCCCTGTCAGACATCACTCAGGAGTTCTTGTTTACCCGTGGAGGCAGAATCCAAAATAAATGGGTCCCTCTGTGCCACTGAGCTCTGGATTCATTCCGGAGCCTCATTTGCTAACACCTTTTCCAGTTAACAATTCTGGGTGAAAAGACTGGCCCCAGATCTGAGAGGTTGGGCGTTTCTATTCCCGTCCCAGCTGGCCACAGTTACTAAGCTGCATGCACTGCTGGCTTCCTCCTTTCTTCTTACCTACATCTTCCCATTTTTCAATTCCATTTGAGTCAAATGTTTGCTGAGTGCCACAGAAGTCAGGATGATCAATCCTAGGCTATGCTACAGTAACACACCCTGAAACTCCAGCACTTTAGCACAACAGAAGTTTATTTCTCACTCTCACAAACTGTGATGTGAGCTGGCAGGGGCTCTCTTCCAATCAGCGATTCGGGGACCTAGGATTCTTCCATCTTAGGCTGACATCTTCTGACCAGGAGACTTTGAAGTTCTCCAAGGCAGGGGAAGAGAAAGTGGGAGGAGCCTGCTCTCGAACACCAACCAGGAAAGGACACATTGTTTTTGTCGCAACCTATTGGGCCAGAACTAGTCACTTGACCCCAGCCCAGTCAGAGAAGCCGGGAGATGTTTGTTGAGTGCTGTTGTCTCTGCAACAGTGCTTTGGACCCAGCAGGCACTGAGCAAGACGCCTTTGAATCCTACTACAAAGGGGTGTAAGCTGTGGTCCCTGTGCTTGGGGAGACCACAGTACAGTTTCATGTTCCTCTTCTGGAAAGCATCCCTTCCAACTCTAAAATGACCATTCACTTCTGCAGTCATGGTTCTCGAGGCCCTTAGCACAGAGGCAGCAGCGACGACCTTCCCAGGAGCCCACAGCTCAGCGGGAAAGGTGAGTGTGCACAATGCATAAGACTGTAGCCAGGGGAAGACACTGGTGCGCAGGTGACCACAGCTGCCCAGAGACAGGGCAAAAGTGCAAAGGAGTGTTGATCTGAGCCTTGATAGGAGGAGGTGCCATGAAATAGCACAGTAATGAATTTTCAGCCTCGGTTGCTAAGCACAATAAGAGAAGTAGAAACAAAGCTGATGGTAATCAGCTGGAGGTGGTTAACTCAGTCTGACTGGGGAGATGACGGTAGAACAAAGGGAATATTTCCAGGAAGATAGGATGCACATGCTTAGTTTCTGGAGTTGGGAAAGAGAGTTCACCACAGGGATCAGTGGGGAAAGGCATCTAGGGGAGCACCCAGCACGTGTGGAGGCCCAGCACATGCCTGAGTAACCTCAGAAGCACCTATGGGCCACTTGGACATTTCATCGCCGATTCGATTCCTGTCTCCTCCTTTCTGGGGATAGCATTGATGGCCTGAAAAGAAATTCATTTCTGAAAGCCTTCCCCTACTAAGACCTTGCGATCAGAAAATAAACAAACCATTGTTTATCTGGCCTGTGTTAGGGCTTGAATTCACTTAGGAAGTAAACATCGGGGGGCTGTTTCATGCGGGGACACCGTGGTGGCTCCACGATCCCTGGGTAATGTCAGCCCACAGCTGCAGCCAGCTTATTCCTAGCCTGGGGAGTTGCCATGGGGTGAAAAATGCTCAAGAATCAGGTGCCTCAGACCCCTGTGTTTTATCCAAAATGGCTGTCTAACCAGCCATTTGAGAAGCTTGTCTCTTCTCAAGCAAGTCACAGTGGACTCCCGCGTGTTCGTCTCTAAAATGACAGAAGAGGACAAGTTCAGTTTAGGAGGCCCATGCATTCACCACACAGACATGGCCTGTGGGATCACCCAGTAAGGCTTCTCATGGTGTTGTTTTGTTTTTGAGATGGAGCCTCACTCTTGTCACCCAGGCTGGAGGGCAATGGCATGTCTTGTCTCACTGCAACCTCCACCTCCCAGGTTCAAGCAATTCTCCTGCCTCAGCCTCCCAAGTAGCTGGGATTACAGGAGCGTGCCACCACGCCCAGCTAATTTTTTTTTTTAGTAGAGACAGGGTTTCACCATGTTGGCCAAGCCAACTCCTGGCCCTCAGGTGATCCGTCCGCCTCAGCCTTTCAAAGTAAAATTTTAATTAGTTGCCAACATTTAAAAATTTGGAGAATTTGCATAAAAATCCCAATTTCTAATACTCAAAAAAAAAACCTGAAGATCTGGGACCACCATACTCAACAACAGTAAGACTGGCTACCTGTCACGATGCCCCAGTCCTCACCATTCCCTATTGCCTTCACAACACTGAGGCTGGGTGTTCGTTTTTCTTACACATGTCCCAAATCCCCGCTCACTCAGTCACATCCCCTGCAAGGCTGCTGAACTAACTGAGCTCCTCAGTCCCAATCACCTTTAAAACTCTATGGCTATAGTCCTGACACTTCTTCTTTTTCTCTAAATATATCTCATTCTTGGGTCCTTTTGGCAGAACCACCTACCAGTCATCACAGGAGTTCTTAGGCATAGCTGCACGTTTGAATTACTGGGGGAGGCTGTGAGAATCCCAGGGTCTAGGCCACACATGATAGTGAGATCCAGGCAGCTTTTAAGGCTCCAGGTGATTCCAGTGTGCAGCGTAGGTTGAGAACTTCTGCATTAGAGCTGAAAATGCAATGGGCTAGTTTAGGAGGGGGTGAGCTCCCCAATACGGGATGTAGTTTAGCCAAGGTGCATGAATACTTTGCAGGGGCGTGTGGGAGGATCCCAGCATCAACTGCTGCCCTTCTGGGATTCTTCTCCTCTTTACAGTCCCCCTGCTTTTGCCCCTCAGAGCTTCCCAAGCTTAGCTTGGGCTTCCGATTGAGCATAGATGGTGCTGAGGTGGTCTAGGCAAGGGCTCCTTATCCAGCAAACCCCAAGCTCAGCATCAAACATCCCCAAACCAGCACCATCCCTCCTGCCTCCTACATATTAGCTGATGACTAAGCAGATGGCCATGTGGGGTAGTCCCAGGACAATCACATTAGACCAACCACATTCCTAGCCACCCACCTATCTGTGGGGTCTGCTTCGTGAAGGTGAAAGAACAAGGACTTGGGGTCAGAAGGCCTGAAAGGAGGACCTGGCTCTACCCCTTGCCATCTGGGCGGGTTGCTCAGTCCTCATGCCCTGTGTGGAACCTGGGTCTGAAGTGTGGGCCTGAGTCGAGGACACCCTGTAAAGTGGTAGGTGAGAGTAAGATGCTGAGAGAGGCCCATATCTCAGCTGGGTGATACAGAGGGAAGGGAGACGCTGTGGAGTGTGGTTAGGAAGGTTTGGAGAGAGAGAAAGGGGCATGAAATGGGCCTTTCAAATGAGACATTTAGCCCAGAGCTCAGAGCAAAGTGGAGACATGGGCCAGTTATCTAATAACCTTGATCGCAACACAGCCTCTTAAAAACTCCGAGACATCTTGGGAGTTCTTGAGAGTGGCACCAGTTCTGTACATAGCCGGGGGACACCCCGCCCACAGTCTGCCCCTCACATTCCCAGAACTTCTTGGAGACTGGTACCACCCCACCCCAGCCCTCTACCCACCCCATAGAAAATTGGCTGTGTTCCCCTGGAATCACAAATATAAGAGGAAAAGGCGCCAAACACACATACCTCTTCTGGGAAGCATCCTTTCCCATTCTAAAATAACCATCCACTTCTTCAGCCGTCATGAGCCTTAGCACAGAGACAGCAGGAGAGAGAACTTTCCAGGACTCCGCAGCTCAGTGTGTAAGGCAGGCATGCACACCTCAACCCCTGGCACGCAGGTCTCAATGGGTGCCCAGAGGGACATACTTAGCACAACTCAGAGGTAGGCGAAAGCTCAAAGGAGTCTCGATCTGAGCCGTGGTAGCAGGAGGCACTAGGAAACAGCACAGTGCTGTGGTATCTACAGGTCAGACCTTCTGGGGAGGGTGCAAGTGTTGGTGGGAGCTGAAGCTGGCGGGTGGCAGGGGCCAGGTCTTGCAGACTTTCTGAACTATGGAACTTGGATTGTATATGGAGCAGGGAGAGATTTCAGAGAAACGCCTGGGGGGCCACTATGTGGAGGACAGATCACGGTGATGGGCTGCCCCCGCAGAGACTTCTGAGAGATAGCGCAGGGAAGAAATGACGAAGATCTCAGTGTCCACAAACACTTGCTTCTGTTATTTTTCAACTGTGCTGTGTTTGCCGTTACCAGCCAGAGCCATTGCCCTGTTCTGTGTCTGCCTTCGTCCCTCCCTCGGGTTTCCAGTTGGAAAATTCAGCCGCCAGGAAGTTTCTTGGTCCAGACAGGATGAAATCAGAGAAAGTGCGAGGAAAGGGATCTTCGAAGGACAGGGTTATGAAACAACTGCGGTTGTCTAGGGGCCACCCAGGAGGCTCCTGCCATGCCCGGGAGAATTGTGTTCACTCTGATTCTGGCCACCTAGGACCACAGCCTTCATCAGCAATGTCGAAGGGAAGATTCAAGTCATGCCAGCCCCATAGTCGGGATGGGGGTGTGTGAGAATGAGGATTCTGGAAATGCATTTTATTTCATCAAATGTTACATGATTAGGTGACTCACTGAACTTACATAGATTATTGGTAATCTATAACCTCGTCTGATTCACAGGTTAACACCTCCTACAAACACACAAACAAAAAGGATTTAAGGTCGACACTCTGGGATATTTTTTGGGTTTCCTTTTATGAGCTGTAAAAGGAACAATTTTGCAAAAACAAGAAGTGTTTGGGCTTCTAGAAAACCTGTCCCTCCACCCCAACATTTCAGCTAAAAGCACTGAATCATATTAAACAGTTTCATCTTTCAGCAATATGTAAATGTTTTCTCTAACATATCTTTACTTCTGGCCCGAATTTAATGGGTGAGTTTGATAATACAGTCACATGCATCTCTGCAGAGATATCAACAGAAACCATGCTGGCCTTTGTTTTAGTTAGGGAGGGAAACCATGGAGTTTGCTTGAGGACAGAAAGATGTGAATTGTGTCTGGTCTAGAGACACAATAGTAAGAAATTTGTGGTAAAGAAAATGTCTTCCCACCAAGGCATACACATTGCCTTTTAAGGGATTCAGCCTAGGGTAAGTGGAAGCTTTTACTAGAAATAAAGACATTTGACCACACATGAGCATGTGTTCTGAGTCCCAGAGGGAGAATAACTGCGATGGAAAGTAAGACGATGACAAGTAGAATGGATGTTTTCCCACTTTGGGAGAAACTTCTAGATTTTCTTGGAATGTTGGGACCTGGAGGATATCTTAGAGATCACCTAGACTGTGCCTCATCATTGTATAAATGTGGAACATTAGGTTCAGCAGAGAGATGTGGCTTGCTCAAAGGCACATAGATAGTTGGTGGCCGAACTGTCACTAACACTCAGGTCTTGAGTTACCCTCTCCGAGCCTGTTTCCTAGTCCGTGGAATGGACGTAGTCTCTTCCTCACTGCATTCTTGGCTAAGGTGCACCCTGCACCCTGCTCTCTTCACTTCTCTGTGTTTCCTCTTATAACCCTTTGACAGAAGACTTGAGTCAGGAAGCAGGGACTCTGTGTCAGAGGAGGATACACCAAGATGTAGTGAGCAGTCTTTAGAAGAAAGAGAGTGGGCAGAACCCAGCCTTGCATGGCAAACCAGTGTCCAGGGCCCCCAGGGTTTTCACCCGCAGTCAGAGATGGGTATCAGAGAGGGAGTCCTGTGGCAGGGACAGCAAGGAAATCTGAAGACGCTCAGGAGGCAAGGACGGAGTCAGGAATGCAGATCTGCAAGGGGACACCCCATGCGACCCTCAGAAAGGCAGCAGGCACCACGCAAGAGCCAGTGTTTTCTCCGAGGTCAGCAAACTGCTGCTCGAGGGCCAAGCCTGGCCACACCCATGTGTGTTGTCTGTGGCCCTTTCATGCTACAGCTACACAATGGTCAAGTAGTATTGGGATCGTTGTGGCCCAAAAGCCAAACATATTGATCATCTATCCCCTTACAGAAAAAGGTTGCCAACTCCTGCTTGAGCTGTCCACAGGCCTGAGTTCAAGTCAAGTGCTGCCCCTTTCTACCCAGGTAACTTGTGCAAGCCACTTTTCACCTCAGAGCCCCATTTCTGCATCTGTACCCACAACAGGTTTGTTTTGAGAATTTCATAAACTTATGTCTGTGACCGCACCCAGGCTAAGGAACAGTTCAGTTGCTTCATGTGCTTGTCAGTCCTCTGTGGAGGGAACCAGGGATGTGTGGCTGGATCGGTCCCTATGATTCCTGGAGTGGTAGAAGGCAGCCTGCTGGGCAGGATAAAATGTTTGTCTTCCTGGAAGGGATGACTCACAAACTCATGTTTCTTTTTTTTTTTTTTTCTACTTGTTCTTTTTTCCAGATACTGGCTGACCAACAAAGTCCACATCAAAAGACCCACCACCGGCCTCTTGATGTATACGCTGGCCACACGTTTCTGCAACCAAATCTACCTCTATGGCTTCTGGCCCTTTCCGCTGGATCAGAACCAGAACCCAGTCAAGTACCACTATTATGACAGCCTCAAGTACGGCTACACCTCCCAGGCCAGCCCCCACACCATGCCCTTGGAGTTTAAGGCCCTCAAGAGCCTACATGAGCAGGGGGCTTTGAAACTGACTGTCGGCCAGTGTGATGGGGCCACGTAGGGTGGGCGCCCCATAGGACTCAGTGGCTCACATTTCCTGCCAGCTACACCACAGGCAGATGGGAGTCGGGGTGGCACAAACAATAGAACAAGCAGGCTAGTGGTTTTCTTTGTTAAAGTGTAAAACAGTGACCAGAATATATATATCTATACCTGCATATATATATTGACCTGAGTATTTATAACTGTGTGGTGTTCATCTAGCATTAGGCAGATAGGCCACAGGAAGAAGGTGTGGAGAACCCACCTGAACCAGATTGAGACTCAATCCATCTTTGGGGGTGGAAGGACTTGACATGAAAAGAAGCCAGTCCCATGACTTTGGATGACAAACTGCCTCCTGGCTTGGAGGGATCTTTGGGCTCATGGATGAATGGAGAGCCACCTGTTGTCAGCTGCCCCAAGCCTCTGGGATATGTGGATTCGGGGAGAGCCGAGGCCCAGAGGGGACACTTGACCCAGTCTAAAGTGGGTGCTATTCACGGAGGAGAGGGAGGTTGGAGAGTTCAGCCAGACAAAGGAGCACAAGGAAACCAAGCAGCAGAGGCCCCATCGGCACAGAGGGCCTCGTTCCAAGAACTTAGAGTTTGACTGCCCAAGGGACAACACGACTGACTCACATGTTTCAGACAGGCCTCCATGACTACAGAGAGAAGGCTGGAGGAGACACAATGGATGGTGCATGTTCTGGCCTAGCAAGAACTACCAAGAACTTTGGGTGAAGCAAGCAGATGACACTGAAGAGGAGTAATGTTCCGAATCATGTTTTTGAAAAATCAAGACCTCCTGCTAAGGGCCCACTAGAATAAGGCAGGAGAGTGTCTAAAATCTAGTTGCTTTGGGTGTTTTTTAAAGCAATGTGAGTCCACAGAGGAGAAAGAGACCCTGGGATTTCACCCTCTGGGTTAGTCTCTGTCTCACCCTGTTAGAATGTCACGAGGGACTGTACTGTCCCCTCTGCCACCAGGGAAGCCACAATGAGAGCTTGAAAGGGTGCTGTCAAGATAAATGCCATCCTTCTTAAAATATATATGATTGCCTTTTTGGGTGCTTCACAGAGCCCCAGAGTGTGAGACCTGAAAGGATGTTCAGCATCTAGCTCCATGTCCCTGCAACCACTCTCTGTTTGCCTTCTGCATTCTGCACTCTGCAGGGCCTTTGCAGCCAGACTGCTGTGTCAATGTCACTTTCTTGTCACTTTCCTACCCTGATGGTCACATTAGCCCACACCAAGCTCCAACACTGAGGTTTTCAACTCTGCAGGGAGAGGTTCCAATGTCCACCCCACCTCTAGGCACCCCCTCTTCTCACAGAAGCAATTTTAGAATTTTGCAAAATCCTTTTCCCCCTATTGAGATTAATATTTAAGATTTTTTTAAAAAAATACCCGAAGCCAAATGCAGTTCCAAATAGTGGACATAATCTCCCAGGGAAATCTAGGCTTGATGCCTACAACTTAGGAGCTGGAATCACAGGTCTCATGTAGAGAAATAGCCGACTTGATTGTTAGTTGTATTCCTTTACCTGATGAATAACAGTGTCTTAAAACATATTTGAAAGATAAGTAAAAAACTACTATCTTGAAGATGAAGGGAGTTAAGAAAAGTAATCAAGACCTGCTCCTAAGCATATGAGACCGGATGTAATTAATCAACAGCAATGCAGAACAGGACCTTGGCTCTAAATTAATGGTTGACGGGAAGGGAGTGGAGGCGGCAGAACCATTAACCCTACACAAGAACACTCCAGCCCAAAACCGTGAGGAAGGTGATATATCTCTGCATTTTCCTTTGTTGTTGCTTGAAGTCTGTGATTGGGGATTTGCATTATAAAATGAATATTTTAAAAAGCAACAGCCCTAATAGCCTCTGTGGGAACTGAGTGGTTTCCAACTCCTCACAGGCGGTGGAAATAATTAGTACCATATTTTATACATCTCCAGAGCCTTTCATCTTGAGGATCTCAAAGACCCTAGAAGACATTTAATTTCTAAAGCTTGAAGTGTCCCGGGGAGCAGGTAGAATTTCCAGCAGGGCCTCGGTGGATTCCAGAATGTTTCATGGTAAGCGCTGCGGGGAACCCACATGTCAGGTTCTGGAGTTGGCCCTGAGCTCTATCCACCAAGCCAGCACCCCAC
This sequence comes from Macaca fascicularis, assembly GCF_037993035.2. Classification (NCBI taxonomy): domain Eukaryota; kingdom Metazoa; phylum Chordata; class Mammalia; order Primates; family Cercopithecidae; genus Macaca; species Macaca fascicularis. Next base: position 77,217,806 of record NC_088381.1, read on the forward strand.
CATCCATTTGCAGGGGAGTCAAAGGGCCAGAACTCTTTGGGGGACCAGAACATGGTTTTCTTTCTGCCTATCTTAGTCATGGCTCCTAAAATTGAAGCTGATGTGAGCTGGAGAGCAAGGAGTCCTTCCACCCTGCCTTCAGGTTCTCTCTGGAGAAAGGTTAGAGACCCCAGGACAATCAACATGTACACCGTTCCCCAACTTGGCTTGAGTCCTGCACTGCCAAAATGGCCTGGCCATGTGATGGCAGAGCTCCAGGGGCCTTGGCTTTCCCTGGCTCATTGCCCTTCACCATCTGGGCATGCACAGTCAGGGGCCAATTGTCCTTCCCTGCCCATTCGGAGTTCAATTTGAGCCTCCACTGCAGTTCCTGGTGTGGGCCAGCTGGCCTTGGGTGGCCCCAGGGAGTCACACAGCCTGTACCTGACCCCCAGATCCGCTGCTGTAACTGCAGAGTCACAGGCATCCCGGGAGAATGGGCCTCCAGCCTCAGCCGGCCCTCACTGCTGACAGGCATCCCTCTGTCACCTCCTGCCACCTGTCAGATGCCCGGTTCGCCTGCCATCAGCCACCCAAGTGGTTCTGACCTCCATTTGCCTCAAGCCCCAACGGGCCCCCATCATTCTATTCATGGAAGAGACGGAGCCTTCTGAAATGAGATCTGCCCTTAAAATCTCTTCTCTTCTCCTTCCCCTTTCTGAGACAACATCGTCCCCACCAGTTACGTTTCCTGTACACCCTCACCCTCTCTCCTCCACCTCTGTCACCTCTGCCCATTAGCACACGCTCACTCCACCTGGACTGGCTCCTGCAGCCTCTTCCCTTACCTCCACCAGCCCCGGGAAGGGCCTCCAGCACCCACGGCTGCCCTTCCTCTTGATGCCTCTCAGCTTCCTCCCAGCTCCTGGCAGCAGTGTCCCAGCGCCTCCACGTTGCCCCGCTCATCTCCCAGTTCTCCAGGCCACCTGGCTCTGCAGCGACCCCTCCTGGACGCTCCCTGGCCCCGTGGCACCCAGAATGCCACGTTCTTGTATTTTTTAACTCCTTCTTTCCCAATCCCTCTCAGCCATGTATTTATTTATATATTTATTTATTTATTTATTTGTGATTTATTTATTGACACCCCTACTTTGATTGACAAAGGAATCAAGGTAGATCTGACCAGTATCCCCCTCTCTTCTCCTTGCCCCACCATGTGGACATGCCTTACACTGGCATCCTCTCCTCAGTCCCTCTGCACTCTCCATCAGCAACCTCACACCTGCCTTCAGACCGGGCTGCACCTCCCTAAGCTGCCCCTGCCCCAACCCCTCTCTGCAACCCAGCCCTCTCCTGAGCTCTAGGCTGGGATTGTACCCGCTCGGGGGACACTCACCCCATCTGCTCCCACAGCAGCACCATCAACTCAACACGTCAGAAGCCAAGTGGATCATCTGTGTCCCCTTCCCCCACAATCCCTCCATTTTCTACTAAAAGACCCGTGATCCCATCAGCCACCCAGTCTGAGATGCTGACGTTATCTTCGACTATACTCCCATGTCCTGCCTTGCTAATTCTTCCCACTAACTCTAACCTCACCTCTTTACTTGTCACGTGGACTACTTCAGCAACAGTCTCATCTCCCAGATTACCTCTGTGCACGCTGACACATTGTCCAGTCCACCCTGAACATGCACAGTGATTTTTCTCTCCCGTTGCACACAAATCTTTAAAAGTTTCCCCGGCCCGTGAACAAATGTACATTTCTCTATTCTGACATTACAGACCACCGGATAAGGCCCCACTCTTCCTTTCCACCCTCCCCTGGTCAGCCTAGGAGAGTTGTTTTTCCTGGAAAGGGTGCCTGCGTTTTACTGTCTCTGTGCCTTTGGTCTTGCTGTTCCCATCCCCTGGAATGCTCCCTTTTCTTCCCTTCAAAGCCCATGCGGAAACCACGTCCTTCATGAAGCCCTCCCTGATCTACCAACCACTGGGCTCTCTCCCTCTGCTGAACCACCGTAGCACTTTATTTGTACCTTTCTCATGGCACTTACCATATTCTGCCTTGTATTATAGTTATTTGTGCACTTGTCCTATGACTGTTCTTAGACTGTAAGCTCGCCAAGGGCAGGGACTGTGTTTTATTCATCTGTATCCATCACAGCACTAGGCGTGGTGCATAGCACACAGCAGTTGCTCAATAAATGTTTGTTGGATTAAATCCTTAATGCCTGTAGAGGGCTTTTAGTTAATGAAGTCATTGTGCATCTATAATGTCACAAGAACCTCTGAAAAATCATGTGGGTTGGACCAAAGCAGAAGTCATTATCCCCATTGTATAGGTCGTAAAACTGAGGCCAAAAACCTGCATGAAGCCTCATAGCTTTCTGGTAGAATGTCCACCCAGGTCTTCTCATCCTTACTTCAGTGCTTTTTCTGTTCATCTTTGTGGTGGGGTCACTGTAAACTGAAAACTAGCCCTATGCAGAGGCCTAGACACAGAGACCCGGCAGACCTCAGCATGAACCCCATCAACACAGGCAAAATCTCGCTCCTTTCTGGGAAGGACAAAAGCCATTTGGGTTTTACGAGGCCTGGGAGGTGGAGCTGTAGGACCCCATCAATCATTCCCACTGCTGTTTGTTGCAGGGTAGGAAACCATCCTTCCAGATGGCAGGGAGACCAACAACTCCAAGGGGCTGCCATTTGATAAATCTCTTCATGCCTAATTAAGGCTCCCTTTCCAGAAGGAATGGAAGAGGGATGTTTACTGATGCCAGTCAGATGGGACTCCAGACAAGCATACGGCCTCATGAATGTCCTTAATGGTATCCCCAGTGACACTGACGGTCTGCCCCAGCCTCTGTCTCTCACCAACACTGCCGAATGTCATCTCTTCTCATCTTTATCTCCACTCTTTGCTTCCTGTCTTCAGGGCTCTTCCCTTGGCATTCACCAGGAGGAGAGTGAGCCCAGAGAGCTGAGTGGCATCCCTTCTTCTTGGGTCCCTGAGCCCTGACCTGGAGGAATGCTGTAAGATAGCAGGAAAGGGGGGGAGTGGGGAGCACTCTATGCCACTCCTCATGGAAGCAGAACAAAAACAGGCTTTTGTTCTGGTGGCAGGTCATCCACAACAATGGGATGTTTCCGTGGTTACCATCTAGAAGCAATATCTTAGTTGTTTGGGGATTTATGATGGGGGTAATGTAATTTCTATTCTTAGCAATCCAGGTGATAGGGCAATTTCCATATACAGTCCACTGAGCCATCCAGCCCCAGATCGTAGTTTCTCTAGAATCATCCTAGTTGTCTGCAGCCAAAGCCCAATAGAACCACCCAACAAAGAGCACTAAAGTTCCCTTGTGGCCTTTCTCAGTCTTCCTCACCACTTCTTCAGCCACCTTTCCCTAGAACCTGGGGGATGGGAAATGGGGCTACTATGGGCTTCCAAGAACCGTGTCAACAAAGATCTCAAGTTCTCCAGCCATGACAACATTTTTAAATATTTAAGAGCGTTCTCCAAAACTGACCCAGCACCAGCTATGAGTGGCCATCCCTTAAAGAATTAATAGAAAATGAGGACCCAATGGCCAAGAAGTGGGAGGACTGCCGTGCAACCCACATGGACCCTAGCATGATGGGTCCAGGCAGTCACGGGGGGAGTGCAGCCCTCCATGCAGCATACTGAGGCAAGTCAAGTGGGATTGGTGCAGGAAAACGCCCTTTCAATTTGTTTCCAATTGTCTTTATTATCTAAAATGAGACTGTAATGGTGGAGCTGCTGGACAAAGTCAATGAAGGGATGACTGGGCCCTCAGAATCATGAATGCTTAAGAGAAGTTGTGTGTTGCAGGGAAGACCACTCTGGGGCAAGCTGTTTTACTGCATTCTCATTCCAGTGGCCAAGGTGGGCAAAAATATAACTCACTGTAATAACAACAGCGGGACAGGTTACCTGCATCTTTGTTCACAAGTGCCCCATCTCTGGGCAGGAGCTCTGGAAGGAGTACCAGATAATCTGAAAGCCTGCCGCACAAGAACCTAGAGGGCACAAATGAGACTTGGCTCTGGTATTTTTCCATCTGTAAAACGGAGAAGACAGCTACCGACCTCCCATATGGAGTTACTGCAAAAACGCAAATATAGGACAAGGTAGATGGAGAAATTGGGTAGAGGGAGTGGGGATACTCAGTGTTATAAAGCAAATGAAATGTGTGCAGCTATGAGTTTTCAGGATTCTGTTTGTCCAACATCAGATCACATCATTGCCCTGCTTAAACCCTCAGTGGCTTTCCTTCATCCTTGCAAGAAAATTCCAAGCATCTTACCATGGCTTCCAAGACCTTGAGCCCTCCTCCCTCTGGCTCCCTGTCATTCTAGTGTCACAGCCTTTGCATTTGTTGTGCCCTCTGCCTGGAAATATGCTTCCCAGCTCCTTGTCTGCCCCCTCTGCCTCATCTTTCATGCTTCAAATTGAATGTCACCTCCTGGGGAGCCTGCTCCTGGTCTCCCTCAGCTAATTACTTTCTATTATATGACACATTATCCTGCTGGGTGGTCTTCATAAACTAAATTGTCTCATTTGTTTCGTAGTTCTCAACCCCAAGAACCCTCCTAAAAGATCCCAGTGCTCAGGCCACACTCCACACAAGTTTAATCAACATCTCTGGAAGCTGATCATGGACATCTTCCTGGCTCACGGTCAGCACTGAGAAACAATGACATATATGCTCACTAGTTTATGGTCTGCCTGCCCTTCTCGGATGTTCCAGGGGGACTTGTTTTCCACAGCGGTCACCTATGCCCTGGAAGGTGGAAGTGGCCATCCTCCAAAGTAATTGTTGATGACTCTGCTTGGGGTGCTGGCAACAGACCAGCAATGTGACCATATCCCTGGTGCTCTCAATAGGCACAGGCCAGCTTTGAATTTCCCAAGGGTGACACTGTACCCTCTGCAGCTCCAGATAAATGCCCAGCATTTTTACCCATTAGCTGAGCTAGTGGGTGGAATTTTTCCAGTCCCCATTTGACCCGCTCAGAGAATTTCATGAGCCTTGCCTTACACAGGGTTGTGCAGGCTTCAGAACCCCACCCCCTAGCCCCACCCCAAAGACCTTTACAAGCACAGCTGGACATTGGAACCACTGGAAGAGCTTTAAAACCTCCTGAAACCTATGCCTGGCCTTCAGGAAATCTGATTCCTTGGTCTGGCGTATGGTCCAGGCATCTCCTGAAGCTCCCCAGGTCACGCAGAGGTGCAGCCCCAGCTGGGAACCACTGACCTAGACCCAGTTCCTGAACTTCTGTGACCACTTCCATGGCAGCCCCTCTCAGGCCCGTGGTGTGAAGTCTTTCTTTTGCTTCTGGCTTCTGAGAGTTTCCTTCCCTGATTCCAAGTTAGGCTCTGTTTTGTCTGGTGGGTTTTGTTGCCACTGCCGTTGTGTTAGTGGCATCCAGGCCTCTGGATTGCCGCATGCTTGCAGTGGGAGGAAAGGCCTGTCTAGCATGTTCTCTACTTCCCCTTCCACGCTCTGTGAGGACAGGGGCCTTGTCTGGCGTGTTCACTGAGGCATTCCTGACCACTAGAACTGTGCCTGGCATAGAGTAGGCACTTTATAAACTCCTGCTGCATGAACAAAAGAACAAGTGTGGATGCTTCAAAGGAAGACTTGCACCCAGCTGACCCTCAGAGTGGGAAGGGGTCCCACCTAATAGGAAGAACACCAAGATTTCCCCAAGAGGAGAAGGAGGCCGTGTGTCTGAACCCTGTGTGAGATGCTTTGTATACTAGCCCTTGTTGGGGTGTTGCACCCATTTTACAATCAAACAACCAAGGTTCTCAGAAATTAAAGACTCATTTAAGATGCCAAAGTTCACGAGTGGATGGTTTGATGCTGAAGCCAACATTTTTAACACCACCTCAGCTCAAAAGGCCTGAAGGCCACTTAATTCTATCAACCTTCAACCATCTTGTCAAAAGTGAGCCTGCACTCAGGAGTGACAGGAAGACGGAACTCAGCTTCCTGTAGCCCAGACTCCTCATAGGCTACAGCTGCACCCTGGCTCTTCCCACTGGCAAAGCAGATACAGACCCAGAGCACACCTGTGTAGCAATGCCAATTGTTCAAATGCTTCCTTGCCAGGTGGTCAAGAGCCATGGCTCTAAGCCCTCCATGTGCCCCGTGCTCCAGCACTGTGACCAAGGTCCATTCTGATTGGTTCGGGTCCCTCTGTGTTGGTAAATACTTTGCATATCACCCATGCTCCCAGGTTCTCCAGGCAAGAAACTAGGGGCCAGGTGGCTGATTTGGGCATTTGGACCACTGGGCAGGACACCGGAGCCTCACTGCATTGGTGTTTCCATGGCAGCTACTTTGGGTGACTGGCTTTCCTCTCTTGTTTTCCATGGACACATCCGTGACCCAAAGCAGATATTCTGTGTAGCTCATGTGCGTACAGATTACAAATTCAACTGCGGAAGCATAGAGAGGCACTGGAAGAGGCATCTTATGAGAGTCAGCCAGGACTGGTAATGAGCAAACCCTCACCTTGAATAGCCTCTGAGAGGTACACAGTGAAGGGCCAGAGGATGACAGAAACAGAAAGAGGGTCAGAAGATGACCAGAAAAGAGCAGGACATGTTCACTGAGCACTAACTAGATGCTTTACGTGGACTAAGTCATTTAATTCTCATAGCTACCCATTTGAGGTTGACATTATTATTATTCTCACTCTGCAGAGGAGGAAACTGAAGCAAGAGGTTGATAAACTTGCCCAAGGCCAAAAACCTAAGAAGTGGTTGAGCTGGGATTTAAACTCAAGCCCTCAGGTTCCAGAGTGGTGAAGGAAGCCTCTAAGCTTGACCTTGATCTGCTGCCACTGAAGCTGATGAAGGTCATAAAATGGACATAAATAACACCAGCTTCAGAGGGGGTGATGGAGGAAGGAGCTGTCTAGTCAAAGTGCTCAGTGCAGTGGCTGACACACCGCAGACATTCAACTAATGGACGGTAGCTCACTACTCGACTCAGGGTGTTGCAGAAACACAAAGCCGTGCCAACATTAAATGAGGTGCTGACATTAATTTAGGGATGCAGTCTGTTCTATCACTATGATCCTAACTGCAGCTTTCAGGTACAGGAAGACAGAGAAATTTACCTGTTTGGCTCAGGTCTAGAAACTGAGGCTTGAGATCAAGCCAAACCCATGGCATTAGACTTCGTAGGTGAGTGATCCAGCCAGTTCCCACAGTTGCTGTCCCCACACCCGGCTCAGCTGCCAGCGCCTCTCCAACGCCAGCTGTCACCCAGGTCCACCCAGTGGGAATGCTCCTAGTGCAGCACCAGCGACAGGCTCTGGCTGCATAGCCCTGGGCCCATGGCTGCTGCGGCTGCCTTTTGAATTTGCCAGGGAAGCTGAGCATGCTTCTTTGCACACATGAGGCCACTTGGCTCAGTGTCTGAGAATGAGATGGTAGGCGGCCAGGCTGCTGGGAAAATGTGGAATCGCCCTCTGACAGAGGCCAGCCTGGAAATGAGAAGTGAAACCAACAAAGCAGAGGACAGAACAAATGAATGAAGAGCAGGAGTGCGAAATGGGCTGCAAAAGTGTGGGGCATCGTCCTTGAATGCTACAAGACGCTACCAGCTGACCTAATCGGAGCCCTTGCTCCAACAGCTTGCCTTGAAATTAAATGTTTGCATCAGGCTGGGTTACTGCAGGGAAGGGGTATCAGGCCCTCCTTTGCAGCATCAGGGAAAATAGGGGACCTCAGATGGCCCAGGCCCTACCTCTGACTCCTCAGCTTCCTGACCCAGCAGAGTGGATCCAGCCACTCAATGATGAGTAAAGTGGAAATTAAAAGCTTCCTGGACTGGGTTGCTCTTGTGATTAAACCAGATAAGGAGGCTTAAGTTCTTCACCCACTCAGAGCATTAGATGCTTGGCAACTCATTGCTTCTCCTCTGGGGCTGCTTTCTCGGGCCAAGGGGGCAAGGACTAGTTTGTGGTAAGTTTTGCTCAGTTTCTACTTAGCTCAGCCTGCCTTCTTCACTGTTGAAGCAAGCAGGCATGGCCTGGCATGCAGTAGGTGCCCAATAATGAATGAATCCCTCTTGAATGAATGGATGAATGTTTTCCAGTTTACTAAAATCTTTCATCTTTGGCTACTCAACGAGTGGGCTCCCCAGGCCTCAGTTTCTAGGCCTGAACAAAATAGGTACATTTCTCTGTCTCCCTCTACCTGAGAGCTGCAGTTAGGAGCATAGCAATAGAACAGAGAGCACCCTCAATTTAATGTCAGCACCTCATTTAATGTTGAAATGGCTTTGTGTTCTGGCAGCACCCTAAATTAGTCAAGTAGCCAGCCATCATACCTTCCACTTGTTGAGTGCTGTGTGCCAGCCATGGCATCGAGCACTTTGATTAGGCTGTTCATTCCTCCATCACCCCATGTGAAGCTGGTATTATTTAACTCTATTTGATGGACAAGGCCCATGGCTTGTCACATAGCTAGTAAGTGGCAGAACAGGGATCAAACTCAGGTTGAAACTTGCTTCTAGGAATCTCTGCCTCCCTAATCTATACAGCAATTGAAGCCTATTCATTCGTTCATTCATTCGTCTCCATCTTAGTCAGTTTAGGCTGCTATAACAAATATACCATCGACTTGGTGGCTTAACAACAAACATTTATTTCTCACATTTCTGGAAGCTGGAAAGTCCAACATCAGAGTACCAGCAGGTTCAGTTCTTGGTGAGAGTTTGTTTCTTGGCTTGCAGATACCCATCTTCTTGCCATATTCTCCCATGGCAGAAAGCAGAGAGACAGAGGCAAGCTCTGGTGGTCTCTTCTTACAAAGTCACCAATCTCATTCAAGAAAGCCCCACCCTCATGACGTAATTATTTCCCCACCTCCTAACACCTCCTAATACTATCACACTGGGGGCTGGGATTTCAACCTATGAATTTCGAGGGGATTTCTTCACCCATTCATTTAAGAAACATGAGGGTGTGTCCACTAGATGTCCTGGCATATGAACACCCTGTGTTTTCTCCTGCAGGGTCTCACAGTGCAGTGGTAGGAGGGGGAGAGGGAGCAGACACATAGGAGAGCACTGTAAGAGCTGTTGTAGAACAATGGGCACACTGCTGTGTAGAGAGAGGGAGCACAGAGAGAAAGGAGCCCGGAACTCTGCTTGCAGGAGCTTACACAAGAGAGGACACTTCAGGGGAAGCTTCACAGAGGAGACAGTAGCCTTTGAATATTTGCTGCTAGTTCTCCAACTCACCCATTTCAATGCCTTCCTCCTTAACTTATCCATTCTATCTAGGATCATCTTTACTGCCAAATGGAAGCAGAACTTTGAAATACGCCTTAGGAATGTAGTTCATGTGTCCATGAAGGGAGCTCTCCTTTCCTCTACAGACACATGGACTGCAGGGGAAGAGTGAAGGCTGGGACACTCTGACCCTCATAACCCCATATCCAAAGCTTGGCACCCTTCCAGCTCCAGGGCTGTGAAGTTTAGTACACATGCATAGTACACATGCATAGTACACAACCTACACCAATGCGCCACCCAATAGATCTCAACAAAAATAGGTCAAGAAGAGGTCTCCATGTGTGTGTCAAAGAGTATGTGCTTCCATTCATTCATCCAGCTTCAGAGACACCACTGAGAGCCAGCAATGAACTACGCCCTGCTGTGGACATTGTAGGACACACAGTCCCTGCCTCAGGAAGCTCAAATCTAAGGGGGGAACAATTATGCACAGCCAATGACAGAATGAAATAAAGAGGAAATGCCAATCCAACCAACTGGGGGCATTCAGAGGATTCACAGAGAAGGTGATAGATGGGCTGGACCTTGAAGAATGAGTGGGATTTTGATAGTGGGATGTTGACTCTCTGGCCTACCCTTCTGGGAAATCTCCACCCTCTTCAGTGGCAGCAAGGAACAGAAGAAGCATTCAAGCTGCTAGCTATCACACCGCTGCCAACCCTGGCCAATTTACAAAAGCCACCAGGGAAATAAGCCTTGCTACCATCGCCCAGCCTCCCTACTAGGTCGTGATGATGCCCCGGGTGAGGCCACCTTGATTCACGAGGCCCTTGATTTGTGGATAATGGTCTCAGCAATGCCAGAGGAGGGAGAGGCAGGTGCCCACACAGTCAACGTTGAGACCTGCAGTCTCACCTTGTTTTTGTCCAACCCAAGTCCACCCCTTCATGCCTTCATTCTCTTTCCTCTTCACCTTCCCCCAGGGTATAATGAGACCTCCATGCTCCACTTCTAATCATAGTTTTCATGGTTTGTTTATGGATCTCCTGATTGTAATACCAGTTACCAGGCCAGCCATTGAGGGAATGCTATAGTTTCCTATACTGTCAATTGCATAAGCAATTGAGATGCAGATCAGTTTTCTCCTGGTGTTTCTTGGGGAGGATGGATGTTTCCAGCCACCCTCCTGTTGGAGTCGAACTGGACAGAAATGGGGAGCTGAGGATGAAAGTGGTGGCTTCTCCATAGATCACTGAGCTAGGCAAGTGGGGCCTGGCACTGTCTCTAACCACAGCCACCAGCATGGGGTGGGGGCTGCCTGGCATATTCTCAGCTGCAACTTCTGTTCCACTTTCAACATCCACCTGTGCTTTGGGTCTCCTCACCCATGGCCTTGCTCCGTGGCTCCCCTCTCTTCATCACATCACTTTCTCCTAGTCCTTATAGAATGAGACCCACTCTCTTGATTTACTTAACAATTTTAATTCTACCAACATAACAGAACTATGCCCACACACATATAAAAATAACATTATTCCTTTACAACCCGCTTAAATCATTTCTAAACAAATACATGTTCATTACTTGTCCTAATATACATGCTTCCTCCAAAATAATAGCTTTTATCATCAAATCTACCCAACAGTAGATTTCAGTAAAACTAAATTTGCCTACAGAAAAAGTAGGCATTAGAGGGAGCTGGATATCCTTAAGTCATGACTGGCAGCCTGGCATGGGAATCCACGGTCACTAATAAAAGACACACAAAAGTCAGAGCCCAACCCAGCAACCACAAGCTCCTCTGACTACGTCCAAGATGGCCCTCCCATCTTCCCGGGCACGGAGTCTGCTCCTTCTCATTTCCTCAGCCATGAGCTTCACTGTGCCCAGGGTTCAGATGCAGCGGCTTCATTTGCCTGCCTGTCTTGGGCTCACCCTGCCATAACCTCCCTGAGCTCATGTCTGCTTGTGATTCTTCTCTCTGACCCCACACACCAAGTGGACCCCAGAGTGGCTGACCCCTGGCTCTTCTCCGGGAGCCTCCAAAGAAACCATTCCTGGTGCAGTCCAGATGGATAAAGACAGGAATTTCCTGGGCCCCAATGCCTAGGCACTCCATTCCAGCTGGTGTTAGTGCAGAAGGAAAGGCATTCAAGTCTCCAAGAAAAATAAAAGCTCAGATATGAGGAACCAACTTGATAGTACGTAACACTGAAATTGCTTCTCTCAACCCCAATCTGAGTAACCATCAACTGATAATGGAAAAGACACATCCCTGTTACTTGATGAAGTCTCTCTTCTTATTTGCTCCCTTAGCTTGATTGATTTTGTGTAGAAAATAAGATAAAGACTCAGAGTTTAAAATAAGGCTTGTCCTTTACCTAAAACCTGCATGGAAGAAGGAGGCGAAGGGAACATTCACAAGCAGGAGCTGATTGACAATCACATTGCTGAATGTATCAAAATTATGGGCTTTCTATTATGCCAGGGTACAACCTAAGACCCTCTCTGAGAAGTGCCTTGTGGTCTGGACAGGAGGAGGGGTTTCATGCTTCTCTACAGATAAGGGGAAGACAAATTGTATAATTTAGCAAACTCCAAAAAGGCTAGTTGAATGGGATTTGGATAACATTCATTTAAAACGGGTCAGAATGTTTGTCCAGCAAAACATTAAAAAGCTATCATTTTGTTGAGATTATAGGTTTCTTCCTCTCCCCACAGGTCATATGGATGCACGTCTATTATGGAATAAATCTCTTTATTTCAATCATCTCTTCTCCAGCTACAGTCTCGTGTGCATCAGCACTAGGAAGATCATTTTTCCATTTGGGTTACATTTTTCTTTGTTCAATTTATTCTGCTCGAGATCATTCCGCTGTTAAGAATCCCTTGTCCAGCAGCAGGGAAAGATAAATATTTCTTTAATTATCTCATTTATAAATAAGATTATAAATAAGATAAATAAAGATAATATAGGTAATATCTATAGATATTTTGAAATCTCACTTCTTACCAAGATGCCTATGATTTCCCATCCTTTATTCCTCGAGCTCTCCTAGCTAAACGTGAGCCAAGTCTTCCCCATTCTTACAGCAACCTCAGTTGTTCCAATTAGAGTCCCCAGAGTCTATCTTTCAGATATTCAAATGTTTCTCTTTCTTACTAAGAAAATATAAGAAGACTCATTCTCACTTTTTTTTGCATTTTTTTTTTTTTTTGCATTTTATTCTGTAGATATGTTAGTAAGATTCAGTCAGGAAAACAGAAACTTCTTCAAGTATTTCAAAAAAAAAAGTGTTTAATGCAGAGAATTAGAGGCTTACCACATTGTTGGATGAACTAAGAGAATGAAAGTCAGAAAAAACTACCACTAATTTCAGGAAATTAGAGCATACAGGAACCTCAGGAAGCTGCCACCAGAGCCTGTGTATCTCACCACCCCAAAGAGGGTAAACTGTAGCAGGAGGTCCCATAAGCCACTGGCGAAACCTCCAGCAGGTCTACTGTTTCCTGATGCCCAGGTGATTCTCTATCCTGTTGCAGGAATAAGAAAGACCTCTGTTGTTCTTCTACTTTTCAAATCATGCATGGGTGCCTCCCATTGGTGGAGTCCAAATCAGAGCCTTGCTGGTATGGGATGCCAGGAAATGCAACAGTTCCCAGAATTCCAACCACATAAATGCGGCAAAAAGCTTTGAAGGGAGTGGCAATGAATGTTAGTTTCCTAAATCCAGTACATCGGGGGTCCACAATTCTCTAAGCACTATGTTAACAGCTTTATATATATATATATATATATATATATATATATATATATATATATATATATATAAAATTTGATTTTTTAAAAAATTATACTTTAAGTTCTGGGGTACATGTGCAGAATGTGCAGGTTTGTTACATAGGTATACATGTGCCATGGTGGTTTGCTGCACCCATCAACCCATCATCTACATTAAGTATTTCTCCTAATGCTATCCCTCCCCTAACCCCCCACCCCCAGACAGGCCCCAGTGTGTGTTGTTCCCCTCCCTGTGTCCATGTGTTCTCATTGTTCAACTCCCACTTATGAGTGAGAACATGCAGAGGTTGGTTTTCTGTTCCTGTGTTAGTTTGCTGAGAATATTGGTTTCCAGCTTCATCCATGTCCCTGAAAAGGACATAGACTCATCCTTTTTATGGTTTCATAGTATTCCACGGTGTGTATGTGCCACATTTTCTTTATCCAGTCTATCATTTATGGGCGTTTGGATTGGTTCCAAGTCTTTGCTATTGTGAACAGTGAGCAGATTTATATATATTACCCACATTTTTCACATGAGGCAATAGAGCTCAGACTTCTTAGGTAATTTGTCCAGGGACGCACAACCAACCAAGGATCATGAGTCAGATTTCTGAGCCCATGCTCTTTCCACAACACTGCCCTGCTTCGTGCAATAGTCTAGGAAACTTCCACAACCTATCATGTCCCTCCTGCAGTGCATCTCCAAGGACAAATTTCTCCCAATCCAGGGGCTGCAGTTTGGGTGTCCTTATTTCTCAGCATTTCCATACAGCTATGTCTCCTGCTCTCTAGATGTTCTTTCCCAGATGGTCCTGATGCTGGCACTGCATGTCTCCCCCACCAACTGCAACTGAGCCCTAGTTGTCTGGTGCTGTCTGTGAGCATGACATTTTTTGCCTACTCTCAACTTGACATTGTTAATCTTCAAGCTAGAGCACAGAGGAGGAGTCCTGGCAAGGCTCTGGCTCTAACTTCCCAGGTGCCTCTTCAGAAGCTCTGCAGATGGCCGTTGAAAGTTGGCTAGTCACCAGTCTGGTCTTTCAGGAAATACTATGGGGTTTCCCAGGATTATTATCAACTTCAGAGGCCACTGAGGTGCTGATCAGCTTTCTCCTTGTCTTCCTCAGGGACAATAGAAGTCTCTTGCCATTATCTCATGGAGTCAAACTAGACAGAGAAGAGAGGTTGAGAAGAAAAGCAGTAGCAGCTTCATAGATAACCAAGCCAAGAAAACAGGACCCAGTATTTTTTTATTCTGGCTTGGAGAGAAAAGAACTTTTCTTTGACATGAAGAGCAGAGTCTAAGCATTTCATGATGTCTTCAGCCAGAATCCCACCAAAGTTCTTACAGTCTCCAGGAGACTTGGTTTTCCATCCCAAACAAAGGAATAATTCTTACTCACCCTGTCCATGGGAATTAAGGATGTGTGATGAAGTCCTAAGCCAGCGGTCACTCCTGACTACAGGAAGAGATGAATGACAGGAAGAAATGCAGCACTCAAAACAGTGAGGTGCTCCACAATTTGCCTCTCTGTTAACAAGAAATGTATGGGGTTGGAGGGAGGTATTAACAGGAGTATTCACCCAGGGTCTACCACCACTATTTGGAGGTCATGGAAGAGGACAGCACAGAAGGCCATTCTACAAAGTTATGACTTTTCAAAAGTATTTAGTAAGTTGGCATGACAATCATTAAGACTCATGAAAGATGAAGCAGGTGAAATCAAGACATAACGACACATAACGACATGGTATTGTTTTATCAGTGCTTATAACCTCACACTCAACAGCATAGACACCAACAGAGCTCATCTCTGGGTTCACTCTTCCATGGGACACACTAGCCATACTTCTGGCTGTACTGGCTGTTGACTTTGAACTCAGCCTATTTTAAAATAGCATGAACAATGCAAGTGTCTAGAAGTTGGGGCACAAAGAGGAGCCCTGCCTGCTTTTGAGTAAGGCATTGCCCTTACCAGTCCTGAGAGAGAATTTTGAGAGCAACATGATTTCTATTCTGGAATTGCTATGGGGTTTCCCAGGGAAACACTCAATCATAGGCTAGACTCAAACCTGGATGTTCTAAAGGCAGGAAACTGATTTAGATAGCAAGGAGAACTGTTCTGGATTTATAATTCTGGCCCTTGATTCCTATGCATGGCACTAGGTACTGCCACCAGGGCTTAACTCAAAAGGCCTTGGCTCTATACCAGAGGATTAAATAATGTCAAATGTTCTCACATATGTGTATATAGGGGGTAGGTCCAAGATGCCTAACATACACCTAGAGTAGACTTAACATTGGCGTGGGTTAACTGAGTCCCAGTAATCTTCTCAACATTATACCAGGGTTCAGAAGTCAAATCCCAAGCACAAAGCATTGTGTTTGTCCTCCCTTTGGAAAGCAAAACAATGACACACTTCTACTGCAGACACAATGAAGCCTGTGAGAGCCTATCCCAGGCTACAATCTCGACATACTGTCCCTGTGTCCCAATACACTCCCCTGACGTCTCCATTTATTCTGCCATATTCTCCATGTGAAATATTAGCTACATTGCAATGTGTTTCTGGAATGGGGTCTCTTATGACTCTTTATAAGGAAGACCAACTTGGCTTTCATCAAGCTTTTAATAAATCAAAGCATCTAAATTGGAAAGGAAGAAGTCAAATTATCCTTGTTCATACATGATGTAACATCACATTTAGAAAAATCTAAAGACTCCACCAAAAAACTGTTAGAATGGATAAACAAGTTCAGTAAAGTGATTTTTCAAGTTACAAAATCAGCATACAAAAATTAGTAGCATTTCTATACCCCAACAGTTAACAACCTGAAAAATAAATCAAGAAAGCAATCTCATTTACAACAGCTACAAAAATAGTATATTAAAACACTTAGGAATAAATGTAACCAAAGAAGTAAAAGATCTCTATAATGAAAAGTATAAAACATGATAAAAAAAAAAAAAAGTGGAAGAGAGCACTCACAAGAATTGAAAGATATTCCATGCTCATGGATTGCAAGAATTAATATTGTTAAAAAGTTCATACTTCTAAAGTGATCTACAGATTCAGTACAATCTCTACTAAGATACCAATGACATTCTTCACAGAAATAGAAAAAACAATCCTAATATTCATTTGGAACCACAAAAGACCTGAATAGCTAAAGCATCCGGAGCAAAAAGAACAAAGCTGGAAACACTACTTGACTTTAAGTTTACTACAAACTACAGTAACCAAAACAGCATGGTACTAACATAAAAACAAGCCTATAGACCAATGAAGTAAAATAGAGAATTCAGAAATAAATCCACACATTTACAGCCAATCCATTTTTTACAAAGGTGCGAAGACAATACACTAGGGAAAGGACAGTCTCTTCAATAAATGGTGCTGAGGAAACTGGATATCCATATGCAAAAGAATGAAACTAGATCCATATTTCTCACCATATACAAAAATCAAATCAAAATGGATTAAAAACTTAAATATAAGACCTGAAAGTTTGAAACTACTAGAAGAAAAGATTGGGGAAACACTTCAGGACATTGGCCAGAACAGAATATTTCTGTGTGTATAAGACCTTGAAAGCACAGGCAACCAAAACAAATGGGATTATATCAAGCTAAGAAGTTTCTGGCCTGGTGCAGTGGCTCACATCTGAAATTCCAGCACTTTGGAAGGCTGAGGCTAGAGGATCACCTGAGCCCAGGAGTTCAAGACCAGCCCAGGCAACATAGCGAAACTCCCATCTCTCCAAAAAAAAAAAGTAGAAAACATCAGCTGGGTGTGGTGGCATGTGCCTGTGGTTACTCAGGAGGCTGAGGTGAGAGAGCAGCTTGAGCCGGGGAAGTCGAGGCTGCTGCAGTGAGCCATGATCGTGCCACTGCACTCCAGCCTAGGCAACAGAGCAAGGCTCTGTCTCAAAAAAGAAAAATAAAATTAAAAAATAAATACATTTGTAAAAAGCTTCTGCACAACAAAGGAAACAATAAACAGGGTGAAGAGATAGCCTACAGAATGGGAGAAAATATTTGCAAACTATCCATCCAACAAGAATACATAAACAATTTATATATACCAGAATATATAAGGAATGCACACAACTCAGTAGTAAAAAAAAACAAATAATTCTATTAAAATATGTGGTGTATGTACACCGTGGAATGTTAGCTGAATACAGATTTTTCAAAAAAGGACATCCAAGTGGCTGACGAGCATATGAAAAAATGTTTAGCCAGGCATGGCGGTGCACACCTATAGTCCTAGCCACTTGGGAGGCTGAAGCAGGAAGATCACTTGAGCCCAGGAGTTCAAGGTTACAAGTGAGTTGTGACTGCAGCACTACACTCCAGCCTGGGCAACAGAGTGAGACCCTCTCTCAAAAAGAAAAAGAAGAAAGAAAAATGCTCAATATCACTAAATAAGGGAAATGCAAATCAAAACCATAATGAGATATTGTCTCACCCCAATTAACACGGCTATTATCAAAAAGACAAAAAATAACAAAAGCTGGCGAGGATGCAGAGAAAGGGGAATTCTAGCACACTGTTGGTGGGAATGTAAATTAGAACATCCATTATGGAAAACAGTATGGAGGTTCCTCAAAAAAACAAAAATAGACCTACCATATGATCCAGCAATCCCACTGCTGGGTACATATTAAAATGAAAGGAAATTAGTATATCAAAGAGATAGCTGCACACCCATGTTTATTGCAGCACTATTCACAATAGCTAAGATATGGCATCAACCTAAGTGTCTATGGACATATGAATGGATAAAGAAAATGTGGTATGTATACACAATGAAATGTCATTCAGCCATAAAAAAAAAAAAATGAAATCTTGTCATTTGCAGCAACATGGATGGAACTGAAGATCACGTGTTAAAGTAAAACAAGCTAGGCACAGAAAGATAAATATCACATGTTCTTACTTATATAGGGGAACTAAAAAAGTGGTGGTAGAGAGTAAAATGATGGTTGCCTGAGGCTGGGAAGGGTGGAGAGGAGGGAGGAATGAAGAGAGGTTGATTAAAGGGTATGAAAATGCAGTTAGATAGAAGAAACCAGTTCTAGTGTTCAATAGCACAGTAGGGTGACTACAGTTAATAATAATTTATTATATATTTCAAAACAGCTAGGAGAGGAGATTTGGAATGTTCCCAACACAAAGAAATGATAAATGTTTGAAGTGATAGATATCCTAATTATTTGATTTGATCATTATGCATTACATGTATGTAGCAAAATATCATATGTACCCTATAAATGTGTACAATTATGTCTTGATTCAAAAAATACACACACACACACACGTATATGAAACAAGGCAGGTTCTACCATTGTTCTTGGATTAGCTAAATTGTAATATGTATACAGATATTAAACATCTAAAAAAATAAAATTTTTTTAAAAATTAAGAAATTATTAAACATTAAGCAACAAGATGCCTCTTCTGAGTTGAAAAAGTCCATGATAAAGCCATGGTAGACTATTCTTTCACATTCTAAGGCTTATGGTAGCAGAGTCACAGTACAACAGTTTTAGGTGTTGAGGGGATAGTTGGTGGATAAATTTTTGTTTTGGATGATGAAAAAGAAAACTACCTTTCTCCTTTCAATACTCCTCTTCAATGAAGCTTCCTCCAACTGACCATGATCTGTCATCTACAAAAATGCTTCAAAGCTAAGAAATATGCTTATCACCCTCACTAATGAGGAGGAATATAGGGTGAATAAAAAAATGCTTTTTTTTTTTTTTTTTTTTTTGCGTCATGAATAGCAGTGGTACAAAACTGTTCCAAGTTCCAAGTAAAAACAATTTTAAATGATAAAATATATGTAGGATTCCAGTCATAGTCATCCAACTAAAAAGCCAATTTCTAAGAACTGTGGGAGCAGGACTGTATAAAGATGGGGATGGAAAGCATCCACTTACCTCTACTTCCTCCAGAACCCCCATTAAAACGATAAAAAGGAATACAAATCCACTGGCACATAAAGAATTGGAGAGAAAACAAGAAGAGACATTTGGAAGAAAAAAAGCAGATGGATGAGTGGGAACTGACTTGGCTACGTTGTAAGCTGGCTTCAGGAAAGGTGGCACCAGGTGCCCATGAATGTGAGGATGAATATGAGACTAAAAGCAGAAAAACTGATTAAAAGACTTTAAAGGAGCAATTAGGCCTTCAGGTTGCCTCTCCCCTCTGGGAAACTGGAAGATGACTTCTCACACGCCCAACATTGGAAAGGCTAAAGCCAAAAAACTGTGAACACTAGGGACAGGAATAGAACAAGAGCACCAACTGAAAACAGGGGCTGAATGACTATGTCCATACTGAATGCTGATAGAGCCCCCATCGCCAACCCAGATTCTATCCTTCTTTCCCATCTCAGCTTCCAAAACTTTGGTTTCCAGGACTCACCTTCTTGGTAAGCAATTAGAAGAGACTTTTTTTAAGGCTTCTGAGCAGCTCAAGAGGAAAAACCATTAAGATACTGATACCAGAAGCCAGCCAGATCACTGTATACTGAAGCTCATAGAAAAAAATGAAAGAAAGAAAGAAAGAGAAAGAAAGAAAGAAAAAGAAAGAAAGAAAGAAAGAAAGAAAGAAAGAAAGAAAGAAAGAAAGAAAGAAAGAAAGAAAGAAAGAAAAAAAGAAAGAAAGAAAGAAAGCTAGCTTGTGGCAAAGGCAGCAGTGGTTAATAAGCATTCCATTTGCAACTCCACATTTCCCAACCCACTTGCAGTTAGGTGGAGCCTACCTGTAACTTGATATGACCAGCTGACTGTAGGCAGAAGTGGCATGGACTGGAACATATAAGAACAAGTATACAATTGTCTGGCTGTCCCTGCTGAGGTGCCCAAAGAGACTGCATGGTCCAAATGAAGCAACTATAAAATGATGGCATCTCCATGAACCTGGTCCCCTGAGTGTGGAGTAGAGTTCTACAGAAAACATCACTAGATACGCTGTGTGAGAAACTAACCTTTACTTTGTTAAACCACTGAGAACTGGTTGTTGTTTATTTCAAAACATAAGTCTAGTCTTTCCTTGCTAACACAAAACCACACACACACACACACACACACACAGAATTTTTAGTCATCATTTTGGTGCATAATGTTAAATGAGTACTCGAGGATCACCAGAGTTCTGAGAAAAGTCTCTAATATAAAAATTAAAGGCTAGAACAAGTCGAAGATGGCAGCTTGGAAGAACAAAGATTAATCAAGAGAAGATTAAGCATTGAGATTAAATATTTCAATGAAGTAAAATAAAGTATTTCACTCAAGAGATATGACCAAAAATGCTATAAAAAAGAAAACTGCATTCACAGAACAAAAAAGAGCTCTTATCATTAAAAATATAATAGCAAAAAATAAAATTCCATAGAAGCACTTGAAAAAAATTGAAGAATTCTCCCAGAAAATAGGGCAAAAAGACTAAGATCAATATAGGAGGTCTATCATCCAAATAATTATAGTTCCAAAAGAAAGTGGAGAAAAGTAAAGGGAGAAAAATAAGTATCAAATAAATAACTGAAAAAAATAATTCAGAACAGAAATAAATTAATTTTTAATTTTTAAAAAATAGCTCACAAAGTGTCTAGCAAAATGGATGAAAAAAGACTGATATACCTTTTATCTGGGAATATACCTTTTATCTGGAGAAGTTTTCTGAACACAACTAAAAGTGCTAGATAAAATATTTAAAACATCTTACAAACATAAAAACACTAATGGGAGTGTAATGAATGTCCCATCCAAAACCTAAATGAAAGCAGAAATCTAGGGAGGTAAATTGAACACTGAGGTCAGTTTTGACAAAAGGCATCGCCAAACTGAGTGAAATTAAGTTTTCCTTTTGTGAGATAACAAACATTACACTACCAGGATAAGAGAGGACTAGGAAGAAATCCATTCCATAAAGTTTCCATTTATACCCAGGGGTCTGCAAGGACAGGTGCTCTGGCACTCAACAAAGCAGGGGATAAAAATCTAGAAGTCCTCTTGGAGCAATCATGACCAAAAGCTGGCATATATGTAAATTTTCAGCCCAGATGTTCATCACACAGATAGTCCAAAATAAACTTCCAGCCATAAATGCAGTTGAAAGTGATCCTGGGCTGCTAAAGCCCCTTGCAAAAGCCAAAGTGAACATTCTCCAGAGGAAGACACTTTCATCCTAGCCCAAAAAAGACTTCTCACAAATAAATTTTCCAGAAAATGAGTGGCATCCAGTCAAAAATAACCAAGCAGTGCTCACTTTGTCGGCATATGTACTGAAATGAAACAATACAGAAAAACAAACGGCATGTTCCTCATATTAATAAGTTAACGTACAGTTACTCTGTCAGCCATCAGTTCTCCTCCTAGGAATTTAATCAAGAGAAAAGAAAACATACGTTCTCACAATGACTTGTACATGAACATTCATAGCAGCATTATTCCTAATAGCCCCAAACTGGAAACGATCCACATCATTATCAACAGAAGGATGAATAATCAAATTGTGAAATAGTAATACAATAAAATATTACCCAGCAATCAAAAGGAATAAACTATTAATAGGTGAATGAATTTAGATTGTTTTCCATCCTTCTAATCTTTGCTGCCTTCAAGCCTGAGTGTGAGAGAGTGGAAAAGGAAAGGAAGACTCCATTTTTCTCTCTCCTAGCTCCACCTTCTCCTCCTATGCATCTAGCCATGGCAGATGCCTCCTCTAACTGGCCACTTAACAATTCCAGTTGTTGGCTTCTGGGAACTCAGAAGTCACGCTTCAGAGATGCTCTCTGCTAGGGTCTCATTATCTTTCCAGTTGAACTTCTTTGGCAAAGTCCCTTTCAAGGCACCACCAGGCCAAGTCTCCCCCTCATGACCATTCGACTCAGAGGAAATTCACAACATTGCCTCCCAGCAGCCCCAGTTCTCCCAGCCCTGGTGCCTCAGCCTGAAAAATTGTCTGTAGATCTGAGACGTGTCAGACTCCAGGCTGCTCAATCCATGGATGCCTCTCTAGCTTTCCAGGTGGCCCTTCCAATGGCTTCTCTCACTTCGTTTGCCTCCCCTCCCCTACAGTGCATAGATTAGGGCTATGTTTTAATAGCAAATCATACCACATACTAGCAACTCTCTCCCCAAATCTCCTCCCTTTCCAGTCGCCAATTTTGATGGTTTTACGCTGAGATGGGTGACAGTCTAAGGATCAGGACACTGGTTTTAGGTCATCCCCATTGGCAAGTCCTGCATAGATGCTTAGCAAGCTTTGAAATGTGAGGGTACGTGCCTGCAGTGTTTTAGATCTTGGCCTTGGTCATCTTGCCTAAAAGCGAAGCAGAGAGTCTCGTTTTAACATGCTGTTACAGTGACAGTTTATAAAGGTCAGGCAATCTCAGAAGCCAAATTTCTTAGAGCGCAATCTCTAAGGTCCAGAAAATAGATATTTGGTAACTTAGGAGCCATTATTATAGCTGATTAAAACTTAAGAGAACTGCAAGAAATGTGAGCCACATCTTGGCAATCTGAAAACTAAATGAAATTCCATTATCTGCCCCTCGCCTCTGGTTTACAACTGCATTAAAACCAGAATTCCAGATTAGCAGCATCTGTGTTTTCATGACATTGAACAGTCTGTTGCTAGAACTCTTCCCTAGCCAGGAAGCAAAACTTCACAGCAATGGACAGATGGATATAGGAGTTTTTTTACAGAGGCTCTCCTAGTGTGACAGAGTGATGTGGAAGCTGAAATGCCCTTCCTCAGTCATTAAGAGGTTTCCAAATAGTGTCCAGGCTTCTTAAGGTCAACTGCTGAAGTAACTGAATCATAGTTTGAAAAATGGTGTTGCCAGAAGGGACCTTGGACACATTCTATTCTGAACTGGATAAGTGGGGAGCACACTCTTCTCAAACCCCATATTCATGGCAATCATTAATTCATCTCACCACCCTGCCTTTGAGCCTAGCCTCGATGGTACCCACCAATGCAAGATGGCATGAGGGATAAAATCTACTTGCCATCACCAGTTCTACCTAGTTCCTTTATTTTATTGGTGAGGAACATCATTATATCATGTTCCTATCATATCATAGCAGTGTGCTCCAGGTCACGCTGCTGGTCAACAACAAAGACCAGACTCCCAGTTCAGTGCTCTTTCAACCACCCCACCCTGAATTAATGGGAGAAGGAGCCCTTGCCTCTTACTTACCTTTGGCCCATCCTTCCCATCAAGTCTTTTCAAAAACTGAAGCCTTATTCTAGTTGTAGATGTGACCAGATGCCAATTTTTAACAGAATATCTCCTGAGCCACAATGCTCCTGCTCTTCCATCCTGAGATCTTCCCCAAAAATATCAAATCAAGTTCAAATGCCTTTGCATGGACTACTTAACTCACAATTTCTAGAGCCTCCAGAACCATAGCAAAAAGTCAAATATTATGCTTTCAAGTTAAAAGGCCAAACATATTCCTGGAAAAGTGAAAATGGAATACTTACAAATACCATATCATAGAGCACTAAACTTTTGGAGCTGATTACATTTAAGGTCTTGAGTCTAGAAGGAACCAGAATTAACAAAACCATCCGTTTAGATGCTCGGCATCTTTCTGAATCTTTTTCTGACTAATTTGCCTACCTCTGTCCAGAATGGAAAGTGCTTGTGGGTTGGAGGTGACCGGGAATGCAGATGTAAAGAAATAGCGCATTCTATTCCTGGATTGCATATTACTATTCCATATGGGGGGGTGAGCCAAAACATATGGCGTTCCATCTGCAGAATGGGGCTGGCTGGGTCCCATGAATGGCTTTTAATGCAAGTAGATTCAGCCTGATTTGGTCTGCCTCCAAAGGAGAAGAAAAGCCAGTGATTCAAATATTGTGTAAAACCATTGAAATTAATGGCACAAAACAAGACTCATTTGTATTCTGCCTAATTTAAAAGATGTCTGCTTGGTGCAAAGTAATGAATTAGTTACGGGGGTGTTTGGACTGAATATTTGACAGTCTCCTTGAGGAACAAAATGCCTTTTTTCCATCTTTCAAGCTACCCTCTGTTAAGTTATTTTGAGCCATTCCCCCCAGGAAATCCATTAAGCATTTCGACTTCTTTAACAAGCCAGACTTCAAGGGGTTCACAACACTAGACACAGCCGATCCTGCTTTGACACCCCAAGTCTAGGATGGGAGGGAGAATTCAAGGAGATGCTCTTTTTAAAACTGCCTCATGTGGTTATCTTGTGAGTGGAAGACCAGTTCATGCCCTTCCAGTTAATCTCCAAGGGACACTTGACATCAGCAGGCCCAGTGGGCAGGAGACCTGACCCTTCCCAAATGAAGAAAGAACTAGAGAACTTGGAGTTCATCCTAGATTGATTGCACTGTGCCTCCAGGCCACATGTTGCACTGAAATATCACAAAGGACACACGTGCAGCCCCAGCTACTGCTCAGTCACTGAACTACACCCTACCCATTCCTGAGTTCCTGGTGATGATGATGATGGTGATGGAGATGTTGCAAAGCAGTAAGCGTCCGCTCTGTGCCATGCATCACACTACACGTGATACACCAGTTGTCCGAGTTTATTCTTACAGTCCCTTCATGAGATTGGCACTGTCCTCCCTACTTTACAGATGAAGAAGCTGGAGTTCAAAGAGTAAGCTGTCAAGGTCATGAAGACAGAAAGGGGCAGCCAAGGATGTTCACGCCAGTGTTCCCGCCCCACAGCCCATGCGGAGATTAAAGAGGAAATGTTGGCATGGCTGTCCCTTTGAACACCCACCTGAGCTGTGGCATCTCTGGATAAGCTGGCCTTGCCTGCTGTTTGAAGTGCCAGTGAGCCCAAAGTGGGGCTGTCTGGAAAAGCAACTACTCCCCAGGCATGACCCTTATTCAAAGAAGAGGGCAAGACCCTGCATGGACCTTGATGGCACCATTCCCATCTGGATGGGACCGAGCTTAAAATTATGATCTTCACACTGGGTTTCTTAACATCTTATTACATAACTCTGATCAAGACAGCAGTGATTAAGTCCAAAATGTACCCAAAATCCCATACTGCCCATTTTTCCATATGGAGTGAAGGCTTCGTGCTTCTAACGAACCATTCTTGGTTGTCTTAGTTACGTGGTTTTCAAGACTATTTTGGCAACCTATTTTATTTTTCCCCAAATGAAATTAGCAAACAGAATTCCTTCATTTGAAGAGAGCATGAGGCAGGGAGGTGGCGGTGGGGGAGACTCATGGCTCTTCTTCTCCCCGTAAGGAGAAACCCTGAAAAATCTAAGAAATTTAAGGGATGCATGCACCATTGTTGGAAATTTGCTGTTTTAGACCCATTTTTCTCCTTCCATCTGTAAATGTCCTGCCAGACTCAGAGTCATGGATGCATATTTCTTGCTTGGAAGCAGAATTGTGGAACGCTACCAGGCTTATTGGTAACAAGAGCCATTTTTATAATTGCACACATTAAGCAAACTATACCAGCCTAGATAATCACATATGGTGGAGGTCAAGGGAACCCAAGCCTGAATCATTTCCAAGAGAAATAATTAGTGGAGCCCTTCAGACAGAAGTGGCCTTTCTTTTGTAGCAGACCACAAGGCATGTGCACAGGGACTGTGCCTTGTTTATTGCTTGATTGGAAGGAGGTCATGAAGTCGTCACATCTGCTTGCTTTGTGCCTTCTGCCACTTTCAAGATGGGGATGAAACGTATCAGGAAATTAAAAGAAGATTCTATTTAGTTTTCTAGTATCTATTCTAAGTAAAACAATAACATATGGATTTCTTGAAAAGGTGAATCAGGGACATTTTTGAAGGTTCTTTTTGTTTGTTTGTTTTCCTTTGGTTTCTTCTCTGTCTTCATTTCCACACCCAGTGTGAGGCTTAGCACAATTTCTTTCTGGTTCCCTGATCTCAGAGCACACACATCAGAGCTCTTCACTGAGGAGCTATTTGTCAGCAGCTGGCCCAGCAAGTGCCAGTGTGGGCAAGTTCCAGGGTGCATAAGTAAAGAGCTATGTGAAGTCAAGGATACCCTGCTGGGCTGAGCATGGTCCCAGGGAGAGGGACCTGCTTGCCCAGGCTGGGAGCCAGCTCTTGCCTCTAAAGGAAAATTGGCAACAGAGCCCATGTCCTGGAAAACTTTCTCTATGCTCAGACATTGATCCCTGCCTCCTCACTCCCTTCCTTGGGACAAGAGGTCAAACAGTGTCCTCTGGCCGTATGATTCCTCCCCGCCTCCACTCTGCCCTTGCCCTCTATAAGCCTATATTCACCGCCCCCCGCCCCAATACACACACTTCCAGATTTGGAACTGGCCCCTCCCCTCTTTCCCACATCCATTCTGCAAACAAGCCCAGCATTCTCCTGCCTGAAGAAAGGACCTTTAAATCTTGTAACATGTGTGGCTGACATGAATCATAGTCCCCAGTTCAGTGTGTGGGTAATAAGACTTGCCTCCTCTTTCCATAACTCAAGTTTATTTCTATCTGGGGCCATCTCCACTGGGCTAGAGAAAGGTCTTCCTCGGTCAGTGCAGGATTCTCTCGCCTCCCAGTGACTACATCTAAACTCTGAGACTTAGGTGGTGCCACTGCAGGGGCACCATCGGGTCCTTGATGTCAGCTGTCAACTTAGATGTTTACCAACACCACCTTCATTCCTTTCCTTTATGCCCTGCAGACTGCTCTCCCCTGCTCCCGTGCCTTGATGAAAGATTCTTCCTCTGCTCTTCTGGGGTTTGGGGTGGGGCTGGTTGTTGTCTCACCCAGCTTCCAGGTTCCACTCTTGATGCTTGCCTGGGATTCTTGCCCTTTCCTGAAACACAGTCACCAGTGGGACCCCACAGGCAGAGGCTCAGGCAGGCTTCCCCGCTCATTGGTTTTGTTTTATTGGATGTGATTTGTTGCTGCCGTGGGATGCAGGATAATCATGGTAGTGTATGGGAGGCAAAGGCAGGAATTATCAAGGGACAAAAACAGTTAACACCTTTTAAAAACACGACACCAGTCTCCCAGTGACCACCCTGCAGCAGCCCAAGGTGGTGTGGTCTGTTGTCCACCCTCCTTGGAAGGTGAGCCGAGCTTGAGAGAGTTGGAGACAGGGAAGCCCATGGTCAAGGTGGGGACAGCATGGGATCCTTCCTTAGAAAGCAGCAGGTGACCTGGAGGAAGAGCAGGTACTTTTGGAAAGAATACCCTCCCCATGCAGGCAGGGCTGGCCTTCCCCACAGCCCCCGGCCATTTCTGTGCTGAGCTCCTAAGGAGCTTACCATCCTTACAGCTGCCGGCTTTTTTCACCATGTGCTCAGGAGGGGAGCCCCAAGAATTCTAGGTTCCTTCCAGCGACTCAGAGAGTTGAGTTGGCTGCTACTGATGCTATGAAGACTTTTAAAATATTTTTTCAGTCATCACCTCTTAGGTGTGAGATTTTCAAAACCACACAGGAGCACCTTCTCCCCAAGGCCCTGCCCACTAGAAGAGAGAGTGGTGAAGAGGTGGGAGTCATCGAGAGGTGAGGTTTGGAGTCAGGAGATCTGGGTTCAAATTCTAGCTATGATTCAACCCAGCAGTGTGATCTGGGCCTCCCAGAAGCTCCCATTGATCTATTTGTAAACTCACAGGTGCCCATAAGACCTGGATGGAAACTTGTGTGGAATCCCTAGTGTAGTGCCTAGCACACAGTGAGAGAGAGTGACGTGGAGAATTCAGTCTGTTCCATCACAAGTACCAGCTTCACCTCAGCCCAGTTCCTCAGCCCTCTTTCCAGGCAGGAAGGCCTAGGGGAGGGAGAGGCATGGGCTTCCACCGCCTCTGTCCTCGGGGAAGCCCTGTCTTTCTGGTATGACCCAGCGGCACTGATTTTATCCCAGGTTTGTGGAGTGAAGGGAAGAGGATGGGAAGTGTAGTGACCACCTGGGGCTGACTCTGGAACCCTCTCTTTCTCCCAACTCCACTTAGCCTATCGGTGGGCTTCTCGGTACATATTCTGGGTCACCCAGAGAAGCATCAGAGACTGATGCCATTCCTGTGCCAGCCACTCCTCACTGAGCAATCTTACCTCCCTTGGCCAAGTCACTGTCCACTAGTGTCTCAGAGTGTCACCTTGGTCCCAAGTTATGGATAAGAAGAGCTACAATATAGGCATCTCTGGCACCGAACCCAGTATTTCTGATGCTCCGATACATGAAGCCAAAGACCAAGGCATTTCTTTCCAGGGGCTCTGGGGGAGACACTGTGGTTTTCCTTGGGGGCAGTCTCCCTCCCATGCCGCGAGTAGAGGCCACTCTGGTGGCTCTCTTATAGGGCAAGGACTAAGCCCCTATGCAGGTGTCCTGAGGCAGGCGTGCTGGGCCTGATGAGCAACTAGACGCGCGTGGTGTACTGGGATGTTGACCTTGGGGTAGAATCAAGGCAAAGGCGATCACTCCCACAGGGTCAGGGACATCTCTCCAAAAAGGATTTTGAGGCTAGCTGATTTTTGCTAGCTCCAACCTGGCCCAGACAAGCCCACAGGGGCTTGGGGGCTCTATAATAGGGGTGAGGTGTGTGGGAGTGAGGGTGAGGGCATGAGAACACAAAGCTGACTCAGTTGTGGAGGGCGAGGCTTCATAACTTGGACTCAGGCAAAAGACTGCCATGAGGATGACGGCAGGTGAGAAGCGCTGTGGGCCCAGAGCAGAGATGGGCTTTGATGGAAAGGAAACCCCAGGGTCAGTTTTAAGGTCTCATTTTCTTTTGTGTAATTTCTTCAAACCTTGGTGATGTTTTGTAAACAGATCAATGTTTGTGCTGGTCCTTTAGAAAATCGGGGGAAGGATACAACCTTACAGCTAGGTAGGAGGAGTAGATCCAAGGGCTCCATACCACTGCAGGATGACGAGAGCTAACAATAATATACTACATAGGTTCAAATAACTAGAAGGAGGATAGCAAATATTCCCAACACAGACAAATGGTAAATGTTTGAGATGATGGATAAGCTGATTACCCTGATCTGATCACTATACATTATGTGTACTGAAATATCATTATTTCAATAGATGGGGTACAATAACTATACCCCATGAATATGTACAGTTATTATTTTCCAATTAAAAAATAACAGGAAATGAGATTTTTTTTAAACTGGAAATGAAAGAAAAAAGGGAAGGACTAGTGTTGAGTTCTGGGGTCAGGGCAGACTGCCGGATGAGATGGACTCACCCTCAACTGAAGGCCCCTTTGGTGTTTGTGGGTAGATTTTCCAGATATGTGTGGAAGCTGGACACTGACTTGTCAAAAAAGTGTCTGATGCAAGTGGTCATTCATTCCCTCCTAGAGGAAGAAATAAGAATGCATATCACTCCATTGATCCACCATGTACCTTTGAGCACCCACTATGTACCAGGCCCCGTGCAAGGGGATCCAAACACAGGATGAGGAAAACAGGCCTGGATGTTGCCTAGATGAAGCTTCTAATCAAGTGGAAATGGGGAGCAATAACCTAATCATTCTACAAGCAGTGTATTATGGCTCTAGGGAGTGCAGCAGAAGAGAAGAACAGAGGGCTAGGAGATACTATAACAAGTGATCGAACTGACAACTTTTATTATTTTATTATTTTATATTTTATTACATTTTTAACAGCAGATTATTGTGTTAGTTGAACATCAAATGTTATTGGCATTTCATCATGACAGCAGCCGACATCTAGTAAATGTGAAGTCCCAGACACTGTTTGGTTTTGCACAATGCTGAGGCATGCTTGCAGAACAGACTTCTGGCTATTCCCCTCAAATACAGCATGGGGCCAAGAGTGGCCCAGAACAGAGGGCTGGGCAGAAGCAGTTAGGAATTACAGGCAGAATTGTGTTCTGCCAAAGCTCTAACCTAACCCTAACTCCTACCCCCCAATATATCAGAATAGAACTGTATTTGGAGACTGAGCCTTTAAAGAGATGGTTAAGGTAAAAATGAAGCCACTAGAGTGGGCCCTAATGCAATCTGACTGGTGACCGTGTAAGAAAGGAGGTTAGGAGGCCAGGTGCAATGGGTCACGCCTGTAATCTCAGCATTTTGGGAGGCCGAGGCAGGCAGATCACAACGTCAGGAGTTCGAGAGCCACCTGGCCAATATGGTGAAACCCTGTCTTTACTTAAAAAATACAAAAATTAGCCAAGCATGGTGGTGGGCGCCTGTTGTCCCAGCTACTCAGGAGGCTGAAGCAGGAGAATCACTTGAATCCGGGAGGCAGAGGTTGCAGTGAGCTGAAATTGTACCACTGCACTCCAGCCTGGGCGACAGAGCGAGACTCTGCCTCAAAAAAAGAAAAAAGAAAGGAGATTAAGACATGGGCATGCCTGGGAAAGCCCATGTGGGACACAGGGAGAAGATGGCCTCCTACAAGCCAGGGAGAGAGGGGTCCCAGAAGGAACTAACCCTGCTGATACCACAATCCCAGACTTGCAGCCTCCATAACTGAGAGACAATAAATTTCTGTTGTGGCGGCTCTCAGACTGCAATACATTATTAAGGCAGCCCCAGCAGAAAAATACAATGGGGACCACCTTCCAGAAGGAGGTAAGGCCCCCACCCAGCAGAGCCCCCTCCTCTGCCTCCCCGGCACCGCCCACTGGTCAGGCTCCTCTCCACCCAGAGCAGATGTGGGGCTCCGCCTCTAGAGGTCAAGGCCACTGATGTGCCCAAGGACTGACCGCAGCCCCTACTCTTTCCAAGAGTGGCTTTATCCTCCCTGATACCCGATTGTCCCTTTCACCAGGCTAACCATCACCAAAGGACTGAAAGCCGGGTCCACCCTCCCACAAACTCTGTGGGTGCCCATATTGCCTGCCTTCTCCTCTCTTCTTTTAATCACGGGGTGAATACAAAATAACCTTCTGAAAGCTACCAGCAGCAATTGTACATTCCAGCTGCTCTCCCAGAGCAAGGAGCACTGAGCTTGTAGTTTAAAGGAGATTATCTCTCAATTTAATGAGAGTCATGGTGAAAACAGCGTCCCCAGGAAAAGGGAGAAAACGCCACAATAAAAAGAAGAAAAGCATATCCATCCATCCAATCAGCATCTCTAACACAACCTCATTATGCACCCACTTCTGACATTTGCCAGTGGTGTTAGATTTGAGCTATAAAAATGTCTTTTGAAAGGCAGATTGACATTTGCCATAACCATACCCCCTCCCGCCCCCTAAAATTTAAGCACTCTCCATGACAACTGAGATTAGGAAAAGGAGAAGAGGGACAATGACTCAACTCATGGCAGAGGACAGGCTGATAATTGGGGAGGGGGAGAGGGTGACAGAACATTATGGCTCCATGCGAATGACCTCGTCTTCCGTGTCTCGGTGTGATTTCCTTTTTAGGGAACATTTAATAAGATACAGAAGCCAGATTTGCTTGAGCTGAATGCTGGATCGCCATGGCAACCTTCCTTTGGAGGTTATCCAAGTCAGGTAGTGACAGCAAAGCTGAGTTAAAGGTCACCCCTGCTAAGAAAGATGGGCATTGATAAAGGATTTTAACAAGACCCAGAGGAGCTGGTATTTGGAAGCTACCTACAGAGGATCGACGAGGCCATAGGAATGGGTGGCAAACAACATCAGGAGAGAGGGGGGCATCCTACAGGGGCTTCCACCAGAGCCCCGACCTCGCCCTTCAGACAGGGAGCTCCAGCCTTCACCAGAAGCTGAAATTGGAGCTGTTCATAATTGTTCAATGGAAGGGTGAACAACCATTTTAACCAAGCATCCCGATGGGAAAGAAATACACTTCTGCCACTCTACACCCAAGACACACATTCCTGAAAAGTTCTAAACAAGCCAAATGCTTGCAAATGGAACCACCTTGACCTTCTTTATCACTCCAGAGATGCTTTATTTAATCTTTTTTCTATTAGAGCATCACTTTAAAACCCCAAAGTTGAGAAGGCTTTTCTTTGCATGACGCTGAAGCCAGAAGCCTTCAAGGAAACAACATAAATATAAATATCTCTGTGGCCAGTCTCTATAAAAATATATAAAAATGAATTTTAAGCATAATAAAACATGAAAAATTGCCCAACTTTCCTCACAAATGAGTAAAGCCAATTTAAATGATAAGAAATGAATAAATGCACATTGAAGCAATAATAGTTTTGCTTACCAGATAAGCAAAGATCTAGAAGTGTGGTAACACCCAGAGTTGATGAGGTATGGGTTGTGGGAAAACAGGAATTCTCATACATTCTTGGTAGGAGTGTAAAGCAGTGCCACTCCACTGGGGGACAATTTACAAATAGCTATCAAAATTGAAAATGGACCTTCAAATACTTATACACTGCTGGTGGGAGCATAAATTAGTTCAACCACTGTGAAAAGAGTTTGGAGATTCTCAGAAAACTTAAAACAGAACTATCATTTGACCCAGCAATCCCATTACTGGGCATATACTCAAAAATATACAAATATCTATTTTTACCATAAAGAAACATGCATGAATATGTTCACTGCAGCACTTATCACAATAGCAAAGACATGGAATCAACCTAGATGTCCACCAACAGTGGACTGGATAAAGAAAATGTGGTACATATACACCATGGAATACTACACATCCATAAAAAAGAATGAGATCATGTTCTTTGCAGCAACACAGATGGTGCTGGAGGCCATCATGTGAAGTGAATTAACACAGGAACAGAAAACCAAATACATGTTCTTACTTATAAGTGGGAACTAAATGTTGAGTACACATAGACACAAAGAGGGGAACAAGAGACCCCAGTGCTTACTTGAGGGTGGAGGGTGTGAAGAGGGTGAGAATTTTAAAACCACCTATTGGGTACTATGCTCACCACCTGGGTGACAAAATCATTTGTACTCCAAACCTCAGCATCACACAATATATCTATGTATTATAACAAACCTGCACATCTACCCTCTATTCTAAAATAAAAGTTGAAAGAAAAATAAATTAGGATTAAAATGTCATCTGGCCTTTAACTTAGGGATCATTTGTCCTACATAGCGGACATTGTTGATACCTCCCAACAGAGTGTACGTTTCTCCCCTCCTCCCTGCAGAACCTCAGCTGTGTTTAGCTGTTCATCTCTCCCTTGAGCAGCCAGTATGATTCAAGGGGTATAAATTCACCCAGCTCCAGCAGTGGGTTCTGAACCAGAGAATCTCAAACTTGAGCAGGCATCAGAACCACCAGAAATTTCTCATTCTTAGTGTTTCTGATTCAGCAGGTCTGGGGTGGGGACCTGAGAATTTTCATTTCAAAATGGGGCTGTTGCTGCTGGTCTGCAGACTGCATTTTGAGCGCCCCTGGTTTAAGGCAAGTGCAGAAATCCCCTCTTTTTGTCCAATGACAGCTTCAGAGATAAGATGCCGACACCATCTGAGACACGGTGAGATGTTTAATGGGAGGTTTTTGGAAGAAAACTTTCTTCTCTTAAAAGAGAGCGACAGGACAAGCCAGATTCCTCTTCTATTTCCCCCAAACATGAGCAAGGGGGAATGGAGCCCTGACTGTTACTGGCAGGCAGCCACAAGAAGAATCAGCCTTAAGATGTCACCAATACTCTGAAAGACGAAGGAGAAAGATGGAAAGATCTGAGTCCTTTGTCTGAGGCCCCTGACCGCTAGAGTTCCTTTTAAATGAGACAACACATTTGGTTATCGGTTAAACCCCTCTGTGTTGCCTTCTGTTACCTACAAACAAATGCATCCTGACACAAGCATAATAAACATTGTTTTTAAGTATTTAAAATGAAAACATTTTTTTCCTAAATAGCACAATGCCATACACTTAGGAAAAAGACTGATAACAGATTGGGGGAAATATTTGCAGCATGAACCTCATGAGTCTCATCTACCCCATGTGCCAAGTTGAACAGCCTAGTCCAGTGAGCCTTCTTGCTTCTTTAAATCTGGTGCCACACAGAGGTAGATACTAAAGAAATACAGTTCTGAATCAAAGCTCAGAAAAAATAACTTTATTTAATAAATAGTTTCTAAGGGGCAAAGGGATGGGTCAGAGTCTGCAAAGGGAAGATTACAGTATCCAGAAAAAAAAAATATTCCTTAGGGAAAACAAACAAACAAACAAACAAACAAAAACTATGTTTAGTCCATCTATCTTCCCCATATCCCACAGAGTGGAGCAGCTGCTCTCAACCTTCTGTCTTTACATCTGTCCTCCAAAACTTGGTCAGGTTCTTCTCTTACGATTCCTGCTCTCTGAATAAGTTGCTGTTACATAAGCCACCCATTTCTCTAGGCTGCTACCAATACTGCCTCTTCCAGCTCTCCCTGGAGGGGCACAGTTGAGAT
Source organism: Macaca fascicularis (assembly GCF_037993035.2). Taxonomy (NCBI): domain Eukaryota; kingdom Metazoa; phylum Chordata; class Mammalia; order Primates; family Cercopithecidae; genus Macaca; species Macaca fascicularis. The sequence goes on from NC_088381.1 coordinate 77,252,174, forward strand.
GGGGGTGGGTTGGGGGGTGAGAGAAAGCAGTGAAATTTCATACTGATGAAATATGCATTAATTTAGAGATGAAAAAGTGAAGACAGAGTTTAAGTAACTTAGTCCAAAATCACATCTGGAGAACCCAAGCTCTCCACCACTACACTAATCTGCCACCAACAAAGGATTGAGGTCCCTAACATAAAAATAGCTCGCACAAATCAAAGGAGAAGGAAAAACCACCCTAATGGAAAAATTTGCAAAGAACATGCACAAGGAAATTAAAGAAGAAAAGCAAATTTAAAGAGATGTTCAACCTCACTAGTAATAAAACGAATGGAAATTAAAACAATATTTCAGCTAGCAGATGAGCAAAGTTTTTTTTAAAAAAAACATTAATTATAAGCAGTGTTGGCTGGGTATGGGAAAGAGGAACTCCCACAGTGCACCGATCAGAGAATAACTGAAGAAAAATTAGATAATACCTCTCAAATTTAAAATAAGCTTACATTGACCCTGCAATTCTGCTTCTAGTAATTCATCCTAACTAGTTTATCGGAGAAGCAGGAAAAAAAAATATGTACAAAAATGTTTACAAAGCAGCATGTTTTAGTAGTAAAACATGGAAACAACTTAATGATCACCCATAGGGAATTAAACAATATATGAAGGAGAGGGAGAGAGAGAAAGGAAAGAATACTATGGGCTTCCCAATACAGAACCTCACAACTCACTACCTTGCCTACCCAGCCCCAGGCAGCATCGAACAAACACAGGCTCCCTCAACAGTACCACAGCCTATTCTTGTAAAGCTCACAGCAAGGAAACCCAAAGCAAACTGCAGATCCCAAGGAGGAGGAGCTGCAGAGCTTCACAGGCCCACCTTCTTCTCCAAACCCCTCTAGTCCAGAGGATTAAGTGAGGCATCAGAGAAAAGCTGGAGTGTAACTTTAATGGAGGTCCCACCACCTGGAAACATGAAGAGAGGAGAGAGAAGGTTCCCCAACTCCAATCCTTCCATAGATATATATTCACAGAAGAAATTTTGGAGTGATGGATATCTGTGCAGGGAAGTTTATCTACCTAGCCCGAGTGTATATAGGTTGGGACACTTTGAAGATATTTCCCCAGTGAGAAAGCCACCAGAACCCTCACACTCACTTACCACTGGGGAGTGCAGGATGACAGTCGGCAGGTCCAAAGTGAGACGACAGTTGGAAGGGGTAAGGTGAGCCCAGGGAAGGCCAGCATTGCAGAGAGGAAGGCCTAATCCAGGGGCCGGAAGGAAAATGTGACCAAGGCTCAAGATCTGCAACAAGAACCTAGATGGAGCCTAGCCAGTGCAGGTATGGGAAGAACTAAACCCCACCTGTGGCAGAGGTAAGTAGCAGATGCCAGTAGGATGCCCAAGGAGCAGGCAGGACAAAGACCTTCTGCAGGAAAGTCAGCAAGAATCCAGGGGCAAAAGTTCCCCTCCATTAACCAGGCGCTTTGCCATGAAATCACATAGCTTCTTCACCATACCCAAACACCATCTTTCAAAATTGAAGAGAGTGGAGAAAACATTTGAGAGAAGAAAAACTGGCCCAGTCGATGTTTGAACATTGATTTTGGTTGGATATTTATAGATGAGAGATAGAACTAACTTATAAGAACTCTTACATGATTACTAGAGACTGTGCAAGAGTTTTTTTTTGTATGATATCCAGTGTTGGCTAGGGTATGAGAGAAAAAGAACTCTCACACTCTGCTAGTGACAGAGTACCTGAATAAAAATTAGGTAATACCTCTCCAGATTTTAAATCAGCATGCATTTCCTCCTGTGATTTTGCTTCCAGTAATTTATCCTAATGAATTCATCAGACAGCAAGAAGAAAGAAACCAAGAATACTTACAGAGCATCGTTACGGGGAAAGAGCCCCCAGTCTCTGTCAATACCGGCAAGAACCGACACTCCCGGATATTTGTTCACATCAGAGTTGGAGTGTGTTCATTTCTGCCATATTTCTAACAGCACACTAATAGTATAATATATATACTATATATCATAATACAGTATTAACACTAATTACAATATAATGCAGTTTTTATAATATATTAAATATAATTATTATGAGAAATTATACATTATGGTATATTATATATTATGCATATATTAATATGTTATATATTAATATATTACAATACTAATATGAATATGATAAATATAACATATAATATATTAATATATTCTGTGTTAATGATATAATATTATCATATAATATATTCATAAAATATTTGTAATGTAATTATGTTGACACTAATAATATATATTATATGTAGTATATATATTCTATATATGATACATTATATGTAGTAAATATATATAATATGTATTATATAGTGTATATTCTATATTATTAGTGTACTATTAGAAATATGGCAGGAATTAACATATACATTTATATATGTATTTATTATATAGTTTTATTTTTTAAAGGAGGTAAATTAAATGCTTTGCTAGTTGACCTCTACAGGCATACTGCCAAAAGCACAAGGAACATTTCTAGAATGAGAAAACGATGTCTGAATCTTAATGCAGAAAGAGGCCTTAGAGTCAACTCACACCATGTCTTCAGGTAAACCTGTAAGGATTTTGTTCCTGTTCCTTTGCCCTTACTTTTTACATTCATTACCTTAATGACATTTTAATTTAAGATAGTGTTTTGTAGTAGACAGTGTTAGTTGCCTGCCGAATCCGATTTCCTTCCCATATTTCCTGATAGCAGAGCAAACTTGAGGGCCTCTTCGAAATGGGAAATGTGACAGGAGACCCCCAACAAAAAGCTGGGACACTAAACGCTACACCCTCCACGTAAAAGTGATCTAGAGCCAGGCGCGGTGGCTCACACCTGTAATCCCAACACTCTGGGAGGCCGAGGCGGGCAGATCACGAGGTCAGGAGTTTGAGACCATCCTAGCTAACACTGTGAAACCCCGTCTCTACTAAAAATACAAAAAAAAAAAAAAATTAGCTGGGCGTGGTGGTGGGCGCCTGTAGTCCCAGCTACTCGGGAGGCTAAGGCAGGAGAATGGCATGAACCCAGGAGGTGGAGCTTGCAGTGAGCTGAGATCGGGCCACTGTACTCCAGCCTGGGCGATAGAGCAAGACTCCATCTCAAAAAAAAAAAAAAAAAGTGATCTAGAAATAATCCTACTTCTCCAAGAATTTCAAAGAAAATTGTCTGTCTCAAACTTTTGAGGTGAGTAGAAGAGAAAAAAATCTCGCTCGAGAGTCTACAATCTCAAATCATACTCATGCAGGCACAGGCTGAATTCAAACTACCTGGCTGATTTTTAAAAACCTCCAGATGACAGTTTCAAATACTCTTGTGTTGGTAGTTCCCCCAGACACCTGACAACAAACAATGGCTTCCCTATCTGAAGGAAGTCATCTTCAGCACAGCCCTCAAAACATTTCTTCAGATAAAGTTCCATGAAATATGAGTTCACAATCAACAGGAAGTCATGAACCAAAGCCAGATGAAAAATAGACAGCAGAATGAAACATGCAAACATGGTAGCTACTGAGTTATCAGACACAGAATATAAAGCAGGTTTGATATGTTTTTTTTGAAAGTAAAGGAGGCTTAAATGTATATTACTAAGTGAAAGAAGGCAAACTAAAAAGGCTACATGCTGTATGATTCCAACTGTATGATATTTTGAAGAAGGCAAAAATATAGAGACAGTAACATGATTAGTTGTTGCCAGGGGTTAGAGGAGGAAGGGATGAATAGGCAGAGCACAGAGGATCTTTAGGGCAGTGAAACTATTCTGTATGGTATTGTAATGGCAGATACATGTTATTATATATTTTTCAAAACCCTTGCAATGTACAACACTAAAAGTGAACTCTTGTAAACTATGGGCTTTGGCTGATAATGATGTGCCAATGTAGGTTTGTTGATTGTAACAAATGTACTACTCTGGTGTAGGATGTTGATGATAGAGATGCTGTGCATGTGTGAGGGCAGGGGAAATATGGGAACTCTGTACAATTTCGCTGTGAACCTAAAACTGCTCTTAAAACTAAAGTCTGTTAAAAACAAATGAATAAAATCTAAAGGGAAAAAAGTAAAGGAGAGATAAGTAAGGAGCAAGTGTATCTAAAAATAATTAAGCAGATTTGAAAAAAAGCATAAATAGAACTTCTAGAAATGAAAAATATAATAATTGTATTGAAAATACATGTCACAAACACTCCACACTCACTACAATGGCTAAACTTAAAACAATTGACAATATCAAGTGCTGACAAGGATATGGAGCAACTGGAGCTCTCATGCACTGCTAGTGGGAATGCAAAATGGTATGGCAACTTTGGAAAAAGCTCTGGCAGTGTTGTATAAAGTTAAATATACATTTGCTTGCAATCCAGAAGTCCTACTCCTGGATATTTATTTAAAAGAAATAAAACACATGTCAACACAAAAACCTTTACAAAATAAAGGGTCTTTTCCTAACAGATAGTAAGACAGTACACAAAACCATATTAATATAATAATAGAAACATTTTTGTAGTGGAGAAAGAATATATAAACAGACCAATGGAAGAAGATGGAGAGTAAAACCTATAGGTTTGAGCCAAACCTATGTATACATGCATGTGCATGGGTGTGTATTGAAATTGAGTATGTCACAAAGGTGATACCATGAATCAATTTAGAAAGAAGGGCCATTAGAATTGAATTTAAACCTATAACTGTAAGCAAAGGTGGATTTCTGATTAATTAAAGGCCTAAATATGAAAGGTAATATAAATATAAAATTAATTTCACAAAATGCAGAACATTTTTGTGATCATAATAGAGGCAAAGGAAGGATTTTTTAAACATTTTCAAAAATATAACTTATAAGGCAAAAAAGGATTAAATTAATTACATTAAAATGAAAGATGTCTGTTTAATTTAGGACAATAGAAAGAAGATTAGAAGATCTTTGCAATGACTAAAATCAACAAGGAAATAATATCTAGACTATACAATCACTGCAAATCACAAAGAAAAAAAAAACAGAAACCCAAAAGTGAGCAAAAGTATTTTAATACATTTTACAAGAGAAAAAACTAATAAGTATATGAAGAGATGCTCGAATTCATTAGGAATCAAAGAAAAGCAAATTAAAATAACAGTGAGATATCCCTTTACACCTATAAGATTGGCAAAAAATAGGAATGTGGCTAGGGTCAAGTGTTGGAGAAGTGGAGACACAGAAACCCCATGTACTGCTGGTGAGAACTGTTCAGAAGTACCTTTGGGATAGCTTCATCAAATTAGGAATATGCATTCCTCATGAGCCTACAATTCCACTCCCAGGGATAGATCCCAAATATACTCTTATGAAGGTCTGTAAGGAATATACATGGAGATGTTTATTGTAGTTCTACTTGTGTGTCAAAAAGGTTTTCTGAGTGTTCATTACTGACAAATTAATATAATTTATAACAGTACATAATTTTAAACAACAAAAATCAATATAGAGTATCTAAGAATAAATTTAATAAAAATTGTGCAAGACCTATATTGAAAGTTATGAAAGAATAAATAGATTGAGAGCCTTACCATATTAATGGATTGAGAGGCTTAATATCATATAATGGTCAATTATCCCCAAACTAACCTTCAGAATAAATAAAATTCTAATTAAAATTTCAAAGTTTTTATTTTAATAGACCTTGCTAAGTTGATTCCAGTATGTATATATGGAAGAACAAAGGGCTGAAAATAACTAAGACATTAGAATGAATTTGAATAATTTATCTTAGCAGGTGCCAATGAAGTCAGTATGGTATTAGCACAAAATGAGCAAATGGACCAGTGAAATAGAATAGCCATCAGTAAACTTTCTCACATACAAAAAATTGGTTTATTACAGACCTAACATTTCAGTAGCAAAGGAGAACTAATCAATAAGTGGTGCTAGAGTAATTGGTTATTTATATAGAAACAAATAAAATTGGCCCCTTACCTTATATAATGCAGAAAAATTAATTCCATAGAGATTAAACACAAGTGTGAAGAACAAAATTTTAATTTAAGAACAAAATACAGAAAAAGAAATTTAAGACTTTGAGGGTAAGGATTTATTTCTTATACGAGACCTAGAAAGCATAAACCATGTAGAAAAAGATGAATAATACTACTATATTACAATTATTCAAAAGGCATCAAAATCAAAGTGAAAAGACAGAAAGTTTTATATATATATATATAATCTGTAAGAAAAAGACAATCTAATAAAAAAATAAGGAAAACAGATAAGCTTCTTATAAAAGAGGAAACCTGAATGCAATAAACATATGAAAAGATATTTGATCTCTTTAGGAAAAAGGGAAATTCAAAGTAAAATTACAGTGAGAAAGTCGTTAAGAGTCACCAGACTGGCATAAATTAGAAAGCCAACCATTTGTCAAGAGCAAGGAGGAATTAACTGAACACTTACACTGCACTGATCAGGGTGTGAATTGGTCAATCACTTTGGAAAACAACATGGCAGCAATTCTACTCCTAGGTATATACCCTGCGCTGTTTCTCTCCCAGCTGGGTGTACTGCAATACAGTTCTGACACTAACCACCCAGAGTCTGTGCAAACCCCACAGGCCAAGGGCAAAGTTCTCCACTGGACTACCCTCCATTCAGATGCCACATACACTTCTGATCAAGTGATTATAAATTGGAGAGTTCCCAGTGGCCCCCCTCGGGTTCAATAATTTGTAATAATAACTTACAGAACTCACTAAGAGCATTATACTTACAATTATAGTTTTATTTATAATAAAATAAATATGCATAGGGAGAGTCTGGGACCCTGACCCACACTCAGATCTTATGCCCTCTCCTTGTGAGTCAGGGCACACCACCCTCCCAGCACACCAACCAGGAAACTCCACTGACCTTCTTTGTTCTGAGTTTTTACTGAGGTTTCATTACACAAGCAAGTTTGATTGAACCATCGGCAAGGTGATTGAACTCAGTCTCCAGCCCCCTACCTCTTCCAAGAGTTCAGGCAGCTGAAAGCCCCAACCCTCTAATGCTTAATCTTTTTGATGACCAGCTCCATCCTGAAGCTGTGTAAGAATCCACTCTGAGTCACTCCATTACCATAACAAAGACACTCCTATCACTCAGGAATTGCCAAGAGTTTTTGAAGCTCTGTGCTGGGAACCAGGAACAAAGACCAGACAAATTCTTTACTATATAATAGCCCTAGAGAAACTCTTGCATATGTACCTCAGGAGACATGTTTAAGAGCACTACTTGTAATAAACAAAAGAGGAAACAGCCTACATGTTCCTGGGTGTATTGCAATAAATTCCTACAGTGTGATACTGTATATACAGTGGTGATGGTGGTGGTGGAGTTACTGATTGGAAAAGGAAGAGTAAGAGCCACGTGCCTCTCCCGCCTTCCTTAGTGGTGGATCAGAAGACTCTCCCTTGAGATTAGAGGTGATTCCAAATGTAGGGAACTTGTGCGTTAACCTTGATTTCAGATTTTTTAATGCAGAAGTCTCACCTAAGTGCCTCCCTCGCCAGTAAGTATGAGAGAGTTGACTACTCTGCCCTATCACATCAATAACCATCAGTTCCCTGAGGTCCAAGGGCCATGAAAAAGGACTCAGTTTCTCTTGATCATCCCAAGGGGTCAATGATTATCTAAGGCACAAGAGTAAGCTAGCAGTGCCACACACAACACTGTTGGAGGCCAAAAGTGGCCAACGAGGCACCTCTGAGAGGCATCGACAACAGGAATTCAACATGCAGTCAAAGTGACGAAGGAAATCTGCATGTTTCACCTAGCAGAGACCACTGCACAGGCACAGACACCATTCCCAGGTCCATTTAAATCAAGAAGGTTGGCACCTCCCATCCTGAGACCAGCACCAGGACACCCAGAACTGAGCCAGCAGAGAAACTCCTTAAACAGACACGCAGCCCACTTGCACCCAGATGCCACGTGATGGAGAGAGTGTCAAGGTGAGAGACAATTAACTGACATTTCCCCCAAAAAGATAAAAGTTAAGGCCAGAAATGAAATAAGTGCCCTGTGATTGCAAGATTACAGGTTTACCTCATAGAAAAGGAGAGTCTGGTTTTGTTTAGATGTAGAGGTTTAAGAAATTCATTTTCATAAACTGAAAAACTGAGTTTTATAAACTGTTCTACTTCTGAAACATTATATCCAATGGGTGCATAGAGAGATAGATAGATACATACATACATATATAGATACATAGATACATGATAGATGATAGATAGATAACATACACACACACACATATATACTTGTTAACATTTTTAAACAAAATATGAGAACACACGAAGCATACTATTCTGCAAATTGCTTCTTTCAATTCACAGTACATCATGAACTCTTTGACCAGTTATTTAAGTAGTATTTCACCATCTGAATTATATATAACATTGATTTGAAGATAATTGCCCTGCCCATTGGGTCTCCTCTTCCAAGCAAACATCTCCAGCTCCTTCTATGGCACACACCCAGACTCCTGTTGGCTTTACTCTGGAAAGTTCCAGCTTGTCACTGTCTCTCTTAAAGTGTATTGGCAGGGGATATATCTGCTTCAGCCATGGGAAGTGAGCACAGGCAGTTGAGGGGGTGATTTTCCATGGCGTAGCACTCAGCAAAAGGCCCTGGCAAGATGTGGCCTTCAACTCAACCTTCTTAAGTGCCACTTGAAAGTCTCATGGCACTGACAATAATTCAAAGGCACTGTCTTTTGACCATGCGTTCTGACTAACCCCACCCAAGACTGGCCTTCCACTCCAGACTTAACTCTTTCTCAAACAAAATAAAACTCCTGGCTCTAGATGCTCCTCTTTAGTCTGACCCCCAGAATTCTTCCAGTGCAGCTTGTAACAAGGTTCCACCTCAGGTTGTAGTGTCCCTTCTCAAGAAAAAGGAAAAGAAGCCCAGTGGTAAGGATGGGACATATGTAATGTTTGTAGTGCCAAGAAAAGGGGTGTTTTTAGTCCCAGCTTCACCCCTTTCTGTTCCCACCGTGGCTTCATGGGACATCAGAAAAAGGTCTCAAATGCACGTTTGTGTCCAATCCAGTCTGTAAGTCCAAGCTCCGTTCATACGAAGAACTTCTCTACCTAAAGTGACCCCCACTTGGCTGTCCCTCTGACCTCAGAGTGCACAGCCTGACCTCTCAGGCCCTGAAAACAGGTTGGGTCCATTTGGGCAGATAATTCCTGAATCCTGACAGCCAGGTTGTGGTTTAGATGAGGGGGTAGAGGTGCTAAGTGGGCAGGGGCTCAGCTGGAGGAGGGGAATCTGCAGCACCAAGCCCAGGTCAGAGACCTGGCTGTCCTGCTGTAAGGGAGTCCTGCACAGTATGGCCTATGGCAGCTGGGCACCTGGAATGAGAATGGTTCCTGGGAGCAGTGACTCTTGGGTGGAAGGATGGGTAGAAACTTGCTCATTTTAGGCAGGAGATAATATTATGAGCAAAGGAATGATGGTAAAAGAGAAGCGAGGGAATGCTAGGTGCTGCCAGTAATTCTGTGCAAAACACAAGGATGAATGTAACTGGTGGGGATGAGGGAGGGGGAGGGAGAGAGAGAGAGAGAGAGAGAGAGAGAGAGAGAGAGAGAGAGAGAGCAATGGGCAGGGAGTGTAAAGGGCAAAAGCCAGGCCAGGCCAAGAAAGGCTGGGCTTGGATTCTTGGAAAGCAATAGGGAACTATACATAATTTTATGCCAGGGGAGAGTGTGATTGGATTTGTATTTTAAAGAGGCAGCACTCTGCCATCAGGGGAAATGATGGAATAGAAAACCAAGGGAACAAAGGATAATGGCTAGGAAGATCTGGCCTGCAGAAAGCAGACGCTGTAGGGGGCAGGAGGAGAAATCAGGGGCCTCAGAGCAGGCAAGAGGCAGCCTGGGGAGGACATGCCACAGAGACGATTTCAGACCTGAGTTGAATAGGAGGAAACTGCAAAGTTACTTAACCTCCCTGAGCCTCAGTTTCCCTCCTCTTTAAAATAGCATAGAAACTTACTGAGAGAACTTAAATGAGTGCTAATATGAATATAAATTGCCCAAGCAGGCCTGAATCTTAGGAAGCGCTCAAAAATGGAAAGCTCCCCATAGATTTTTTTGGGAGTTTCCACAGAGAGCAAATAGAATGCAGCAAAGAAAAGCTGGAAAGAAAAGTACCGGTTATTTCATAATCTTGCCAAGATCGTTTGAGCAGAAAGGGAATCAAAGAAGGAAATAGAAAAACAGGTTGGAGCATTTTGTTTGTTTGTTTGTTTTTGGGTTTTTTTGTTTGTTTTTTGCTTTTTTGGACAAGCCTTGGGGAACACTGTGCTTCTTTGACAAGTACCCTAAAACCTGATGGCAGCAAAATGGGAGCAGTTGTAATTCATTAAGAGCACACTGTTGTGAGGCTTGGGAAAACCACCCAACCTCCAGTGGCCAGCCCACCCACCCCCATCAAGAAGCACACTTTGAGGACACTGAAGTACACCACATTCTTGGAGTTTCTCCAGACAAGCTTCTGATGAAGCTGTTCCCACAGGAATGACCACAGTGAGTCTCATATTCCTGGTGAACAAAGGAGCCAATAACTCCCTGTGACCACAAGTAAAACAAAGACAGCTTCAAAGACGGCGCTGAGAACTGGGAACGGTAATACAGGCAGGAGTTGGAGAGGATTTCTATTGAAATCCAACGACTGCGCTAAACTATTGATCCATTTTTCTTCTAAGCCTCTACTCACAGAATGCATTCATTTAAAAATAACATTTATAGATATAGGCCAGGCACGGTGTCTCACGCCTGTAATCCCAGCACTTTGGGAGGCCAAAGTGGGCAGATCACCTGAGGTCAGGAGTTTGAGACCAGCCTAGTCAACATGGTGAAATCCCATCTCTACTAAAAACACAAAAATTAGCCAGGTATGCTGGCGCATGCCTGTAATCCCAGCTACTCAGGAGGCTGAGGCAGGAGAATCACTTGAGCCTGGGAGGCGGAGGTTGCAGTGAGCTGAGATTGTACCACTGCACTCCAGCCTGGGCAACAGAGTCAGACTCCATCTCAAAATAAATAAATAAATAAAATCTTAAAAAATCACATTTATAGATATAGATGCTATATATTAAAATCTCATTAAATGAAAACCATTTGATCATGAATCTGTGGCCATTTAATTTGGACTAATTTAAAATTTACTTTTAACCTATGGGAACAGGGCTTCTCCACCAATTTAACCCTATAATTAGGATGCCAAGAGATCTGGAAAACCACCTCACACAGGTGTTTCTTCCTTACCATTTACATCACACGTTTTCTTTTTCACCCATGGGGTGATATTCAAAGCCAAGTTAACTTAAAGGTAGAACCCTCCACTGCCACTCAATCTAGAAATAAAGTCCCTTTCTCTGTTGAGTTTAATGTCTCTTTATTTGCCACGGCAAGAATGGCAAACACATAGCACACACCCTCCATCTCACCCAAGCCTTCTGCAGGCATGACTAGCTGATAAGAGAGTAAGGATCCTTCTCAATCCAGTGCCTCAAAAGAAGGAAGAGATTCCAAGCATTCCTTCCTCTCAAATAATAAATTTGATATCCTCCTTCCAAGGAGAAAACATCTATTCTGTGCCCAAGGGCCTAAGAACTGAGGTTACTTACCCAGTGGAAATAGCTTATTCATTTCAGGAAGAACTGACAAAACAGGTGGTAAGATAAGACTTCCTGTTCCCTCACTCATTTACCAAGAAGGTGGTCAATATTAGCAGAAAAATGGTTTGGCAGAGTGAACACTGAGTGAAGGTCTCTTTGGACACTTGGCATGTCCCTAGGCTAGAGCAGTGATATGGCTTAGTTCTGTGTCCCCACCCAAATCTCATCTCAAATTGCAATCCCGATATGTCAAGGGAGGGACCTGCTGGGAGGTGATTGGATCATGGGGGCAGTTTCCCCCATGCTGTTCTCATGATAGTGAGTAAGTTCTCACAAGATCTGATGGTTTAAAAGTGTGGCACTTCCCCTCCACCCCTCTCTCTCTCTCCTGCCATCGTGTAAGACCTGTTTTGCTTCCCCTTCACCTTTTACCATGATAATTGTTTTCCTGAGGCCTCCCCAGCCATGCAGAACTATGAGTCAAACCTCTTTTCTTTATAAATAACCCAGGCTCAAGTAGTTCTTTATAACAGTGTGAACACGGACTAATACAATCAGGGATGTAAGAAGGGGTAGAGGAGAGCAGAGTAATACAAAATGACAAGGGGAAGTGGGGGAGAAGGATTTCCAGACTGTAACCATAATACGTCTGTTGCCTGATATGCATGGCAAGTAAATACCACGGCAATACCATGGCCAGGCACCAGGTTGCAGCAGAGAAAGAGGTTTAATCGCAGGGCCTCCGAATGAGGAGCTGTGAGTAAACCTCCAATCCATCTCCCTGTGGAGTTTGGGGTTAAGGTTTTTAAGTGTTTTGGAGTGGCCAGAAGTGTGGAGATAGGTCCGTAAACTGTGATTGGTTGAAGAGTATAGGGTGAAGTCATGGGACGGGGAGATGAAGAAACTCTATTCTCATGCTGATTCCACTCCTCTGTGGGGTCTTCAAATTAGTTGGTGTCAGCTATTTCACTGGAATTCTGGATCTCAAAACACATCTTAAGCAATTCTTAAGCAAAAGCCTTATGAATGTAAGATCAGAAATCGTATCTATCTAAAACAAAAGTCTTATGATTCTCATCTCAGCAATCCTGTCTATAGGAACTACGGGGAAGCAAATGGTCAGTATCTAGTTACAAGCAAGTGGGTCAAATTGCAGCCTGATTCGAGCTTAATTATAAATATATTTACATCCGGAATTCTTGTTAACCCTATGAGGACAGCTTCAAGATGGTCATTCAATGAAAGCCAGTCTAGTGTAGGGGTTAATCACATATCTCTGAGTTCAAATCCTGCCTCCATTACACTATGTGCCCTTGCATTATGTACCCTCTCTTCACCTTGGTTTCCTCATCTGTAAAATGGAAATAATAATACTTGTGTCATAGTATTGTTGTGAAAATTAAATGTGATCATCTATGAAGAGTTTCTAGCATATATTACATACTCAACGAATGTTACTTTTATTTTTTATTTATTTTTTATTTATTTTCTTTTTTTTATTATTATACTTTAAGTTCTAGGGTACATGTGCATAATGTGCAGGTTAGTTACATATGTATACTTGTGCCATGTTGGTGTGCTGCACCCATCAACTCGTCAGCACCCATCAACTAGTCATTTACATTAGGTATAACTCCCAATGCAATCCCTCCCCCCATCCCCCATAATAGGCCCCGGTGTGTGATGTTCCCCTTCCCGAGTCCAAGTGATCTCATTGTTCAGTTCCCACCTATGAGTGAGAACATGCGGTGTTTGGTTTTCTGTTCTTGCGATAGTTTGCTGAGAATGATGGTTTCCAGCTGCATCCATGTCCCTACAAAGGATACAAACTCATCCTTTTTAATGGCTGCATAGTACTCCATGTTGTATATGTGCCACATTTTCTTAATCCAGTCTCTCACTGATGGACATTTGGGTTGATTCCAAGTCTTTGCTATTGTGAATAGTGCCGCAATAAACATACGTGTGCATGTGTCTTTATAGCAGCATGATTTATAATCCTTTGGGTATATACCCAGTAATGGGATGGCTGGGTCATATGGTACTTCTAGCTCTAGATCCTTGAGGAATCGCCATACTGTTTTCCATAATGGTTGAACTAGTTTACAGTCCCACCAACAGTGTAAAACTGTTCCTATTTCTCCACATCCTCTCCAGCACCTGTTGTTTCCTGACTTTTTAATGATTGCCATTTAACTGGTGTGAGATGGTATCTCATTGTGGTTTTGATTTGCATTTCTCTGATGGCCAGTGATGATGAGCATTTTTTCATGTGTCTGTAGGTTGTATGCATGTCTTCTTTTGAGAAATGTCTGTTCATGTCCTTTGCCCACTTTTTGATGGGGTTGTGTGTTTTTTTCTTGTAAATTTGATTGAGTTCTTTGTAGGTTCTGGATATTAGCCCTTTGTCAGATGAGTAGATTGCAAACATTTTCTCCCATTCTGTAGGTTGCCTGTTCACTCTGATGGTAGTTTCTTTTGCTGTGCAGAAGCTCTTTAGTTTAATTAGATCCCATTTGTCCATTTTGGCTTTTGTTGCCATTGGTTTTGGTGTTTTAGATATGAAGTCCTTGCCCATGCCTATGTCCTGAATGGTATTACCTAGGTTTTCTTCTAGGGTTTTGATGGTATTAGGTCTAACATTTAAGTCTCTAATCCATCTTGAATTAATTTTCATATAAGGAGTAAGGAAAGGATCCAGTTTCAGCTTTCTATTTATGGCTAGCCAATTTTCCCAGCACCATTTATTAAATAGGGAATCCTTTCCCCATTTCTTGTTTTTCTCAGGTTTGTCAAAGATCAGATGGCTGTAGATGTGTGGTATTATTTCTGAGGGCTCTGTTCTGTTCCACTGGTCTATATCTCTGTTTTGGTACCAGTACCATACTGTTTTGGTTACTGTAGCCTTGTAGTGTAGTTTGAAGTCAGGTAGTGTGATGCCTCCAGCTTTGTTTTTTGACTTAGGATTGTCTTGGCAATGCGGGCTCTTTTTTGGTTCCATATGAACTTTAAAGCAGTTTTTTCCAATTCTGTGAAGAAACTCATTGGTAGCTTGATGGAGATGGCATTGAATCTGTAAATTACCTTGAGCAGTATGGCCATTTTCACGATATTGATTCTTCCTATCCATGAGCATGGTATGTTCTTCCATTTGTTTGTGTCCTCTTTTATTTCACTGAGCAGTGGTTTGTAGTTCTCCTTGAAGACGTCCTTTACATCCCTTGTAAGTTGGATTCCTAGGTATTTTATTCTCTTTGAAGCAATTGTGAATGAAAATTCATTCATGATTTGACTCTCTGTTTGTCTGTTACTGGTGTACAAGAATGCTTGTGATTTTTGTACATTAATTTTGTATCCTGAGACTTTGCTGAAGTTGCTTATCAGCTTAAGGAGATTTTGGGCTGAGACGATGGGGTTTTCTAAATATACAATCATGTCATCTGCAAACAGGGACAATTTGACTTCTTCTTTTCCTAACTGAATACCCTTGATTTCTTTCTCTTGCATGATTGCCCTAACCAGAACTTCCAACACTATGTTGAATAGGAGTGGTGAGAGAGGGCATCCCTGTCTTGTGCCAGTTTTCAAAGGGAATGCTTCCAGTTTTTGTCCATTTAGTATGATATTGGCTATGGGTTTGCCATAAATAGCTCTTATTATTTTGAGATATGTTCCATCAATATCAAATTTATTGAGAGTTTTTATCATGAAGGGCTATTGAATTTTGTCAAAGGCCTTTTCTGCATCTATTGAGATAATCATGTGGTTTTTGTCTTTGGTTCTGTTTATATGCTGAATTACGTTTATTGATTTGCGAATGTTGAACCAGCCTTGCATCCCAGGGTGAAGCCCACTTGATCATGGTGGATAAGCTTTGTGATGTGCTGCTGGATTCGGTTTGCCAGTATTTCATTGAGGATTTTTACATCGATGTTCATTAGGGATATTGGTCTAAAATTCTCTTTTTTGGTTGTGTCTCTGCCAGGCTTTGGTATCAGGATGATGTTGGCCTCATAAAATGAGTTAGGCAGGATTCCCTCTTTTTCTATTGATTGGAATAGTTTCAGAAGGAATGGTACCAGCTTCTCCTTGTACCTCTGGTAGAATTTGGCTGTGAATCTGTCTGGTCCTGGACTTTTTTTGGTTGGTAGGCTATTAATTATTGCCTCGATTTCAGAGCCTGCTATTGGTCTATTCAGGGATTCAACTTCTTCCTGGTTTAGTCTTGGGAGAGTGTAAGTGTCCAGGAAATTATCCATTTCTTCTAGATTTTCTAGTTTATTTGCATAGAGGTGTTTATAGTATTCTCTGATGGTAGTTTGTATTTCTGTGGGGTCAGTGGTGGTATCCCCTTTATCATTTTTTATTGCATCTATTTGATTCTTCTCTCTTTTCTTCTTTATTAGTCTTGTTAGCAGTCTCTCAATTTTGTTGATCTTTTCAAAAAACCAACTCCTGGATTCATTGATTTTTTGGAGGGTTTATTGTGTCTCTGTCTCCTTCAGTTCTGCTCTGATCTTAGTTATTTCTTGCCTTCTGCTAGCTTTTGAATGTGTTTGCTCTTGCTTCTCTAGTTCTTTTAATCGTGATGTTAGAGTGTCAATTTTAGATCTTTCCAGGTTTCTCTTGTTGGCATTTAGTGCTATAAATTTCCCGCTACACACTGCTTTAACTGTGTCCCAGAGATTCTGGTATGTTGTATGTTTGTTCTCATTGGTTTCAAAAAACATCTTTATTTCTGCCTTCATTTCGTTATGTACCCAGTAGTCATTCAGGAGCAAGTTGTTCAGTTTCCATGTAGTTGAGCGGTTTTGATTGAGTTTCTTACCCCTGAGTTCTAGTTTGATCACACTGTGGTCTGAGAGACAGTTTATTATAATTTCTGTTCTTGTACATTTGCTGAGGAGTGCTTTACTTCCAATTATGTGGTCAATTTTGGAATAAGTGCAATGTGGTGCTGAGAAGAATGTATATTCTGTTGATTTGGGGTGCAGAGTTCTGTAGATGTCTATTAGGTCCACTTGGTGCAGAGATGAGTTCAATTCCTGGATATCCTTGTTAACTTTCTGTCTCATTGATCTGTCTAATGTTGACAGTGGGGTGTTGAAGTCTCCCATTATTATTGTATGGGAGTCTAAGTCTCTTTGTAAGTCTCTAAGGACTTGCTTTATGAATCTGGGTGCTCCTGTATTGGGTGCATATATATTTAGGATAGTTAGCTCTTCCTGTTGAATTGATCCCTTTACCATTATGTAATGGCCTTCTTTGTCTCTTTTGATCTTTGATGGTTTAAAGTCTGTTTTATCAGAGACTAAGATTGCAACCCCTGCTCTTTTTTGTCTCAATTTGCTTGGTAAATCTTCCTCCATCCCTTTATTTTGAGTCTATGTGTGTCTCTGCATGTGAGATGGGTCTCCTGAATACAGCGAACTGATGGTTCTTGATTCTTTATCCAGTTTGCCAGTCTGTGTCTTTTAATTGGACCATTTACTCTATTTACATTTAAGGTTAATACTGTTATGTGTGAACTTGATCCTGTCATTATGATATTAACTGGTTATTTTACTCGTTAGTTGATACAATTTCTTCCTAGCATCGATGGTCTTTACATTTTGGCATGTTTTTGCAATGGCTGATATCGGCTGTTCCTTTCCATGTTTAGTGCTTCCTTCAGGGTCTCTTGTAAGGCAGGCCTGGTGGTGACAAAATTTCTAAGCATTTGCTTATCTGTAAAGGATTTTATTTCTCCTTCACTTATGAAACTTAGTTTGGCTGGATATGAAATTCTGGGTTTAAAATTCTTTTCTTTAAGAATGTTGAATATTGGCCCCTACTGTCTTCTGGCTTATAGAGTTTCTGCCGAGAGACCTGCTGTTAGTCTGATGGGCTTCCCTTTGTGGGTAACCTGACCTTTCTCTCTGGCTGCCCTTAACAGTTTTTCCTTCATTTCGACTCTGGTAAATCTGACAATTATGTGTCTTGGAGTTGCTCTTCTCGAGGAGTATCTTTGTGGCATTCTCTGTATTTCCTGAATTTGAATGTTGGCCTGCCTTATTAGGTTGGGGAAGTTCTCCTGGATGATATCCTGAAGAGTGTTTTCCAACTTGATTCCATTTTACCCCTCACTTTCAGGTACCCCAATCAGACGTAGATTTGATCTTTCCACATAATCCCATACTTCTTGAAGGCTTTGTTCATTTCTTTTTCCTCTTTTTTCTTTAGACTTCTCTTCTCGCTTCATTTCATTCATTTGATCCTCAATCGCTGATACTCTTTCTTCCAGTTGATCGAGTCAGTTACTGAAGCTTGTGCATTTGTCACGTATTTCTCGTGTCATGGTTTTTATCTCTGTCAGTTCGTTTATGGCCTTCTCTGCATTGATTATTCTGGTTATCCATTCTTCCATTCTTTTTTCAAGATTTTTAGTTTCTTTGTGCTGGGTACATAATTCCTCCTTTAGCTCTGAGAAGTTTGATGGACTGAAACCTTCTTCTCTCAACTGGTCAAAGTCATTCTCCATCCAGCTTTGATCTGTTGCTGGCGATGAGCTGCGTTCCTTTGGAGGGGGAGATGTGCTCTTATTTTTTGAATTTCCAGCTTTTCTGCCCTGCTTTTTCCCCATCTTTGTGGTTTTATCTGCCTTTGGTCTTTGATGATGGTGATGTACTGATGGGGTTTTGGTGTGGGTGTCCTTCCTGTTCGTTAGTTTTCCTTCTAACAGTCAGGACCCTCAGCTGTAGGTCTGTTGGAGATTGCTTGAGGTCCACTCCAGACCCTGTTTGCCTGGGTATCAGCAACAGAGGCTGCAGAAGATAGAATATTTCTGAACAGCGAGTGTACCTGTCTGATTCTTGCTTTGGAGTCTTCGTCTCAGGGGTGTACTCAGCCATGTGAGGTGTGGGGTGTCGGTCTGCCCCAGTGGGGGATGTCTTCCAGTTAGGCTACTCAGGGGTCAGGGACCCACTTGAGCAGGCAGTCTGTCCATTCTCAGATCTCAGCCTCCAAGTTGGGAGATCCACTGCTTTCTTCAAAGCTGTCAGACAGGGTCGTTTGCATCTGCAGGGGTTTCTGCTGCTTTTTGTTGTTGTTGTTTATCTGTGCCCTGTCCCCAGAGGTGGAGTCTACAGAGACAGGCAGGCCTCCTTGAGCTGCTGTGGGCTCCACCCAGTTCGAGCTTCCCAGCAGCTTTGTTTACTTACTTAAGCCTCAGCAATGGCGGGCGCCCCTCCCCCAGCCTCGCTGCTGCCTTGCCGTTAGATGGCAGACTGCTGTGCTAGCAAGGAGGAAGGTTCCGTGGGCGTGGGACCCTCCTGGCCAGGTGTGGGATATAATCTCCTGGTGTGCCATTTGCTAAGAACCTTGGTAAAGCCAGTATTGGGGTGGGAGTTTCCCGATTTTCCAGGTGTTGTGTGTCTCAGTTCCCCTGGCTAGGAAAAGGGATTCCCTTCCCCCTTGTGCTTCCCAGGTGAGGGGATGCCTCGCCCTGCTTCAGCTCTGGCTGGTTGGGCTGCAGCAGCTGACCAGCACCGATTGTCCGGCATGCCCTAGTGAGATGAAGCTGATACCTCAGTTGAAAATGCAGAAATCACCTGTCTTCTGTGTCACTCGCGCTGAGAGCTGGAGACTGGAGTTGTTCCTATTCAGCCATCTTGTTTTGCCCTAAAATCTATTTTTTATTTTTTTTGAGACAGAGTCTTGCTCTATCACCCAGGCAGGAGTTCAGTGGCATGATCACGGCTCACTGCAAGCTCCACCTCCCAGGTTCATGCCATTCTCCAGCCTCAGCCTCCCGAGTAGCTGGGACTACAGACACCCGCCACTACACCCGGCTAATTTTTGTTTTGTTTTGTTTTGTATTTTTTAGTAGAAACGGGGTTTTACCATGTTAGCCAAGATGGTATCGATCTCCTGAACTCATGATCTGCCGCCTCGGCCTCCCAAAGTGCTGGGATTACAGGCATGAGCCACCACAGCTGGCTGAATGTTACATTATTGTTGTTATAATTCCTGTTATCAGACAGGATGCTGTTGGAGTAGGTAGCACAAAAATCAGATAAAGGCATTGATGATCTTGCATTGAGTCCAGAGGTAGGACGTTCCAGGCACAGCTGGTTAAATCACAGCTGTTTTTCATCATTCTGCTCTGAATCTCCAGGTCAGCAATTGTTTCCTCACCAGTAGAGCTGACTTCACAACTCTAGATGTCATGCAGCCTCTAGCAAAGAAAGGGGAGGAGGCATTTCTAGCAAAGGATACAGGAGGTGGCTGTCGGGGATGGAGTCAGTAGTGTATGATGACTCAGACTGGATTCATGGAGAAAAGAAAGACATATTGTGTGCACACAGACACACACACAGACTCCACTCATGTATGTTTGGCTAATAGGCCACATCTAGATGCATTCCAGACATCATGGAACATAGTAAAAATGTCACACCAGGGGCCACCCACCTCGTACTGGGGCATTTCAAATTGTCTTATCTCTACCTAGGCCTCTCCATCGGATATCAAAGCTTTTGGCTGTGTTTAAATAGGTTAATAGGCTTTTGAGTAATTAGTGCTTTGAGGAAGCCATAGGCTATGATTCATCAAATGCTATGGCCTGTTCACTGTAAGCAGAATTTAATCTGTGAGCTACATCACATGAAAATAAAGTTGCCTATTGTGAATAGTGCTGCAATAAACATACGTGTGCATGTGTCTTTATAGCAGTATAATTTGTAATCCTTTGGGTATATACCCAGTAATGGGATGGCTGGGTCATATGGTACATCTAGTTCTAGATCCTTGAGGAATCGCCATACTGTTTTCCATAATGGTTGAACTAGTTTACAATCCCACCAACAGTGTAATAGCAAAGACTTGGAATCAACCCAAATGTCCATCAGTGACAGATTGGATTAAGAAAATGTGGCACATATACACCATGGAATACTATGCAGCCATAAAAAAGGATGAGTTTGAGTCCTTTGTAGGGACTTGGATGCACCTGGAATCCATCATTCTTAGCAAACTATCACAAGAACAGAAAACCAAACACCGCATGTTCTCACTCATAGGTGGGAACTGAACAATGAGATCACTCGGACTCAGGAAGGGGAACATCACACACCGGGGCCTATCATGGGGAGGGGGGTGGGGGGAGGGATTGCACTGGGAGTTATACCTGATGTAAATGACGAGTTGATGGGTGCAGCACAGCAACATGGCACAAGTATACATATGTAACAAACCTGCACGTTATGCACATGTACCCTACAACTTAAAGTATAATAATAATAAATAAACTAAAAAAAAAATAAAATAAAATAAAATAAAATATCTCCTAAAAAAAAAAAAAAAAAAAAAAAAAAGAAAATAAAGTTGCCTAAAACCAAATACATTCAAATCATGGTGTTAGTAATGCAAGCAGGTAGGCTTTTCTTGCATGATTTGTGAAGTGGTTCTGAAGCAGAGGAGTTCCAGAAATCTTTTAAGCAACAGTGGTTTGAGGAAGATGACATCCATTTGGAGAGATATATTGATATATGAAATCCCCCAGTTTAGGAAAAAGACCTGGGTGTAACTCCTGGCTCCCACCCTTGTGTAACCTAGGACACATTTTTTTCCACTTCCCTGAAACTCAGTTTCACGGTCTTTAAAATGAACACGATGATATTTACTTTAGAGATTTAACAGGAGAATAAGTTAGGTGAAAAGTTAAACTGCCTGGCCTAGTAGCTGGCACTGGGAGAGTGTTCATGTAGTGGATTCAACAATGACCACTGAAAGACATGTCCACTGAGAACCTATGAATATGACCTTATTTGGAAAAAGGGTCTTTGCAGATGTAGTTAAGGGTCTTGAGATGAGATTATCCTGGGTTGTCCCAGTGGACCCTAAATTCAATGACAAGTGTTCTTCTAATAGAAAGGCAAGGAAAGATTTGAGACACACACAGAAAAGAGGAGGCCATGTGACCCCAGAGGCAGCGAATGTTATATCCCTACTATCTCCAGCAACAAGCACAGCACACATTAGGCATTCATTTGTTTCTTTTGTTTTGTTTTTTTCTTTGTTTTGATTTGTTAGTTGATTGGCAAAGCCATAACTGGTCCCAAGAATAAGTTAATATGATACTTCATGAGTCAGGACAGGCTTCCAAGCCACCTCCATATCTCAATGACTTAAAGCAACAAAGGACTATTTCTCACTAATGCTACCTGACCAAGGAGAGTTGGCTCCACGTCATCCTCACTCTGAGACCCAGAGAACAGGGGCTATACCTTCCCATTATTTTGACTTCTTCCATAAGGCTGTTGGGTATGCAGAAAAGTGGGAGCTAAGGGATCCAGCATCAGCGTTTAATGCTATGCCTATCAAGTTACTTCTGCTACATACAATGACCAGAACCACTGACATGGGAAATTCCAATGCTCGGTGAACCAGAATTAGAGGAGAGCTAGATATTGGGGAATATTAGAAATTCTACCACAGATATGGATGCAATGGTCTCTTCGCGTCCACATTATAAACATCACAGAGAATCCCAGTATGAATTGAAGAAGAATGAAATGATCACAAGCCTGGGAGCTTTCTATCTGGTTGTTACAGCCTAAATGTTGGCCCTGACCCATCCAACTCCACAATGTGGCTTTTATGGATTATAAGAAGGCACTATACATTATTGTCATTTTGTTTTTCTTTTTCCAGACAACCTCTCCTCCCAACCACCAAGATTCATGGGAATTCAGGCCCCAAGAGCCCATTAACCTTAGAGGCTCCACAGGGTCCAGTCTAAAGAGCCCAGATCAATGAGATCAAGCAAACAGTTTCTCAGAAGTCTATAACAAAAAGCAGACGGCTGGCAGCCAGCATGAGACACCAAGATCTGTCTTTGTGGGCGGCTGGCAGGGGCCTGGGGGAGATGTCATTTTTTAACAGGCCTCAGAAGAAAATGGATTTTTTACCTGCTGAAGGAGCTACCAGTTAGCAAACATTGCTCTTCCAGGAAAACAAATACACAGTTGGGATACTCATTTTTCTTCCATTATTAAATATTGCTGGCTTGGTTTTAAAAGATTTCAAATACGGCGGCTCTTTAAAATCCCCTGCCTCCCTCCCTTTCTTCCTCCCCTTCTTGTCTCCCTGCCCTTTGATGGAGTTTCGGCGCCCACATGCATGGCAACAACCGCTATTTCATCTTAAATTTCTATAGCAGAAAATGTAGGTCACTGATCTTACAGGTGGCCTAGTTTCCTGGCTCTAAATAGAAATCTTTCCCCAGGTTGAGGCTTTTTTCTAGGTTTATGTCTAATAAAAGTATAACCTGCTTAGCCAGGCCAAACAAACTGAGTTCTGACCTCCTGTCCACCCAGCTGCTGAATGATTTTGCAGCTTTAGGATTGTCCAAGGCCACAGTTATCCTCAAAAAGCAGCTTGAGGGCCAGAACGTGCCTCTGAGGTCACAGGTGACAGAGCCTATAAAGGAGAAGGGGCAGCTCTCACTCCGCCTGGCAAAGCAGAGGTGGGGGAACTAAGGTTTGTTAGATGCTCACCCATGCTGGGCACTTCTGTACTTCTTCACATTTCATTTTGTCCGCGTTAGCTCAAGGTCGTTCTCCTTCCCCATGCTTTTCGTTCCTCCTTTCTTTCCCCCTTCTTTCCTCCCTTTCCTTCCTCTCTTCCTTCCCTTTCTTATTTCCTTCCTTTCTTCTATTCCTTCCTTTTCTTTCTTCCTCCCTTCCTTTCCTCCCGCCCTTCCTTCTTTCCTTTCTCCCTCCATCCCTCCTTCCTTCCTTTTCTTTCTTCCTTCCTTCTTCCCCTTCCTTCCTTTCTTCTTTCTTTCCTTCTTTTCTTTCTTTCATCCTTCCTTTTTTCTTTCTCTCTTTCTTCCTTTCTTTCTTCATTCTTTCCTTCCTTCCTCCCTCCCTTCCTTCCTTTCTTTCTTTCTCTTTCTTTCTTTTTCCTTCTATTTTTAATGCACAAGTAAACCAAGTTTATTGTAGAAAATTGGAAAACACAGAGGAGCTCAAAGAAAAACAAATTATCCATACTACCAGAGAAAAAACAGGCCAGCATTTCTTTGTGCATCTTTCCAGGTATTTGGCTATATGTATATACTGACAATGACTTATGTTTAACAAAGTTTGGATCATAATAGTCTGTGGTCTGGTTTGCTCCCTTAACCTATACTGTCATGCTTTTTTCTGGTCAATTTACGTATGTGTATGTGCATATGTAACCTTGAGAATTTTTTAAAAGAATTTTTAATTTAATTTTTTTCTTCAACTTTTATTTTAAATTCCTGGGTACATGTGTATGATGTGCAGGTTTGTTACATAGGTAAACACGTGCCATGGTGGATTGCTGCACAAATCAACCCATTATCTAGGTATTAAGCCCAGCATGCATTAGCTATTCTTCCTGATGCTCTAACTTCTGCCAACCCCGCTCCCAACAGGCCCCAGTGTGTGTCGTTCCCCGCCGCCATATGCTCATGTGTTCTCATTGTTCAGCTCCACTTATAAGTGAGAACATGTGGTATTTGGTTTTCTGTTCCTGGGTTAGTTTGCTGAGGATAACAGCTTCCAGCTTCATCCATGTCCCTGAAAAGGACATGATCTTGTTCCTTTTTATGGCTGCACAGTATTCCATGGTATACTTGTACCACATTTTCTTTATCCAGTCTATCACTGATGGGCATTTGGGTCTATATCTTTGCTGTTATGAATAGCACTGCAAATATATGCATGCATGTATCTTTATAACAGAATGATTTGTATTCGTTTGGGTATGTACCCAGTAATAGGAGTGCTGGGTCAAATGATACTTCTGCTTCTAGATCTTTGAGGAATTGCCACACTGTCTTCCACAATGGTTGAACTAATTTACATTACCTTGGGATGTTTTTCTAAAATAACAAAATTATGTAAAATAAATTCTAACCTGAAAGAGATAGCTCATCATTTTTAAAGATTATTTCATTTAGGTTTTATAAAACATTCAGGCAGGCAGCTAGTGAACCTTAGCCTGGGTAAGTGCCAGGTACATGGTCTTTTTCAAGTAAGCATGAGGTCAGCCCCCTCAGCAGGGAGCACTGCAGGAGAAACTGGCTCTCCTGCTGTTTCCCGTGCCAGTTGGAGGGTGTGTGAGGGCATCTGGTGAACCTGTGTCCTTGCCTCTCCCAATTTTTCCACCCACCTTAAGTCCCTCTGTGACTCTGCAGCCTTGCTGGATGGACGATCACCTTTCTGCAGCCCCCTTGACATGGAAACGAAAGCCCATGCATGGGTCACATGCTCCAAAAGTTCCAGCCAACTAGCACCTGGTCTCTGTGTGCACACCCAGCCACTGCTGCTCCCTCCTCTGCACTTCAAACAGAGGCCTGTTGCTTGTCCAGCAACTCCAGAGCAAACCAGAAGACTCCATTGCTTCCCACCCCTTCACCTCTGAAGTCCTAACCCCTAGCAAGTTTTTCCTTCCTTGCGTAGGCGCCCTTAGTTACAGGGAGCCGTGACAAGTTTGCTTTTGCCTATAGTTACTCCTTTGTCATAATCATTCTTTATATTAGACTTTCTCTGTTTGATCTGCTGTGTAGTTTCCTGATTGGACCTGGACTGTCACAGTCAGGCTCCTGACTCAGCTCTCTAACATTGCAGTTGCATGTGATAAGCCACACGGCCCAAATTGGGCCCATTTATATCAATGCCCAAATGGTGGCGGGCACAGAGTTCATCTGCCCCAGCAAAATTTTACCTCCCACCCACAGTGTTCTGAAGGATACCCTTTAGGCCCCTCCTGGGCCAGCCCCTGGGTCACTGTGCAGCCCAGGGCCTCTTCTCCTGCACTTGCTCCCCAACTGCAGTCTCCGCCTACCACAAAAGCAGTTTCCTTGGCCCCTGACCTTTACATCTTGCTCAAAAGTGCTCACACTGGCTGGGCGCAGTGGCTCACACCTATAATCCCAGCACTTTAGGAGGTCAAGGCAGGTGGATCACTTTAGGTCAGGAGTTTGAAACCAGCCTGGCCAACATAGCAAAACCCCATCTCTATTAAAAATACAAAAAACGAGGTTGCGGCAGGAGAATCACTTGAACCTGGGAGGTGGAGGTTGTAGTGAGCCGAGATCGCGCCACTGCACTCCAGCCTGGGCAACAGAGCGAGACCCCTTCAAAAAACAAAAAAAAGGTGCTCACACCATAATCTCACCTCCTTCCATGGCTTCTTGAACTTTAGTGGCTCAGCCTTAGTCACCACTCCCAAAACAATCTCCTGGATATCTCCGAATTTGACCCAAACTACAGCTGTGCAAGGAAAAGCAGGAGCTCTTCTCCTCCATTTAACAGATGAAGAAACTGAGGTTCCAAGTTTCAATGCTGATTCACACAGAGAACAAATGGCATTTCCCAGAAGTGAATCTTCTGATGTCTAGCCCAGGGTACTGCTGACACATCACTGAATCGCTCTCTCTTATTGGGTGAGAAATGCTTGTTTCTACACAGCTATAGGTGATCTAAAGTCACCTGAAGGGTTTGAACCTCAATCTAAACAAGGCCTCCACATCACATTTGGCTGCACAAGTTAAGCCCTGTTCAGCTGAGAGCTTCTGTAGGAGCTGAAATTCAGCCTGTGCCCTGCATGGTAAGCCACACACTGAGCATAGGGCTGAATCAGCCCAGGAAAATGTGTCATCTTGGCATTTGACAAGCCATAAGAGGCATTTTTATGAAGTTTCCACAACCACATGGAGCTATGCTAGCAGCTAAGGTAGCCCAGATTTAATGCCATTTGCGGGTATCCCTAGCTTTGGCTTTGGGCAGTGTGGAGTCAACATTCTATGGGACTCTTGGGCAAGGTACCTGATGGGTGGGTAGCAAAACAGAGGGAAAAGGAGAGAAATCCTTGCTATTAACCTAAGTCATTTGTTCCTACAAACATCCCTGATTCATGCTACATTCTGTCTGTCTCTCAGACATCTGTCTTTCCAAATGCTCATGGATACACCCCTCTTGCTGGTATCTAATGCTGTTGGCCCTGCAACTTTCTGTACTCCTTTCATGCCAGGTTTGGGAGCACTGGAATCCCTCTGGCCCACCCTGTCCCAGTGGAGCACGGACATCTCCATAAAGCTGCATATCTTCATGGGCTCCGTGCAACCATTCCCCCTCCAAACTCTCTGCCTGTTATGGTTTGGACCTGTGTCCTCACCCAAATCTCATGTTGAATTCTAATCCCCAGTGCTGGAGGTGGGGCCTGGTGGGAGGTGATTAGATCATGGGGATGGTTTCTTATGAATGGGTGATATGGTTTGGCTGTGTCCCCACCCAGATCTCATCTTGAATTTCCATGTGTTGTGGGACAGACCTGTGGGAGATAATTGAATCATGGGGGTGGATCTTTCCCAAAGCTGTTCTCGTGATAGTGAATAAGTCTCATGAGATCTGGTGGTTTTAAAAAGAGGAGTTCCCCTACACAAGCTCTCTCTCTGTCTTTGCCTGCTGCCATCCATGTAAGAAGTGACTTGCTCCTCTTTGCCTTCTGTCATGATTGTGAGACCTCTCCAGCCATATGGAACTGTAAGTACATTAAATCTCTCTTTCTTTGGTAAACTGCCCAGTCTCAGGTATGTCTTTATCAGCAGAGTGAAAATGAATTAATACAGTAAATCAGTACCAGTAAAAAGGGGCATTGAAGAAAAGATACCCGAAAATGTGGATGTGATTTTGGAACTGAGTAACAGGCAGAAGTTTGGAACACTTTGGAGGCTCAGAAGAAGACAGGAAAATGTGGGAAAATTTGGGACCTCTTAGAGACTTGTTGAATGGCTTTGACAAAAATACTGATAGTGATATGGACAATAAGGTCCAGGCTGTGGTGGTCTCAGATGGAGATAAGGAACTTGTTGGGAGCTGAAGCAAAGGTGACTCCTGTTATGTTTTAGCAAAGAGACTGGTGGCATTTTGCCCCTGCCCTAGAGATTTGTGAAACTTTGAACTTGAGAAAAATGATTAGGGTGTCTGGCTAAACAAATTTCTTTTTTTTTTTTTTTTTTTTTTTTTTGAGACGGAGTCTCACGCTGTTGCCCAGGCTGGAGTGCAGTGGTGCGATCTCGGCTCACTGCAAGCTCCGCCTCCCGGGTTCCCGCCATTCTCCTGCCTCAGCCTCCTGAGTAGCTGGGACTACAGGCGCCCGCCACCGCGCCCGGCTAATTTTTTGTATTTTTAGTAGAGACGGGGTTTCACTGTGGTCTCGATCTCCTGACCTTGTGATCCGCCCGCCTCGGCCTCCCAAAGTGCTGGGATTACAGGCTTGAGCCACCGTGCCCGGCCGGCTAAACAAATTTCTAAGCAGCAAAGCATTCAAGAGGTGACTTGGGGGTTGTTAAAGGAATTTAGTTTTATAAGGGAAGCAGAGCATAAAAGTTCAGAAAATTTGCAACCTGACAATGTGACAGAAAATAAAATCCCATTTTCTGAGGAGAAATTTAAGCTGGCTGCAGAAATTTGCATAAGTAATAAGGAGCCAAATATTAATCCCCAAGACAATGGGGTAAATGTCTCCAGGGCATGTCAGAGGTCTTCATGGCAGCCTCTCCCATCACAGGACCAGAGGTCTAGGAAGAAAAAATGGTGTTTTTGGGCCAGGCTCAGGGTCCCCATACTGTGTGCAGTCTAGGGACCTGGTGCCCTGCATCACAGTCACTCCAGCCATGACTAAAAGCACCAAGGTATAGCTCAGGCCATGGCTTCAGAGGGTACAAGCCCCAAGCCATGGCAGCTTCCACATGGTGTTGAGAAGTGCACAGAAGTCAAGAATTGAGGTTTGGAAACCTTTGCCCAGAGGATGTGTGGAAACGCCTGGATGTCCAGGCAGAAGTTTGCTGCAGAGGTGGGACCCTCATGGAGAACCTCTAGTAGGGCAGTGTGGAAGAGAAATGTGGGGTTGGAGCCCCCACACAGAGTCCCTACTGGGGCACTACCTAGTGGAGCTATAAGAAGAGGACCACCATCCTCCAGACCCCAGTTAATGGTAGAGCCACTGGCAGCTTGCACCATGCACCTGGAAAAGCTGCAGATACTCAACACCAGCCATTGAAAGCAGTCAGGAGGGGGGCTATACCCTGCAAAGCCACAGTGGGGAGCTGCCCAAGCCCATGGGAACCCACCTCTTGCATCAGCATAACCTGAATATGAAAAATGGAGTAAAAGGACATCATTTTGGAGCTTTGAGATTTGACTGCCCCACTGAATTTTGGACTTGCATGGGGACTTTAGCCCTTTTGTTATAACCAATTTC
This sequence comes from Macaca fascicularis, assembly GCF_037993035.2. NCBI lineage: Eukaryota > Metazoa > Chordata > Mammalia > Primates > Cercopithecidae > Macaca > Macaca fascicularis. Next base: position 77,281,125 of record NC_088381.1, read on the forward strand.
CCCCATTTGGAAGGGCTATATTTACCCAATGCCTGTACCCCCATTGTATCTAAGAAGTAACTAACTTGCTTTTTATTTTACAGGCTCATAAGTGGAAGGGACTTGCCTTGTCTCAGATGAGACTTTGGACTGTGGACTTTTTAGTTAATGCTGAAATTAGCTAAGACCTTGGAGGACTGTTGGGAAGGCATGATTGGTTTTGAAATGTGAGGACACGAGATTTGGGAGAGGCCAGGGGCAGAATGATATGGTTTGGCTGTGTCCCCACCCAAATCTCATATTGAATTCCCACGTGTTGTGGGAGGGACCTGGTGAGAGGTAATTGAATCATGGGAGGAGGTCTTTCCTGTGCTGTTCTCATGTTAGTGAATAAGTCTCATGATGAGATCTGATGGTTTTATAAGGGGGAGTTTCCCTGTACAACCTCTCTCTTCCTACTGCCATCCTTGTAAGATGTGACTTGCTCCTCCTTGCCTTCCACCATGATTGTGAAGCCTCTCCAGCCATGTGGAACTGTAAGTGCATTAAACCTCTTTCTTTTGTAAATTGCCCAGTCTTGTATATGTCTTTATCAGCAGTGTGAAAATGGACTAATACAATGGGTTAGCACTATCCCCTTGGTGCAACTCTTTGCAGTAATCCAGCCTGCCCTTGGTGCTGCTCTCATGTCAATGAGTGAGGGCTTATGAGATCTGTTGTTTAAAAGTATGTAGTACCTCTCCCCTCTCTCTCAGTCCTGCTCCTGACATGTAAGACACCTGCTCCCCCTTTGCCATCCACCATGAGTAAAAGCTCCCTGATGCCTCCCCAGAAGCAGATGCTGCCATGCTTCTTGTACAGCCTGTGGAACAATGAGCCAATTAAACCTCTTTTCTTTGTACATCACCCAGTCTCAGGTATTTCTTTATGGCAATGCAAGAACAGGCTAACATACTTCTTCCCCAGCAGGAGGAGGGGCACAGGAGCAGGATCCCTAGACAATCTGGATTTCCCTTCATCTCTCCTTCCTTCCCCAAGCCCAACCACATATTCTCTAGACTAGGTAAGATAAGCCTTACTCTTTCTCATGTTCCTCCAAAACACTTTGTTCACTAGTAGGCTTTCACTATGGGCTTCAGCTTTGGGAGGCTAAAATCCAGGGAGTTCCTCTTTGTTTGGCTTTAAACCCTGTCCATGCCCCTGGGGCAAAGGACCCAGAAAGGTCTGGCCACCTCAGTGGGGTAAAGAGTTACTAAGAGATACAAGGAGGGTAAAAAACATAAAGCTTGGGAGTTCAGAAATATTATCACACTGCACAGTTTTACTGAAGTAACCTTACCACAGAACGAAAAGTCTGTCTCTCCTGATGTGGTAGCAGCACAATCCGAAGGCTCTTGCCTCCAGTGCCTCCAGTGACAAGTACTGACCATCCCAACATCATGACTGAGTTGCTGGTTATCATGGTCAGTTCAAAACTTCATTCAGAATGATGTGAAGAGTGTTGGTCAGTTTGTGTGAAATGAGCAGACTAAGATATCCCCGTGCTATCTGAGACCTTCTGAAAAGCCCTTCATATAGTCAATACATTTTTCCTAAGCCTCAGAAATGAGATGACTCCATGCTCAAAGAGATACTAAGGAATTGTTTTAGAATCCAAGCAAAAACACCAGGACAATGTGTTGGGAACTCAGACATGGAGCCAAAGAAGAGACTGAAAAACTTGCTCCTTGGAAGTCCTGTAAAAGTCCTATATCCTTTTCCCAGTCACATCCACAGTTTACCTGCTGTCCCCACCACCACCAGAAAGAGAGAAGAAAACTAATTCTAGCTGACAGCACATCTAATGGAAGCATCCACCAGGTTGCCCTAAAATTGGTCCCTGAACAATAAAAATCAAATATTGGGGGATGATGAAGGTCTCAGAGATAGCTCCAAATGCAAAACTTCCCAGTGGAAAGTGCTCTGGACAGGTCAAAGGCAAATCCACTACCCTAAAGTCCAGGAGACCCCACATGTCTGAGGCTAAGGCTGAAGGTACTCCATGAAAAACTTTCCCCACAATGCCAGCACCAGGGAAACATCAGCCTTACCTCTCTGCTCCCCTGTCCTGCCAAACTTCAGTCTCTGCTCCCAAGAAAACCCCTAGCACCCAGGTCAGGGAAGAGTGGAACACTTGTGCTTACTCTTCTGAAGGGACTGAAGTGAAACCCAGATGGCTCATGTCAACCTTTAAGGATTCAGAAAGAACAACTCTTAGCGGTGGTCCAGCCTGTCCAGTCTGAAGCGGTGATTCTAACACACATTCTCTATTCTCACTAGCAGACAAGCCTTAGAGGATCAGAGGGACCGGGGAGGGTGCACTCTAAATTTTCCTGCACCATATTGACCTCTGTTCACAAGTTAACTCAGGAGGAGGCAAAGGACTCAGGCTGATCAGTTTGCAGAAATCCAAAGGACGCTATTCAGAATCTTCAGAGTTTAGAATTCTTTACCACCAAACACCGACAGAGGAAATAAGCTTCAGAAATGCTTAGACCCACTCGCCTTCCCTAACCTCTTGCTGAGCCTAGTGGTTTCCACCAGTAATTACAGGACATATTGCTTTGCTTGGTAGGAGGGAGTTGTTTCAACAGGACTTTTCTTTTTATGAATTTCAGGGCTGACATTCTAGCCAATATATTTAACATCAGCTTCACCCTGTTAAGTTCTGAGCAATTGATTTCTTCATCTAAAGAGAGAATGGCCACATTTTCCACTTGTTTTGGCCCCGGTTTTGGCCCATATTACTAAAATAGAGCCCAGACTGTCCATGCATTTCGCTCTGTCCACCCACAGCTTTCCAGAAGCCTCTCACTTCACGAAACATGTGTCTAATTCTGGGTGCCTCTTGAGTTGTTGCAGAAGCCTCACAAGCTCCTCAGCTTGGCCTCCAAAAGCCTCCGGGAAATATGTCCCATGCTTTGTGCAGTATTCGTGGTCATCCTTAGTGGGGAAACAAGATGTGGAGCTGTGGAGGAGTTATTAGTGTTTCTCAAACTTGAATAATATATGTACCCCCTTTGAAATGCATTTTTTTTCTTTTGAACCCCTCTAGTATTGACCCGTTTTTATTATTGTGTTAGCTGCAATCAAAAAACCCAACACTGGCTTGAAAAAAAGGGGGAATATTCAGATTCAAACAAATGAGCACCCCTGGGGTACATCAGCTATCAGGACAGTGCAGATAAGTTTTTAGCTCCCTTTTCTGTGGCTCAGCACCGTGATCCTCCCTTCCAGCTTGTCCTAGCCCTGCCACACAATGGCTGCTAGGAGCACTAGGGGGCCCTGGGCTTGTTTTTGCTCATATCCATGAGACAGAACCTTGTTGCCTACCCCTAAACCAGTCACTGAGGGCTGAGCAATGTTTGGAGGTGATATCTTAGGACATCACTTATGTAACCAATCACTATGGCAAGGAGGAGCAGGGTTCCCCTGCTTGGTCTAGGCATCTAAGCCAATTACAGCCTACCCCTGCAGCTGGAGGTGTGCCACACCCACCCAACCAATCAGCTGCTACAGAGTTGGATGGAGAAATAGGGATGTTGGGGGACCAACCACGTGTCCATGTAATCACCACGTGCTGGACTTTGGTGAGTCTGTACACAAGTGCGTTCTTCAGCTTGCCCGTGCTGTGCTCTGCTCTGCTCTGCTCTGCTCTGCTCTGCTCTGTATCACCAGGGCATTGTGTATGTGTGAATGTGTGTACATGCACACACGTGTGCAGCAGAGAGGGTCTGATCCTTGCAGGCTGCATTTCCCAGTATTCACGTCAGCTGGCTTCTGCTGGATTAAGCCGATGGAGGCATTATTAAAGAAGTGGAGGGCAGGGGAATGGGAGAAATTGGAGTGTTTCTCCCCCTCTCTGCCAGCCTCAGGCAGTTCCTCTGGAGACAGCTACATCTCCTGTAAAGCTCTAGCTCTCCCAGACAGGCTCTTCGTTGTAACCCCAGCCTCCGGGCTTGCCTTTGTCCCTCCAGCCTAGGGGTGGGGTGGCTTCCTCCTATTGGTAGTCTCCTAAGTGTCTTGCCATCAGCAATCTCACCACCTGTGTAACCACTTCCTAGTGTGGAATTGCCTTTTTTTCCCCAAATATTTAGAATGGTTTCTGTTTTCCTGGTGGAACTCTGTTACACTCCTAAATATTACAAACATCAAACCAGGCATAAGCTCTGTATGCATAGGACTCTTACAGAAGTGCAATAAAATTCAAAATAACATTAACACAACATGATAGACCATACAGACTACATTATTTGGCTGAAACCAAATTCCCTTTTGAAATGTGCATAAGTCTGTCTACTGTAGTGCAGGTTCTTTCTGAGCTCAGCAGGCTTATGCCACCAATGTTATACAACATGACTTGTTTCTTTCACTAATTTTCTCTATTGAATTTCTGTAAAACTTTTATTCATACACTATCAACATTGATTGCTGGCTTTCACATGCAAAAAAAAAAAAACATTGTAAAGATGAGCTCTGAAAACTCATAGTCCAACTTAGTTACAAGGTCATCATCCAGATATTCCAAAATTTGTATCTATAATATTTTTACTATTAAAATAAAAACATGACATTTAAAAATATACAGTGAGAGAAACATGGATGTGGTTGTCACACAGACAGTCATAAGTGGAGAAGAGCCCTAGGCCAAATTTCACAGCTCCTAAATTGACATTATTGTGTGCAGACTATGTGCCAGGGACACCCTAATTAATCCTAACGAAAATCCTTCAAGGCAGGTATTATAATTTTCATTTTACAGATAAGGAAGCAAGCTCAAAGAAATTAAGTGACTTGCCTATAGTCTCTAGAAGGAGGCAGAGGCTCTCACATTCTCAAATCTGTATTATGCCTCTTCATTCACTTCATTTCCTCTTCTTTCCTATGGAGGAAGTTAGATTGCAAAATCCATTCATTCATCCCATATTTATTCACACTCACTGATATGGTTTGGCTGTGTGCCCACCCAAATCTCATCTTGAATTATAGTTCCCATAATCCTCACATGTCATGGGAGGGACCCTGTGGAAGGTAATTGAATCATGAGGGTGGTTACTCCCATGCTGTTCTCCTGACAGTGAGTCAGTTCTCATGAGATCTGATGATTTTATAAGGGATTTCCCTGTTCACTCTCCACTTCTCTCTCCTGCTGCCTTGTGAAGAAGGACGTGTTTGCTTCCCCTTCCACCATGATTGTAAGTTTCCTGAGACTTCACCAGCCATGCAGAACTGTGAGTCAATTAAACCTGTTTCCTTCATAAATTACCCAGTCTCAGGCATTTCTTCATAGCAGCATGAGAACAGACTAATACACCCACCATGTATCAGGCACTGTTCTAAGCACTAGATACAACAGTGAGCAAAACAGACAAAAACCTGCCCAGTAAGGTTTACATTCTAGTGAAGCAATTGGAAAATAAACAACACTGATAAGTAAAACATGTGGTACACAGATACTGCCACGGGTCAGGGAAGCTTGGAAGAGGTAGGATGTTGTTGAGAAAGGGCTGGGATTTTAGATAGGGTAGTCAGGGAAGTCTTTTGAGCAAAGATCTGAGGGAAGTGAAGGAACAAGACATACAGACATCTGGGAGCAGAATGTTTTGGGCAAAGGAGACAGCCAGTGCAAAGGGGAACATGCCTGGAAACCAGTGTGGCTGGAGCAGAGAAAACTAGGGGATGCAGCAAGCGACAAGTGTATTAGTCTGTTCTCACACTGTTGATAAAGACATACCTGAGACTGGGCAATTTACAAAAGAAAGAGGTTTATTGGACTTACAGTTCCACATGGCTGGGGAGGCTTCACAAATCATGGCAGAAGGCAAGGAGGAGCAAGTCACATCTTACATGGATGGCAGCAGGCAAAGAGAGAGCTTGTGCAGAGAAACTCTCACATTTTAAAAACATCAGATCTCGTGAGACTGTTCACTATTGTGAGAACAGCATGGGAAAGGCTTGCCCCCATGATTCAATCATCTCCCACTCAGTCCCTCCCACAGTACCTGGGAATTATGGGAATTACTAGAGGAGATTTGGGTGGGGACACAGAGCCAAACCATATCAACAAGTCAGCGGGAGTGGAAAGTCAGACACACAGGGCCTGGAGGTTATGTGAGGACTCTGGCTTTCACTCTGAGTGAGACTCATGCCACTGGAAAGTTCTGAGCAGGATCACTCTGGCTATGTGGACAAGAGATTGTAACAGCCAAGGATGGAAGCTAGAAGACCAGTTAGAAGGCCCTTACAGTAAATCCAGGTAGGAGGTGATAGTGTGAAAGGAAAATATCTTGGGCCCCCAGAATCACTAAGCTAAAGGGAAAATTCAAGCTGGGAACTGCTTAGGAAAAACCTGTCTCCATTCTATTCAAAGTCATCCCTTTGCCCACTGAGATAAATGTATATCTGATTGCCTTCTTTGGAAAAGCTAATCAGAAACTCTCCTTTGCCCAAATTTTCTCTCACCTACCTGTGACCTGAAAGTGCCCCCGCCCCACTTTGAGTTGCCTTGCTTTTACTTTGAGTTGTTCCATCTTTCCAGACCTAAACCAATGTTCATTTTACATATGTTGATTGATGTCTCATATCTCCCTAAAATGTATAAAACCAAGCCGTGCTCTGACCACCTTGAACACATGTCATCGGGACCTCCTGAGGCTATCATGGGTGTGCATTCTCAACTTTGGCAAAATAAACTTTCTAAATTAACTAAGACCCATCTGAAATTTTCAGGGTTCACAATAGTAATAGAACCAGGTGGTAAATGGTAGAAAGTAATTGGATCCTGCATATATTCAGGGTATGCAATAGGGCCAGGCACACCTTACCCTTCACCCTTTCTGGCCAATCCACTTACAAGGACCCAATTCTATCAATCCAGGTAGCCACAAAAGGACCCCAGCATCAACACAGCCCAGAGTAACCCTGCCCCACAGAATTTTCTGCAATGACAGAAATGCTCTGCACTCTCCAATATGGTAGCCACCAGCCATATCTAGCTATTGAGCACTTGAGATGTGGCCAATAAGAGGGATTGGATTTTTCATTTGACTTTTTAACTAATTTAAATTTTACTAAACCATTTGGACAGTGCAGCTCTAGAGAATCAGTCTGATAAATTGAGTCCAGGCAGCTTTTGCCCCTCGTTGGGATGCACTGGGAAGACAATCACCTGTGCTGTCATTATGTATACTCCAATCTCAATCAGCAGACAGGAGTCAGAGTGCCTTTGAGAAATGGTGGTGATGTGAATAAAGTGCTAATTTTATCTCTGAAATGGGCCATTAATAAATAACAAAGTGTTTATAAATATGCAAAACACACAATTAGTCAATTCTGACAAGTCTCTGTGATGGGATCCTTAAAGTATGCCCTAAAATGAAGGGTGGAGGAACCAAAATAAATTTAGTTTCTCTTTAAACCCTACAAGCAATGAATGCTGAATAATTTACTTCTGAGAATTGTAACACAAAAGCAAGTCATTTACAGGTTCCTCTGAACATGAGCAGCACATTCTAATTTAATTCATGTATGTGGAAGCCCATTATAAAAAGGAAATGAGTTACCAATGAGAGTGACGGCAGATGGCAGCTGTTTTTGCACTACTTCATGGACCCTGAATTACTCCAATTATCATTTTATTTAAGCCCAGAAGGCCATAAGAAATAAGTTACTGACTCCACTGAAATATGCCTCCTTTACACATATAAACTAGAACCTGCAACAGATACATTATTCAAACAGTTTCTTGCAGCAACAGGCACCAACCCAGAGGCCAAAGGCGAAGAAATCCTGCAGTCCACTTGGGCTCTGGTGAGGCCCCCTTCTGAAGATATTTGAGGAAGAGCCCTCTTTAGCAAATGAGATGCTCTCTAGTACTGCCCTTTCTAAAACCCTTCTTAGCATACTTGCTTCATTCCTCTCCCAGCAAGGGACACCGTCTTGACCCTTGCTCCCCAAACCATAAAACTGACATTATATTTTACTCTTATTTCTCCCTGATTCCAGTCTAGTTGTGTCACTGGAAAAAAAAAGTCTTGTACCTGGTGCTTCTATCTCCTGCCCCAGCTTCTTTCTCCAATCCATTCTTCACATAGCAGTCTGTGATGCACCTGTGTCCAGAGACACTTCCAGCACATGGTACAGCCTCATAAAAATTCGTGGAGGAAATGAATGATGTTTGAGGCAAATGAATTAAGTATTGGAAAGGAGTTTGATTTTGACTCTGAGAGTCATGGGAAGCCATTGAAGGGTTTTGGGTAGAAGAGTGTCTTAACCTGGTTTATAAATTGTCAGTGTCCTCCAGCCAAGACCACCAGGAACATACCTGTGGTTAAACAAGTTGGGTTTATTGATTCACTGCAGTCATGGGGAACTGTAGGGTATCCCAGTAAGAGGGTATTTGAAGTTACAGGATTTGGGCTTATGTTAGATGATTGTGCTTAGAAGATTCAAGGAAGGCTTGCTCTGGAATAGATGCTGTCAGAAAGCAGAGGTAATTCTGTGATTCGATTTCTTAATAAATCTTATCCTAAGATGAGAGGAAAAGAATGAGGCTAAAACTGTGATTGGTCAAACAGTAACTCATGATAGAATGGAAGTCTGTTTGCTCATCTTGTGGTTTGGACAATGTTTACATTTTTGTCTCTCTCCAGACATGATTACATAGTGGTCCTGTTTTTGTCTTGATCTATCAGGGTCACAGAGTGGCCTTGCTTGATGTTGGGGTTTTATGACATTTTATGTTGGATGAAAGAATGCCAAAGGCCCAGCTGTGAGCACCTGGCCAGGTTGTACAGACACCACAGCCCTCTGGCAGTGCCAGACCGGCTCCCAGCTGTCAGGGGCTGCGTTTGTCTGTCTCAGTGCTAATAAGATAAAGCATAGACGCTGTTAGGAGGATGCTGCAGTAATCCTGTTAGAGACGATGGTGGCCTGCATTAGGGTGACTGCAGGTGATGAGAAGTGATTGGATTCAGGACACATGGATGGTTATAGTTCTCACTCAAACTATATTTGCTTTTCAGCTCCTCAGAAGGACCTTGCTCCCTCCAGGCCCTTCCTGGAGCAGTGTTGTTCAGCCCTTTCTTTACCCACACAACCACCCAACCCTTTTCTACCTGACATATTCATTTTCCTCCTTCTCAAATGTTACCTCCACCAGGAAACATTCTCAGTCCTCCCATCCCAAGTCTGGGTTAGCTGTCCCTCCTCTGCTTTCACAATCTCTTCTCATTATTTTGGTTTACTTACCTGGATCCCCTGCTAGACTGACAACTGCAGCAGGGAAGAAGTGATGTCTTGTTCACTAGGTGTACCCAGGTTCCATCACATAGTAGATGCTTAATGTTAAATGAATCAATGCTTCACTGATATCGATAGCTTTCTCTACACCGGTTTCCAGGAAGTAATTATCTACTCCCAACTATCACGCCATAATGTCATTCCAAAACTAAGCTGCCTTTTCTTTTGTGCATACCCGCCAGATAATGTGATATTCCTGGCACTGCTGTGTATATTCAGCTTTCCTGAAAAGTAAATCTATAAACCACTGAAATAGCAGAAGTGACTATGGGATACTATCCTTAAGTGGCAGTAAGTGCCTTGGCTGTGAATGGTTTCAATTTGATTTGTTAGTAGAGTTGGCATATATTTACAGACTTTCTATTCCTTACGATTTTGTAGGTCAAAAATAGCATCCTCTGTTTTGTCATTCGTTCATTCGGGAACTAATTTTCAAGAGACAGTGCCAGGCATTATGGTAGAATCTTCTGGAGCATTAGGGGTGAAATCAGAGACAAAAATATCTGATCCAGTGCGGTCCACATGATAATGCACAGGAGAAGCAATAAGGAAATAGAGAAATAAAACACACTGAATTTAAATAGTGACACATGCTAATGAGGAGAACAAAAGCAGGAGGAAAATATAAAATGTTATAGGGGGCTGGGCGCAGTGGCTCACACCTGTAATCCTAGCACTTTGGGAGGCTGAGGTGGGCCAATCACCTGAGGTCAGCAGTTTGAGACTAGCCTGGCCAACATGGTGAAACTTCATCTCTACTCAAAATATGAAAATTAGCTGGGCATGGTGGCACATGACTGTAATTCCAGTTACTCGGGAGGTTGAGGCAGGTGAATCCCTTGAGCTCAAATGGTGGAGGTTGCAGTGAGCCAAGATCGTGCCACTGCACTCCAGCCTGGGTGACAGAGTGAGACTCTGGCTCAAAAAAACAACAACAAAAAAATTACAGGGGTTGGGGAATTTCAAGTAGCATCTCTAGAAAATGCTACACTGAGAAGGTCATTCAAAGGAAAGGCTTGAAGGAAGTGAAGGTTTCCAGCCCAGCCAACGTCTCGGGGTGGCACTGCTGGCCAAAGCCACAGCCAGTGCCAAGGCCCTGAGGCAGGCAAGTGCCCAGTGTGCTATATGCAGATCAAGATCTGGCTAGGGCAAGGGAAAGGGGAGGCATGGAGAAGTCAGAAGGGCCTTCAAGGCTCTGTGGATTTCTATATGAGATGGAGAGCCTTCTGAGAGTTTGGGTGACAATTGAATATTGGAAATAATATCACACGCTAAAACAGTCTGATGTTTTCTAGGATTAAAAACAAGTAAAAATGCATATCTTCTATTGTTGGTCATTCCCTACAATATAGCGATTTTATAAACTTTTTTTGGTTAGTAAATGTAATATGATCATTATAAAAGATATAGAAAATACAAACACAATAAATAGGAAAATAAAAACCAATTGCTTTCTTACCAGTCAATGGTAGCCATTGTTATTTTTAGCATATTTTCTATCTTTACATATATGTGTTGTATTAGTTCGTTTTCACACTGCTGATAAAGACATACCCAAAACTGGGAACAAAAAGAGGTTTAATTGGACTTACAGTTCCACGTGGCTGGGGAGGCCTCAGAATCATGATGGGAGGTGAAAGGCATTTCTTACATGGTGGTGGCAAGAGAAAAATGAGGAATAAGCAAAAGCAGAAACCCCTGATAAACCCATCAGATCTCATGAGACTTACTCATTATCATGAGAATACCATGGGAAACACTGGCCCCCATGATTTAATTATCTTCCCCTGGGTCACTCCCACAAAACTTGGGAATTCTGGGAGATACAATTCAAGTTGAGATTCGGTGGGGACACAGCCAAACCATATCATGTGTATTGCCTAAAATTTATCCAAAGAACATATATATGTACACATCCATACATATATCTATATATACACATATACAGTCAGCCTTCCAGATCCGTGGGTTCCACTTCCATGGATTCAACCAACTTCAAAATAGAAAATATTTGGGGAAAACAATAAAAAATAATACAACAAAAATTTTAAGACAATATAGTCTAACAACTATTTCCATTGCATTTGCATTGTATTAGGTATTATAAGTAATCTAGAGATGATTTAAAGTATACAGGAGGATTGCATAAGTTATAAGCAAATACTACACCATTTTATATCAGGGACTTGAGCACTTGTGGATTTTGGTATCTGCAGCAGTCCTGGATCCAATTCCCTAAGGATACTGAAAGACAACTCTATGTTATTTGAGACTTTTCCTTCATAATCATGAACGTATTTGCAATGTCATTAAAAATTCTTTTAAACCACATTTTCAGTGGTTCCAATGGGTTTCATCGCATAAACGAACCATAATTTCCATATCATACACCTCAGTCCTTTGCTCTCCTATGCAGCAGCAGCTCTACTCACAAAACTGACAAAATTCTAAAGGATTAAGCCCAATTATTCTGTTCCTAAATCGAAGACCACACAAAATTGATGGTTTGTGTGTCATCCAAGGTGGGCAGGTCCAACTGGAACAGCTGGTGGTTGTCGGTGATGATTTCTTCTGTGGGAATATCTCTAGGTTGAAGAGTCATGAGTAGAGGATATTCTGTGGTTGGATTCATGCAGAGGCAATTACTGTTCCTTTGAAAATACAAATCTGGCATCATTTCAATCCAGTGCTCCTGGAGCCCATCCTGCTCCCCTCACTCCCTGCTCCCGGTACCACATCAGAGTCAATCAACCAGGCTTTCCTGAGCTGGCCCTGCTGCCCAGGGCCAGAAGAGCTGGCCCTGTTGCCCAGCTCAGGGACCCCTGTTGTGACGCCACAAACTTGCCCAACCCTGTCCCTGGAGCCTCCTGAGAGGCTGACACCTCATTTCCCAGGACTCAGCAGACCTCACCTCTCCTCTCTTCCTTTTAGCACTGCTGGGCTCTTTCCCAGCCACACGTTTCAGAAGCTGGCAGGAAGTCTCAAGGCAGTGACTGCAGATCCGTCAGATTGTCATTTACAGTGTAGTAATTAACCCTGAGCTTCCTACAAAGTTCCCAGATTCCAGCCTTTCCCAACCCAGCAAGGCTTGTGGCTGTCTCCCAGCCCAGGAGGCTGAGTCAGAGAACATGAGGGCCCAAGGTCTTAGTCTTCTGGTCCATAAAGCAGAAACAGACACCAGCCTAGACCTCATTCCATCCTATGATGAGATTGAACCTCATTTGTGTCATTTTAGGGTGAGCTGGGGACATCTGTGATGCCTTAAAAGATGGCTCTCAACTCTATCCATGCATAGGTTGTCAGGAATGCAGAATCCTGGGCTTCACAAATGAATCAGCTAATAAGTCAGCTAATGAATCAGAGCCTGCATTTTAACAAGAGCCTTAAGAGATTCCTATGTACAGTAAATTTTTCTAGAAACAAGGTCTTGCTCTATCCTCCAGGCTGGAGTGCAGTGGTATGATCACAGCTCACTGTAGCCTTGACTTCCTGGGCTCAAGTGATCCTCCCACCTAGCTGGGATTACAGGCATGCACCACCATGCCTGCTTATACAAGTAACGTGTGAGCAGCATTACTCCTAGGTCAGTGATTCTCAGACTTGAGCATGCATCAGAATCACCTGGAGTGGTTATTAAAACAGGTTGCTTTTTATCCAGTCATAAAAAAGGAATGAAATTTTGATATATGCTACAATAAAATATGAGTGAACCTTGAGAACATTATGCTTGGTGAAATAAGACAGACACAGAAGGGCAAATATTATATTATTCCACTTATATGAGGTACCTGGAATAGGCAAATATGTAGAAACAGAATGTAGACTAGGGGTTACCAGGGATGAGGAAGAAGGGCAAGGAGGAATGGGGGCAGATATTGTTTAATGGACACAGAGATTTTGTCAGAGATGATGAAAAAGTTTTGGGTATGTATAGCAGTGATGGTTGCACAACACTGTGAATGTCTTTAATGCCACTGAATGGTATATTTATGAATAGTAGAAATGATGAATATTATGTGTATTTCACAATCACTTTAAAAAGTAAAATTTTTTAAGCGACAGGTTGCTGGGACCCCCCTGCACCCACCACTAGAGTTTCTGATTTCTGATTCAGTGGATCTGGACTGACATCTAAGAATCTACATTTATAACAAATGCCCAAGTGATGCTGGTACTGCTGGTTTGAGGGCCATACTTTGAATGTCAAAAATCCAGACACTGTTTCTTAATTAAAATTGAAAAATAAAAACTGATGTCCAGACCCTGTCCCAGATATTCTAATTTGATTGATCTGCATTGGTGGCCTGGGCAGAGGGATTTTTTAGCCCTCCCCAGGTAATTCTACTGTGCAGCCAAGGTGGAGAACTGCAGATAGGTGGTGTCCTCTGGGAACTTCCTCACCTACCTATGCCTTTTCAGTGACACAGAGGGACATTCAGATTGGTGAGGAACTCTGGGTGTTTCTTTGTGGAAGCTTTAAAGGGCATCTGGGTAGTAGAGGTGTTTTTATACTAAAAAAAGTAACACCACTCTCTTCTCCTAAATAATGCCTTCTAACTATGGACTAGGTCATCAAGAGAGATTGCATGTTCACATTTACTGAATGACCAGTGTTGATAGGCAGACTTGAGCTTTATTACATTCTTCATTTTAGTGAATGTGAATTTATTAATTCATTTAATACACCTCTGTTTTAGCAAATTTTGGACCCCCATCTCACCTTTTTATTTCCTAACTTCTGGCAAATCTGTCACAGATAAACCTAATAGAAGAGAACAGGTTAAGGCAGAGGGGAACCGATGGTGCTTTTCTGAGCTTTTCCCTTCAACCCAAAGCAATCCCAAGAACAGATAATCTGTATTTGGTGATTTTCCATAAGAGTTCCATAAGATCATAACAGTGACCATGGACCCTTCTACAGACATTAACAAGACAATGAAACACAAGTCTTTTGTTATAGTTTCCTTAGCCTTTTTGTGCTTCACACATCATAAAAATTCATTCTGCTACTTGACCCACCGGTCCAGCATCTTGGTGAACACCCTGTCGAGAAGCTGGAACCGTTTCCCTGCTATTTCTCTCCTTGTCTTGTATACCCACTCATCCCCATCCCCACCTGAGATTCAGGCTCACTCCCCTTTCCCACCACCCAAATGAGCTTGGGAGAGGCAATGTCAAAACCACATGCTCTACCCAACTCAATTATGGGAACTTCTGACATGTTAAAAATAATACATTCTCAAGATCAGTGTTGACCAAGGATTGGGAGGAAGAATGGATGAATATGTGCGAATTAGTCCATCCTCATGCTGCTATAAGGACATACCCAAGACTGGGTAATTTATAAAGGAAAGAGGTTTAATTGACTCACAGTTCAGCATTGCTTGGGAGGCCTCAGGAAACTTACAGCCATGGCAGAAGGGGAAACCAACATGTCCTTCTTCACATAGTGGCAGGGAGAAGAAGAATGAGAGCTGAGCAAAGGGGGAAACCCCTTATAAAACCATCAGTTCTCATGAGAACTCACTCACTATCACAAGAATAGTATGGGGAAAACTGTCCCCATTATTCAATTATCTCCACCTGGTCTGGCACTTGACACATGGGGATTATTACAATTCAAAGTGAGATTTGGGTGAAAACACAGAGCCAAACCATATCAAGGTGGAACACAGAATTTTTAGGGCCATGAAACTACTTGTATGACACTATAATGATGCATATATGTTATGATGCATTTTACAAAATCATAGAATGTACAAGCCCAAGAGTGAACCCTAAACTGTCTTTGGGTGACAATGATATGTCCATGATGCTTATCAGTGGTAACAAATATACCACTCTGGTGATGGATATTGATAATGGAGTGGACTATTCATTAGAGAGGAAAGGAGGTATGCAGGAAATTTATGTACCTTCCTCTCAGTTTTGCTGTGAGCCTAAACTGCTCTACAAAATAAAGTCTATAAAAATGTTAAAATAACAATACATTTGAGAAGAGCTCTAGCAAAGACAGATATTTAATAGTCAGTTAAAACTTCAAAATAAAACATTGATTTTAAGATCACCTTTCTAAAGGACTCTGGCAAAGCCAACAGAAAGAGGTCACTTTCACCGAAACCTTCTGAAATCTACCTCCTCACACCACTTTTTCTCTCTATCCCAAATTACCTGCACACAGGTACCCAATTATACATCTGCTATTCCTTTAGCACCTTCTCCTGACCTCCTAAATGATCTACATTTTCATGGGATTTTTCTGAGGAAAAGTCACATTTCCCAATATCTCCTCAAAATTGCTAGCATAAGAGGCTTATCTAGAAGTCACATTTAAGTTGTGTTAAATGCTGTAGTTAAGAATTCCAAAACCTCAGGAAGACAAACAAAAATGTCCTGTGAATTAAGGATTTTATTAGCTACTTACTAGCCTAGATTACCAGATCCTTACAAACTAGTTTCCTTAACTGCAAGCCCCTTATATGGGGGAAATAGTTTAAAGTAATAGGATGAGAAAGGCCAGGGAGAACTGAAATAATTAAACTGTGCACAATTCAGATATTGGCCTTCAGAGGACACGAAAAATAAGAAATGAACTATGTATGGCCATTCTTGAAGTCTTTCCCTTAAGAGAAGATTGGACAGCAAATCAAAATTGCAAATAAAATGAAGATGACTAAATGGGAGACATTAAAACTAGACTTCAGGAAACTTTTAAATAATATCTGTGATAGACCCAGAGGCTGAAGTAAAAGGAGACTTGTTCTCTCTTTTTGTAAGTAGACTCACATCTGAAACTTAGAAAAATAAATTGGAATGGGAAATTGCCAATTTAGAAGATCGCCAACATGTGGCTTAACATTTTCAAAAAGCCCTAGAAAGTAAACAAGCTAGAAATGAAAACAACTCCTGGCTATCCCAATTAAATAATTGGTCCTCAAAATAAAAACAAAAACAAAAAGTTCTCTGTTTTTTTTTTTTTCTCTCTCTCTGAGAATCAACAGCCTGTAAGATAAGGACACCTGTAGATATTGCAGGCAGGAGGGTTACTGGGAAAACCAGTGTCACACATTTGTTAAGATACAAAACTACTGTTCAAAGTCTGTCCAGTGGTGTTGAAGCTAAGAAAAACACTGGAACCCAACAATTCCCTCTCCTTCATCTAAACTACCAAGGGAAATGATAGATATATAGATGATAGATAGATAGATAGATAGATAGATAGATAGATCTAGACAGACACATATATACATATATATGTACATAAATATGTAAAAAAATTAACTTTTTTTGTTTATATGGTGGTTACTGTGTCTCCAATTAACCTCACTACCATAGAACATCAGATTCCCTCAGGGTACCAAAACCACTGAAATGGTGGGAATTTCTAACACCTTAAGCTCTTTCTCATGTCTCAATCTATGACTGCTGCCCACCTAGCAGAATATTTCTTTCTTCTCTGTGACACAACTCCTGCACATTTAACAGGAAAGGATCAAGTTTGAAACATTCAACTAAATACACTGCCGGATTATTTTTTGAAGTCCTAGAAGTTACAGCTGGTAAGCATATTAAAATACCTACACTAGGTATGATTCAAGAAACAAGTGAAGAATTAGCCATGATCTCTGAATTCCTGAAGGCCAAAGATCTATGAACATAAACAAACTAATTGGAGCAGAGCCGTGTGAGTTCAGATGGATTCTTCTAAACCTTTTCTTAAACTTCATCAGTATTCCCACATTGAAGCCAAGAAAGGTCTTAAGACAATTACAACAGGCTTAATAGAAAAAGGATTAATTCTCTCTGTACTAGTTCCCACAATACCTGTTTAAAAGTCTAATAACTGAGGATATAGATGTGTCTAAGATCTATAAGCAATTAAAATAGGCTTGCTTCCCAGCAGGGCCTAACCCAAATACCACACTATCTTCATGCCCACCTGAAGCCAAATGCTTTACTGGAGGAGACTTAGGTTCAGCTTTCTTTAGTATCTCAACTGATACTAAATATTTCTGATAATATTTATTTGCCTTCACCTTAGAAAACCTGGATAGCTTCCTCTATGAGAAAAACTGGACAAATTTATTAAGAAACATTTTTAAAGAGCTGAATTAATGGAGAAATGTATTATGGTTTTGAATAGTAAGACAATGTTATAAAAGTATCAGTTCTCCCCAAATTGATCATCTTAATTCCACTCAAAATTCCGACAGATTTTTGTTCTCATGAAAACATTTTTTAATGATCACAATTCTGAAAAGCAAAGGGAAAAAAAATTGCCAAAGCATTTACGAAGAAAAACAGAGAGGAAGGATTTATTAAAATAACTATTATATGGAACTGGTTCAGAGACAGATAAAATTACCAGTGGAATAAATGGAGAGGCCAGAGTTCTGCCATTCTTATGGGTAACGCTGGTCCGTGACAGAGGTGGCACAGCAGACCAGTGATGACAGAGACCATTCAGGAAAAAGAGCTGGGTTAAAAAACTGGACTTCATCCAGCAAAATATGAAATTGGAATTTACCTAATAACATACATAAAAATCATTGCAACATGGATCAAGGACTTAAATATCAAAAAGTAAATATTAGGACTATTACAAGACAATTTAGGAGAATGTTGGCAGGAAAGGATTTTTTTAAAGAAGGTAAAAACACTCTTTGTAATATAAAAGGCTGATTAATTTGTCTGTGTTAATGTTAAATGCCTTCAGCTTATACAGGAGACAGAGTACCCTCTTATGTAGGAGATAGAGCACCCACTCATAACAGGAAGGAATAGAGGAAGGATGAGTTTGTGGGTTTGATACATGAAGTTGAGGGAGTTACCATGTCATGGCTTCTTTTTCCTCTGTGAGACAGAAATCAAGTTCATGTTTGGGAGTGGGAGTAGGGGTAATTGTGCTGTGGGTAAAGAGGAAGGGGAGTTGAGCCTGAAATGTGAGGGGTATAGAGATGGTGAGCCCCAGTCACTGAATAGAGTAGGAGGGAGGTGGGGCAGCGGGACATAACTGGAGGCCAGATGGATGATCCTGAATTAGTGGCTCCATCTGCCCAGTAGCGTGATGGAGACTCAGCTGCAGGAGGTTAGCGGTTGGTTCTCCAGCCAGTTCTACCAGCCCTATCATTAGCAACAAGCTCTCCCAACTCAGTAATTGGGCTGATTGCTGTCCCAGCCTCCTCCACCACAGTGAGTTTTCATCTATTTCCATAGCTTCTTGGTATTTTAGTAAGGTAAGACTACTTTAGGGACTGTTAGCTAGATAGCACCTAAAACCTTCCCCTTCTAATTCTTAACTGCTAATTGGTCATGGTTTAATTACAATCTTTCATCCAAAATTAATTGGTAACTATTTATCCAACAGTACACAGCTCTAGGATATTGACCTTTGGTTTGCTTGTCAGACTGGCACATGGAGACCTCCTAGGCTGCCCAGCTCACAAGCTAGCTTCTCTCTGTGGTCTGAAAAGCAGGCATTGCCTGGCTTATGCTGTAAGTAACAGACTTGAACTTCCCTTTGTAGCTACCAATTACAACACTCTAGTTTCTCTACTTCTTTTCTCCAAAGTTCCCAACTAGTGAAAAAAACTGATTACAACCACCTGGACATCTTTATACCAAGCATGACAGACTCTGAAAGTTTCTTCCAATTATTTATGGATGTCACCCATCATTTTCCCATTCCCAAAAGTCTTCCAGCTGCCCTGATGCTGATTGTGCAACAATAAGTTACCTTGGTGAAAAATTAGCAAATTTGCCCCTTATAATCTGCCATCTGAGGCCTGATTATTTTACCACAGGACAGTTTTTGATAATTTAGGCAGAAAACATAACAAGATTTTCCAATAAGGATATTCAGTTGCCTATGTCTCTCTCCCATGGAGGTATGGTAACAAAATCCTAAGCCTGGTTTTGTTACTTACTAGTAACTAGTTAACTAGTTAGGTAAGTATCCTGCAAGTTATTTCCTTCTCTGTGGCTCTTCATTTTCCAATTAAACAACAACAAAGAATGGTCATGCAGAGCTGCTTCCTTCCTTACAGAAGTGTTCCTTGGTTAAATATGATAATGAACATCAAAGCTCTTTGCAAACTGCAAATCTAAGGTGTTATGAATCCCTTGGTGAAAGTAAGTACAGGCCGTGCATCTTTTCTGCAGGAGTATAAAGGTTTGGAGTTTTCATTAAAGGTAAATTCACGAATATTTATTAAACTTCTTTCGTTTGCATGCATTTGCTAAGCACTTGTATATAAATTACTGTTTTTATCTTCATAGTACGCCTATACAGTATAACATTAAAAATCACTTCACAGATACAGAAACTGATAAAGAATTCCAGATAACATCCAAAAAGATTAAGTTATTTGCCCAATATCACACAGCCAGTAAGTATTGTCATCAGTTCTGGACTGAAGACTGCCACCTCTTTGTCACAAAATCCTCAAAGATACAGGCTTTTTACAGCTCGTGGCATTCCCATCTTAGGAGGTGGCTCTTGTCCTCATTATTCAAGATGGATGGCAGCATCATGTTCCAGGCAGGAGGAAGGAATAAGTAACAAATGTGAGAGACTAACACCTAAAGAAAGATCATGGAAGATGGTATGTGACACTTAGCCAACATCTTTTTGGCCATAATGTGGTTACATGATGATTGGTCAGTTTGCTGGCAAGATACTGATGGAGCACTTCAACAAGAGAATTTAGTAAAGAAACACGTTCAAAGGAGTGGGTACGTTTAAGGAAAATAAACAAGGAACGGTGTGCATGCCAGGGCTAGCAATAGTAAGGAACCATTATAACTGTAGACCTTGAGGAGCATGATAGGGATGATTATCAGAACCTAGAAAGAATCAGAGTTGCAGCCAAAGAAGGTTACCCCAGCTAAGCTGTGGCATTTGGTAGAGGAAATCTGTTTTGTGGTTGATCTCCTCCTGCTGCCAGTATATATATATACACATATATATATTTATATTTATATATATTTATATACACACACACACACACACACACACACATATGCTAACAGGCACAGACAAAAAAAAAATGCCCAAACAAAAGCCTGCTCTCTGTAGCTGAAAGACCAGGAAAGGACAGCTTAGCAAGACAGAAAACTTTTAGACTTTTAGACTGTCCACTCAGTCAAGCACCACAGAAAATAAAAAAACTTAATTCCACCCAACCCATGCCAGCAAAGGACATACGAGAAGCCTAAATATCCACCCTTGAAAGACTGTAAATGAGGTACCCCAACCACTATCTGCCTCCAACCAGGGTAGTGTCAGAGAAGACTGAATGGAAATCTAGGACTTTTAGACCCTCCAGGAAAAGAAAAAAACACACACACAAAAAAAACCCACAAAAAAAAACAAAACAAAAAAACCCTAGTTTCCCTGCAGTGTCAGTGGAGATCCTAGACTTAGGATCCTAGATTCTAGACAGGGGAATCCTAGACTTCCTCCTCCCCACTAGAGTGGTTATTACGGGCTAAACTGTACCTGACACCACCCCCCAAAAAATTCATATGTTGAATCCCTAACTCCCAGTATCTCAGAACATGATTGTATTTGGAGATAGGATCTCTAAAGAGGTAATTAAAGTAAAATGAAGCCATTAGGCTGGGCCCTAATCCAATATAACTGCTGTTCTTATAAAGAAAGGAGATTAGAACACGCAGAGACTTAAGTGATCACACACAACAAAGAATACTGTTTTTACAAAAACAATTTAGAGAAGTCACTAAACAAGTAAACAAATATCCCACATTAAATAACAACAACAAATTATGGAGATGGAGCAGAAGCTGATTTCCAGAGTTACCACATTATAATATTAATAATGTCCAGTTTTCAACCCAAAAAAAAGGCATGCAAAGTAACAAGAGAATATGACTTATTCACAAGAAAAAAGAAATTCAGAGAAATCATCCCTGAGAAAGGCCAAATATTAGATTTTACTAGACAGATAATTTAAATAAATTATCTTAAATGTGCTCAAGGAGCTAATGGAAATCATGTACAAAGAAATAAAGGAAACCAAGAGAACAATGTCTAAACAAATAGAGAATGTTAATAAAGAGATATAAAGTATAAAAAAGAACGAAATAGAAAGTTTGATGTTGAAAATTATAATAAAATACCAAAAACCTTATTAGATGGATTCAATGGCAGATTTCAGCAGGCAGGGGAAAAAAAAAAAAAAAACAGTAAACTAGAAAATAAGTTAATCGAGGTTATCCCATCTGAGGAGTAGAAAAGAAAACCAATGAAGAAAAATGAACAGATCTGGCCTCATGAGGGGAGTGTAAAAATAAAAAATGAATAGAGCCTGTAAGACCTCTGGGACACCATAAAGCATGCCAACATATGTATAATGGGAGTCCCAGAGGTAGAGGGAAAAAACAGAAAAAGGCAGAAAGACTACTTGAGGAAATAATGGCTTGAGACGTTCCCAAATTTTATGAGCAACATGAATCTACATATCCAAGAAGTTCAACAAACTTCAAGTAAAATAAACTCAGAGATCCACATGAAGACACATAATTATACTGTCAAAAGACAAAGAGGAAGTTGTGAGGTAGAAAAAGAGAAAAGACATCACATACAAGAGATTCTCAGTAAGATTAACAGCCTGTTTCTCATCAGAAACCAGGTATGACAGAAAGCAGTAGAATGACACAAAGTTATGGGGAGGGGAGAAAGCTATCAACAATGAAGTATATAGCTATAAAAGTTATCCTTGATAATTAAGGAGAAATTAAGACATTCCCAGGTAAACAAAATCTAAGGGAATTTATCACTAGTAGACCTACAAGAAATGCTAAAGGGCATTCTTCAGATCAAAATGAAAGGAAATTATACAGAAACTCAAAACCAAACCAAAAAATAAAAGAACACCAAGAAGGTAATTATTTCTACACAAGCACATATAAAAGCCAATATTATTTCATTTTGAGATTATAACTCCTGTTTTTAAAATACTATTTCAAAGATACATTTTCAGAATAGTAATTACAGAGATATGTTAATGGATATGCAATGTAAAAAGATGAAATTTGTGATAATAACAAGTATATATGAGGTGGAAGGAGCAATATCGGGGCAGCATTTTGTATACAATAGAAGCTAAGTTGATACTAATTCCAAGTAGAAAGTTACAAATGTGAGATGTTCATTGTCATCCCCATGGTAACCAATAAGAAAGTAACTAAAAAATATAAAGAGAAAATTAGAAGGGAGTCAAAACAAGACACTAGAAAAAAATCAAACACAAAAGAAGGGAGTAATGGAGAAAATGAAGAATAGAAAAAGATATGATGTATAAAAAAATAGCAAAATGACAAAATTATTTCTTATAAGTAATTACTTTTAATGTAAATGAATTATACTATCTGTGACAGTTAATTTTATGCATCAACTTGGCAGAGTCAAGGTTCTACAGGAGGCTGCATATGTTCTGAATCAACATATAATATGTGGTGCTGTTTCTCCCACAGCCAAGATTCACAGGTCCAGGAATCAAGGGTTGAAAGTAGAAATGGCACCATTCACTATTGCTCCTAGTGACCCACTAGCAGAATTTTTTCTTCCTTTTCCTGTGACTTTATGCTTTGCTGACCTAGAGGTCTTAATTCCCAAGGGACGAATACTTCCACCAGGAGACACAATGATTTCATTAAACCAGAATTTAATAATGCTATCCATCCACTCTGTGATCTTCATGCCTCTAATCAACAGGCAAAGAAGGAGTTACTATTCTGGCTGGGTTTATTAACCAATTTATGTCAAAGGCTACAATTTTTTGAATTCCAGACATGTGTGAAAAATCAGACCTTCGTGATGACCTTGAGCAGTAAGAAATAAATAACTCCCACATGATTAGTGTTCCAATAATGGAACATTAGGCATAAATGTGCTTAATCCTGACTACTAAAGAGGAATTTGACTGCTATTCCATAATGGAAGTAAGGAAGAATATATTCATAATACAGAAACTCCCTTAGAGTATCTCTTAGTATTACCATGCCCTGTGATTAAGATCCATGGAAAACCACAACAACCCAATCCAGGCATGACTACTACTGTCTAAGATTATTCAGGAATAAAGGTTTGGGCACCCCCCAGATAAAGAACCACAACAAAATGTGCTTGCTGAGAGCAAGAAAATATGGAATGGGTACAGGAAGAAGGTAGTTATAAATACTAGCAACAATCATGTGACCAATTATAGAAAAGGATTATTATAATTGTCATGAGTATTTATTTTCATTGTCAATATGTTTGTGTGTATAATATGCAAGATCTTTTGTTTTTTCTCTCTCTCTTATCCTTTTATTATGTAATAAGAAGTATTGACTTTATATCATAGCATTTTAGTTACAGAATATCAAGGAGAGGAGTAGACATCACCAAAGGACTTTGCATTCTTTTCTGGTGAAGAGTTAGTGTGGTTTTGATTGTACACAAAATAGTCATATCATGTTAGGTAGAAGCATAATATTGTTTTGTCTTATTTGCAGATTAAGCATGATTTAAGGAAATGCATACTGGTGCCAGGCTAACAAAGGGTAGATTTATTCTGGTTAATTTTATGTCAAATTGACTGGACCATGGTGCCCAGATATATGGTCTAATATTATTCTGGATGTTTCTGAGATGGTGTTTTTGGAAAAGATTAACATTTAAATCAGTGGAGTTTTAGTAAAGCAGATTGTCATTTATAACGTGTGTGGTTCTCACCAAATCATCTGAAGGCTTTACTAGAACAAAGACTGACCTCCGCTGAGCAAGAAGAAATTCTGCCAGCAGACTGCCTTTGGACTCAAGTTGCAACTCTTCCCTGAATCCCCAGTCTGCTGGCTTATCCCATCAAATTTTGGACTTGCCAAACCTCTACAATCACATGGGAAAATTCCTTAAGACAATAATATTTACACACACACATACACAGGAACACACACACACACACACACATCCTATTAATTTTTTTCTGAAGAACCATGATTAATACACTCTAAAATTAAAAGGCAGAGATTGGCAGAATTGATTTTTTAAAATGCTCCAATTATATGCTATCTAAAAGAGACCCTTTCAGATCCCCAAACACAGAGATTGAAAATAAAAGAATTTTAAAAATGCAAATAGTGACCAAAAAGACCCAAGTGGCCATATTAATATACATCAAAAAATTTTACTAGAGGCAAGGAAGAACATTTTATAATAATAAAATGGTCAAATCATCAAAAAGATATAAAAAGTATAAACATATACGCATCTACAGCAATGTCCCAAAATACATGAAGATAAAACTAACAGAATTGAACAGAGAAATGTACAGTTCTACAATAATAGTTAGATATTTCAGTGCCCCACTTTCAATAATAAATGGAACTAGACAAAGAAGAACAATAAGAAAATAGAGGATTTGGAAAAACACCATAAACCAACTAGACCTAACTAACATATACAGAACACTTTACCCAACAACAGCATAATGTATATTCTTCTCAAATGACCTGGAACATTCTCAAGAATAGATCATATGTTAAGCCACAAAATAAGTCTCAATACATTTTGAAAGATTGAAATCACATAAAATATCTTCTCTAACAACAATGGGCTGAAACTAGCAATCAACAACCAAAGGAAAGCTGGAAAATTCAAAAAAAATGCAGAAATGAAATAATATACTCTTAAACAATCAATGGGCCAATGAAGAAATCACAAGCAAATTTAGAAAATACTTTGATACAAATTAGATGAAAACACAAGTTACCAATACTTATGGGATTCACTGAAAGCAGTCTGAGAGAGACATTTATAACTCTTAATTAAAAGTTTACATTAAAAAACAAGATCTCAAATTGACAATCTAATTTTACACCTTCAAGAATGAGAAAAAAAGCAACTAAACCCAAAACTAGCAGAAGTATGAAATAATAAAATTAAAGATAAATAAAATAGAGAATAGGAAAACAGTAGAGAATTAACAAAACCAAAATCTGATTCTTTGAAAAGGTCAACAAATTTGACAAACCTATAGCTATACTGACCAGGAAAGAAAAAGAAAGAGAATACTCTAACTACTAAAATCAGAAACTAAAGTAGTGACATTACTACTGACTTTACAGAAATATAAAAATTATGAGAATACTATGAAAAATTTTATTACAGACAACTTAGATAACCTAGATTAAATGGACAAATTCCTAGAAACATGCAAACTACCAAAACTGACTTAAGAAGAAATAGAAAATCTGAGTAGATCTATAACAAGTAGGGAAATTAAATCAGTATTCAGAAACCTCTCAACAACAGCAACAATAAAAGCCCAGGACTGGATGGTTTCACTGGTAAATGAAATATATGAAATTACAAGGGGCCCCAAATAGCCAAAACAGTGTTGAAAAAGAAAAACAAAATTAGAGAACACACACTTTCCTATTTTAAAACTTAGTACAATGCTTAGTGCAATGCTAATCAAAACATTTTGGTACTAGTTACAAGTATAAGATTTGTATGTAAGCCCTCAGGCTAACCATAAAGCAAAAGCCTATAATAGATACACAAAAGATATAGAGACAAAATTCAAAACACACCACTACAGAAAGCCATCAAACCACAAAAGAAGAAAGCAACAGGGAAAGAAAGGAACATAGGGTCTACAAAACAACCAGAAAACAATAACATGGCACTAGTACATCTTTACCCATCAATAATTACTTCAAATGTAATAGATTAAATTCTCCAATCAAAAGGAATACACTGGCTGAATGTATTTTTTTAGAAGATTCAACTACCAAAACTTACGGGACACAGCAAAAGAAGTTCTACAAGGGCAGTAAATACCTATATCACAAAAGAAGAAAGATCTCAAATAAGCAATTTAACATTACACCTCAATGAACTAGAAAAAGAAGAACAAACCAAGCCTAAAGTTAGCAAAAAGAAGAAAATAACAGATTTGAGCAGAAATAAATGAAATGGTGACTGGAAAAACAATAGAAAAGATAAACAAAACTAAGAGTTGTTTTTTAGGAAATTAAACAAAACTGATAAACACTAGCTAAACTAAAAAAGGGGGGAGATTCAATTAAATAAAATCAGAAGTGAAAGAGGAGATAGTACAATTGATAACACAAAAATACAAACATAAGAAACTACTATGAACAATGATATGCCAACAAATTGGACAACCTGGAAGAAATAGATACATTCATAGAAACATATAACCTACCAAGACTCAGTCATGAAGAAATTGGAAATCTGAACAGATCAGTAATGAGTAAGGAGACTGAATCAGTAACTGTCTTCCATCAAAGGAAAACCCAAGACCAGATGGCTTCGTGGATGAATTCTTTATATTCATTTAAAGAATAAGTTATACCAAATCCTTTTCAAAGTCTTCCAAAAAACTGAAGAAGAGGAAACACTTCCGCATTCATTTTTCAAAGCCAGCTTTACCCAGATACCAAACCCAGACACAGATACTACAAGAAAAGAAAACTACAGGCCAATACCACTGATGAACATAGATGTAAAAATCTTCAACAAAATACCAGCAATCTACATTCAATAGTACATTTTAAGGATATTCACCATGATCAAGTGGGACTTATTCCTTTGGTTCAAGGTTGGTTCAAGATGTGTAAGTTAATAAATGTGATTCACCATATTAACAAAATAAAGAACAGAAATAACATGATAATTTCAATTGATGCAGTAAAAGTATTTGACAAAATTCAATAACCTTTCATGATTAAAAACTCTCAACAGCTGAGGAATGGAAGAAATATTCCTGAACACAATAAAGGCCATATGTTAATACCATATTAACATATGGTCCACATATTAAAATATGGTCCACAGTTAATACCATATTTATTAATGAAAAGTTGAGCACATTTCCTCTAAGATTAGAATCAAGGCAGAAATGTCCACTCTCACCACTTCTGTTCAACACAGTCCTAGAAGTCCTAGCCAAAGCAATTAGGCAAGAGAAAGAAATAAAAGGCATCCAAATAGGAAAGAATGAAATAAAGTGTCCTCTGTTTATTGACAACATGATTTTATATATAGAAAATCCCAAAGACTCCACAAAGAAATGGATAGAACTCACTAAAACATTTAGTAAATTTGCAGGATACAAAATCAATATACAAAAATCAGTAGCCCTTCCCGAGTCCAAGTGATCTCATTGTTCAGTTCCCACCTATGAGTGAGAACATGTGGTGTTTGGTTTTCTGTTCTTGTGATAGTTTGCTAAGAATGATGGTTTCCAGCTGCATCCACACCGGGGCCTATCATGGGGAGGGGGGAGGGGGCGGAGGGATTGCATTGGGAGTGATACCTGATGTAAATGACGAGTTGATGGGTGCTGACGAGTTGATGGCTGCAGCACACCAACATGGCACAAGTATACATATGTAACAAACCTGCACGTTATGCACATGTACCCCAGAACTCAAAGTATAATAATAAAAAAAAAAATAAAATAAAAATAAAATAAAAATAAATCAGTAGCATTTCAATATAATAACAATGAAATGTCTGAAAAATATATTAATAAAACAATTCAATTTACAATAGCTACCAAAAAGCACATAGAAGTAAATTTAACCAAATAAAAGATCTATATTATAAAAACTATAAAGCATTAATAAAAGAAATTGAAGATGACACAAATAAATGGAACAATATCTCATGTTCATTGATTGGAAGAATTATTGTTTAAATGTTCATAGTACCCAAAGTGATCTGCAGATTCAATGCAATTTCTATCAAAATTCCAGCATCATTCTTCTGAGAAATTTTTTTAAAAGTAAAATTTATGTAAAACCACAAAGATCCCAAATAACCAAAGCAATCTTGACCAAAAAGAATGAAGTTGGAGCATAAAACTATGGAATTTCAAAATATACAAAGGTTTGGTTACAAAGCTACTGTAATCAAAACAGCAAGCACTGGCATAAAAACAGGCATGTTGACCAGCAAAATAGGATAGAGAGCCCAGAAATAAACCCACACCTCTACAGTCAATTCAGTTTTGACAAAGATGCCAAGAACACACAATGGATAAAGGGCAGTCTCTGCAATAAATGGTGTTGGGAAAACTATATATCCACATAAGGAATAATAAAAATGGACACTTACATCACCCTTTATAAAAGAATCAACTGGAAAAATGATTAAATGACTTAAATGTAAGACCTGAAACAATAAAACTACTAGAAAATAAACATAGGGGAGGATCTCCATGACATTGGTCTGAGGAGAAATTTTTTTGGATACAACTCCAAAAGCCTAGGCAACAAAAGCAAAAATAAAAAGGATGGGGCTATAACAAACCAAAAAGCTTCTGCAGAGCAAAGGAAACATTAGAATGAACAGACAGCCCCACAGATAGGGAGAAAATATTTACAAATCATACATCAGATAAGAGGCTAATATACAAAATATGCAAGGAACTCAAAATACTCAATTACAAGAAAACATAATCCTATTTAAAAGTGGGCAAAGGGGGCCAGACTCGGTGGCTCATGCCTGTAAGCCCAGCACTTTGGTAGGCTGAGGCAGGCGGATCACAAGATCAGGAGATCGAGAGAGACTATCCTAGCTAACATGGTGAAACCCCATCTCTACTAAAAACACAAAAAATTAGCCGGGTGTGGTGGCAGGCGTCTGTAGTTCCAGCTACTCAGGAGGCTGAAGCAGAGAATGGCATGAACCCGAGAGGCGGAGCTTGCAGTGAGCTGAGATTGCACTACTGCACTCCAGCCTGGGCAACAGAGCAAGACTCTGTCTCAAAAAAAAAAAAAAAAAAAAAAAAAAAAACCTTGGGCAAAGGGCTTGAGTAGACATTTCTCTGAAGAAGACATGAAAATGGCCAACATTTATATGAAAAAAAGTCCAATATCTCTGATCATCAGAGAAATGCAAATTTAAAACAACAATGAGATCACTTTACATATGTTAGATTGGCTATTATCAAAAAGATAAAAGATAACAAGTGTTGACGAGAATGTGGAGAAAAGGGAACTGTTATATGCTATGCATAATATTGTAAATTAGTACAACCATTTTAGAAACAGAACAAAATTCCCCCAAAAAACTAAAAATAGAATTACCATATGATCCATCAATCCTACTATTGGATATTTGCCACAAAAAAAAATTGAAATCAGTGTGTCAAAGAGATGTCTGCACTCCCATGTTCACTGCAGCATTATTCACAATATCCAAGATATGAAAACAAATGAAGTGTCCATCAATGGATGAAGGGATTTTAAAAATGAGGTATATATACACAACAGAATACTATTCAACCTTTAAAAAAGCAGGAAATTCTGTCATTTGCAACAACATGGATGAACCTGGAGGACATTGTGTTAAGTCAAATAAGCTAGGCACAGAGAGATAAATGCAGTATGTTCTCAATTATATGTGGAATTTAGAAAAGTCAAATTCATAGAAGTAGAGAGTAGAATGGTAGAAGTAGGGAAGAGGTGGGCAAAGGGGGAGATGTTGGTAAATGAATGCAAAGTTACAGTTAGAAGGAATAATTTCTGGTGTTCTATTGCACAACAAGTTGACTATAGTTAATTATAATGCATTATATATTTCTAAATAGCTAAAAGGGAAGATTTTAAATGTTCTTACCATAAAGAAATAATAAATATTTGAGGTAACAGAACAAAAAACCCCAGTGTGGTACTGGAATAAGAATAGCCATAAAGATCAATGGAATAGAATTAAGAGTCCAGAAATAAACCCATACATCTATGGCCTGTTAATTTCTGACAAGGGTGCCAAGACAAATTTATGAGGAAAGAATCATCTTTTCAGCAAGTAGTGCTGGAACAACTGGATATGCACATGTGAAAGAATGAAGTTGGACCCCTGCCTCACACCATATACAAAAATTAACTCAAAAAACATCAAAGACTTAAAAATAAGAGCTGAAATTATAAAACTCTTAGAAGTAGTAAATCTTCATCATCTTAGATTTGGCAATCAATTCTTAGATATGACACTAAAAGCACAATTAACAAAAGAAAAAATAAATTAGACTTTATCAAAAATAAAAACTTTTGTGAATCAAAGAACACTATAATGAGAGTAAAAAGATAACCACAGAATAGGAGAAAATATTTTTAAATTATATACATATCTGATA
The DNA here is from genome assembly GCF_037993035.2 of Macaca fascicularis. NCBI lineage: Eukaryota > Metazoa > Chordata > Mammalia > Primates > Cercopithecidae > Macaca > Macaca fascicularis. The sequence goes on from NC_088381.1 coordinate 77,311,619, forward strand.
AGTATCTAGTGTCCAGAATATATAATCAACACTTAAAGTTCAACAACAAAAAGACAACAGCCCAATTTAAAAATGGGCAAACAGGGCTGAGTGCAGTGGTTCACACCTGCAATTGCAACACTTTGGAAGGTCAAGGCAGGAGGATAATTTGAGGCCAGGAGTTTGAGGCCAGCCTGGTCAACAGAGCAAGATCTCATTTATACTGCACCCCCCCACACCAAAAAGAAAGCCTAGGTCTAATGGTACACCTATAGTTCCAGCTACTTGTAAGCCTGAGGCAGGAGAATTGAAGGATCACTTGAGCACAGGAGTTTGAAATTACAGTGAGCTCTCATTGTGCCACTGCACTCTAGCCTGGGCAAGTCAACAAGACCCTATCTCTAAAAATAAAAACAAATTGGCAAAAAACTTGAATAGACAATTCTCCAAATAAGACATACAAATGGCCATGAAGCACATGAAAAGATGCTTGACATCATGAGTTGATGGAAAAATGAAAACTAAAATCACAAAGACTTGCCACTTTACACCCACTGTGGAAAATAACAATTATTGGTGAAAATGTGGAGAAATTGGAATCGTCAAGCATTACTGGTGGTAATTTGAAATGGTACAGCCACTGTGGAAAATGGTATTGTGGCTCTTTAATAAGTTAAATATAGATTTGCCATCCCACCCACCAATTTCACTTTTGGGGATATCATGAAAGGAATTAAAATCAGGAGTTCAGACAAAAACTTGTTTACAAATATTTTTAGCAGCACTATTTCCAATAGCCAAAGGATGGAAAGAACTCCGATGTTCATCAACTGATAAATGGGTAAACAAAATGTGGTATGTCCCACAATAGACTATTATTCAGCCATAAAAACTGAAGTACTAATATACATTACAACATGGATAAGCCTTGAAAACATTATGCAAAGTGAAAGAAGGCATACACGAAAGGTCACATATTGTATGATTTCATTCCTTTGAAATATCTAGAATAGGAAAATCCATAGAGAAAGAAGGCAGATTTGTCATTGTGAGGGGCTGGTAAGGAAGGAATGGGGGAAGAAACATAATGGAATGAATGAACATGCGCTCAGGTTTCCAGCTGCCTGAACTTGATAGAAAATGCTTGTGGGGGTTTTAAAACATGGCTCCAAAACATATTGATATTCTTTCATGTATAGGCAACATCTTCGACCTCTCCACTAGCATCTGGGCTTTGTGACTGTTTGAGCAGTAAAATATAGCAGAAGTGATGTTGTGTCAGTTTTCGGGCTCAGGCCTTACAAAACTGTCAGCTTCCACTTGCTGACTCTTGGAATACTTACTCTTGGAACCCAGATGCCATGCTGTGAGGAAGCCCAAGCTGCCCTATGGAGGTCCATGTGGAGAGGAGTCAAGATGTCATGCCAACTTGACAGCCATGTGAGTGAGCCATCTCGGAAGTGGATCTTCCAGCTTTGTATCTGTGGACCTGGAGGAAGGCAGGATCTAACTACTAGCACACCCTCTACGGTGGCTCAGATCCAAGAAGAACCAATGACTGAGGTCCAGTTCCCCAGAGCAGACCCTAAGACAAAGATCTGTGTGAAGATGATGTATTTAAAAAGAGCTCCCCCAAAAAAACCTAAGAGAATGAGGTAAGCGGAACAAAGATTGGGAAGAAGCCAAGCTCACAGAGGGTAGCTTTCAGCAGGGCCATTCTGGAGTATAAGTTCCACATAGAGGTGTCCCAACAGCAGGCAAAGGAGCTGGGCTCTTACATTGGGTGAAGCCCTCCCAGCCCCAGGTCTGATCTGCCCCCATGATCTCCATTGGCTATTCCCAGTGTAACACGGACATACTTTCTCCAACTCCACTCCTGCAGCTTTGCACGAATCTTTGTTTCTCATTTTCTTGATTCATCATCTTTGTTGGTTTTCACTTGGCAGCTGGCTAAGTGGAAGAGTTAAACATTCTGCCCTTGGCCTCAACCACTTGGCATCCTGGTTAGGGTTTATGTAGAGTTTTGAATTTTTTAGATGCTAGTTGTATTTCTGTAAATCCCTAGTTGGTGCTTTAAAAAAAAAAAAAAAAAAAAAAAAAAGGAGGGGTGGGGAGCTGAGAGATCAGGCCAGACCTCGGCTGGGAGGGGAATGCAAACTCCCAGGCACATCAAAGCCACAAGACATGTGGAAGAGGCAAAGAAAGGGTCAAAAGCATCCCAGCATATAGGACAGAGCACTGAGAGTGCCTACTACAACCAATCTGGGATATGGGGGAAGAAAGAATTTGGTGACATACACCCATCAAGTATATTCAGTGCCCTTGCAATTTTGGAGAAGTCTGTGAAATCCCAAACTAGCCTGAATTTTCCACATGTGGACAGACACTGGTGCCCAACCAGTAGGGCACTTGTCTTGCCATATAACCCTGGTCTCATTCCCCAGTCTTGGGGGAAAAATGCAAACTGTCTTTGGGTCATGTCACCTCCACTGAGCCTGCTTCCAGTCCTTCCTGCCATCTCAGACACCTCAGACATCGGCCATAATCGCCTCAAAGGCCTCAGAGACACAATGGCCTGCAGCCTGGCCTGTCTACTTGCTGAAAGTAGTATCTTATCCACCATTACTAGATTAGTAGTTATCTGACCTACCATTAAGGGGCCTAGATTCATTCAATCCTTTTGGTCTTTCTTATGACACATATGCAAATAACTGCAGATGAAGATAAACCTTACAAAAAGGAAATAAACATGAATATCATAAACTGAAGAAACCCAGTGCTGGGAGTTCTTTCCTGGTAATCTGCTTGTTTTTACTGTCCTGTTATAGAAATCCTATGCCTGTATTTTTTCAGTAGGACCTACTATTACAGGAGCCAAATTCTCAGGCTAAAATAACAAAATATCACATTTTCTCAGATGATATGCCAGAGAGAAATTTTTCAGAAATCCGCAGACTGGGATTCAGCACACATTTCAAAACAGTTGAAGCAGTGAGACTATGTAAGCAACAAACAAGACTTCAAAATACACATCCATGAGTCTTTTTTTAAAGACTGGTCAAGTGCAGTAACATCTATGAGTCTCAACTACTCCACTTCGCCCAGAAGTGTCTACTTGCTGCCCTGGGTGAGCAGTAGAGATGAAATGCAGAGAAAGAAAGCAGTGTCTTTGGAGAGGATTGAAAGGCCAAGCTTGGTATAAAAACGGGTTTGGAAGAAGACTTGTTGAAAGTTTCCTGTTTCTGCCCTGCTGCTTGGACACCCTGGAGAGGGAGATGTTGCCAGGGCTGGACTGCAGGCAGAGCAGGGCGAGCTCCCAAGCTGAGAGGAAAGCAAGACAGCTAGATCTGGCAGAACAGCCCCAAGGCTGGAGCTACTCAGAGGGGCCCAGGAAAGCGGCAAAGGTTGGGCTTTTGCTCATAGGCCTGTCAGGGAAGGCAGCAGCAAAGCAGAAATTTACAGGGCCTGAAGTGAGGCTAGCAGGCCTGCAGTCTCATGGGGGTTCTGGAGAGTGAAGCTGAAATGGCACAGGCAGAAGTGCCTGGGAGAAGGCCTCATGCTCAGAACCCAAAAGAACCAGCACCCAGGACCTGTGTGCCACCACTCACCCTCTCACAGCCCCCACCCCCAATGTCTTGATGGGATATATTCAGGCCCCCAGATTTCAGGGGCAAGTCCTGGGGAAGGAAAGATGGGGTATGAAAGAAAAAAGGTGCCAAGTTCCAAGCACGCAAAAACAAAAAAGCAAAAACCAAAACAAACAAAACAAAAAACTCAGATTGGCTGAATGATCTTGAATTAAGTTTCTACTTAAGTGGGATGAAATGAGAGTCCTGGATAGAAATGAAGTTACAGAAAGGATTTCATGCACACTGGGGCTTGGGGTTGAGAAATCTATACCCAGTTGGAGTACCTAGTCAGTGCCACGTAGATAGTGAGCACCCAAATACAACAGACAATATTCTCCCCAAAGTCGTGGTGTTTTCTCCTCCTCTAGTCTCCTTTAAAATAAATAAGCAAGGCTTTCATTTTCCACAGACTTTCTTACTCGCCCTCACAATCTTCCCCCTCTCTCAAGGGGGATAAAAATGTGCAAAGCACACCTCCTGTGTATTTTCATCTCCTTCCTTTGTCTTCTATCCAAGGCAACCCCAGAGGCTGGGGGTAAGAGTTGCTACAACTGCTGTGTCTTCCCAGCTGCCGGCCCACACTCTATCTGGGACGCTGGAGAAGCAGAGTCCACATGTCCTGCAGTGGAGTGAATTAATGGGGTCAGCCACTGCTGGGGTGTCCCTCATGCCATTACCTCAAAGAAACAGATCCTATGCCAGACTGGGCTTTTGGTGTTTGAACACAATGCTGAGGTCACTCCACCCTCCAACCATCAAAGGCTCGGAGCTGTACCTCCTGACATATGCACACCCCATTCAAAGGAACACCTTAGCAACCCAGGGTTGTCGGGGAGCCGGAATGGTGGGGGTGGGAGCAGCCATAACAGGTTGAGACCCAGGGGTTGGAACTTGAGGGTCACCTGCTCCACTATGTGCCCCACCCTCAGAAGGTGAGATACAAAGAGTCACTAGATGCAAATATATTAAACGCTGGATATCAGCTAAAGGTTCCTTGTTAGTTTTAACAGCCCGTCTAAGATCATAGTACTGACCCAGTAAAGTATTTAAGATGTGTAAATGCAGCACAGCATTTGTCCTGGGAAATAAAACACTAAAGATTACCTTATTCCTTGAAATATTAACTTTTAGATTATGTAATGTCAAGTTTTGTTTATCATGGAAGTCAATTTGCCACTTTTCCTACTTTTCTTTCAAAAATCTGTTTATATGCACTCTCCCGTTCATTGCAAGAAATAACCAATGAGATTGCTATGATGCGTTTTGCCTTTTAACAGATATTAAATGTCTTGGCTGAAATCACGCAGCTGTCTAGGAAGGCGAAAACCACAGGCTGGGATGGACTCTCTGGAGTCAGGGAAGTGGGAGGGCCTCTACCAGAGGGGATGTGAACAAGATTTTGAAAGAAACAGGAAACAGTCCATTGCAGCTTTAAAATCTTGATTTTAAAATACACCGGCCGGGCACAGTGACTCACGCCTGTAATCCCAGCACTTTGGGAGGTCGAGGTGGGCAGATCACGAGGTCAAGAGATCAAGATCATCCTGGCCAACATAGTGAAACCCCATCTCTACTAAAAATACAAAAATTAGCCAGGCATAGTGGCGGGCGCCTGTAGTCCCAGCTACTCGGGAGGCTGAGGCAGGAGAATCGCTTGAACCCAGGAGGCAGAGGTTGCAGTGAGCCGAGATTGCAACACTGCACTCCAGCCTGGCAACAGAGCGAGACTCCATCTCAAAAAAAAAAAAAAAAAACAGACCAACAAAAAAAAGCACCAGTGTGTTAGCTCATTTTGCGTTGCCATAAAGGAATACCTGGGGCTGATCAGTGTATAAAGAAAAGAAGTTTATTTGAGTCTCCATTCTACAGACCATATAAGAAGCGCAGTGCCAGCATCTGCTTCTGCTGAGGCCTCAGGAAGCTTCCATTCATGGTGGAAGGTAAAGGGCAACCAGGTGTGTCATATGGTGAGAGAGGAAGCAAGAGAGAAGGGAGGATGTCCAGGCTCTTTAAACAACCAGCTATCACATGAACTAATGGAGTGAGAACTCACTACCATGAGGAGGTCACCAAGCCATTCATGGAGGATTCACCCCCATGACCCAAACACCTCCCACCAGGCCCCACCTCCAACATGAGGGATCATATTTAAACATGTAATTTGGAGCGGACAAATATCCAAACCATATTATTCCATTCCTGGCCCCCCGAAGTCCTTCTCGCATTGGAAAATACAGTCATCCCTCCCCAATAGTCTCCAAAAGTCCTAACTCATTCCAGCATCAACTCAAAAGTCCAAAGTCTCATCTGAGACTCAAGTCAAGTTCCTCTCACCTATGAGCCTGTAAAATCAAAAACAAATTGTTTATTCCCAATATATTACTACAATGGTGACACAGACATTGAGTGAATATTCCCATTCCAAAAGGGAGAAATTGGCCAAAAGAAAGAGGCAACAGGCCCCATGCAAGTCTGAAACCCAGCAGGGAAGACATTAAATCTTAAAGCTTCAATATAATCTCCCTTGACTCCATGTCCCACATCCCGGGTACACGGTTGTGTGGGATGGGCTCACAAGGGCTTAGGCAGCCCTGCCTCTGTGCCTGCTTTGCAAAGATCAGCTGCTGTTCTTGCTCTCACAGGTTGGAGTTGAGTAACTGGCTTTTCTAGGCTAAGGTGCAAGCTGCTAGTGGTTCTGCCATTCTGGAGTCTGGAGGGCAGTGGCCTTATTCCCACTGCTCCACTAGATCGTGCCCTGGTGGGGGCTCTGTGTGGGGACTCCAACCCCACATTTTCCCTTGGAACTACACTAGAAAAGGCTCATCATGAGGGTGCTGCCTCTGCAGCAGACTTCTGTCTGGACACCCAGGCTTTCTGATATATCATTTGAAATCTAGGGGGAAACTGCCAAGCCTCCGCCACTCTTGCATTCTGCACACTTGCAGACTTAACGCCGTGTGGAAGCTACCAGGGCTTGCAGTTTGCATGCCCTGAAGTGGAGTCCTGAGCTCCTATTTGGGGCCCTTTGAGTGGAGGCTGGACTCGAGATGGCTGGGATAAGGGAAGCAGCACCCCAAGGCAGCACCGAGTAGCAATGCCCCTGGCCTTGTCCCTGAAACCAGTCTGTCCTCTTAGGCTTCTGGGCTTGTGATGGGAGGAGCAGCCTGGAAGATTTCTGAAGTGCCTTTGAGGCCTTTTTCCCATTGTCTTGACTGTTAGCACCTGCTTCCCTTTCAGTCATACTAATCTCTCTAGCAAATGGTTGCTCCTCATGCCTCTTGGATTCTTATCCTTTGGGTTCCCCTCCTGAAAATGTTCTTTCCTTCTCCACCATGAGCCAGGCTGCAGATTTTCCAAATTTTTACACTCTACTTCCCTTTAAATTGTAAGTCCCAACTTTAAGTCATTCCTTTGCCCCATATCTGATCTTAGATTGGTAGAAACAGCCTTGCCACTTCTTGAATGCTTTGCTGTATAGAAATTTTTTTTCTTGCAGATAGCCTAAGTCATCACTCTGAAGCTCAGCCTTCCACAAAGCCCTAGGACATTGGCACAATGCAGCCAAGTTATTTGCTAAGGTGTAACAAGGGTGACCTGTGCTCCAGCTCCCAATAAGTTCCTCATTTTCGGCCGGGCGCAGTGGCTCACACCTGTAATCCCAGCATTTTGGGAGGCCAAGGCAGGTGGATCAGGAGGTCAGGAGATCGAGACCATCCTGGCTAACACCGTGAAACCCCGTCTCTACTAAATATACAAAAAATTAGCCAGGCGTGGTGGCGGACGCCTGTAATCCTAGCTCCTGGAAGGTTGAGGCAGGAGAATGGTGTGAACCTGGGAAGCGGAGCTTGCAGTGAGCCGAGATCATGCCACTGCACTCCAGCCTGGGCGACAGAGTGAGACTCAGTCTCAAAAAAAAAAAAAAAAAAAAGTTCCTCATTTTCATCTGAGACCTCATCAACCTGGCCTTCACTGCCCATATTTCTATCAGCATTTTGGTCATAATCATTTAACCAGTCTCCAATACATTCTGAGAAATAAAAATGAAATCCTAAGTCCCTTCCCCCCACCCAGACTACTGAATGATCCCCTCTTGGCCAAGGGGATCCCAGAGAAACCTTAAAACTGAGTCCCAGCCGTGATGCAATGGGAGGTCAAACATGCCTCATTAGAGCCCCTCCCTTGCTAACCACCACTAGGCTTTCTTCTCTAAAGACTAAGCAGGAACCAGCCCTTTCTCTTTTTTTTAATTATTTTATTTTACTTTAAGTTCTGGGATACATGTGCTGAATGTGCAGGTTTGTTACACAGGTATACGTGTGCCATGGTGGTTTGCTGCACCTATCAACCTGACATCAAGGTTTTAAGGCTTTTGTTCTAATGCTCTCCCTCCCCTTTCCCCTCACTCTCCAACAGGCCCCAGTGTGTAATGTTCCCCTCCCTGTGTCCATGTGTTCTCATTGTTCAACTCCCACTTTTGACAACACGTGGTGTTTGGTTTTCTGTTCCTATGTCAGTTGCTGAGGATGATGGTTTCCAGCTTCATCCATGTCCCTGAAAAGGACATGAACTCCTTCTTTTTCATGGCTGCATAGTATGGTATACATGTGCCACATTTTCTTTATCCAGTCTATCATTGATGAGCATTTAGGTTGGAACCAGCCCTTTCAAAAGAGTCACCTCACTACTGATTTCAACCAACCACCTGATGCTGGCCCTCCCTTTTGCAGTTTCAACAGAACAACCAACCAGCATTCCTTCCTGATAAGAGACGACCAACCACTGAGAGGTTCTGGTCAGTCCAGGGAGGCTGTGCACTGACTGAGGGGTTTTGTGTCCTCTGCTTCATCTTTTGAAGTCAGAGGCCCAAAAACTCCCCACTCACATCTTGCTAACACTACCATTTTTTGAACATGGGACCCCATGAAGGGGCTTGCAGGTCAACTGTGCATGTGCGTGTTTCTTCCTTCGTAAATATTCATGGCTCCTCCTATAGCTTGCTGAATATATATTTGGCCACCTCACTCAGCACCAATCCTTGTTTTATTTTTCTGACACTCCAAGTGCCTGTTTCTGGCTTCTGTCCAGAGGCTATGCTTCCCAGTCATTCAGAGTGGCCACCCTGCAGGCTGCAACCATTTATGAGAATACAGCTCTCCTTTCCACATTTACGAACCTCATCATCCTTTGGTTGACAGTTCCAAATTTCCCCTCATCTTCCTGTCTTCTTCTAAGCCCTCCAAATTCTTCCAATATCTGCCAATTTACTCATTTCCAAAGCTGCTTCCACATCTTCAGCTATCTTTATAGCAAAGCCCCACTCCTCAGTACCAATTTTCTGTGTTTGTCCATTTTGCATTGTTACAAATGAATACCTGAGGCTGGGTAATTTACAAAGAAAAGAGGTTTATTTTGACTCATGGTATGGCAGGCTGTACATGAAGCACAGTGTCGGCGTCTGCTTCAGGTGAAGGCTTCAAGAAGTGTCCACTCATGATCGATGGCAAAGGGGAGCAGGTTTATCACAGTGAGATGGGGGAGCAAGAGAGAAAGTGGGGCAGATGCCAGGCTCTTTAAACAACCAGCTCTCCAGTGAACTAGTAGAGTGAGAGCTCATTCATTCCTGGTGAGCAGGGTACCAAGCCATTCATGATGGGTCCCCATCATGACCCAAACTCCTCCCACCAGACGCCATCCCCCAAACTGGGGTTCAAATTCTCATATGAGATTTAGGGGACAAACGTCCCAACCATATTGGGAGCATCTCCAGATTAATACCAGACTAGTAGAGGGAGGAACACTGTGGGGTCTTCATGCTAGCTGCTTTCCATTGACATTTTCCTGGCCTCCAGACCTAGAAACAACCAAAAATAACTTGGTGAATGTACTGAAGTTATTTATCCACCATTTACTGAGACCGCAATGTTGTAAAAAAGACAGACCTTAATACTAGGTTAAGCCTAGTGATACTGGAAGATTTTGTTTAATGTGCTATATTTCCAGCATCTTTCCAGAATCATCTGTCCCAGAACAGAAACCATCTTGTTTCCTGGGCATGCTATCAGAATGGGAAAATAACTAAATTTTTCTTCAAAAAATAATTGCAAAATCCACATGAATGAAATACATTTTTAAGAAGTGAAATAAGAGATAAAAATAGCTAATATTTGAGGCCAAGCACTGTTCAGTATATTGTACATCTATTAACTCATTCAATCTTCACAATAACCTAATGAGGATGACAGTATTTCTATCCCCATTTTGCAGATGAGGGAACTAAGGGACAGAAGAGCTAAGAAGCTTGCCCAAGTCACACTTAAGAGGCAAAATAGAGACCCCTCACCCCAGAAGCAGGCCTCCATGGTCTATGTCCTTAACCATTGACCTCTCCTGCCCTTCACACATACCTCTGTTAATCAAAAGAATAGGTCCAACAATGACGACTTCACTTCCTAAGTGAATCCATAGGTTTAAGGTAGTAACAGGCTACATTATAGACCTTAACAAATCATATTGAAATTCTTCTAGAAGAATAGTCGATTTAATATATCATACAACTTTAAAATAATGATGGGCCGGGCACAGTGGCTCGTGTCTGCAGTCCCAGCACTTTGGGAGTCCAAGACCGGAGGAGCCCCTTAAGCTCAGGAGTTTGAGACCAGCTCTGGCAACACAGTGAAACCATCTCTTTACATTTTTTTTTAATTAGCCAAGCATAGAGGCACATGCCTAGCTACTCAGGAGGCTGAAGCAGGAGAATCACCTGAGCCCAGGAGTTTGAGGCTGCAGTGAGTTATGATCACACCTCTGCACTCCAGCCTGGGCAACAGAGCCAGACCCGGTCTCCAGAAAAAAAAAGATAATGTCACACCACATTTTCAAACACAAACATATTACCTAGCAGTCATTATCAAAAGCCTGTGCTAACTGGGTTAAAATCAGAAACCTACCTGGTGATTTAGGATGGAAATCCAGAAACTGTGCTATGGACTGAATGTTTGTGCCTTCCCAGAATTCATACACTGAAGCTTAGTCTCCGATGTTATGGTACTAGAATGTGGGGCCTTTGGGAGGTGATTAGGTCGTGAAGGTAGAGCCCTCATGAATGGGATTAGTGCCCTTTTATGAGGGATCCCAGAGAGCTCCCTCACCCTTTCCCCATCATGTGAGGATACAAGAAGTCAGCAGTCTGCAACCTGTAAGAGAGCTCTCACCAGAATCTGATCATGCAGGCACCCTGATCTCAGACTCACAGCCTCTAGAACTGGGAGAAAGAAATTTCTGTTGATTTTAAGCTACCTGATCTATGTTATTTGTTATAGCAGCCTCAGTTGACTAAGACAAATGGATTCAATTTTGTCGTAAGTTCTTGGTTTCCAGTAAACCAGAAGTAACTTGATAACGCAATGCTGACTGCTGGGATTTTTTCAGCCAGGTCCTCTCCAGCTCCAAGAAATGCTGGACTGACCATGTATTTTTAGGGACTCTCCTTGCTCCAGAGCCTGAAGGACTTTCTTTTTTTCATGGTCTAATCTTCATTCCTCTCACAATAACACAGAGAGGTCACCAGAGTCTCTCTGAGAAGAACAAACCTGGCCCAATACAGATGAGCTCATCAGTCACTCAGGGGCCTCTTCTTACCCAGAGTCCCCCAGAAATCATGAGCTTCTAGGATGGACTCCCCAGAGCACTTCCCTTCTTATTTACCAGGAAGAAGGTCTTAGAGGTTACTCCCCCAGTCTTCTTTCAGGCCCAAAGCCTTACCTCTTGCCTCTGCTTCCATTTCTGCTAGGTTCTCTTATTCCAGTCTGTACACATCAGAAGCCGTCAGGAGCCGAAAGAGCCATGGTGAGTTGTACATTTTCCAAATGAACAATGAATTCCTAAAAGAAAACCTCAACTTGCAGCCTTCCTGTCCCCAGGAACTCCTAGCAGGAGAGCCCAGGTTCCAACAAAATGCATGGCAGCTGCTGCCCAGCCTCTGAGAGAATTAATAGGCATTAGAGCCTCAAGTGACCGCAGAGCCACATCCTGTCCAGCCACTCAACAGCTGGCAATCTCCCCTTTTCATAATGCCCTTTCCGCTGTGCCCTAGGGGGCTCACCTCTTGCAGCCTTGACAGTGCAACTCTTGCCAGGTCCCAGCAGGAACGAACTGGAAACTTCCTGGGTTTCCAGCAGCTGCTGTGCTTCTGAACTGACTCTTCCTTGGGGGTGGCAGGCGCCCTGCCTCCTTCTCTGCAGCTGTGGGTTTAGACAAAGTGCATTAGGCTTCTTTCCTCCCCCAGGCCAGCAGGGTTTTAGCCCTACCCACTTAGGGGTCATTTCCACAAAATAAATATCCCCCCAGCTGATAAATTCTCCCATTCTTCCTTGATACGGGGTCTCTTCAGAAACACAACAGCCTAGGTTTCTTCCTCTTTCCCACCCAATCTGCTCACTCACCTCCATCTCACACTGCCACCCTCACCCCCAGCACAACCACCAGAACACCAGTCCTAAGCTTCAACTGAGCCCCTGGGCTACTTCAGCATGTTCTCCTCACGTTTGTACTCACATACATCTTCCTACAATTTCCCTCGCCCTTTCAGGGGCTAACACTCTGTCTCTTTCAGGAATTAGCTATTGCTCAGGAATATTGTGCAACGACTTCACTTAATTGGGAAAGTATTCACTCTTGGTGGTCCCCAATGCCCCCAGGCCTCAGCCATAGGATGTGGCTCTCACCTGGACGGTAGACACCTTGCTTCAATTTTCACTCTTCGCCCCTGGAAACCATCGGCTGTTGGGGGTGAAAGGAAACTCTATAGTACTATACTGAGGTGACATTTCCACCACCAACCATCTGCTTGGGTCCCTCATAATTCTCCACCGGAGACTGTGGCTGCCTTCCTCAGGGATCGCAGCCATCTCTCAACACCTCGCCTTCCTCCAAGACTGGTGTCATCGCGGAGTTCTGAGGAATTCACTTTCCAAGCAAGAAGGTCTGGGGTCCTCATGTCATCTTCCTCCAAGACTGGCATCATCTCGGAGTTCTGAGAAATTCACTTTCCAAGCAAGAAGGTCTTGGGTCCTTGTGTCCTTGGTCCCAGAAGGGATCTTGGTTGGAAGATGTATTCTTGTCAGCTGCCAGCTCTCGGTACAGTGGTGAGGGTGAGGGACTGTGCAGCTATACAAAACGAAGTAACTTGGAAAAAGTGCCCTTATGGATGAGACTCAATGCCCCAGGCATCCTCCCTCCTCATCATGGGTTGCTCTTTGCAAGTGAAAGTCTCATGCAGTAGATCCCCTGTGCCTTCCTCTCTGGCCCTGACCTTGACAGGAGACCTCTTCTGGTGCCTCCTGGACCACCTGCTGCCTTACACCTGGGCTCCATACCAGAATCACCAGCATCCACTCAGAGGACACTGGGCAGCTGAAACACTTGTTTTTTGCCGGGGCCAGTCCTAGTCCAATAGGGTTTCCAGGCACCCACAGCAGCTGCCCAGGCAGCAAATGTCAGTCAGTTGTAAACCAGCCAGGTAAGACTCACACTTTGGCTTCCCTACATGGACTTTGCTTTGGGAGAAATTCCAAGATTTCAGACTCTCAGGGCCCATGGTCACTGAGCTCAATGTCCCCAATAGATCACACCCTGCAGCTGCACTTCTAAGAGCTTGTGCTTCTGCCAAAACAAAAGCTTCTACTAGATGGGTCAGATCTGTTCTCTGACTTGATGCAATGGCCCCTGTCCCTTCAGTCTGTCCCTCAGCATCTAAGTCAGTGGAAATGGGATGAGGCACAGATGTAGAAGGAATAACTAGATGGGTCAGATCTGTTCTCTGACTTGATGCAATGACCACTGTCCCTTCAGTCTGGCCCCTCAGCATCTAAGTCAGTGGGAATATGATGAGCCCCATATGTAGAAGGAAGAACTGGAAGGAAGGAAAGGAAGCCACCAGCTTCCTGCTGAGTCTTGATTAGGGCTCCTGGACAGACATTCTCCTCCTCCTGTGGCAAAAACTGTTGGAATTAACATAAAACCACTGAGCCCAAGCTTCCTCAAGTGTAGAATGAGGACACTGGACTCCAGAATATCTGAGTGCTTCTCTGTGATGAACAGAACAATGCCCCGACAAAGATGCTCATGCCCTCCTCCCCAGAATCTGTGAATATGTCATGGTGCTTGGCAAGGGGGAAATTAAAGTTGCAGGTGGAATTTAGGTTGCTAATAGGCTAACCCTAAGATGGGGAGATTCACCTCAATTATCAGGGTGAGCTCACTGTCATCACAGGGGCCCCTATAAATGAGAGAGGGAAGCAAGACAAGTAGTGTCAGAATTAGAGATGAATTTGAAGAAGCTGGCTTTTAAGATGGAGGAAGAGGCCATGAGCCAAAGGATGCAGGTGGCCCCTAGAAACAGGAAAAGGCAAGAAAAAAGTTCTCCTCTAGAGCCTCCTGAGGAGCACAGCCTTGCCAACACTTTGAACTTTACCAGTAGTTTGAACTTCTGTCTTCCAGAACTGTGAGATAATAAATCTGTACTGTTTTAACCCATTTATCTTGCGGTAAATTTGTAACAGCAGCTGTAGGAAACTAATTCACCCTTATCCCTCACATCCACACCACAATCTCCCTCTTCTCGCTGGCATTCCATCTCCTCTGCCTCCAAGTCACAGAGCCCCAGGTGCCACAATGGCTATGGAGTCTGCAGTGCAACCTCATTGCAAATATTTGTATGCTCAGAAGAAAAATACGAGTACAACGTCCTATATTTACGAGGCCCTTACTACTTTTAAATCACTGTCGTTCAAAAACAAAACAATTTTTTTCAGTGTGTTCTTATGTGCCAGTTACTGAACTGGTTCCTGGGGATGCAAAGACACATGGACGTCATTGTTTCCTTCCAGGAATTCACTTGGAAAAAGAAACACGGGAGACACTGCCTGGAATCCTTGATGCCTCCGAAGTTAGAATAGAGTTGGATTAACCCAGCCTCTCTCTGTGGAAACAGGAAACGGCTAGAAGAGTGACATCAATCATCCACAATTGCTTCAGCCTCATAACATTGGAGCAATGGTGTCAGACTTGATGCAGAGACTACCTGGGCGTATGCGGTTTTTTTTTTTTTTTAATCTAGTGAAAAATTCGAAGTCACAGTCATGACACTGAACCATCAAAAGATTGTTTCACGTTTTGGTTTGTGTTAAATGCTCTTTGTACTTTGCTTTTGTTAGAGATGGCTGGAAAATTCTAGTAACAAGGAGTGCTAGAGAAGAATCACTGCTTAAGAGCAGGATCTCGAAGAATACAACCTTTGCCTCCTATCTCCTCTCCGGTTTCTGATTCTCAAAAAGACACTTCAAACTGTTGGATATTCTTTATGTAGATGAATGGGACAAACTCAAACTTGAGCGTTGATCTTTTTTTTTTTTTTTTTTTCCTGAGGAATTGCCATTAGGACCTGGAAATAAATATGTTGCATGGAAGACTTACTGACAAAGGAACTTTAACTGAATTCCTCCTCTAGTGCTGAATAGTGACTGCGGAAATGGCCAGACTGGCAACATATCAGAAGGCAAACTGGCATTCCTATTAGATGGAATGTCCAGAAACCATAATTTTTTAATGGGGTTGACAATTGCCTGCTTCTATAAGAAGATAGGTATTTTCTGTATCTAGCCAGGTGAGACCACACATTTAGAGTTATAAGACAGATTGGCAAGATCAGAACTACAATTACAAGCTACCCACAAACTGTTGCAGAGGCGGACAATCTTTTCTGGATGCTTTCTTTAGCCTGAGTTTCTGAACCTACTACTATATAAAGGCGTACTGCCAAGACACAGCGAAAAAAAAAAGGCCCTGGTGGCTTCAAAGATTTTGACATTGGAAACTTGTCCCAGTACCTGAAACACATAATGTCATGTGTCAGTGAGCTCAGCCTGGAGCCCACACCTTGGCCATCTGCCCAGAATTCTCACCCCGATTCTCTAAAACTCTACTGTTTCTTCTCGGGTGGACTACTTTTTGATCCCAAAGGGCAATGTCAATGGGGCTTTGATGCAGCTGAGACAGTCAAAAAAAAAAAAAAACAGAGTACACAGCACAAGAAAGTTTAGAGGACACCTACTTCCAGATAGAAGAGCTAAGCTCCTCATGTGTCCCCATAGAGATGCAACTCTATGAGTTTGAAGACCCAGCTGCCAATTGTCAATCACTGTCACGTCGGAGGAGCTAGCAAAAGACACTACTAACAATTATGAGAATAAAAATTTCCTTGTTACTTTAAAGTTTTCAGATCATCTGTTAAAGCTGATAAGGCCATTGACATCTGTTCTGTTCATTGTACTCTGTCTCCTCTTTTACTTCCCTCCCGGTCCCTATCCTTTGCCAACTATGTTGTTTGCCAGTTGTCTCCCAAGGAGGATGGGAGCAGTGATTTCCCGCACATATATCTTTGCAACTTTTCCTACAGTGCCTCTTGGCATCCATCCTCCAGAATTTGCTTCTCCTGCAGTGATTCTACTAGTTCACTCTTCCTTGGAAAGACCACTGCCCTTGACTCTCAAAGTGGCAACAATTTTCTCCTTTCCCCTCATTCATCTCAGCACAGGGCTCTCCATCGGCTTTAGAGGGAGCTGCAGTCATGGAGCAATTCAGCATGCTCACACAAGCAGCAGCATACAAAATCATTGACCATGAAGCCACATGGTCTGAACACCATTGTCAAAACCAAGGACCCAAAGAAGTACGGCACACAGGCTTGCCCCTGGGTAAAATGGAAATGGAAAATGGAAATGTCACCAGTAGAGGACAGCCACACTACAGACTGAAATGGTGCACCATGTGGGCTAGGGTTGGTCTATGAAGATAGGTGAGCCCTTTGACATGGGCTGGCTGGAAACATCCTTATGAACAAGGAAAGATATATAACATGGGTGTTCGAGAAAAAGAGCAGCTCAGCAACAGACAGAAGGAGGCAGGAGAAAAGAGCGTTCACAGCATGTTCAACAACGTAGAAGACCTTTCCCATGGGATGATAGGGAGTGTGTAGGAAAAATGGAGAAATGGAATGTAGAAAAGATCACAGGGGCCAGACTATGGTTAATCTTCACAAGTTGAGCTAAAGAGATAAGACTTTATTCTGTTGGCAGTGGGGAGTCATTGAAGGGCTTGAGAGCAGGGGTGGGGCGCTTCCACTGCGTGAGGTCTAAGAAAAATGACTCCAACAGGGTCCGTAGCATGGACAGGTAGAAGGAGGAGTCTGAAGTCAGAGAGACTGCAATGGGCTGAATGGTTGCCCTGAAATAATTCATGTCCACCCAGCACCTCAGAATGTAACCTTATTTGGAAATGGAGTCTTTGCTGATGTTCCCACTTAAGATGTGGTCATACTGGATTGGGGTAGGCTCTGAATCCAATAGTTGGTGTCTTCCTAAGAAGAGAAGACATGCAAAGAAGAAAAGAAGGCTATGTGATGACGGAGGCAGATATTGGAGCCACGTGTCTAAAAGCCAAGGAGCAACAGGGATTGCTGGCAGCCACTGGAAGCCTCCTTCATAGGCTCCAGAAGGAACCAACCCTGCTGGCACCTTGGTTTCAAACTTACAGCCTCCAGAACTGTGAGAGAATAAATTTTTGTTGTTTTAAGCCACCTAGTTTGTGGTCATCTTTCACAGCAGCCCTAGGGGACAAAATGCAGAGGCTAATGAAGAATCCAGCTGGAGTGCAGGATGGGGTAATGCCACCTGGGCCCAAAACTATGCCTTGGATAAAACCGTATTTGAGAAGCATAATCAATAGGAAATAATAGCTGGGGGACAAGAAAACTGTAAGAGCAAGGTATGACTCCAAATTCACAGAGAGTGGACTGGAGCTGCCCGTTTCACTCTGGTGCCAGCTCTCTACGGTGAACGTCAAGGAGGCTTATGTTCCTTGTAGGTGCCCCTGAGGGGTAGGGACAAAATTTTGATTCCCAAACTTGAGAGTCAGACTGGAAACAACTCAGGGGGACATCTCGCAACCCTAACCCAAAGACATGTGACTATGTATTGGAAGTCTAATTATCTTATTTCTCCTTTTTGTCCTGCATTTTTTAAGAAACTAAGTCATCTAGAGACTTGCCCTGTCTACAGCAGTGTAGAAAAACCAAAGAGGAGTTCGCCCTTGAGGCTGATGTGGTAAAAGCAGGAATTGTTCAGAGAAACCTAAAGGGTAGGTGAATGTTGAGGGAATATCCTATTCTTCCCAATGTTCAGGTTCACCCTTCAGTGCAAACTTTCTAAAATCTGGGGTTTATGAATAAGGGAGCCCTTGGTGTCCCTTGCCCCACTCTCAGCTGGGTGCATGAAAGCAGTCTTTATTCTCCCTTCCCCAAGCAGCACAGCCCAGCATCAGAGGACACAAGGACACAGGCTCCTATCCCAAGCCTGTCCACTGGGCAAACTATCTAGAGAGGGGGGCATTTTGCTCACCCAAGAGCATTCACCACCAGCACCCCCAAGCCTGTTCCAGGAACCTCTTTTAGTGCACCAGTAAGTTATCAGAAAAAGAATACCATAGTCTCTTTGAGGGGAAAAAACAAAAATCATGCCTGTGTGCCAATTGTCCCTCGACCTCAGGTTCTGAATCGTTCATGGCCTTCATGCTTCTCATGGCCTGGGGCCCTCCCCCTTCCACCTGGGGGTTTCTGAAAAATGAAGAATCCTGTCCCTGGACTTTGCACCCACTGGCAATGTAGCCACCTCAAGCCACACTAGATTGTCTCCTCTGCTCTTCTCACAGGTCAGCCCTCCCTGGGGACTCAGAGCTGACCTCCCTGGAGCCATCACCTAGTCTCCTATTTTTCCCCAAGATATTACTGGCACCCTTTAAAAGTTCAGTTCACAATGAGGATTAGAGGCCCTCGCACGCACCTTTCACCCACTAAGTTGGCACCGTTTGAGGAAGTGAGTTTTAGTAACACAGGTAGAGGGCTTAGGCGGGGATACGAACATTCTCGTGCATTGCTAGGGGATGTCAATCGATACAGATTGTTCTGGAGGTAAAAATCTGATATTGGATTTTTTTTTAATTTGTGCTACCTTCTGACCCAGAAATTCTGCTTCTAAAAATGTATTCTAACAAAATGAAGTATGTATGCAAAGATTCAGCCAGAAGGACATTCATCATAACCTTATGTATAATAGCAAAATAAAATAGCAATATCCAAATATTCAAGATGGAAAGCTATTGTAATAAATATTGGAGAGGGAGACCCTGTCTCAAAAAAGAATAAAAATTAAAAAATAAATAAATATCAGAACATTTATGCAATGGAATATGATCTAACTACTAAATTTGCTGCTTGTAAGGGAGTGTCAGTTGCCTCCAGGGAGCAAAAATGAGTGAGCTCCAAGGCAGAAAATAAAAGGGACAACCTTACCGTGAACGCGCCTTTGTACCTGTTGGATTTCAAAGCATTTGAATCCCAGATATGAGATAGAGAGGTCAATAAAAGTTTACAGGATGTTTTGGAAGAAGAGTAGCATCGGCAAGAGAAAGGTATTCATGAACTATTAAGTGAAACAGATACGTTGCAAAATAATGCACTAAGTGATACCATTTCTACTAAAACACAAAGCTGGAAGAAGTCCAGAAGGAAATTACTCTGAGGCTGCACAGGATATGTTTCTAATGGACAGAATTACAGAAGTTTCTTTTCTTCTATGTATTTTTCTAACTTTGCTACAAGGAACATGCCATGTTTCGAGGAGAAAGAGGAGCAACAAACGTTCCTTTAAATTCTTAGAAAACGCTGTAGTCACAAAATGTGAGCTCGGCACTTTCTCTCCTTCTTGTCTCAGACAAACTCTTATGAGGAATTGAGACACTCACTGTCTTCCACTTCCTCATCACCCCCACCCAACCAAACTCTACCCCAAAAAAACTGCCTCCTCAGCCTGCTGAAGTCTAGCTTCCATCCCCACTTCTCCTGTCCCCCAAACTCATCTACCAAATGGCATACCATCCCCCTGACCATTGCCAAATCCACCAATGCTTCCAGTCCTCCTCTCACTGGCCTCTGTGCCACATTTGTGTTCAGTGGGTTTCACTAACATTCATTTAGCACCAAGTATATGTCAAACATAGTGTTAGGCACCTGAGGGAGACATCAGCCCTTAAGGCTGGTCACTACCCTCAGCAGCCCATTCATAGACTGTGAGAGGAGAGAGTGGGTGAAGACTCCCAAAGTTTGTGAGGGACAGCCCTCTTCTTCAGCAGCATCACGCTCCCCAGCCCTCCAGCCCTCCAGCCCTCCAGCCCTGGCCTCCTCTGCCCCTGTCTTGCTTCTCCACCTGCCTCTTATAATCTATCCTCAGGAATATGTCCTTGCCCACTTTTCCCCTCACCCTTCTGGCACTATCTATTGACTCTGGTTTAGGAAACCTGTGAAGGTTGATATCCAACCACCCAGCCTGGCCAGGAGCAACAGACACCTGCACTTTCATCTCCCTTGAGGCCACAGAGACCGAATGTCATGAACACCCCCACCTCCCAACTCTGCTCCTTTTTTAGTTGGCGGCATCTACCCAAGACCACCCCGAACCTGCAACCCCTTCCCTCCTCCCCACTAGTCCTCCTGCCCTTCCCCCACCCTCACTGGGGCTTTTCATCTCCTGCCCCATTCATTGCAGTGGCCTCCTCTTATGCTCCAAACTCCTGGCTTCACTTGGGTCTGTCTGTCCCCTGCACACAGCAGCCAGCAAGCTCCATCCAAAATGCCCATCTGGCCCTCTGGCTGTCCTTCTTCCCAGAAGAGTTCACAGAATAAAATCCAGGCCCAACAAGCGTGTCACCCCTTGCCCCTCATTCCTTCTGCAATCCTACCATCCACTTGTTTCCTCAATACTCAGTTCCCCCAGTATCCTCACCCTTGCTATGTCACACGTCAGTGCCTTCCCCACGCTGGGATCCCCATACCCACCCCACCCCTGGATTCCCCCACATCCCACTCCTGGCATGACTTAAGCGCTTTCCAATGCTCAGGCTCTCCCTGCTCCAAAACCTTCTCAAGGACACGGGCCCTGGATGGGGATCCCTCCTCTGTGATCCTGTCACTGCCAGAGCAGAGCACTGTTGCACTGAGGTGACTAATGCATGTGTGCTTTCTCTCCAACTATCGGCCCCTCTAGAGCAGTCATTCTGGATAATAAATCCCTGTAGGCCCAGCTCTTAGCACAAGACCTGACTGCTACCATCAAAGGAGGAGCCAGCAGAACGTTGGCCCAGGCAGTGGAGCTATTTCTTGTGTCTGAAAGCACGGCAGGCCCAGTGAGAGCTGTTCATAGATGTTCCTTTGCCCGAGTAGTAGCTGAGGCCCCAGACACCCCAGTGCCCAGGGCTGCTCCTGTGTGTCCCTCTGCCTGTGGCTCAGCCAAACTCAGCAAGGAGCCCAGGCCAGGCTCCACTTCTCTTCCCAGGGGCACAGAGTTGATCTGCAAGGCCTTGGTCTACCAGGAGAGTGGGGCTGGGGGTCTTCTGGCAGGAGAGCCCCTCTAAGCCTGCCCAAACCTAACATGGGGAGTTGACGAGCAGAGCGCCAGAAAGGCCCTGGGTCCTGAACCTCCATTCTTAAAAGGCCTTAAACCATAGGCTCATATCCAGTGAGGTCCCACCTGGCCAGCATGTTTTTCTGCATGCTAAAAAAAAAGCAGGACTTCTTTCCACCTCTAAAATGGTCTCAAGAGCTGATACAGGAGAGGCGGCAACACTGGGGAGCCTGGGGATGTCAAAGATGGGGGCAGTCTTTCCTCCAGCTC
Organism: Macaca fascicularis; assembly: GCF_037993035.2. Taxonomy (NCBI): domain Eukaryota; kingdom Metazoa; phylum Chordata; class Mammalia; order Primates; family Cercopithecidae; genus Macaca; species Macaca fascicularis. Next base: position 77,333,007 of record NC_088381.1, read on the forward strand.
CCCTTCCCGTACCCCTACCAGCCCCGCAAGGACAGCAGGACCCAGCAGCCCTGGGAGGCAGAGCCAGGGGTGCCAGAGGCCCGGCCGCCAGAGTGAGAGGGTGAGGTGTGCGCCTCAGCCTTGGAGACGTTCGTCTCCTCTCACTGTTGCCATGCAAAGGTAAAAACATTGATTAAATCCAGCACCTAAATCCCCACACAGCCCTGCCCCATCTATGTAGGCTGCATGCGCTCAGCCGCCTGCCTGGAAGGACACGAGAGCCACGGCAAAGAATGAGCAAGAGCAGCAGGAAAGAGAAGGGCCACAGGAGGGCCGAAGTCCCCCAGCCACAGAGCCTCTCTGCTGGGTCTGCCTGGGCTCCCCCATCAGGTTTTTCTTCAGTTAAGGCAGAGACAGCCCCTGGAAAATGAGAAGCAGTGACGGGGGGCTCTCACACGCAGCTGTTGCTGTCCTGAAACTCTCACTGGGAATTAAGCTATTAGGTTGATTCATCACATATTCACTGTGCGTTTCTGGTATACTGGCTGCCAGGTCCCCATAGCAAGGTCTGAACCCCAACAGCCTTGGAGCCTCATAGTCCACCTGGCTGCAGAACCCAGGCACCAACTGCTGAGAATCTTCAGGAGAGAAAATTCCGATGGCAGTTGAGAGCAACGGTGGAGCAGCAAAGTCCCCGTGCAGCAGAGCACACAGACCTGGGAGGGGTGCAGAGGTGGCATCAGCCCTATGAGGGCCTGCAGGGGAAAGCTGATGGGAGGGAAAGCGTACGCAGAGATCTGGGCTGGAGGCCTTCCAGGAAGAAGGGAACAAAATCAGGAAGGAGAAGATGAGGCCACCCACTACCCAATGGCTCTAGAGGCAAATTCTGCCAGCCTGGGTGTCAGTTCGCAGGCCTGCCCAGTGTTGAAAACTCACAGCCTTTGAGCTAACCACCTCTCTCCTACCCCAAAGGCAGGAGTTATGGCTGCCTCTGGTGCGGAATGGTGGACACTGTGAATCAAGATCAAATTCATGACAAACTCACACCTTTTTTAAAGAAGCAAATCAGCAACTGCCAAGTCCAAAGGAGCTGGCCAATGATAAGACCAAGGTGTGGGTGTGTAGAAGAGATGTCTGCGCACAGGTGTGCTTCCGCATGGCCATCCAATTGTGGACATGGTGATGGTGCACTGAGCCCCAGAGAGCCTGCCAAACATTCCCAGTTCAGGATGCCTTTGGGATCTCAGTAATGCTTTGCAGTGCCCCTAAGCTAAAAGAAATAACTAGTAGTTCTGTTAATACATAGTTAGGTCCAAACAACTCAACACATGGTATCTGACAGATGCCACTGTCGCCACTTTGAACATTTTTAAATATTCTTTGGCAGTCCTGTGAGCTTGCTGCAGTGTCCTAGGGGCACATCAGCGCAAAATTTGAGAGCCACCGACTGTGGATTGGGAACCCTGGTTGAGTACGGCAGCCCTTACTCCCTACTACCAAAGTGAGAGATGGCAGACATGTTTGTCTCCAATTTTAGTATAGTAAAATTTGTTTGAAAGAGCCAGTGGAGTTTCTGAGTTGTTTTATTTCTCCAGCTGTATACTAACCAGCCTTCTCAGAAATCTTTGTCCGTGAAAAATAATTTGACTCAAGTCCACACTATGAAAATTGAATGATTGGGCCGGGCGCGGTGGCTCACGCCTATAATTCCAGCACTTTGGGAGGCTGAGGCAGGTGGATCACCTGAGGTCGGGAGTTTGAGACCAGCCTGACCAACATGGAAAAACCCTGTCTCTACTAAAAATACAAAAATTAGGCAGGCATGGTGGCGCATGCCTGTAATCCCAGCTACTTGGGAGGCTGAGGCAGAAGAATCGCTTGAACCCAGGAAGCAGAGGTTGCCGTGAGCCGAGGTCACATCATTGCACTCCAGCCTGGTCAACAAGAGTGAAATTCCGTCTAAAAAAAAAAAAAAAAAGTTGAATGATCGAAGGGTGTTTCCAAGGGATTCCGTTTTTTCCCCATAAACACAGAAGTTAAAGCTGCAAGATGTACCCCATTTTATAGCAACAAATAGCAGTGAAGACACATTTCAGATAGTTTCACTCAATCTCATCCAAGCCATCACTGTCCTCTATTCCGTGTCTCTGTTTCCATGCTTTCTCTGACAAGATTAGAGCCTCATAGAGGCCAAAGTTTGTGGTCTCAATTCTTCCGAGAGCCCCTCACCCGGGCACAGTGCCAGCTAATGAACAAGTGTTCAGCAAGTGCTTGCAGAAACAGTCGTTGACGACACCCCCTAGCCAATGCCCTCCACTGTTTGGAAATGGTCGCTATTGGGCAGTCACTGCTGCTTAAGGGTGTGCTCAGACATTATGGCAATGACAATAACAAGGTACCAATGGTCTTTCTCCCTCATATGAGCGCAGGAGTGAATCCCTGTGTTGGGATCATTTATTGCTATTCCCAAATGGCAGTAAGTAAACTGAAATTGAAAGCAGTTGAGTCCCAGGTCTGAGAAGTAGCCTAAACTATTGACTTAGCCCTAGCTCTGACATCAGAATCCATAACTTTTCTTTGCCCAGTTAATCTTCCTCCCCTCTTGGTGGTGTATTGAAGGCCAGAGAGATAGATGCAGGTAGCCCTGGGAGGGAGAGGGAAGAGAATGAAGGAACAAGGGATGGGGGAGGGAAAGGGAGAGGGCTGACCATCAGTGGGGACAAAAGGGATTTTGAAAGAAGCAAAGAATAATGAATGCTTTAAAAGCTGGAGCTTTCCTTTAACAGGAAAATCCTAATTTCAGTTATTTCTGCATGCTACCCGCACCACAGGAACAGACACCTTTGAACAGCACTCTTTCCGGATTCCACAGTGATTAACAAGCACAAATCATTCTGAAATCTTTAGGAAAATCACTCCTCTAAATTAAGCATGTAGTATATTCCAGACAGTGTGCTAGATACTCTGTAATTTCTTAGTTTAAAAAAAAAAATAACATCTCCCTGTGTAGCACCCCTACCAGCCCAACTCAGGAATGGCCTCGGCAGCACACCCTTGTAGCCAGTGCCCAGCCGCCCAGCAGCATGAGGGAGCACCCCGTGTGTGCACACACACATTCATATTCTTTCTCCTCTCTCAGCATTCTGGATGCTATTCTCAAATCCTCGATGATTTGTGGAGCATCCCGGCAATGAATGATAAAAAGCCTTGCACTCTTTTTCTCTGACAAAAAAAGAACTTGTAGCTATCAGAGGTGACTGCTTTGAGGGATCCAGCAGGGCCTGCCTCTCTCCAGACCCCTGTGCTTTCCCTAATGATCTTCCAGGAAGAGGATCCCCAAGCCCGGCCCCTCCCAGTCTTCCAGGGGCTCTTGAATTTCATGCTTTAGCAAGGGCAAGTACTCAGCCCCGACCTCAAACAGCACCACGCCCCAGAAGACCACTGACATTTGCTGACCAATTGCTGTTTTCTCATTCTACCTTAGCACTATCCAGTTCTCCCAAGTTCTGCAGGGCTGTCTTTTAGCAATCTGCACAACTCAGATGCTAACATGAGGGCACAGAGCAATGAAGAGCCATGGCATTTAGACAAAGAGAATACGCCTAGGGGCTTCTAAAGAAGGTTTCCCACAGCAGCCCTTCCCACCCAAGGCCCAGTGAGGTGCTCACCTAATTCTGGGAGGGGCCCAAAAGGGCTGTCAGGTCCATGAGACCAGCGCAGGGCCAGCCAGAGCCTCAGTTCTGACTTTTCCCCACATCAACTTGCTCTTTCTGGCTCCTCCAGGCCCAGCTGGGCCTATCAGCAATGAGTTTATCCAGGCTAATGTTAGTTGAACTTTCTTGACTGCAAAATCATAGCAAGAAATACATTTAACAAACTTTGCACTGCCTCCCCACAGAGATATTTAGATATAATATAGGTATAGGCATAGGTATGGATAGATGTATATATAGTGGGAAAAAAATACCCTTTTTTAATACCCTGAGGTTTTTGTTTCTAATCTATTGTTTTACAATGCTGGCAGTAAACCACTAAGTTGATTTCACAACCCACTAATGGTGTGCGACCCACGGGATGAAACTCTGCTGTATGAAATAGGTGATGTTTTCTTTGGCCTTGCTCTCCAGAAACAGTTTATTCTCCAGGAATACTAAGGAAAGTTCCAAATTTGAACTGATCCAAGAGTCAGCTCTCCACCAGCAGGCTAGCTGTTCAGCTGTGTATGGAGGTTTTGCTCCCAGAAAAGCCTCGGGGAGATCAGGCTGGGCATGCACAAGGCTGAGCCCACATCCCTTTTCATAGCTGTCCACAATGAATCTCATTCCAAGTACTCTCCACCCACTTCTTCTCTCTTCTCTTGGTTTACAAGATTAAGGAGTGAATGCCAGCTGAGCTGAGAAGAGAATGGGCATGGAGAAGATGGCCCACGAGAGAGAAAGGGAAGGTTGAGTGCTGCTCCTGTGTGGAGCTGGCGCTGCCCCAGGGGCGGTGCCAGCCAGCCACCGCAATCTGCACAGACCTGGGCACCAGTCTTTGCCCACCTTCCCCCTGCCAGGCAGAGGGCCCCACCGTCTTTCAGATCCCACTCTTCTTTTCTCTGCTCAGAAAACCTTTACATAGCAGGGACCATCCCTGGCCCTGAGATTCAAGTGGAAGCTGGGTTGTCACCCATACCTCCAAATGGCTGGGGTCTGGGGACACCTGAGATGGCATTTGAGGAGGGTGAGATCCTGGGAATCACTTGAGGAGGGAGTCTTCTAGTTTGGTCAAAGAAATTTGCTGTCCTCTGGCTCTCCCCACATCCTCGCCACCCCCTGGATGAACAAAATAAGAGAGAATAGGAGGACCTGAAAACAGGGGCACACCCGCACACACGTTCTTTGCTCCACCCTTCTCTGGATGATGAAAGTTGCTCTGTGTTGGCTTCAGGCATTCACTCAGCTTAAACGGATGATATTTGTTGCATTGGGACATGATTTCCAGCCCTGCCTGCTTCCTCACTGACCTGCAGCCAGCTCATCTGGCCCCTGGACTTGTCCTCGAAGCCTGACTTGGTGCCACCAACACTCTGCACAGTGATCGTGATTCCCACTCAGGTCGCTCTGGGGCCGGGACTGGGTTGCTATTCCCTGTGGATGAGTATGAAGAGTTTTCCTTCTCCCTCAAGAATACGAGGCACCACTTCTCAACTGTCTTCTTTCCTCTCTCCATTTCTCCCCACTCGCTTCATCTCAGCCCAGGTTTCTTTCCATCCCAACTTGACGTTGTGTTGAGTTTGCGGCCCTCCAGTTGAAGGTTATAATTCTCGGGGGTCATAGGAGAATCTTAAACCCACAAGCCAGCAGCAAGCACCCCGTCTTCAGGCCCATTGTGCAAAGCTGAAGCTTCAGGGAACCCCAAAACACAATCCATGCCCTCAAGGAATTTACAGTGTCTTTGGAAAAACGCACAAATCTAGGCACACATACAAGGCAGCAAGAGGAAATTAACCCGTTTGCAAGCTCTGTATAGAAGGCCTGGTAGGTAGGAGCATCTTCAGCCTCAGCCCAGGGGAGGGACCCCCAACTGTGGAGGGAAAGTTAAGTTGGAATCTGAATGAAATCTGATTCTCAATGGCGGAGCACCTTACCTAGCAGGTCAAAGGAGGTGGGGGTGCACACGAAGTGTTTTGAAACAATTGAGGCAGTTTTTAGCACGGAATTGGAAGGTGTGCAGAAGAAAGTGGGAGCAGAGGCCTCAGAGGGTCTGGTCCTCCACATCAGGTCACAGAGTTAGGACTTGTGGGCAATGGGAAGCTGTAGGAGGTTCTGTGAGCTGGGGAGCCCCAGGTGCTCCATGCTGAGGGGAGAATGGAAAGGATGAGAAGGCTGGAGCCTGGAAACAGGGAGGCCAGTCAGGAATCTGTGTGCAGACACCCCGGTGCCTGGCCCCCCACATCTGACTGATCTGAAGGCCATGACATGAGAGAGCATGTGTGGGTGGGCAACCCCCTGCAGAGGCTGGAAGAAGGATGTGTTGAGTGTGCTGGGGTCAAAAGTGACATTCAAGTTTCTGGTTTGGGAGAACTGGACCCCATGACACAGTGAAGGTCAGACATTATTTGAGAGTACAGTCAAAAGAAGTCCTTTGCTGGAGCCCTGGGCCATGGCATTATAGGAAAATGCTTCATCCTTGACGGACGAGCACAGAAATCCTACCCAAGGGATAAATCTGCTTCTTTACTTGTTTTTTCCTCCTCTCTTCAGGCATCACAGACTTGCTTCTGGGTCTCGGGCATCATTCTGCACCGCGAAATACTACTATTTCTCTCAGTTGACAGATTTGCAAGCAACCGCCCCACATGCCTGGTGGCCTAGGCAGAGGTGGAGCCACACCTGATGCAGCAAGATCCAGTAGCTCACAGGACACAGGGCAGGGGTGCTGCCTGGAGCCCCACTGGGCCCTAAACTGACTTGTCCTTGGGAAACAGCAGGGCCATTTCTCTTTCTTTCTGTAAGCATCAGCAGGAAGCCCCGCAGCTTCACCTCCCTGTGCTTCAAGCCGTCCTCCTTGATCAGTAGGTTGCTGAGAGCAACAAGGACCTCTGCAGAAAAGTGTGTGATGCTCAGGAATGAGGCCAATCCTATTTCCCCATGGTCTGAGCCTCTGTCTACTTTTGTTCCTCTCAACACACAAAACCAAGTCTTTTGGTTAGAGATCAAGGGACCACTCTTGGTGATCAGGTTTTCCTCTGAGGTGTCATTTCTAATCACACTGAACGGCGGAAGGAGGTCGTTGAGTTTCTTTCCTGTTTTGTGTTTGATGCCAGGCCATCTCAACGCCCTCTGCCTCTGCCTCTGGAATAGTGTTTGCGGTAGGCACTCGGGACTTCTCTCCCAGCATTTTGGACCCCAGTACCACCTATGTGGGAAAGCAGGCTTTGTGGCAGTCAGCAAGGATAGGAGCAGGTAGGGGCTGCTCCAGGCGATGATCTGAGAAGGGAAGTCCAGCCCAACCTCGGGGGGCTCTCCCCACAGCCCAGCACGTGTTCTTTGGACGGTAAAGTATTCCGTAGTAAGTCCTCCTGTGTCTTTCCTGCTATACTTTGGCCTCAAGGCAACCCTCGGGCCTCCAAAGGTGAGCTGCCCTCTGGTGACACTGGGTCTCAAGTCCTTCATGCCTAGGACTTCAGGGTTAAAATCTTCCTTTGCTCCACCAGGGGCTGGCAGGCAGGGCAAGCAGCCCTAGCCACAGAAGCCACCTTAGGCTGAGCCCGACTAGTCTCAGGGATCACCACCCCAGGCTACACCGGCTGTGAATGCTCACTAGACCTAGCCTCATGAAGGCAGGGCAAAAAAAAAAAAAAACTAACAAAGCTCACATCCCCCTCACCCCACCCCCTGCCCTGGCCACAGTCGTCTCAGATCTAAAATGAGGTCTTTGGACTCCAGTGGGCTGTACATGACCCTCCCGCACTAGCAATCCCACATTTTTCGGGGCCCTGTCAGCTGTTTCTTCTTCACCCCAACTCAATTTGTCCTGCCTCCTAAATGTCAAGAAGGCAAGGAGGAGACCACACGAAGAAGCCCAGCTCCATGTCCTGATGATTGCATCAAAATTGTGGTCACGTTTGCCAGAATAGAGACTAAGCGGTGGCCCTAGAAGTCCTCCCACTCTGAGAGAACTTTTCATTCCCTAAACTTCAATTGAATGCATCTGGTGGGTACCTGGTACCAGCCCAGTGGATGCAACATGAACACACCCATCCCCAGAGGCTGACAGCTCCATAGAAGGAACAGGCTCCAAATTAGGTAGCCTTTACTGAAGAACTGGGGCCAGACACAAGCCCCCAGGCTCTCCCACAGTAGTAACATGGGATGAAGGATTTTAAAATCCACCGTGGGGCGAGGAAGGTTATGATGTTCCTCCTTGTTCAATTTGATAGTGTCTACACTCTGTTTGCTTTTATTTTGTGCGTTGGAGCTTTCTCTGTTTTTGTTGTTGTTACTGTTTGAGGGTTTTTGTTTGCTTGTTTGTTTCACTTTTTGGTTTGGAGGTGAATGGAATCTTTTGATTTTATGAAACTTTTAAAACTTTGGCTGATGTACACCTATTCTTCCTTCCTGGAACTGAGTTCAGGGGATTAGCCACCCCGGTCCATTTCCTGATGGGCATGTGGGGTCCCAGCTCCAGATGAAAGGGGCAGCCGCCTTGTCTGAGCAGCCCTTTCCTGGGGGTAGAGATGACAGGGTTCTCTACACTGTGGAAACTGGGGGGAGACCTGAGAGACAGTGGCAGAAATGTCCACCCATTGGGGCCAGCATGCACTCCAGGCTCTCCTAAGAGAGTGTTCATTTCTCCTTTTCTCTTTGCCCTCCTCCTCTGCAGCCAGCTTCCCTCCCAACAGAATACCAACTCAACTTTTTGGGTGACATTTTTAAGCCACAGCAACTGCTCATCCCACTCACCCTAACCTTTCTGTAGCCTGGGAGACCCCCCACCTTTCTTCCCTTCTATCCACCTACCCCAGTCAATCTGGACAAAGAAGGCATAGAAATACTGGAGTCTAAAATGAACACGATATGTGTCAGCTGGAGGACCAGTGTGGGAGTTCTTCCCACAGATGGGCTTTGAACTTTGAGCATGTGCCACCCTGAGCAACCCAATGACCTGAAATATAATGGCCTCTCACAGCTCCCAGACACCACCTCACCAGCTACTGTGGTCAGGATCTCTGTCCTTCCACTGTGAGGTGAACCAGCCCCTCTTCCTGCCTGGTCCCAACCTTTGATTCCATATCCCTCCCAACCTTGCAACCTAAAAGGCTGACAGGTAGTTCCTTCCCTGAAATCTTACACACATTGACACACACTTCAATCTCTTGTGCGTTAGTGAGGATAAATTGATGAGCAAACAGACAGGATCCCTGTCCTCAGGACACTAATAGTCTGGAGGGATGAGACAGACATTAATCAAGTAATAACCCAAAGCGGCATTAATAATGATAAGTGCTGGGAGGAAAATGCCCATGGTGATCTGAGGTATTCCAGATCTCTAGAAGAAACTAGAGAAAGGGGCTCCAGAAAATTCTAGTTCTCTCTTTTCCAGCTGAATGTGATTCCTCAACAGCTATGCTGATTGGTGAATGATGGTTTCTTCCCAGCTGCCTTCCAAAACGTGAGATAATGGAGCTCTCCTGCAAGTAACATTCAGGTTTACTCCATCTAAAAGCAACCTTTAGGGTTGGGATGGTAACTGGTGCTTCCTGTGTCCCAAGACCACTTCAAGGTCCCACATCTGTGGCCTCCAGGCTACTGGAAACGGAGCAACCACATGACAAGGACATCCAACAACCTTGCAAATGCAGAAAGCTTGGGTCCCTTGATTTTTATTCCATTTTTGGCCCTTCTCTGCCCTACATTTCTATGGCTTATTTTTGAAAAGGCCTAGCTGACTTTGACCCTAATTCTAAAAATTTTACTCACATTTTACCTGCCCTGGCCCTTTACTAAGCTGGCTTAAGTCTTCTTCCTAGGCCTTCCTCTCTAAGTAGGAGGGTACTCAGAAATCTCTCCAGAGAGTTGAGGTCCAAAATGGTGTCCAATTTACAGCTTGTACACCCCTGTGACTGTACAACTAGAATTAGTCCTACCTAATCTAAGGTTAATTTAGAACAGGAAGGCAATGCTCCCTGGGGTGGATCTAAGTGGGTATTTGCCCTGATATCCCCCAGAAGAATCTGTTGTGCAGCTTACCTGGGCCCCAGTAAGCTCACCGCTCAGAACACACTAAGCTCATCCATCTGGACGCTGTCCTTCGTTCTTGCTGAACACCCTTTCTCCAGCGAGGGTCCTTGAGAAGTTCCTCATTGGACCAAGAAGTTTGACTTCCAGGAATTTAATACAAGGCCGATTTTCTTTGCCCTTTTCTGGCTGATTGGACTCCCCTGCGAAGACTGTGTTGATGCTTTCAAATGTCGTTGATGCTTTCAAATGTCACAGGGAAAGAGACCTGCATTCCAACGGCTTCTCTCTGGCTGTTGGGTCTCGCTGCCACATGGTGTCGCTGTTGAACACACACGACCCTGTGCAGTCGCCTAGACTTCTGCTCATCCAGCAGTGACGATTTTGCATGGCCCTGTGCAGGCTGCAGGCTTCTTCAAAGGAAGATGGCATTTTGACTTCCATGGCATTAAACTCAATACATGGTGCTCCCTTGAGCACACACACACAGTCACTATTTCCAAAGCACATCCAGTATGTCTGTGTCACTGGGTTAGGGAGTCACATCCACCTCTACCACATTTTGTACTAGAATCCCACCCTTTCCTCCAACTTACACCTTCCTTGTACAGTAAGCCTGGGTCACCAGTCTTTTCTCAAGCTGTTATTTTATGCCTTAATCTGGTCCACTCTTATCCATTCCAAAAGACTTTGGACCATTGGATACCAGGACCTAGGGGCTGGAGTCTTTCCCAGAAGACACTAGCGCCTATGTAAGTAGGCCCACCTCCTCATATAACTAGCTTTGCATTCGGGAGATTCAGGGCAAGTCCAGAAGGTTCTGGAACACTTTAAATCCATAAAATATAACAAGTGCTTACTCTGTTTCTGCATAACCAAGAGGTATGCTCAAGTGGGTTTTTCAAGGGAAGAAATTAGCTCCTCTCCATTAAAAAAAAAAAAAAAAAAAAAAAAAAACCTGAAGTCAGCTATATTTACATTCCTTCTGTATGTTTGGTCCATTCTGTCTGCTTGGGGCCTGTGGTCTCCCTTTAGCGATCTTTTATTTACACTGTATGTTCCATTAAAGAGTTTATTGCCTAAGCCAAAATTCTAAGATTCTTTTTTAACATAGGCAATGGGGCCCTCCATATCTGTAGTCGAAAAGGACAATACTTTCCCATGGGCTGTTCTCTTGGAAACAGATTCTTAATGGAAACAAAATCCCTCAACCCTTGTATTCATGCACAGTATTGATAACATTCAATGTGGTACATGGTATAAATCTGAAAAAACAAACCTCATTTCTACTCTGGGGCCAAGATCATAGATTATATCACATTTGGTTCCATTTCTCTTTTTCAGGTGTTTGCAATACTTGATTTGGATGATTAGGAAAGTAAGTATGCCAAGCCATAGTGGCCATGTGTTGATTTGTCACATAACCCTCAACAGCAATCTCCAGAAAACAATGAGGGGCAGGATTTTTTCTCTTGCTACCTAGCAAGTGATTGTGCCTTCTAATTAAACTCCTTCTGACTGTTTCATAAGACCTCGAATCCTAACCCCCACCCCCGCTCCCCAAAAAATATTCCTGGTCAAAGGGTCATGTCTTATCACAGTATTAATTATAAAAGTCTCTTTGCCATAAATAAATTTCAGATAAAATAAATCCTTGCTGGAAGACCAGAGTTTGTCCTGCAGACCCAGGGAGGAGAGTTGTTAAAGAAATAACATGAGGCTGTAGCTTGCATTGAGTTTTGACTCCCATTGACAATAAATGCTTTGAAATGTGCTAAGATCAGTTCAGATCCCTGTATTGATGTATTCAGGAAGCCCATACTTTAACATCAAAGCAAAGGACATCAAAACTGTCTTTTGTCAGATAAGATTTTCCAGTGGGGGTGAATAGGAGCATAGTCTAACACTCATTCCTATGTGTTAGAGATTTGGAACCACTTTTAGATGAGCCAGATACAGTATAGATCCCCTACCATAGAGAAGTAGGGAGAGCTGAGTTCTCTTCTATGCAGATAATATGATTTCATTGCCATAAATTAGAAATACTTTGATAGACAGCTGGCCCTACTTCCAATCAGCTAGTTTGAATTCTGGCCCCATAACTAATAGCCGTACACAGCATGTCAACACTTTTATTTGCTGGGGTGACATTTTGAAAACATGTCTTTCTTTGAAGGATACAGGAAACTACTTTGCTCAAAGTTAATTGAGCATCTTATAACGATTTTCTGAAATGTGTTTGTAGGCTAAGAGGACATCTGGTTACACCTGTTTTCAGCATGATTCAGGCTAGAAGAAAAACCTCTGTCAGCAGATATGTTTTAAAATGAGATACTGTGTTTGGTTTGGAAGAATCAAATAAAAAATTTAAACAGATTAAAATTTAACCACACGTCACAGAAATGACTCAAGAATAGATCAAAGCTGCTTTCATAGTATAATCTTTTTAATTGTGTGAGTTTTTGAACAAAAAAAAACTGACATATTTTTATAATCTTTGTGGGGTTTTTTTAACAGTAAGAATGATCATGTGCATTCCACATTTCCACATGTAACACACTGTGCAAAGGAAGGCTTTTGTTCCCACCTCCCTGAAATGCATGTGCATTTTCCTTTTGAACACTGGTTTTTGAGGTACTGGACACCTCTTGATGCAAGGGTTCTCCAAAATGTTCTTCAAACTAAGGCTTTTCATTAGATCAATGGAACTTGGAGATCTGGCAAGGAATATGCTGCAGCAAATCCATAGAATTATTTTCATGTCTGTGCTCTGCATTAACTTGTAATTCAACATCAGGATTACCTTTGCTTCCTATTTTTAACTAATGAGTCTGTTATGGGTCTAAAGCAAATAACAGAGGATGAGAGAAAAGAGTTTAAAGTGTTTAAAGGTCAGAAGGCATCATGGCAGCTGTCGTGATGGACTGAGAGCTGAGTCCCTGCATGACTTGGTTCCTGAAGATGCTCACTGGGTGTTCTCCAGCTATACCCCTACAGGTGCAGTCAATATATGCACAGGGCATCCACACTTTTCTTTAAAGGTGGATTGTCTAAAAATGCCTACTGAAGATTTTTTAAGTTAGATATTTATCTCTATTAATTCCTCCACATGCCTCTCAGGGTTCATAAGCCAACAGCTGAAAGATGTCTCCTACAGTGCTAGGAAGGTACTAGGATGAGAACTTTGAAAGTTTTAAAGGGGCGTGTTTGGCATAGCTTTTTGTTGATTGGCTTGTTTAGGGGGAAATGTTGGCCCTGGCTGCTTCTGTGTGCTTTCTCAATTCCATGTTCTTTCAACTTATGGCCTCATTTCCTAAAGTTCAGGCCAACTCTGGCTGCACTGCATGCTAAAGCACCAGGGAATAACAGCATCATGGAATAACTGCACTCCTGGGATTCATCAGGGACAATAAACTCACTCCATCCGGAATGAGGGCATGCTCCTGACATGCAGGCCATCCTATTCATTTGGCACTGCAAGATGACATTGTTCAAGCTTTTTAAACCCATTTTCATTTTGATTAACACAAAAACAACATACCATCCTTTGAAGTTTTTTGAAATTTCAAAATAAATTCAACCCATAACTCAAACAAGTAAGGCAACAGGACGACACACTGATGACTTTTCAAACTCTACAATAGAAAGAAGGAAACAAAATGTTTGTTACTTACAGACTATAGTATGATTATGCACCAAGATAATATAAAAGTACTGACTATAAAATCCTTAGGATTAATAAAAAGTTAGGGAAGGGGTCAGATACAAGATAAAAATATAAAAATCTCCAAAATAAATATTGTTTCCTATTCTAACAACAAGCAGAAAATGTAGGGAGAAAAATGCATTCATAAGAGTATTGGAAAAAAATATAAAGAACACTAATAAGAAATATCCCAGACCTATATTAAAAATGCAAACTTTTTACAGAGATTGATTAAGGAGAATAGTAAATAGACATAATCTTGGGCTGCAATATTGAATGCAGCAATGCTATTAATCCTTGTTGTTAATCCTTGCAATTTTTAGGTGAAATGCAATCTGAATTAAATCCCAGTGGAATCTTTTTTTTTTCTTTGAATTTGATGAAAGCCCATCTGGAAGGGAAAAAAAAGGATGAGAAGATTTAAGAACTGCTTAAAGAATATCAAGGAGACACTGTCTCTAAGAGATATCTAACGTATTATTATTGATACCGTAATTAAAATAGTGTGGTGCTGGTGGTACAAGATTCCTTAGATCATCCAATGAAGTAGAACTAGATAGTCCTGAGATCATATATATATTTTAAAAATTTAAATCTGAGAAAGGAATCGCCAGGAAGAAATGGTTAATGGTTAGATTATCTGAAAGTAAAATTGGAAAATGTGGCTAAAAGGGGGGGAAATAATCAAGTTTGATCCCTCCCTAATACCATACACTGAAATAAAACCCCAGTGTATTAAATGTAAGAAAAAAATGAATCCAAAAGTATCTAGAATAAAATACTGGCACATATTTAACTAGAGCCTGGATGAGCAAGAATTTTCAGAACATGAAGTAAATAAAAGTGATCTTAACAGAAGAGTGAGTTATTTTAAAACATCCAAACATCCTACATAAAATATAAAGAGAAGTGATAAATTAGTTAAAATATTGAAGAGAATGGACGAAGAGTTAACAGGCTTAAAGCCGCAAATCCTCTTTAAACATCAATAAGGAAAACAATCACAGGCAAACAGAGAACCCAGGCACACGATTCTTAGAAGTACAAGTATGTAAGTAACAAAATTAATGAGAAACGTTTGACATCAAGGTTAATCAGAAGAATGCAAACCAGCAAAATGAGACCATTTTCACAGTTCATACTTATATGTTTTAATTATATTGCCTGTTTATCAAGTGAAGTGGGGTGGGCATGTGGGAGCAGGGGGTACGTAGTTCTGGTGTCCTTTGAGAGAATCTGCCCCTGGGAAGCAGAGTTGACTGACAGCTCCAGCTATCCACGTCTTGGTGACCCCCAGCCAAACCTTCAACATGACCAGGGTCCTCACAGTAGCCCGTTCCTGCCTGTCACAGAATGGCCACCGGGCTTTGGTTTGGGGACTCCCTATCCCCTGCCCAAAGCTTTTAGAATCCCACAGCAGTGGGAGACCCTTCCACAGGATCCTTTCCTCTCTTGCCTGCAGAAATGCATGTCTGAGGCACTCCTGCTAGTCCTGCCCCCTCTCTCTTCATCTTTCACTGGCATTTCCCCCTAATTCCACTGCGTTGTGATGAAGGGATTCATGCACCCTCATATGCCGTTAAGGAAAGTGTAAATGAGCACAACGTTTCTGGAAACCATAAGTAATTGAATTATGACACTCCCTCATTCAATAGAATATAGGTATGGTCAGTAAATATTAGGTTTGGGAAGAGCCCCAGTGAGGAAATTTCTCATGTTGTAATCTTAAATGGATAAAGCAAGAAACAAAAATACATCAATAACATGACATCAGTTTTAAAAACTATCGCATGTAATAGATAGATACACAGAAAAAAGAAGGGCAGCAATTTCATCAAGATGTATAGGACAGCTCCCTCCAAGGATGCAGCTGTGAATAATTTTTATGCTTCTCCTTATACTTTTCTGTATTTTCCACATTCTCTGCAAAAAAAAAAGTATAAATTATTTCATAATCAGAAGATGTTGCTTTAAAAAAGTGAGATTAAACATAAGCCAAAACAAGAGGTAGCAAGAGTCCAGTGTAGACAGAAATGACTATAATGGACTGGGAGGGGAAAAAGGGTCCCCACCTGGGCCGAGCGGAAAGGGGGGCATTGAGGTGACAGGAGGAGCCGTGCCTACCAGGGGGAACTGGATATGCGCAGGGCATGATCGGAACTGTCAGTGAGAATGAGGGCTTGTGAGAAAAATAATAGGAAGTCCTAATGGAGAGCTTCAGGTCAGAACAGCAAAGAAACTTCAGTGCCAAACTAGCCGTGAAAACCATTGAAGATTTTTCTTTAGCATTGCCAGTTGACCAATGCTGCTTTCCCTGTAGCTTTCCTTTGAATTCCCACATTAAAATATTCATCTACAGAAAGGACCCATGCCCGAACCAGCCAGAAATACTTTGGATCTCAATGGCCATGTTCGCTTGAACCGAACTCAGTGGGACAGCAGCTGTCTGGGAGACAGCCCTGGGCCGCAGCCAGCAGAAACATGGGCGCAGCACCGTCCTCACCTTCTAGACAGGGAGGTCAGACTTCCCTGGAAGAAACTATTTCTCTGGATTTGTTTTTCTTCTGTTGCTTAATTTGTTTTTTCAGTTGTAAAAGGAGACATTTGGGAAAGATTCCATTTGCTTAAATTACTCACTGGTCACACATTCCAAGAACGTGACTCTGGATACTCAGCACATCGAGGGGTGCCCCTGTGTTGCCACTTTCTGGGATATGCAGTGACCCTAAGATGTATTTCGAAGGTGGGGAGTCATGATAAGCAGAGTCGGCATAGATGCATTTCTGGGGTGCTAACCCCTGGAGAACGCTTTCTGGTACAAGCACACCTGCCTCCCTCTCACGTGGACAAGCGGGGCAGGGACCCATCACTCCCCATCAGTTCTCCTTGAGGGAACAGTGGCCGGGGATAGTTCCAATCTCCCCATCTTCCTGTAAACACTGGGCCTGGAGAGACCTCTTCAGTTCAACCACAGGCAAAGACACAAGCAAAAATGAGAACAGAACACAAATCCCCACCCCTGACCTTGAAAAGTTGGAAGAACATACTTTGGAAATGACCTTGAGCAATGTTTCTTAGCCATGTTTGAGCTTGTAGCTTGGGCAAATTATGACAGTTGATCTTCTAAAGATGTTTCCATTTGGAAAAAATAATAACAAAGCCCTGGAGTGCCTATGCTCAGAAGCCTACCAGTGCCACTGGGCTCCCGTGTGCACCTTTTTGGCTCTTAGGGAATCCTGCAGAGCCCATCTCCCTTGAGGACCTGCCTTTGTCTGCTCTGTTTTTTACTCTTGTGTCTTATAACAAGCAACACCTGCCACTCTGAGACATAAAGCATGTGAGGCCATGTGACCAAAGGTCCCATCTGGAGGACTCTTCCCTCCCCGCAGAGACACTATTCGCTGCCCCGGTAGGGTCTTCCTGAGCCACTATGGATCTGACCTATCAGAAAGAGGGTCCCGCAATCCCCAAAGGCTGCCTGTTCCAATCTCCTTCCCTGCTAGGGACAGGGGAAAGAGAGAGAAGGAGGCCTGAGAAAGGGAGAGAGAGCAGGAGAGAGGTGGGCCAACCTCTCCTCTCCTCCTTTCTTTCAAGCTATAAGTAGCAGGGCTATCTTCTTCCAGTCTATGCATCTTGGAAATTACAGGAGTTCTAGGGATAAATAAAAGCCCTTGGTACGTCATTTACTTTTAAAACTAACCACCGAAGTCCTTAAATTCAAGTTCTTAAAGAGCAGCCCTTCCCACCCAGGTACTTTTGGCAGGGCCTGCTGCAAGAAGTATTCAAAGCATAAGGCTCATGGTGGTCTCTCAGGCCCCAAAAGGCTGAGTCAAAGGCCCTTAGATCCTCAAGGGGGTGGGGAGACTATCTATGTTTGGCTCAGGAGGCAGATAGAAAAGTTCCACCTGTTCTTTGAGATTGAGACTCTCCTCCCAATTCCCATTCTGTCCTCCACCCTCACTCCCTGAATACTTGAAAGCAGCTGAGATGCTGTAATAGAACCACTTAGATGTTTTGTTTTGTTTTTTAACCAGGACCACAGTAAGAAATACATCTTATATGGGTACACATTGCACCTATTTGGTGTACCTAAAGAGGAAATGTAAGTTTCACAAAACAATACCCTGCTATGTGCCAGGCACACTGAAATTTTCTATTCTCCTTTTATTCTAAATTGTGCAAGGCCCACTAACGTATTTCATACCTCACAGCTGAGTGGCAAGTAGAGGTATAAAAAGCACTCCCTTGGGAGATAGGTGGTGTCCCTGGGGCCACTCTGTCAGCCTCTTCTTAGGTATTAGAAAGGCCAGAACTAAGACATGTCATGACAGACTTGACTTCCTTCCCTGTTTCTCTGTGGTATGTCACAGTAAACACCCAGGGCTCTGGCAGAGCTGCTGCCAGGGAAGAGGGATCCCACACTGGAAAATGTGCTGCTGGAACTTGGGCCATAAGAAAGGCACACGTTGAATGGTCTCAGCAGTTTTTACACTACGGAGGTCTTCAGAGTCTCACTTGCGCTTCTTCAGAATCTCACTTGTGCTTCTCCAGTGCTCACCCTGATTAACCCCTGTTGGTTCTCAGGTTGAGGGGGCAAAATCTCATAGCCCACCGGGGTGAGGGCTGCCTATGGGAAAGACATTAGGAGAGCAAGGAATTTCCCAGGGAACCTGCTACGAGGCATGTGGCTTGTTTCCCTGTATGCTCTCCAGGTCTGAAGTCAATTTGCACAGTAGAACTGTCTTTTCTTTTTTTTTTTTTTATTTAAGTTCTAGGATACATGTGCATCTTGCACCACATCATCCTCCCTGCTGAAGAAACACTTTATACCCAATAAAACAATTGCTCAGGAATTCTGGGCTCCCAGACAGACCCTGAGTTTCAAATAGAGATGAGCTTGGCACCCACTCCATGAATGACTGGAGTGTGGGGGCAGCTAGGAGTCCTTTAAGGTCCAGCTTGAAGAGAATGAGCCAGAGCTCATCCACACCCATTCACCTCAGACACAAGAAATGAATGATGCCCTCTCCCCATCCCACCCTTTACTCTCTCTGGGCAAGAAGCATTGTCTGCAAGGCCCCTTGGAGGAAAAGGCAGGGAAAGTAGGTGAGGTGGCCCAAAGCCCTCTGCAAGTCCTGCTTTCCTCGCTTGGCCTTGCTCCCCCATCTCCTCGGGAAGCTGCTGTCCTATCCATTGAGCTGAGTGTTTCCAGTAAGAACACTGTCGGCCTCTAGCATCATCCCTCCAATTCCCAGCACTCTGCCATTGCCTAGACAGTCTAAGGCCCCAGGGTGTGGCCAATTCAGATCTGATCCAGCTATGGTAGGGTTCACTGATGCTGAGTATAGCTAGGAGCCCTTCCTCTTGTTGTTCTCTCCTGCTGCTGAGTCTCCTCTTCTGCTCCTAGCCAAAGTAGAGGGGTTTTACCAATCCCCACCATCCAACAATTACATTCATCTACATCGCTGGCTCAAGTCACTGCAGAGTCTCCCAGATTCTCACCGGACTGCCATTGTCCAAAAATGTATACAGGATACTCACTGCACCACGCTCAAGCCTGAGAAAGTCCCAAATGCTCAAGGAGTATACAACGTCACAGAGAAAACATGATTAACATTGAACAAACATATGCAATAATCCAGGCAATGGATAAGTGCCCATAAGTGACCTAGAGAGAGGGTGAGTTGACTGGGATGGTCTGCACAAGGTGAAATAGGAGCTCAAGGGCAGTGGCAGGAACATGAGAGTCTAAATGCAATCAACAGATACCAGCAGGCCAGGACTGCAGGGTTTGCCTAAGCAAGTTATGGTGGGGGCATGGGGAGGGTGTGTAGAAATGGGATGGATGGGAGAAATTAGGCCAACCAAGCTTAAAAGAAAGCCTATTCAGGAGGTAGGCAATTCGGACTCAGAAAAGCCTTCTAAAGTCACATGTGGGCTGATGTTGGCTTATCTCCAAAATGACAAAAAGTAGTTATCCTTCTAGAAATGTAACCACAGCCAACTGGAAGCAGCAGTTATGATTCAAGCAGTAACTATGGTGTTTATGGATCCTGTAACATCATCAGTGATGTAGCCCCTTCTGTGAGGTACAATCTCCGCCTCACAGGGCCGTAAAGAATGAGTTTCCCCATGCAGGCAGCTTCTCTGGATTTATTTTCTCCCTCTTCTGTATCAGCATTTTTTGTCAAGTGGCAAAGAATGTATTGAAAGAAGAGACCCTTCCTGCTTTCCTTCCACTGATTGATGCTTAGTATTCCTAGATCAGAAAGTCAGCTGAGATGCATGATGGGGGCAGGGAGCAATCCAGCAGGAAGGCCAGTGCTTATCCTGGGTTGGCCATTGGATGCGTTCACACTTAAGACCTCTTCCAGATCCAAGATCCTGAGTCTCTCTACTCCCACCCAAATTTTCCTCCATTTCCAAGGTGGCTAGGTACACTACCCCACTTCCCAGTCAGGATGTTTGGGTGTGTCTAATTATGTTCTTTCCCATGTGAGCGGAAGAGATGCACACCACTTCCAAGTGGCCATAAGACCTCCCAGATGTTCTCCTCTTTGTTCTTCCCCAGGTCCCATGAGCTATACTGATAATGACAATGGTAATAGCAATTTTGGAAGCCAGCTAATATTGGAATATGGCAATGCCACTATCAGCCTATTTCCTGAGGGGACACATTAGAGCCAAACTTTCTCCCCTGCCCCTACTCCAACAATCTGGAATGTCTGCCTTGGAATATTATGAAAGAAAGAAATAAACATCTCTTGTGTTTGAACCATTATATTTTGAGTCTATTTGTTACTGCAGTTTGGTCCACCCTGACATAATCTCAAAGAACTGAGTTTTCTTCTATCAGTCAACTGAGTGACTAGACACCCAACTACTTAGAATTCTGAGTACTAATAACTAAGGGAAAGAGAGAATAAGGTAGAAATGTGAACGAAGGGTAACATATTGGTAAACTGCCTCCAAACTCTTTTGGAGGTGTCAGCCTCTGCTATGTGTATCTTCATTTGAATTTGAAGACAGATTTGGAAATTCTAAGGAGGTATCTTAGGATACAATTTAATTCACAAAAGCCTACTGAGAGTTTTGTAAGTAGTCCAGCTGCTGGAAAGGAACTGGATACGAATGCTGGAGAAGAACCCAGCCCTTGCCCTAATGAATTCAGCACATGGTAGCGAGATACGTATCAGCAGTTTATTGTAGGACACTGCCCTCTCTTGCTTGGCTCAGCTGCATCTCAGCTCTGGGCATACCTTGTTTGATTCTGACTGAAATCGTGAACAGAAGTCTTCTTACCTCAGAGCAGGGCTTCAGGACACCCTCAGCCTCACACTGGTCTTAATGTTGTGCTTACCAGAAAGCCATATGCCTGTTTCCAGTGACCTTCTAGAAACAATAGTCCTCTTTATTGGACTCCACAAAAGCAATCAAATACAGTAACCAAACCAGTTCTTGCCTGCCAAGATCCTTGGAGAATACTACCGTGCTAATGTGGTATAAGAAAGATAAAAACAAAGAGGTTCTAGAAGAGATGACGCTTTTCCTCCACCTTTAGAATTCTCCTTCCAGAAAGGAACTGGGTCTTAGAAAGAAAACTGCTGTTGTCAGCCCAGCACCAGCCATGACTGGCAGAAATGCTACCTGGGCTAGAGAAAGACACTTCCTTCAGTCAGCTACTAAGGCGTCCTTGTGAACCTTGTAGGATGTTTCCAGAGTTTACATTTTAAAACACAAGTAAAGTGTGTGTTGGCAGACAGCAAATTGTCGAACCTGATCTGTAGCCTCTCTGCATTCCTGTTAAAATATCCCCAAATATAGCCACACCTGGGGGACCCCCACTAACTGCTTTATTCATCGAGGTAGGTGGAGAAGTATGGCCCTCAAGACACACAGGCTGTCCTCTTGTCTAGAAGGAAGGCATGAAATCGCCCTTGCCTCACCCATCTACCTCTAATGCTGGGGCACAAGAGCTTCACTAGAACTGAGGCAGGCCCATTTCCTAATCTGTGTAACAGAAAGAGAATGCAAATGAATGTATCCAGAAGATATTGTGACTGGATCAAGTGTTTTCAATCTCTGTACTCCTGTGAAGTTAGACAGACATCTAAACCCCAGCCAGCAAAGTCATTACCTGGTCTCAGATCCTAACATTCCAACTAAATGAGCTTCTACTGTAGTTCCCTTAGCTGACATTTTGGCCCACCCAGGCAATAAGCCACAGGCCCCCTCTGAACATCTAGAGAGACCCACCCGTTATCCTCCACCAGCATTCTTCCCTTGATGGAAGCCTTGTGGGCCTCAACACTGAGCTCTGGTTTGCTATGCAACCCACCTCACCCTGCAGGTGTAAATTTGGCAGAGGGATCTGCCCACCCCCAGAAGGCTAGTGATAGAAGCTAAAGAAACTCCATGCATCTTGGGCTGTTGGAAAATACGTGTTCTGGAGAGAAAATCTTCCTTAAAAAAATACGAGTACTGGAGAGAAAATCTTCCTTGCACAAAAGCACAAGTATACCTGGTAGGCAGTTGTGGAATCTGTACCACTAGCAGAGCAAACTCTTACCCTGATGATTTAGGCGGGTGAAAGATCTCTAAACATACCCTCATGCAGGGAAACATTCCTGAGATGTGGAATCTATATGGGCAGGCTTTTTCTGTCTGTCTGTTTTGGAGGCTGGTATGTCCTCAGTGCCCAGAATAGGACTCGGTACATAAAAGGTGCTCAGTAAATATTTGTGAAATGAATGAATAAGTGAATAGATAGATTTCTCACAAACTGAAAGAAGACCTGTGCAATTATGAAGTTAAAGGGGATGCTTCTTCCTGGAAGCCATATGAAGGCCAGAGGAGACACATGGAACTCCACTCAGCCTTCGCAAGCTCAGAAGCCTGATTTTCCTTGGCATCCAAAAATGGTAAAAGTTTAAGGCCAAGGTAATCGTTGGAAAAGAAAGAAAGACATCTGTCCCACAGGCCATCAGCATGGTCTGCAGAGGGGCCTCCCTGGTGCTTGACCCCCCTGCACCTCTCTGATCCTCTGAGTTCTGCAGGTCACTCCAGCATTCGTGACTCTTCCTCTCTCTTTCTGGGCTGTCCCTATCTGCCAAGCCCCTCAAGAAATATGGACTGCATGGCAGATGAATGTAGATGCCAGTTCTGGAGGCTCTTCTGGGTAGACCAGAAGCACCAGCCTCCTCCACTCTCACCCTAGGGCACAGCCACATTCCTCTCTGCCCTTTCCCCTCCTCCAGGCTCTGCTGCACTCCAGTTTCCCCAGCCTGTACATCTCTGAAGCTGGCAAGAAGCCCCACCACAAGGAAAGGTGGAGAAAAGTAGCTAAGATTTCTCCTTCTCGAAACAGCCCACAGGGCCATTGGAACTGTCCTCTGAGGACAGTTATGAAAGCAGGGTGGGATATTGAAAATAAATAAATAAATAAATAAACACTAGGCATGGAGGCTCATGCCTGTAATCTCAGCATTTTGGGAGGCTGAGACAGGAGGATCGCTTGAGTACAGGAGCCTGGGCAACAAAGCAAGGCCACATTTCTCAAAAGAAAAAAAAAAAGAACAGTCTTCTTAAAGACATCAAAGAGATAACAAGAATAACAAGACAGTGAAGAATGACGGGGCAGAGTCAGTCATAGAGAAGAGAATGCAGGACTGTAAGCCCAGTGCTCAAAGCTGTTTTTGCCTTGAGGCCACTGGTGGATCCAAAGAATGTGGTCATAAACACACTGCCCGTCTGATGGCTCACAGACAAAAGTCGCAGCCCAGCGCCACCGAAGTTGGGGGCCCAAATAGGTCCCCTCATCTCCTTTACGCTAATTCTGAAGGGCTATACTCTCAGAATAAGGGTGAGCCCGAAGTAAACCAACCCTCCATGGACTTGGAACTTAACTTCGTGTTGTCAGGTTGATCCAGGGAAACTCAGGCTGTGAACTTGGATTATGGTGTCCCAGGCTGGTACTGCCAGCAGCATCTGTCAGAAGAAGAAAACACTCTCTGTAAGAATGATAGCAGCATCCCAGGCTTCAAATTATTCCTGCGAAAAAAGAGCCATACTCTAAGCCTTCCCCACAAGAAACTCTGGCAGGTCACTCCCTCAAAAAGACTTATGGAAGTTGTTCCACAAAGATGGTGTAATATTGTGTGACTCATGAGGCTGGAACAAATGCAATCCCTCCCCAAACTTTGGGTAGCCCTCACTGTCAGTTTTTCTGGGTTGAACTTGAATCCAGCTGCAGGCTCTCTGTGAAATCAGTTGTTTCCATGCAGGAAGCCTCTTCCCGCTAAGTGAAATAAGCAAAAAATACAAATTAGAACCATTAAAACTCATCATCTTTCCTTCCCGCATTTCTTTGCAAGAAGTTGTAAGAACCTCTCAGCAATCATTTAGTCCAGTCCCAGAGAGGGTATCTAGCCCTGGGGAATAGGCTCCAGGCTCTTCGTTAGGAAGGTTTCCCTCATGTTGGACTTGGGACACATTTCACCTCTTGGCCATTTCTCCTGAGCCTCCCTCCTGGTCCTCCCTGACCCCGCCCACATCCCTTCCTGTCCCTGTGAATTCGATTCAGGACTGACTACAGCCTGAGCTTGTGGGTTACACTGGGCAATCCCTCCATCATCCCTTAGAGCTCTCAGCACAACCACAAGATTTTTATTTGCTTAATGTCTGTCTTTTGCGTAGTATTGTAGCAGGAAGAGCCACAGACAAAACCCCTCAGACACCTATTTAAAGAAGGAAGAGGTTTATTTGGCCGGGAGCATCAGCAAGACTCCTGTCTCAAAGACCGAGCTCCCAGAGTGAGCAATTCCTGTCCCTTTTAAGGGCTCACAACTCTAAGGGGGTCCGTGTGAGAGGGTCATGATCAAGCAGGGGGTACGTGACTGGGGATGCATACACTGGTAATTAGAACAGAACAGGACAGGGATCTTCACAGTGCTTTTTTAAGCAAATAACCAATAAGGTCAGGGGTCAATTTTTAACTACCAGGCCCAGGGTGTGGAGCCAGGCTGTCTGCTTGTGGATTTCATTTCTGCCTTTTAGTTTTTACTTATTCTTTCTTTAGAGGCAGAAATTGGGCATAAGACAATACGAGGGGTGGTCTCTTCCCTTAGTATAACTGCCACGGAAGCAGAAACCAAGTCTGTCTTGTCCACTAGTGTGTTCCCAGTTTCTACAACTGTTCCTGACACAGAGTAGGACTCAGACACATATTTTGGAATGAATGAATGAAACTTGGGACAGGCAGCCCCAAGGCTTCCCCCTACTACATCTGCAGGGATAGACTTCCCTTTCCTCCAGCGATCTTGGGAGCCCCTCTCTTTATCTGGCTGTGTTTTCCTCTTCTTGTGTGTCCTCCTTTTGTAGGAGACTTTTCAGGCACCTGGGCCGTCTGGCACTTTCAGAGTACTCTTAAAGTGCTGGTGGACTCTATCTTCCTCTCAAAAAAAGCTCCCAGAGTGACTTAGCAGTGGGCTCTCATACTACCATCATTGTCACTATCAAAAGTGGTCACTGCCCCACTGCCCAAATGCAAGACCTAAGGTTGGCACAAAGAGAATTGACAGTCCAGTCTGGGCGCATAATGAAACTGGACCACCCCAGGAAAGCCTTAACCAGGGAGCCATGGAGTGATGTTGCACAGGCATAACCAAGTACATGGGGTATGTCTGAATAGCTGGCGCCTTCTTAGAGAAAGAACGCTATTTGCTTGGGTGGGGGTGGGAGAGTTTGACCAGCGCTTATGGCAGAATGTGAGGTCCCACAGGTCTAATGCAGCCTATTCCAAGGCTCAGAGGAGAGGGTGAACCAAACTGCATGAGACAAGCAGAAGGATTTTGATTTTTCTTTTTGACAGGGGAGGGGTGCAGAGGGCTGGCTTGGAGGAAGGGGTGGGAGGAGTCATTGAGTGAGAGGTTGAAGAGTGTGAGCAGAAAGAGCCACAGCAGTAAAATTTTGAGGCCGGATGCCAACCTGGGGCTAAGAGAACATTCCAATGGCAAGGGGGTAGGAAGAATTTTTTTAAAAATACTTGTGTGTGCATGTATGTTTGCCATATACAAGGCTGGTTTTCTCCAGAACATGCCCAGTTCTCCACAATATCAAAACATGACCCCTAAGTATTTCTTGCAGTTGATTTGTGACCACATCTTACACCCAGATGATGAGGTAAACAGAGCAGAGAGATGTACAGAAGGCAGAAACCAGAAGGCTGTGACGGCCACGCAGTCACAAACCTCCGAAGAAATCATGCAAAATGGAATTCATCTGAGTTCCCTAGACCTTAAATCCCAAGGGAGCCTGGCCTCCTAGTAGGCAACGTCACCACTTAAAAGAGGAACTTGATTTGGAAGTTGAAATGGACCTTGGCTGGAGAAGTCCATGCATTGGGAGATCTGGGGGTAGGCATGGCACATTCAGGATGAATTGAAGAAGTTAGCTAGGCAGAAATGCAATGGTTATGCCAGAAACCAGTGCAAAAAGAGGCAAGAAGAGCTGGGAGGCAGGGTTCAGAGAACCTCAAAGCTAAGTTAAAGAGTTTGGACTTTTAACCTGTTGGCAATGGGGAACCACCGAACGTTTGTTTGACCTGGGCCAAATAGTGCTTGAGAAAAATGCCCCCCAAGAGCGGTGTCTGAGGGGCCCTAGGGCAGAGCAGAGAGTGCCTAGAGGCCAAGAGACCGGTTAGGAAACTCTGCAGGAGCTCAGGGTCTGGACAGAAACAGGGGCTGCTGGGGGGAAAGGAAGGACTGAGACTTGGAATGGCTGGAGAAATGATGGGAACCAGTGAGCCTCTCGCTGGGAAAGGAGAGGAGAGAAGAGGACAGGCAAAATCCTGAATCAAAGATGATGCAAATGATGCTGGGAGGAAACTCGAGGGCTGGGGAACTCTGGAGAGAAGCAGGTGGGGCTTGGGGTACATCAGCTGGCAGGGAAATCTGCCAGAAAAGCTCTTTGGGAAGAGAGACAGGAGGATCTCTTGAGTTTCACGCTGCTTTTCTAGAGTGCCAATTTCCTCTGTCCTCTCAAGTGTACAGAGGCCCCATACCACCTTGCTTTGGGCTAAGAGAGGTCTCTGTGTGTCTCATTGGACAGTGATATGGGGCACATGAAAAGACCCCCTCGGCAGCCATCCCTACACCCCCTGACTTAGAGCACTTACAAGGGTACCTGAGCCAGGCAGCTCCTACCTGCCACCTGTCCTCTTTGCTGGCTCTTGCTAGGGGTCAGACTAAGGACCATCCTGCTGTCCTCCTCCCGACCTGCTGAGAATCCACTCAGCTGCCCATATACCCATTTGCCTTTTCTCGTATACCATGTAGACCCCCACATACAAAAGGAACCCTTACAAATCTGAAGAATCCTATGGACAAAAGTCTGCAATTCCTCATGGCATCTGCAATCCCCCACCTGCAGGTCTACTGTTCTCACACACCTGTCTCAGGATTCTTTACATCGACTTGCAAAGTTTGAACTTGTTGCTTTGTGGACATTGCACTCAAGAGTTTCAGAATATTTTTCTTTCTCTCCTCTGCATCTATATCTTTCTTGGGCCAATTTGTGTCACTGCCCAGCTAATTTCCAAATACAGTCCTTTGCTGTATTCATATGTCCCACTGCCATCATTCCCCTGTATAGATAGTGATTATTTGGCCTAAAGCTCATCTTTCTATAGCCCAGAGTGAACCCCAATCACACACATGAGTACATGCAGCATCTTTTTATGTGTGTTAACTTCCCCCTGGGCCCTGGTCTTTCCTGGATGCACTGGCTCCTGGGGAGCCCAGCAGTGCCTGTTTTCCCTGGGACCTGCCCATCACACTTGGCAGGCAGGACATCATGGCAAGACTTCCTCTCTGCCAATCTGTCCTGCAAGATGAGGCAGGCCCTGCAGGATACACTCCTCAACGGCTAGAGCCTCTCTTTCTGAATCAAGATTTTTTGGGTTTTTTTTTCACCTGTTGGCTACTGAGAAGGAAAGGACACTCTGTAGTACTCTTTGAAGTCTCTTCCACTCATCAGAAAGACTTAGCCAAATATCTGAGTGTGCTCACGACCCACCGTCCTATCAGACTACGTGGCCCTTCCTCAGACATCAGGACCATCTTCTGGCATCTGCCATCCTGGAAACCCTCTTCCTCCAAAGAGAAATTTGCCACCCCATCCAAGTCTCCTCTAGGGTGGGTGGCATCCTCACGTGGGCCTTCCTGGCCTTGGGTATATGGAATTGTCTGCAGGCTCACATGTGTGATCCCCCAGCCAGGGCATCTGTGTCTGGTCTCTGTGATTTTAATACAGGGGTTATCTGAGAAGTGCTGCAGAAGAGAGGGGGATCAGGGGGCAGACAAAACCCAGAATCAAAGATGATGTGAATGACGCTGGGAGAAGAGTGGAGGGCTGGGGAACCCTGGAGAGAAGCAGGTGGGGCTTGAGTTACTCGGGGCTGTGGCCTACACCTCCAGGGCTAGAAATCAGAAGCTGTAAGCAGGATGTAGAAAAAAAAAGCAGCCTAAAAGTCTCACTCTTTAAGATGTGCTTCCTAGCCTAGCAGCACCAGCAACTCCTGGGAGCTTGTTGGAAATGCGGCGTCTCAGACAGCAGATCCACTGAATCAGAACACAGCGCGTTCCATCCAGGCTTCCTAGGTGACTTCCCAGACGTTTCCACACCACCTTAACTTAGCCTTTGCGGGCCTCCCGCAGCTGGGCCGGTTGGTGGCATCCCTACACCTGGCTCCTCCCACTGGGGCCCCTGGTGCTCTGGCCCTGGGCCTCTAACACCAAACACCCTGTCAAAGAACCCCCAGCAGTGGAGCCTCCTCCCCACAGCTTGGGTAGGCTCTGCTGGGGTCTCCAGACCGAGAAACATGCAGCTGAAGCCCCCACGGCAGAGGCCACACTGGATCTGACCATCCAGTTGGGGTCACAGCCCTACACAATGTGTCCTGATCTCCCACAGGGTGACGTTCGAGGGTTTCAGACTCTTGGGTCCCTTGCTCAGTGAACTTACAGTGCCTCCCTTGAAAGGCACCGTGCTGTGAACCTGAGGCTTATTTACAGATGTGTCCAAATCCTCTCTCTGGTCCTGTGTGCAGTGGCCACGCCCTTCACAGTCTGGATGTGGGTGACTGTGTATACCTGATACGCCCTGGATATCCTCCTTTGAGGTGGGCAGGAAAGCCACAAGGCACAGGTATAGAAGGAAGAACTGCAGGGAGAGGAAGCCACTGGCCTCCCACAGAGACTTGCTTAGGGCTCCAGGACAGATGTCCAGGCTCAGAGAGAGCGTTCCCTCCCATGGAGAAAATGGTTGGAATTCATATGAACTCTCCAAGCCCATAGGTCCTTGGGTATGGAACGAGGACTCTGAACTCCTTGATCTCCAAGGTCCCCTTCAAGGTGAACGCCCGCTCTAGAAACTTCCTCGTTGTCATCCTGCCCAACAGGGTTCTGTCCCTGGGTACAGACTTTCAGGTTGGAACTTTCCAGGTTCTAGGACCTCGTCCAGAGGATGACTATTACTACCTCAGAAAAACGATACACAAAACTCTGACAAATGATGTAGACTCAGACACAAGCGGCATCCAAAGGCAGTGGTGCTGGGACAATTAGATAGACACCTGCGAGAAAATAAAATTGAATCCATACCCTACACAATGGCTGCTTCAGGGACAGGGTTCAGGGAGACTCACTGCACATCAGGGTCACCGGGGTACTTGTAGCCTGCATTGGTTGGGGGAAAGCCAGTGGGGTTTGATAGGCTTGTCGTGGTCAAGGAGCTTCAGCTCACATTGCCCACTGAGCCCTCATTTGATAGGCCCCCCGTGGGCAGCAGCTGCCTTTTGTGGGCTCTGCTCAAATGACACAAGGACAGTCACTGGGCTTCTCTCTGCCAGGGGAGGGGAGAACACAGGATCAGAACTGCACATACTCTGGTACTAATCGCTGGGCCTGGCAGGGAGCAGATGTTCCCCGGTCACCGGGCAGAAACAATGACGGTCACAGCAAGTGGGGCTCAGCACTTAGGTGGGCTGCATCCTTCTCTAAGGTTCAGACTGAAAGACTGAAAGGGGGTCCAAGGGGAAGAACAAGGGGGAGGGAAGGAGACTACCCAGAATCTGAGCTCTCGGGAGCCAGGTCAGACCCCAAGGCCTCTCCCTTTGTACTTTTCCATGAGGCCTCTCTCGTCCATAGCTTTTGCCAATACAGGTTGGAGACAGGCCACTCAGTATTGCAATCCCACAAAAGACAATGGGAAGGCTGTCTCTTAAAAGGCCATTTTAAATATTAATGCTCATAGGGCAATGCTCATAAAATTAACTGAAAAAATCAGGTCAGATGACCCACTTTTGTAGAGGAAACAACAGCAAGGCACACACAAGGCCAGAGGTCACTCTTTGTCCAGGTAGTCGGTCCCTCTCTTGTCAGGCATCAGATGCCCCCATGTCCCTGTCACAGCACTTTATTCTCTGTCATCCCTGGCAGTGATGTGTCCTGGTCCTCCCCAGATTCACTTTATTGAGCCTTCCAATTAGCATAGTGCCTAGCACAAGCAGGAGTTCAATACACGTTTGCAAATGAGTGAGTGAAGGATGGATGGATGGGTGGGAAGGATGGATGGATGGGTGGGAAGGAGGGAGGGAGGGAGGGAGAGAAGGGGGAGGGAGAGAGGTAGGGAGAGAAAGAGGGGAGAAGGAAGGAAGGAAGGAGGGAGGAAGGGAGAGAGGGAGGGAAGGTGAGGAGAGGGGAGAAGGAAGGAAGGGAGGGAGGGAAGGGGGAGGGAGAGAGTGAGGGAGGGAAGTGGGGAAAGGGGAGAAGGAAGAAAGGAGGGAAGAGAGGAAGGCAGGGAGGGAGGGAAGAGAGGAAGAGACGGAGGGAGGAAGGAAGGGAGGGAGGCAGAGAGGGGAAAAGTTCAGAGAAAAATCTACCAAAATGCTAATCAGGGTTATGATCTAGATACCTTATTTTATCTTCTTTATAATTATCAGTCTTCCAAACTTTCACCAGTTAAAAGATCACTTTTATAATAAATATACTTTTTATCAAAACTCAGCTATTTGATTTAAATCCATCTGAAATGGTTTCTCATAACTCCAAGTCCTATTTTTAACTAATGAATCTAGAAGACACTGGAATTAGTTCATGTCTATCAAAGTGGTCAAGTCTTGAACCAACATTGGGACACATGATCTGACAGTTTCCTAAATGCTCATTAAAGAAATGGGACTATTTGGAATCAAGGTGCCCCACAAATCTAAACAAGAACCCCACATCTAAGGATGAAGGGGAGCACAGGTGCTCCCCCTAGGGAAGATGACAGCAGCACTGGGGACATGGACAGTAACCCTTAAGATGGTGGGCCTGTGTCACCCAAAGTTGCCACCTCTGAAGTGCCCATAATAAAGGTGGCAAGAGGGAGATCTCAGAGGGAGATCTCAGACATTCTACTGGGTATAATATTCCAACCTGCCCGACTTTGCTTCCCTGAAGCTAAATTCATTCTGCTTTTAAGAAATGGATATTGTCACCTTGTTGGGGTTATAGGCTCACACCTATAACTCCAACACTTTGGGAGGCCGAGGCAAGAGAGAGGATCACTTGAGCCCAGGACTGTGAGGCCTGCCTGGGTAACAGTAAGATCCTGTCTCTACAAAAAATTCAAAACTAGCTGGGTGTAGTGGCACGAGACTGTAGCCCCAGCTACTTGGGAGGCTGAGGTGGGAGGATCGCTTGAGCTCGGCAGGTTGAGGCTGCAGTGAGCCATGATTATGCCACTGGGTGACAGAGCAAGACCTTTTCTCCAAATTAAAAAAGAAAAAGAAAAAGAAAAGAAAAGAAATGGAGGGGCTGGATTATGCAGGTAAACAAAAAAGCCCTTCTGCGGCCTCCTCTCCACCTTCATCCTCCTCCTCTAACCAGAGATACATCCATGGGCCCCAATCTCCCAAGCACCAGTCACCACCAACTTCTTACCCCCAAGAAAGAGAACAGCCTCAGGGGACCCCCCAACCTCAGCACTCTCTCTGGGCCTCTGCAGTCTCACACAACTCCGTAGCTTTCGCAGGGCCGAGAGCCGAGGGACCTGGTTGGGATCAGGGCCCACCCTTCTGCAAGGCTGGCCCTGACCTTAGGCCAAGTCCCAGCAATGTAGCACTGTGGGTAGCATCCAGGCCTCCAAGCAGCAGACAGACCACTGCTAGCAAGGGATCTGGGTGCGTTTATTACCAAAGCCTTGGTTTCCTAGCTTGACAAGTAAACATCCCAACAGAGAAACTACTTTGTAGTGTTGCTGGACACATTAATGAATTAGTGCTATGTGCCTGGTAGTGCTTTAAAGACATCAAAACATCCAATTCATAATATCCAGATGAGGTAGGTACTGCTGTTGTTTCCCTTTTACAGATAAAGAGAGGGTATCAAAGAGAGGTTAAGAGATGTGCCTAAGGCCACACAAGTGGCAAATGTTAGAACCAGGATTCCAGCCCAGGGAGTCTGGCTCCAGAGTCTAAACTAGTTTTACTATGCAAATGAGTGTCTTTACAATGCATGTAAAGTCTTCAACGCAATGCCAGGAACATATTAAAAGCTCAATAAATAGTAGCTGATCCTCTTGGCTGCTGGGATGCCTCAGTAAAGCAGATGGCGGCCACCCAGTGCTCTGTGTACAAACCTCATCTCCCTCCTACACCAACAGCCTTATGAATCAGGAGTGTGCCTGTCTTGTCCACCTTTGCATTCCAGCAGGCCCCAGCATCATGCCTGTAGCTCTCTGAAAACCTGCGGATGTATAAGATGACACCCATTTATCAAGCACCCACTGTGTGTGCCTTATCTCATTCAACCCTCCCACTGCCTCATGGGCAAGCTGGGCATTTCAGCATCTTGGCAAAGGGACACCGCCCTTCCACCAGGATATCGGTGGAGGCCCCTGGTCTGCAGCCCATTCCGCTTCTCTTGCCATCCCCATCCAGTCATTGTAGCAAGGGGCCTTGCACATAAGTATGGACACCCCAGGCTGCATATTTGAGCTCCAGCCATGTCCACATCTCAGTCACAGCTGGCCATTCTCAGCCAAGGTATGGGCATACAAGTGGCCCTAGGGAAGATGAACCCTGTGCAGGCCCTGGGAGCTAGCAAAGGGGCATTTGGGCCGAGAATTATAGAAAAGGAAGAATCTGGGGGTCCAGGGGACATGTCCCTTTTTCCCTGCAGACCTCTTTCCCCATTGGGGAGCTGCAGCCAGAGTGGGAGCCTCTTGGAACATATGACCTTGTCTCTTTGGCCCAGAGCTGATGTCTTATGCTATCCCAAGTGTGAGCTGTTTTGGTCTCAAAAGAAAAGTCCCTTCCTCTTCCCTTCAGGGAAAAATACTGAAGAGGGCAGGAGACTGGTGGTTTGAGACCTACCCCTTAGAAACCATGTGATCCTGTGCCGTGACTGACCTTCCCAGCCTTGTGTGTACAAAATGAAGACAAACACCTACCTCATCACCCTGTTGGCAGGACTCAAAGGATGACAAAGTGCCAAGCAAATCAATGTTTTCTTATGGATAGCCAGGGAGGTGAATATAA
The DNA here is from genome assembly GCF_037993035.2 of Macaca fascicularis. NCBI lineage: Eukaryota > Metazoa > Chordata > Mammalia > Primates > Cercopithecidae > Macaca > Macaca fascicularis. The sequence goes on from NC_088381.1 coordinate 77,365,996, forward strand.
TTCAGGGGAAACAGCCCTGGGCCTATGGAAATGGTCAGTCTGTTCCAGGAATAATACCTACCTAAAGCATGCTGTTAAGGACTGAATAAGTGTGTGTGCGAAGGCACCTGGCACCCAGGAAGAACTCAAAAACTATTCATGGTAGAGGTGGTGGTGCTGGTGATGACCATTCCTGGTGGTGCTGGTGGTGCCAGGCACCTGCAGATATTTGGCTAAATTACATATGTTAATGATCACAATAACCAAAGAGGTGTGTTCCTATAATGCAGATGGAAAAAGTAGGGCCAAGATCACAGGGTTCGTGAGTGAACAGTGAGGCCGGAAACACACGCCTGTCTGTCTGCATCCTATTCCTCTTCCCACCACACTCAGCACCACCTGACTGGCTGTCTTGCAGACTCTGGGGATAATTCATTCACAACACTCTTGCCTGCTCACAGTAAGAAGCCTGTTCACAGCACCCAGGCCAGATCAGCCATTGAGACATTTATACTAGAGATAGTGGGCCACCTGCTTTGCCAACAGATACACAAGAGCTCCTTGTGTTCCCGTCCACATCAACTCGGCTCATCAAAAAACCCATCCCAGGGAAAATGAGCTTGCTGATAAACCAACTAAGCATAACAAGAAATACCAGCAAACTTTGAGGCACTTTACAAGGAAAGTCACACCCAAGTACTTGTTGGACCCAAGAAGACTCAGGTAGCAAGGCAGGGAGTAGCTCACGACAGACACCCGAACAGTCACTTCTATTTAGTTCTCGAAAATAATGGAAAACAAACTCGGTTTTCACAAGTGGTATGTTGTGTACACTGAGTCCACATCAGGTGTTCTTGCATTCTCTGATAAATAAAAACCACAAGCAATTGTGGCACCACCGGGCTGGAGGGAAGCACCGGCTTGCACCTGTCATTAGGAGCAGCCTGGGGCCTTATGGGGCAGACCCTTTTCCTGAACTAGTGGTGTTGGAGTGAACACCTTCCAGGTCCCCAGGGCTCGCTCCTCACCCTGAAAAGATTAAATCATTTATTTGCATAAGAAAATATCTAACCCAAATACAGGAGGCACAGGCGGGCACAGGGCGCTGTGGTTACAATACAAGCAACATCTGGACCTGCAAACTCATGATGCTGCTACAAGAAGTGCGTGCAGGGAAGGTGGGTGGCTGGGGAGGCAGCCCAGCATCATCCCCAAAGTCTTTACTATTGCTCTCCCCTCTGATGAGTCACAATGCTCTTTGTTGGTGATGCTTGTAACATAACCCTCCTCTCCCCTCTTCAGCAACTGGCAACACCAAGGTGCTAAACTCTTTTTTTTTTTTTTTGAGACAGAGTTTTGCTCTTGTTGCCCAGGGTGGAATGCAGTGGTGTGATCTCAGCTCACTGCAACCTTTGCCTCCCAGGTTCAGGTGATTCTTCTGCCTCAGTTTCCCGAGCAGCTGGGATTACAGGCACCTGCCACCACACCAGGCTAATTTTTATATTTTTAGTAGAGACGGGGTTTCGCCATGTTGGCCAGGCTGGTCTTGAACTCCTGACCTCAGGTGATCCACCCGCTTCCCAAAGTGCTGGATTGCAGGCATAAGCCACCTCGCCCAGCTGCCAATCTCTTTAAATGGCTTCAGCTGCCAAATCTCACCAGCAATTTTGGGTCACTGATGCCTACCCCTCTTCTCCTACAGACCCTGCTCTTCTGGGTAATTTCCCCTGATTCCCTTAAAATGATACCAACACCCAAGAATTTCACCAAAGGGGGCAAGCACGGGACACAAACTTACCACTGCATCAAGGGCCCTTTGAGGCTAATGTGCCACGTCCTTATAAAGCATCTCCCATCCCCACATGGTGTAAGAATAACCATACAATTCAGGCTTTCATAACAGGAGATGCAGGCAGTAGAGGGAGAGGCTTTGATGTTAGGACTTTAACTTACTGGCTTCCCGCAGGTGTTCCACGGCACAGCAGGGGAAACAGATTTTGTAGAAGAGGTCAAGGTGAGGATGGAGCCTCAACAGAATCTTCAAAACCAAAAGGCAAGTTGCAGTACCAGCCGACCCTCCGCCATGCAGAGACCGCTGCAGACGCTGAAACACCCTCCTCACCGTCAGGCTGGCTTGTCCCCGGGCGTCTGAACAAGCCAACCTGACAGGATGGGTACTCAGTGGAGGACACTCTCTGAGAAGACTGAGATGGTGGGGAAACCCACTCTCCAGGGCTGGCTTCCCATGCAGCTATTTGAAGAAAGAGCTACCCTGGAGAACCTTAGTCACTGCTGCGGTTGTAGAGAAGACCGAGCACAGGAGTAGCTCCTCGTGGAGGAGGGACACAGACCACACTCCCAGCTTCTTGGTGACCTCCAAGGGAACCAGTTGGAACAGCAGCAAATGGGCTTTTCCTCTGGCTTTTGCTCACCTCGCTGTGCACCCAGCCCAGATACATTCCACACTTACTCATAGAGTAAAGCAAGCCAGGTATGAGGCAGTTACAAGCTAGCAGTTTTTTATGTGATTGATTCTGTCTTCTCTGGAGATGCCCCAAGATTCTCTGGAAACAATTAGGGCTCAGTATTTCCTAGCCAAGGAGCAAGCTTCCAGGAAATGAGCAAGTGAGCCTCCAATTGTATATGTAAATGTAAATTGTGTATGTAGATGTAAAAACAGCATGCACGCCCCTCCACCCCCAAGCCTTTTTCATTTCCAAGCTTTTCTCTAAATCACCAGGATCCAAATACCTCCCACCCAGCTCCCATCCCCGCCCTCCTCCTCAGCCTTGGGCCCACATCTGTCTTCACAAAAGGCGCCTCGCTGGCCTGCACCACAGAAAACATCCAAGCCCAAGGTACACAGGGTTTGTGTCTAAAGGGTTTTTATTGGAGAGCCTGTAGTGCTGAAGTGCCACCAAGGATTTGGAAGGTCACTCTCAGCAGCTGCCACTTCTACCAGGACCAGTGGCGAGCACCTGGCAGATGGAGCCCGGGTATTTCCGCGTAAGGCAGAGGAATCCAGCTTTTCCATGAGGTTCAGCTGCAGTGGTCGAAAACCCTGTATGAGCCAGCAGTTCCAGTTCAAAGGTTGAGGGGGCGAACAGCTGCGAGGTGGCTGGGCTCCCGTGAGTCACCACTCAGGCCTGAGTACACCGTGGAGAGGAGAGATAAAGCAGCCACGGCTGTTCTGTTGCCAGTCCCACCCCTCTGGCAAACAGATGGGGGAAAACAGAGAAGGAAAGTCAACAAAGAAGGTGAAATGCAGGGAGCAGAGACTACACGCAGGCCCCCTGTGGCTGGCAATGCCATGCGTGGTGGGCCAGCTGCGCCATCCTCACCCAGGGCTTCCCACGGGCTCTGCTCTTTCCTGCAGAGGCCAGACTGCCTTCCTGGCAGGTGGAGGCTGCCGAGCTCCCATGCCCCTTCCCACATATCCCCAATCTTCTCAGAAAACTGAAGAACCTGAAGATGGAGGTGAGTCAGGAAAGGCTGGAGTTTTCATCCAAAAAAAGAGAGCAGGACAATAAATAGGCAAATACATAAACCCTGGAGTAACGCCAGGAAAAAAGGGGGAAATAAAAAATAAAAAAATAAAAAACACATTTCTAGAGACAGCAAAATCCCAGGGTCCCAAAGGCACTGCTAATAGACTACTAGAAGCGTCTTTGTTGCAGCCAATCACCTCTAGCCTGGGAACACCGCTCGTCGGGAGGCCTCGATCAACCTGAGAAGTCAGCCCAAGGCCCTGTCTCCAGAAGCCAGCAGCAGATCTTTGGGTCACATCACCAGCGAGTCTTCACTTCACCAGCTCAGAGGTGAGCCACTCTCACCTGAACCTCTGCCTTCCCGCAGGGACCTCCTGGGTCCTGTGGGGCCTCCTGGGTCCAGGCGGGTTTCTAGTCCAGCCCAGTCTAGACTGACTTCAAATATAGTCCCCCTGACAGTGTGCTTTTTTCCAGCCAGCTGAATCACCGTTCATTTTTAAAATGGTTTTTAAAAATTACATTTCTAAGGCAAACAACGTAGAACTGTGACAGAGCAGAGGAACAACAAAAAAGCACAAAGAATGCTGCTAATCACAAGCTGCCTAGCACTTTCCTTTCCCTTCAGAGAAGGAGAAACTTTTATCACACATGTGCACATGAGCACAAGTGCACACAGTTTTTCCCTGATACTAGAAATTCTTTGTGAAGTAGCCATGCTGATTTCTGCTGAACATTTTTTTCAAGAAAGAGAAAGGAAAGAAAGGAAAGAAAGGAAAGAAAGGAAAGAAAGGAAGAAAGAAAGAAAGAAAGGAAGAAAGGAAGAAAGGAAGAAAGGAAGAAAGGAAGAAAGGAAGAAAGGAAGAAAGAAAGAAAGAAAGAAAGAAAGAAAGAAAGAAAGAAAGAAAGAAAGAAAGAAAGAAAGAAAGAAAGAAGAAAGAAAAAGAAAGAAGGAAAGAAAGAGAGAGAGAAGGGAGGGAGGGAGGGAGGGAGGGAGGGAGGGAAAGGAACCACAGATGTGTCCAGGTCTGGAAGGGGCTGACCAGCTCTAAGCACATCCACCTTGAACTCTGACACAGGTAATGCCAAAATGAGGCCAGGACCTGACCAAGCCAAAAAAACAGCAAAGGATCAGATGGGGTCCAATGTGTAGATCCAGTAGAGAAGAATGTCAGAAATTCTAAATACACAGTTGGACATCCTTCAGGCTTGTTTTAGATTCTTGATCCTCCTGATCTCTTTTACTATTGTCAACAATTGTCTTAAAAAAACTTTTTTAAAATCAACATGTTTCTACCCTTTGCTCCGTAGCAAGGCACAAAGCCTCTCACACGGGGAGTAGAAGTGGGGGACACTTTAAAGGGGCGCCCAAAGGGTGGCAGAAGCAACTCCGTTGTGGTGATGTGGAAACGAGCTTGCCAGTGACACTCTGAGCAGATGCCTGACACCCACAATGGAGCTGGGGTTTTATACATAACGTTCATTTTGGTTTCAACACGTCTGACGTGAGAGGGCTTCCAGGTCTTCACACCCCAGGTTGCAGCTGACCAACTTTCCACAGGATGCCAACAGGCTGGGAAACAGGTTTTACCTAAAAGAAAGGGAAGGACAAGAGTCAGCCCCTTCCGGCAGAGCCCCGCACCCATTCTGACCCCTCCTGAGCATCTCTATCCCTCACCCTCTCAGCCATTGAAAAGGTCACAGTCCCCAGCCACAGGACCTTTGAGTGTGCTGTCTGGAAGGCACAATCCACTCTTCCAGCAAACCCCCTCCCTCCCCTCAGCTCCCAACTAAGGATCCCTCCCCCAGCTCCCCACACAGACTCCCTAGAACATAACCTCTTTCTCCTTGTATCTATCCCTCCTTGCCAGCACTTCCAGGGTGTTTACACTAGGGGTTGGAAAACTTCTTCTGTAAAATCCAGAGAGGAAATACTGTAAACTCTGCAGGTCCCACAATCACGGTGATAACTCCTCAACCCTGCTGTGGTGGTGGAACAGCAGCCACGGCAAGAAATGCTTGGCCATGGCTGTGTTCCAGTAAAATCTTATTTATAGACACTGAAATTTGAATTGCATATTACTTTCTCTTGTCATAAAATAGTATTTTTCCTTTAGTTCTTTTTCAACCATTAAAATGTGAAAATCATTCTTGGCTCCTGAGCTGTACAAAAACAGACAGCGGGCTGGATTTGGTCCCTGGGCCATAGTTTGTTGACCCCTGGCTTATGTATCTGATTAGCGTTGGTCTCTTGCTTAGACTGGGAGCTTGAGACAAAAGCCACGTCTAAGCTTCCTTACCTTTAAACCCCAGGCCCACACCACAGTGTCAGACAATATAAGAAGTACAATAAATAAGTTTAGGCCAGGCATGGTGGCTCAAGCCTGTAATCCCAGCACTTTGAGAGGCCGAGGCGGGTGGATCACATTCTGGCTAACACGGTGAAACCGCATCTCTACTAAAAATACAAAAAATTAGCCAGGCGTGATGGCGGGCACCTGTAGTCCCAGCTACTCAGGAGGCTGAGGCAGGAGAATGGCATGAACCCGGAGGCAGAGCTTGCAGTGAGCCGAGATTGCGCCACTGCACTCCAGCCTGGGCGACAGAGCGAGACTCCGTCTCAAAAAAAAAAATAAGTTTAAAAACTGAATCTGCAGCCAGGCGTGGTGTCTCACGCCTGTAATCCTAGCATTTGGGAGGCCACAGCGGGTGGATTACTTGAGGTCAGGGGTTCGAGACCAGCCTGGCCAACATGGTGAATCCCTGTCTCTACTAAAACTACAAAAATTAGCCAGGTGTGGTGCCACACGCCTGTAATCCCTGCTACTTAGGAGCCTAAGGCATGAGACTCACTTGAACCCGGGAGGCAGAGGTTGCAGTGAGCTGAGATGGCACCACTGTACTCCAGTCTGGGTGACAGAGAAAGACTCTGTCTCAAAAAAAAAAAAAAAAAAAAAAAAACTGAATCTGCTCAAGACATCATCAAAAGGGACTTTAGAATAAAGGAGGGAAAATTTGACCAGTTAAAGCTGCCACCATCACCTCTTGATGTTTGATTATGGGCATTATATAATTACATGAGCAAAAATAACAAGGATTTAATAGAATTTACAGAATAATGAACTGCCTGTCATAATATTACATAATACCAAATACATTACCATATCAGGTAGCTATTTACTAGAAGATGTAAACATCCTATTTTTAGGAAATACATAATTATTTGCAGGAAAGGGCCATGATATATATAACTTACCCTCCAATGGTTTAGTAAAAACCGTTTGTGTGCACACACACACATATATACACGGATGAATCAGAAAGCAAACAGGCAAAAAACGTTAACAGGAAAATATGAGTTAAAAGTACAAGGGAGTTCCCTACACTATTTTTATTTTTGCATGAAATTTAATTTTTTTTCCACATAAAAAGTTGTTTAAAGAGAAAACATAAGCCAGGCACGGTGGGTCATGCCCGTAATCCCAGCACTTGGGGAGGTCCAGTTAGGAGAATCGCTTGAACCCAGTAGTTAGAGACCAGCCTGGGCAACATAATGAAAGCTTGTCTCTACAAAAACTACAAAAATTAGCTGGACATGGTGGCGTGTGTCTGTAGTCCTAGCTACCCAAGAGGCTGAGTGGGATGATCACTTGAACCCAGGAGGTTGAGGCTACAGTGAGCCAATATCTTGCCACTGCACTCCAGCCTGGGTGACAGAGCAAGATCATCTCAAAAAAAAAAAAAAAAAAACCCTACTCAACAGACTAGAGAAAGAGAAAAGTCTCCAGCAAGCCATGTCCAAGCTGTACAGGAGGCTGGCTTTCTTATACTGATCCCCTGGCCCCTTCTGTGGGTTGGGGAGTCGGGGGATCTATCCTCTCAAACCAACATCTCAAAGCCCAAGCACTCATATCCCCCACTGCAAAGAGGAAGGGACTAAGGACCCCCAATGTTAAGGCTCCTACCAGGTCTGACTCCACCATCAGGCCTTCCACTGCCTCTTGCTGCAAGGTCAAAGTCGAGGATGAGGGGTGGGGGCACAGGAACTGAGGAGGAGCAGTGAAGATTTCAAAGACCAAGAATCAGAGCTGAGGGCAGGGACCTGATCACCGTAGCTGTGCCAGAGCAGATCTGGCCACAGCAGGCCTGTGGGCTCTGGAGAAAGCAGCCGGCAGAATCAACGGAGATGCAAACTCTGTACCACTGCCATGCTGAAATTCACCTCTGTGAGTGTCTGGGCATCCCACGGGACTGCTCTGAATCTTACGGGGATCCCCTACCAGGCTGTTTGCCCTCACCTCACCCTCAGGTTGCTGTCTCTATCCGTGTACTTAAGAAACGCCCACACGTACACAAGGTAGGGAGCCACACTGCTCATCGCAGAATCCTTCACGCTCCTCCACGGGGAGAAGTCCACCCGCACATGCCAACGCCTGCCCAGGTCAGGCCTGGCCACTGGCTCTCTGGGTCTCTCCAGGAGATGGTAGAGCCATACCCCAAGTTTCAGCCATGTAGTTGGCTGGGCCTTCAGGCTCTCTGGGGTGACTGGGACTCACGAACAATACTCCAGGGACAGTGGAGGGAACAGGCTGTCTCCAGAGGAGGCTGGTTGTAAAGTCCTGGCTCTCTCAACGTCATCTAGCTGTTTCCCTGTGGCCATCTATGGGCCAGAAGCTTTGGGGTTCCCCCGAGGAGTGGCTTGGGGGACAGAGGATCAAAGCTGCCGCTCACCCAACATCCCTATGCTGGCTCAAACGTCCCTGTGCCTGCACCTGCTGTAACTTCTCCCTGGAATGCCCTCACTACTCCCTACACGTTGAGCCACCTTGGGCTCACTTCCTGGTCCTCTCAAACTCGTAAGTTTCACCTCCTCTGGGAAGAACTTACTGCCCCCTTCCTGGCTGCCCACAGCACCTGTTCCTTCCTCTGTGAGAGCCAGGTGGTCTTAGAAGTGGCCATGCTCAGCCAGGCACAGTGGCTCACACCTGTAATCCCAGCATTTCAGGAGGCCAAGGCGGGCAGATCACTTGATGTCAGGAGTTCGAGACCAGCCTGACCAACATGGTGATACCCCATCTCTATTAAAAATACAAAAATTAGCTGGGCGTGGTAGCAGGCGCCTGTAATCTCAGCTATTCAGGGGGCTGAGGCAGGAGAATCGCTTGAGCCCGGGAGGCAGAGGTTGCAATGAGCCAAGATCGGGCCACTGCACTCCAGCCTGGGCAACAAGAGTGAGGCTCCTCTCAAAAAAAAAAAAAAAACAAGTGGCCATGCTCCTGCTGTCTCCCACTCTCAACACAGGCCCCTCGAGGGCAAGGCCAGGCTTACCTAGCCTGTACTCATGGTGAAGGGAATTATCAGGCTCACCAACTAGACACACTCTAGATGACAAGCAGAGATTCCAAAAGGCCTCTCTCAGCCCCCCTTCTCATTCCCCAGAACTGCCAAATTGCTAGTGACATTTCATTGTTAAGGTAAGTCAGAAAGAGTCAATGCCGACCACCACCCCCACCAAAATCTCTGTAGGAAGTGAAGGCATATTTAGCTGCCACGGCCCAGGCTTGTTCAGATTTCCCACTGTGCTATAGGATGACACCGGGTTACAACCATCCCACACAAGGAGAATGACATGTCCCCACTTGCGTCTGGCCCATGTTTTACAAGAAGCTTGTCTGACCGGTGAAATAGCTGTCAACACAGGAGCACCTGTTGCAGCACCTGTCAGTGGCGTCCGGCACCCTGGCAGCTGACCTCTCTGTGCAGCCGGCAAGGACACCCTGGGAAGAGGACGCAGCGGCCCCACGAGTGAATGACGGAGAAGCCAGAGGGAGGAGGCCTGGCCTGTCTGTGAGTATGTCTGAGACAGAGAGATGCGGGGACACCACCACCATGTGTCATGTGTCCCTGCTTCCATCCAGGGATACACAAGAAAAGAACACCTGAAAAACATGGCTTGCTTTTGCAAAAGCATTGATACTTAGGATGATTTGTGTTGTTCGTCTTTCCTTCCTTCCTTCCTTCCTTGGTTCCCTCGTTTCTTTTTCTTTCTTTCCCTTTCCTCTTTGTTTGTTTGATCAGATTCCTGTTCACATAGGCTCCATCCTTGTAGACATAAGACACAAGAATTTTTAAGGTGCCCTGGCTTTGAGCGAGACACCTTAAATGAAAACTGCCCGCAGGCTGCCAATATTGCTTCCCAAACAAACAAAAATTCTCGGGGCGATGCCCATTTTTAACACATATGCTCTGCATTCTGCAAGGAAGAGGACTGGCAGAGGTTTATTCAAACTGGTCTGGGGATGGCTTCCGATGCTGTTTCAGATAGTTACCCTGCAAGTCACTGGCTCCTCTCCGGTTCCTTCCAGGCCTCAGAAGCTCATGATGCCCATTGTTTCCATACCTACCGCCCAGGCAGCTGTCCATCTGTTGATGCTCCTAACAGTTCACCCTCAGAAGACCACAAGGAAGCATGGGGTGCTCAGCCATTCAGAGGTCCTCAGTAAGTAGAAGCAGCTGCAAGAAGTCACTGCCTTGAGTGTGTTTAGCAACTGCCATGAGGGCATCCATGGGGACTCAGAGCTCCCGGGTAGCAAGCCAGGTCTGTTTTCCCATACTCCCTGCCTACCCTGCAGAGGCCTCATGCTGCAAGCTGCACAAAAATGCCCTTGGTTTCCAAGACAAGACACCAGCCAAAGCCCTCAGCATTACAGCGGAAATCTCATGGGTTTCTAATTATACTCCCGAAGGAAGCCCTACCCACAAGAGGGTGGGAAGCAGGGATTTCTAGAATGCACGTCCACACACCCCACGGGGCCACATCTTTTCCACATATAAGAAGCGGGGACAGGGACCTCCCTCTTGGCAGGGAGGCAGGGCTGGCAGGAGCAGCGCGTTCTCCCAGCAGTGTGCCTTTGGGCTGCGCCTGTCACAGCTGCTGGGCCGCCTGCCACACACACGGGAGGAAGAGCCCACATCTCTCTCGTCCTGGGGGACACCAAAGTCTCCTGTAATAAACCGGGAATGCAGAGAGGCCCAGAGCATCCACACAACTGCACACTAGGCAACAAAGCTCAAAACACATGCAGCGGAAACCCAAATGCCTCTTGAAAGATAGAACCATTTCAAAACCCCAGGGTACTCTTATACTCCAGTTAGCTATCATTTCCCCTTCTAATTAGCCTTTTTAAGTACAGAGTTAGAGACTCATTTCTATAGAACTCCTCCCTCCCTCCCAAACTCTGGCCCTACACACTTGAGGTCTTATCTCCTACGCTGCCTGTATTCTTATTCCTCCTTCATTTCCTACCTGGCTGAAAACTTTGAGGGGAAAAAAAGAAAAAAAAAAAAAAAACCTGGCTGATAGGCAAAGGCTCTAGGTCACAAGATGTTCTCAGAGAGTTGCCTGGGAAAGAATAAGAAGCAGGTTACTCTGCCTTACTGCCCTGGTGCCAAAAACGTGATTTTCCTCTTTCCACTCAATCATAAAATAACCCAAAGTCATGATTCATCTGATTTAAATGTAGTCTGTTTCCTAGAGAGAACTGAAACATTTGGCTGAGTTATGTCTAAATGGGAAAAACAAGTACCTGTGAACAGATTAGCAATGTGCAGACAAAGAAGTTCACAAAAACATTAAACCAAACATGCAATGTCCTAAACTCTTTGTTCTTTCACACCTATTGACCTGAAAAGTTGCTCATGATTCATTGTTTGGGTAGAAAAATGTGCCAAAACAGCGTGTATAATACAGTCTTATTTCTATAAAAAAGAAAGTTCCACATATATGTACTCACACACACTCTAGTGGTTACTGGTAAGTAGTGAGATGATAGGTAATTGTATCTTTCCTGTTTATTATCTGTATTTTCTACAGCTTAACATTACCTCTGTAACAAGAAAAGCCAGCACTACTTAGTCTTTCTAAACAGTCACTCATCTTTAGGCCTGAGGACTGCAGTGGGCTCGTGTCTAGTGACTCACCTCCAAGTTCACTCACATTCTGATTTTATTTCAACCACAAACAGCACAAACTTCTCAAGGAAGGAAAGCAGAAAAGGCAAAAGAAGAGATAAAACGTTTAAGGACTTGGGAGCAGGGACAAGGACTCTTCTTAGTCCCAGATGACATATCTACACAGAAGACCCAAAGATTCCACATTTATCCTACAAGAATTAATAAAAGTTTAGCAAGGTTGCTGGATTTTTGTTAAAAAATCAGTATCTTTTAAAAATAACTGCAATAAACAAAAAGTTTAAGGATAATATTTTTTTAAGAGACATCAGAGACAAAGTCATGAATCATGAGGTGGCGGCTTGCAGAGAAATCTGCTTTTGACACTGTCCCCAGAATGACAGCAGAGAGAACCTGGCAGCCCCAGAAGCAGAAACCCAGGCATGGAGATTGATCGGTGGGGCAAAGGGGTTCTTTAAGGCTGATGGTCTGGAGTGGAAAACTAATACAGAGGGATCTGCAGGGTCCGGAGTTTCTGCCTAGAATAGGGGCAGAGGAGACACCACTAAGGTGCTTCAGGAAGCTAACACTATTCCTGTATTGAAAACCACCAAGTGTTGGCCAGGTGCCATGGCTCACACCTGTAATCCCAGCACTTTGGGAGGCCAAGGCAGGTGGATCACGAGGTCAAGAGATTGAGACCATCTTGGCCAACATGGTGAAACCCCATCACCACTAAAAATACAAAAAATCAGCTGTGCATGGTGGTACATGCCTGTAGTCACAGCTACTCAGGAGGCTGAGGCAGGAGAATTGCTTGAACCTGAGAGGCGGAGGTTGCGGTGAGCCAAGATAGTGCCACTGCACTCTGGCCTGGGCGACAAAGATTCCATCTCAAAAAAAAAAAAAAACCACCAAGTGTTGACGGGTCCCGCACTATTGCTGTGTCAGATAGAGATGGAATGCACATCATTAAAGTGGCCAACGAAAATGACCCAGAGCATGCCTGCAGACCAGGGGTCTCACTTACTTTTGCCCTTGCAACACGCCAGCCAGCAAGCCAACCTGGACTTTCAAAACACAAGCTTGGACTTGTCTGTTAACTTTAATACCCACCAGGTGGTTTACCTTTAGTAGTTTACCTTTAGTAGTTAGTCTGTTTCACAGCCAGCAGCAGTGCCAATATGGCACTCATTGTCAGCCTAGAAAAGGAACTCGCTCCATTGTTTGAAGAACAGAGACAAGCTGTGGAAATTTCTTAATCTGACACTGGTTCAATGTGTGCCTTATCTTCATCATACCAGACACAACATCAGTCCAGCAACCAGGCCACAATAATACAGATGTCTATGCCCTCAGGGAAAGGCCCCTTTTCCCACCTTCTAGGAAACAGTCTATAAAGAGAATTTCTGAGCAGATTGATCGTTATATTTTTCTTTGTTTAGGGTCTTCTCTTATTTAGTGGGATGTGGAGATACCACAAAAATCGTTCCGTCTATCATTGTTCCCATGGAGTTAGCTCAGTCACCAAAGATTGATGAGATGCTGTTCAGTGGCTCAGAATCAAAACACTACATTGATCCACTTGAACCATTAAATGCTCCCTGTTGTACAATATTCCCAGCCCTGCAGGAGGAAGTGGACTCTTGACTGTGAATAGTGATGAGGACATGGTTTTCTTCACATTATATTTTACTTCTTTGTATTGAGTGTGAGACAGATAAAATGGCTTAGCGATAAACTCAATAGAGTCACTAACTTTCCTATGTACACAGTCATCCCTTGTTATCCTCAGAGAATTGGTTCCAAGACCTCCTGCAAAGACCAAAATCCACAGATGCTCAAGTCTTTTATATAAAATGGTATAGTATTTGCAAGTATTCTATGCACATTCTTTAGTATACTTTAAATCATCTCTAGAGTATTCCTAATACCTAATACACAATGTAAACACGAGGTAAATAGTTGTTATACTATATTGTTTTTTGGATTTGCATTATTTTCACTGTTGTATTGTTTTTTTCCCAAAATTTTCTTTTTTCTTTTTTTTTTTTAAGACAGGGCCTTGCTCTGTTGCCCAGGCTGGAGTGCAGTGGCATGCTCATGGCTCACTGCAGCCTTGACCTCCCAGGCTCCAGTGATCCTCCCACCTCAGTCTCCCAAGTAGCTGGGACTACAGGCATGCACCACCATGCCTGGCTAATTTTTGCATTATTTTTTTGTGTAGAGGTGGGGTTTCACCATGTGGTCCAGGCTGGTCTCAAACTCCAGAGCTCAAGAGATCTGCACTCCTCGGCCTCTCAAAGTACTGAGACTACAAGCATGAGCCACCATGCCCGAATATTTTCAATCTGTGGTTGGTTGAGCCTACAGATGTGGAACCCTCAGGTACAGAGGGCTAACTGTGCATTATTTTGTGGTATGGATAAATATTACCAATTGATTTGATTGTTTTCAAAGGGTGCTGCCCTTTACCTAAAATGCAAATTACAGCTAAGGGGATTTTTCTCCCATTCTGCTATCCATAACCAATCCGTTTTAATGCTTTCAAGTTCTTCATAAGATTTAGGTGTGATTCACTAACAAACTCAGCTTCCAAAACCAGTATGTATGTAAACGTGATAATACAGTCTTTTTTCCAGATATGAGTATAAATAAAATAGTACTTTAAAGTAAAAAATTTACATATCAAAATGTAAAACACCTGTGAGAATATATCTAATAAAAATGTATAAAACATTTATACGTAAATTTTTGAAAGTACTGAAGGCCGGGCGCGGTGGCTCAAGCCTGTAATCCCAGCACTTTGGGAGGCCGAGACGGGTGGATCACGAGGTCAGGAGATCGAGACCATCCTGGCTAACACAGTGAAACCCCGTCTCTACTAAAAAATACAAAAAAAAAAAACTAGCCGGGTGAGTTGGCGGGCGCCTGTAGTCCCAGCTACTCGGGAGGCTGAGGCAGGAGAATGGCGTAAACCCGGGAGGCGGAGCTTGTAGTGAGCTGAGATCCGGCCACTGCACTCCAGCCTGGGTGACAGAGCGAGACTCCGTCTCAAAAAAAAAAAAAAAAAGAAAGTACTGAAAAACATTTTTTTAAATACCCAATAAATGGAAAATCCATTCTCTATTCATGGATTGGAAAAGTCAAAGTAAAAGTGCTGATTCTCCCTAAATTGATCTACAGGCAATGCAGTTCCAATCAAAATCCCAAACACTTGTCTTGTTGAATCTGACAACTGATTTATGCAGAAGGGCCAAGGACCGCCAAGGCTGTGCTGAGGAACACAGGTGTGGAAGGCTCGTCTCCCAGACATGCAGAAGCCACGGAATGTGGGGAGCCCAGACAGGGACAGGCCTGCATTTCTATTCCACTTTTACTACTAATTGGGACTTTGGTCAAGCAATGCCCCTTCTCTGGATCTTCGAGCCCTCATCTCAAAACTATGCTCATCCTCACCTCTTCCATTAAGAAGCTCACATATTCAAAGTACACCTCAAAATGATCTGAAAACCCACACACTACAATCCTAAAGTCACAAAGTCACCTGCCTTTGGAGCTCATCAGTAAACTCCATCCAAGCAGGAATGCCACCTACCCAGTCACCCACATCCTCAGCTATTGACATAAGTGAGGCTGAAAGATAAGTTTCTGTTTGGGTGCCCAGTGTGTGGCACACATGGCTGCTTGGGCCGGACCCCCACAGCCAGTGGACATCTAGCTTGTTGTCTGAAGCACAATCCTCCTTTTCCTTCTTTAAAGGTGACTTCGTGTTCTCATTTGGGAAAAGCAATAAATAAGCAATTCTCTGCTGGGTTTCCAGGTGCAGTGTGTTCTAGGAAGGGATCTGATATGGTTTGGCTGTGTCTCCACCCAAATCTCATCTTGAATTGTAGCTCCCACAACTCCCACGTATTGTGGGAGGGACCTGGTAGGTAATTGAATCATGGGGGTGGGTCTTCCCGTGCTGCTCTAGTCCTGACAGTGCATAAGTCTCAAAAGATTTGATGGTTTTATAAGGGGGAATTCCCCTTCACAAGCTCTCTTGCCTGCCATCATCCATGTAAGATGTGACTTTGCTACTCCTTGCCTTCCACCATGATTGTGAGGCCTCTGCAGCCATGTGGAAATGTGAGTCAATTAAACTTCTCCTTATAAATTACCTAGTCCCAGGTATGTCTTTATTAGCAGCACGAAAATGGACTAATACAAGATCAGAGCAGGTCTCTCCATGTGCAGAACACCCCAGGGCCCAACACTTAACCAAAAAACAAGAACACATGGACATCATGCCTGACCTTGAGGTCCCACCAACCCACTGCCCCAAGACCAGGAGGAAGCCTCTGTCTCCACCCTGTACCTGTATTTGATGTCGAATACTGTGGAGTCCTCATCCTCATCATCCTCTTCATTTAGCGGCGCCATTTCCACTCGCTCAGCTGGAGTGGTGATGATATCATACTTGCGGGTCTTCTTTAACCTCTTTCCTGACCTGCAGGAGAAGAAGCACATTCATGAGAACACAGCTGAGAGAGAAAGAGTCATTGGGCCCAAGCCCCAGAGGACCTGACAGCAACTTAGCAGCTGGTGTTAAGTCAGGTTTCCTTCCTCTGTCTGAGAGCAGGAGGATCTGACAGAAGGCAAACCATGCTGCTGCCTCCAGCCTGGCTGCTGAGACCACTCCCAGCAGATTCGGTGAACGCCCTGCTAACCCACTTACGATCATGGGACCTCAAGTGAGTGACTGGCCTTGCTAACCCTTAAAGCAGAGGTCCCTGGCCTGAGCACTAAAAACTCAGTAAGCAAGATAAAGAATACACAAATGCTCTCGCTCTCTCTCTCTCTCTCTCTCTCTCTCTCTATATATATATATATATATATATATATATTTTTTTTTTTTTTTTGAGACAGAGTCTCACTCTGTCTCCCAGGCTTGAGTGCAGTGGCGTGATCTCGGCTCACTGCAAGTTCTGCCTCCCAGGTTCACGCCATTCTCCTGCCTCAGCATCCTGAGTCCCAGGCACCCGCCACCACACCCAGCTAATTTTTGTTGTATTTTTCATAGAGAAGGAGTTTTGCCGTGTTAGCCAGGATGGTCTCGATCTTATGACCTCATGATCCACCCGCCTTGCCCTCCCAAAGTGCTAGGATTACAGGCATGAGCCACGGCACCCAGCCACAAACGTAGTATTTTAAGAAAGCAAAATTCATGCTTTTAAAAAAAACCCCAAAGATCAAGATGTCCAATGAGGACCAGGTTTGTCACAGCCTGATGCTTGAGGGTGCTGCCCTATGGGCCAGTCAGGGGAGAGCTGGGTCAGAAATGGGCTGCTCTGTGCTTGTGTGATCAGGGGCAAGTCAGTTCACCTCCCTGAGCTTCCATTCCCTCACAAACCACATTGGATAGGAAAAGTCTTCCTCACAGGTGAGGGAGAACTGCATGAGATGATGCAGTTATGCCTGCACACAGCAGGCTCCTGGCAAAAGTCACTATTAGGGATGATAAAGAGGAGTTAAATATGCTACATCACTACATCGTTTCTCCTAGGTCAAGGGCTTGTGAAAATGAGTCAATTTTGTTTCCATCATGAGGATTCATGAGGAAAATGGTTACAACACTACAGTGTTCTGGTTTTGTTTCCTTGTTTTGTTTTGTGTTTTAAAGGCAGGCTCTCAGCTGGGTGTGGTGGCTCACACCTGTAATCCTAGCATTTTGGGAGGCCAAGGCAGGCAGATCACGAGGTCAGGAGATTGAGACCATCCTGGATAATATGGTGAAACCCCGTCTCCACTAAAAACACAAAAATTAGCTGGTCATTGTGGCAAGCGCCTGCAGTCCCAGCTACTCAGGAGGCGCGGCAGGAGAATCACTTGAGCCGGGATGCAGAGGTTGCAGTGAGCTGAGATCGCACCACTGCACTGCAGCCGGCGACAGAATGAGACTCCGTCTCAAAATAAAATAAAATAAAATAAAGACAGGGTCGTATTCTATCACCTAGGCTGGAGTGCAGTGGTGCAATCATAGTTCACTGCAGCCTCAACCTCCCAGACTTCAGTAACCCTTTCACCTCAGCTTCCTGAGAAGCTGGGACTACAGGCACATGCCTCCAAACCTGGCTGGATTTTTTTTTCTATCTGTAGTAGAAATGAGGTCTTGTTATGTTGCTCAGGCTGGTCTCGAACTCCTGAACTCAAGTGATCCTCCCGCCTCAGCCTCTCAGAGTGCTGGGATGACAGGCATGGGCCACCAAGCCAGACCTAACACTATGTTTTTACCTTTAGGATGGTAGAGAGTCACCGTGGGCTGCAGGGAAAGCACTGACACAAGCCACTTCAGCCTCTAGCCTAAGACTCTCTGCACAAAGGCTGTGATATGTATCAGAACATGGCTAGAGGGTCTAGGATACCACTGGGAATAACACTATTAGTGTGATGACTAACGTTCTTTGTGTTTGTTCCTCCACTCTCTTGAACTTTTTCCTAATTGCTTTGTATTCACTGATGTCCCTCCTTTTTCAGAATATTTAATACTGTCTATGAGAAACCAGCCAACCCAGAAAGTCATAAACAGGGCACTGAAGAATCAGGTTCCCTACACATTCTTCTTGCTGACTGTAAGCTATTCCTGAGTGGAGACCACATCAAAGGCACACGCGAGATCTCTTTGTCTTCAGCACAGAGAAACTCTCCAGTAAGTTGGCAAAATGAATGAAAACAGAACTTCACTTTCAGGTTTTCTAAAAATTTCTTAGCAACAGCAACTTGGTCTTGTCTTAACTGATATGATTTACCAAAAACATGGTTTACCAAAGTGTCACATCATGTCTTTGGCATAAAGCAACCTACACAACCCACAGCACCCACTTCTCATGTTTCCTTGCGTAAAGAAAAGGAGTAGGATTTTGGAAGAGGGGGAAAAATCAGCTGTAAAGTCTGATGACACCCAAGCCTCATCACACAGCATTTTTCCTCTCTGCTTTCATCACAGGTGCACACACACACACACACACACACACACGCTCGCACGCGAGCACAGGCATGGGTGTGAATCTACCTGGATTCTGAACACAGGATAAAGCATGGTGCAGATGCCAAGCCTTGTGGTAAGAGGATAAACCAAAGGGGCATACAGCCAGTCACCTTGCCAGTAGCCTTGGGACAACAGTATTTAGGAAGCAAGCTTTGTGTGGGACTTAAATGCTAACTTTATAAACAGTTGGATTCACATTCTCTCCCCCAAGAGATTCTTCTCTCCACCTCCCTCCAAAGGAGTAAAATAAATCTCTGCATTCTGCCCTGGATGACTTATGATCCCGGACCAATTCCATCTCAACACTGGAAGGGGGAAATTTAAGCCCAGAAGTGGATCCAAATGCCACAAGCAATCCAAGACAAAACCACAAGAAAAACCACCCATCCTCAAACCTCTGAGTCTAAGGTCAAACTCCTGATCTACACGCCTTTCTCGGGAAGACAGCCCTAAATCCCTGTCCAGACAAGTTGTGGCTATCTGGCAGGAAAGCTTGGCTTCTGCAAAGGGGCAAGGCTGGACTGTCCATTTCTGACATGCAGCTGAACAAGCATCTGGAACAGTAGAAAAGGAAATGTCCTGCAAACCCAAGGACATGAGAAAGTCCCCTGTGGACCTTCAAAAGGACACACCCAGATGGCTTCAGGCTGAGGAGTCATAGTCATGTTTGTGACTCTTTTTCAGGCATCGCAAAGCCCAGAAAATGCAAAATCGGATTCGCAAACCTCATTGCATACTTGGAACTTGGTGCCTCATGTAGTCATTGGCCCTGGGGCAGGACTGATGGCTGACCCTGGGAGAAGGCTCTGGAGGCTCTGACTTCAGCCCTGGCCCTGCCTTGTGGGAGTGAATCCCGGGAACCTATAAAATCACTCTTCCTTCTCTATAATCTTATTGTTCATGTATAGAGTCTTACAATAAGAAAATTAGCCTGCTGAGCTAAAATAAGGCCCTTGAACACCAACCCATGGGAGAAGGAAGAAAACTACACCAGCATCTAGAACACTGTGGCCCATGATGCTTTAATGCCAGCCTCTGCAGCCAAGCAACCCCAGAAAATAAAAAATCCCAAGATTATATACCAAAGGCGTGATGCCTAATGCTTCTATGACAACTTGAGTGGGCCACAGGGTGCCCAGACGTTTGGTCACACTGTCTGCGAGGATGGCCCTAGATGAGATTAACAGTGGAATCAACGGGCTCTGAGTACAGCAGATGGCCCTCCCTAATGTGCGTGGG
This sequence comes from Macaca fascicularis, assembly GCF_037993035.2. Taxonomy (NCBI): domain Eukaryota; kingdom Metazoa; phylum Chordata; class Mammalia; order Primates; family Cercopithecidae; genus Macaca; species Macaca fascicularis. The sequence goes on from NC_088381.1 coordinate 77,385,679, forward strand.
CCCCATCCACGCAGTTGAAGGCTTGAATAGAATAAAAAAACAGAGCCTTCCCTCAGGGAGTAGGAGAACTCCTCCTGTCTAACTGCCTTCCAACTCGGACATCAGTTTTTTCCTGCCTTGGGACACAAACTGAAACATCGGCTCTTTGTGACTCTGCAGCTTGTCTGCATTTAGGCTGGACCTTATACCACCAGCCCTCCTGGGTCTCCAGCTTACAGATGGCAGATCTTGGGACTGTCAGCCTCCATAATCGCATCAGTTGATTCCTTACAATAAGCCTCTCTCTCTCTCTCTCTCTCTCTCTCTCTCTCTCTCTCTCCCCACCTCCCTCCTCTCTCTCTCTCTAGCTATCTCTCCACACATACACACACACACACGCATACACACACACACCCTATTGATTCTGTTTCCCTGAAGAATCCAAATACAAAAGGCTGTTAGCAAGAGTCCTCATGTATGCTTCAAATGCCAGTTTTGACATAATGAGCTGAAGAAATTACATTTCAAACAAACAACCCTCTGAAACACAACTCTCTTTACAAAAGAAGAGCAATTTCTGCTGTTTCCACTGCTGGGTGTGTTAATAGGGGTAAAACTGAGACTTCTGAGAAGTTTAAAGACATTGAGACACATTCCCAGCTGAGGTGCACCGGCTGTGTTGACAAGGGTCTCTGTGGATGGTGGGCAGGAAACCTCACAGCGTATAAATGGAGTTGGGGGTACAGGGACAGGGCAGTGGGAGTGGGGGTGCGGGGAAATCTTCACACCTTTTTTTTTTTTTTTTTTTTTTTGAGACAGAGTCTCACTCTGTAGCACAGGCTGGAGTGCAGTGGCACAATCTTGGCTAACTGCAACCTCCACCTCCGAGGTTCAAGCAATTCTCCCTGCCTCAGCCTCTGGAGCAGCTGGGATTACAGGCACCTGACACCATGCCCAGCTGATTTTGGGATTTTTAGTAGAGATGGGATTTCGCCATGTAGGCCAAACTGGTCTTAAACTCCTGACCTCAGGTGATCTGCTGCCTCGGCCTCCCAAAGTGCTGGGATTACAGGCATGAGCCACCATGCCCAGCACATTTCTCAAATTAAAAGAACTCTTCCTTTACTAACTGTGCACCAGTGAGAAGCCGGGAAATTTAGGAACAGAGCCAATCAGCATTTTCCACATACCTTGAGATCCACAAGCCTGTCTGAACAGTGGGCTCACAGAACAGTGCAGTTCTGCCTCAGAGAGAGAGAATGTGAGAAAATGGGAAAATAAAGTGCATTCGAAGCCTAAAAAACCTAATCAAGTCTGGCTCTTCTTCTCGAAGTGTAGATTCTTTAACATGTCTTTTTAAATAATAGTCCATAAGGCTGGACACAGTGGCTCACGCCTGTAGTCCCTGCTACTTGGGAGGCTGAGGCAGGAAATCACTTGAACCCAGTAGACGGAGGTTGCAGCAAGCCGAGATCTCACCACCACACTCCAGCCTGGGTGACAGAGTGAGAGCCTGATTCAAAATAATAATAATAGTCCCTAAAAGTTGAATTTTTCCTGGGTGCCAGCTAAGCAATTTAAATTTGTGATCAAATGCAAAACATCTAAAGCACCCTGCAAGGCACGTGCTGCTGGTATCCCTGTCTTACAACTGAGGAGACTGAGGCTCAGGGAAGCCGACTTACCCATAGCCATGTAGCTAATTAGTGGCAGAGCCAGGGTTTGAAGCAGGCAGTCCAATGACCAGAAGACTTGCAGTGGGGCCTCCTTCCCACATGGGTGAGTGAAAGTGCCACACAACTACCCATGGTCTGAAATGTGCCGCGGAGATAGGCTGCATGGGGCTTGAGAGTACAGACTATGGAAGCAACTCAGGAAAATCACAGGGCATAGTGAGCACATATGACCCTTTAGAGGGCCAGGGGGTGCTCCAGCTCAGACCTCCCCAACAGGTCGCCTTAAGCCATCCCTGGCATGCCCTGCTCTGTCACTCCCACTCACTCCCATACAAGAGCCCCACTCCACGTGACACCAGACTTCGCGGCCACTTGACTTCAGCACTAAAAAACTCTTTGCCCTCCCTCATCACACTTTCCGGAACATGTCACTTTGCGCAGCTCACATTTTCATATTCCACACTGATCTGGACACACTTCTAATAAACCCTTTCTAAACTGTGACTCCCGGCCGGGCGCGGTGGCTCAAGCCTGTAATCCCAGCACTTTGGGAGGCCGAGACGGGCGGATCACGAGGTCAGGAGATCGAGACCATCCTGGCTAACACGGTGAAACCCCGTCTCTACTACAAAATACAAAAAAAAAAAAAACTAGCCGGGCGAGGTGGTGGGCGCCTGTAGTCCCAGCTACTCGGGAGGCTGAGGCAGGAGAATGGCGTGAACCCGGGAGGCGGAGCTTGCAGTGAGCTGAGATCCGGCCACTGCACTCCAGCCTGGGCGACAGAGCGAGACTCCGTCTCAAAAAAAAAAAAAAAAAAAAGACTAAACTGTGACTCCCGCAGGAGGTGTGCTGGTTTGCAGCCAGCCCACAACCACTTCCTCCCTCCTTTTGGCATCTATATCCTCTGTGCCCTGGGTGAAGCCCCCTCCCACATGGGCCTGGCCACACTGCCAGTTCCAGGAGTGGACGTGAGCCTGGAGCCTGAGCCAATCCAGGTATTGCCATCCCCAGGCCATGGCAATGGCAGGGGAGCAGGGCAGTGGGGAGGGGAAGGCACGACCAACCCGAGCCAATGACCCTCTGCTGTGAAGGCTGGAACAGGGGAGGTGGGTGCCCCTCCCAATAGCCTTGAGGCCCAGATGACATAAGCCACCATGCCACCATCTAGAAACAGAAAATAAAGGCTATATGGTGGAGGGCAGATTGGAAAGAGAGAGACCAAGTCCTAAATTGACTACTAAGCCAGCTCTCCTTAAAAACTACAAACTCTCTTTTTCACCAAAGCCAGCTGGGGCCGGGTTTTCTGTCACACATAACCTAGCAAACCTTAACTGCCTCGAGGTCTCAGGGAAGGCACTGCACGAAGGGAAACCACCACTGTAATCACAATACCTTCTTGGGGCTTTTTCCATATTTTAATAGTTAGCCTTCCACATGTAAGTATAATTTTCCTATATCCTCAAGTCTGTTTAAACCCCAGGTCTCTGCCCCTTATAGAAACAATGAACTATATACACAGAAGCAGAGTGATTTTTTTGCTTAGGGCTACCTATGAGCAGGCTTTCAATGAGGACAAACATCCGGTGACTGCGCCTCCCAGAACTGCCATGAGCCTGAGGCGAAGGCAGAGACTACATGGCTGTGATGAAGCTGAAGTCCCCTGGGTCCCTTTGCGGGCAGTGGGCCAGCCATGGGAACAGGACCCTCATCTTACCCAGAGACACACGCAGCTCAAGGACAAAGCGCCTGGTTCTAGAAAGAGCCCAGGTTTGCAATCAGACTTGGGTTTGCAGCCTGGTGCCCCCACGTCCAGAGCCTGTCCCCTCAGCTATGTACTGGGTGGTGTTGGGGGCCAGTGAGACAGCAGCCTACGAGGGCAGCCCAGCGAGCACCCCCCATCGAAAAAGGAACTTTGGGAAATAAAGAAGTGAAAAGACACTGCTGGCCCATCGTCCACAGCAGGAATCTTTCTTTTCTGAGATAGGCTATTATTAACCAGGAGGCGTCAACCTGGTTGAGACGTAAAGTGGTCGTTTTATTAATAAATAAATGTCCATACTGTCTTCATAGGAACAGGCAAGGCCAGATAATTTCTAGAAGAGATAAAGCACTGTTCCATCCAAACCAAAACTCATTTCTAACGAGAGAGGAGAGGTTCCAAATTACTTTAGTCTGAAATATAATCCTGAAGCCAGAGGGTTTGTTTACTCAACGGACTGTTCACCAGCTGCTCAGAAACAGGTTTCGTGTGAGTGCTCAGACATCCCACTTATGCAAACAAGGAGGCCGAGGGAGGACACCAGCCCCCAGCAGGCCACAGGGGGGAGGCCTTCCTTCCTCGCCCTTCCCCACAAAGAAAACAAAACAGGACTAAACCCTTTAGACTCAATTCAGTTTTGAGTGTGACAGTCAGAGCCACCGACTCTAAGTGCAGAGACTGAGGTTCAGCACTCAGCCCTGCAATTCCCTTGCTGGTGTGCTTCTGAGCAAGCCTCTCATCATGAACCCAAATTTCTTCATCCATTTCTACTTCCTAGCAGGTGTGGTCCAGATTCTGATGACAGAGCCTCTAACACCTCTCGTTCTACTTACTCCAAGGGGCCACAGGCTTTCTCACTTCTCCTGAGGCCATTCCAGGACATCCCAACCAGGCTGGGTTTTCTCCTTCTTCTGAATCCTGCAGCCCCTCTTCATAGGCACATCCCTGCCACTGGGCACCATCTACACATGACCTCCAGGCACGCGGGCCCCTCCTGCATCATCCACAGCACTGTGGATGTACCAGCAGGCACTGTGAGACGGCAACCCTGAGTGCCAGGTAATGCACATGTGATCTCATCACAGCCTCCAGCCAGTGAGGCAAGGAGGGCTCCCGTTATCAAAGCAAGGAAACCAAGGCCAGAAGGCACTGAGTGACCTGCCCCAGGAAGCAAGCAGGGCTCAAATCCAGGTCCATCACACTCCACAACATGAGCCCTTCACACTCCAGCAAGAGGATAGGAACTCACCTCAGACCTCTGGATGTGCCCCAACCCTACGACTCAGCACTCAACAGACACTTCTCAGGACCCAGAGGTGCCCCTGCAAGTTCTTTTGGTTGCCAGCCAGCTCCTGTGATGACCAAAAGCAACCAAAACAAGCTTGTGTCAACAGAAGGAGGGCACGCTGTGCCTCTGACTAGGAAGTTTCAGTCTCATGAAGATTTCAAGCCATCTAAATTAATCTGCAAGCTTAGTGAAATGCAGTAAGATACCAACCAATTTCCACTGAGGATCTATATGAGCTGATTCCAAAATTCATGAGGATGGGAGAAGCAGCAAGAATGGAATAGCCAGGAAAATTCTGTAAAGGAGTTAGATAGTAAAACATGCTGTAAAACTATAATAACTGAACACGGGGTGATATGGTTTGAAACTGTGTCCCCAACCAAATCTCATGTTGAACTGTAATCCCCAGTGCTGGAGGTGGGGCCTGGTGGAAGGTGACTGGATCATGGGGGTGGGCCTTCATTAATGGTTTAGCACCATTCTCTTCCTTTTGTTCTTATGATAGTGAGTGAGTGCCTGAGAGATCTGGTGGTTTAAAAGTGGGTGATACCTCCCACCTTGCTCTTTGTCTTGCTCCTGCTCCCACCATGTGAGTGTCTACTCCCCCTTTGCCTTCCACCATGATTGGAAGCTTCCTGAGGCCTCCCCAGAAGCAGAAGCTGCCATGCTTCCTGTACAGCATGCAGAACCATTAGACAATTAAAACTCTTTTCTTTATAAATTACCCAGTCTCAGGTATTTCTTTATAGAAGTGCAAGAACAGATTAATACACAGTGGCTTCCCACATTAACAATCAGATGCTATAGCAGAATAGGAAGTCCAGAAATACACCCAAATACACACTGGAATCTAGTATAGGATAAAGATGGCATTTCAAATGAGTGAGAAAAAGGTAACTCATTAAATATTTTGTTGATAACCACCTATATCTCATGCTTTATATCAGAATAAATTAGATGGATCAGACTTAAATGTAGAAAATAACACCATAAAAGTACTAGAAGAAAATATAGGAGAACTCCAAAATCCGTTTTTTAAAAAGGATGATAAATGTAAACACATAAAAATGTCTTATAGTCAAGGCAAATAGGCCGGGAGCAGTGGCTCACACTAGTAATCCCTGCACTTTGGGAGGCCGAGGTGGGCAGATCACCTGAGGTCAGGAGTTCGAGACCAGCCCAGCTAATATGGTGAAACCCCATCTCTACTAAAAATACAAAAATTAGCCAGGCATGGTGGTGGGCGCCTGTAATCCCAGCTACTTCGGAGGCTGAGGCAAGAAAATTGCTTGAGCACAGGAGGCAGAGGTTGCAGTGAGTGGAGATTGCGCCACTGCTCACCAGCCTGGGTGACAGAGTGAGACTCCATCTCAAACAAACAAACAAAAAAAAAGTCAAAGTAAATGATATACTGGGAGAACTATTTCCAACTCATTACAAATTTTGGTTTTTGGTTTTTGGTTTTTGGTTTTTGGTGGGGTTTTTTTTGTTTTTTTTTTTTAAGACAGAGTCTCACTCTGTTACCCAGGCAGGAGAACAGTGGCACAATTTTGGCTCACTGTAACCTCTGCCTCCAAGGTTAAAGTGATTCTCCTGCTTCAGCCTCCCAAGTAGCTGGGATTACAGGCACGCACCATCACACTCAGCTAAGTTTTGTATTTTTAGTAGAGATGGGGTTTCACCATGTTGGCCAGGCTGATTTTGACTCCAGACCTCAAGTGATCCACCCACCTCAGCCTCCCAAAGCGCTGGGATTACAGGCATGAGCCACGGCACCTAGCTAACTCATTATAAATGTTTTAAAATTTAATCTCCTTAATATATATATAGTCCCTGCAAACCAATAACAAAGATCAATAATCTAATTGAAAAATTGGTAAAGAACATAACACAGGCAGTTCACACACACACAGACACACACACACAAACCCAAATGGCTCTGCATTCTTAACTATGAAAAAATGTCCAATCTCACTTTCAATAAGAGAAATGTAATTTTGATCTTCACACAGATTCAGTTTTTCACCTATTAATTTAGCAAAAATAGAACTGTCTGAAAACACACTGTTGGCAAGGATGTAGAGAAACACTCTCTCATTACCTGTTTGTGGACATGTAAATTGTTACAACACATACAGAGAGCAGTGTGACAATATCCATCAGTTACAAAAGGTATAGCCCTTAACCAGTAATTCCATTTCTAGGAATTTGTCCTATGTGGCGGAAAGTCAGGGACGCTGAACAGAGGGACGGCTGAAGCCATGGCAGAAGAACATAAATTGTGAAGATTTCATGGACATTTATTAGTTCCCCAAATTAATACTTTTATAATTTCTTACGCCTATCTTTACTGCAATCTCTGAACATAAATTGTGAAGATTTCATGGACACTTATCACTTCCCCAATCAATACCCTTGTGATTTCCTATGCCTGTCTTTACTTTAATGTCTTAATCCCATCATCTTCGTAAGCTGAGGAGGATGTATGTCGCCTCAGGACCCTGTGATGATTGCGTTAACTACACAAATTGTTTGTAGAGCATGTGTGTTTGAACAATATGAAATCTGGGCACCTTGAAAAAAGAACAGGATAACAGCAATGTTCAGGGAACAAGGGAGATAACCTTAAACTCTAACTGCCGGTGAGCCGGGTAGCACAGAGCCATAGTTCTCTTCTTTCAAAAGCAAATAGGAGAAATATCGCTGAATTCTTTTTCTCAGCAAGCGACATCCCTGAGAAACAGAATGCGTCCCTGAGGGGAGGCCTCTGAAATGGCCACTTTAGGGGGTGGCTGTCTTTTATGGTCGAAGCCAAAGGGATGAAATAAGCCCCAGTCTCCTATAGCACTCCCAGGCTTATTAGGATGAGGAAATTCCCGCCTAATAAATTTTGGTCAGACTGGTTGTCTGCTCTCAAACCCTGTCTCCTGATAAGATGTAATCAAAGACAATGCGTGCCCAAAACTTTATCAGCAATTTTAATTTTGCCCCGTCCTGTGATCCTGTGATCTCACCCTGCCTCCATTTGCTTTGTGATGTTTTATTACCTTGCAAAGCATGTGATCTCTGTGACCCACATCCTATTCATACACTCCCTCCCCTTTTGAAAATCGCTAATGAAAATGTGCTGGTTTTATGGCTCAGGGAGCATCACGGAACCTGCTGACTTGTGATGTCTCCCCCGGACACCCAGCTTTAAAATCTCTCTTTTGTACTCTTTCCCTTTATTTCTCAGACCAGCTAATGCTTAGGGAAATAGAAAAGAACCCACGTTGAATATCGGGGGTGGGGTTTCCCCCGATAGTCCTACAGGTATGTTTCCACATGTGTGAAATGACACCTACATGTCCATTAACAGGAGATTGATTAAACAAATTATGTTACATCCATTTAATGAACACTAGAGATTGATTAAACAAATTATGTTACATCCATATAATGAACACTAGAGACTGATTAAACAAATTATGTTACATCCATATAATGAACACTAAGCACCTAGATAAACGAATGAAGAGTTTTTTATAGCCTAACAAGGAATAACCATCCAGACACACAAGATATTTTTATAAAGCAAGATGACAAGCATAGTGTATGTATAAGAGATAGAAAAGATATCCACATGCAAAAGAATAAAGTTGGACCCCTATAAATCATGTAAAAAAATTCACTCACACCATATACAAAAATTACCTCAAAATGGAGCTTCCATATAAGTATGTAAGACTTATATGTAAGAGCCAAATTTATAGGAAAAAATAGCATAAACCTTTGTGACACTGGATTAGACAATGGCTTATTAAATATGACACCAGAAGCAAAACCAACAAAAGAAAAACTACATAAATTGGACTCATCAAAATTTAAAACTTTTGTGCTCCAAAAGATATAATCAAGAAAGTGAAAAGACACCCCCACAGAATGGGAGGAATCACTTGCAAACTATACATCTGATCAAAGTATTTGTATGTAGAATATATAAAGAACTCTTACCCATCAATAATAAAAAGACAAATAATCCAAAGTAAAATGGGCAAAAGACCTGAATTGACAGTTCTTGAAAGAAGATTTACAAGTGCACAATACACAAATGCAAACAAGGTCAACATCACTAGCCGTCAGTGTATTGCAAATTAAACCCACAACAAGATGCCACTTCACACCCCCTAGGATGGCTATAAGCAAAAAGACAGACAATAACAAATGTTGGTGAGGATATAAGAAATCATAACCCTCATACACTTCTAGTGAGATGTAAACTAGTACAGCAATTTGGAAAACCATTTGGCAGTTTGTCAAAAGGTTAAACATGGAGTTATCACATGACCCAGAAATTCCACTCCTAGGTATATTCCCAAGAGCCATCAAAATATATATATGTCCACACAAAAACTCATACACTTGTTCAGAGCAGCATTATTCATAATAGCCCCAAAAAGGAAACAACTTAAATATCTGATATGGTTTGGCTGTGTCCCCACCCAAAGCTCATCTTGAATTATAGTTCCCATAATCCCCATGTGTTGTGAGAGGGACCTTGTGGGAGGTGATTAGATTATGGGGGTAGGCCGGGCGCGGTGGCTCAAGCCTGTAATCCCAGCACTTTGGGAGGCCGAGGCGGGTGGATCACGAGGTCAGGAGATCGAGACTATCCTGGCTAACATGGTGAAACCCCGTCTCTACTAAAAAAAAAATACAAAAAACTAGCCGGGTGAGTTGGCGGGCGCCTGTAGTCTCAGCTACTTGGGAGACTGAGGCAGGAGAATGGCGTAAACCTGGGAGGCAGAGCTTGCAGTGAGCCAGATCACGCCACTGCACTCCAGTCTGGGCAACAGCGCGAGACTCCGTCTCAAAAAAAAAAAAAAAAAAAAAGATTATGGGGGTAGTTCCCCCATGCTGTTCCCATGATAGTGAGTTCGCATGAGATTTGATGGTTTTATAAGGGGATTTTCCCCACTCTGCTCTGCACTTCTCTCTCCTGCCACCATGAGAGGACATGTTTGCTTCCCCTTCTGCCATGATTATAAGTTTCCTGAGGCCTCCCCTACCATGCAGAACTGTGAGGCAATCAAACCTCTTTCCTTCTTAAATTACCCAGTCTCAGGAAGTTCTTTATAGCAGCCCCTGAGAACAGGCTAGTACAATATCTATCCATTGATGGATGGGTAAATAAAAGATGGTATACCCATTTGATGGAACACTATACGGCAATAAAAGAAATGATACATGCTACACATAGATGAACCCTGAAAACATTATACTAAATAAAACAAGCTATTCACAAAAGACTACACATTGTATGGCCCCATGTATATGAGAGACCAGAATAGGGAAATCTATACACATAAAGAAAATTCAGAGACGCATAGGGATTAACTACTATGGATTCATGGTTTCAGTATGGAGTGATGAATGTATTCTAAAATTGATTTCAGTGATAGATGCATAACTTTGTAAATATACTAAAAACCACTGAGTTGGACACTTTTTTTTTTTTTAGAGAGATAGGGTCTGGCCATGTTGACGAGGTTGGTCCAAACTCCTGGCATCAAGCAATCCTCCCATCTTGGCCCCCAAAGTGCTAGGATTACAGGCATGAGCCACCATGCCTGGCTGGGTTGGACACTTTAAATGAGTGAATATGGTATATAAGTTATATCTCACTAAAGTCATTATAAGAAATAGGGAAGGAATGTGTGTGTGTGTGTGTGTGTGTGTGTGTGTGTGTGTGTGTGTGTGTGTATATATATATTACATTCACTTGCTTCTACATTTATAAAATCTCCCTGGAAAGATTTGACAAGAAATTGACAACATAAAGTGAAGAAAATTGTGTGGCTAAAGAGTAGAATGCTTTTTGTTATATCCTCTTTTGTTCTTTGTGAATTTCGAACCATGTGAACATATGACCTATTTTAAAACCAAGTAAATAAATAAAATTCAATATAAATGATTAAAATAAATTTGAAATGGACTAAGTCTATGTCAGCTGCCCCTCTGGCAGGCGACCCTTTCCCCAGAGCCCACCCATGGCCACCTCCGTGTGGCTTTACCCAGCTCTACTGGTGACTACAGAACCCAAACTCAGTGACTCAAACCTTTCCTCCACCTTGGCTGTTTCCACTGAAGTAGTTCTGTAGCCCAAGGACCAGCGTTCTGCCAAAACTATATTACTTGTCAACAAACAGCAAATGTGAACTCTGACATTTGGAAAAAGCAATCAAGAAAATGAAAATGGATCGTGGGAGAGGAAGATTGAAGCACACAGGTGCTGCCAGTGTAGACAGGAGGACTAGCAGGCGACCCTGAGCCAGGTGGTCCCTCTGATTCTCTGAGGACACAGACCTGCCTCGCTTTTACCCTCTGAGCTCTACACTGCACCTCCTCCTCAGGACACAAGAAGTAACAGGCTCTACACTGCACCTCCTCCTCAGGACACAAGAAGTAACAGAGCTTCCCTTAGAAAACCAGCTACACTTGAAGAAATGAAGAACATGACTCAGAACCCACTCTTCAGCCCTAGCCTCTGCCCCACCCTCTAAGGAAGCAGGTGTTGGAGGCCCCTGGACAATCAACAGGCTAGCCAGGGTCTTGCCACCATGGCCTGCCACCAAGACACATTCCCAATAACCAGCCTACCTCCCTTTCTGCCCTGGGCACAGCCCTCTGAGCTCCACCCGACACCTTCCACCTAGAGCATTTTTGACATGCCACTGAGAGGCAAACACCAGTGTGATAGAAATCTCATCTTATTCCACTGCAGGTGGGCCACTTCAGACAAACAATAAGTCACACGAGGCAGAAGTATTTTCCTATAGTGCAGCAAGAGCCTCCAGAACTCCAGCAGCCAAGCTCCAACACAATCCAGCTCCGGCAGATCCCTCCCCAACACAGAGACTGGGGAGACCTTGGATGCACCCTCGACTCACCCCTGTCCTGGGGCACCCCCTCCCACCACACTGTAGCCCCTCTGTTCCAGCACCCAGCACCCAGTCACCCAGTCAAGCACCATGGCTCAACATACCAGGTCAATAACTCAAATGCCCGAAGGCCTTGTACACAAAAGAAACCAGAGCAGCAGGATTGCCAAGACCTAAACGAGGGAACAAACAACAGTGACAAGTGGTGGACAATGCTCTGTCTTCGAGTCAAAAAGGCACAAATAGCGGCACCCTGCCCAGCCTAGGTAGAGTGGCAGCCACCCAGTTCCTGTCCGGCTGCCCCTGGAACAGAGGTCTTGCACTTCCATGTATCCCCTTCTGTCAAAAGAAGCAGGAAATCTAGATTTTTATATAAAGGCTCCTAACTTATAAGTGTTCTCAACTATCTTAGTTTTTAAAACACCGTGCAGACCAAAAAACAAAACAAATGTCTGTGGGCCAGATTTTTCGGCCCCAGGCCATCAGTTTGCCATCTCTGACTTGGTTCCCTGACCATGGTTCATTAGGTCCTATGTGCCAAGCATGAGTGATATTTAGTAATTTGGCTCAAAATCATGAGTCCAGAGAGATGTAATGATATGCACGTTCCACCAAATCCTTCCTTATCTCTGTTCACCAACAGTTCAACCATGACTAAGGAGTGTTGACCATTATTTATATAACCTAGCTGCTTCCTCTCCCTCCTGGGCACCATCCCATTGGGGTTAGTTAACCAAGTGTTAGCACTGTTGATTGACCCCAGGATGGGCATGCAGTGCACTGCACAGACTATGCCCCTGGGGGCTTATGCTTCATAGAGGATCATCCAGCATGGTCCAGACAAACCTGAAGAGCTCAATGACAAGTCTTCAGGTTTTCTTCATTACAGTAAAGTGTTTACCCTCCATCTGCTCCCCACCTTGTTTCTCTTTCCCTCTCTCAGTCCCTGAGGGACAGATCCAATGCTTACTCTTCCAAGACAAAAGCAGTACACATTAAATCCGGCAACAGCAAATGCCCCAAGACCTGTTCCTCCAGCTCTCGGGTGTGTTTGCAAAGGGTTGGTTCTGCTTTGTTTTTATATAAGGTGCCAGGGGAGGGAAGTGAGGTTTAAAGCAGAGAAGGTAGCCTCTAGGGGCAGCTCCATGGAGTCAAGGACAGTGGCAAGATGACTCAGAGGGGCCCTTGGTGGACCCAGGGGACCTGAGCACCACCTGGAAACTCTGAGGTCACAGTGCTTTGGGACACAAGTCATAAGGGGCCCTTTCAGTACCACTTATCCCTGCAGCCTGGGTAGGGGAGGCATGGGAATGTCAGTCCTCACCACCCACTCCTTCTAGGCAGATGCTCCCAATGCCCCCTCCACCCAGCCCCAAGGCCCAGCTACATGACTGGAGTTTTCATGAGTAAGTTTCACCTATGAGTCCTCTTCTTCCTCACCAAACCTACACCCTTCCCTTTCTGGCCACGTCCTTCACAATGCCCTCCTTCTCTGGGCCCTTCACGACAGTCTAACACGTTCCTCTTTCTCCTCTTCATCCACTCAGGCCTCCAGTCCTCCCAAGTGGTCCTTCCAGCACCTTCCACAGGTCTCCCCAGCCATCCTGCACCCCCTACACCAGCCACGTAACTATTCATGCATTCTTGGTAAATCCCTGGTACAATCTAATCTGGACCAACATTTCTACAGAAGCCCTGTGATTACTTCACTCCTGTGTTCAAATCCTCCATTTGCTCCTCTCACCCACTACAAATCCCCAAATCCTCCAGCTAGAATTGACTTCCAAAATCCAGCTGCGATGGGAAGGGTGAGCCAGACTCCTCCCCTTCCCCAGCTGCTCATCCTCAGGCAAGACACTTCACCACTTGAGCCTTGGTTTTCTCATCTGTGAAATGGGGATGATAAACCAAAATTAAAATTCTAAGCCCCTCGACCACATGAATGAACCCGTCCTCTCAGGAAGGCTATTGATGGCAATTTGGAATCTCGGCAGTGCCAAAGCTAACCTGAAAAACTAATTCAGGCCATGCTGGGAAGGGTAGGGGGCTGGACATACCTGATTCTACCCTCCTCCCCTTTGGAATTATTGATAGACCCTTTAAGTCTGACAAGAAACATTTACAATCTATTTTCTCCAAAACCTGCTACCTGGAGGCTTCACCTGCATAATAAAACCTTGGTCTCCACAACCACTTATCTTAACCCAGACATTTCTAAGTCTTTAGACAATAACTTAACTCTTTCAACCAATTGCCAATCAGAAAATCTTTGAATCCACCTATGGCTTGGAAGCCATCCCCACTTCCAGTTGTCCTGCCTTTTCTGGACCAAACCAATGTACATCTTACATATATTTGATGTCTCATGTCTCCCTAATATGTATAAAACTAAGCTGTACCCCAACCACCTTGGGCACATGTTCTCAGGATCTCCTGAGGGCTGAGTCATGGGCCAGTGGCCACTCATATTTGGCTCAGAATAAATCTCTTTAAATATTTTACAGAGCTTGACTCTTTTTGTTGACAGGACTGACAGTACACCACTCATAGGCACGAGGAAAACATATAAAATGCTTATTACAGAGTCCATTACACAGTAAGGCTTAATAAATATTAGTTGTCATTATTGTCATCATCATCACATATTTCCAAGTGATCATTTTTCACAAACCCTACCCTCGGCAAAGCTTGCTTCACCCATCTGGTCCTGGAAGAACCTCTTCTTCCTCCCATCCTGCCAAGTCCTAATAGTCCTCCTCCGCCACCATGCCTTCCCAGACTATTCTGGTCCCTAACCAAAGCCACTGTACCCATCCTTTCTCAGTTTATCTAGCACTGCTTTTAATACATGGCTCCCCTGTGGGACTGGATGGCTCCTTATCTGCCAAGTAGAATCATTCAAGGCATAAGTCAAAAATAAAATTCTAAGCCCCCCAGCCAGTTGAACAGACCTGGCTGTTCAAACCTGAAAAACTAAATTCCAGGCCTAGACAAGAAAGAAGGTCAGACATGCTGTATTATACCCCTCCCTTTTGGAGTTTAGGCACAAATGACCAGCATCAATAATGAAATAGAGATCATAAGACTGGCAAAACAAGGCTCTTTGTGGCAATAAGATAGCAAATTCCAACCTGATTCTGTATAGCATCACATGACAAATAGCAGGCCCCGAAGGAAATGAAATTTTACCCAAAAATATCTGTGACATAGTTTGAAATGGCCCTGCAAAGCCATCTTTTATGGGGAAATTTTTGCATCTGTAGAGAATCTTCATTAATGCAGCTAGGCCTTTGGTGGATCTAGGAGAGATTAACTAAAAGTCTGACACCTTTTACGGTCTGAAAAGAGACATTTACCATCTATTCTCTCTGAAGCCTGCTACCTGGAGGCTTCATCTACATAACAAGAACCTTGGTCTCCACAACCCCTCTTATCTGAACTCAAGCATTTCTTTCTATTGCCTTCAAGTCTTTAGACAAAGCTTAACTCTTTCAACCAACTGTCAATCAAAACCTCTTTGACTCTGCCTATGGCCTATAGGGTTATAGGCCCCACTTCAAGATGCCCTACCTTTCTGGGCTGAACCAAAGTAAACCATCCATATATTGATTCATGTCTTTGCCTGTAACTTCTATCTCCCTAAAATGTATAAAGCCAGGCTGAAACCTGACCACCTCAGGCCCATGTTCTCAGGACCTCTTGATATTGTTCCCCAAGCCAATATGGTCACTCATATAGAGTTTGGGGTTTTTGTCAACAAAGGGCATTATCCTATCCCCTAGATTGAGCTGGATGGTCCTTGACCTCTGATGTGTCCCATGGCACCCCTATGTTCACAGTGGGTGCTAACTAAACACCCTGGGAAGAACACTGTCTACTCAGCCATGTTTTCTCCTAGGTGCTGGGTTCAGTGTTGGGGAGACCTGGCTGGACAGGGCCAAACTCAGCCTACCACATCTTGGAGGCCCAGAAAGGGCCAAGCTGAGCATCCAAGCCCCTAGACTTAAGTCCAGAAACAGATGCACCTGCCTGATAATTGTGGTCATATGGCTGCATCCTCATTTATGGACAGAAGCAAGACCAAAAGGTTGGGTGTAAATTACATCTGTTTTCAGAATCGTATTTTTCAATACAACAGGACACTTGGCTGCTTAAAGGAGAGCCAGAGACTTAGTTGACACACTCTCATTCTAAACATCCAATAGCCCTTGGAAGCATGTACTCTAATTAATGATGAGAAACAGCACCCAGAAAGGTTCAATAAACTGACCGTATCAGACAACCAGCAGGCCTTGAAGCTGAGATTCTCGGCATATCTCAACCCTGGCACCCTTGAAATTCGGGGCTGGATAATTCTTTGGGTGGGGGTGGAGGTGCTGTTCTGTGTACTGTAGTATGTTTAGCAGCATCTTGGCCTCTACCCACTAGATGCCAGTAGTAAATTCTCCCTATCCCTACAGCCGCTCCCCACCCTGACAACCAAAAATGTCTCCAGATATGACAAAATAACACCAGAGGGCAAAATCCTCCCCAGTTAAGAACCATTTGAGCGATCTTGTTCTCTCCCTATACCATGATGTTTTGGAGAATTGAATCTAGGGCTTGCTCTCTACTCTCTTATTTAAAGAATCTGGATTTTGGCTGTATCCAATTTGTTTAACACTTCTTCACTGTGGCATATAATATCAAACATGAAAGAAGATGAACATTTGTCACTTCTATAGTTTTTTCCCTTCAATTCAAAGCCTCGGGCAAGCAATGAGAAATGACTGACTGATGCTAAACAAGTCCCACATCCTTTCTCAAACCTGAAAATGGGGCTGGATCTTCTAACCATGGCTCCACCCAAAATTCCAATTTATTAAAATAACATTGATATACTATTAAATAATAAGCAATGACAAAAAAAATTTAATGGTAACTTTCCCTAAATGCTAAAAGTATTAAGCTTTTATATTTTCTTTTAAATAACTGTTCTTATTACAAATGTAAATACACACACAATAAAAAATTTAGGAAATACAAGGTAAGTAGGACAGTTCTCGTCCTTTTCAAAGACCAGGCTTAGTAAAATTAACTAAGCATCTGTGGTTCCAATGTCTTCAGGGCATGGCAGTGTGCACCTTTTCCACTGACAGCTGGGCAATGTCAGACCGTTTAGAATTCAACCTCCCAATCCCTCGGGAAGCACCAAAAGAACCCTCCTTTCAGATAAGAGGATTTTACAGAGATTTTGAAATAAGAAGTGGCTGGGCATGCAGCCAACAGAGATCTGGGAGAAGTGGAGCCTGCATTGTGGAGATGGGAGACTCTCCAAGACTGGGAAAGGATCCCCAGGATGAAAGGAACATTGTGGTTTCAAGGTGGCAGGGTTTTCCTGACTTGCCCCCACTCTGCTCATGAGACACCAGAGCGTAAAGTCAGATTCCTTCCAGAACTCAGACAATAAAGTGTTCTGAGTGAATGTAGGGGCCAAAGGGTACTGATACCAGCAGTCCTTGGCTTATGTGTGTTGTCCTGAATCCATGTAACATCACCAGATGTTTCCCAATATCAAAAAATTAGGAGAAACACAGCTTTTTACTTCCTAGAGACAGCCTCTTTGCTGATTCCCTTTCAGCTCCCATAAACCTGCCAAGTAGCAGACCCAGGGGGTCCACCACACCGGGTGCCTACAGGACTGCTCTCACACATGTGAAGGTACCCGGCAGAGGGCACTCAGTCTCCAACCAGCTTTCCCTCCTTCCGATTTTGTCTCCTGTGTAAAAACGGTTTGCCTTAATGATGAAATACATTTAAAAAGGTGGACATGATTCTATAGATGGGGAAATCAGATTGATTAAGGAGAACATTTGGAAGAGACAGAGGCTCAACTTTGGTAGAAAATGAAGAAATATAAAACAAAACAATTAATACCAAATTATACCCATCAGATTGGAAAGCATTAGAAAGTCAGACAATACTAAGTGTTGGATATGATGTGAGAATCTGAGAACCCTCAGGCTCTGCAGATGGAAACCTACACTGGTGCCTACTCAAGGAAATCAAGAATGAGCACCCCCCAGGATCCAGAAGCCCCACTCCCAGGTATACACCCCAGATGCTCTCATACTGGTCCTCAGAAAGACACATCCAAGAATGCAGCCAGGAGGTGAGTATACACACAGGGGTATGCAGCATACACACATCATAACTACATGCTTCTGGATTGTAAAAGAATTCAAACTATGCAGAAACATATCACGAATAATAAAAAAATTATAGTCATCCACAATCACAGAGATTTATTTGCACATTCATCTATACATGTTTATAATTTATTTAAATGAGCTGATACATGTCACTTTGTGACCTGTTTCACACTCAAAAATATATAGCAAGTATTATCTCAATGTCATCATTTTTAACAGCTGCATAGTATTCTGCCATAAAGATTACCATAATTTGCTTAACCAATGTCCCATTGTTGGATACTTAGATTATTTAAACTTTTTCACTGTCAAACAGAACTTCTCTGAATATCATTGCAGTGCATCTTGGCTTTCTCTTCTAATCATTAACATTAGAAGCAAAGAATATATAGTGCGGTGGAAAATGTACATCCTTTAAGAATGGAATCGCTTGATTGAAAGTATACATCTTTTTCATTAAAATACATATTCTTTGCTTCTAATTTCCTTGGATCCAAATTTTTTCTGTTGTCTGGTAAGGTGACTCTTTCAGAGAAAACAGACAAATAGGCTAGGACTGCCATTTTATAAGCAATCATACTTACTACACTCCCTTTTATCTACACTGTACAAATTCCTACCTTGCAGGTATCCAGCATCAATCATGCAGCTAGTCTGGCACATTTTGAGAGACATCAGCAATGTAAAATCCTTGAGAGCTCAACATTCTTTTGCTAAAAATATCTTTATTAAATGCCAGCTTGTGCCTGGAACCACACTAGGTATTAGGGAAACACAGAAGATTAATGCCTAGTCCTGCTCAGAAGAAGTTCAGCGACACTTGACTCTGAAGAGATGGAATTCAAAAATCGAATGTGCTTTGGAAGCACAGAGGCGCCCTAGCTGCGGAGGCTTCTCAGAGGAGGCAATGGCAATGATGTCAAACAGCACCGAACTGACCATACAGTCTTAGTGACAGAGGGGACTCCAGGCAGAGGGTTAGAGTGGGACAAGATGCTCAGGCCACGCAATGCCTCCGGAGAACCCCCGGAAGTCCAGCAAAGCAGGAGGCGCACTGAGCAGAGCCGGGATGGGGGCTCAAGAGGGAAGCGGCACCCCGGTCTAAAGAGTCAGCCTTGCCCACACATTAAGGAGTTTGTATGCAGGGAGAATTGGCAGGGAGGGGTGGAAGAAGGATGAGACAGGCATTCCTGCAGACGAGGGAGGATGGACTGGAGAGGGACAAGGTTGGAGGCAGGAACCCCAGCTGAAGAGATATTATTGCAATTCAGGAGCGACAAGGTAGAAACAGTGGCAGGTGGAGAAGCTCCACCAGGGAAGTTGGTGTGGGCAGAGGTGAGACAGTCTCTAGGAGACTCAGGTGGTGGAATTTCCAGGATCGGTGCCTGCATGCTAAGGAGTTGCAGAGGGAGAAAGGAAGGAGGGCCCCCAGCTAGCCCAGCAGGCATTTGGTGAACTGACTAACCAAGGTTACAGGCGAGCTTGGGACAAGGGAAAGGCCACAGTACAGACCGAATAGCACAGATGAGGTGCTGGCCCTGCCTTGGCTACACAGACTTGCAGAGTGTTCTAGAATCTAGCAATGACTTATTCCACTTCCTGGGATACAACTTTCTCATCTGCAAAGAAACATATGGGGACTGTGCACCATCAGGGCCCTTCCAAGCTGTAAAATGTTACAAAGTCCCGTCTAGATCAGAATCTGGGGTGGCAGCTGTCCACCTGAAAATTCACCCTAACAAGATTGCCTTCCTGGGAAGAGACATAGATCATGTCCATAACCAGCTTCTCCTATGAAGTCGTAAACTTCTTTCAACACTCCACACCCAAGCCACTAAAGATCCATCTCTTCCAGGCCAGAGTGCTGGCTTACCCACTCCAACATGAGGTTCGCACCCCTCACATCTGGGTGCATGCTGCCTTCTTTTCTCCCCTACTCCTGAGTAATAAACAGCAGACTAGCAAAATAGTTCAAATACCTTCTAAAAAAGAAATACACAGACTTGTGGACTCCATGGCCTATTTTGAGCTAAATGTTTCAAACCTCCAGACTCAGAGCTGCTCTAGGCATTAACCTTCACTCCAACTGAACAATCAGGAAGTACGTAAATGAGAATGGCACCTCTGCTGGATGGCAGGCCCTCATCAGGCATGGAGACACGAAGATGGACTGGACTTGCCAACCTCCAGGGCTCTCTGCTGAGTGCAGAAGCCAGCATGGCACGGTTGGACTGAAGGATGCACAGATTAGGGATGAGGAGGTCAGAAAATAGTGACCTCATTCAAATGTCCAGGAAAAATATACAGAGGAAGGAGGATGGGAGCTGGGCCTTGGTGGCTGCACGCACTTGTAGAATATAGTTAGGCTAGAAACGGGAAACCACAAAGCATAAGGAGCAAGTGACAAGGGACTAGGCTGAGAAGCGCTGGTTGATGTCTGCATTGTGGACTGGGGACAGCTTGCAAGGGCCCCGAATGCCACACCCAGGTATTGTCATACCTAGGTAGGGCCACAGGGAGCTGCTAGAGTTTGTAAACAGAGGATTGAGGCCAGGGGGTAGAGTGGGAAGAAGACAGGAGTATTTCAACCCAGAGTACATCAAGGAGACCAGCAGAGTGAGGAACGATGTGGCCTGAGACAAGGCAGGGAATGGTGGGGTGAGCGTGGGACCGTACTTCCCCTTTCTCCATTTTCTCAGACCACTGGCATCTAATTCTACATAGAAGGAAACACCTGGACCCAAAGTCACACACAACTGACAGCAAAGCTCAATACATAGATGGCTCCCAACTCTGCCTTTTCCTGGTCTGGTTTCTGCTCCTGCACTGAAAATGCTTCCCAGGAGAGCAAGCCCTGAAGCCCAACTTCCACAGCTGATCAAACACCAAAGCACAGTGTGTAGGCTTGGAAGCAGAGGGAGGCAGCACTGAACAGCTGACACACACACCCAGAATTCCAGGCGGGCGGGCCTCAGTAATAGGACAGGTTTGGTTCATTTCCTGCAAAAACAGGATTTCCCAGGCATTAAAGGAAATGTCCTTGCATTCCTCTTACCCCTGTCCCCCAGGATGGACAGGGATCAAGGACCTGGGACATCCTTCCTAATTTGCCAGACACTTTATCCCTGAACGTGAGCAACCTACAAAAGGCTCTCCAAGATCCCTCGTGCCCCTGTGAATGTTCATCTAATGCAACTTAGGCAGGAGCCTAGGAAAGTCGTCTGCGTACCCCACTAACAGAAAGTAAGGGAGGCCACCAAGGATCACCAAGAATCCTGAAGCCCAGCTCCAACCCCTGGTGCAAAACACCCCTCCAGTGTAATCCTGCAGGCAATTCTCCCACCCCCCATGCTAGAAACTGCTTCTTTCAGTAGCAAAAAAAAAAAAAAGAAGAAGAAGAAGAAAAGAAGAAGAAGGAGAAGGAGAAGGAAGAAAGAAGAAAGAAAAAAGAGAAAGAAAAAGTAGGCGCGGCGTGAGGGAGCTGCAGATGGTAGAAAGGAGAAGGAGTAGCGAGATTAAAGTTACACAGGTCCGGGTTCATATCCTACCTCCACCACTGAGTTTACTTAGATAAGCCATTTTGCCTCTGAAAATGTTTTCCTCATCTGTGAAATGATTATAAAAATAAATTATGGAAAAAGCTGTCGGAATTCGGAGCACTCTTGTTAGTGTTCAGCATTAGCAGAAAGTCAACAAATGGAACCAAATATTTATTTTATATATATAGTTAAAGAGAGGAAAGAAAATTCCTAAAACGTGTACCAGGAAAATCCAGACGAGCCCACCCCGGCCCCCCACCCACCCTCCCGGGCAGGGCAGGAGGCACACGTCTGGCTGGGGCGCACCAGGGCACCTGTGCGTGCAGGTGGGGCGGGCGCGCGGCGACAGCAGGTTGGCAATGCCGCCCTGTCGACCGGCGGGGGAAGGAAGAGGGCGGGAGGCCCACCTGAAGACGCGCAGCAGCAGGCAGGCGATGAGGAGGGTGGTGAAGGCGAACGCCACGATCACGGCCGCCTTGAGGGTGGGTAGGTCGCGGAGAAGGGTGGAAATGCGGGTCACCAAGGCGTCGCCGCTGCTGTTGGAGCTGCCGCTGCCGCCCGCCGCCCCAAACCCAATCCGTGTAGTGTTCCCGGGCCCCGGGCCGGGAGGTGGCCGCGACTCGCGCTCGGGTTCGGGCCGCGGCGCGGAGATGGACTCGGCTCTGTTGGCGCGAGCGGCAGGAGCTGCCAGGAGCGCGAGCAGCAGCAGCGGCAGGAGCTGAGCGGGCGGCGGCACCGCGCGCATAGTGCGGTGGGTCGGCGCAGGATCAGGCAGGGCGCGCGCGGCTGAGCCCCAGGATCCGCACCAGCACGGAGGCCTGCACCGGGGGATCCTGCAGCGGAGGCGGCTGCGCGGTGCTTGGCAGGAAGCTGCGGCGCCCGGAAGAGCCCGCGCCACCGCCGCCGCCACCACCAACACGTTGCAAGGAGTCATTCGACGGGCCGCGGCCCCACGTGGGCGGGGCAGGCCGCCCGGCCTGGGTCCCAGCTGCGCTCCGCCCGCCCGCGACCCCAATTCCTTGGGACCTGAGACCCCGTGGTGAAGCAGCAACTGCCACGATGACGCTCGTGCTGGCCCTGTGCTGCACGTTTCACGTGTTTTATTTATTTCATTTAATTCTACAACCCCCTTTGAAGACAGGTATTCTGTTATCCACATTTGATAGTCGACTTAGTACCCAAAGAGCCAGCTCACAGCAACCCCGATTGTATCAGACTAAGAATCAAAGACTATGGGACCTAGAAGTAGACTCCCATTTTGCAGATCAAAAACTGAAGCCGACAGTAAAGTGGTTGCCTGATGTCCTATGTGACGCATAATTTCAGTATCTCTCCTAATTTCCCTCTTTCTCAAAAGGAGTTTCTTATTTCCTGCGCCTCTGCTTATGAACCGGACTGGGATGTGAATCTCTGCATTCATACCTTTGCTGTGGAACACCAGTTGGTGTGGTTAATGCCCTCCTGCCTGGCTGAAGTTTCTCCAGGGAATAGTTGGCTTGCTGCCTCTGGTTTGTAACAAAGCTAAATGATGCTTAGGTGAAGAAAGACAATTAAGGAGGTTCTAGTGGGAGGTCCAAAGGTGGGAATTGATGGGGGCACAGAGCCCCTACCTGAAGTACTAGAAGCCATTCCCAGGGCTTCAGGGTTCCCCTTTTACACTGCAGATGGGTCCTGGCAGGAAGCTCTTCAGTGGTGGGTAAACAGTTAAACACACATGACAAGGTCCCAGGGACCTTAAACGACCCATTTCTGGTCCTGCTGGAAAAAGAGACAAATATAGTACAGTGTATTCATTGTCTATTGCAGCATAACAAATTGCCCTAAAACCTAGCAGCTTAAAACAACATGCATTTAGTATCTCACAGTCTGTGGGTCAGGAAACTGACCATAGGTTACCTGGGTCCTCTGCTTCAGGGCCTCTCCCAAAGGTACAATCAAGGTGTCAGCTGGGGCTGGGGTGTCCTCTGAAGGCTCAGCTGGGGAAGGATCTGCTTCCAAGCTCAATCAGCATTTTTGGACCAGATTCAGCCCTGCACTGGCTGTTGGACTGGAGCCTCAGTTCCCCTGGGGCAGTTGGCCAAAGGCTGCCCTCAGTTCCTTGGCATGGGGCCCTTCCAACATAACAACTTGCTTCATCAAAGTGTGCAAGTCAAGATAGCAATAGAAAGAGTCACCTAGCAAGACAGAAATCATTGTCTTATGAAACCTCATCACAGAAGTGACATTCTCACACCTTTGTCATATTCTGGTGGTTAGAAGCAAGTCACAGGTTTCATCCACACACAAGCAGAAGGAATTACACAATGGCATGAATATCAGGAAGCAGAGATCATTGGGGCCATCCTAGAAGCTGCCTGCCACATACAGTGTAATTCATTTTGATTTGGGGAGATGGACAACAATTGGATTATCAGAAGCCATCATCCAGAAGGTACTTTTGAAATGCATGTTAAATATGCATGTCATGTTAAATATGTCCCAGTGATATGAGATATGGATAGATCACATAATTTAGGTCTCTTCTAACTCTGAAACATACCTTCTGGTATGTTAAAAATGTTGCATTAGTAAAAAGTCAACATCATCATATCAGTATGATAGAAGATGTAAAAGAAAATTTTTAAAGAAATACCTCTGAGTCCATGATTTTGGAGCACTGTTCTCCAGGGCATAAACCTCAGCCATCACAGCCTCTTATTTTTGTACTTATCAGAAATTCCTGCACGATACAGCAAAGAGGTCCTGGGCTTTGAGCCTCTTAGCCGGGATGAAAGGTTTGACCACTGAATGGCCTTGGCCGAGTATTTAACCACTGAATGCCAGGTTTCTAATACCTGAAATAGGCTGGGTGCGGTGGCTCACGCCTGTAATCCCAGCACTTTGGGAGGCCAAGGTGGGCGGATCACTTGAGGTCAGGAGTTTGAGACCAGCCTGACCAACATGGTGAAACCCCTGTCCCTACTAAAAATAAAAAATTAGCTGGGTGTGGTGGTGCATGCCTGTGTTCCCAGCTATTCAGGAGGCTGAGGCAGGAGAATCGCTTGAACCCAGGAGGCAGAGGTTGCAGTGAACTGAGATCGCACCATTGCACTCCAATCCGGACAACAAAAGCAAAACTCCATCTCAAAAAAAAAAAAAAAAAAATCTGAAGTAGGGACAAATAGTACCCAGCTCAAGGCCACTGGGAGCTTCCACAGAACAGAGAAAATATCAGTGCTATTTTCCTTATTTTGCCACAATTTGTGGACTGATGGTCTACATCAGTCATTAAACAATGCTTGATTGTTTAATGTTAACCTCAAGAATGTAGAAAGCATAAATGTTAGACTTTTTTCATAAAGTGAAACTTTAGAATCTTTCCTTCTAATCATTTGCTTACTTAAAAATTGCCCTCAATTAGAGTTCCTTAAAAACATTTTAATTCAAATAACCATAAACAATGACATTTTTAACATGGTAAATGGGCAACAAAACCAAATCTGGTTGATTTCAAAGAAGGGGAGATTATTGGAAGCATGTCATGTTGCTTCCAGAAATGACCGTAAGCTAAAGCAGAAATTCTAACAGTGGGATTTGTGGACTCCTGGGGTCTCTCAGATCCTTTCAGGGAATCTTTGAAGTGAAAACTAATTCCATAATGATAAGATGTTATGTGTCTTTTTCACTATGTTGACATTTGCACCAATAGTGCAAAAGCAACAGTGAGGAAAACTGATGGTGCCTTAGCACAAATCAAGGTAAACAATATTCATAGTCATTGTATTCTTCACAACTATACACTATAGGAAAAAAAAAATCAGTTTCACTTTAGAATGCCATTCAGGTAGCCATGAAAATATTAAATCTTGACCCTTGAGACCCTTTTAATATTATACATGATGAAATGAGAAATAGGAATAAATCACTTCTGCTGTACACTTACGCATAATGATTGACTCAAGAAAAAGTATGTTTACAATTCCTAGAGTTGCAAACTGAACTAGCCACTTTTTTCGTGGAATAACATTTTTAATTAAGAGAGTGACTGATAAACTTTACACTTGGCCTTTGGCAGGCATTTTGTCAAAAATGAGCAAAATTAGGCTGTCACTTCAGGGACACCCACTGACAGTATTGTAGCCAATGACAAAATGCAAGCCTTCAGGTGAAAATTAGAATTTTTAAGAAAACTTGTCAATTAGGATGTTTTTGCTATGAACTTGACAGCTTCCCAATGCTTCAAAATTTTTATGATGATCTTGGTGGTGATATTAGAAAGTATGGGTTTTTTATATTATGTAATGAAACATATCAAAATTTGAAAGATTTGCATAAATTTTTCCAAATGGCCAATGCACAGTGTTATAAACTCATTTCTGAGTAAATGATCCACTCAAAGTATAAGACAGACCAATAGAATCTGATGAAACAAAATATAAAATATTCATTGCATGGTTTCATATTCCACATTGCAAATAATCTTTAAGAAACTACTACCTGCAAATTTTGGTATAGTATCAAAGAAGAATCTCCACAACTACCTGAAAAGGCTACTAAAATTTTCCTCTCTTTTCTGACTAAATATCTAGGTGAGGCTGGATTTTCTTTTTTCTTTTTTTTTTTTTTTTTTTTTTTTTTTTTTTTTGAGACGGAGTCTCGCTGTGTCTCCCAGGCTGGAGTGCAGTGGCGCGATCTCGGCTCACTGCAAGCTCCGCCTCCCGGGTTTACGCCATTCTCCTGCCTCAGCCTCCGAGTAGCTGGGACTACAGGCGCCCGCCGGCACGCCCGGCTAGTTTTTTGTATTTTTAGTAGAGACGGGGTTTCACCATGTTAGCCAGGATGGTCTCGATCTCCTGACCTCGTGATCCACCCGCCTCGGCCTCCAAAAGTGCTGGGATTACAGGCTTGAGACACCGCGCCAGGCCGAGGCTGGATTTTCTTCATGTTCTTCAACCAAAACAACCAACTGCAACAGATTGAATGCAAAAGCAGATATGAGAATCCAGCTATTTTCTATTAAGCCATACATTAGAGAGATTTGCAAAAAAAGTTAAAGAAAGGCATGCTTCTCTCTAATATTTTTGTTTTAGAAAATTAGTTATTTTTCATTAAAATATCTCTCATTTTTTTTGGTAGAGACAGGATCTTGCTATGTTGCCCAGGCTGGTCTTGGATTCCTGGCCTTAAGCCATCCTTTGGCTTCAGCACCCCTAAAGCACTGGGGTTACAGGCATGAGCCACTGTACCCAGCCAAAAAATATCTTATTGATGTTAACATGCTAATGTGTTATTTTTGTTTTTAAATGAATTTTAAAATATTTTAGACTTCATTTTAATTTATAATGCAGCAAATATCAATATGTATATTGATATAAAACAAAATAAACCAAAGCTCTTCGAGGTCCTCAATATTTCTTAGAATGGAAAAGATTCCTGAGACCAAAAAGTTATCTAAGAAATGCTAACTTCAGAGGAACAAGCTTAGGGAAACAAAACCAAACCAAACAAGCAAACCAATTAGGATACTTTCTGCTATAAAAAAACAGAAAATTCAACCTGAGCTGACTTAAATAAAAAAGGAAATTTCACCCCAATTACTCTGATGTGATTGTTACACATGCGATCAGAACATCACATGTACCCCATGAATATATACATGAATATGATGTGCCCGTAATATTTTTTAAATTATTTACATAAAATGTTTTTTTAAATCACATTGTACCAAAAGTAAAAGATGAAAATGAAATCTCTTCTTGCACATAAAGGAAGTGCCTGGGAGGGGAGGTTTCAGGATTGGTTCATTCAGCCATGTGCATAATGTCAAGGGTCCTAAATCTTTCAATCTCTCCACTGCTGGCCACAGCATTGACTTCAACCTTAGAAGGGTGGCCGCCTGGTCACAAGATCCACAAGGATAGCTGGAGTGGCAATCAGGGTGGAATGCTTTCTTGCTCACATATAGCAGGTGAGAGAGGAAAATACTTTTTCCAACTATGGAACATAAACCCTCCTCTCAGTCTGATCAGTCCATCTTGAGTCACAGCCTGAGGACTATCATGCCCTGATTGGACTAGACTTGCCTTGGAACTAGGGTTAGTTCCACCCCCCTCCCTAGGAAAATTAAAGAAAAAGAAAAGGTTGTGTTGGGAACAAAGGGGAAGACATGGATACTTAGCAGGCTGCAACGCCCATTCCAACAAGCAAGAAACAAGGAACTGAGTCTGTCTGGATTTATAGAACCAAAGCCAAAATCAGACCCAGAAAGGATCTGGTTAGGAAACAGCACTGTCCAGCAGATGTCTCGCAGGCTCCACCATCACCACTGCCTCCTAAAGCCACCAGACAGTAGATGCCACTACTGTGACCATGGCTCAAAGAGTGCATTTTTATTTATTTATTTTTTTTTTTTTTTTTTTTTTTGAGACAGGGTCTCACTCACTCTGTTGTCCAGGCTGGAGTGCAGTGGCACGATCTCAGATCTTGGCTCACTGCAACCTCTGCCTCCCAGGTTCAAGCAATTCTCACACCTCAGATCAGCTTCCTGAGTAGCTGGGACTACAGGCATGTGCCACCACTCCTGGCCAATTTTTGGTAGAGAGAGGGTTTCACCATGTTGGCCAGGCTGGTCTCAAACTCCTGACCTCAAGTGATCTGCCCACCTGGGCCTCCCAAAGTGCTGGGATAACAAGTGTGAGCCAATGCACCAGGCTTGTGAGAGTGTCTCCTTAACTGCCTGTGAATTGCATCACTGGCTTGAAATTAAAAGTCCTAAAATGCAGCATCCGATTGGCTACCTCAGTCACGTGGCACTGTCCAAGAAGGGGAGAGGGCATATCCCATTCTCTTCATCTTCCAAACGGGAAGAGGGGGGTCCTCCTCCACCAAGGATCACACCACTGGGTAGTCTACCACAATAAGGACATCTGGATGTGTGTAGCCAAAGCCAAAACTAGTAAACGGCCACTTCAAACACAGATGAAAATTCTTCAGAAATAATTAGATCAAAAAAGTAAGTAGATAGTTTTTTTTTAAATAAATAAATAAATACGAGACAGGATCTTGCTGTGTTGCCCAGGCTGGTCTTGAATTCCTGGGCTCAAGTGATCCTCCTGTCTTGGCCTCCCAAAGTGCTGGGATTATAGGGATGAGCCACCACGCCCAGCCAAGGTGGGTAGATATTGATGAGAGAGATATAAAGATAGATAGATAGATAGATAGATGTTAGAGATAAAGGATAGAGAGGTGATAGATGGGCATATAGGTAGGAGAGAGATATTCATACATATTTTCTATATACTGTACATATTCATATATGCACATATATATTTTTATATGCACAATAAATACAAGTCATTTAATTCCAGTACACCACTTACTAACTGTGTGATCTTGTTTAAACCTCCTTATGCCTCAGTTTCCTCATCTGTAAAATAGGGCTAATAAAAGGACCTATCTCATGACAATATTTCAAGGACCAAATAAGTTAACACTTGTAACATGCTTAGCAAAATATCTTTAAAATGGTAAGTGCTCAGCAAATGTTAATTATTAATAAAATATCAGAGGAATGAAGAAGGATCATTGAAATGGCAGAAAACATTTAACTGTAAATCATTTTTCCAGCCTTCAAGGTTCACCAATATCTGAGGGAGGGAGTTTCCAATGCCCTGCCTGGGACACCTCCAGGAGACAACAGCTATGGAGCAAAGCTAGATCCCTGAGTTAATAATGTCTAAACCACCTTGGAATTCAGAGCAGGAACACCCTTTGGACACCTCTCACCTATTTGCTGTTTTATACATAGGTAGCCCACAGGAAATAGGTCTCAGTGAAGTAAACTAACCGTTTGGAAGACAGACATTCTCTATTCTCTGTGACTAGCAGCTAACTTAAAACAGTAGGACACAGGAAAATATATTGGAAGAAAATATACCAACATGGTTTGGTTTGGTTTCGTTTGGTTTGGGATGGAGTCTCTCTGTCGCCCAGGCTGGAGTGCAGTGGCCAATCATGGCTCATTGCAACCTCCACCTCCCAGGTTCAGGCCATCCTCGTGCCTCAGCCTCCCGAGTAGCTGAGATTACAGGCACGCACCACCACACCTGGCTAATTTTTTGTATTTTTAGTAGAGACAGGGTTTCACCGTGTTGGCCAGATTGGTATTGAATTCCTAGGCTCAAGTGATCCGCCCACCTCGGACTCCCGAAGTGCTAGGATTACAGGCATGAGCCACAGTGCCCAGCCCTGGAAATATACCAACATGTTAATAGCAATTATCCCTAGATGTGGGATCATGGGGCATTTGTTTTGTCTTTATTGTATCAGACTTTTCTAGGCTCTGTAATAAATATGTACTAATTTTGCAGTTTTCTTACATGCAGTACATATATTAATCTTAACTATTTTATTTCCTAAAATGAATATGACATGACTTACCTTTGTTTTTAACATACCCTCAGGCAAAGGGCTTACAAAGATGACCAGAGATCAAACTCTGGAGCATGCGTAAGGAGAATGTGAGAGGCAGACAGACTCTCCCTGCTGCACCCCACGCTGCTGACACAGTGTAGTGAAAATAATTTTTAAGGGTAGGCTGAAGAGGGGTAAGGAAATTCCAGATAACAATGTCCACTATGCATTGAGCTTTGTGCATAATCACACATACCTTTCAACCCTATGGGAAATAGGCATTAGCATCCCTATTTTGCAGAGGAGGAAACAGAGGCTTGTCAATTTAGGGACTTGAGAGAGGCACATGTGCGTGGGCAGTGGAAGAAAGGTCTGGCCTGGTAAGGGGGTCCCCGTCAGCCCTTGGGGAGTTATTTCTATTCCAATTTGGAGGAGCTGCTGACTACAAATCTACCTGAGAGGGACCCACAGCAAAGGAGTGGAGGGGAAACCCAAGACAACTCAGCCAGAAACCCAGCAAGCAACCCCACAGAGTGTTCCAGCCCATCTTTCATTTCTTCCTAGATGTCAGCAGCACTCATGTCATCTGGAAGGCTTCTTCCCACAGCAACAGATATTTTTTGTGCCCTTGTTATGGGCTGGGCACTTTCGGGAAAAGAATAAATATATAGCATGTGGCCTCTAGCCGTAAGCATGGCCATTCTGATTTGCAGACAAGATATGTTAACTGTTGAGCTAATCACTAGTAAATAACATTTGCAGACCCAAGAGACAAGGATGGGAAGGAGTAGAGGATCCGTCCTAAGTATATTCCACAGTCATTGCTAGAGACGTTCAGAATCAGGAACTCGTGTTTGTTGCATGCCCACTGTGTGCCACACTCACCTCACGTGCGTCTCATTAGTCCTCACAGCAACCCTCTGTACCCCATCATAGCCTCCCGGGTTAACGTGCAAGTAAATGAAGGTCTGCGGGGTCCTACAGTGTCTAGGGTCACACCAGCACCAGGGCACAGACCCTGAGCTCAGTCTTTCCAACTCCTAATCGAGACTGGGGTTGTCTCCAAAGACGGTGGGGCACTGATCCATTAAAAATATCCTGTCTCGCTCCATGGTGCTGGGAATATCAGAGAGTACCTTTGGAAGAGTAGAGCTGAGTAGCAGGAGAACCCTCTGGAACCCCAGTGAAACCTCCTGTGTGCAGGCCACAAGCACTCGTATAAAGAGCAGGCCCCAAATACTAGTGAAATGTCATGATCAAATCCACTTCTCAGATACGCTCCTTTATACACAGTTGTTATCATCCACATAATAAAAGGAATTGGGATTTCCCTCATTTGTCTTAAGTCTTTGCACAATTTCCTCCCACCTTTCCTGGGCCTGCTGGGAGGCTCTGCACAACCCCACTGGGTGGAAGGCAGAGTAGGCGGGGAACCCTGGGCCTGGCAGTTCTGTTACAATACTGTGTCACAACACAGACAGATGGGGTGGCCAGAGTCAGGCAGAGAGACGCAGGGTGTGTCAGGTGGCTCTCCTGCCCTGCCTGTGCACACACATGCTGGAACCCTGGTACCGTACTCAGCTTTCAATTGAGACGAGAGGAAGAATAAACGAGGGAGAATTCATCCTAACAACTCAGGACAGCGGCCAACCCTCTGGTTTGCCTGGGTCTGAGAGATTTCCAAGGATGCAGGACTCTGTTTTTAAAACCAGGTTAGTCCCAGACAAACCAAGAAGAGCTGGTCACCTCAGCTGACTCCTCTACCCTCAGGTAATGCAGCCCCTTGCCTTTATAGTCTCTGGTCCTTCCTCAGCCCACACGCGTGCCCCGCCCCTCTGTGTCTGAGCAGGCAGGCAAGCTTGAATACCAGCTAATATTTATTGAGCATTTACTTAGCGTCAGGCACTTTACATCAGGCCTAGGGAGAAAATACGGTTATCACCTCCTGTCACAGATGAAGAAGCTGAGGCTGACAGAGTTAGTGTATACAAATAATTCCATAAAACCAGCTTCTACGCACACTGGAGCTTATAAAGGTCTCCATACTTTGCCTTCCCAAGTTTGCCAGAGAGGGAGACAGAAAAAGAGAGAGAGAGAAAATGAGTGATGAGAAAGAGAGAGAACACGAGTGATGAGTGAGAGAATGAGAATTAAAGGTCTCTCCCTCCCTCCTGGATGGGGACAGGCCGCATCCCAGACATTAGCCCCCCTCTCAAGGGATCAGAGAATCAAGCCCATCCTCCGCGTGCTCTCTGCACCTCGCCTGTGGAGCTGACACAGCACCAGCTGCAGCTCATTTTACTCCCCGCCAGAAATGAGGGTGTTATCATGTGATATTTTTGCCTCTTTTTATAAATAATTCATCCTTTTTTGCACGAAAGTAAGATAGCCTGAAGCTAGAACATTTAAAAGGAACGTCAGT
Organism: Macaca fascicularis; assembly: GCF_037993035.2. Classification (NCBI taxonomy): domain Eukaryota; kingdom Metazoa; phylum Chordata; class Mammalia; order Primates; family Cercopithecidae; genus Macaca; species Macaca fascicularis. The sequence continues at coordinate 77,417,844 of NC_088381.1, forward strand.
GCCTTATACATAAAACAATAACGTGCTAGTTTGCCAGAAAGTTTGCGAAAGTCCCGAAGCTAAAATACACCTCATTCTAGGTCTATTTTTAGCCTGGAAAAGGCTTTCCGATGTCTTTCTCAGTTCACATGTGATAAGGGCTGTGTTATGCTTTCTCTGAAATGAGGCTTTCCCAAATCAGTTACATTTGCACAGGGAAATCTAAAAGATAACTTGCCAAATAAGCATATTTATGAAATCCAAATGCCAAGTACACAAATGCTTTTTTTAACTCCACAAAAATAAAGTATAAACAAACGGATAATGGAATCTATCGTCAACCATGGCTATGACAAATGGGGCCACAGATAGTTAACGTTTACAGGAGTCTTTTTCCCAAGACTGACAGGGAGTTTTCCTTTGCAGGATAGCAATTCTGGAGCTGGAAATTACAAGCGTAAGAACAATTATGGGGAAAACAACTATGTTTGATGATAAGATTTGGGCCTCCATGTTACTGTGGGCTCCCTCATCCACTTGATATCATGCATTGGTTTGGTATTTATTTGTTTGCTTGTTTGTATTTGGGACGGAGTCTTGCTCTGTCACCCAGGCTGGAGAGCAATGACATGATCTCAGCTCACTGCAGCCTCTGCCTCCCGGGTTCAAGCGATTCTCCTGCCTCAGCCTCCCAAGTAGCTGGGACGAGAGGCACCCACAACCACACCCGACTAATTGTTGTATTCTTAGTAAAGACAGGGTTTCACCATGTTGGCCAGGCCAGTCTCAAACTCCTGACCTCAGGTGATCCTCCCGCCTCAGCCTCCCAAAGTGCTGGGATTACAGGCATGAGCCACCACGCCCGGCCTCATGCATTAGTTTTTTATGAGAAAGACATTTTATTTCTTTACCTATAAGGATTTTTTTTAAATACTGACATTGCTGTTGTCAAAATGTCTTCAGAAGGACACATGACAAACTCATAATGTTGGTTGCCTACAGCAGAGGGTGACCAACCAACCTAGTTTGCTGGGGATTGAGGGGTTTCCTGGGATGAGGACATTTCAGAGCTAAAACAGAAAGTCCTAGACAAAGTGGGACCAGTTGGTCACCCTACCTAGGCAGAGGAACTCTGGATGGCTGGAACAGGGGCAGGAAAGGGAATAGTAACTGTATCCCTTCATGCATTTGGAATGTTGAACTATGTAAACTTATTACTGGTTAAAAAAAAAAAAAAAAACAGGTTAAAAATGTTCTGTCAGTATCATATGAGAGGACTCTTTTTAAAGTAGTAGATAGATAAGAGTAGCAAAGAAAAGGTTACTGGACCTATGCAAAATTAACATCAGTACATTTAAGGTCTGCTTTGTTTACTATTTCATTTGTTTCTGAAATATGTCCTCCGAAAGACTTCACAATTATTCACCAAAATAACTCAAAAATTTGTACAGTTCTGGCCGGGCGCGGTGGCTCACGCCTGTAATCCCAGCACTTTGGGAGGCCGAGGCGGGTGGATCACAAGGTCAGGAGATCGAGACCACGGTGAAACCCCGTCTCTACTAAAAATACAAAAAATTAGCCGGGCGCGGTTGTGGGCGCCTGTAGTCCCAGCTACTCGGGAGGCTGAGGCAGGAGAATGGCGTGAACCCGGGAGGCGGAGCTTGCAGTGAGCCAAGATCACGCCACTGCACTCCAGCCTGGGCGACAGAGCGAGACTCCGTCTCAAAAAAAAAAAAAAAAAAAAAATTGTACAGTTCTTTAACCCTCGTTCTCACAACACCAGAAGGCCACTGAGGCTCACTCTGTTGTTCCATTTTGAAGATTAGGAAATGGTGGCCTAATGAGGTTATCTGACTTGCCCCAGGGTTGGACATGAGTGTGCCCTGGAGCCTGTGTCCCCAGGGCCAGCCTCTCCCGTGCTGGCCTACTTTATAGCTGGCTAGTATCGTCAAACCATGGAAACAGCGGGCTGTTGCCAAAGAGACATATTTCTATGAAAGTTTCTCAAGTGTCCCCTAGGAGAGCCTGCAGACGCCAGTGACGACATAATATTGCTGACGGAGCCCTCCCCTCCAATCGTGCTGCTCAGAGAGTGCCACCCACGGAGCAACTTTTTAGGAGATTCCAACACCTAAAGTCCTGAGGTGCGTACGTGGAGGGACCCCATCCTTGAGCTCAGGTGGACCATCTGTCCACAGTTCTTTTCACAGTGCAGTACTTTTCCCATACACATCAAAGTTGCTTTGGATCGAGAGGCGAAGACCAGCAGGGCAGAACTAAGCAGGCCACAGACATCTTTCACCAGAAAAGCCGAGGGTGAGGGGCAGGGCGGTTCACCCTCCGGATGGCTGTTTGTAAAGTAAATATTGATTGTGAGCCATCCCCCAACCCGCTCGGGAAAACACACCATCTGTTGCCTCTGCCTGCAGCTCCAAGTGGCAGTCACCCCCGTGTCCAGAAACATCCTCTCCGTACCTGTCTCCACTGCAATTCCCACAGCTGGCATTGTCAACCTCTCTGTAATGGCGGAGTTAGACCTTACATTTGCAGGAATTTGTGTTTTAATTCCCAGGCAGAGCTCAGGCCTCTGAGGGATAAGGACACAGAAAAGTCAGTTTGGAGATGGCCCCAGGTGGGTGGCTGTTTCTCCTGTTCCCCACAGTGTGGAGCCCAAACCTTCACCCCTGTGTTGATGCATCCTAGACCTACTCTGGACATTTCCACCTCACAAGTGACGTTAGCACCCACTTCCCAAGAGGCACTGCTCGGCGTTCCTGACCATCTTTTTTCTCATTCCCCTCCAGCCTCAGGGATACACCCTCCTGTTTGAGACCAGCCCCCACACGTTGGCCCTGAGTTCAACGCTCCTCCACTTCCTCTGAGGCTCTGCTTCACGCGTTACCTCTGCTTCCTCCTGTATTGTCATCCTCCAGTAGTTATTTCCCATTCTGGTTTCTCATTGAGGGGAAGGGGAGGTGAGGGGAGGGAAGGAGACGGGGGAGGGGAAGGGAGCAGAAGGGAGGGGAGAAAAGAGGAGGGGAGGGGAGAAGGGGAGAGGAGGAAAAGGGAGAAGGGGAGGGGAGGGAAAGGGAGAAGGGGAGGGGAGGGGAAGGGAGAAGGGGAGGGGAGGGGAAGGGAGAAGGGGAGGGGAGGGGAGGGGAGAAGGGGAGGCGAGGGAAGGGAAAGAGAGGGAAGGGAAGGGAAAGAGGGGGAGAGGGAGAGAGGAAGAGAGAGAGAGAGAAAGAGAGAGGAAGAAGTGAAAAGGAGAGGAGAAGGAAGGAAAGAAGGAAGGGAGGGAGGGAGGAAGGAAGGAAGGAAGGCAGGAAGGAGGGAAAGAAGGGAGGGAGGGAAAGAGAAGGAAGGGAGGGAGGGAGGGAAAGAGAAGGAAGGAAGGAGGAAAGAAGGAAGGGAGGGAGGGAAAGAGAAGGAAGGAAGGGAGGGAGGAAGGGAGGGAGGGAGGGAAAGAAGGAAGGAAAGAGGAAAGAAGGAAGGAAAGAGGAAAGAAGGATGGGAAGGAGGGAGGGAAAGAGAAGGAAGGAAGAAAGGAAGGAGGGAGGGAGGAAGGAAGGAAGGAAGGAAGGAAGGAAGGAAGGAAGGAAGGAAGGAAGGAAGGAAGGAAGGAAGGAAGGAGCGAGCCTACAACTTTGTGCGTCTCCCTTTTGCTCTCAGATATCTCTAGCTGCTCCCTCCCTGAACCTCTAAGTGGCATTTGACGACACTGGGGCTTCCTGCCTCGGAGGTCTCCAGTTTTCCATCTTCCCTCTGACCTCTCTGTCCCGCTCTCTCGGGAGCTGGCTCCTCTCCCTTTTAACTCAGACCCCAGGGCTTCTTGCTGAGTTCTTTTCTCACTCTGGCCCCTTTCTCTGGGTTCTCAGGTACCCAGCATGTCCCACGCAAGATTCCTCATCGTTCCCCAAAACCTGCCCTACCTCCAGAGCTCCCAGGCTCTGCTGGCCACCACACTGCACTTGGCAGAGCCAGAAACCTGGGGGTCCCCCTACACTCCCCCCGTTACTAAGTCCTTCCTCTTCTCTCCTACAAACAGTCCAAATCCAACCACGAGTAAGTTAGAGTAACTTGTTTATTTGTTTATACGTCTCTCAACACACACACACACACACACACACACACACACACACAATGTCCATCAAATCAGGAGTTGGGTCTGTTTTGTTCATTGCTATTTCTTCATCAACCAGAAATGTATCTGACACACAGTAAGTGTTCAATAAATGTTGCTGGACTGGACTGAATGGATAGGTTCCTACTGCCATAGTTTATAGCAAGCAACAGGAGTTGAGTGCACATATTTAAAGTCAGAAGGCAAGAGCTGGAATCTCGGCTTTGCCATTTACTGTCAGTGTAACTTGCACTAAATTAACCTTAAGTCTCAATTTCCTCATCTGTAATATGGGCATAAAGATAGCAGCTCACTTACCATCAGGATTAAATGAGATAGCACATGTAAAGAACTTAGCATAACTGGTATGTATTAAGTCATTAATAAACATTACATATTATGTTTCTTATTATTATTCTTTCCTGTCCTTGTGTGTCACCTGTATTATAACATCCTTCCAACCGTTCTCCTAGACTCCAGGCTCCTCCCTTCAGGAGAATTCCCACTCTGCTATCCTAATCAGAGTGATCTGCTTGAATGCAAAGTCAAGCATAATACTCCCTCGCTGAAAACCCTTATGGGATTTAAACTCTGCCTGTAGGGCCCAAATTCCTCAGTATGGTCCCAGCTTCCTCACCCACAGCTTCAACAACCCCCACCTCCCAGCACCCCAAACTCTAACTTCACTAAACTCCTAGCTTCATCTACCCTTACCTCCCAGCACCCCAAACTCTAACTTTACTAAACTCCTTCCATGCAAGCCTTTGCCTAAACTGTTCCCTGGTTCTTCTACCAGGAATGCTCTTCCTTAACCCTCTCCTCTCCATTTTTTGCTTAAAGAACTCCTCCTAATCATTCTACAAATAAGACATAAGCTCCTTTGTGAAGCTTCTCCTGATCTCTTCTGCACAATCCCCCACCACCCCATACAAACTCACCCCTGCCCACACACATTCCTCCAGGACAGTTAAGGTGGACCAGCTGTCCCAGTTCAGGCAGGACTGAAAAAGTTGCCCAGGATGTGGGGCTTTCCAGCACTAAAACTAGGAGAGTCCGGGGCAAACAAGGGCAACTGTAATAGCACAGATCACATTGTTTTGGAGTTAGCTGTCTTTCTGATAAGATTAGAAGCAGCAGAAAGCTTACTTTGATCATCTTCATGTCCCCAACACCTAACCTGGTGTCAGGCACTTATATGGCCCATACTCAATAAATAGGTGCTGAATGCATTATTGAGATAGTGTGGAGGCAGTGGAGGAACTAAAGGCCGTGGTTCAGATCCCATTCCCTCGCTGTATGACCTAAGTTTTTATTTTCATTTATATATTTATTTGTTTGTTACTGAATGATTGAAGGCAAATTTCTTGGCCTCAGCCTCTGTTTCCTCATTTGTAAAATGGAGATAATATCCATTTCATCGGAATATTGTAAAGATTAAATGCATGCAAACTGGTTAACACAATGCCAGGCATATAACAAGCTTTCAATAAATGTTAGCTGCTATTTATATTCACTTTTTTAAAGGAGTTAGCACAGTGTATTCAATAAGAGTTTGTTCCCTTCTCCCCATTAAACAAATTAATACGGGTGGCCTTAAATGTAATTATATCACAGAGAAGGCTTCCCTTAGGACAGTGATCAGCCACCTTGGTTACACATTAGAATCCCCTGGAGGACCTTACAAACACTGATGCTCAACTCCAGGCCAATTAATTCAAACCTTCTTTGATGGATCCATGCATCAGCATGTTTAAAGGGCTCCCCAGGCGATTCTAATAGGCAGCTGGTTGAGAACTTCTGCCTTAGGGCACTGGGTTGTGGCTCTTTACCTCTTAATTGCTGCACTGGGTCTTTCCAAAGTTATCCCTAAGCTAGCTATTGTCAACTGCAAGTGTTTAATACCCTCCGTTCCCTTCACTTTGTCTTCAGGGCAGGAACTGGAGAATTCTCAGCTCCCTAACCATTCCTGGCCTGTACCCAAGTTCCTAACAGCTTTTCACACCTGGCCTATCCCTTCAGAGCCTTCACAGCTTGATATTCCCCCAGGAAGTTGAAGAAATGAAAAAGAGGTCACTTCATCTGTTTCTTCCTTAAGGGGACAGATGGTTCCATTTTCTAGCCAGTGTTTCTCAAACTGGAGTCCGCAGACATGTTATCAGGGACTCGCCACTTCTATATGAGGATTTTTTTCTTTGCATTTTTAATTTGCTAATAATACAAAATATTACTATTGTACATTAACTGGTTGCCCCTTTATAAAAGACTGCAAGATTTGAGTGCCTCCTGCAAAATTCGATATTTGAGGGGTTTGCATTTGTTTGTTTTTGGAGACAGGGCTGTCACTGTTGCCCAGGCTGAAGTGCAGTGGTATGGTCAGAGCTCACTGCAGCCTCGCACTCCCAGGCTCAAGTGATCCTCCCTCCTCAGCCTCCTGAGTAGCTAGAACTACAGGCGTGAGCCACCACACCTAGCTGATATTTGAGTTTTGTAAAGGCAGTGCACACATATAGATTTCGAATTAGTTCAAATAGAAGGACCAAGCAGGGAACCAAATCCTCCTATTGCACAAAGCAACGGAAACAAAACAGGCTCCAAATGACCAGCAAGTAGTCGTCAGTCTCAAATTAGCTGCAGAAACAGATGCAGTTTGTGCGTCCTGTCAAAACGTAAGTGTTTGCAGCAGTTCATTAGCAGTGAGTAGTAAATACACATTTACTAAGATATTTTCTGCTCCCATTCCAAAAACAATGGGAAGAGAAACTCCAGTTGAGGTAGATTTTAGTAAAGCTATAATGCTAACTATATCTCAGTGAATGTGAGCCACATACAGATTTATCAAGGGCCATATAGTGCCTGATTGTCCAGCAGTAGCAAATACAGCCTTGACATTAAATACCATGTGTGCCTCATTCTAATAAGAGACAGTCTTTGCATGGATATTATTAAAGTCAAAATACAGGAATAGATATAAAACTAGACCCAAGGCTGCATCTTTTCATTATTAAGCCAACAATAGGCATTTATTTTTAGTACAGCTCATCATAAGTCCCATCAAAATAATGTCATTTAGATGTGCCTATGTACTCTCTTTTGCTTTCAATTTGTAAATTTGTTTTTGGTTTTATAGGTGCATAAGAGCTTGAAGCATAAACTGTTTATGCCTAGTTTTATTTTATACCTAATTAAGAGATGGTAAAGATAACTCTATTGTTGCTGTCAATCCTCAGTGATCTTTTCCCTGGTGGTCTGGAACACTCGTGCTGGCTACAGATCAGAATCAGCCAGACTGTCAGACACATGGGCTCCCAGAGGTTGGAGACTCCGGGCTAGAGGACAGGACACTTCCCTGGGCTCCGGATCTGCTTTGTCACTAGCGGCAGAGGCTACTTGGTGATTTATGGACATGGGTTCTTGGTCCTGTCATTTCACCATCTGCCCTCTCTTCCCGCTCCCACTTCCACCTCCGCCGGGCCTCAGTTTCCTTGATTCCCTGAGGTCTGTTGTCCTTTCTGTCCCTAATTTTTAGGGGTTCTGTGATTCTTGCATTCAGTGCGTTATCAACTGAAGGTAGCGGATAAAGCACCCGCAGGGCTGGGGGTCAGACCTGGCTGAGAATTCTGACCCAGGCACTGCCCCACCTGGGACATTTAAACTTGATGAGCCTTGGGGTTCTTGCTGTAAAATGGAGAGGATAACACTGTCGCCACCAGATGCTGCACAGATTAAAGAAGATCAGAAATGTCTGGGAGGCACAGCGCACTCCTCCCTGCCTGACTGGGCATTCAGTGCGTGTTCGATACTGCCTTTAAAGTTCCTGTTTGTCTTCAGGAGGGGTTCCTAGGCCTAACTGGAAAGAAGAATTTGTTTTTGTTGTTTCTAAAGTTCAGCCCATAACCTCCTTTCAACTAAACCAGGTCTTCCTGAAACTTCTCTAGATTTCTGAATGTTTGGCTTCAGGATGCACCAAGGAGTTGGGAGAAGCTCCCGGGTGGCCTAGGCTGAAGCTAGGGGGTGATAAGGCCCAAGGGCTGCCCTGAGACAAACCCCTTTCAGGGACCAGAGGAGAAAGAATAGTACTCACCCCATTACAGGATGAGTGAAAAGGAGGCATATGTTTCCTGTGCACTTTTCAGCTAGCGGTAATGAAGCAAGCTCATTTTATATTTGATTTTAATAAAGTGTGAATGACTGATGGCTTCAAACACACACATCTGCCATGCCTGTTTACCCACATGAAATTAATCAGAGGACTTCAGGGCTGATGCTGGAAACATGGGTGAGGAAGGCAGGTTTCGCTTGCCCCCAACCCCACCTAAGGTCAGCTTTGGAGTTGGGGAGAAGCTTTTAGCTCCAACTTTCTCAATGAAGAGAGGTCACACTGCAGAGAGACAGGGAGGCTCCTGCAGCCCTAAGCCTAGGACCCCCAGAATTCTCTGAGCCCAGGTTCCCAACACCTGGTAGGTGGGTAGGAGGAGGCTTTCCATTCAGCCAAGATTCACAGAACCCCACACTGTGAGCCCTCCTCCCTGGCAGAGGTAGAGTTACCCTACCTGGATCCCTGAGGGCACAGGGAGCCCAAGGGTTCTGAGACACTGGGTTTCATCTTCCTCTTATCTATTAGCTGCCATTCTGTTATCTATTAACTTCATGATGATATCCTGTATTTTGATAGGATCAAGTATGTCTTCTGCTGAAAGGTTTTGTTTAGAAGGCTCTTGCCTGCCTCTAAATCACAAAGATATTTTCCATTTTCAGTTTGTATTTTATTTAATTTTTAATTACTGAATTCATCTAGAATCTGCCTTTACATGTGGTGTTATGTTCGCATCCAGTTTTAATTTCCTTTATGTAGTGAGACACAGTATAAAGGAATTTGGGGGTAAAAAGAAAAAGAAATATGTAATGAGGCAGCTTTCTCAACATCTTCTATTAAACAACCATCCTATTCTATTAAACAACCACTGGGGGAACTTAATACCCCATTGATTTTGTGGATTAAATTCCCACATGTACCCGACTCTGTCTAAGAGTTCTCCTCTCTTTTCTCTTGGTCTATCCATTTTTCCAAGTCCATTCTATATTGTCTTTACTACTATGGCTTTGAAATTGTTCTAATATGTGGTGGGAATGTCCCCCACTCACCTTCCATTCTTTGCTCTTTTTTTAAGAGTTTGCTTAGTTATTTGTGGACTTTTATTCTTCCTTATATTTTATAATTTGTGTTAGTCTAAATAAATTATTATGGAGTTCACAAAAAAATTCAACTGGGATTTTTATTGGGATCGCATTGAGGTTAGTGATTAGGAGAAATTTAACATCTCTATAATATTAAATTATCCCATCCAAAACACGGACTATGTTTCCATAGATGATCCTCTATGTCCTTCTGAGTCTAAATTTATTTTCATAAAAATCTTGTATATTTTTGTATATGTTAACACCTAGATACTTATCGATATTGTGAATAGTATCTTATTACTATCAAAATTTCTAATTGGATATGACTGGTGTCAAGAAATACTATTGATTTTATTTTTGGATAATCTTATATCCAGCAAAATCTTGCAAGTCCATTTAATAGTTCTAATCATTGATCTTGTTATATTATCAATATAGATATTTATATCACGCATAAATAGTTTTATTTCTTCCTTTCCAATCCTTTCTCCTCTTATTTCTTTATCCCACTGGCCAGAATCTCCATGCTGTGTTAAACAGTAGCTGCATAGGTGTCTTAGTCCATTTTCTGTTGCTTATAACAATCCCTGAAACTGAGTAGTTTATAGAGAAAAGGAATTTATTTCTTACCATGAGGGGAACTAAGAAGTCTAAGGTCAAGGAGCCACATCTGGTACGGACCGTCTTGCTGATGTTTTTACATGGAGACTCTGCAGAGTCATGAGGCAGCACAGGGCATCACATGACAAGGGGGCTGAGCATGCTAAGCTTAGGTCTCTTTTCCTCTTCTTATAAAGCCACCACCTCCTCTCCCATGATGATCCATTTAATCCACTTACCCATTAAGCCATGAATGGATTAATCTATTCATGAGGGCAGAGTCCTCATGACCCAATCACTTCCTAAAGGCCCCACCTCTCAATACTTGCACATTAGGAATTAAATTTCAATGTGAGTTCTGGAGGGAACAAATACTCAAACCGTAGCAATAGGAGTATCTTAAAGTAACATTTCTGTTCCCTCTTAGCAGTGAAAACTTGATTGAGTTTCTTCACCATCCTGAGTCTCCATTTCTCCAATTGATATGCATTCCTTGCAAGGTTGTTGTAATGATCATGATAATAACCCCAAAGTTCCTGGCACACTGTAGGAGCTCAAAGCATAGAGTGTGGTTTCACTAATTCCCATAATAAATATTGAGCTGTTCATTTTCTTTTTTTAAAATTATTTCCACCTTCTATGTCTTTATTCTGTATGAATATAAACACAAAGATACATCTAGAAATAAATATAAATAGGTAGATAGATAAACACACATATACAGGATTATATGTCTATATAAATATTCATGTATACAGAGGATGTTCCCAAAAATACATTTTCAATACCCCAGCATATTCTAAACATGCAGATATAGACTTACTTCCCTTCCACATGGCTCAATAACATCCCAGATTGGAAGACAGCCCTACAGTATTGTTTGTATAGACAAAGCTTCACCTTTAGGGGCAAGGTGTGGGAAGCAAGCTGGCAGTACAGCCATGTAATGCTTTATGTCTAGGTTAGCATTTCAGGACCCTGCTTTCCATCTCACTGTATGCCTATTCACATGCACCCTTTGGGGTCTGCCTTGATTCTTCAGCAGTCCCAATTTAGCTAATTGGCTGACTAAAATCACCTGGGCTGAGCTAACTGGCTGATTGGAAGCACCTGGGCTGGAGAGGCTGTGTAGGGAAATGACCTCTGACCTACTTTTCTTTTGGGGCTTTTTTACAAGACATATTCACAAATGGACATTACATAGACATATTCCTATAACCCTGTGTGTGTGTGTATCTACTGACCTATATCTGTATGTAAATCTACAGAAAAAAGACTCTAAAGAAAACTGATGTTTGCTTTCCGCATCACAGTCTACATTCAAGTCACAGACCTTTCTTCCCCTACCCAAGGAATCACTTCCCCAGCCACCAATACAGAAAGACAAGAGGCACTTCTACATCACCCATTCAAAACAAAAGAAAAAAGAAGATCTCCTGAATTGATGGAAGCTTTCACGAGAAATAGTCAGTATTTTCAAATTTGAGTGAGGGCCTTTAAGCTGAAGCCAGTTCAACTCTGGTCCCTTATTCACCAGAAGGCGAAGGGTCAACTTTGACCTGGCAATGAATGATTCCCATGGCCTTAGTGCATTTTCTTCTCACAGAAGTGAGCAACAAGGACCAATGCTTCCTTCCTTCCTTCATAGACATTAAATGCAGCAGGATCTACGTCAGAGTATACCTTCATTTGTGTACTACTGTGGATATCGTTTAGAGGACAAATAAGATTCTACATTATGGAAGTTTATTTTTGTATTACTGTCAGTACCAATATCTATCAATACGTCCACCTTCTATATCTTTATTCTTTATGAATATAGACAGAAATATAGATAGATCTGGATATAGACATACATAGGTCTATAGATAAACACACATATACAAGATTATATGAGTATGCCTATATAAATATGTATGTATACAAAAGATGTTCCTCAAGAGACATTTTCAATTCCCCAGCCCATCCTATGGACGCAGATGTAGACTTACTTCCCACTTATCTGGCTCTACACCATCCCAGAATGGAACACAGCCATACAATGTTATGTATAAACATAACCAAATCTTTACTTTTAGGGATAAGACCTGGAAAGTAAGCTGCCAGTACTGACATGTAACAGCCATCCATTTTCTCAATATCCCATTCCCATTGTTATAGGGAGCTGCACCATTTAAAATATGTGGGATATCAAAAGTGGAGGGATGGTAATTATTATTTGACTCCAAAATGAATGATTTATAAAACAGTGGAAAGGATTTCAGCCCCCTACTCTAAAACATTGTTCATTGAGAGTTTTCACCAAGGGTAAGCAGAGTAAATTATCAACAGCAGCAGCAGGTACATAGATCACCTCAGCTTTTCACTCTAACTTTATAATGTATGTGTCAGCAAACTCATTATAGGCACATTTTTAAATAAGCTTTCATGATCAAGATGGTGGTGATCGAGAATATGGGACAAACTGAATTTTCTATGTTCTAAACTGTTGGGCAATGATTAAAAAAAAAAAAAAGCAATGTAAATGTCAGGTTTTTTTATTTAACCCAAATATTTGATGAGGAAAATCTGTTATTTAACCTACATAAAGTTTTAATCTGTATATATTAGACCAGTGCTTAAAGTACTATAGTAATGTAAGTGCATTAATAAAATCTAAGTTTTACTCAATTCTGAAAAAATAGATACAAGCCATCAGGCAATTTTGTTTATCAAATTTCATGAAGAAAAGATAGTATCTCCACTAATTGTTGATACATGCTGGTAGGCTGGTCTTCCCCCCCACCAACATGTGTACTGAAATGCTAATAAATGAATCATCAACAGTAATTACAAATATTCTAGGGATGTGATTTCACAGCTCCCATTTTCAGGAAATTGCATATTTTTGCTCTGTTTGGGTGAAAGCATGTTTATAGTAACAACTTAGTAATAAAAGCCATCTTTGAAAACTGTTCTGGTTTTTTATATGACTGCAGGGATTTTTCTCACGGCTGACAGCTAAGATTTTAAATAACATTTGTACAACTTGGACAGATTTTCTGTTCTGCTTGGAAGTGGGTGATTTCACAATCCCCCTTAGTGACATCATGCTTATCAGAACTGCAATGAAAGTGATTCAGCCCCCTGTGCTCGTTCCTCACTGTGAGTGAAAGATGGTTACAGCTGTGGAAATGGAGCTTGATTTCCCTATACCAGCCACTTTGATTCAGATTTCAGCACTTTTTCCCCTGTGATTATAAGCGGGAAGATTGTTTTGAATATGAACTACTAGAGTGCATGTAAAGTTGAACTGTGGAATTATAGTTTTAGAAATTACTTTGGGCCGGGCACAGTGACTCAAGCCTGTAATTCCAGCACTTTGGGAGGCCAAGGCAGGCGAATCACAAGGTCAGGAGTTTGAGACCAGCCTGGCCAGCAAGGTGAAACCCCGTCTCTACTAAAAATACAAAAAATTAGCCAGGCATGGTGGCAAGTGCCTATAGTCCCAGCTACTCAGGAGGCTGAGGCAGGAGAATTGCTTGAACCCGGCAGGCAGAGGTTGCAGTGAGCCGAGATCGTGCCACTGCACTCCAGCCTGGGTGACAGAGTGAGACTCTGTCTCAAAAAAAAAAAAAAGAAAAAAAGAAATGACTTTCAATATCAACTAGCAATGCCCTATCACCACCACCATCTCCACAAAATATGTAACAGATGAATTACAGAAAGAATTGTCAGGTATTTCAAAGCATGTATTAAGCACCTACTCTATCCCTACCTCGTGAAAGGAGATTTGGCCTCATTGTGCCATGTAATCTTCCCAGTTGTCTTTTGAGATGGCTAATGGCAGTTAACACCAAAGTCCCAATAATAGCTATTGAGAAAGTATATTACAGGGGTTAAGAACTTGGTCTTGAGTCATAAAGCCTGTCTTTTTAAAAAATTGTTATTTCCATAGGTTATTGGAGAACAGGTGGTGTTTGGTTACACAAGTTCTTTAGTGGTGATTTGTGAGATTTTGGTGCACCCATCACATGAGCAGTATACACTGAACCCAAATTGTAGTCTTTTATCCCTCACTCCCTTCGCACTCTTTCCCCAAGTCCCTAAAGTCCATTGTGTCATTCTTTTTTTTTTTTTTTTTTTTTTTGAGACGGAGTCTCACTCTGTCGCCCGGGCTGGAGTGTAGTGGCCGGATCTCAGCTCACTGCAAGCTCCGCCTCCCGGGTTCACGCCATTCTCCTGCCTCAGCCTCCCGAGTGGCTGGGACTACAGGTGCCTGCCACCTCGCCCGGCTAGTTTTTTTGTATTTTTTAGTAGAGACGGGGTTTCACCGTGTTAGCCAGGATGGTCTCGATCTCCTGACCTCGTGATCCGCCCATCTTGGCCTCCCAAAATGCTGGGATTACAGGCTTGAGCCACCACGCCTGGCCCATTGTGTCATTCTTATGCCTTTACATCCTCATAGCTTAGCTCCCCCTTATAAGTGAGAATATATGATGTTTGGTTTTCCATTCCTGAGTTACTTCACTTAAAATAATAGTCTCCAATCTCATCCAGGAGAAACCCTGTCTTTAAATCTCAGCCCTGCCACCTTAGTTGTGTGACTCTACTTTCTTAACCTCTCTGTGTTTGGGCCTCCTTGTGTGTAAAGTGGAAATAATAATAGCACTACCTCAAAAGGCAGTTGTGGGGATTAAACCAGATAATGCAGGCAACACGCTCTATCGGTTACAAAGTATCGTCAGTTGCAAACAACACATAAGGTTTTATCTTTCTCAAGTAAAAAAAAAAAATTCCAGAATTGCGCAAGCTGCTGCTGATGGTTCAGCAGCTGCAGGAGTTAAGACCACAGACTCCAGGCCCCAAGATGGCCACTCTGTTGTCCAGCTGTCCGGTCCAAATTCCTCGCAGGAAGAAGGACAAAATTGTCACTCCACTGACATGGCTCTAAGCTTAGTCATGATTCCATATTGCTAAATTTCACAAGACATGTTCCTCCTCTTCCTTGACCTCCCTCTCTCGCAAAGCAAGAGCCCTTTCTTGAAATATGCCCTTCTTGTGGCCTCCACGACACTGCACTCTCCTGCTTCTTTTCCTGCCTCTTTGCCCCCACATCCATCTCCTTAGCATATTCATTCTCCTCAGCGCCAAGACCCGCTTCTTTGCTCCCACAGCTTCCCTTCCTAGGCCATCTCAGCACCTCCACCTTCATTTCCACCTACATGCTGATGATACCAACTTTCCCTCCAGGCCAGACCTCTCCTCTGAGCTCCAGACCTGGGTATCCCTCCCTTACCCACTCAAGTCTTCATGGCCTTGTTTCCAAGGCTCCTCACACTCAATATATCCAAGAGTGTTTGTGATCCCCCTGCCCATAAACATACAAACAAAAACAACTCCGCCAGACTTCAAGCCCGGCCCCGTCTGCTTGTTCCCCCACCCAGGGAATGGCACCATCTGCTGTCCAGTTGAGCAAGGTGAAAACCTGGGAATCATCCCTGACTTCTTCCCCTTGCTCTCCTCCCATGTCCAACAGGTCTAGGTGACTTTTACTCCTAAAGATCCCTCGAGTCTGTCCACTTGTCTTTGTCCTGCTCCAAGCCACCCTAATCTCTCACTGGCTTATGGAAATTGCCTCCTCACCAGTCAGCTTGGGTCTACTCTTGCTCTGGTCTTTTCTCTAAATGAAAGCCCTGAAGGTCTTTCCAATACGCAAACTGATCAAGTCACCATCACGAACACATGTCACCCTCTCTGCCCCCAACTTAAAAACTTTCTGTAGCATCTCGTTTCTCCTATAATACAGGCCAAAATCTTTAATATGACTGACAAAGCACTGAGTGATGGGCCCTGCCTGATTATGGAGCCTCATCTTGCCCTGTGGGCTCCACACTCAACTCTAACTGTAATGGCCTTCTTTCAAGCCTCCAAGCCTTTGCCCTTGCTGTGCTCTCTGTCCATGGTGTGGCAATGGGAACAGGCCCCCTGAAGAAAACAGAGGGGAGAGCATTGGTATGGAGAAGACCCAGTTGCTGAGAGGCTATGGTGCAGGAAAGGTCATCCATGTGGATAAGGAGGTGATCTAGGATGCTGGGAAGAAGTGGAGGGGATCACGCCTGTAATCCCAGCACTTTGGGAGGCTGAGGTGGGCAGATCACTTGAGGTCAGGAGTTTGAGACCAGCCTGGCCAACATGGTGAAACCCCATCTATACTAAAAATACAAAAATTAGCATGGCATGGTGGTACGTGCCTGTAATCCTGGCTACTCGGGAGGCTGAGGCAGGGGAAACGCTTGAACCCGGGAGGCAGAGGTTGCAGTAAGCGAAGATCATGCCACTGAACACCAATCTGGGTGACAGAGTGAGACTCTGTCTCAAAATAAATAAATAAATAAAAGAGGAAGTGCAGGGGAAAAGACTCACGGTCATCTGACAAAGACTTTGGTGGATGTGCAGAAGAAACCCCAAAGTGTAGATGACAAACACAACATTAGAGGAGTGAGATATTCCAATGGCAGGAGCCCTAAGACACTGGGAGTTTTTGGCTCATGAAGAAAGATGTGGAAGCAGCCACGAAAAGCTAAGAGAGTGCTAATCCATGCCTTGGCCTGCCCTTCTTCCAGGACCCATGAAACCAGGACCACCACAGAATAAACAGCCTCCACTCGAGACAGACACAAGGGAAATGGAGACTTAAGCTCTCCCACTCTGCCTCTGGCCCCATTTCCCTTTTCTGAGCCCTCCCTCTGTCCTCTTTCCACAGTCTCTTTCTTTCCCCAGTCTCTTTCCTTCCCCCAGCTGCTTAGTGGCCTCCCCTGTAAAATAGGGATGGTAACATTGATCTTTTAAAAAGCCTCATATAGACTCTGGAATATGTATCCTAGAAAGATTCTCACACAGGGCCATAAGGGGACATACATGCTCATGATAGTGTAGTCTGAGCTAGCAGGGAGGTGGAGCACTGGAGGAACAGACTTGAGTCATGTAGAGAACGCACACTATGGAATATGATGTAGCCTTCAAAAAAGCAGATTGGATGTACACAGGGCAACATGGATAAGGTATAAAAACAGTTCTCCCAGCATCCAGGCTATGGCCTCGGAGTACAATTTCCCACTAATCAAAAACCAGAAATGGTTTTTGGAGAAATGACTGACTCTAGGCCTGAGGCAAGAAATGTGTAAGATGAGCCCGGAACATCTTATACCAGCCTGCAAGAAAGCTATCAAATGCTAAAAAGGTGGTGTTAATAACAATTTTAAAGAAAAAGAAAAAAGAAAAAAAAACTTGTAATGGCTCTCATCTGCCAAAGATAGGAGTTTGAGCATTGATTGAATAATAACTGCAAATAATATAGTCAAAAGTGTTTGAATCCATGAGTTTTATATTAATCTTAAGCCTTATTTCTAGATCTTTGAAGGGACTCATTATTTTGAAAATTGATAAATAAAAGTATCAAGCACTTATCTTGCCTTTTCTATACAAACTATATCTCAATGTTACTAAAGAGTTAGTGGGGGAAAGTTTCCCTTTATAGAACATGCCAGCTAATAAATAAAGAAGAAGTGATAGAATTAGATTATCAACATTTTGTAACCCCTAAGGAAGTCATGAATGTAGGCACTGATCATCAACGTTGCTAACATAACAAAAAAAAACCTCAATATTAGACACCTCTAATGGAAGTCTAAAAGTTTATATACTAAGTATTCCTGTACTTCAAAAATTAGACCTGCATCTGACCAAGCATCTATATAATTAACAATTTACAGGACATAGAGAGGACAGAGAAGCATGTTAAACAGCAGCACAGGGATACAGTCAGAAAAATTCAGACTAGAGAAAACTCCCTGAATATATTACCTGATCTTCAACAAATAAATTGCAAGACAAAAAAGATCACAAACACAATGTATAAATCTTATTTGAATCTTGAGTCAAGTAACTAAATAAGATGAGACAATTGGGGAATGCTGATCAGCTGAATAGGTGATGATATTAAATGATCATTGCTAATATTAATATTTATGTATGATAATATGATACAGTGATTACATATTTTTAAAGTACTTATATTTTAGAGGTACATACCAAAATACTGACGAAATAGCCATTCTGCAACTTACTTCAGAGCAATCTGTGAAGAGTAGGAAAAAAATGGGTATAGACAAAATAAAATTGGCCGCAAGTTTGTACTTGACTTTGAGTGATAAGTACATTAAAGTTAATGATACCATTTGACTTTTGAAAATGTTTGAAATTCTTGCATGATAAAAAGTTTTTTAAACAGTAGTGAGTGAAAAAAGAATGAAAACAGGATGAAAGCTACCACGCCATTCATGTAAATTTAAAATACAAACACACAAAACAACACGAATAAAAGAACATACATCAAACATATTAGAATGGTTACTGTTAGTAAGACTGGAGAATGAACTTGGAGAATAAGATAAAAGGGTATAAAAATAAGTGAAGCAAGAGAGGGACATTGCACTGACCAACAATGAAGTATCATTAATCAACCAACCCTCAGAATCTGAGGCCAAAAAAATTTGTCACACAGTTGTGAGGATTCAATGAAATATGTGGGTACTGTTCCTGGCACAGTGCATGGTACATCATAAGACCTTAATAAATGTTTATTTCCCTCCATTCCCTCCACTTTCCACCATCTCCCTGCCCTGCCAAGGAATAATGGTATCTCATAAGTTAATTTACTTTAAGGCACTAAGCCCTGATAACAACTTTTCCTTCTGTTTCATCAGCTGAGGCTTACAAGAGAGGGAAATGCTTAAAAAATGAATCTCTAATAAGTGAAATTCTTGCATTCCAAGTCCTAAAGAAGGCCAACAGTGTCCATTGCAAAGGTGATTTTAGGAAGGTTCAGATCTGACCACCTGCCTACAACTCTTCAGAGTGACAGTTTGGACTCATTTCTATCTTCCTTCTTCTAAATCAAATGTATCTACACTAGAAAGTACACCAACTGGTAGCTCATCCCAGGAATCAGAGAACTCTGTGTTGTAGCTTGATCTTAGATGAGCATCAAAGTGAAATATTTATGTGCTGAATTTTGCTCTTCCACTTAACTGGAAAGATTTCCATTTCATGTGCCACCACCCCACATGCCAACCTCTACCATTTCCTCCTCTCTGACTCTTTAACCATAATTGCCATATTCTTTCCAAACAATATATGAACTTTTCATTCAAAAATTGTGTTCCAGGTGACTGGCTCACTGGGAATTACTCAGAGGTTGCCAATGACTCACCCAATAAATCTGAAGCCCAGAAATTGACTTGGAGTCAGCGGCGCCTGACAGCTGCTCAGAGGCTGCTGGGGAAAAGAAGCAGGATCTACATTGGTTTATAATAGCCAGATGCTCCTGGCCCATCATATAAAGTTGGTGGAGTGAAAAGCAATCAATCCCTGGCTGCAGTTTGACCCCAGCAGGTCAAAGTTAAGTTTAGCTGTAAGCAGAGGGAAGGACATTTCACCATGGGAAGAGAACCCAGCCAATCAATGTGCATGTTTTAATCTAGCACATTCTACATATCCATTACTGTGCTAAAAGACACTGAGAAAGATTCACTCTAAGACCCCTGTGATATAGTTTGGATGTTTGTCCCCTTCCAGTCTCATGTTGAAATGTGATCCCCAATGTTGGAGGTGAAGTCTTACAGGAGGTGTTTGGGTCATGGGGGTGGATCACTCATGAATGGCTTGGTGACCTCCCATGGTAATGAGTTCATGCAAGAGCTGGTTGTTTAAAGAGCCTGGTATCGCTCTTGTTTCCTCTCTCATTATGTAACATCCCTGCTCTCCCTTATTGGTACCAAAAAGTGGGGCATTGCTATAAAGATACCTGAAAATGTGGAAGCAACCTTGGGCAGAGGTTAGATGAGTTTGGAGGTCTCAGAAAAAGATAAGAAGATGAGGAAAGGTTTGGAACTTATTAGAGACTGGTTAAGTAGTTGTGATCAAAATGCTGATAGAAATATAGACAGTGAAGGCCAGGCTGATGAAGTCTCAGATGGAAATGAGGAATTTATTGGGAACTGGATTAAAGGTCACCCTTATTACCCCCTAGCAAAGAGCTTGACTGTATTGTGTCCATGTCCTGGGGAGTTGTGGAAAGTTGAACTTAAGAGTGATGACTTCGGGTATCTGGTGGAAGTAATTCCTAAGCAGCAAAGCATTCAAGATATAGCATGGCTGCTTCTAACAGCCAATATCAAGTACAGGAACAAAGAAATGACTTAAACTTAGAATATACCATTAAAATGGAAGCAGAATATAAAAGTGTGAAAAATATCACAAGCCATGTGATAGAGAAGGAAACAGCACTTTCAGTGGAGGAATTCAAAAGGGATGTGGAGCGACCACTTACTGAAGAGATTAGAATGACTAAAAGGCAGCCAGGTGCTAATGGCCAAGAAAATGGGGAAAAGGCCTTGAAGGTATTTCAGAAATCTCTGGAATAGTCCCTCTCATCACAAGCCCAGAGGTCCAGGAGAATGGAATGGTTTGAGGAGCCAGGCTGGAGCCTGCTGCCCTGCTAAACTTTAGGACACAGCTCCACATATTCTAGCTGTTCCAGCTCCAACCAGAGCTCTAAGGGCATCAGTTAAAACTTGGGCTGCCACTTTAGAGGGTGCAAGCCATAAGCCTGGGCAGTTTCTATGTGTTGCTAAGCCTGTAGGTGCACAAAATACAAGAGCAAAGGAGGCTTGGCAGCTTCCCCTAGATTTCAGGTGTATGGGAAAGCCTGGGTAACCATGCAGAAGCCTGCCTCAGGGGTGGAGCCCCCAGAGAGAGACTCCACTTGGGCAGTCCCAAGAGAAAATATGAGGTTGGAGTTCCCACACAGAGTCCCCACCAGGGCACTGCCTAGTGGAGCTGTGGGAATGGAAGTGCCACCCTCCAGACCCCAGAATGGTAGAGCCACAGGCAGCTTGCAACCTCAGCATGGAAAATTCACAGGGACAGAGCTGTTCAAGGTCTTGGGAGCCCACCCATCATACTAGGACGCAAAACATTGAGTCAAGGATTATTTTGGAGCTTTAAGGTTTAATGCCTGCCCTGCTGGAGTTCAGACTTGTGTGAATCCTGTTACCCCTTTCTTTTGGCCAATTTCTCCCTTTTGGAATGGGAATGTTTACCCAATGCCTGTACTGCCACTGTGTCTTGGAAGTAAATAACTTGTTTTTGGTCTTACAGGCTTATAGGTGGAAGGAACTTGCCTTGAATCTCAGATGAGAATTTGGACTTTGGACTTGATTGATTTGATGCAGGAATGAGTTAAGAGTTGGAGGCTCTTGAGAAGGGATGATTGTATTTTGCAATGTGAGAAGGACATGAGATTTGGGAGCCAGGGGTAGAATTATCTGGTTTCTATGTTTATTTCCACCTAATTTCATGTTGAAATGTGATACCCAGTGTTGGAGGTGGAGCCTGGTAGGAGGTGTCTGGGTCATGGGGGTGGATCCCTCATGAATGACTTGGTGCTCTCTTTGCAGTAACGAGTTCATACAAGAGTTGGTTGTTTTGCCGGGCGCGGTGGCTCAAGCCTGTAATCCCAGCACTTTGGGAGGCCGAGACGGGCGGATCACAAGGTCAGGAGATCGAGACCATCCTGGCGAACCCGGTGAAACCCCGTCTCTACTAAAAAATACAAAAAACTAGCCGGGCGAAGTGGCGGGCGCCTGTAGTCCCAGCTACCCGGGAGGCTGAGGCAGGAGAATGGCGTGAACCTGGGAGGCGGAGCTTGCAGTGAGCTGAGATCCGGCCACTGAACTCCAGCCTGGGTGACAGAGCAAGACCCTGTCTCAAAAAAAAAAAAAAAAAAAAAGAGTTGGTTGTTTAAAGACCCTGGCTTCTCTCTTGCTTCCTCTCTCATGTGACATGCTGCTCCCCCTTCACCTTCTACCATGATTGTAAACTTCCTGAGGCCCCACCAAAAGCAGATACTGGAACTGCACTTATTGTATAGTCTGCAGAACCATGAACCAAAGAAACCTCTTTTTCTTTACAAATTACCAAGCCTCGGGTATTCCTTTATAGCAACACAAAACAAACTAACACAACATACTTTCAAAATGTGAATAATCTTATGAAGGATACAGAAAATTATACAGGACAACATAAAACAGTACCACTAAGTAATAGCATAACTACATGGCATTCATCTCTGTCTGGAATAACTTTTCCCACCTTATGGAGGGAACACCGCTACTGTCCTTATGGGTAGGTCTGAATTCTACAGATGCCCAAATGCCACTACCTTCACAAATTCCTAGTGACTTATCTTGCCACTCATTTTTTTGTCAGACCCCTCCAAAGTAGCAGCCTGGGGCCTCCAGGACTCATTGAGGCCTCCTGGCCAATGGAACTTGGTGATAGGAGCCAGCCCTGCCTTCAGTCTACCCTTCATGTTAGAGAAGAAGATGAGAGAGGAGTCAAGGTGGCTTCTAAGGTTCTCCATATTGGGGTGAGAGAGTGAAGTCCTCTCTGTAACTCCTTCCTTCTTCAAAATAACCCAGAGTTATTTTGAGCAGATACCATGTGCACATTATCCAAATGACTTTAGGACCACTGACAGGAGCGAATAACGGACAAAATCATCCAGGAACACAGGCAAGAAGCTTTTCCTTATGTTGTCAGACTCAGACTACTTTCTGAGTCATTAATCCACTCTCTGGCAGGTTAGGATTAGATTCTGCTGCAGCTGGACCACTCAGCCACATTTGTATTGTTCAGAACAATGTCAGAATAGCACAGCTCAGAGGTCTAATATCTGTCACAAACCGTTCCTGGATTCATTCTTCTCTCTGCTTATTCCAAGCCTTCTGAGCAAGCAAATGAAGGCTTTCACCCGTAAGTGATTGAGTTACCTAAGCAAACTGACCAGAAAAGGTTGGAAGCAAACAAAATAAAAGCAAAAAATTTGAATTTAGCAAAAGGAATTGTACAGTAGGGAATGGCTTATCAATCTGAGAAAGTCAAGGGCAGATGTTAAGAAAATTAACTTAAGCATTTTTCATGCATCAGGGGCTCCATGTTAGCTAAATGCCTTAGAGTACTGGATGGAGCATTGTCTTTAGAGAAAGAGAATCCTTACACAATTCAGGACCACCTCTGGAGGACGCATGACACAGACCATGAACCTGGCCATCCCCACACTCAGCCATCTTCTCTTTGAACACTATGATGAAGCACAACCCAAGGACAATGATTTTATTTTCTAAAGTCCATCACTTAGGATAACCATTATGCAAACAACCAAAATTGCCTCTCTTAAGCAAAGTGGAAATCCATTAGAAAAACACAGGATGGGCCGGGCGCGGTGGCTCACGCCTGTAATCCCAGCACTTTGGGAGGTTGAGGCGGGTGGATCACAAGGTCAGGAGATCGAGACCATCCTGGCTAACATGGTGAAACCCCGTCTCTACTAAAAATACAAAAAATTAGCCGGGCGCGGAGGCAGGGGCCTGTGGTCCCAGCTACTTGGGAGGCTGAGGGAGGAGAACGGCGTAGGCCCAGGAGGCGGAGCTTGCAGTGAGCCGAGATCGAGCCACTGCACTCCAGCCTGGGCGACAGTGAGACTCCGTCTCAAAAAAAAAAAAAAGAAAAGAAAAATACAGGATGGCTTACAGCATGCAATGTAGACCTGAACCATCAGCCCAAGAAAAGTCAGGCACCAGACCCTTAGGGGTCTGGGGAGCTGGGGCTGATTGGCAGCTCACTGGGGCCTCACTGCTGATATAAATATGGAACCCAAACATTTCCTCCTCCTACTCAGGACTCAAGGTCCACGGGCCGAGCTGGGCGGCTCATGCCTGTAATCCCAGCACTTTGGGAGGCCAAGGCAGGCAGATTGCTTGTGCTCAGGGGTTGGATACCAGCCTGGCAACATGATGAAATCCCATCTCTACAAAAAAAAAATGACTCAAGGTCCTCAAAGTGATGGACTTTCTGCCTCAGCCTCCAGCCCAGGTGGGTAGGACATTTTGATTGAAAGCCCCAAAAGCCAGCACACATTGGGGAAAAGATATTTCCTTTGGGAAACATTACAACAAAAATGGGAAAGGAAGCTGGTTGGGCAAACAACACTCACTCACTTTGCCACCTCTTATCCAGTTCCACGCAAGAGAGAATAAATAAGGTGCCAGAGCACATTTTCACATAATTTCACATATTAATGTAAAAAAAGTCCTCCTAAATGGCTGTGTTTCTGAGATAAATTCACTTAACTTCCCTGAGAATCATTTTCCTCAACTACAAATGAGAAAGTCGGGCCTGATAAGAATTTTTCAAACTAAAAGTGCCTCAGGCAAGAATAAACTCTCTTGGTATGAATATAGATTATAAACCCAATATAATGGTCAAAGAGCTTAATTGCAAAGGATTCTGAGGGTCAATGTCAATGTCTGAGTGGTGTCTGAGGACACAGGATGGTCACAGAAGCGGGCTGAAGGTCACGCTCTGTCCATCAATATTGTTCTTGTGTAAGACAATGAATCAGAAAAATGCCATCAGTCAGATTCTGGTGAAAATTCAGGAAGCTGGACAATGCTGGCAACATGAAGGCACATATCTAAAAGAAAGTAGTAAGAAAGAGGGCAGCAAAGACAGAAAACTTTGAGACAGAACTGTTTTTTGAAATAAAGAATGCAGTGCATAATCCTCTCTTCAAACTCATCATGGGATTTGCCCACTTCTAGTCTGAATATTAGGCTGTCTCCTAAATTACAGTGTGGCTGACTCTGCTGGCAACAGCAAGAGGGGATGGAGGTACTTTAGTTACACATTCCCCTAGTCTCCATCAACCCACTATCACTACCACCTTTTTTTGACATGGGGAAACTGAGACTTTCTCAGTCTTACTAAGGCCAGCATGAATACAGCGTCAGAACAAAATCCTTCCAACCTGATTGCTGTCCCAAAACTCCCTACCCTAGAAAAAAACAAAAAAAAATTTTTTTTTTTTTTTTTTTTTTTTTTTTTTTTTTTTTTTTGAGACAGAGTCTCACTCT
The DNA here is from genome assembly GCF_037993035.2 of Macaca fascicularis. Taxonomy (NCBI): domain Eukaryota; kingdom Metazoa; phylum Chordata; class Mammalia; order Primates; family Cercopithecidae; genus Macaca; species Macaca fascicularis. The sequence continues at coordinate 77,442,738 of NC_088381.1, forward strand.
GTCGCCCAGGCTGGAATGCAGTGGTGCCATCTCAGCTCACTGCAACCTCCGCCTGCTGGGTTCAAGCAGTTTTCTGCCTCAGCCTCCGGAGTAGCTGGGATTACAGGTGCCCGCCACCATGCCCAGCTAATTTTTTGTACTTTTAGTACAGATGGGGATTCACCATCTTGGCCAGGCTGGCTTTGAACTCCTGACCTCATGATCCACCTGCCTCAGCTTCCCAAAGTGCTGGGACTACAGGTGTGAGCCACCGCGCCTGGCCGAAAAAAATTGTTTAAGTTACCATTGGATGTCCCCCTAAGAAGGTCTACACAGCTTGGACACTTCTGGCCACACTGCTATGCAATTTACAACCCAATGGCCGATGCTCCTGAAATCCAGACACACAACATTGAAATGCATCCAGTGGTTATTGTAGAGTTTAGTTAACCAGATGCTCAATTTAATTATCCTATGTGCCAGTGGCCACTGGTCAGTAGCCCATATTAGCAAGACTCGGCTCTCAGGACCTCTGATTTTATAGCATTGATGGAACAGACTCATGTGAGGCTTTGTCTTTTAGGACATGCTCCTTCTCATCATGCAGCTGGCCAGAGAGAGGCTGAGGGTCGGGGGGGAGTCCCTTACTGAACGTTTGACCTAAATGGTATAATAATAGTTATCTTTTATCTCCGCTTCACAGTTTATCAATAAGGCATATTGCAACTTTGTCACCATTGGGAAAACATGGAAGCAGAGAAGGGAAAATCTCCATGGAGATATTTCTGTCCTTGGCACAACCCGAAGAGGCAAACACCAGCTGTCAAACTGGGCTGTCTTCAAGAGGCTCCAGCCCCTCAGTGCCCATCTATGGTAACTCTAAGATTCAAGGAGTGAGAGGGTGTGGTTGTGGGGTTAGTGGTTAATGCGCCTTTGGACCAGTGGAGCATGTGGGCTGGTGTTTCTCCTCCTCTCTGGAGTGGCCCATTACAAAGTAATCCTTGCTGTTTGTTTGCCATTGCTTTGGACTCAAAAGCTCCATCCCCACAATCTGCCCAGCCCTCTCCCAGTCCAGCCGTGACTGTGGCCTTCTCCTGATCAGCCTTCATCACCAGAGGGCTCAACGTAGCAACAGGAAGGGAAGCCAGCCACAGGGTCCACAGCAGGAGGAAAACACAACCAAGAAAGGGAAAGGTTGTGTTATGGGCCATGTGTGCCTACGTGACCAGCAACACCTCTAGTGTCCTTTTGGTAAGAGCCTTCAGCTGCTGTGGGATCTGCAGAGGATAGACAGATAGATAGACAGAGAGAGAGAGAGAGAGAGAGATGATAGATACAGAGATATACATATATGTATATATACATATATGAGGCACAGTTTTGCTCTTGTTGCCCAGGCTGGAGTGCAATGGCGCGATCTTGGCTCACCACAACTCCACCTCCTGGGTTCAAGTGATTCTCCTGCTTCAGCCTCCCTAGTAGCTGGGATTGCAGGCATGCACCAACACGCCCGGCTAATTTTTTGTTTTTAATAGAGACGGGGTTTCTCCATGTTGGTCAGGCTGGTCTCAAACTCCCAACCTCAGGTGATCTGCCCCCTCAGCCTCCCAAAGTGCTGGGTTTACAGGCATGGGCCACCGTGCCTGGCCACATATATGTATGTTTTATATACAATTTATATGTTAATATTTTATATACATATTTATATTTTATACATACATTTATTTTTATATCTATACATTTATAATACTTCATATATTTATTATTTGCATATTTTACTTGTATTTTTCCATGTTTTTATGTGTATAGAAATATAAAGTGTTTATTTTAAATGAATCCAGGCTTAATAAGTCATATCACATGAGGAGGAATCAAGTTTCCTGGGAACCACAGGGTTTGGACTACAGGAGGTCAGTGCTGGAGGGAGAAAAGTTTCCAAGAGAACCAAAGGCAAAAGTTGAGGCCACTAGGAAATGCTCTTTCTCTTTCTGTCTGTGTCACCTGCCTGTGCCTGTCTGCCCACCCCCAGCCCGACATCTTCATAGGTCCCTGTGGGGAAAAGAAAGAAAGATCAGACTGTTACTGTGTCTATATAGAAAGAAGCAGACATCAGAGACTCCATTTTGTTCTGTATTTGAGATGCTGTTAATCTGTGACCCTACCCCCAACCTTGTCCTTGCAAGAGACATGTGCTATGGTGACTCAAGGTTTAAAGGATTTTGGACTGTGCAAGGGTGTGCTTTGTTAAACAAGTGCCTGAAGGCAGTTTGCTGGTTAAAAGTCATCACCATTCTCTTAATCTGAAGTACCCAGGGACACGCACACTGCCAAAGGTCGCAGGGACCTCCGCCTAGGAAAGCTAAGTATTGTCCAAGGTTTCTCCCCATGTGATAGTCTGAAATATGGCCTCGTGAGAAGGGAAAGACCTGATCGTCCCCCAGCCTGACACCCGTGAAGGGTCTGTGCTGAGGAGGACCAGTACCAGAGGAAAGAAGGCCTCTTGGCGGTTGTTGGCAGTTGAGATAGAGAAAAGCATCTGTCTCCTGCCCGTCCCTGGGCAATGGAACATCTTGGTATAAAATCCAATTGTATGTTCTGTTTACTGAGAAAGGAGAAAACCGCCTTAGGGCGAAAGGTGGGACTTGCTAGCTCAATGCTGCTCTTGATGCACTAAAAAGGCTTATGGAGATGTTTACATATGCATATCAAGGCACAGCACTTTTCCTTAAACTTATTCACGTCACAGAGACCTTTATTCATATGTCTAACTGCTGACTTTCTCCCTATAATGATCCTATTATCCTGCCACTTCCTTTTCTTTAAGATGGTAAAGATACTTATCAATAAATACTAAGGGAACAGAGACTGGTGCTGGCGTGGGTCCTCTGTATACTGAGCACCGGTCCCCTGGGCCCACTTTTTCTTTCTCTATACTTTGTCTCTGTGTCTCATTTCTTTTCTCAAGTCTCTCGTTCCACCTAACGAGAAACGCCCACAGGTGTGGAGGGGCAGGCCACCCCTTCAGGTCCCGAGTCATTTTACATCTCTTCCTCTACTTTACTTATCTTTTACTTCTACATGCAATCAATCCTCATTTCACCAGTTATCGACTTCATTATCACTGTTTTTTAAGATTATCAGTTGAAAAAGTTTTATGTAAAGTGAATATTTGTAAATCATAATATTTTCCATTGTCATTTCAGAGATATGGTTCAACAGGGGAAAAAATTTTGACATATGTAGTAAAAATCACAGACAAAACCTACATCTTTAAAAGAATATTCTCTCTTCAACTCAGTATGATTTATGTGTCTGTGATTCTCCCACTGGACATTTTCAAGAAAAGTTAGCCAAACAGGCAATCAATTAGAAGGAGCACTCCATGTTAAAAGTATATTTATTATTTATGAACCATCTTTCTTGATCGATTGGCTTCCATTTATTGGTTTTTCTCAATGACACAATGTAAATTGACGACTTAAGCATTCATACTCATAACCATGTGTCCAGATACTCAATGGAAACTGCCTGTAAGCCTGCTAGGCAGCGGCTACTGGGAAGAGATCCTCTCTACCCTCCCCTCCTCCATGGTATGGGTCATTGGTCCTGACTTTCCCTACATAACTCCACCCCTTAATGACTCCCCAGGTTATGAGGCAGCCTTTTTTAGGGCTGACTCTGTCCTGCTTCTCAGCCCTAAGAGTCACCTTCACTCCTCGAACTATATCTGCTCTTGCCCTCTTCCAGGACCGAGTTTCTGCCCAGCACAGGCTTGTCCACGTTTTCCTTGACCCCTGGCAGCAACTCTCTGGTCTGTGGGTTTATTTGTCAAATGCTCAGAGCAAAGGATAAAAATATTACTCTTTCTTTAAAATCACATGTTCCCATTATGCTAATAGCTGCTTATGATCTTTTTGGTTCTAGCTTTTCTAGGCGGGGATATCCAGTGGGTTTTGGGGGAAAGGGGGTTCTTTTTTTTCAAGCCCAGTATTGTAAGCACTTTGGCGCTCCTATCACATCTGTGAGGCACATTTCTGCCTTGGATTAGCAGGTGTGCAAGAACAACACTTTCCAACAATCTGTCACTGAAATCAAATCTCCCTAAAACTCAGGTGGAAGCAACTGATAAGGCTCACAGCATCCAAAAGTCAAGCCTAAAGGCATGTGAATCTGTTCCAGACCAAGCAACAGCCAAAGCCTGGGAAACAAAACTAGCAGCACAATCACATGAAAAGTTTTACTAAGTGATACTTATCTTTATGTGCAATGTGCTTTGATATTATCCAGTCTGTTCTATTTTATTTGTAAAAACTGGTTGCACTCATTAAATTGATTTCACTATTGGGCTGCATCCCATAGTTTTGAAAGCACTGCTTTTACCCGTCCTAGCTGAAGAATTAAAGCTAGTTAATGTCCTCAATAACAGGGTGAGAGTCAAGTAGTAAAAACACTGGAGACCTGGGGCCAAATCCCTGCTCTTCTACTGCCTTGCTGAGCAGGGGAGGATGCATCACTCAGCCTTGCTGTGCCTCACTTTCCGTCTTAAATTGAAGTTGCCTGCTCTAACTCACAGGTCTATTAGACGGATCTAATGAGATGAAAGACAGGTCTATTAGAGAGATCTAATGAGATGAAAGATGTAGAGCACTTTGAAAATATTCAAGGACCATTCAACTGTAAAGGGGTGGGGTCAGTCATTGAGAAGAAAGAAGGGCAGAATAATCTGTTTGTTTTCACACGCTGCTTCTCTACAACTCAGCTGGGTTGCTTCTAGATCAGGCAGAGCCAAGGTGGGAGTTGAAAACAGCTGGAGTCATCACTCTGACTAGTCCTAGTGATTGAAACCAAGAAGAGGAAGAAAACGAGGGGATACTGACAAAGAGAAGGAATGTGTAGCACATCCTGAAATAAGCATCATCTTATTGGCCAGCAGTTTACCGCTGAGCCACCAGCAACCAGGAACCAACGGCTCAATGTCCTACACTCTGAGATACCACAGACTCACCCAATACTATTACATATAAAAATATATGTCATAGGCCCGGCGCAGTGGCTCACAGTGTAATCCCAGCACTTTGGGAGGCCGAGGCAGGCAGATCATGGGGTCAGAAGATCGAGACCATCCTGGCTAACACGGTGAAACTCCGTCTCTACTAAGAAATACAAAAAACTAGCTGGGCGAGGTGGCGGGCGCCTGTAGTCCCAGCTACTGGGGAGGCTGAGGCCGGAGAATGGCGTGAACCCGGGAGGCGGAGCTTGCAGTGAGCTGAGATCCGGCCACTGCACTCCAGCCTGGGCTACAGAGCGAGACTCCGTCTCAAAAAAAAAAAAAAAAATTAGCCAGGCGTGGTGGCAGGCGCCTGTAGTCCCAGCTACTTGGGTGGCTGAGGGAGGAGAATGGCATGAACCCAGGAGGTGGAGCTTGCAGCAAGCCTAGATCTCGCCTCTGCACTCCAGCCTGGGCGACAGAGCGAGACTTGATCTCAAAAAAATATATATATACACATATATATATGTATGTCATATATTGTACATGCTATATATTGTGTTATATAAAATATTATATTATATACTATATATACTACATATACAATGTTATACATAATATATGTTACGTTATACATACTACATATACTATATATTATATAGACTATATGTTCTAATATATATAACTCAAACATATATATAATTGAAATATATATACACACACACACAGACACACACATAAAACAGAGTCTCTGTTGACAAATTTCCTCACAGTGCTACTGATACTGAGCCAATAGCTCCCTCTCTCTCAAGATCCACGAGCTCTCAAAAGCACTGGTCACTTTGTTAGGGAGAATCTTCCCTGCAGATGCAGAAGCTTGAGATGCGCTCCATCTGATGTTGTCTGACTCCCACCATCAATCAAAGACCAATTCTAATTGGGCCAGATGATTCGGCAATCTCTTAAGCCATTAGTCACCGTTTACATATGCCTTCTGCGAAGTAATTCCTATCCCAACAAGACTTGGAGTTGAATTTCTCTTTACTATGGAGATGTCAAACTCAAATGCCTGCAAGGGCCCAGGTCTATGCTATAAATAAGGACGGGGGCCATGTATAGGAGCCCTTCCATGTCACTGTGGAGTGCTGGGACTGCAACCAGCTGACCTGTGCTCTCCCATCCCATCAAAGGGGGCGGCCAATGCCCAGCTCCAACTGACCGTTGGCCTGTATCTCCAGATTTTCCAGTGTTTCAAAAGAAGTCAAAAATCTGGATTTTTACATGAAAGCGCCTAATTCGGCCGGGCGCGGTGGCTCAAGCCTGTAATCCCAGCACTTTGGGAAGCCGAGACAGGTGGATCACAAGGTCAGGAGCTCGAGACCATCCTGGCTAACCCAGTGAAACCCTGTCTCTACTAAAAAATACCAAAAAAATAGCCGGGCGAGGTGGCGGGCACCTGTAGTCCCAGCTACTCGGGGGGCTGAGGCAGGAGAATGGCGTAAACCCGAAAGGCAGAGCTTGCAGTGAGCCGAGATCCGGCCACTGCACTCCAGTTTGGGTGACAGAGCAAGACTCCGTCTCAAAAAAATAAATAAATAAATAAATAAAGCGCCTAATTCTTAAATGATCACTCAATTAAACAGAGAGAAAGAGAGAGAGAGATCAAAGAAAATATATAGAATTCAACCTGTGAACATCCAAGTAATGGCCTCTGCTTTTCCATCAAAAGATCAGAATTAGATGAGTTTTTGCCTATTACAGGACCTCATTAAAAAGTAACTGCCAAATTCATTTAGTGTTTTGTTTTTAGTTGTTCATACTGTTTTAGCCCAAGTTTTCTGAAAAACAGAGCATGAGGCTGGGCACGGTGGCTCACGCCTATAATCCCAGCACTTTGGGAGGCTTAGATGGGTGGATTACTTGAGCCCAGGAGTTCGAGACCAGCCTGGGTAAAATGAAGAGACCCCATGGTTCTATAAAAAAATAGAAAACTTAGCTGGGTGGTGGCATGCCTATAGTCCCAGCTACCTGGGAGGCGGAGGTGAGAGGATCACCTGAAACTTGGGAGGTTGAGGCTACAGTGAGCCATGATTGTGCCACTGCACTCCAGCCCAGGCAACAGAGCAAGACCTTGTCTCAAAGAAAAAAAAAAAGAAAGAAAGAAAGAAAAAGAAAAGAAAACAGAGCCTGAGGTAAAGATTAAGGTGTTTGCACTTTATTTGGAAGATACTGCCCCTGAATTTAAGGGTGAGGAGAAGAGGAAAGGACTCACGGAAGGAGGTACAGCTATCCAGAGTGTTACCTCTGATCCATAACAATTCACACAAAGACACAACAGGTTACCAGGTAAGAGGATTCACTCCACACATGAGGACTCAGACCGGCTCTCAGACAGTCCATGGGAGCACAGGGAGGGGAGCTCATCTGCCAGCTCCAGAGCAGAGGTATAACCTAGAGATGCCTGGGACACAGATGTGATCCTGACAATGCATGTCTCCTCACCTGCGAGCTTTTGCTGCCTCACTCACCTCACCCTGGTCCCAGTCCTGGCCAGCTCACTGTCTTCTGTTTCCCACTAGTCAATGTGCACTCCACAGGGTGAACCTCCCCTGAGCTTACAGATGTCAGACCACACCTACAGTTGTGCTTCTGCTTATTCAGGTCCAGAAATGGCAGGAAGAACCAGAAACTCCAGGCATACAGCTCATTGGCCACCGGCACGGCAGCAGGGAAGAAGAGGACGCAGCATTCACAAGGCAGGTGACCGTCGGCCCCCAGTGGTGGCTACAACATTGTCCAGGAAGTGGTAGGTGCCTTTAGAAAGAAAGAAGGCAATTAAGAGAATCTGAGATAGTGCAGACAGTCCAAAGAACAGACATGTTAAGAAATATCAAATTAGACTGAACACTTTAAAAAGAGAGAAGACACAAATTACAATATCAGAAATGAGACAGGGAACATCACTACAGATCCTAAAGACAACAGGATAATTTAGTAACATTATGAGTGACTTTATGCCAGTAAATATAACAACTTAGATGAAATAGACAAATTCTTTGAAAAAAACTACTAAGATGATATAGCCCAAGGCTACAGAACAAATCTGAAACTTCAATTACAAATCAAAGAAAAATGCTGCAGTGTGCAATCTTACACTTTCTCCCTTTTTCAAAGCCATTAACATCAGAACATTCATAAATGTGTGAAGTCACATAACTTAAATAGAAAATGCTTTAAGCCAAGATCTCAGAAGAGAGACTCAAACGGTAGGTTACTTGATAGATTTAACATGAACACAAAAAAAGGGCTAATAAAAATCAGTCAAGGAAGTTGAGTGGATGAACAAATCTGGAGAAGAATCCAAGAACATTAGAGCAGTACCCCATTGCTATGGAAAGCTTAATCCAGAAAAATACTGTGAGGACAGCTGGTTGCAAGATCTTTGACATAGAGATGGCAAACTCAGATGCCCACAGGGGTTAGAGACCAGCTAAGATGATTATCCCCATGCAACTGCATAGCTCCAACCAGTTTTGCACCCCAAGTATGGTCAGGGATTCTACATTTTCCGGATTGGTATTTGAAATCTCCCAATGTTTAAATGTTGGCTCAAAAAAAAATAAAAATAAAAATAAATAAAAAAATTTTAAAAACTATGTGGGCCAAACAAAACACATCAGCAAGCCAGGGACAGCCTGCAATCTACCCATGGCTTGTATTTCATACTTTGCTTTTAGAAGGTGAGGTGTGGAGGGAGGAGATTGGAGGTAGTTTTTGTTTGATTGGTTGCTTGGATTTTGTAATATATTTTGAAAAGACAGAACCGGACAAGGTGACTCACACCTACAATCCCAGCACTTTGGGAGGCCAAGGCAGGTGGATTACCTGAGGTCAGGAGTTTGAGAACAACCTGGCCAACATGGTGAAACCCCATCTCTACTAAAAGTACAAAAAATTAGCTGGGCGTGGTGGTGCATGCCTGTAATCCCACCTACATGGGAGGCTGAGGCAGGAGAATTGCTTGAACCTGGAAGGTGGAGGTTGCAGTGAGTCAAGATGGTGCGATTGCACTCCAGCCTGGGCGACAAGAGCAAGACTCCATCACAGAAAGAAAAGAAAAGAAAAGAAAAGAAAAGAAAAGAAAAGAAAAGAAAAGAAAAGAAAAGAAAAGGAAAGAAAAGGAAAAAAAAGATGAAAGATCAAGTTGTGGAATTTTTTTTTTCTTTATTTTTCACAACCCTTGGGATATGGAGATTTCAAAGAAAAGAAAGAAAGAAAGAAAGAAAGAAAGAAAGAAAGAAAGAAAGAAAGAAAGAAAGAAAGAAAGAAAGAAAGAAAGAAAGAAAGAAAGAAAGAAAGAAAGAAAGAGAGAGAGAGAAGGAAGGAAGGAAGGAAGGAAGGAAAGAAGGAAGGAACGAAGGAAGGAAGGAAGGAAGGAAGGAAGGAAGGAAAGAAAGAAAGAAAGAAAGAAAGAAAGAAAGAAAGAAAGAAAGAAAGAAAGAAAGAAAGAAAGAAAGAAAGAAAGAAAGAAAAGAAAGAGAAAGAAAGAAAGAAAGAAAGAAAGAAAGAAAGAAAGAAAGAAAGAAAGAAAGAAAGAAAGAAAGAAAGAAAGAAAGAAAGAGAAAGAAAGAAAGGGAAAGAAAGAAAGAGGAAGGAAGGAAGGAAGGAAGGAAGGAAGGAAGGATCAAGTTGTGGAATTTTTTTTTGTTTATTTTTCACAACCCTTGGGATATGGAGATTTCAAAGAAAGGAAAGCAGCCACCATCAGATATGCCAGCCCTTTCTCTAACCTGCCCCCAGGATCCAGCAGATATGGAGCTAAATCCTAAAATTTGAAGAGGTTGGGTTTCTGCTCTTCCCTTCAGGCTGCCGCCGACTCACTGCCCTGTCTCCAGTTTTGGAAACACAGAGGTGATTTTCTTAACTGCTGTTTCCATATGGCTAAGTCACATGGGGGTAAGGGCAGAAATGAACACCGAGGTTTCATTTTACTGTGATAAGATGTTATCATGTGTCGGGAAACAAGATGAAAGCCAATGTGCCTAGAGAGTCCTGAGAAGGCAGATTAACTTGTGCCTCCAAGCCCAGGCACTGGGGTCCCGGGCTCCTGTCGTCTTCTGGATTTGCCTGTGACGGCCACCTGTTCAAGCTCCAATGGGCCAACCCAAGGTAGTCAGGGCTTTCTCAAGGAGAAACATCAGATGGGCACAGATTACTTTTTAGAGAAAGCCTGGCACTAAAGAGCCATTTTGCATCAGCACTCAGCCTCCCAATGGCCAAAGAACTTTCCCAGTATCGCCCAAAGCTGGGTGGCTGCATTGCATGCACCTGAGGTGAAGGGGGCTCAGGAGGGCGAGGGCAACAGGCAGCTGCTGCATACCCTGACGTGGCAGAGAGGGGCTGAGAGCACTGGGTGGAGTGCTCCCATCAGAATGCAGATGGGATGCTGAGAAAACTTCCTCCAAGTCATCCACTCAGTGCACTTTAATCGGGGTTGGCTGAGTTCCCTGCAGATCCAACTCCCTGCGAAGCTGAAGCTACCCTGAACAGCTCAGGCCCCAATTGTCCATCTCCTGTGTGCGACTCCATCCAGGACACTCAAACCACAATTTTCAGCAATAATAATCAGTAAGCTTGCAGCAAAAAATCTCTTCCCAACAGCTCAGACAGGGAGCAGAGGGTTTTGAGGGCATGCCCCTGCTCTCCAGGCCTCCTGCCTTCACCTCCCATGGCCACTGACAACTGGTACTGTGACTTTAACCAACCCCCAATCAAGCTGCGCCTGCGGGGAAGACAGGAAGAAAAGTGAGCTTCACAGGAAAGGTCAGCAAGGAGCGGAGTGGTTTCTCCAAGTGACTCATAGGCTGTATGAAGACTCCAGGTGTTGAGGAAGGAAAGAACTGTCAAAAGAAAACCTACAGACAAATTAAATTTAACAGAGTTTAATTGAGCAAAGAATGATTCCAAAATCAGGCAGCCCCCAAACCAGAATAGGTTCAAAGAGACTCTGATGCTGTCATGTGGTCAAAGAAGATTTATGAACAGAAAAAGGATATTAATATACAGAAAATGGAAGTGAAGTACAGAGACAGCTGGATCAATTACAGCTTAGCATTTGCCTTATTTGAGCACAGTTTGAAGAGCTAGCTGCCTTTGATTGGTTGCAACTCAGTGATTGGTACAAGAATAGATTACAGCCTGTTTACATATCCAGTTAGGTTACAATTCACTATGTATAGAGAAGCCTTTAAACCAAACTTAAAATATATAGGAGGCAACCTTAGGCTAAACTTAATTTAACAATTCTCTGCTTATGGCCAGGCATGGAGGTGCACACCTGTAATCCCAGCACTTTGGGGGACCAAGGTGGGCGGATCACCTGAGGTCGGAAGTTTGCGACCTGGCCAACGTGGTGAAATCCCATCTCTACTAAAAACACAAAAATTAGTGGAGTGTGCTGGCACGCACCTGTAATCCCAGCTACTTGGGAGGCTAAGGCAGGAGAATCGTTTGAACCAGGAAGGCAGAGGTTGCAGTGAACTGCGATCACGCCACTGCACTCCAGCCTGAGTGACAGAGTGAGACTCCATCTCAAACACAACAAAAAAAAACTCTCCTCCTTTGGTCAAACTTGAAAGGCTGATCAAAACTTGAGGCACTGACATCACTCTGCCACCGTAATAAATGTGATCTCAAGTACAACTGGGAAATATTAAATGGTGGGTTTTGTAAAGTGGAAACAAGGACTTCAGGTTACTTTTTTGTAAGGGTTAGAGTAGAGGGGACCTTGTTATGCTGGAATCTCCTGCTTTCAGGAGAGAAGCAAAACCCAGTCTGTTTTGGGATCTATCTGCTTCCTTAAAGTTTCCATTTGATTATGTCACATTTAGCATGAGACTCTGTTTGGTCTGGTCTATTGGGGCCTAATGCACAAGTTCAGTCCAAAACAATGGACTCCCAAAATTGTGTTTAAAAATTCCCCCTTTTGGTCAGGTTGTCACTGAAGTGAGACTGTGGTCAAAACTTAGGGTTTTCACACCACTCTCAGTTACCATCATTTTGGGTTTCCAGTCTTAGCATGTCATTTATAGCTTATGGTGCCCTCACGGTCACACATTTCTTTGAGTTGGTTTTGTTTTTTTGTTTTTGTTTTTTTTTTTGAGACAGAGTCTTGCTCTGTCACCCAGACTGGAGTGCAGTGGTACGATCTCAGCTTACTGCAACCTCTGCCTCCTGGGTTCAAGTGATTCTCATGCCTCAGCCTCCCGACTAGCTGGGACTACGAGTGTGCACCACCATGCCTGACTAATTGTGTGTGTATGTGTGTGTGTGTGCATGTATTTTCAGTAGAAACGGGGTTTCACCATGTTGGCCAGGCTGGTCTCGAACTCCTGACCTCAGGTGATCTGCCTGCCTCAGCCTCCCAAAGTGCTGGAATTACAGGCGTAAGCCACCGTGCCTGGCCCATTTCTTTGAGTTTTTGTTGTTCCAGTAGAAGAGAGACCATTTGATATTTTACAGATGGCTGCATGAAAACATTTAAAACTTGAGAGACTACTATTATGACTATCCAGAGGATAATATCAAGAGTTTGGAGTACGGGCCCTAGCCAGGGTCCCCATGAACCAAACCAACTAAAATCAAATAGATCAAAGAATGAGATAGAATCTACTCATTTCAACCAAGCAATCAATTCATGAATCCCCTACAAGTGAGTCTCTATAATACCTGATGTGTTCCTCCATGTGCGACAATAAGTGTCAGCAACTGCACAGATGCTTCTCTGTTTAGCCAGTAAGTAATCTAGAGCAATTCCATTATCTAGCACAACTCTAGCAGATATCCTAAAGTCTGTTGTGTAACCATAGGCTTTGCAGTACAATCTTCTATGAGCTTATTATGATGGATAATTTCCTTTTTTTTTTTTTTTTTTTTGAGACAGGGTCTCACTCTGTCACCCAGGCTGGAGTGCAGTGGCGCGACCTTGGCTCACTGCAACCTCCACTTTCCCAGCTCAAACCATCCTCCCACCTCAGCCTCTGAAGTAGCTGGAGCCACAGGCACTTGATAGATAAAGTTTTCATTATTGCCTCATTTACTCCAAACCACAGAAAAAGAAATCTAACAAATGATATCCACCCAGGAGCATGTTCTCTTTAACCTATGATGTAGATTAAGAGGAGTGAATCAATGATCTGTTTCTAACTGATTTTGAAGCAACAAAGGCACCATTAAAATTTCTCCCCCATTTTGGCCCTTCATCTTCCATTTATCAAGGCATATGCTTGAAGTTTTGATTGTATAAGGCTGGCTGCAAAATCCTCCGCAAAAAAAGTATACCCCATGACAACACACAAGAGACCCCTTTTTCAGTTCTATTGTTCACAGAGGCATGAGAGATAAGGAAAAAAGCAAGAGATGAGGGTCTCATGATAGCAAAGAATTCATGATCCATGATCTTGGGAAAGCTATCCACATCTGTCATGCTGTCTGCTTCTCAGAAGCAACTTCCCTGGTCTCTTCCTTAGCTTTACCCTAAGGTCTCCAACTGGTGGACAGTTCCATGAGTTGGGGGAGAGATGCCTTCTAAGTGGTGAGATTATGAACACACATTTCAAGGTCCTGAAGTTTTGCTGCAGTGCAAGTGGCAAGGGCATTCTTTCTCTGATATTGTTTTCAGAAGGTCCAATATTCATGTTCTAGATCATGAAGGGTTTGATTGTCCTCATGATCAACGAAGGACCAAAATGGGGGAGAAATTTTATTGGTGCCTTTGTTGCTTCAAAATCAGTCAGAAACAGAACATTGATCCACTCCTCTTAACCTAGTTAGTAGATCATGAAAAGTTCTCTTTACCTGGTGAAAATACACTTTGGCATAATGCACTGAAGCTCTGCAGAATTTAGTCGTATCAGAGAGTTTAGTAAGAGAAGACACATGAGGTTCCATTATTAGGAGCAGATGCCTTCCGGTGACTATTTCACATGGGGTCAACTTATGTTTTCCACTAGGAAATGGATCTGATTGTTGTCAATGTGCAATACTTTTTACCAAGGCAATACAGATGATTCAATTAGTTTTACCTAAAGCTGTTGTATCTCTAATACCATATTTAACTGTTTTACAACTTATAAAGAAACAAGTATCTCCTAATAGCCTAATAGCCCTTTTTTTTTTTGAGATGGAGTCTTACTCTCACCCAGGTGGGAGCGCGATGGTGCAATCTTGGTTCACTGTGACCTCCATCTCTTGGGTTCAAGTGATTTTCCTGTCTCAGCCTATCAAGTAGCTGGGATTACAGGCGTGCAACACCATGCCCGGCTAGTTTTTGTATTTTTAGTGGAGACGGGGTTTCACCCTGTTGGCCAGGCTGGTCTTGAACTCCTGAACTCAAGTGATCTGGCCTCCTTGGCCTCCCAAAGTGCTGGGATTACAGGTGTGAGCCACTGCGCCTGGCTAAAAAGTTTCTATATCACAAGAAAACACACACTGAAAACTACCATTGAATGAAATCCCTGGCCAGGTGCGGTGGCTCAAGCCTGTAATCCCAGCACTTTGGGAGGCCAAGGCGGGCGGATCACAAGGTCAGGAGATCAAGACCACAGTGAAACCCCATCTCTACTAAAAATACAAAAAATTAGCTGGGCACGGTGGCGGGCGCCTGTAGTCCCAGCTACTCAGGAGGCTGAGGCAGGAGAACGGTGTGAACGCGGGAGGCGGAGCTTGCAGTGAGCCGAGATCGTGACACTGCACTCCAGCCTGGGTGACTGAGCGAGACTCCATCTCAAAAAAAAAAAAAAAAAAGAAATCCCTCTATAATATTCAAATGGGCCCCATAAGGTAACAGAATGTACTTGAAGTTTTGATTGTCCTCCTAATATTATGGGTTTGGCAAACCAAACATTGTTCATAAACCGTGTTAGTAATTTAGAACAATCACCATACCAATATATATGCACATATATTTTTATTTTGGATTATTTTATTTCTTCCATAATGAATCATAGAGTGCAGAGCTTTTAGTAATGGAAGTTTTAAGAATTCAGAAAGGACCAGACAGCTGTCCAGGCTCTCTGTGAGTTCACACTTAACACTGAACTTACATGCTTTTAAATACCAATTTTGTTTCTCTAATTCAGGTATATAGCACTGTTGATGAGATGAGTTATATAGTAATTTGACATAGGTAATAGAGTTCATTCAAATTGCATATCTAAACAATTTCAGTACTGGCTGATTTAGCATGAAAATCTGGTGAAATATTTTCTTGGTATTCAATTAATTCTTGTCCTGCTTGGGTTAGCAGTTTTATAATAGTCAGTCTCTTAATTAGACTTCTGGGAAATCATCCCCATCCAAATAATATAATCCTAAAGTTATCGGAATGCAGTGTTCAAGAGTACTTGGCAGGGTCCTTCCTACCCTTTCCACAAACCTCTTTGAAGACACAGTAGTCCAGGATTTTGCCTGCTTGCGAAGAGTTTTCAGAAACTGCGTCAGAATCGAGCAATTAACTCCAAAAACAACTTTAAGTGGTCATAAAGACACAAATAACAAGGAGACTTGGTTATTTCTGTAGCCTGAAATAATTTAACATAATAACCATAATTATGACTGATAACATATACTCAGACATGTCAGAATTTGGGGAATCTCATATAATTTTGGAATACATATTAATAATATATTCATAGAAATATAACCTGAAAAAAGTTAAACATCATTTCTTGTTTGACAATGCTTCCCATGTAATTTAACATATCAGATAAGACTGTATTATCTCTCTTTTGGACCCTACAGGGACCCTCTGTAGCATCCCTAAATTAGTTTTGAGTTCTGAAAAAGACCTAATTTGAATCTGAAATTTGATTTTGGGAAGCTGTCAAATATATCAAAGGTTTAAAACACTTGACCGAAATAGAATCATAGGTCACAGTATAGTCATACTGATTCATTTAGCCAAAATGAAAATTAAAAGGTTTTAACAAGCAAAAATCTTTATTCTTGATAGGAGATTCAGTGTTCCAATCAACAGACCTGAGAAAGACAACATGGGAAAGAATCTGTCTCTCCCTCTCTCCCCTTTATTTATTTTTGTAGTTTACTCAAAAGGTGAACAATAGTATTGTACTGTCACTTAGTAATATGACATGAAATTTTTGTTCAAAGAGAAAACCAAATTTTATTTTATTTTATTTTATTTTATTTTTTTTTTTTTTGAGACGGAGTCTCGCTCTGTCGCCCAGGCTGGAGTGCAGTGGCGCGATCTCGGATCACTGCAAGCTCCGCCTCCCGGGTTCACGCCATTCTCCTGCCTCAGCCTCCCGAGTAGCTGGGACTACAGGCGCCCGCCACCTTGCCTGGCTAATTTTTTGTATTTTTAGTAGAGACAGGGTTTCACCGTGGTCTCGATCTCCTGACCTTGTGATCCGCCCGCCTCGGCCTCCCAAAGTGCTGGGATTACAGGCGTGAGCCACCGCGCCCGGCCAGAAAACCAAATTTTAATTTTACGTTACTCTATTATTTATACTAAACCTAATTTTAACAAAACCTTATAAACAAATTCAACCAGAAAATGCCCAAAAACTTTTATAATCTCCTCAGATTTTTTAAATCCTTTCTTCCCAATTTTCTATATTTATTTAGTTTTATCTATATTTTTTAATTACTCCAATTTGAAGCACCCTTTAAGTAACTTCTAAACTAGAAAAAGCTATTTTTTTCTCAACAAGCATCTATTTTTTTTTTTCTTTAGTACAGAATAGTCTCACTGTGTTGCCCAGGCTGGTCTCAAACTCTTGAGCTCAAGCAGTCCTCCTACCTTGGCCTCCCAAAGTGCTGGAATTACAAGTATAAGCCAATGCACTGGGCCCAACCACACATTTTTATACCTTTACAATTTTCCTCACCAAAAGCATATTTTGCTTTTGTCTATGTACTCTGCATACAGAATTGTTTCTCTTATATCTAGTAGTGGGTTTTTTCCTTTTCTTTTCTTTTCTTTTCTTTTCTTTCTTTTTTTGAGACAGAGTCAGGCTGGGCACAGTGGCTCATGCCTGTAATTCCAGCACTTTGGGAGGCCAAGGCGGGTGGATCATCTGAGGTCAGGAGTTTGAGAACAGCCTGCCCAGCGTGGTGAAACCCCATCTCTATTAAAAATACAAAAAATTAGCCGGGCTTGGTGGCAGATGCCTGTAATCCCTGCTACTCAGGAGCCTGAGGCAGGAGAATCACTTGAACCTGGGAGGCAGAGCTTGCAGTGAGCTGAGATCACGCCACTGCACTCCAGCCTGGGCAACAAGAGTGAAACTCTGTCTCAAAAAAAAAAGAGATGGAGTCTTGCTCTATTGCCCATACTGGAGTACAGTGGTGCCATCTCGGCTTATTGCAACGTCTGCCTCCCAGGTTCAAGCAATTATCCTGCCTCTGCCTCCCAAGTAGCTGCGCACTACTAGGCACACACCACCATCTCCAGCTAATTTTTATATTTTTAGTAGAGATTGGGTTTCACCATGTTGGCCAGGCTGGTCTTAAACTCCAGCCTCTCAAAGTGCTAGGATTACAGGCATGAGCCACTGCATAGAGCCTCTAGTATTTTTAATTACATATATTAACTACAATTTTTTTTCAAGACAAAGTCTTACTTTGGCACCCAGGCTGGAGTGCAGTGGTGCAATCTCAGCTCACTGCAACTTCTGCCTCCCAGGTTCAAGCAATTATTGTGCCTTAGCCTCTGAAGTAGTAGCCTCTGTAGTAGCTGGGATTACAGGCATGCGTCACCATGCCTGGCTAATTTTTGTATTTTTAGTAGAGATGGGGTTTCGCCATGTTGCCCAGGCTGGTCTTGAACACCTGGCCTCAAGAGATACACCCACCTTAGCCTCCCAAAGTGCTGAGATTACAGGTGTGAGCCACCATGTCCAATATTAACCATAATTTTATCTCTTGTAACCTTAATTTCTAGTGAAGGTCCTAGGAAGTAATTTTATACTGCTTTATGTCAGTATTTGTAGATGAAAACCATTTTATAATTTTTTTAGAAAGATGTTTCCTCGAGATTTTGTTTATTAACAGGTCTAGCTTTAAACACTACATAAAAATAAGATGCAAAAGTATATAAACTTAAACTCATGTTTAATAACTAATGTTTCCATATTTTAACTTACAAATGAGTCAGACATTTTATGATTACTACTTAATATAACATAACATGACTTTAAGATTTTAAATTACTTAGAAGAATTTGAAACTATGACACAAGTACCCTCTTTCCCTAATGTCTTCCTCAATCACCCTGGGTCCAAAGTAGCCATGTGGCACCCAGGACGGCTATGAAGGGCAGGGCTCATCTGGGTTCTGAATTTACACAGAAGATGTAGAGCTCAGGACAGAAAGCAGCTGTGAAGATGATGCCTAAAGGATTGAACCTCTCCCAGAATAGTCAGGAGGCAGAGCTAGGCCCAGGAGGAAGGCCGTTATGGGGTTTGACTTTGCCTTGCAGCTGGTGGTCTAGGTGCTGAGAACTGGCCCCAGGCCTCACCATGGCCACATATCCAGACCCCAGAATCCAGAGACTCAAAACCAAAAACATAAGGAGACTTTCAAATTAAGCAAGTATCAAAAATACTACAGAAGTAGTTTCTTCACTGTAAAACATATAATAGACATAGCATAAACCCATCTGACCAGTAAACCCAGGCAAAAATGTCTGCATTATATATAACTGACAATTTCAAAGCCATTCCTATTTTATTTTATCAACAATTTTGAAACTGTCACGCACGTCCATGTGAACAAAGTCAACCAAACAGGCTTTGTGTGAGCAACAAGGCTATTTATTTCACCTGGGTGCAGGCAGTCTGAGTCTGAAAAAGGAGTCAGCAAAGGATGGTGGGATTATCGTTAGTTCTTACAGGTTTGGGATAGGCGTACAAAGTACATTCTCAAGGACAAGGGAGAATATTACAAAGCACCTTCTTAAGGGCGGAGGAGAATATATCCTATTAGTTAGGGTGGGGCAGAAACAAATCACAATGGTGGAATGTCATCAGTTAAGGCTATTTTCACTTCTTTTGTGGATCTTCAGTTGCTTCAGGCCATCTGGATGTAAACATGCAGGTCACAGGGCATATGATGGCTTCGTTTGGGTTCAGAGACCTGACAGAAACTACCTTTATTTACCAAATATCACACATAACTTGTAAAGACATACAGACACAGACAGAAGCAGATCTTATAGCATTCATTAAAAATTATTATTGTTTACTAGCTTTTAAATAGGTTTATCCCCATTCAGACTACAACTCTTTTAATTGCGTGTTTTATTGCCCTAAGCAACTGATAGATAGGCAACAATTTGCCTTCTAAAAAGATGACTATTAGGTCAAACAAGACAGAAAATTTGTATCTCAAAAGCACAGAGCTGAAACTTCAGGCCTAAATACTGAATCATCATTTGCTCAAATCAAGTAGAAAGATGTAAATAAAAATCTAGTTAAGACAAGAAGGCTAGAAAACACCTTAAGCAAAGGTAAGGCTTGTTATGTAAATTTAAAACAATGGTAAGAGTTTCTGGTGTCCAGACAACCTTACAAATGGAGATTTCCTTTATAGATGTAAATTTCTTTTATAAAAGGGTTTCAGGATAGCCAGCTAAATGTCAGAAAGGTATATTAATATCTTGGAGATGGATTTAGTTCAAGTTCTTTATTACTATAATTTTTTTTTTTTTTTTTTTGAGACAGAGTCTTGCTCTGTTGCCAGGCTGGAGTGCAGTGTCATAATCTTGGCGCACTGCAACCTCCGCCTCCAGGGATCAAGTGATTCCCTTGCCTCAGCCTCCTGAGTAGCTAGGACTACAGGCACGCACCACCACACCCAGCTTGTATTTTAGTAGAGACAGGGCTTCACCATGTTGGCCAGGATGGTCTCAATCTCCTGACCTTGTGATCTGCCTGCCTTGGCCTCCCAAAGTGTTGGGATTAGAGGATGAGCCACGATGCCCAGCATCTATTCTTTAATGAGTATTCTCATTAAAGAAAATATTCTCTATGCCTGGTTTCAGCATGTACAGATCTGAAAAGGATGCAAGCCTACTTTCCCTGAGGGCCTATCTTTTATAAACCCTTTATCCTGGAGACCTTTCTTTTCACATTTGAAAAGGGGTGGGATAGTAACTAAGCCAAAAGATTAACAGATTCAATTTTTCTTATCAATTAGGCACTTAAGCTTTTTATTTGCCTTGTCTTTTTAAGGGCCAGACATGGTGGCTCAAACCTGTAATTTTAGCACTTTGGGAGGCAGAGGCAGGAGAATCACTTGAGTCCAGGAGTTCAAGACCAGCCTGGGCAACAAAGCAAGATGCCCATCTCTACGAAAAAAATTTTTAAATAAATTGTTTTAAAAAGTTATTTTAAAAGAGGGAGTAAAAACATTGAAATCTTTTTAGAAGTTTCTGCACATCAATAGGCATCCATGGATGAGACTAATTCAGGGCCCCTCATTTTTAAATGCACTTCTCAAAGTGCACTATTGTTCATTTGGAACATTTCACTGTAATTCTAATTACCTTTAGTAAGATTTTGCCATTTCTTTTTTTTTTTTTTTTTTTTTTTTGAGACAGAGTCTCGCTGTGTCTCCCAGGCTGGAGTGCAGTGGCGTGATCTCGGCTCACTGCAAGCTCCGCCTCCCGGGTTCACGCCATTCTCCCGCCTCAGCCTCCCAAGTAGCTGAGACTACAGGCGCCCACAACCACGCCCGGCTAGTTTTTTGTATTTTTAGTAGAGATGGGGTTTCACCATGTTAGCCAGGATAGTCTCGATCTCCTGACCTCGTGATCCACCCGCCTCGGCCTCCCAAAGTGCTGGAATTACAGGCTTGAGCCACCGCGCCCGGCCAGATTTTGCCATTTCTGTAAGTATAAGTACTTACAGTACTTATATATGTATGGGTAGGCATAGCCAGAAGGTAGAATACTCAATTCTTCGGAAAGTAAGGATCCCATTTTTACCTTGAATCTTGGCTTTGGCTTTCAGATTCCCTTGATCAATTTAGCCAGTAATTTTTTCCCTACCTAAGTGCACAAGAAAAAGAAACAAAGGGAATAGAACACAAAAATCCCTGCAAATCTCCAAAAGCCAAAGTTCACACCCCCTGTAGTATTACCATTTACTGCCAATTTCTGGCTGGCCCAGCCATCTGAGGCCTCTAACTGGATCCAAACCAGTTAATTATTTCATTGAATCTGATTCTGGACCTAATCCAGTTTGTTATGACATCTGAATCCTGCTCAGACTTAAAATTTTGCTCAAACTTAGATAGCTCTAAACATAAATCTGTGGCGCTTCAGACTCCAAGAGAGAACTTACCCATGACCCCCAGGTGCTGCAAGAGAGCAATGAACACAATGAGTCCAGCTGGTATCACACTTGGTCACTCAGTGCTTCTGGGGGTTACGAGAAGCTCTACTTTGGATCCCACTTCTGCCACCACCTGTTAAAAGAAAGCCTGTAGACAAATCTAAGAGGGTTTCACTGAGGAAAGAATGATTCACAAACTGGGCAGCCCTAGAATCAGAACAGGTTCAGAGAGACCCCAGTGCTGTCACATGGTAAAAGAAGATTTACAGAAAGAAAGAAAAGAAAAAAGAAAGGAAAGAAGGAGGGAAAGAAAGAAAGAAAGAAAGAAAGAAAGAAAGAAAGAAAGAAAGAAAGAAAGAAAGAAAGAAAGAAAGAAAGAAAGAAAGAAAGAAAGAAAGAAAGAAAGAAAGGGAGAAAGAGAGAAAGAGAGAAAGAGATGTACAGAAAATAGAAATGAAGTGGCATGAAATAGAAATAGACTGAGCATGGTGGCATGCACCTGTAGTCCTAGCTACTTGGGAGACTGAAGCAAGAGGATCCTTTAAGCCCAGAGTTCAAAGTTATAGTGAGCTATGATTGTGCCACTGCATTCCAGCCTGGACAAGAGAGCAAGACCCTATCTCTAAAAAAAAACAAAACAGGTAGGGGGAACCAGCAAAGAAGTATTTCTACTATTATCTAAGGGTCTTCCCAAATTCTGAAAGAAGTTTTGCCAGAATCATAAAGATGAATAATGATAATGGAAAAAGTATCAAAGTCATGGGAAACAGCAATACATCACACGGATAGAGAGCCAAGTACTGTTTTAAGGGCTGTATATGTACAGACTCTTTTGATCCTCACAAAAACCCTATATGGTAGGTACTTTCACCATTCTCAATTGCTAATGAGAAAATTGGAGCACAGAGAAGTTAGGTGACCTGCCCCTGGTCAAACAGCTAAGTGGCAGAGCTGAGATTTGAACTTAGACTGTCTGGCTGGAGTGGGTCCTCTGAGCTTCTAGGCACCGCTGCCTCGTGCAGTTTGATCCTATGAATAATAATAGCAAAGACATAAAGAGCATATTCCCATTAACAAAGTGCTGTCATTCACTTATTCAAAAACACATTTTTGGTTTAGCACCTAGCAGACACAGGCCCAGAGACAGAGTGGTGAGCAAGTGATACACAGGTCCTGCCCTCATGGTGCTTTCCCTCGAGCAGTGGAGACAGACCAATCAGCTGCTCTTAAAAGTAAGTGTATAAGGGTGGTGGTAAGTGCTCTAAAGGAATAGGCATCACAGCCACCACTCTCTGAAATAAATATTATTTTCATCATTTCACAGATGAGGACATTGGGATTTCAGAGTGAAATGCAAAAAACAAAGAGAACTCATGGAACTTAAGATTTTTTAGTTTTATTTCTTTTTGAGATATATAGATTTAAGATTTGGCATTCAAAAGATATTAGAAGGCAGTCAGAAAAGTCTCCTTTCCTCCCCTGGCCCCAGCATCACAGTCCCCTCCCAGAGTCAACCAGCATTGCCAATTTCTTGGGTGTCTTATCACAGACAGGCAGCAACAATCAAACACACACATTTTCTTTCTTTACACAACTTCAGCACACTGCATCCTTGGGTTTTGGTGTTTTTTTTCTCCTAATACATTAACCCACAGTGAGCCTCCTCATCTTCTTTATGGCTGCGTGGCATTTCGTTGCATGGGTGGCCCACACTGTTTTTAGCCAGTTTCCTACCAGTGGTCATTTAGGTTATTTTCGGTATTTTACCAGCAAAACAAAGCTGCAGAGAGCCACTAGATATATAAACCATTTCATACGCATGCAAGTGTATCAGCATGATGAACTCTCAGAAGTGGAATTGCTGGGTGTATGGCCATGAGCTTTTGTCATTTTGATTGATATTAACCACACTATCCACCACTGAGATGTCACCAGTTTATGCTCACCCAGCGGTATATGCCCGTTTCACCAAACTCCAACACAGTGAAAACACACTGCTGAGGGAATCGAATGACCTAGGAGTCACTCCATCACTCTCCCACTGTGGGTCTTTGGGCAGCCCTCTCAACCTCTCTGATCCCCAGGCACGTCCTCAGAGAAGTGGGCTTCATAGTGACCCCTGTTCTGTGTTCCCGTGGTGTCTAACACACAGCCCTTTGGTGACTAGGTGAGAGAAACTGGAGCTCCCCAGGAGAGAGCAGGTCATGAGAGATGTCCCAAGGCCAGGGCCATGAGGGCCAGCTGCAGTGAACCAGGTGCCAGACAGGATACCTCGAAGCAAGCAGCAGCAAAATGGTTTAGGCTCTGGAGTGGACAGGCCACCCAACAAGCTGTGCAGCCTTAGGCAAGCTGCTTATGACTCTCTTCTTTCCTCCTCTGCAAAATCCCTGAAATTAGAGGCAGGCCAGCAAATGCATGTGAAGCGCCGAGCACACAGCAGAGGCTCCAACTCCAGTTATGGCTGCCCTGAGCACCCCAGGTCCCCAGCACCCGCCATTCATGCACACGCCAGCGACTCTTACTGGGCACGAGGAGCCTGCCCCGGCCTTGCGGGCAGGAAGATGCTAGGAGCAGCCCTCAACCAATGAAGGATAGCAGCTGGTGACAAAGAATCCAGCTTCTTTTCATCTAGGGGAAGGAACTTTGTAGTGTGTTTAATGCAGTCTCCTTGAGGTCCTCCGTGGTACTACATCCCAGGTGCCCACAGTGACAACTGGCTCTTCAACCTGCCCTGTTGGCTTCCTTCCTTTCCCTGTCTAGCCTTCCCCCTCCTCGACGTTCCCCGAGACTGCCTCCCAAATAATCTATTTGCACTCAAACCCTATCTCAAGGTCAGTTTCTGAGGGAGCCCAGCCTAAGACAGTTGTTATCATTACATTTAATATAATAGATATGTCCCTATGTGTAATTTCAATATGTATCATTATATGTAAAATATATATGTTATTGTTACTGATTAGGAAAAAGACCAAAAACAGAGGGAAGGGCAAACAAGCAGGGAGCAGTGGTGAGACACAGAGCCCGGCTGATGAGGCAAGACACCAGGGAAAGGCAGCCACCACCTCGGCCAGGTCTGTGGCTCTCACATTCTAGAACAGCATCTCTCAACACGCAAGTCATGGATGTTCACTGGGGCCCGAGGTGAACTGTGAGACACCACTCTCCTCTGAGCTTCCTGCCCTGGAGGGGCAGGACGAGTGTGTCTTTCTTCTTTTTTTTCAACTGTGTTTTTTTAATTGTAGTTAAAAAGAAAAAAAAACCACAACATAAAATTTACCATCTTAACTATTTTTAAGGGTACGCCTCAGTAGTATTAAATAGATTTGCAGTATTGTGTTGCCATCACCATCATCCATCTCCAGAACTCTTTATCTTTTGGTTTGCTTGCTTGTCTGTTTTGAGATGGAGTCTCACTCTGTGGCCCAGGCTAGAGTACAATGGCGTGATCTCTGCTCACTGCAACCTCCACCTCCTGGGTTCAAGCGGTTCCCCTGCCTCAACCTCCTGAATAGCTGGAATTACAGGTTTTCACCATCATGCCTGGCTAATTTTTGTATTTTTAGTGGAGACCGGGTTTCATCATGTTGGCCAGGCTGGTCTCGAATCTCTGACCTCAAGTGATCTATCTGCCTTGGCTTCCCAAAGTGCTGGGATCACAGGTGTGAGCCACCACACCCTGCCCTTTTTATCTTGTAAAACTGAACTCTATACCTATTAAACAATAACTCCGCATTTTTCTCTCCCACCAGCCCTGGGCAACCACTATTTGACTTTCTGTCTCTATGAATTTTACTACCTTCAGATCCCAATGTAAGTGGAATCATACAGTATTTGTCCTTTGCCACTGGGTGGGACAATTCTCTAGCACATCCCGCCATCCCTGCAGAATCAACCTCCAGCTGCCCATGGTGGGAGCGAGCTCGGTAACACCCCTTTACTGGCTGCCTGCCCTCCCTTGTCTCATTTCCTCAAATCCCTACAGGATTTGCTTCTGGGGGAACTCAAACTCAGGCAACTGAGCACCTGCCAAGGCGCCACAATTGAACACAAGCTAGAGGTTTTATATGTATTGCACACCTTCTATCAAGACACGAAAATAAAAGACATTGCTCATGCATGAAGGAAAGTCAGCCCTTTGTTTCAAGACGAATGTCCACAATGACAAAGGGAAGAATGTTCCAACTCTGAGGCCAAGCCAGGTGAACTGAATGTGACTGAGCAGATCTTTTTCAGGTCACACATTCCCTGACAGAAGGAACAAAAAGACCAACTTTCCAATGGAGGGAGAACCAGGTTTCCAAAGGATAGCAAATGCATTGTCCATTGTCTGGGGTTGGGTCCCCTTACTGAGCACAGATTCCTTGGAGAAAACATTTTGCCAAAGTGGTTGAGGTGTAGTCTGCCCAGCTTTTGCAAATCTGCCCCTTCCTTGCTCCAGGGTTGGCCTGAATTCACCATCACAGGTAAAGAAGCAAAAAGTAGAGGCCTCTTTACCCGTTCCAGGAAAGGCACAGTGAACTCCAGTTAAGTTTGGAAGCTGGATCATTAGCGTCTCATTAATGACTTCAGTCTCTCACAAACACAGAGAAGGCACAGAAAACCACTGCCTGAGCCACAAGCTGTAATTGCTGCTGTCCTTCTAAGCAGGGGAAAAGCAGACCGCGCTTGTGGTTTCTTAAAAGCCCTGTTCGTTAATGAGGTTTCCTAATTTAGGGCAGAAGAAAACTTCTGGGTTATTATTAGGCCACAAATGGAGGCATGTGTTTCATTTAATCGCCCTACTTAACAAAAGAAACTTTGCTTTTGTAAATTAAAAAATTATTTTTAAGTGTTAGAGGCCTCTGGATAACCTTGAATAAAGCCTCAAATATGATCAGGCCTTGGTGGCCAATCTATAAATCTAACAGACCGGGGCAAATGATCCCAAAGGTTTTGTCCAGTTTTAACAATCTGTGGTTTGCAGGGACAAGTGGTTTCAAAGGCTTTATCCAGCTCTAATAAACTATGCTTTTGTTGATACCGTCTCCTCCCTGCCTGCGAAAGTGGTCCCTTGGAGATACTGAGCCTTCAAAATCCACATCTTAATTGTATCTGTTCTATTAATAACTCTTGGGGTCTTTAGATGCTGTTGGCGACCACGGCACCTCTTATCTGCTTGGGATCCCACGCAAGTTGCACACAGAGGATCCCATCTGTGGGCTCCGAAGCACAAAGCGAACAGCAAAATCTTCTGTCTGCCATCTATGGGGGAAAAAAATGGTAACTGCCTCTGTCCGTTGCATATGTTGAGTCACCCTGCGACACTGGAGGTCTCCTTCGGGCTGAGTTTAACATCACAAATGATCACCTTAAATCCATGGGTACTGGAGAGGGGTAGCCCAGTGTTATGTATGTTTTAAAACCCATACTCATAAAATATAACAGAAAAATTCATCTTTTAGGTTTACAACCAACAAAATCTCTGATATCTCTTTTGTGAATGCCTTTAATGTTCTCTGCAGAGCAGTGAGCAGTAGACCCTGCTGCAAATGTGGGGTTAAGCATCTCCCTGACTGATAAGCCAGACTTCAGGCTCATCGTGGAGTCTTCCAGGATCCCTGGTTACAAGTAAAGTCAGGTTGATTGCATTTGGTTTGAAGTCAATTCTACAACCCAGGTGTTTGGGGCGTTCCTTTTGTATGTTTGTTCTAGAAGGGTGGTAACCCTGTAATGACAAGCTACCTTCATGGGTTCTCTGTTTGTTTCAGGTCATCATGGAGACAACATAGGGTGTCCTTTGAGGCTCTTTTTGTGGTGTTCACTCTTTTTGTTTTTGTTTATAAGAGACAGGGTCTCACTCTATAACACTCTATTGTTTTTGTTTATAAGAGACAGGGTCTAACCCAGGCTGGAGTGCAGTGGTATAATCATAGCTCATTTCAGTCTCAAACTCCTAGGCTCAAGAGCTCCTCCTGCCTCAGCCTCTTTAGTAGCTGGAAATTCAAGTGTGCACCACCATACCCTGCTAATTTTTTTTTTTTTATTATTATTTGTGAAGACGGGGTCTTGCTGTGTTGCCCAGGCTGGTCTTGAACTACTGGGCTCAAGCAATCCTCCCTCCTCAGCCTCCCAAAGTGCTGGGATTATAGACATGAGCCACAGTGGCCAGCCTGTGGCATTCACTTTTCTCACCACTAGCTTTTGACCCCCAAATCACCCCCATTCTCAACCCTAACCCAAACTGCCTCGAAGAGCCTGGATCAACCCCTGAGGGAGTCAGAAGAGGCTGCCTCGTGCCCAGCTGGAGCCAGGCGCTGTGAGGCAAACAGACAGCAGAGGGTCCCCACTCTCGAGGGCTTTGTGCTGACACCCAGGCCCTGCTTTCCCTCTGCTTTCCCAGTTCCTGCCAGTCATGGCCTCCCAAACCTGCTGACTTCCTGTGTTCTCTGACTCAGTGAATGGCACCAACATCTCCTAATCTCCAAGGTACCAAGTCAGAAACCTGCAAGTCATCTTTGATTTCAATCAAACCACCTCTTGGTCCTCTTCAATCTGTTCACTCAGAGGTGCAGCAGGATGTAATGAGATGTGCACTATGCAGTTCTAAGGGCGATACCCTCTGGAGCTGGGCAGCGGAAAAGGGCACGTTCCACTCCTTCATAGTTCCATCATCTTAGCTCTGACCTCCATCTGCACTCTGGAAGAGAGCCAGCCTGGTCTTGAGGAGGGCAGTCCTGGCGCCTGCCTGAGTTTTGCCTCGCCCACCCATTCTCCATAGAGTCATCTCTTGAAAAGTCATCTCTTACCACGTTACTCCCTGCTTCAAACCCTCCCTCCAGTGGATCCTATTGTCTTCAGGATAAGATCCTAACTCCCTGGCAAGGCTTACAAGGCACAAGAGGCTCAGCATGACTTGGCCCCTGCTTCCCTCTTCAACTTCAACTTAGGACTACACAACCACTATGGGAGACCTTATGTTCCAGCCACGTGAGCATCAGGAGATTCTCAGACTCTCCCACGTCATTGCTCACCTTGGGGCCTTTGCATGTATTGCTTCCTCTGCCTAGGCCTTGACCACCCAGCTCCCATTCACCTCTGCCCTTGCTTCATGGTTCATCTAGCTAAATTCCTATGCACCCCTCAGGACCCAGCTCACACATCACCTCCTCCAGGCTGTACTCCCCGACCAGCCTTGCCTGTATCCTCTCTCTCCCCAACTTGAGTCCAGTCTGGCTTCTTCACCAAAGGGCCTTTAAGAATAAAAAGCAAATCAAATTCACAGGCTCAATAAATAGTTACTGCATGCCAGAAGGGGGTCTCCCAGGCCCCCCGACTCCTCAAGCCCTCTGAATGGCTGAAGAACCTTCTCTTGCAACTCTTTTCCCCTAGGAAGAATTTCTTTGCAGCATGCCCACTTCAAGAAGCTCCCAGTGCCGCGTGAAATCTCACCAGCTCAGCCCTGGCCTCTGCCCTTCCTCCTGGCCAGCCCTCCCCTTTGCCTCTCTGCTCTCAGCCCCATCAGCCCGGCCCCCCCTCGAGCTCAAGCCGCTCCAAGACTGTTTCTGTTGCTCTCTAATTGCTTAGTGGAGATACCATCTCTTCCTTTACCAATTGTTCCTGCACAGTAAACAGAAACCACCTGGCGGAGACCCAAAAACCAATCATCCTACAAAGTTATCACCAGCTCCTTGAAAGAAAAAACGGACCCATGTCCTGCCCCAGGCTCTCTCTCCTCCCAAGCTTCCTGACTCCTCAGTGAACCTGTTGCACTCTATTTCAAAAATATTTCCTGCTCTGTTCAAATTGCAAAGGGTGAACACATGTAATGAAGTCCAAGACGACCCATTTCCCCCAAGCATCCTACCATGTGTCTAGTAATAATAACACTTGGCCTCTTTATCAAGCTCACCAGCTCCTATTCCTGCAGCCGGCAGCCTCTGCTTGCCCCAGGGAGGAGTCTTTCTCAGCGGAAGCTGCCCTAAGCAGATCAAATCTTTGGATATCATTCAGGTGTCCCGCTCAGTCTGTTCCTAACCAAACCTGGGGCAGGAACCCTGCACAGGTGTTATTGTCCAGAGGGAGGAATGTGGGCCAGGAGCCTTGTATGGTCCCAAGGGCCCAGGATGATGCTAGGTGACACTGATCTGTTCCAACTAAGACTCTTGGGAATCGGCTTAGTAGCTTCCAATGACAGTCCCAGACTCCAGCACTAAGAGGAACTCAAGAAACCACTGAGTGCAGGGCTCACGGTGAGCACCTCTTTGCTAAAGATGCCTCATATGGGGACACGATGTCAGTAATGGGGTTATGGTGGGGAGGGAAGATGTTGGCAAAGGGAGTTAGAAGGCCCTCTGCAGCCACATGGACCTACACACCTCCTTGGGTCACTGATTCCTGCATTGAGCTTCTGTATACACGGATACCATTTTTGAGTATTTACTGTGCGCCGGGAACTGTGCTGAGAGCTTTGTATGCCTTAGTTCATGTCTTCCTCCAACCCACCCGGGAGGAAGGAGTTACTATGAACCCCAACTGACAGGTAAAGACATTGCGATTTAGGGCAGCTGTGACTCACTGGTATCACTAAGAGTCCACCAGGGAACTGGCACTCTCCCTCAGGTCTGTCACACACCAGATGCCACGCTCCTAACCACACTGGACCACGCAGCACAGGCTCCTGACTAGGGAAGGACTCTGTGGCCTAAACAATAAACAAATAAATACCAATTTCTCCAGGAAATGCACAGCAAAACCACAATCACTTCATACCCATTAGGATGGCTCTAATTCTTTTTAATCAGAAAATTAAAAATGTCAACAAGCATCTGGCAAAATTAAAACCCTTGTGTACTGCTATGGGAAAAAGTACAGTGGTTCCTCAAAAAATTAAACATAAATTCCACTTCTGAGTATATGCCTAAAATTATTAATTTTTATTAATTTTTAAATATTTATGTTTTTTAGAAAATATGTTTATTTTTTATTTCAATCGTTTTTGAAATAGCCAAAAGGTGGAAGCAACCCAACTATCCTTAAACAGATGAACGGATTTTTCAAATGTGGTCTAAGCAAGCGGATAAAGCAAATGTGGTATATATACACCATGGAACACTACTCAGCCATAAAAGGGAACGAAATAATGTCTTCTGCGGCAACTTGGATGGAGCTGGAGGCCATTATTCGAAGTGAAGTAACTCAGGAATGGAAAATCAAATACCGTATGTTCTCACTTGTAAGTGGGAGGTAAGCTATAAGTAGGTAAAGGCGTTAGAGTGATATAATGGACTCTGGGGACTTGCAGGGGAAGGCTGGGTGTGGGGGTAAGGGATAAAAGACTACACATTGGGTACAGCATACACTGCTTGAGTAACAGGTGCACTAAAATTTCAGAAATCAAGGCTGAAGAATCTATCCACATGGCTGGGTGAGGTGGCTCCTTCCTGTAATCCTAGCACTTTGGAAGGCCAAGGCAGGCGGATCACCTGAGGTCAGGAGTTCAAGACCAGCCTGGCCAACGTGGTGAAACCCCGTCTCTACTAAAAATACAAAAATTAGCCGGGCGTGGTGGCGGGTGCTTGTAGTCCCAGCTACTCAGGAGGCTGAGGCAAGAGGATCGCTTGAACTCAGGAGGGGAAGATTGCAGTTAGTCAAGATCCCGCCACTACAACTCTAGCCTGGGCGACAAAGCAAGACTCTTACAAAAAAAAAAAAAAAGAATGTATCCACACAACCGAACGCCACCTGTACCCCAAAAACTATTGAAATAAAAAATAATTTTTTAAAAAAAGAAAGAAAAAACGTGGTCTATATGTAAAAGTGGCAAAACGTGGTGATACACACACACACACACACACACAGGAATATGATTCAGGCTTATTAAAAGGAAGGCAATTCTGGCACAGGCTACAGCAAGAATGAGCCTTGAGGCCACGATGCTAAGTGAAGTCAGCCCATCACAAAAGGACAAATGGGACTGTGGCGTTCCGCTTCTGTGGCTTACGGAGAATGGTTAGATTCCTCGAGACAGAACGAGCACGCTGGCTGCCAGGGCCGGGAGAGGGGAGCGGGAGTTATCATTTCATGGACGCGGAGTTTCGTCCCCTTTGATGAAGCGTTCTGGAAATGGATAGCGGCGACACTCGCCCATATACGCAACGGCTGAGTGCACTCCATGCCACCGAACTAGTTAAGATGGTGAATTTTCTGTTATGCGTATTCCACCACAATTTTTTAAGCCACTTTCTCCATTCTTTCATTGAGAACTCTTGGGGATCAAAGAAGAACGCCAGCAGCGGTGGACCGCTGGCGAATGGCAGTAGTCGGGGCGGGAGTGCCGCTTCCCCTCGCCCTCCGCCTCTCCCTTCCCGCGGTCCTGGGAGGCCGAGACCCATCTGCGTCCCCCGCGCGCTTTCCTCAGAGGCTCGGCTGGGCGCCCTGCTTCAGAGGCGGCCCGAGGGAGCCTCCGCCTCCGCCGCTGCTTTCTCACCCTTCCTTCTCCAGCGGCTCCTCCAAGGCCGCTCCAGATACCCCGAGGACCCGAGGAGGGTGCCGGGCGGAAAGTCTGTGCTAAGCTGGTGAAAAGACTGCCCGGAGAGAGCCGAAGCTGTGAGGATGGGCAAAGCGCCCCTGCTCAGCTGGCTCGCCGCAGAACCGGTACACGCGACGGCAGCCCTGGGCGCCCCTTTCACGCCGAGGTTTTCGCGCGGGGCGCGCATCCGTCTCCACTCCGGCTCTCTGGCGCCATCTTGTGTAGCTTTCTTAAACAGCCACAAAATATGGGTCTTTTCGGTCTCTAATAACATGATTTTTCAAGTACAAAAATAGTTTTCAACGCCTTATTGAAGAAAACATTTTCTTCTCTACAAGAAAGCAAAGCTTACCCATTGTTCTAGCATAGAATGAGCAAGACTTTGTTTCCTGAGCATATCCGTAAATATTTCAAAGATAATCTTAAGTATAGAACTTGGTTTTAGTCTAACGTCTTGCCTTTTAGAGAGAAACGACTTGGGAGACAGAAAGAAAGAAAAATGAATGTTTAAAATTTTATCAGAGCCAGACAAGGAGCAGGATAAGCCAAATATATTACAAACTCTTGTTTATATAAACCCTGCTATCTTGACTCAACAAGTAAGGTGCAAGTGGGTACAATTTAAACAACCGCAAGTAGAATTAATCTAACTGCAAGTCTGGTCAATTAATATAAAGGCACATGCAGTCCAGGGACCCCTGCCCCATGATGCTAACAACTGAATCCACACTCCCAGATCTGCTTATCTATGGGGTGGGCTATGTTGCTAAAACCAAAATTGACATCTCAAAGAGGGAGCAAATTAACACGAAATTGTGAAGAAAAATCAATCATTCGTTAATCTAGCAAAACTGCTTCCTCTAGTAAATGTAGTATCTGAATGTCAAGTACCAACTCAGAAGTTGAGACAAGCCTTTCTAATTCTCATGGAATTACAAACAAATCTTTTCTTATTCCACAAAGAAATAAATATTAAATGCTTCCAGCAAGTTACAAGAGGGGGAAGAAAAAAAAAGCCACTTTGGAGTTACAATCCCACTTCTAGTTATTAGTGTCTTTGAGTGGGCTTTACATTATCCACTCTGCTCACAGGAGGCCTTAAGCTGCGGGGAGATTCAAGGGACTCAGACGCAGGCTGTGTTCTTGAGATCCAGCCAGGTTTTCCACCGACTCACTTCACTTAGAGTCTGCAGAGTTCAAACAGAACAAAGAAGCAATAGGATCCTGGGGCGGAGAAGGAAGCTGGAGCCTTCCACACTTGGGACCAAGCTGTAAGCCAAAAGATTAAGTTATAAAAGCAGATCCTTACAACTTGAAGTAGAGAAAGTCTCAAAAAGGAAGACACAGACCCAGGAGTTGGAGGTTGCAGTGAGCTATGATCACATCACTGCATTCCAGCCTGGGTGATAGAGTGAGATCCCATCTGTAAAAATAATAAAAAATAAAATAAGGTAAAATATCAAATTTTAAAAAAAAAGACACAGCACTTCCCCAGCAAGAAGGGAAAACCTATGGATGAGACTTTTTTTTTAAGTCACGCTTCCCAAAAATGCAAGGGTATCATCGCCGCAATAAAAGGAGTCAGACTCTGAAGTTGGAGAGCCCAGTGTGACTTGAAACAGCTTCAGCAGGAGTTCTTGGCTCCAGGGCTCTCAGCTCCTCCTCAAGGTTAATAATACCTGCCTCAGAGGACTAAAAGGAACAAAAGTGTAGCATCCCTAGGACACAGTCTGGCCCAAGCAGGTGCTCAGTTTATAGCAGGTGCCATTCCAGCAACGGTGATGATAATAATGACAGCCCTACTATTACTGAAACAAGCCTGCCACTCTCTTCTAACTGGCATTCACATTCACTTACTAACAATAGCTAACACTCGTTGAGTTACTTACTGGGCACCGTGCATCAAATTATTTCACTTAACTTGTGGAGCACTTAAATGTAGCCACAGCTAATACCCCCACTTTACAGATAACAAAACAGGTTCAGAGAGGTTAGATAATGTACTAGTCAGCATAGGCTAACTACTGTAACAAACAACCCCCAAAACCTCATGGCTCAACACAGTCAAAGTTTACATCTCCCCCATATCCTGGTGGCAGGAGCATGAGAGAAAGGACTCACTCTAGGGTCATTCAGGGACCCAGGCCCCTTCAATATTGTGACTCCTCCACTGCCTGCACCTGTGTCTGCTACTGGATACCCTGCTTCTAGCTCCAGGTAAGGGAGAAGAGACTAAGAAAATCCAGAGCTCTTACCCACCTCAGCCAGAGGTGACATGTGGCACTTCTGCTCAGAGCCTGCCAGCTTAGTCTGTTGGCCCCACCTAGGTGTAAGGGGTAGAGAAATAGTCTATTGGTATCCCCAGGAAGAAGAGAAACAGAAATGGAGATTGGTGTGCAGCAATCGTTTCTACAACAATGAACTTGCTTGAGATCACATGACCAGTAAAAACAGAAGTGAGATGTGAACCCAAGCAGTTTGAGTTCACACCCTGATCTCCTAACCATGGAGGTACACTATCACCTAGGGAACCGTGGAGGTTTTTGAACAGAACCCCAAAATTCTTCACCATTCTTCTAATCAAGAGGTGGGTCAGTGTTGAATCTGGGCTTTGTTAGTCCTTGACCAGTAGAATACAGCAGAAAACAGGTTTAACAAGTTTTAATAATAAGACAATACACTTGGGACTTGAGGGTGGACAAAGCATAAGTAAGCTTAGAAAATGATAATGAACGTAAGAAAATGATTACGCTCTGTCTTTAAACATGATGAAACCATCTCATTAAGCCTAAATTAATTTAAAGGTCAACAATGCATAATTTATGTGGGCTCATAAAATGCATTATGTAAATGATGATTAAACCAATATCCTCTTTTTTTCTTATCTCTGTCCTATTAACTCTAGAAACACTAGAACGCTGGTGTATGCTATGTAATAGTAACAAATTTGAAAGGTACCATGTTTTCCTAACGTTATTTCTTTTTTTTTTTTTTTTTTTTTTTTTTTTTTGAGATGGAGTATTGCTCTGTCGACTAGGCTGGAGTGCAGTGGTGCGATCTTGGCTCACTGCAACCTCCTCCTCCCAGGTTCAAGCAATTCTCCTGCCTCAGCCTCCCAAGTAGCTGTGATTACAGGCACCCACCAGCACACCCAGCTAATTTTTGAATTTTTAGTAGACATGGGGTTTTACCATGTTGGCCAGGTTGGTCTCAAACTCCTGACCTCAAGTGATTCACCCACCTCGGCCTTCCAAAGTGCTAAAATTACAGGCATGAGCCAACACGTCTAGCCTCCTGAGATTATTTCTGGTAAAAATAACTCAAACGCTACAGACACCAAATTCACTGACACTTTAGTAAATTCCACAGTATGGTGTCCCAGGAGATCAGCGCTGCAAGGGAGGGAGCTTTAGGAAAGACTACAGAAATGAAGTAAAATAGCCTAAGACAAAATATGCCTGTTTCACAATGTGCCTGGGAGCTGTCCCATATGACTGGGACACATGTTTTCAGTACTAAAGAGCTGAGCCAATGTGAGTCCCTGTGGAGAAAGATGCCCTGATTCATTCAACATTCATCTGTTCCAGGCCCTGAGAATACAGATGCAAACAAAACAAACAAAAATCCCTGCCTACTACCAACTCGGGCCAGGCAGAATGGCTCCTGCAAAGACAGCAAGAAGGGCCCTCAAATGAGTGAGAACCCGAGGATACACCATCAACATTCCCAAGCATATCCAGGGAGGGGGTTTCAAGAAGCATGCTCCCGAGGACACTCAAAAGCCTCTGCAAATTTGCCATGAAGGTGATGGGGCTCCAGAAGTGTGCATCAATACCAGGCTCAACAAAACTGTCTGGGCTAAAGGAATAAGCAATGTCCTATGCTGTATCCATGTGCAGTTGTCCAGAAAACATAATCAGAATGAAGATTCACCAAACAAGCTCTATACTTCAGTTACCTATACCTATTACCACTTTCAGATACCTACTGATAGTCTAACGTGGATGACAACTAACCATTGATCATCAAGTACATCAAATAAAGTTATAAAATCACAACAACAAAAAAATCCCTGCCTTCATGGAACTTACATCCTTATGAGGAAAGACAGTTAATTAACAAGTTGATTATAAACACTGTGGAGATAAAGTCAATCAGGGAAGATGGAAACAGATCGTAAGTGATTTACAATTTAAAATAGGGTGAGGAAAGCCTGTTCCAGGAAGAGAGAACAGAAAGAGAAAAGGCCTTCATGCAAGTGCAAAGAATAGCAAGAAGGTCAGTCTGACAAGAACAGAGTAATTAAAATGAAAAATAATAAGAGAGAAAATAGGTAGAGTGAGGGTGAGGGATACACTGGAAGGCAGTGTAGCTGATTGCAAGGTGTTATGGACTGAAAGTTTGTGTCCCCTCCGAAATTCACATATTGAAATCTTAACCCCTAAAGTGATAGTATTAGAAAGTGGGGCCTTTGGGAGAAGATTAGGCCATCAGGGTGGAGCCCTAGTGATGGGATTAGTGCCTTTCTAAGAAGAGACATGAGAGCTTCCTGGCCTCTTTCACCCTGTTCTCCACCATGTGAGGATACAATGAGAAGACAGCCATTTGCAAAGCAGGGCACAGGCCCTCAGCAGACATCAGATCTGCTGGCTCCTTGCTCTTGGACTTCCAGGCTCCAGAACTGTGAGAAATAAATGTTTGTTGTCTATGCCACCTAGTCTGTGGCGTATTTGTTACAGCAGCTCAAACTGACTAGGACACAAAGATTTAGGATTCTAAGGGAGACCGGTAGTCAGTGGTGGATTGTAAGGAAAAGAATAGATTATCAGACTTCATAGTCTAATAGAATTACTCTGGCTACTAGAGTGAGAATAGGCTGTAGGGGGCAAGAGTACGAGAAGACATGTATTAGTCCATTCTTGCACTGCTCTAAATACCTGAGACTCCATAATTTATAAAGAAAAGAGGTTTAATTGAGTCACAGTTCTGCAGGCTGTACAAAAAGTATGGCTGGGGAGGCCTCAGGAAACTCACAATCATGGCAGAAGGCAAAGGGGAAGCAGGCATGTCTTACGTCGCTGGAGCAGGAGGAAGAGAGAGAGTGGGGGAGTGCTACATACTTTTAAACAAGCAGATCTCATGAGAACAAAACAACACCACAAAAACAGCACCAAAGGGGGATATCTGCCCCCATAATCCAGTCACCTCCCACCACACCCCATCTCCAACACTCCAACAATTCAACATGAGATTTGGGTGGGGACACAAATCCAAACCATATCAGCATATTTCACAAATATAAGCAAAAAATAGTAATAATGGGCTGGTGCAGTGGCTCACGCCTGTAATCCCAGGACTTAGGGAGGCCAAAGCGAGTGGATCACTTGTGCTCAGGAGTTCGAGACTAGCCTGGCCAACATAGCAAAACCCCATCTCTGCTAAAAATACAAAAAATTAGTTGGGCATGGTGGCGCATGCCTATAATCCCAATTACTCCAGAGGCTGAGAGGAGAATCGCTTGAACCCAGGAGGCGAAGGTTGCAGTGAGCTAAGATTGTGCCACTGAACTAAGGACAGAGTGAGACTCCAACTCAAAAAATAAAATAAATAAATAAATAAATAGTAATAATGGCTTAGTAATAGCAAAGCCACTTACATCAGACTATTCCTCCTGATGATCACAATTATAAACTATGAGCAAAATACAAAATACAGCTGTTTAAAGACACTGGAGAATGATCAACAGTAGGCAGGAAAAGAAGGGGACTTGACATTGAAAAAAAAGTGAATCACACCAAGTGAGGCCAACAAACACACAAATGGCTCTTGCCCTCAGGACATGCCCTAGTTCATCTAGCAAGGCAGATAGAGTCAAGCAGAGAGCCTGTAGTTGTATTGGTCTGTGGAGTCAAAAGGGACTTGCCCAAGCAACTGGTTATTTAATGGAAGATTCACATAATTCTACAGAATGGAAGAAGTCAGGAAGGGGAGTAATTTAACATCTCCATATAATCGCCCCTTGTGTTGTTGGCTGACCCCTGAACTGCATGTGTGCAGATCAAAACTACAAAGAGCCCAAGGTTCAAAACACCTGGAAGAAAAAGAGAGCTGACCTGAGATTTCAGCACATGCCCACTACAGGGAAGACAGAGTTTAGAGATCAAGTCACTCAAGTTAAAGAAAGTTGGCAAAAAAAAAATACAGGCCTTCCATTAAAATTCCAGAAAGATCACTCTTTTTTTTTTTTTTTTAATTTTCTAAATTATTCTGCCAAATATTTGTTTGCTTGGTTTTTTGTTTGTTTGTTTGTTTTTATTTTTGTTTTTTTGTAGACAGGGTCTCACTCTGTCACCCAGGCTGGAGTGCAATGGTGTGATCTCGGCTTACTACAACCTCCACCTCCTGGGTTCAAGCAATTCTCATGCCTCAGCCTCCTGAGAAGCTGGGACTACAGGTGCATGCCACCATGCCCAGCTAATTTTTTGTATTTTTAGTAGAGACAGGGTTTCACCAAGTTGGCCAGGCTGGTCTCAAACTCCTAACCTCAAGTGATCCATCCACCTCGGCCTCCGATTACAGGCATGTAAGTGCTAGGATTACAGGCATGAGCTACCACACCCAGTGGTTTTGTTTGTTTATTTGTTTTGTTTTGTTTTGTTTTTAATTTCCATAGGTTTTTGGGGAACAGGTGGTATTTGGTAACATGAATAAGCTCTTTAGTGGTGATTTGTGAGATTTTGGTGCACCCATCACCCAAGCAGTATACACTGAACCCAATTTGTAGTCTTTTATCCCTCAACTTCTTCCCACCCTTTCCCTCTGAGTCCCAAAGTTTATTGTATCATTCTTATGCCTTTGCATAGATGCAAAAACATAAGAATGTTTTGTTTGTATTGCATTTGCTTTTGGATTCTCGGTCAGGAAATCTTTGCCTAAGCCAATGTCTAGAAGGGTTTTTTCTGATGTTATCTTCTAGAATTTTTAGTTTCAGGTCTTAGGTTTAAGTCCTTGACCCATCTTGACTTGCTTTTTATATAAAGTGAGAGATGAGGATCCTGTTTTATTCCCCTGCATGTGACTTGCCAATTATCCCAGCACCATTTGTTGAACAGAGTGTTGTTTATCCACTTTATGTTTTTGTTTGCTTTGTCAAAGATCAGTTGGCTGTAAGTATTTGGGTTTATTTCTGGGTTCTCTATGCTGTTCCATTGGTCTATGTCCCTATTTTTATACCAGTACCATGCTATTTTGGTGACTATCGCCTTGTAGTATAGTTTGAAGCCAGATAATGTGATGCTTCCAGATTTGTTCTTTTTGCTTAGTCTTATTTTGGCTATGCAGGCTCTTTTTGGGTTCCATATGAATTTTAGGATTGGTTTTTCTAGTTCTGTGAAGATTATGGTGGTATTTTGATGGAAATTGCATTGAATTTGTAGATTGCTTTTGGCAGTATGGCCATTTTCACATTGATTCTACCCATCAGTGAGCATGGGACATGTTTCCATTTGTTCAGGTCATCTATAATTTAGAAAGACAAAATTTTAGAAGCAAAGACCACCTCCCAGAACTAAGATATTCACTTTAGGAGTAAAGATAAAACCATAGTAGACCTGCGCTAACAAGGCACAAAATTATGCCTCCAACAAAACGAAGGTGATGTAAAGTAATTAAACTACCTTCAAGAACAGTGCTTAACATTCCTCAAGGTAGAAAGCATACTTGATGTTTTCTTGATGATGCTCTTCAGCACATCTCCCACAATGTCCAGTATACAATTTAAAAGTTACTAGATAAGTGATGACAAAGGAAAAGGAGACCCATGTAAAAGAAAAATAAGTAAATAGAAACCAGTCTCAAAATGACCCAGAAGTTGGAATTATCAGACAAAAACTTTAAAATGTCTGTTATAAATATCTTCAGGCCAGGAGCAATGGCTCACACCTATAATCGCAGCACTTTGGAGGCCAAGGCAGGAGGATCACCTGAGGTCAAGAGTTCAAGACCAACCTGGCCAACATGATGAAACCCTGTGTGTTCTAAGAAAACAAAAATTAGCCAGCCGTAGTAGCACACTCCTGTAATCCCAGATACTCAGGTGGCTGAGGCAGGAGAATAACTTGAACCTGGGGGGCGGAGGTTGCAGTGAGCCGAGATTGTGCCACTGCACTCCAGCCTGGGGGACAGAGTGAGACTCTGTCTCAAAAAGAATAGATTTAAAATAAATTTTTTAAAAATCTTCATAGACTTAAAGGACAATATGGTCATAACAGATAAACAAATTAAATCATTACTAAAGAAATGGAAAATCTAAAACAAGCAACCAAATGGAAATCTAGAATTGAAAAATACAATATATGAAATTGCAAAACAAGGCAAAAAACACTGAATAGCTTAAGAGTAGTTTGGACACAACAGAAGAAATAATCAGTGACCTTGAAGATAGGTCAATAGAAATCATCTAAATTGAAATTTAATAGTACTCACCAAGTTCCTGGAATTATCGATAAAAGGGGATCCAGACAGAATCAGCCAAACATTTAAAGCCACTATCACCCATAGGCCTGAAGAGGCAAGAGGAGGACAAGGTATCAGCACCCAGAGAGAGAG
The DNA here is from genome assembly GCF_037993035.2 of Macaca fascicularis. Classification (NCBI taxonomy): domain Eukaryota; kingdom Metazoa; phylum Chordata; class Mammalia; order Primates; family Cercopithecidae; genus Macaca; species Macaca fascicularis. Next base: position 77,483,176 of record NC_088381.1, read on the forward strand.
TTGTGGAAGGCCTGACCTCACTCTATTTTCTGTCCTTGATCTTCTGCCAGTGCCTTCGTGAACCAGAAGCTCAAAGCCATAGGAGTCCATTGATTCAGTCTATAAAAAAATCCCACAGCCCACAGCACAGTGGAGGGGCACACAGGAAGTATTTAGATCACATGTCTAAATGTATCTCAGAAAATAATTCAAAAGACAAAAAAGAAACAAACCAAAAAAGCTCCTGCATAAATCCTAGGAGAATAAAGAAGTCACTTATAAAGGAATAAAATTTGCACGTGTTCAACGTTCGTGCAGCAGTAAGTCCCAAAAGATGTTGTAGCACTATCTATTAAATTTTGAGCAGAAATGTTATAATCAAATATTTTTAAATCTACTCAAAAGATTTTTCATGTGTAAAGGCAACAGAAAGGTATTCTCAAATGTCCAAGGATGAGAAAACATATCCTTCACATTGCTTTTAGAAAGAAATATTCAAAGATATATTAAAACCAATGGAAAGAAAAGTCAAAATTAAGAACTAAAAATGAAACAAAATACAGAAAAATAAATTTTAAAAATAAAAATAAAAATTGTATATATGTACATGTAAAGAATTTAAAAATTGAAATGTGTTATAAAAGAATTTGTGTAATGCTTCAACTTGAGCAAAGGAAGTAATGAACAATAGAATTATCTGATTTTTAAAAAGATTTCCAGTTGGTAGACACTAAGAGAGATCATAGTATGCATCCTACCCATAGCCCACTCCTAGAGTGGGAGAGGAGAATGGGAGGTTTAGAAACTCCACAGAGACAGACAGTTTGACAAAACTCTTCTTGTTATTTAAATACTGGATTAATGGGTCTTTTCTGCCTCTGCTGGGCGTCAAATTAATCTTATTAAATCATGTCCTATCTGATAGATTCTAGAGTTCAAGGTAAGGCTTGGTCCTTCATGCTTCACTCAACTTTTCTCATTCTGTATCTACTCCTTACCCATTGCTACATTCTTCACCCTGCAATGCATAACAAATCTCCCATGTTCGATTAACTTAAAACAGTAACTATGTGGTCTTGCCCCAGCACTTTCAAACAATGGCTAAAATTCTTATAGGATTGAGACACTGTACAAAGAATTTCTGAATAATCTCCAGGAAAACAGAGTTGCAATAAGGAATCACACAATGACCAATTTCATTGCTAAATAACTTGAGAAGTGATTTTCTTACTGAGTGAAGAAAAAAGTCTGGTTGAATGTACGCCAGACAATTAAAAATGATTATCTCTAGGGATGGGATTATGGCAGACTTGGTAATGTCTTTCCACATTACCAATTGTAGCTCTTTAAATTGTTTTAATTTTTCACCAGAACCATATTATGTACTTCAACTAGAAAAGCCTTTAAATTTTGATGGTAGAGATGGTTTCTCTAGTGTATACTTTCCTGAAACTCATCGAGATGTATACATTAAATATGTGCAGCTTCTTATATGTCAGTCATATCTCAACAAAGTAGTTTTTAAAAAAAATTTAAAGATAAATAATTGTAAAATAAAATGCAAGAGACATAGGAATAGTTAAATGACAGCACAAGGAATCAAACTAACACATCCAAAATGTGGGCTATTCTGTAGGACAATCGACCCAGTTTTTGCAACATGACAATAGTAGCGAAAGAGAGGGTGGGGTGGGAAATTGATTGAGTTTTTAACAGAATTAAGAGATGACAAACAAATGTGTTAACCTTGTTTGCATCCTAATTTAAACAAACCTTTTTAAATAAGACACTTTTTGGACAATAAAAGAAATTTTATTGTAGACTGGCTACTAGATGATACCAAATTTGTTAGAGATGCATACTAAAATATATGAAGGCAAAATGGCATAATTACTTGAATTTCATTTTGAAAGTAAAATGAAAAGAGGAATACATGTTTTATGGGAAAAATTGATAATTATTGATTCTGGGTAAAGGATATATGAGGGTTCCTCTAATTTCTCTCTATTGTTGTGTATGTTTGAATATTTTCATAATTTAAATTTTTAATTAAATTTTAAAACTTTTTTTTTTTTGAGATGGAATCTCGCTCCATTGGTCAGGCTGGTCTTGAACTCCTGACCTCAGGTGATCTGCCTGTCTCAGCCTCCCAAAGTGGTAAGATTATAGGTGTGAGCCACCGCACCCGGCCACCAGTTTCTTTATCCAGTCCACTGCTGATAGACATCTAGGTTGATTCCATGTCTTTGCTATTGTGAATAGTGCTGTGATGAACATGTGAGTGTCTGTGTCTTTTTGGTAGAACAATTTATTTTCTTTTAGATATATACCAGTAACAGGATTGCTGGGTCAAATGATAGTTGTATTTTAAGTTCTTTGAGAAATCTCCAAACTGATTTCCACAGTGGTTGAACTAATTTACATTACCACCAACAGTGTATAAGTGTTCCCTTTCTCTGCAGCCTCATCAGCATCTGTGGTTTTTTAACAATGGGCATTATGACTGGTGTGAGATGGTATTTCATTGTGGTTTTGATTTGCATTTCTATGATGATTAGTGATGTGGAACATTTTTTCATATGTTTCTTGGACACTTGTATATCTTCTTTTGAGAAGTGTCTGTTCATGTCTTTTGCCCATTTTTATATTTATATATTTATTTATGTATTTATTTTTGAGACAGAGTTTCTCTCTGTCAGGCAGGCTGGAGTGGAGTGGTGCGATCTCGGCTCACTGCAACCTCTGCTTTCGCAGTTCATGCAATTCTCCTGCCCCAGCCTCCTAAATTGGTGGGATTACAGGTGCCTGCCACCATGCCCGGCTTCTTTTGCCTCCCTCCGCCCCTTTTTTGTTCCTGAAACCGAGTTTTACTCTTGTTGCCCAGGCTGGAGTGCAAAGGTGTGATCTTGGCTCACTGCAACCTCCAGCTCCTGGGTTCAAGCAGTTCTCCTGTCTCAGCCTCCCGAGTAGCTGGCATTACAGGCATGCTCCAGCACACCCGGCTAATTTTGTATTTTTAGTAGAGACAGGGTTTCTCCATGTTGGTCAGGCTGGTCTTGAACTCCCGACCTTAGGTGATCCACATTCCTTGGCCTCCCGAAGTGCTGGGATTACAGGCGTGAGCCAGTGTGCCTGGCCTCTTTTGCCCATTTTTAATTTTTATTGTTATTGAGACAGAGTTTCGCTCTTGCTACCCAGGTTGGAGTGCAATGGTGCAATCTTTGCTCACCACAACCTCTGCCTCCCAGGTTCAAGCGATTCTCCTACTTCAGCCTCCTGAGTAGCTGGGATTACAGGCATGTGCCACCATGCCTGGCTAATTTTTTGTATTTTTAGTGGAGACAGGGTTTCTCCATGTTGGTCAGGCTGGTCTTGAACTCCTGACTTCCAGTGATCCACCTGCCTCAGCCTCCCAAAGTGCTAGGATTATAGGCATGAACCACCGTGGTCACCTGCTTTTGCCCATTTTTAAATGGTGTTATTGTTTTTCACTTGTTCAATAGTTTAAATTCCGTATAGATTCTGGATATAAACCTTTGTCAGATGCATAGTTTGTGAATATTTTCCCCCATTCTGTAGGTCTGTAGGTTTTCTGTTCATTCTGTCGACAGTTTCTTTTGCTGTGCAGAAGCTCTTCAGTTTAATTAGATCCCACTTGTCAATATTTGTTTCTGTTGCAATTGCTTTTGAGGACTTAGTCATAAATTCTTTCCCAAGGCTGATGTTCAGAATGGTGTTTCCTAGGTTTTCTTCTAGGAGTCTTTGTTTGACATCTTACATTTAAATCTTTAATGCGTCTTGCATGTGATGAAAAGTTAAGGCCCAGTTTCATTCTACTGCATGTGAGTGGCCAGCTATCTCAGCACCATTTATTGATATATGTCTATACTTTTTCCAATACTACTGTCTTGATTGCTGTAACTTTAGCATGAATCTTGAAATTAGTGTAAGTCTTCTAATTTTGTTGATCCTTTAAAAATTGTTTTGGCTATTATAGGTCATTTGCATATATATGTATATTGAGACAGAGTTTTTGCTCTTGTTGCCCAGGGTGGAGTGCAATGGTGCGATCTCAGCTCACCACAACCTCCGCCTCCCAGGTTCAAGCAATTCTCCTGCCCCAGCCTCCTGAGTAGCTGGGATTACAGGCATGTGCCTCCATGCCTGGCTAATTTTGTTTTTGTAGTAGAGACAGGGTTTCTCCATGTTGGTCAGGCTGGTCTCGAACTCGTGACCTCAGGTGATCTGCTCACCTTGGCCTCCCAAAGTGCTAGGATTACAGGCGTGAGCCACTGCACCTGGCCTCTATTTATATTTTACAATCAGTTTATCAATTAAAAAAAAAAAACCTCCTGGGATTTTGATTGAATTTCTATATAGCATTTTGGGGAGAAATGTATATAAATAATATTGAGCCATTTGATATGTAAACAAAAGATATCTCTTCATTTTTCTAAGTCTTTTAAAATTTACTTCAGCCATGTTTTGTAGTTTTCAGTGTACTTGTCTTGCACATAGTTTGTTAAATTTTCTCTAAACATTTCATGTTTGGTGATGCTATTATAAATGTTTTTACACATTTGATTTCCAGCTGTTCATTGCTAGTATATAAAAATCCTTTGGGAGGCCGAGGTGGGGGGGATTGCCTGAGCCCAGGAGTTTGAGACCAGCTTGGGCAACACAGGGAGACACTGTCTCTACAAAAGCTTAAACAAAACAATTGGGTGGATGTGGTGACATGTCCCTGTAGTCCCAGCTACTGGGGAGGTTGAGGTGGGAGGATCGCTGGAGCCTGGGAGATCAAGACTGCAGAGAGCAGTGATCATGCCATTGCACTCCAACCCAGGTGACAGAGCGAGATTCTGTCTCAAGAGAAAAAAGAGTCTTTTATATTGATCTCAGATGTTAGAACCTTGTTAAACTTACTCAGTTTCAGTGCATTTTTGTTGATATCTTAGGATTTTCTGCATAGATGAATATGTGTACAAATAAAGTCAGTTTTATTTCTTCTTTTTCTATTTGCGTGCCTTTTTATTTCCCTTTTTTGCCTTCTTGAACTGACTGTCAACTCCAGTATAATGGTGAATAGAAGTGGCAAGGGCAAACATCCTTGTTTTGTTTTTGATTTCAGGGAGAAAGCATGCAGTTTTCACCATTAAACATGATATTAGCTGTAGTCTCATCAGTTGAATGGAGGTAATTTTTTTTTTCTTTTTTTTTTGAGACAGAGTGTCGCTCTGTCGCCCAGGCTGGAGTGCAGTGGTGCAGTCTCAGCTCACTGCAAACTCCGCCTCCCAGGTTCACGCCATTCTCCTGCCTCAGCCTCCAGAGTAGCTGGGGCTACAGGTGCCTGCCACCACGCCGGGCTAATTTTTTGTATTTTTAGTAGAGACGGGGTTTCACCATGTTAGCCAGGATGGTCTCGATCTCCTGACCTCATTATTCACCTGACTTGGCCTCCCAAAGTGCTGGGATTACAGGTGTGAGCCACCGCACCTGGCTGAACGGCGGTAATTTTTTACATTATTAGGGCATGAGACCAGTTTTGGTCATTATGACCTTTTATGATCTTGAGAGAAATTTAGAAGAAGATGGGGGGCTGGATGCGGTGACTCATGCCTGTAATCCCTGCCCTTTGGGAGGCTAAGGCAGGTGGATCACCTGAGGTCAGGAGTTTGAGACCAGCCTGACCAACATGGTGAAACCTTGTCTCTACTAAAAATACAAAATTAGCTGGGCGTCATGGCACATGCCTGTAATCCCAGCTACTCGGGAGGCTGAGGCAGGAGAATCGCTTGAACCCGGGAGGCAGAGGTTGCAGTGAGCCAAGATGGCGCCATTGGGCAACAAAAGTGAAACTTCGTCACACACACACACACACACACACACACACACACACAGAGGAAGAAGAAGACAGGGGATACTCTGGCTGATAGTCACTATTTCAGGTAAAGTGCCCTGGGAAGCAGGCTCTGAGACAGATATTTGCATGCAGAGATTTACTGGGGAGGGCTCTTGGAATTAACACCTGTGGGGTTGGGCAGAGGAAGAATTTGAACTGCAACACAGTCTCAGTGAAGGCCTCTGCTGATTCCATGGAGAATTAGTTCTGGGGCTGGGATGACCCTGCATAATTGTCCCAAATTAAAGCTAAAGATAGCTGCGTCACCCAATCATGTTTATTCTCCAAGCTTCCTTTTTTGCAAGTCCCAAGTGTCTTGTGACACATCGGAGTTGGGCTTGTCTAGATATCTTGGCACTTGTTTTCATATCTCATGTCTAGAAACAAAGATCAAATACTCAGAATTGCAAAGACTGTAGATAGCATTTAGTAACAAAGTAAAAGTCTTTTTAAGACTTTTTCACTAGGTGGCTTTCTTTAGTAGATGACAAGAGAGAGAATATTATAAAATCTGTAATATTCCCAGGGCAGACTGATGCAGAGTTGAACACTGCATTACATTAGAGCAGCTAAGGCTCCAGACCCACAGGACTGAGTGGGGTGGCCTAGAATTTCCACCAAGTTCCTACTGAAAGTTATCCTAACATCTACCTCCTAGGGCCATTATTAAGGTTAAATGAACTAATTCTTTGAAAATGCTTGCATGCTGCCTGGCACGTAAGCCCCCAGTAAATGTCAACTATTATTGTTATCAGTATCCTCAGAATATTTTTATTTGCAATTTGTATATAATGAAAACATACTGCATGTATTTATTTTTAAGCAAAGTGAACACAGGAGGAAATAAGGTCTTAGATAAATAATTGTAAAATGAACCTTGATGACAGATAATCTTTGCTACTGGTGATTAATTTCTCCCCAACAATTACAAATACTAGCAACTCAGTTCTTAAAAATAATGTTTTAGGCCGGGCGCGGTGGCTCAAGCCTGTAATCCCAGCACTTTGGGAGGCCAAGGCGGGTGGATCACGAGGTCAGGAGATCGAGACCATCCTGGCTAACATGGTGAAACCCTGTCTCTACTAAAAATACAAAAAACTAGCCGGGCGCGGTGGCGGGCGCCTGTAGTCCCAGCTACTCGGAGGCTGAGGCGGGAGAATGGCGTGAACCCGGGAGGCGGAGCTTGCAGTGAGCCGAGATCGCACCACTGCACTCCAGCCTGGGTGACAGAGTGAGACTCCGTCTCAAAAAATAATAATAATAATAATAATAATGTTTTAGGCTGGGTGCCATGGCTCACATGTGTAACCCCAGCACTCTGGTAGGCCGAGGTAGGCGGATCACAAGGTCAGGAGTTCTAGACCAGCCTGGCCAACATGGAGAAACCCCGTCTCTACTAAAAATACAAAAAATTAGCCGGGCGTGATGGCTCATGCCTGTAATCCCAGCTACTCGGGAGGCTGAGGCAGGAGAATTGCTTGAACCCTGGAGGCAGAGATTGTAGTGAGCCTAGATAGCACCACTGTACTCCAGTGTGGGCAACAAAAGCAAAACTCTGTCTCAAAAATAAATAAAATAAAATAATGAACCTTCTCTGTGACACACAATTTACCTACATAACAAACCTGCACAGGTACCCCTGAACCTAAAAGTTAAAAAAAAATAATGATAATGAACCTCAACACCTCAATAATATCCTCCAGCTGCAGCCATGTTGCCACAAAGAGCATCTCACATTTATCTCACACTACACATAAAATTGAACTAGAAACTGATTATAAACCTTAAGAGTTCAAAATAGAAAACTTCTTCAAGAAAACATAGAAAATCTTTGTGACTTTGGGTTAGCCAGGAATTTCTTAAATAGGACACAAAAACTATGAGCCAAACAACTACAACCCAAATGTCCATCAGTAGATGAATAGATAGACAAATGGTGGTATATCTGTACAATGGACTATTATTCAGCTGTGAAAAAAATGATCTGGCTGGGAGAGATGGCTCACACCTGTAGTCCTAGCACTTTGGGAGGCTGAGGAAGGCAGATCACTTGAGGTCAGGAGTTGGAGACCAGCCTGGCCTCACCAGCGTGGTGGCATGGGCCTGTAATCCCAGCTACTCGGGAGGCTGAGGCAGAAAAATCGCTTGAATCCCAGAGGCGGAGGTTGCAGTGAGCCAAGATCGCGCCATTGCACTCCAGCCTGGGGGACAAGAGTGAAACTCCGTCTCAAAAAAAAAAGGATCTAATAACTGATATATACTACAGCACAAATGAACCTTGAAAACATTATGCTGAGTAAAAGAAGCCAGACACAAAAACTCACATATTGTATGATTTCTTTCATGATATTTCCAGAGTGAGCAAATCCATAGGCACAAAAAGCAGATTAGTAATTACTAGAGGATGGGAGAAAGGGGAAGTGGGAGTGATTACTTAATGGTTATGAGGTGTTTCCTTTGGGTGTTGAAAAAGCGTTAGAGGGTGGTGTTTGCACAACATTGCAAATACTCTAGCTGCCACTGAATTACACTCTTTAAAGGTGCTAATTATATGCTATCTGAATTTCACCTCACTTTCAAAGAAAAAACAGAAGCCATTAAAAAATGAGAAAGCTGAGATTTAAAGAGAGATTTGAGAAATTTTCCCATGGTCCCTCAGGGTTGTCTGACCTTAAATACACCCTTTTAACCACTGCACTTGGCTGCCCTGCCACCTCACTAACATATAAGCAGAGCTCTCTCTGGGCTGAAGGAAGCTGGAGAATTTACATTCCCTGTATTTCCCAAGTTTTATATAGTGAGCAAAAAAAGTGTTCCTATAAACTCTTATATATCACACCACATGACTGTGGAAAAAACGACTGTCTTGTAAATACTGGACAAGAGGCAACAAAGTGTTGCCCCTGACAAGTGGATGACAAGCATTAAGTTTTCTGCCTTCCACTTTTCTGTATTATCCTAATTTTTGTAATAGTCGTATTTAAAAGTTTATAATGAAAGAAAATAAGCTTGAAAACCATTTAAATTGAATAGGCTGCCTCAGATGGTCGTGAGTGCTCCTGTCATGGCAGGTGTTCAAAAGAAAACAGTCGGCCAGGCGCGGTGGCTCACGCCTGTAATCCCAGCACTTTGGGAGACCCAGGCGGGCGGATCACAAGGTCAGGAGATCAAGACCAACCTGCTAGCACGGTGAAACCCCGTCTCTACTAAAAATACAAAAAATTTAGCCAGGCATTGTGGCGGGCGCCTGTAGTCCCAGCTACTCAGGAGGTGGAGGCAGAAGAATGGCGTGAACCCGGGAGGCAGAGCTTGCAGTGAACCAAGATAGCACTGCTGCATTCCAGCCTGGGCAACAGAGCAAGACTCCATCTCAAAAAAAGAAGAAAACAGTCAGTCTCTTGATGGAGACAAAGTAGATGGATTGAAGCACTGGCTAGAAGACTGACCTAGATGACTCTTGACTTATCTGAGTCATCCAGGCCCAGTAAGTTTCTAGTCTTGGATAGCAATTCATAATTGCCAATACCTGTAGGACAATTGCCTTGCACGAAGTTCTGTGAAAAGCATTTATATCACAAGCCTATATGATGCGTACTCTTACTGTCCCTGTCTTAGTCCACTTGTGTTGCCGTCACAAAATACCATATGGTAATTTGTAAAGAACACAAATTTATTTCTCACAGCTCCAGAAGCTGAAAATCCAGGATCAAGGTGCTGGAGGAAGTGTCTAGTGAAGGGCGTGGTTTCCCCTTCCCATATGATGCCTCGTTGCTGCAACATCCAGAGAGGAAGGCTGTGTCTTCATAGGGTGGAAAGCAAAAGGGTGACTGAACTGAATAATGTGTGAACCCTTTTATAAAAGCACACTAATCCCATTTGTAAGGGAGGAGCGCTCATGGCCTGTTCACCTCTTAAAAGCCCCACCTCTTGATACTATCACTTTATTGGCCATTAAGTTTCAACACCTGAATTTTGGAGGGGAAACATTCAAAATACAGCAGTCCCTGTTTTTACATGAAGACATTGAAATGAAAAAATCTTCAACTTGACCAATGTCACATAGCTACATGTCAGGCCAGATCTACTTTACCACAGAGCCCATGCTCCTAATACCTGCAATGCCCTTCACCACTGTAACAGATGCCACGTAGCACACGAGTGCATGTGAGAAAGAGTGCTCGGTGATGACGGTATACAGTGCAAGGAGCACAGGTTGGGAAACAGGAATGTTCCTCCCAGGACTGTTATCAACTTGTTTTGTGACCATGAACCCTTCTTATCTCTGAAATGCAATTTCCTTTCCTATAAAATGGAGGAAAAGTCAAATTTAGCTCTAAGGATTCACTCTCTCACAGCTGTTATTGTAAATTCTCTCAGATTACCATGGCTGTTATGTTTGGATTCCTGACAAATCACTTTACTTCTCCAGGATAAAAGTGACAAGATTTTTTACCAGAACCAGAACCCAGTAACCCTCTACTTGGAGAAAAAAGAGAGTATACTCTGAAGTATCACTTATTATCTTAGGAAAATAAACTTCGGGCTGGGTGCAGTGGCTCATGCCTGCAATCCCAGCACTTTGGGAGGCCAAGGCGGGTGCATCACGAGGTCAGGAGATCAAGACCATCCTGGCTAACATGGTGAAACCCCATCTCTACTAAAAATACAAAACATTAGCTGGGCGTGGTGGCGGGCGCCTGTAGTCTCAGCTACTCGGGAGGCTGAGGCAGGACCCACCCGCCTCGGCCTCCCAAAGTGCTGGGATTACAAGTGTGAGCCCCAAACCTAGCCATCTGACATCTCTTGATGGTCTCTAATTTACTTTCATTTTTGTTTTGTGCTTATATTCTTTTGTATTTCTCTTATTATTTTAATTGGCTTTCTTTAAGGAGAGAGAAATTAACTGTCTTTGAGAACCAAGTTCCACTGAAGAAATTTATTTATTTATTTTTTTGAAACGGAATCTCACTCTGTCAGCCAGGCTAGAGTGCAGTGGTGCAATCTCGGTTCACTGCAAGGTCCGTCTCCTGGGTTCACTCCATTCTCCTGCCTCAGCCTCCCGAGTAGCTGGGACTATAGATGCATGCCACCATGTCCAGCTAATTTTTTTTTTTTTTTTTTTTTTTGTATTTTTAGTAGAGACGGGGTTTCACTGTGTTAGCCAGGATGGCCTCAATCTCCTGACCTCGTGATCCACCCACCTTGGCCTCCCAAAGTGGAGGGATTACAGGCATGAGCCACCGTACCCAGCCGTATGTTGTTTTACATTGATTTATTTTTCTGTGTTGACTCATCCTTGCATGCCTAGCAAAATACCGCTTGGCCATGGATTATGATCCTTTCCATATGTTGCTGGATTTATGTTGATAGTATTTTGTTGAGAATTGTGTCTGTGTTCTTAATGGATATTGGTCTATAGTTTTCTTTTCTTGGGATGTCTGTCTAGTTTTAGAATCAGGATAATGCTGATCCCATAGAAAGAGTGGGGACATTTCCCTGCTTCTATTTTTCAGAAGAGTCTCCAAATGACAACTTCCTAAGGAAGTTAATACTTCCCTAAAGTGTCTGGTAAAGTTCAACAGTGAAGCCATCTGGGCTTGGGATTCCCTTTGAAAAAAGTTTTTTACTATGATTAATTTAAAGTCATCACTTGTTACAGATTTGTTAAGATTTTCTATTTCTTCTTGAGTCAGTTTTAGTAGTTTTTGTCTTTCCAGAAATTTTCCATTTCATCTAATTTGTTGGAATACTATAAACAACTGTATTTCAAGTATTTCTTATAATAATAAGAATAATTGAAATAAATAATAATATGAATGGTGCTGCAATAAACATATGGGTGCATGTGTCTTTATAGCAGCATGAGTTATAATCCTTTGGGTATATACCCAGTAATGGGATGGCTGGGTCAAATGGTATTTCTAGTTCTAGATCCTTGAGGAATCGCCGTAGTGGGGTGGGGGGGGGGGGGGGAGAGATAGCTTTAGGAGATATACCTAATGTAAATGATGAGTTAATGGGTGCAGCACACCAAAATGGCACATGTATACATATGTAACAAACCTGCACGTTGTGCACATGTACCCTAGAACTTAAAGTATAATTTAAAAATAAAAAATAAAGTTAAAAATAATGCCTTCTCTTTCATTCTCAATTCTCATAATTTGTAATTTGTAGTTTTTTTGTTTGTTTGTTTTTTTGTTCATCAGTCCAGCTATAGGTATGTGAATTTTGCTGATCTTTTCAAAGAATTAATTTTTGGTTGATTATTTTCTCTACTGTTTTTCTATTAATTTCTTTCTACTCTAATTTTTTTTTTTTTTTTTTTTTTTTTTTTTTTTTTGAGACAGGGTTTCCATCTGTCACCCAGGCTGGAGTGCAGTGGCATGATCATAGCTCACTGCAGCCTCCCAGTCTCAAGTGATTCTCCCACCTCAGCCTTCCAAGTAGCTAGGACTACAGGCATGTGCCACCATAGCTGGCTAATTTTTGGGGGTTTTTTTGTTTTTTTTTTTTGAGACGGAGTCTCACTCTGTCACCCAGGCTAGAGTGCGTTGGCTCGATCTCGGCTCACTGCAAGCTCCACCTCTCCGGTTCACGCCATTCTCCTGCCTCAGCCTCCCGAGTAGCTGGGACTATGGGTGCCTGCCACCGCGCCTGGCTAATTTTTTGTATTTTTTTTTTTTCATTAGAGACAGGGTTTCACCGTGTCAGCCAGGATGGTCTCGATCTCCTGACCTCGTGATTCGTCCGCCTCGGCCTCCCAAAGTGCTGGGATTACAGGCGTGAGCCACCGTGCCCAGCCAATTTTTTTGTTTTTTTTTTTGCAGATGGAGTTTTGACATGTTGCCCAGACAGGTGTCGAACTCTTGGGCATGAGCCACTGCACCTGGCCCACTCTAATCTTCATTAGTTCCTTCCTTACTTGCTTCAGACTTAGTTTTCTCTTCTTTTTCTAGTTTCTTAAGATCAAAGATTAGGTTCTTAATTTGAAATATTTCTTCTTTTTCTTTTTTTTTTTTTTTTTTTTTTTGAAACGGAGTCTTTGCTCTGTGGCCCAGGCTGGAGGGCAGTGGCGAGATCTCGGCTCACTGCAAGCCCCACCTCCTGGGTTCACAACATTCTCCTGCCTCAGCCTCCCGAGTAGCTGGGACTACAGGTGCCCACCACCACACCAGGCTAATTTTTTTGTATTTTTTAGTAGAGACGGGGTTTCACTGTGTTAGCCAGGACGGTCTCAATCTCCTGACCTCGTGATCCACCCGCCTCAGCCTCCCAAAGTGCTGGGATTACAGGCGTGAGCCACCAAGCCCAGCCTACTTATTTTTCAATATAGGTGTGTGTAGCTATAAATTTCCCTCTAAGTACTACTTTACCTGTATCCTGCAAGTTTTGGCATAATATATTGTGTTTTTTCATGAAAAAATGCTCATCACTGGTCATCAGAGAAATGCAAATCAAAACCACAATGAGATACCATCTCACACCAGTTAGAATGGCAATCATTAAAAAGTCAGGAAACAACAGATGCTGGAGAGGAGGTGGAGAAATAGGAAAGCTTTTACACTGTTGGTGGGAGTATAAACTAGTTCAACCATTGTGGAAGACAGTGTGACAATTCCTCAAGGATCTATAACTAGAAATACCATTTGACCCAGTGATCCCATTACTGGGTACATACCCAAAGGATTATAAATCATGCTACTATAAAGACACATGCACACGTATGTTTATTGTGGCACTATTCACAATAGCAAAGACTTGGAACCAACCCAAATGTCCATCAATGATTGATTGGATTGAGAAAATGTGGCACATATACACCATGGAATAGTACACAGCCATAAAAAAGGATGAGTTCATGTCCTTTGTAGTGACATGGATGAAGCTGGAAACCATCATTCTGAGCAAACTACCACAAGGACAGAAAACCAAACACTGCATGTTCTCACTCATAGGTGGGAATTGAACAATGAGAACACTTGGACACAGGGTGGGGAACATCACACACCGGGGTCTGTCGTGGAGTAGGGGGATGGGGGAGGGAGAGCATTAGGAGAAATACCTAATGTAAATGACGAGTTAATGGGTGCAGCAAACCAACATGGCACATGTATACCTATGTAACAAACCTGCACGTTGTGCACATGTGCCCTAAAACTTAAAGTATAATAAAAAAATATATACATAGTGTTTTTGTGTTTATCTCAAAATATTTTTAAACTTTCCTCAAAATTCTTTTTTGGCACATTGGTTAGTTGAGTGTGTTATTTAATTTGCACATATTTGTTAATTTTCTAATTTTTGTTGTTACTTATTTCTAATTTTATTCTCATTGTGGTTGGAGAACATACTTTGTATGTTTTCAATCCTTTAAATTTATTGAGACTTGTTTTATGGCTTAACATACTGTTTAGCATCAAGAATGTTCTAAAAACAGAATATTGTATGTGCACTTAAGAAAAATGTGTATTTTGTTATAAATGGGTGGAATATTCTACAAATATCTGTTAGGTCTAGTTGGTTTATAGTGTTGTTTAATTTTCTTGTTGCTCTCCTGTCTAGTTGTCTATTCGTCATTGAAAGTGAGTACTGAAGACTCTAACTATTGTTTCCAAATTGTCTATTATTTTATTCAATTCTGTCCAGTGTTACTTCATGTATTTTGAGGGCTCTACTGTTAGGTGAATACTTATTAATTATTGTTATGTCTGGTCTATCATTGTTTTTTGGCAGGGGGAGGTGGTGGATAGGGTTTCACTCTGTCACCCAGGCTGGAGTGCAGTGGTATAAATACAACACACAGCTCACTGCCGCCTCAATCTTCTGGGCTTAAGCGATTCTCCCACCTCAGCCTCTCAAGTAGCTGAGACCACAGGTATGTGCCACCATGCCCTACTAATTTTTTCATTTTTTTGTAGAGACGAGGTCTCACCATTTTGCCCAGGCTGGTCTCGAATGCCGGGGCTTAGGCAATCCTCCCACCTCAGCCTCCCAAAATGCTGGTATTAGAGGCATGAGCCACCATGCCCAGTCTGGTCTTCATTCTTAAATAGGAATGGACAACCAATGGTTACTGACATTTGAGAAAGGCTTACAGCTACAATAATAAAAACTAAATTAAAAACTGAAAAATACATTCTGGAATTATATAGAAAGAAACGTAATCTTACACACAGCCAGATTTTTTAATGGGCAGTCTTTATATAGTCCTAGCAGTATAAATGCTGTTTTTTAATTTAACTCTCTTGTAATCAACCTACTGATATAGCCCAAAGACCTAATTTTGGCTACAGAGAATAATTTAAATATTAATCCTTGATAACTTAAAAATGAATGTACAACTGACAGAAATTAGATGGTGGAAGGGAGATGAGATGAGAAAAGGTGCTGATATCCTTTTTTACAAAACAAAGAGATCACTACCAAGTAACAATGGAATCTGAAATAAATATCGAAGTATATTATTCAAAGTTAGAAAGTTTATATGTAGCAGAATTTAAAATGATGATAATTACCAACTGTTAAAAACTGGATGAGGTGGAGATACAGGTTAACAATTCTAATACAGATATACATGTATATTGGAATTAAATAAGTAAATGGACAAGAGATCATGGGAGTCAGGTTTCTTATTCTTGGGGTTGGAGGCTAGAGATAACCGAGGGCAAGCGGCTAGAATGATCCATATGGTGATGGATTAGAATTGGTGACTTAAGCATAAACTCATGTTTTGCTTAATATAGATACAGTGATTACATATAGAAACAGAGATACATATGTATCACAAGTTAGTAAATATACATGAATCTTCTTGTTCAGTCAGCTGAGACAGCCTAGAAGCAACCACATTCCACTAGCAATGAGCACACCTAATGCCCAGATCTTGGATCTTGATTTCTAACACCATTCTCCAAAGAACCAGAGAAATGGTTGATTCTAAAACTGGGAGAGAAAAAACACAAATAAGTTTGGAGCATCAACAGAAAGTAAGAAAGTGTTCAAAAAAAAAAAAAAATTCACAGCAATGGGAGTATCAAAGGAACCAACTGAAAGATTTCCCAATGGCCAACACTGGAAGAATTTGAGGAAAAAAAAAAAGTATTAAATTATAGCCCAAAGTACAAAATAAACATCCATGAATCCTGACTGGTAGAAATAAATGATTGAATAAATGAATTAACAACAGAGAAAAGTCTCCTGTTGGCCAGTCGTGGTGGCTCACGCCTATAATCCCAGCACTTTGGTAGGCTGAGGTGCATGGACCACCTGAGGTCAGGAGTTTGAGACCAGGTAGGCCAACATGGTGAAACCCCATCTCTACTAAAAATACAAAAATTAGCCAGGCGTTGTGGCATGTGCCTATAATCCCAGCTACTCAGGAGGCTGAGGCAGGAGAATCACTTGAACCCAGGAGGCAGAGGTTGCAGTGAACTGAGATCGTACCACTGCACTCCAGCCTGCGCAATAGAGCTGGGTTCCACCTCAAAAAAAAAAAAAAAAAAAAAAAAGGAAAGTCTCCTCCTGTGCAAAAGAGCTCCAAATAAATTCTGTAGTATTCCAACCTAAAGGAGGTGAGGCAAAATTCCTACTTCTTAATTACGGGCTGTGCTTATATTGGGCACATACTAACATTGACTGGGAAGTTCCTTACTGCTAGGCATCAAGTGCTTTACAGAATAAACTCAGTTAATCCTTACATCTACCCTGTAAATTGGTATTACCATTATCTCCAGGGTACAGATGGGGAAACTGAGAGAGGTGAGTGCCACTAATCCTCCTTCTCACAGTTGGGAAGTGGGGGACCTGGGCTTCAAGAATGTGCACACTTGGTCCGGCGTGGTGCCTCTCACCTGTAATCCCAGTACTTTGGGTGGCCGAGGCTAGCGGATCACTCCAGATCAGGAGTTCAAGACCAGCCTGGCCAACGTGATATGACCCTATCTCTACCAAAAAATACAAAAATTAGCTGGGCGTGTAGTGGAGCATGCCTGTACTCCCAGCTACTGGGGAGGTTGAGGTGGCAGAATTGCTTGAACCTGGAGGTAGAGGTTGTTGTGAGCCGAGATCACACAACTGCACTCCAGCCTGAGTGACAGAACGAGACCTTGTCTCAAACAAAAAAAAAGTGCACACTTAACTTCCATTCCCATCTGCCTGTCAATAGTTATTTCATAATCAGAAAAAATGCTTTAAAAATCCCTTATCATGTACCTTGTGCTTCCTACAGTTGAAATTCAGAAATGTTGATATTTTAGCACTTGAATGTGGCTCTTAGGGTAAAGTACCTCACCTAATGGTAGAAGTGAAGCATTCTTTAAGATCATGGTTTTTGTATTTCTTGGCTTTGTAGGCAAACCTGAGTTCCAGCTACAAGGTGCCGTCTGCAGTTTGCCCATCTGGAGCTTTGCTTGGTTTTGCAATGGGAGGCTTATAAATAGACACATCAAGTGCCTGATACTCAATCCATGGCAGCTCTTATTAATATGAAAATCCCATTTGCAGAAGGCTTTTTCTACATAATTGAATTGGCCCAGTGAAGTAATCCTATTAAAAACAAAAACCTGTCTCAAGAGGCCCAGGAAGAGTTGTGTGTTATTTGCATAGATTTGCATATCAATTCATAGCTGGTGAAATTCCTCATTAAGGAGTGAATTTCTCCAAGCTGCTGAAACCCAAGAAGGCAAATATTTTGAGTCAATTAATTTTATAGATCAGGAAGAGTCTTGCTCTCCCGCTACCTACTTCTCCCCTCCAAAAAAAGTAAATAAGACTTCACCCCAAACCCAGGTTTTACTTAGAAATTCTAACTGGACAGTGGGGGTGGAAGGGCAGGTAGGTCTACCTGGATGTTCATTGGTTGGAGAGTCTGAAGGAAGGAGGCAAGAAACACTTAAAGCCAGGAGCCAGCCCCAATCCAGAGTCTGCATCCCTCTCTGAGAATCAGATCCTCCAAATGAAGCCCAGACCAAGGGCTTCTCCAGCACCTTCTCTCCTCTCTACATTCTTACCTGAGTCCTCTCGCCTGACATCCACATTTCCTTTAGTTCCATCCTTCTTGTCCCTGACACTTTTTCCCTCACCTTCAGTGCTTCCACTTGTAAAATGGGAATAATAATAATTAATAATTCTACCTCTAGGATTAAGAAGGAGAGGAGGAGAGGCCTACCCCTTAATGTAGACTGAATAAGCAAGAAATGTTAGCTGTTCGGTTCAGTGGTCTATTACTTGGATAACAAACTACCCTATAACTCAGTGGCTTAAAACAACAATGTTGCTTGCTCAAGATTCTGTGAGTCAGAAATTTACAGAAGGTTCAGATGGGAGGCTTGCTCCATGCGGCATTGGCTGGGGTCATTCACTCAGCAGCATAAGCCAGTGGCTAGGTTGGAGTGGAATTTTCAAGAAGGCTTCACCCATTTGTGAAGTGCCTCTGTGCTTTTCCCTGTGGCCATTCTCTTCATGTGGCTAGCTTGGGCTTCCTCACGACATGGTGGTCGCACACTTTTTATCTAGCAGCTGGCTTCTAAAAGGAGGTATTCCAAAGAGGAAAGCAGAACTGCCAATCTCCAAGGCCTAGCCTTAGGAATTAGAGTGTCACTTCCATTATGTTCTGTTGGTCAAAACAAGTTCCAGCCTAGCACAAATATAAAGGGGGACAGGATAAACTCCATTTCTTATTTATTTATTTAGAGATGGGGTCTTGCTCTGTTGGAACGCAGTGGCACAATCTGACTCACTGCAGCTTCATCCTCCCAAGCTCAAGCAATCCTGTCACCTCAATCTCCTGAGCAGCTGGGACTATGGGTATGGGCCACCATGACCAGCTAATTTTTCTATTTTTTTTATAAAGACAGGGTCTCCCTATGTTACCCATAGGAAGTATGAGTTACTGGTCTCCAACTCCTCAACTCAAGCAGTCCTCCTGCCTCAGTCCCACAAAGTGCTAGGATTACAGGTATGAGCCACCAAGCCCAGCCAACTCCATGCTTGATAGGAAAGTGGCAAAGAATGTGGCAAAGAATGTGCAGTCATCTTTAACCCACCACATTGTTGATGGACAATCTCATCCACTTCATCTATGGCCCTGAGAATTCTCCCAAGACAAGATCACAGATATTTTTTCAAAACTCTGACCTGAACATGTCATCATCTCTCTGTTAAAGCCTCTAAGAATCTCCATTACCTATAGAAACAAATTCAGATTCCCTAGGTTGACACTGGAGACCCTTCACAAATCATACTCTACCTCTCCAGCCTGACTTCTAGCCAGCAAGCACACATGTGCACATACCTCCTCCCACAAATTCACAGACACTCACACAAGTAAAAAGACACACATTCAAACATATATGTGCTGTTGACTGCCAACTTCCCGGAAAGACCACAGGAATAACCCATGCATCAAACAAAGTCATGATTTTTTTTTACCAAACTGCTGTCAGGGATAGCAAATTAACCCTGACCAGGCCATAGGAGTGTCTCAGAACGGGGAGACAAGTGACAGATACCTATTGGGTTTCAGTGTTCAAATTTAAGTGGTTTGGCCAGGCGTGGTGGCTCACACCTGTAATCCTAGCACTTTGGGAGGCCAAGGTGGGTGGATCACCTGAGGTCGGGAGTTCGAGACCAGCCTAGCCACCATGGTGAAACCTCGTCTCTACTAAAAATACAAAAATTAGCCGGGGGTGGTGCGTGCCTGTAATCCCAACTCCTTGGGAGGCTGAGGCAGGAGAATTGCTTGAATCTGGGAGATGGAGGTTGCAGTGAGCCAAGATTGTGCCACTGCACTGCAGCCTGGGCGACAAAGCAAGACTCTGTCTCAAAAAAAAAAAAAAAAAAAAAAAATTCAAGTGGTTTAATGTAGGCCTTTGAATGTGGGGAACTGACTAGAATTGGGCAAAGTTCGTGATGTTCTAATTTAGGATGAGGGGCCACAGTGGGGCAAGAGCCATAAAGCAAGTCTTGATTAGGATGCAGTTGTTTGGCAAGTAAACTTTCTTCCCAGGTGAGCATCCAACTGCCCTGAGAAGGGGGCTACATGGCCAAATAAGCAACATCTTGTTTAAAAAGGTTTTCAAGAATTTCCAGAGGAAGCAGTGAGGTATTTATTGGTTTACAGTTTTATCTCCTCAGGCAAGAATGTTCTGGAATAAATACTGGTCATGTTGACACAGGTGGTTTCAGTCTTCAGTCCTGATAACTAAGCTAAGGGGACCTCTGTCCTCAAAACACACAGTCACTCTCCAGCCCACATCAGCCAGACTCTGAGTGACCTTCGTCTTCTCAGTCTCCTTTTTTTTTTTTTTTTTTGAGACAGTCTCACTCCATCACCCAGGCTGGAGCGTGGTGGCGTGATCTCAGCTCATTACAACCTCCACCTGCTGGGTTCAAGAAATTCTCGTGCCTCAGCCTCCTGAGTAGCTGAGATTACAGGTGCATGCCACCACATCCAGCTAATTTTTTGTGGGTTTTTTGTTTGTTTTTTTGTTTGTTTGTTTGTTTGTTTGTTTTGTATTTTTAGTAGAGAAGGAGTTTCGCCATGTTGGCCAGGCTGGTCTTGAATTTTTTTATTTTTAGTAGAGATGGAGTTTCGCCATGTTGGCCAGGGTGGTCTCCAACTCCTGACCTCAAGTGATCCACCCGCCTCGACCTCCCGAAGTGTTGAGATTACAGGCTTCAGCCACCACACCCGGCATAGTCTCTGCATTTTCATATCCTCACCCTCTGCCCTAACAATGTCTGTTTTCTACCAATATAAACGTAATGCGTGCTCATCACTGAAAAGTCTGAGAATAGAAAAGGTTAGGACCGGGCATGGTGGCTCATGCCTGTAATCCTAGCACTTTGGGAGGCGGAGACAGGCTGATCCCTGAGGTCAGGAATTCAAGACCAGCCTGGCCAACAGGGTGAAACGCTGTCTCCACTAAAAATACAAAAACTTTAGCTGGGCGTGGTGGTGCATGCCTGTGATCCCAGCTACTCGGGAGGCTGAGGCAGGAGAATCACTTGAACCCAGGAGGCGGAGGTTGCAGTGAGCTGAGATCACGCCACTGCACTGCAGCCTGGGGGACAAAGTAAGACTCTGTCTCAAAAATAAATAAATAAAAACTAAACCTAACTTAGTACAGAGACAAACTGAAAACCCAATCTTAGAGTAGGCTTCTGTAACAATAGCTCAGTCCCAGTGAAGCACAGCAGCTACGCTTCAACCAATCACAGACGGTCAACTGTCCAAACTGTTCAAGAAAGTCAGACATCAAGCTGTAATCAATCCAGTGGTTCCTGTGCTCACTTCCATTTTCTGTATGTCACTTTCCTTTTTTTGTCCATAAATCTTATCTGATCATGCAGTCGCCCTGGAGTCCTCTAAATCTGTCTAGTTCTGGGGGCTGCCCAAATCATTTTTTTTCTTTCTGGCTCAATTAAACTTTGTTAATTTAATTTGCCTCAAGTTTTTCTTCTAATATTCAGTGTCAGAAGTGAAGATGTAAAGTAAAACTCCAGCACACCAGGTGACCAGTTCAGGAACCCACGAATCCAACTGTGTTCACTGCCCTCTTGTTGGTAACTGGAGGCCGTGAGTGGCTTTCCCTTTTTTTTTTTCCTTTTGAGACAGGGTCTCACCCTGTTGCCCAGGCTGGAGTGCAGTGACACGATCTCAGCTCACTGCAACCTCAGCCTCCCAGGTTCAAGCGATTATCCTGCCTCAGCCTCCTGAGTAGTTGGAATTACAGGTGTGTGCCACCACACCCAGCTAATTTTTGTATATTTAGTAGAGATGGGGTTTCACCATGTCGGCCAGGCTGGTCTCGAAATCCTGACCTCAAGTTATCCACCCGCCTCAGCCTCCCAAAGTGCTGGGATTCCAGGTGTGAGCCACTGTGCCGGGCTGATGGGTGGCTTTTCTCTTAAATTCCAAGTTCCACTAAATTGTGCTTTGAGTTAAGTTGATTTGAGCAATATTTAGACTGATCTGAGCCCAAGATCAGATTGAATTTGATAATTAACTGGATTAGATTCAGTTTGAGGACTCAGGCCTTAGTGCTTTTCTGATAACGAGTTCATCTCAATCCAAAGAGTCTGGGACTCCACCTTCTAGGACTCCAGATAATTTTATTATAAAATTATGGGCCCTGGCCGGGCGCGGTGGCTCAAGCCTGTAATCCCAGCACTTTGGGAGGCCGAGACAGGCGGATCACGAGGTCAGGAGATCGAGACCATCCTGGCTAACACAGTGAAACCCCGTCTCTACTAAAAAATACAAAAAACTAGCCGGGCGAGGTGGCGGGCGCCTGTAGTCCCAGCTACTCGGGAGGCTGAGGCAGGAGAATGGCGTAGACCCGGGAGGCGGAGCTTGCAGTGAGCTGAGATCCGGCCACTGCACTCCAGCCTGGGCGACAGAGCGAGACTCCGTCTCCAAAAAATAAATAAATAAATAAATAAATAAATAAATAAATAAATAAAATAAAATAAAATAAAAAATAAAATTATGGGCCCAGCACATGTGCATTTTCAGAAAAATCGGTTAACCTTACTAGAGACAATTTAGAATTAACAATGGGGAAGTTTTGATTTGGATAAAATTGTTTATTTGCAAGGCATATTTTTTAAGAGAATCAAAAATCCTGCAAAAGCAATAGGATGTATTCTTTTTTTTTATTTTAAATTCCGAGATACATGTGCAGGATGTGCAGCTTTGTTACATAGGTAAACGTGTGCCATGATGGATTGCTGCACCTATCAACCCATCACTTACGTATTAAGCTCCACACGCATTAGCTACTTATCTTGATGCTCTCCCTTTCTCCAGGATGTATGCTTTAATTGGCATGTGGAGGCATCTAAAAGGCTAAATGAATTTAAAATTGCTTCCTGGCCGGGCGCGGTGGCTCAAGCCTGTAATCCCAGCACTTTGGGAGGCCGAGACAGGTGGATCACAAGGTCAGGAGATCGAGACCATCCTAGCTAACATGGTGAAACCCCGTCTCTACTAAAAATACAAAAAACTAGCCGGGCGAGGTGGCGGGCGCCTGTAGTCCCAGCTACTCGGGAGGCTGAGGCAGGAGAATGGCGTGAACCCAGGAGGCGGAGCTTGCAGTGAGCTGAGATCTGGCCACTGCACTCCAGCCTGGGCGACACAGCGAGACTCCATCTCAAAAAAAAAAAAAAAAAAAATTGCTTCCTGACCAGGTGTGGTGGCTCACGCCTATAATCCCAGCACTTTGGGAGGGTGAGATGGGAGGATCGCTTGAGCCCAGAAGTTCGAGACCAGCCTAGGCAACATAGTGAGATACTGTCTCACTTTTCTGAGACAAGGTCTTGCTTTGTCATCCAGGCTAGAGTGCAGTGGTGCGATCTTGGCTCACTGTAACCTCCACATCCCAGGTTCAAGCAGTTCTCCTGTCTCAGCCTCCTGAGTAGCTGGGATTACAGGCATGTGCCACCATGCCTGGCTAATATTTGTATTTTTAGTAGAGACGGGGTTTCACCATGTTGGCGAGACTGGTCTTGAACTCCTGACTTCAGGCGATCCATCCACGTCGGCCTCCCAAAGTGCTGGGATTATAGGCATGAACCACCACACCCGGCCAAAAAAAAAAAATTTTTTTTTTAATAGCCAGGTATGGTGGCACACGCCTGTACTCCCAGCTACTCAGGAGGCTGAAATGGAAGGATCACTTGAGCCTGAGAGACCAAAGCTACTGTGAGCCGTGATTGCGCCACTGCACTCCAGCCTGGACAACAGAGTGGACCTTTTTGCTTCATTACCCTTTTACCATGAAGATGATGAAAAAAAGAAGTTAGACAGATGTCTTCCTGCTGTAACCATCTTCACTCCATGGCTTAAAACGGAGCTAAAAGCCATTGTAAAAGACTTCCCTAGGCCACAGAAATATCCTCAGAAATTTACTGAGGGATTTAGAATCCTCCTAGGAGCTTACAATTCACGACTCCCTGACCTTTACCAACTTATTCACATAAAATTGGGGCCTGACAAAGCTTGAAAATGGCTGGTGGCAGCACAATGCAACAGACCTGAGGAGAATATTAAAGACTCCCCCAAAACCTCCTCATGAGAAGGGTGAAAAGGAACTAGAAGAATTGCAACAACCTTTTAAGTTCAATTCCTAAGATTTTTCCACCAAAAAAAATAGTTGATTGGTCCATCATACAATCCTATAGACAAAAACAGGATGAACCGGTTTCAGATGAAAGAACTCGCTTAGAAACATTGTGAAACATTCTGGGCTGAAAGTACAGCAAGGAGTATTTCCTGCAGGGACTGAAATGGCATTAACCTGTCTTTATAAATGGACTCCATTCTGAACTTAACAGTTTAATAAAAAAAAATAATAAACCAGGATGGGAAGTTACAGATATGGTTGAATTGGTGGCCTTAACTGAACATTTTGAGATGACTCTAGTGTAAGAAATAAAACCGAAAGGCTAATAAGCTTATATCTCTCCAATTACAAAAGTTACGGGGGCTCAGACCGAAAGGATCTTCTCGTTTTTAAATCACAACCAAGAGGTCCTAAAACAAGAAATTATGTACTCTAAGGTGTCTACCTTCATTACAAACCATAAGGGAATGCCACAGGGGTTTACTAAAGCCTTCCTTACGTTGGAAAAACTGGAAAAAAGATTGCCCACTTTTATGTCAGTCCACCAATAAGCCTCCTCCCTTTGTGATATGTGATATGGTTTGGCTGTGTCCCCACACAAATCTCATCTTGAATTCCCACATGTTGTGGGAGGGACCCAGTGGGAGGTAGTTGAATCATGAGGGCAAGTCTTTCCTGTGCTATTCTTGTAATAGTGAATAATCTCACCAGATCTGATGGTTTTATAAAGAGGAGTTCCCCTGCACAAGTTCTCTCCTTTTGCCTGCCGCCATCCATGACTTGCTCCCCTTTGCCTTCTGCCACGGTTGTGAGGCCTCCTCAGCCATGCAGTACTGTAAATCCATTAAACCTCTTTTTCATCCCAGTCTCGTGTATGTTTTTATCAGCAGCATGAAAACGGACTAATACAGTCTATTTCATCTACAATGAGAGCACAAGATATTTTAGTTCTTGTGATGGTAGTCAACATGAATGAGGCTCCGAGAGATTCTTCAATTTTGTAAAATGCTTAAATAAATATGGAGAAACAAGAGTTAAAATAAATAAACAAATGGAGAGGCAGATCATGGTGGTTCACACCTGTAGTCCCAGCACTTTCGGAAGCCAAGGTGGGCAGAGAGCCTGAGCCCATGAGTTTGAAACCAGACTGGGCAATAAGGCAAAATCCCATCTCTACCAAAATAATAATAATAATACAAAAATTAGCCAGGCATGGTGGTGTGTGCCTGTAGTCCTAGGTATTGGTGAGGCTAAGGTGGTAGCATCTCTTGAGCCCAGGAGACAGAAATTGTAGTGAGCTGAGATTGTGCCCTTGCATTCCAGCCTGGGTGATGGAGCGAGACCCTGTCTCAAAAAAACAATAATTTTTTTTTTAATGAAGAATCTTGCCAGGCATCTGGCTCACACCTGTAATCTCAGCACTTTAGGAGGGCGAGGTGGGTGGATCACAAGGTCAGGAGTTTGAGACTGGCCTGGCCAATATGGTGAAACCCCGTCTCTACTAAAACTACAAAAAAATTACCTGCGTGTGGTGCTGCACAACTGTAGTCCCAGCTGCTCGGGAGGTTGAGGCAGGAGAATCACTTGAACCCGGGAGGCGGAGGTTATGGTGAGCCGAGATCTGGCCACTGCACTCCAGCCTGGGCAACAGAGCGAGACTCCGTCTTGAAAAAAAAAAAAAAAAATGAAGAATCTTGTGCAATCTTGGTGGATATCAGAACCAACTCATCCATAAACCCCACTTTAATATGCCAACAAATCCTGCAGATTGAAAAGGTCATTTCTGTGGTGGGGATTTTCAACCAACTTGAAGAGATTCCCTAATCTGAATCCATCCAATCGACTTTGGGGCCATTTTCAGAAAAACATACCTTTTTACCATGATTCTACTCCAGTATACTTGCTAGATTGAGACTTACTTTCAATGCTGAAAGGGTATATCAATATCTCCTCAGAGAAAAACTTAATCTTAGAGTTTCCTGACTCTCCTGAACCAGAACTGGTCTCTCTACAGGCAGAAACTGATTAGATCAACTTTCAACCCTGTAACACCGCTGACATTTCTAAACACGTGAATGTTTATGGGCCTCTTTCTCAAATGATATAGGAAGGACTAAAAAGGTGGAACCTATAAAAGTGCAAATGGCTCATTCTAAACATTTACCTAAATTACCCCAATTCACTAATACCAGAAGCAATTCAAGGGCTCTCACCAATTGCACAAGATTTAATTATACAAGTATTTACATTTCTGTGTACCAGTCCTTGAAACACTCCAATCCTACCAGTTTAAAAAAAAAAAAAAGGGGGGGGCGGGGGGCAGTGGCTCATGCCTGTAGTACCAGCACTTTGGGAGGCCAAGGCGAGCAGACCACTTGAGGCCAGGAGTTCAAGACCAGCCTGGCCAACATAATGAAACCCCGTCTCTACCGAAAATACAAAAGTTAACAGGATGTGGTGGCACACACCTGTACTGCCAGGTACTAGGGAGGCTGAAGCAGGAGAATTGCTTGAACCCGAGAGGCAGAGGTTGCAAGATCTCTGCCTCTGCAGAGAGGCAGAGATCACGCCACTGCACTCCGGCCTGGGTGACTGAGTGAGACTCCATCTCAAAAAAAAAACAAAAAAACAAAACCAAATGGATGAGGTTGGAGATTCGTTCAAGATTTATGGGCAGTTAATAAAACTGCAATATCAAGGCTTTCTGTGGTTCCAAATTCTAAAACTTTATTATCTAATTTACCCTCTGATTCAAAGTGGTTCATAGTAACAGACTTCTGCTCAGCCTTCTTTAGCATTCCAGTTTATAAAGACAGTCAGTATTTGTTTGTTTTTATTTGGAAAAGCCAGCAGTATCCCTGGACTAAAATGCCACAGAGGTTTACTGAAGCCTATTTGTATTTTTCCCAGGCATTGAATCAGGAATTAATAAGCCTACAGTTTCCTTGAAATCCTATTCTTTTTTCCGTTCTATTTTTCTTTATTAAATGTGTATATATATATACACACACACACACACATATATATATATATATATATATATTTTTTTTTTCGAGGCAGAGTCTCGTTCTGTCGCCCAGGCTGGAGTGCAGTGGCCGGATCTCAGCTCACTGCAAGCTCCGCCTCCCGGGTTCACGCCATTCTCCTGCCTCAGCCTCCCGAGTAGGTGGAACTACAGGCGCCCGCCACCTCGCCCGGCTAGTTTTTTGTATTTTTTAGTAGAGATGAGGTTTCACCACGTTAGCCAGGATGGTCTCGATCTCCGGACCTCGTGATCCGCCCGTCTCGGCCTCCCAAAGTGCTGGGATTACAGGCTTGAGCCACCGCGCCCGGCCTAAATGTATATTTTTTAATAGAGATGAGGTTTTGCCATGTAGCCCAGGCTGGTCTTTAACTCCTGAGCTCAAGCAATTCACCCACCTTAGCTTCCTGAAGTGCTGGGATTACAGACAGGAGCCACTCCGCCTGGTCGAAATCCTATTCTTATTCAGTATGTAGATGGCATGTTATGCTCTCCCACTGAAGAGTGCTCTGGGCCAGGCATGGTGGCTCACGCCTATAATCCTAGCACTTTGGGAGGCCAAGGCGGGCGGATCACTTGAGGTCAGGAGTCTGAGACCAGCTTGGCCAACACGGTGAAACCTTCTCTCTACTAAAAATACAAAAATAAGCCAGTCATGGTGGCTCCCGCCTATAGTCCCAGCTGCTCAGGAGGCTGAGGCAGGAGAATCACTTGATTCTCAGGAGGTGGAGGTTGCAGTGAGCTGACTGAAATTGCACTACTGCACTCCACCCTGGGCCACAGAGCAAAAAAAAAAAAAGTGCTCTGACACCAAAGGTGTTGAATGAGGAAAAAAAAGTGCTCTGAAATTGACTCTGTCTACTTTACAGCAACTCACACATATAGGTCACAAAGCTGTGATGGAAAAACTTTAGTTTTACATCAGGAGAAAAAGTTTACTATTCAGGGCTGGGTGTAGTGGCTCACGCCTGTAATCCCAGCACTCTAGCCCTCCAGCCTGGGTGACAGAGGAAGACTCCACCTCAAAAATAGAGAGAGAGAGAGAGAGAGAGAGAGAGAGAGAGAGAGATTGATTTACTATTTGGGATATGACTTGACTGTTGAAGGGATTTCTCTCTCAACCCTTCAAAGTTTTTCTCAGCCTGCAACCAAAAGACAATTAAGAGGTTTTCTTACACTTGCAGGATATTGCAGATCCTGGACCCTGAATTTTCCTGTGATGTCTTCACCGCTGTATGAGCTCAATAGAAACACAGTCCCAGAGCCATTACCTTGAGAAGACAGTCATGAGCAACTTTTCACCATCAAATTGGCCTTACAGCACCCCCCAGCTTTATGACTTTCAAATTAGGCTAAATCTTTTACCTTGTTCATTTCTAAACCTAACGTCAGGCATTAGGAGTTCTTACCCAAAAACACGGGAGGAAACAGGCCCACTGCCTATTATAACCTGTAATTAGACCCAGTAGCTAAGGCATATCCGAATTGTTTAAAAGCAGTAGCAGCAGAAGCCTAGTGGTAGAAGCTTCATATGAGCTGGTTTTAGGAAATAAACTTAATTTGCAAGTCCCACATGGTGTGGAAAGTCTATTAAATTCCAACCAAACTCAGCATTTTTCACCAAGTAGACTAAGGTCTTATGAAATTTGTCTCCTTTCTTCTCTCCATCTAAAATGCTGCAACCTGCTTAGCCCTGCTATTCATTTACCTCTGCCTGACAATGGTGAAGATCACAGTTGTGTGAGTGTAGTATCAGAAGTTGGCTGGGCGCAGTGGCTCACTCCTGTAATCCCAGCACATTGGGAGGCCAAGGTGGGAGAGTCACTCGAGGTCAGGAGTTCAAGACCAGCCTGGCCAACATGGCGAAACCCTGTCTCTACTAAAAATACAAAAATTAGCCAGGTATGATGGCATGCACCTGTAATCCCAGCTACTCAGGAAGCTGAGGCAGGAAAATCACCTGAACTCAGGAAGCAGAGGTTGCAGTGAGCTGAGATTGTACCACTGCACTCCAGCCTGGGTGACAGAGAGAGACTCTGTCTCAAAAAAGTAATAGTGGGCAGTGCATTCTGCAGTACTGCGGATCTGTCTCTTGCTTCAACAGTGTTTTGGCTGGGCGTGGTGGCTCACACCAGTAATCTCAACACTTTGGGAGGCCGAGGCAGGCGGATCACTTCAGGTCAGGAGTTCGAGATCAGCTTGGCCAACATGGTGAAATCCTGTCTCTACTAAAAATACAAAAATTAGCCAGGCATGGTGGCATGCACCTGTAATCCCAGCTACTCAGGACACTGAGGCACAAGAATCACTTGAACGCAGAGGGCAGAGGTTGCAGTGAGCCCAGATTGCGTCACTGCACTCTGACAATGGTCCGGAGGTTGCAAGTGGAGGGGAGATTGGAGAGGAGTCAGAGGCTGGAAGAGAGGGAGTCTGGGTCTGGTCCATCCAAACACTGTTTTTTTATTTTGTTTTGTTTTGTTTTGTTTTGAGACGGAGTCTCTCTCTCTCACCCAGGCTGGAGTGCAGTGGTGCAATCTCGGCTCACTGCAAGCTCCATCTTCCGGGTTCACGCCATTCTCCTGCCTCAGCCTCCCAAGTATCTAGGACTACAGGCACCTGCCACCACGCCCAGCTAATTTTTTTGTATTTTTAGTACAGATGGTGTTTCATCATGTTAGCCAGGATGGTCTCGATCTCCTAACCTCATGATCTGCCCGCCTCAGCCTCCCAAGGTGCTGGGATTATAGGTGAGCCACCATTCCCAGCTAAAAATATTTTTAAAGATGAGTGGAGTAAAACCCTGGACACCATGGAGGCCACCACAGTCCTGGAAAAGAACCTGATCCAGGCCCTTTTGAATCTTCATGCCTGGGGTTCTGCCTACACAGACCCCCATCTCTGTGACTTCCTAAAGAGCCTCTTCATAGACGAGGAGGTGAAACTCATTAAAAAGATGGGCAACCACCCGACCAACCTCTGCAGGCTGTCTGGCCCCCGGGCCGATTGGACCAGTGTCTCTTTGAAAGGCTCAACCTTAAGCACATCTAGGAGCCTACTGAACCCAGCAACTCCAGAAGGGCCCCCTCAAAGCATCAGGGCTTCTGCCTGAGCCTCTCCCTCCAGTCACTGGGCAGCTTTTTAACCACCCTGGAGCCCTCTCCATGCCTTGGACCAAATAGAAATAAAACTTTTTGCAACAGCAAAAAAAGAGGGAGGTGGGGGAGAAGAAAAGAAAAAACAAGAAAGTAAAGCAACCCCTCACGTTTACTCTGTTGGATAATCCTGAGTTAATACTTTTTGTTGATGGGTCCTATGCCAAAAATTTGGAAGGAAAATAATAGGTAAGATATGCCATTCCTACCCAAAACGAGTTACTGGAGAAGGGAACTCTTCCTCAATTTAAGGCAGCTCAACCTAAGGAGATTTTACTCTCATCCAAGCTTGTTATATAGCTAATGACAAGTCGGTAAATATTTATACAGATAATGTATATCTTTCTTGAGTAATGTGTGATTTTTTGCATGTTAAGGAAATAAAGATTTCTCACTTCTAGTGGGAGCCCCATCAAAAATGGACTCCAACTAGATGAATTTTTTTCTGCTATCCTGTTACTGTCACAGATTGCCATTATTAAGATTGAAGCCCATACCTGTAAAACTAAACTGAATACCAAGGGACTGCCCTAGCAGATGTTAATGCTAAATCAGTTAGTGCTGAAACTGTTGGCATATGCAATTTGGATGAACTCCATAAGATTAATCCGAGTCAACTACTCCCTTTTGATGACCTATTTTATAAACAGTGTAATGCGCCTAATTTGGAAAAACAAAATTGATATCTTAAAGTATATACAAAACTTAGCTGAGCATGGTGGCACCTGCCTGTAATCCCAGCTACTTTGGAGGCTGTGGCAGGAGGATCACTTGAACCCAGGAGACGGAGGTTGCAGTAAGCTGAGATTGCATCATTGCACTGTAGCCTGGGCAACAGAGCGAGACTCCTTCTCAAAAATAAATAAATAAGAGTATATAAATTCAATGTTAAGCACAGTCTCACAGAGGGCCTGGATGGCCACCTAGTCCTACCTGAGTATTTAAAGCTACCATTTTTAAAAGCTCTGCACTTCATAACTCATCATGGAACAGAAAAAATGTTCCAGGCCAGGCACTGTGGCTCATGCCTGTAGTCCCAGCACTTTGGGAGGCTGAGGAGGGTAGATTACCTGAGGTCAGGAATTCAAGACCAGCCTGGTCAACAAGGTGAAACCCCACCTCTACTAAAAATACAAAAATTAGCCAGGCACAATGGCACATGCCTGAAGTCCCAGCTACTCAGGAGGCTGAGGCAGGAGAACCACTGGAACCTGGGAGGCGGAGGCTGCAGTGAGCCAAGATAGCGCCACCGCATGCCAGCCTGGGTGACCGAGAGAGACTCTGTCTCCAAAAAAGAAAAAATGTTCCAAATTATTAAAAGGTACGGGTGGAGTGACTATTCTAAAATTGCTAAAACATTGGTTTATAACCAATGTTTGGTTTATCAAACTCATAGTCCTGGGAAAACAATCAAAACTTCAGGGGGTATATTTCTACCACCTAATGGACCATTTGAATATTTATAGATAGACTTCATTCAGTTGCCACCCTCAGTGGGGTATGAGTATGTTCCTGTCATAGCTGTATGTTTTCAGGTTGGGTAGAGGCTTTTCCATGTAGGAAAGTCATGTTGTGACAGTAGCTAAAATATTATTAGAAAATCTGTTTTCTCTACAGGGCATCCCTGGAGAAGTCTGTAGCAATAGGAGACCTCGTTTTACTGGGCAAGTTATAAAGCAGTTAAATAAGTGTTACAGACACACTCCCATTGTCCCTATCACTCAGCCTCCTGGAAAAGTTGAAAGAACAAATGACTTCTTAAACTGTCAAAGTTAACTGAGTCAAATCGATTACCTTGGCCAAAGATATTACCATTAGCTTTAATGGCAATCAGATCCATTCCCACTGGAAAACATAAGTTGACCTCTTATAAAGTAGTCCCTAGAAGGCCCATACCCCTAATAATAGAACTTTATGCATCTCCTGCTCTCCTTAACTTTCATATGACTAAATATTGCAAGGCTTTAATGCATTATGCCCAAGTGTATTTTCAGCAGGTAAAGCAATTGTTACTGACCCATCAACTGAGGACAATCAAACCTTTCAAAGTCTAGAATCTGGAGATTGGGTCATCTGGAAATGACATCAGAGGAAGACTGCCCTTGAACCTTGTTGGAAGGAACCGTACAAATTTCTTCTCACCACCCACAATGCAGTGAAGCTTCAGGGCCTTGAATGTTATGTCACAGCTCAAAAGGGCCCGCTCAGATTCTTGGAACTGTACACTGGTTGGCAAGTTTAAGGTAAAGGCAACAAGAGAAATTTCTCCCCAGAAGCAGACAGCATACTAGACATGGAAAGCTTTCCCAAAATTGTGGAGCAAAACTTCTCTGCCATCATGAAAGACTTATGCCTTTTTATTTTTTCCTCATTTCCTCCTATCCTAATCTTTTCCTTTTTTCTCCAGGAAAATCTATAGGGCCATAATCAAGCTTTAGCTCAAGTTAATGCCCTAGCACAAAACCAGAGCAATTGTTGGGTTTATGGGCTAATGGCAAAAAATCAGAAAACAACTCCATTAACACTAATGCCTCTCTGTGTTCTCAATGAGAGTCACCTTAAAATGTTAAAAGAAGAGCAGAAAGCTATCCTTGATATTGTAAACATCATTGCTAATCGCTTTCCTGCACTCGCTACAAACAACAGTCTAACTTTTCCAATTAATAACCTAATAATTACTAAATATAGAAAACCTGCCTGAGTGATGCCTGCAAAAGGTATATTGTGCTTCCAGGCATCACAAACTCAAGATCTGGGAACTTGTACTTATATGTGTGTACAATTAATTGTACTTGTGTGTGTACAAGTAACTGCTTATATAATGTTACTGGATTAAATCCAGTGGGATCCTTTTTTACTAAATGTGTTAATACACTAAGTCCTCACTTAACATTGCTGATAGGTTCTTGGAAACTGCAAGTTTAAGCAAAATGCAATGTACAGCAGATACTCCAATAATGTCATTTTGTTCAGCCTCATTTCATATAATGTTGATGAGAAAAAAACTGGTTTTCTTAGAGTCATTTTGCTTAAAGTTGCAGTTTCCAACAACCTACCAATGATGTTAAGTGAAGATTTACTGTACACCCTTACAGTAATAAAGGGGCCACAAAAAAAAGTGGATTTCCCACTGGTCCTTGTTCAGAAGCTATGCAGATTTGTGGGTGAAGAAATTTAAGTGATGTTGCTCAAACACAACCAGGTGGCCCTCTTTTAAAACCCCTGAGGGCCTATATTGGGTCTGTGGAGCATCTCCTTAATCCTTTTTTTTTTTTTTTTTTTGAGAAACAGTTTCACTCTGTCACCCAGGCTGGAGTGCAGTGGCACAATCTCAGTTCACAGCAACCTCCACCTCCTGGGTTCAAGTGATTCCCCTGCCGCAGCCTCCCGAGTAGCTGGGATTACAGGCACGCGCCACCATGCCCGGCCTCATTCTGCCTTTTTACTAGTTCAGATCTTGATATTTGGCCTGGCTCATTCTTGCTTTTTGAATAGCTCCATAAAAGTCTCCATAATAGTTCCCACAATCAGAGGTCAAAATGGTCAATAATAAAAATTAGCACCAACCTTAGAATAGATAAAGATAAGCTAGTTTCCAATGAGGGAAGATTTTAATAGGGTTTCTGGGGGCCTACTCTTTTTGGTAGTTGGACACCAGTTGTATGGAATTTAATGCTAATCTATAAATTGGAAAAAATCTTGGATTTTGTAGCAAATCAGGTCTCCCAGGGTTATAAATGGGTAGAAGCCATTCTCCAAAAGGTGGATGACAATATAAACATTCCACACAAAGTTAATAGAATATCATCCAGCTTTAGAGCTTCTTTCTGAAGGTCTAAAAAGTTGGGGGGCTTATGTTTGGTATTAAAAAACTGAATGTTGGCCAGGCGCAGTGTTGGGTTCCATCTCAGTTCACTGAGACCTCTGCCTCCTGGAATCAAGTGATTATTCAGCCTCAGCCTCCCCAGTCACTGGAATTACAGGCGCACACCACCACACTGGGCTAATTTTTTGTACAGGGTTTGACCACGTTAGCCAGGCTGGTTTCGAATTCCCACCTTGGCCTTCCAAAGTGCTGGGATTACAGGTATGAGCCACCGCGCCTGGCCGCAAACTTCTTTAAAAAAAAAAAAAAAAACAGAATCTCACTCTGTCACCCAGGCTGAAGTACAGTGTCGTGACCAGTGCTCACTGTAGTCTCAACTTCCTAGGCTCAAGTGATACTCCCACCTCAGCCTCACAGGTAGCTGAGACTACAGGTGTGCACCACTATGCCCAGCTAATTTTTTAATTTTTTTTTTGTCAAGACGAGGTCTCACTATGTTGCCCAGGCTAGTTTTGAACTCTTGGGCTCAAGCAGTCCTCCCTACTTGGCCTCCTAAACTACTGAGTTTATAGGTGTGAGCCACTATACCCAGCCTCAAGTTTCTTTTTATATTGTGGGGTAAGGTCAGGAGAAACTGGTGACCACAGATATGTGGGCATCACCAGGAGTCCAAGAAGTTTGCAGAACTCCTTGTTCACGGTGAACTACTTGCCAGATGACACAAACCAGGCCACCTTGTGCCTATAAATCTTTAACATAA
Organism: Macaca fascicularis; assembly: GCF_037993035.2. Classification (NCBI taxonomy): domain Eukaryota; kingdom Metazoa; phylum Chordata; class Mammalia; order Primates; family Cercopithecidae; genus Macaca; species Macaca fascicularis. The sequence goes on from NC_088381.1 coordinate 77,517,945, forward strand.
CATCGTTACTTGTATGCATGTTTCCTTGTCCCCTCAGGGATCTGTTTCAAAAAAGAAATAGTGGCCCAGTGCGGTGGCTAGTACCTGTAATCCCAGTATTTTGGGAGGCCAAGGCAGGTAGATCACTTGCAGTCAGGAGTTCGAGACCAGCCCGGCCAACAAGGCGAAACCCTGTCTCTACTAAAAATACACAAATTAGCAAGGCATCTGGGAGTGGTGGCACATGTCTGTAATCCCAGCAACTCAGGAAGCTGAGGCACAACAGTCGCTTGAACCTAGGAGGTGAGGGTTGCAGTGAGTCAAGATTGCACCACTGCACTTCAGCGTGGGATAGAGCGAGACTTTGTCTCAAAAAAAAAAAAAAGAAAGAAAGAAAGAACGAAAGAAAAAGAAAAGAGAGAAATAGTCATCATATCTAAACTGTAAACTTTCTTTTTTTTTTGAGACAAAATCTCACTCCCAAGCTGGAGTGCAGTGACGCAATCTCAGCTCACTGTAACCTCCACCTCCCAGGTTCAAGCAATTCTCCTGCCTCAGCCCCCTGAGTAGCTGGAATTACAGGTGGCTGCCACCACGCCTGGCTAATTTTTGTATTTTTAGTTGAGACATGGTTTCACCATGTTGGCCAGCCTGGTCTAGAACTCCTGACCTCAGGTGATCCACCCACCTTGGCCTCCCAAAGTGCTGGAATTACAGGCATTAGCCACCACGCCCAGCCTAAACTATAAATTATTTTCATGATTATCTCGGCCTATGTGCAGGAATGAGCAAAGGCAGGTAGCTTTTGGGATTAGAAGCAAGATGGAGATAGCTACCTTAGATTTATCTGTTACAATATTATTTACTCGAAGCTCCAATTAATTGGAGTCTGTTTTGTTTTTGTTTCTGTTTTAGAGACAGGGTCTCACTATGTTGCACATGTTGGCCTTGAACTCCTGGCTTCAAGTGATCCTCCTACTTCACACTCTAGTAGCTGGAATTACAGGCATATGACACCACACCTGGCTTGAAGTCCTGTTTTGTTTTGTTTTGTTTTGTTTGTTTTGTTTTGTTTTTTCAAGACAGGGTCATGCTCTGTCAATCAGGCTGGAGTCCAGTGGTACACACACGGCTCACTGAAGCCTTGACCTTCCAGGCTCAAGCAGTCCTTCCAAGTAGCTGGGACTACAGGTATACGCCACCACGCCCAGCTGATTTTTTCCTTTTTTGCAGAGATGAGGTCCCACTATGTTGCCTGGGCTGGTCTTGAACTCTTGGGCTCACCCTCCCACTTCAGCCTCTCAAAGTGCTGGGGCTATAGGTATGAGTCACTACACTTGACAGTCCTGTACTTTTACTTGCTAAGTAGTACATCCTCTCACGGGGGTCAAAAATTGAGGAAAGGATTGTAAGACCTTGACTAGAGGATGCATCATCACATCAAAGAAGTATATGAGAGGCCAAGGCCGGCAGATCACCTGAGGTCAGGAGTTCGAGACCAGCCTGGCCAACATGGTCTCTACTAAAATCCGTCTCTTCTGAAAATACAAAAATTTGCTGGGCAAGGTGGCAGGCTCCTGTAATCCCAGCTACTCGGGAGGCTGAGGCAGAAAAATCACTTGAGCCCGGGAAACAGAGGTTGTAGTGAGCCGAGATCACACCACTGCACTCCAGCCTGGGCGACAGAGTGAGATTCCATCTCAAAAAAAAAAAAAAAAAAGTATAAAGCCCTGAGTTTCTGAATAATCTCTGCATCTGCTCCCAACAAAGCCTGTCATATAAAGTGCATCATCAGTCCAGATAGATCTACAAACAGCAGTCAAGACAATAAACTAGGTATATTTAGTTATCCTTCAAAAGGCAGCTCAAACGTCACATCTTCTTTGATGTTGAGTTAATTCTTCCCCAAGCCAAACAAACAGCCTCTCGCTTTGTGTTCTCCAAAGCTCAGTGTCCACGCTGTGAAGCCCGGGCAATCGGAAGAGTGAGCCGCTGTTTATGGATCATGAGGTGGCCGCTCTGCAGTTCTCTGAGCTCTCTGCGTGCAGAGCTCTCACTCTGCTCATCTTTGCAGCCACAGTGTCCGCCATAGTGCCAGACTGAGGCCACAGAGGCTCTACAAATGTTTTGTTCAATGAACAAGGGAATAAAGAATAACTGCTCCTATTTTAGAAATGGAATAACCAAGGCCCAGAAATATTAAATCTGATTCAACTTTCTTTTTTTTTTTTTTTTTTTTTTTTTTTGAGATGGAGTTTCGCTCTTGTTGCCCAGGCTGGAGTGCAGTGGTGCGATCTCTGCTTGCCGCAACCTCTGCATCCTGGGTTCAAGTGATTCTCCTGCCTCAGCCTCCCGAGTAGCTGGGATTACAGACATGCGCCACCACACCCGGCTAATTTTTTGTATTTTTAATAGAGACAGGGTTTCTCCATGTTGGTCAGGCTGGTCTCGAACTCCTGACCTCAGGTCATCCTCCCACCTTGGCCTCCCAACAGTGCTGGAATTACAGACGTGAGCCACCGCACCCGGCTCAACTTTCAATTTATACTTTTTTTTTTGTTTCTATGGGTCTTTCACAAACAAGGAAAATGAATGATGTTTCAGAAGTTGGAATGAGAGACCTCGTTGTACAGTGATTGGAAGAGATACCTGCTATGACGGAACCCTGAACACCATTCTTTCTGGCCTGGGGCCAACACAGCATCGAGGGTGGCAGGTTTCCCTCCTCCACCCAGCTTCTGCCTTGCATGGTGGTAGAACAAGCCTTGGATGGAAAAATCTCCAACTTCCATTCTAACTCTGTGACTGTGGGCAAGTCATTTTTGCCTTGGTTTTCACCTTTTTGAACTGCCAAGGATTATCTAAACTAATCCCTAAAGTGCCTTGAACTTGCTTCCCTACACAACAGCACTCGTTGAGGTCCTTCTGTACAGATCTCTCTGGGGATACAAAACAAGACCTAGTCCCTGATCTTCAGGAACTCACAAACTACTGGAAAGACAAAGAAGCAAAAAGTAAATGCCCTGAAGTGTGGCTGATACCCTGCACATGCACACACACACACACACACACACACACACACACAAGCAGTTATCACCATGTACTTTTCATTCACAATCACCATGTGCCAGTCACAGTCCCAATTCCCACTGCCACCTTATGAAACAGTGTCATTTTAATCCTCATTTAGGGAAGTGAAATGACTTCCTCACGGTCACTTGGCTAGTAAGTGTCCAGAGCTGCTATTGAAATAAGTCTGACTCAAGAACTAGCCCTCGGCCGGGCGCTATGGCTCATACCTGTAATCCCAGCACTTTGGGAGGCTGAGGCGGGCCTCCCAAAGAATCACCTGAGGTCAGGAGATTGAGACCAGCCTGATCAACGTGGTGAAACCCCGTCTCTACTAAAAATACAAAAAAAATCAGCCAGGTGTGGTGGTGCGCTCTTGTAATCCCAGCTACTCAGGAGGCTGAGGCAGGAGAATAGCTTGAACCCAGGAGGCAGAGGTTGCAGTGAGCTGAGATCTCACCATTGCACTTCGGCCTGGGCAACAGAGTGAGACTCCAGCGCAAAAAAAAAAAAAAAAAAAAAAAAAAAAGAGCTAGTCCTCTTACAGCCATAAAAAAGAATGAAATCATGTCCTCTGCAACAACATGGATGCAGCTGGAGGCTGCAAATTAATGCAGGAAGAGAAAACCAAATACCACATCTTACTTATAAGTGAGAGCTAAATATAGAACACACATGGACATAAAGACAGAAAAAACAGACACTGGGGTCTACTAGAGAGTGAGAGGAGGGAGGGTGGCAAGGGTTGAAAAACCACCTATTGGCTCCTATGTTCACTACCTGACTGACAGGCCCAATCACATCCCAAAACTAGCATCACGCAATATGCCTTTGTAACAGACCTTCACATAACCTCAATTCTAAAATAAAAGTTGAAAAAGAAAAAAAAATTCAAAAGCAAAAAATATTTTAAACACTTAAAAAAAAAAAAAAACTAGGCCGGGCATGGTGGCTGGCTCGTGCCTGTAATCCTAGCACTTCGGGAGGCCCAGGTGGGTGAATCCCCTGAGGTCAAGAGTTCCAGACAAGCCTGACAAACAGGAAGAAAATCTGTCTCTACTAAAAATACAAAATTAGTCAGGCGTGGTGGCGCATGCCTGTAATCCCAGCTACTCAGGATGCTGAGGCAGGAGAATCACTCAAACCCTGGAGGCAGAGGTTGCGGTGAGCCAAGATCATACCATTGCACTCCAGCCTGGGCAACAAGAGTGAAACTCCATCTCAGAAAACACACACACACACACACACACACACACACACACTAGCCCCCATAGCTACTTGGTACACTACTTCCCAGTATGTGAAAAGAATCAGGGGCAGTGCCAAGGAGGGCATAAGAAAAGTTTCTTTTTTTTTTTTTTTTTCTGAAACAAAATCTCGCTCTGTTGCCCAGGCTGGAGTGCAGTGGCACCATCTCAGCTCACTGCAACCACCACCTCCCGGATTCAAGCAATTGTCCTACCTCAGCCTCCCAAGTAGCTGGGACTACAGGCGCCCACCACCATGCCTGGCTAATTTTTGTATTTTTAGTAGAGACAGGGTTTCACCATGTTGGCCTGGCTGGTCTAGAACTCCTGACCTCAGGTGATCCACCCGCCTCGGCCTCCTAAAGTGCTGGGATTACAGGTGTGAACCACCACGCCCAGCCAGGAAAGTTTCTTAAAGCATTTCTAAGTATAACACAAAATCCAGGAATTATAAAAGTATTAATAATTTAAATAAGAATTGATATTGATGTCAAATATAGGGCTTACTATGTTTTGTTTTGTTTTGTTTTGTTTTGTTTTGTTTTGTTTTGTTTTGTGTTCAATAGAGCCGAGGTCTTGCTATGTTGCCCAGATTGGTCTTGAATTCCTGGCCTCAAGCAATCCTCCCACCTTGATCTCCCAAAGTGCTGGGATTACAGGCCATTTTGTTCTACGTAGAGCACTGTTACAAACACTTCAAATATATTATGCATTTAATCCTCACCAAAGCCTTATGATTATACCCATTCTATTATAGATGAGGAAAATAAAATATAGAGAGTAAATTTCCCACATCACACAGCCTACTGGCCAATTGGAATTTGAACCAGAGGGCCTAGCTTCAGAGCCTGTACTCCAATCCATTCTGCTATACTGTCAAAGTCAAAGGTAAAAGACAAATTGGAAGAAAAAAAATTGAAATTCATATCACAAATAGCTAATCTTGCTAATATATTAAGAGCTCCACCTAAGAAAACAGGTCAACAACCCAGTAGAGAAAGAAGCAAAGCATATGACTAGACTGTTCAATAAAATTAAGTATATAACAAGAAAAATGCAGATTTTAACTCTACCGAGATACCATTTCCCACCTTCTAGATTGGCAAAAACCTAAAAGTTTGACAAAACACTCTGAGGCTGTGGAGAAACTGACTCACAGACATTTCTGGTGGGAATGAAAATCAGTAAAAAATCTATGGAGGGCAATTTAAAATTACAAATCCACATACCCTTTGACCCAGCAATTCTATGTCTTGAAATTATTCTACAGACAACTCACACATGCAAAATGACATTAACGTAAGGCTAATCATTGCAGCCTTCTTTGCGATTGTAAAGTCCTGGAAACAACCTAAATGTCCATCAATTGAGACTGGTTGAATAAATTCGATAAATCCAAATTACAGTATACTTTGCACTGTAAAAAGTTGAGGAAGCAGCCAGGTGCGGTGGCTCATGCCTGTTGTCCCAGCATTTTGGGAGACGGAGGCGGGTAGATCACCTGAGGTCAGGAGTTTGAGACCAGCCTGGCCAACATGGCAAACCCCTCTCTACTAAAAATGCAAAAATTAGCCAGGCATGGTGGCACATGCCTGTAGTCCCAGCTACTTGGGAGCCTGAGGCAGGAGAATCACTTGAACCTGGGATGCAGAGGTTACGGTGAGCTTAGATCACACCACTGCACTCCAGGCTGGGAGCCACAGCAAAACTCCATCTCAAAAAAAAAAAAAAAAAAAAAAAGTTGAGGAAGCTATGGATTGATATAAGATCATTTCAAAATACATTAAGATTTTTTTAAAAAGCAATGTGCAGAACAATATATATAATATATTATTCTTTTGGTCAGGTGAGGTGGTGCACAACTGTAATCCCCGAACTTTGGGAGGCCGAGGCAGGCAGATCACCTGAGGTCAGGAGTTTGAGACCAGCCTGGCCAACATGGTGAAACCCCGTCTCTACTAAAAATACAAAAATTAGCTCGATATGGTGGCACATAGGAGGTTACTCAGGAGGCTGAGGCAGGAGAATCGCTTGAACCTGGGAGGTGGAGGTTGCAGTGAGCTGAGATAACGCCACTGCACTCCAGCCTGGGCAACAGAGCAAGATTCTGTCTCAAAAATGTAAATAAATAAAAACAAAAATAGGCCAGGCACGGTGGCTCACACCTGCAGTCCCAGCACTTTGGGAAGCCAAGGTGGGCAGATCACGAGGTCAGGAGATCAAGACCATCTTGGCCAACATGGTGAAACCCCGTCTCTACTGACAATACAAAAATTAGCCAGGTGTGGTGGTGCACGCCTGTAATCCCAGCTACTCAGGAGGCTGAGGTACAAGAATCGCTTGAACCCAGGAGTTGACATCACACCACTGCAGTCCAGCCTAGCAACAGAGCGAGACACCGTCTTGACAAAAATAAATAAATATAATAATAATATTTGTTCTTCTGTGTATATGTTGTTTTATGCAAAAAGAAGAGGAAAAATATAATTTATATTGATTCGTACAGGCACAAAAATATCTTTGGGGCAAGATACGAAGTGGGCGTATCTGGGGTGGGGTAAAGATGGAGAAAAGAACTTCCCCATATACCTTTGGCTTTGGCTTTTTTGGGGGGTTTTTTTTTGGGTTCTTTTGTTTTGTTTTGTTTTTTGAGACAGCGTCTCACTCTGTCACCCAGGCTGGAGTGCAGTGGCATGATCATGGCTCACTGCAGCCTCAAACTGCTGGGTTCCAGTGATCCTCCCACCTCAGCCTCCCCAGGTGTTGGCACTAGAGACATGTGCCACTACACCCTTGTAATTTTTTTTTTCACAGTGAAAGATTTTACTTTTTTTTTTTTACTTTTATCCAAACATACCCTTTTCTGAAAAACATAAAAGCTTGCACATCAATGGCATCCCTGTAAAGAAAAAATAGTAATTAAGCTGTAAATCAATAATAATAATACAAAGGTTTAAATGATATGTGTAAAGATTTACAGGTAGTCATAGGGCTCTTAATTTTAGAAAATAATAATTCAAGTGAATATCAATACAGGTTAAGGAGTAGCTTCTTTTTTTTTTTTTTTTTCTTTTTTTCTTTTGAGGTGGAGTCTCCCTCTTATTGCCCAGGCTGGAGTGCAATGGTGCAATGGCGTCATCTCGGCTCACCACAACCTCCACCTCCCGAGTTCAAGTAATCTCCTGCCTCAGCCTCCTGAGTAGCTGGGATTACAGGCATGTGCCACCATGCCTGGCTAATTTTGTATTTTTGGTAGAGATGGGGTTTCTCCATGTTGGTCAGGCTGGTTTTTTTTTTGTTTGTTTGTTTGTTTGTTTTTGAGATGGAGTCTGGCTCTGTCGCCCAGGCTGGACTGCAGTGGCACGATCTCCACTCACTGCAAGCTCTGCCTCCCGGGTTCATGCCATTCTCCTGCCTCAGCATCCCAAGTAGCTGGGACTACAGCCGCCCGCCACCACACCAGGCTAATTTTTTCTATTTTTAGTAGAGACAGGGTTTTACTTTGTTAGCCAGGATGGTCTTGATCTCCTGACCTTGTGATATGCCCGCCTCAGCCTCTCAAAGTGCTGGGATTACAGGCGTGAGCCACCTCTCCCGACTTCCAAACATTTTGATACAAAATATTTTTCAGCTACAATATTTTATAGATCTTTTGTGAGAAGAATATTAGTATAGTCCTAAGAAACATAATATTAAGTCATTTTTTTTTTGAGATGGAGTTTCACTCTTGTTGCCCAGGCTGGAGTGCAATGGTGTGATCTCAGCTGAGGTTCAAGTGATTCTCCTGTCTCAGCCTCCTGAGTAGGTGGGATTACAGGCATGCACCACCACACTTAGCTAATTTTTTTTATTTTTAGTAGAGATGGGGTTTCTCCATGTTGGTCAGGCTGGTCTCAAACTACCAACCTCAGGTGATCTGCCTGCCTCGGCCTCCCAAAGTGCTGAGATTATAGGCATGAGCCACCACGCCTGGCCTCAAGTTACCTTATGCAGGTCAGGTACCTGTTAGGCACATCGTTGTGAAGAGACCACCAAACAGGCTTTGTGTGAGCAATAAAGCCTTTTAATCATCTGGGTGTTGGCTGACTGAGTCTGAAAAAGGAGTCAGCAAAGGGAGATAGGGGTAGGGCAGTTTTATAGGATTTGGGTAGGTAGTGGAAAATTACAGTTAAAGGGGGTTTTTCTCTTGTGGGCAGGGGCAGGGGTCACAAGGTGCTTGGTGGGGAGCTCCTGAGACTCAGTCCAGGAGAAGGAATGTCATAAGGTCAATTGATCAGTTAGGGTGGAGCAGGAACAAATCACAATGATGGAATGTCATCAGTTAAGGCAGGAACTGACTATTTCACTTCTTTTGTGGTTCTTCAGTTGCTTCAGGCCATCTGGACATATATATGCAGGTCACAGGGGTTATGATGGCTTGGCTTGGGCTTAGAGACCTGACAGTACCCTTGTTAAAATGAGTTAGAACCCACATAATCCCAATAGCATTGCCTCTTTAAATTTAGAGCATATCTATGATATTCAAAATAAACACAGACATGGGATTGATCCAAATTTTACTTTACAGGTAAAAGAAAATTACAATTCAGCATGAGAACATTTTTCATAAGGTTTACCTGTGGCCCTAATGATAATTAGGCCAACGGTATCCTGAGTGTATATGAATGTGTGAATACATATACATACTAACATATACAAACCAATTCACACCACACAACTCTTCAGAGATGTTGCTTGAAGCATCAGAGAGTAATTTTTTTATTTTTAGTTTTGTAGAGACAGGATCTCACTAGGTTGCCCAGGCTAGTCTTGAACTCCTGGCCTCAAGTGATCCTTCTGCCTCAGCCTCCCAAAGCATTGGGTTTACAGGTGTGAGCTGCTACATCTGGCTGCCTTTTGCATTTTTTAAAGCTTGAAGCACATACGTGTATTACTTATTAAAAATTTAACAAATAATTTTAAAAAGAGAAAGAAAGGCCTTTTAGAGGATAGGTCATTTTAGGACTCCCTGGTTCCAAGATATAACTCGATTGTCCTGTAATGAGATAGACACTTCCTGAATCTATTGGGGTTTAAGAAAAAAAAAAAAATTCTCTTATTCAAACCTATTTATACTGTTCTCATTGCCTTTCCTCATTATGCTCCTGAGGCTCATTTGAAGCTAACACTCAAGCACCAGTGACATCTGGTAACATGGGTAACCGTGGGCAACCAGCTTCTCTCATAGTTGTCATAGCAACAGTGATGTTCTGACAGTTGAGTTTTCATCGTGAAGTAATTATCAAGCTTTGTGGAGGGCTCCTCCACATTTGCAGTTGTTTACATCAATGAGGTTTATGAATGAGTCTCAATTAGATGCAATTTTGATTGAACTGTTAAGAGAGGCTGTGAATTGAGTCGGTTTACATATTCTTCCACCCAGCCTGGCAAATCTGGTGAATTGTAGGCCTGGTGCAATTCAGAGAGGCGGTGCGACTTGTACTTCAGCCATCAAAAGCCACTGGATGTGCCAGGCTTGGTGGCTCATGCTTGCAATCCCAGCAGTTTGGGAGGCCGAGGTGGATGGATCACCTGACGTTGGGGGTTCAAGACCAGCCTAGCCAACATGGCGAAACCCCATCTCTACTAAAAATACAAAAAAGGCCAGGGACAGTGGCTCACAACTGTAATCCCAGCCCTTTGGGAGGCCGAGATGGGTGGATCACCTGAGCTCAGGAGTTGGAGACCAGCCTGACCAACATGGTGAAACCCTGTCTCTACTAAAAATACAAAAATTAGCAGGCATGGTGGCACATGCCTGTAGTCCTAGCTACTCGGGAGGCTAAGGCAGGAGAATCCCTTGAACCCAGGAGGTGGAGGTTGCAGTGAGTCGAGGTCACGCTACTGCACTCCAGCCTGGACAACAGAGTGAGACTCCATTTCAAAAAAAAAAAAAAATTAGCTGGCTGTGGTGGCACATGCCTGTAATCCCAGCTACTCGGGAAGTTGAAGAATGAGAATTGCTTGAACCCGGGAGGCGGAGGCTGCAGTGAGCCGAGATTGCACCACTTCACTCTAACCTGGGCAACAGAGCAAGACTCTGTCTCAACAATAAATAAAAATGTTTTCTAAAAAAGCCACTGGATGGCTGAAGACCTGGCACATTCCAACCTGAGATGAACAGTTTCTTCTCTATCCTCTGTTCCCCCACCCAACCACAAGTAGCAGGAACAGACCCAGCAGCTCCTTGATTTCTTTTTTTTTTTTTTTTTTTTTTGAGACGGAGTCTCGCTCTGGCGCCCAGGCTGGAGTGCTGTGGCCGGATCTCAGCTCACCGCAAGCTCCGCCTCCCGGGTTCCCGCCATTCTCCTGCCTCAGCCTCCCGAGTAGCTGGGACCACAGGCGCCGCCACCTCGCCCAGCTAATTTTTTGTGTTTTTAGTAGAGACGGGGTTTCGCCGTGTTAGCCAGGATGGTCTCGATCTCCTGACCTCGTGATCCGCCCATCTCGGCCTCCCAAAGTGCTGGGATTACAGGCTTGAGCCACCACGCCCGGCCAGCTCCTTGATTTCAACCCAGCATATAAAACAAAAGTTCTGATTTGTCAAAACTTTGTAAACACCATATGTCTATATAATTAGCCCCATTTCACACTGGTGAAACCTCAGGTTTAGACTGCTCAGATTCTCTCCACTGGACAGCAATGAAGTCAGGACTCACAGCCACATCTCAACTTCTTCCACTTCTGCCACCTGCTCAGAGCCAGGAATAAATATTTCTTTGGGTTATCTGGAAAGTGACACTGAGCTTTCTTTATGTCCACAAGCCTTTGTTAGAAGAACAAGCGCTTCTGCATCTATCAGCTAAAGTCGGTAGAAGTGGCTTGATTCTGGAAGCCAAGAATCCAGCTTGTTGGTGACAAGCTCCTGGTGACAAGCTCCTGGTGACACGTGAACTCTTAACCTCTGATTTGAGTGAGGAATTGTAACCAAGTGACCTTCATTTTTCTAAGAGATAGTTTATTTGTTTCTCTTCCTTCTTTTCTCATTCCCCTAGTTCCCCACTTCCCACTTAGCCCTTTAGAAATGCAAATATAGGCCAGGTGCAGTGGCTCATGCCTATAATCCCAGCCCTTTGGGAGGCTGAGGCAGGCAGGTGGAACACCTGAGGTCGGGAGTTCTAGATCAGCCTGACCAAAATGGTGAAACTCCATCTCTACTAAAAATACAAAAAATTAGCCAGGCGTGGTGGCACGTGCCTGTAATCCCAGCTACTCAGGAGGCTGAGGAAGGAGAATCGCTTGAACTCGGGAGGCGGAGATTGCCGTGAGCCGAGATTGCACCATTGCACTCTAGCCTGGGCATCAAGCACAAAACTCCCTCTCAAAAAAACAAAAAAGAAATGCAAATATAGTCTTTTACCCCTGCTTCACTGGACACTCCCTATAAGGCAAGTTCATCTAATCATGTACTCCAAGATAGACCTCTCCTCAAGAGTTAACAATTGGTTTAAAGGCCAAAGCATGCCCACTATAGAACTCTCACCCACCAGGAGGTTGCCTCAGAAATCTAACCCTCCAGAGGGTGGTGTCAAGAGATAGCAGTAGAAAAACATGCCCACTACTCTCTCCTACCTGGGGCCTAGTCTACCCATGAAGGTACCAGCAGTCACCCGCTCGACTGCCCAGTAGATGAGGCACCAAGCTAACATGCAGACTTCCGTCTTGCTCACTTCCTCGAAACCTGCCTTTTAAAAGTGCCCACTTTCTTTCTTTCTTTTTTTTTTTTTTTTTTTTTTTGAGATAGAGCTTCATTCTTGTTGCTCAGGCTGGAGTGCAATGGCACAATCTCGGCTCACCGCACCCTCCGCCTCTCAGGTTCAAGTGATTCTCCTGCCTCAGCCTCCCAAGTAGCTGGGATTACAGGCATGTGCCACCACGCCCGGCTAATTTTTGTATTTTTAGTAGAGACGGGGTTTCTCCATGTTGGTCAGGCTGGTCGTGAACTCCTAACCTCCAGTGATCCACCTGCTTCGGCCTCCCAAAGTGCTGGGATTACAGGTGTGAACCACTGCGCCCAGCCCTAAAAGTGCCCACTTTCAAACTATCCCACTGGTCTTTAAGTAAAGAAAAATAATTAAATAAATGTAAATAGAAATAATAAATAAAAGTGCCTGCTTTCTGCTCCAAACGCAAAGTGGTACGTTTGGAAAAGTGAGATGCCGGGCCAGGCGCTGTGGTTCACACTTTGGGAGGCCAAAGCAGGTGGATCACCGGAGGTCGGGAGTTCACGACCAGCCTGACCAACATAGAGAAACCCCGTCTCTACTAAAAATACAAAAATTAGCCGGGTGCGGTGGCACATGCCTGTAATCCCAGCTACTCAGGAGGCTGAGGCAGGAGAATCGCTTGAACCCGGGAGGCAGAGGGTGCAATGAGCCGAGGTCGTGCCATTGCACTCCAGCCTGAGCAACAAGAACGGAACTCCATCTCAAAAAAAAAAGGTGGGATGCCCACAGGGCACGGTGGCTCACACCTGTAATCTCAGCACTTTGGGAGGCCTAGGCAAGCAGATCACCTGAGGTCAGGAGTTTGAGACCAGCTTGGCCAATATGGTGAAACCCTGTCTCTACTAAAAATGCAACAATTAGCTGGGCGTGGTGGCATGTGCCTGTAATCCCAGCTACTCAGGAGGCTGAGGCAGGAGAATCACTTGAGCCTGGGAGGTGGACATTGCAGTGAGCCGAGATCATGCCACTATACTCTAGCCTGGGCGACAGAGCGAGACTCTGTCACACACACACACACAAAAAAAGTGGGATGCCTATGCTTCTTCCCCTAAGCTAGTTTTGGGATAAATCACTTTCTTTATAGCAAACCTCACTCTTGTTAATTGGACTCTGCAAAGGGCGAGCGACTAACCTGAGTTTTGGTTATTAAATTTTGACCTCCCACATTCTGCGACAGAGCAGAGACCCCTCCGAGAGGCCTGCAGCACCCGCCCCCCCCACCAAATATAGACATAAGGAAAATGTAGAACTCTTTCAAAGGAAATTCCAGGCACCTAGCTAGCCCTGAGAAGTAAATAAGCAACCTGATAATAAAGAAAAGTAACAGTAGGCCGGGTGCGGTGGCTCACATCTGTAATCCCAGCACTTTGGGAGGCTGAGGCAGGTAATTCACATAAAGCCAGGAGTTCGAGACCAGCTTGGCCAACATGGCAAAACCCCGTCTCTACTAAAAATACAAAAAAATTAGCCAGGTGTGGTGGCACACGCCTGTAATCCCAGCTACTCAGGAGGCTGAGGCAACAGAATCACTTGAACCCAGGAGGTGGAGGTTGCAGTGAGCCAAGATCACACCACTGCACTACACCCTGGGTGACAGAGCAAGACTCTGTCTCAAAAAAAAAAGATTTGGAAATGTATTTCCTTAAAACAAATCCAGATACACCTTGCAGAATGTACATACAAAAATACTCCAATTTGAAGATGCTGATCTGAAACATTCTACAGTCTTTCTATCTGAAAGAACTTAGAAATTCATTAATCTTAAATTGTATTTAGTATGTACCTCAGAATAACTAAGGTAACCACCAGAAGAACAGATATTCTTATAGAGACATAGAATAGTTATTTTAGGAAGGAAAAACTAGAAGAAGAGAAAAAACAAAACCATTAGTCATCCAAGAGGTAGGTGGTGGTGGAAAAGAAGAGCAAACAGAAAAAGCAGAAGAAATACAATAGATATAATAAGGTAGTAGAAAATAAATCCAAATAGATCAATAATTGCAGTAAACTTAAAGGGAAAAACTTTCTTTTTTTTTGTTTTTTTTATTTTTTGAGACGGAGTCTCGCTCTGTCGCCCAGGCCGGAGTGCAGTGGCCAGATCTCAGCTCACTGCAAGCTCCGCCTCCCGGGTTCACGCCATTCTCCTGCCTCAGCCTCCCAAGTAGCTGGGACTACAGGCGCCCGCCACCTCGCCCGGCTAGTTTTTTGTACTTTTCAGTAGAGACGGGGTTTCACCGTATTAACCAGGATGGTCTCGATCTCCTGACCTCGTGATTCGCCCGTCTCGGCCTCCCAAAGTGCTGGGATTACAGGCTTGAGCCACCGCGCCCGGCCAAGGGAAAAACTTTCAAATTAAAAAGCAAAGATTTTTCAGACTGGATTTTTTTAAAGTTAGATATAGCTGCTATTTTAAAGAGAGGCCACAAACACAGGGAGAGAGAGAGACAAAGAAAGAGAGAGAGAAAAAGAAAAGCCAGGCACTGTGACTCATGCCTGTAATCCCAGCACTTTGGAAGGCCGAGGCAGGCAGATCACTTGAGGCCAGGAGTTCGATATCAGCCTGGCCAACGTGGTGAAACCCCATCCTTACTAAAAATACAAAAATTAGCTAGACGTGGTGGCACATGCCTGTGATCCCAGCTACTCAGTAGGCTAAGGCAGGAAAATGGCTTGAACCCAAGAGGCGGAGGCTGCAGAGAGCTGAGATCGCACCACAGCACTCCAGCCTAGGTGACAAAGTGAGACACCATCTCAAAAAAAAAAAAGAAAGAAAGGAGTGGAGGGGAGGGAAGGAAGACATAGACACACAGAAAAGTCAAGGGTGTCAAGATTGAGAATATTATACCAGGTTAATACTAACTAAAAGAAAGTTTATATTGCTACAACATCAAACAAAACAGGCTGTAAGACAAAGAGAATTACTAGCAATGACAAGGAAACAACATAAGAAAAGACTCTACTCATCAGAAAGAAATGAGTCTAAGTTTTAACGTACATAAAGCAAAAATTAACATAGCTGCAAGGATAACTTGATAAATCCACCATCATAATGGGAGATTCTAACACTCCTTTTCCGGTAATGGATCGATAGAGCTGACAAAGAAAGAGTGAGAATATATTAAGACTCAGCCTGGGCACAATGAATCATCCCTGTAATCCCAGCACTTTGGGAGGCCAAGGAAGAAGGATCACCTGAGCCCAGGAGTTCAAAACCAGCCTGAGCAACATGGTGAAACTCTGGCTTTACAAAAAATAAAAAAATTACCTAGGTGTAGTGGTGTGCCTCTGTAGTCCCAGCTACTTGGAAGCCTGAGGTGGGAGGATCACGTGAGCTGGGGAGGTCAAGACTGCAGTGAGCCGTAATCCTGCCACTGCACTCCAGCCTGAATAAAACCCTGCCTCAAAAAAACAAACAAAAAAAAAGAATACAGTAAGGCTTTTAAGAATAAAGATAATAAAGATAGTACCATTAGCAAACTTGCCCATTAGACACCTGTGGAACACAATAGCCTACAAGCGGAAAATGCACACTGTTTTCAAGAACACAGAGAACCTTTACAAAAAGCAACCCCATGCTAGACCAGTAACGTCTGCTCAAAGAAAATGTCAAACAATTGACATTATGCAGACTTCATACTCTGACCACAATGCAGTTAACAATTACACAAAGATAGCACGAAAAAGACCCATATGACTGGAAGTTTCAAATACATTTCTAGATAACGCATGGATCAAAGAAGAAATCATAATAGAAATTTCAAAATATTTAGAACGGAACCACAGCAAAATAACTACATTCGGAGATCACTGGCTTATCACAAAAATATCCCTTAGAGAAAAGTTTGCAGCCTTAAAAAGTTGACATTAAAAAATTAAAAAGTTGCAAAATGAATGTGTTAAACCCCTAATTTAAGGTGCCTGGAAGGGTCTGCTTCTCACCCCTGTTGCCTCCTCACTTCTCCCTGAATCTCCCACCTTATTCACACTCCTTCCTCCTCCGATTTCATGTACTTCCTGAGTTTTTCCCAAGTGCCAGGCACTACCCAGGCACTACCACCTCCCCCACCATCTTCATCATCAATTCTCTGAAATTGTTCAGATTTCTCTTCCACATGTGATGGGAACACCTGGGGTATTCAGTACCCAACATAACCCCCTTTATGCTCATTCATTCAACACTAACAAACACCATTTGACTATCAGCTCTATACCAAGGTGGTCTGGATGCTAGGAACATGGAAACCAAGAGAGAAAGCCCCGTTATTGCCCTAGAGCAGCGTTCTCACAGTGTGGTCCCCAGACCAGCACCATCAGCATCAACTGGGAACTTTTTGAGAAATGAAGTTCTCAGGCTCCACCCCACACCTACTGAATCAGAAGCTCTGGAGTGGGGCTCAGCACTCTGGGCTTTAACAAGCCCCTGGATATTGATGCTCACTAGAGGAGTTTGAGAATCACTGCCCAGAGGAGTTTGCAATCCAGCAAATATAAGAAAGCAATTATAATGCAGTGGGTAGAAGGAGCCACCAAAATGGCCATCACAAGGAAGCATGAAAGCCTTAGAGGGACACCTGCTCTGACCTACCACGAAAGGTCCCCTACCCCCAGGAAGGAGTCACACCTAAGCTGGGTTCTGAGAAATAGTTGACCAGGCAATGTGGGACAGGGAAGAACATCCTAACAGTTGAGGAAAATAAAAAGGTAAGGCCAGAAGTAAGGAAAATTACAATGTGCTCAGAAAACTTAGAGTCATTAGGAAGTTGGAGACGTTACTATGAAGATGTGGACGCGTGAAGAAATAAGAACAGAGACGAGACAGGGATCAGATCCTGAAAACCATCGTACTTGGTGAGGAGTTTGTGTTGAGGATGATGAGGAGTAACTGAGAAGGAGCTGCAGAAATGTCGGCCACTACCAGTGACATCCACAGTCATCACAGCTCCATTGATGATAGAACAGAATTCCCAAGCAGTGTCTTTCGGGAAACAGGAACATAATGAGTATGTTACCTTTTTATTAAATCGGAATATTTGAAACAGAAAAGTTATTTGTCACAAACGTCCAAAGCACATAGGATTCACTCACCTACCTGCCGTGGTGTGGATGTGCCAGCATGAATTTACAGTCATCAGAGTGATAGGAGAAGGACCATTTTATAATCTCATAGCTTCAAATGGGGTGTGATATGGTTTGGCTCTGTGTCCCCACCAAATCTCACGTTGAATTGTAATTCCCAATGTTGAGAGATGGACCTGGTGGGAGATGATTAGATCACGGGGGCGGATTTCCTTTTTGCTGTTCTCGTGATAGTGAGTTTTCATGAGATCTGGTTGTTTGAAAGTGTGTGTCACTGGGCACCGTGGCTCACGCCTGTAATCCCAGCACTTTGGGAGGCCAAGGCAGGCAGACCACGAGGTCAGGAGATCGAGACCATCCTGGCTAACACGGTGAAACTCCGTCTCTACTAAAAAAAATACAAAAAATTAGCCAGGCATGGTGGTGGGCGCCTGTAGTCCCAGCTACTCGGGAGGCCACTGAACTCCAGCCTGGGCAACAGAGACTGCGTCTCAAAAAAAAAAAAAAAAGAAAAGAAAAGAAAGAAAGAAAGTGTGTAGCACTTCTCCCTTCACTCACTCTCCCTCCTACTGCCCTGTGAAGACATGCTTGCTTCCCCTTCAACCTTCCCCTATGATTGTAAGTTTCCTGAGGCCTCCCCAGTCACACCTCCTGTACAACCTATGGAACTGTGAGTCAATTAAACCTCTTTTCTTTTTTTTTTTTTTTTTTTTTTTTGAGATGGAGTCTCACTCTGTCTCCAGGCTAGAGTGCTGTGGTGCAATCTCAGCTCACTGCAACCTCTAACTCCTTGGTTTAAGGGATTCTCTGCCTCAGCCTCCCAAGTAGCTGGGATTACAGGCATGCACCACCACGTGCAGTTAATTTTTGTATTTTCAGTAAAGATGGGGTTTCACCATGTTGGCCAGGATGGTCTCAATCTCCTGACCT
Organism: Macaca fascicularis; assembly: GCF_037993035.2. Classification (NCBI taxonomy): domain Eukaryota; kingdom Metazoa; phylum Chordata; class Mammalia; order Primates; family Cercopithecidae; genus Macaca; species Macaca fascicularis. The sequence goes on from NC_088381.1 coordinate 77,536,012, forward strand.
TGTGATCCGCCTGCCTCAGCCTCCCAAAGTGCTGGGATTGTGTCCCGAGTTGGTTCCTTCTGGTGGGTTCGTGGTCTTGATGACTTCAAGAATGGAGCCGCAGACTTCCGCAGTGAGTGTTACAGCTCTTAAAGGCCACACGGACCCAAAGAGTGAGCAGCAGCAATATTTATTGTGAAGAGCAAAAGAACAAAACCTCCACAGCATGGGAAAAAAACTAGAGCGGGTTGCCGCTGCTGGTTGGGGTGGCCAACTTTTATTCCCTTATTTGTCCCTGCTCATGTCCTGCTGATTGGTCCACTTTACAGAGTGCTGATTGGTCCATTTTACAAATCTGTAGCTAGCCACAGAGCGCTGTTTGGTGCGTCTTTACAGAGCACTGATAGGTGCATTTTACAATCCTCTTGTAAGACAGTTCTCCAAGTCTCTGCCCGACACAGAAGTCCAGCTGGCTTCACCTCTCAGGATTACAGGCCAAACCGCCATTCTTTATAAATTATCCACTGTCAGATAGTTCTTTAGAGCAATGTGAGAATGAACTAATACAGAATGAAATCCAGCTCAAAGATGAGCAGATATTCTTTTTTTTTTTTTTTTTTTTTTTTTTTTTTTTTTTTTTTGAGACGGAGTCTCGCTCTGTCGCCCAGGCTGGAGTGCAGTGGCGCGATCTCGGCTCACTACAAGCTCCGCCTCCCAGGTTCACGCCATTCTCCTGGCTCAGCCTCCTGAGTAGCTGGGACTACAGGCGCCCGCCACTGAGCCCGGCTAATTTTTTGTATTTTTAGTAGAGACGGGGTTTCACCGTGGTCTCGATCTCCTGACCTTGTGATCTGCCCGTCTGGGCCTCCCAAAGTGCTGGGATTACAGGCCTGAGCCACTGTGCCCGGCCTGAGCAGATATTCTTACATTGCTCAGCCACCAGTAAGACTATGATAAAAATGATAGTGATTAACTCAAATAGATGCTTTAGCAATCAATAAACATCTACTCTGCAGGAAGGCCTATTATCACCCCCTGAGCTGGAGACACTGTCCCTTTTGGATCCAGACATAAGCATTTATTAGGACAAAGCTATCAATCTCGTCTTTTTTTTTTTTTCTTTTTTTTTTTTTTTTTGTGAGACAAAGTCTCGCTCTTGTCCCCAGGTTGGAGTGCAATAGTGTAATGTTGGCTCACTGCAACGTCTGCCTCCCAGGCTCAAGCAATTCTCCTGCCTCAGCCTTCCGAGTAGCTGGGACTACAGGTGCCTTCCACCACACCCAGCTAATTTTTGTATTTTTAGTAAAGTCGGGGTTTCTCCATGTTGGCCAGGCTGGTCTCAAACTCCTGACCTCAGGTGACCCACCCACCTCGGCCTCCCAAAGTGCTGGAATTACAGGCATGAGCTACCACACCTGGCCTATCAAATTCATCTTAAAGGGCTTTTCCTTGCTGCTATAGACAGTTTAGAAGAAATAGAAACTCTGAAGCTTGCACTTGAGCAGCTGCTAAGAGAAACTGTATAAAAATGAGATTTTGCCCTTAAATGCATTTGGATGGGGCATTTTCAGGTCAATTTCTGAATACTAAAAATATCTAATCATTACATTGTGAATAAGATACAGTTATTTGCCGGACCTGGTGGCTCACGCCTATAATCCCAGCACTTTGGGAGGCCGAGGCAGGTGGATCACCTGAGGTCAGGAGTTCCAGACCAGCCTGGCCAACGTGGTGAAACCCTGTCTCTACTAAAAATACAAAAATTAGCCAGGTGTGGCAGGCGCCTGTAATCCCAGCTACTCAGGAGGCTGAGGCAGGAGAATCACTTGAACCCAGGAGGTGGAGGTTGCAGCCAGCCAAGATCATTCCATTGCACTCCAGCCTGGGCAACAAGAACGAAACTTTGTCTCAAAAAAAAATATTTTTATATATATATACAGTTATTTAAAAATCCTTGGAGCAGTCAAAGAATCAGACTGATGGTTAATCTTTCTTGAGAGTCAAGAAAATTAACCAGCCAAGTTTAACTTAATTTAGGGTTTTTCTTACTGACTTAACATTTATTTCTAGGCCACAAAGCATCCCTCTCCATGTAAGATTGGGAAAAAATTAATCACCTCTCCCACCAGACAGGTTATTTGCATTCTCTTCAACATTATTTAAAATAGGAAATACAGCCGGGCGCGGTGGCTCAAGCCTGTAATCCCAGCACTGTGGGAGGCCGAGACGGGCAGATCACGAGGTCAGGAGATCGAGACCATCCTGGCTAACACTGTGAAACCCCGTCTCTACTAAAAAATACAAAAAACTAGCCGGGCGAGGTGGCGGGCGCCTGTAGTCCCAGCTACTCGGGAGGCTGAGGCAGGAGAATGGCGTAAATCCGGGAGGCGGAGCTTGCAGTGATCTGAGATCCAGCCACTGCACTCCAGCCCGGACGACAGAGCGAGACTCCGTCTCAACAACAACAAAAAAATAAATAAAAAAATAAAATAGGAAATACATAGCACCTGGCACAAAATGTGAAAGATACAAAGAACATACAGAAAATAGCACACCAGACTGGGCACAGTGGTTCACACTTGTAATCCCAGCACTTTGGGAGGCCAAGACAGGCGGATCACTCGATGTCGGGAGTTCAAGACCAGCCTCCCCAACATGGCAAAACCTTGTGTCTACTAAAAATACAAAAATTAGTTGGGTGTGGTGGCACACGCCTGTAATCCCAGCTACTCAGGAGGCTGAGACATGAGAATCACTTGAATCCAGGAGGTGGAGGTTGCGGTGAGCCAAGATCGTGCCATTGCACCCCAGCCTGGGTGATAAGAGCAAGACTCCATCTTGGGAAAAAGAAAAAAAAGAAGAAGAGAGACCTAGGCCAGCACACACTCAACCACTCAGCCCCTTGCCATGTGACGCCCTGCACCACCTCCAGACTCTACAGGGACTCCCCACCAGCAAGAAGGCTCTCACCAGATGTGGCCCCTCAACCTTCGACTTGTCAGCCTCCATAACTATAAGAAATAAAGTCCTTTACTTTATCAATTACCCAGTTTCAGGTATTCTGTTATCAGCAACAGAAAACAGACTGAGACATACCTAGAGTAGTCAAATTCATAGAGACAAAAAGTAGAATGGTGATTGCCAGAAACTGAAAGCAGAGGGGAATTTGGAGTTGTTGTTTACATGGGTACAGACTTTCTGTTTGAGTGACCAAGAAGTTCTGGAGATGGATGGTAGTGGTGATTGCCAAGTGAGGAGTTTGAGACCAGCCTGGCCAACATGGTGAAACCCTGTCTCTACTAAAAATACAAAAATTAGCTGGGCATGGTGGTGCACACTTGTAATTCCAGCTACTCAGGTGGCTGAAGCAGGAGTATCACTTGAACCCAAGAGGCAGAGGCAAGACTCTGTCTCAAAAAAAACAAAACAAAACAAAAAAAAGATGCCGGGCAAGGTGACTCATGCCTGTAATCCCAGCAATTTGAGAGGCCAAGGCAGGTGGATCACCTGAGGTCGGGAGTTTCACATCAGCCTGACCAAGATAGAGAAACCCCGTCTCTACTAAAAATACAAAATTAGCCAGGCATGGTGGCACATGCCTGTAATCCCAGCTACTCGGGAGGCTGAGGCAACAGAATCACTTGCACCAAGGAGGCGGAGGTTGCAGTGAGCCGAGATCATGCCATTGCACTCCTACCTGGGCAACAAGAGCGAAACTCTATCTCAAAAAAACCCAAAAAAGTTAAAAAAAAAAAAAAAAAAAAAAAAGTTGTTAAGATGGCCAGTTGTAAGTTATATGTGTTTTACAACAATTTTTTAAAAATCAATTTCCTGTGTACTTATTTATTCATTCATGCATTTGTTCAATCATTCAATAAAAGTATGTGTGCCAGAATCACACAGAGATTTATGTAAAGACTTATCTGTGGACTAAGAAAGACAAAAGGAAATTAAGTAGGCAAATAAATGACATGAGGACATTATAGGCAGTAAGTTCAGGATGTGGAAAACCAAAAAAGCAGAACCAGAGAGAAGACGAAGTGAACAGAAGCCAGATATAAAGACCTCATGTACCCTGCTAAAGAAAAGAGATTTTATTCTCTAAGAAGCAAGAGCAACTAAAGATGTATGTAGCACACAGACCTCCTATCCTGTGTTTTAGGTGGACTCTGGCTTCCATTTGGAAACTGGATTGGAGGGAGCCAGGTAGAAGGCCAGACGGAGAGGAGACAGGTGCCACAACCCTGGCAGGGTGATGACAGCCTCCACCACAGGTCGCAAATGCACATACCTACACAGGCCAGCCATAGACATCTCCAAAATACAACCACTCAGGCCTGTGGCAGTCTGAGATCTCTCACCCGGCCATAGTGGACATTTATTAAGTCTTCCAAAACGCGAAGAGGAACCAGACACAGATCCATAGGCGAAAGGGGACTCACTATTGCCTCTTACACTGACCACTGCCCACTTTTTTTAATCATACTGGATAAAACATGAGGCATACTGCCGGGCACAGTGGCTCATGCCTGTAATCCCAACACCTTGGGAGGCAGAGGCAGGAGGATCTCCTGAGCCCAGGAGTTCAAGACCAGCCTGGACAACATGGGGAGACTCCGTCTCTATTTGTTTTTTAACAACGACAAAAAAGACATGAGGCATAGAGACTAAAGCAGAAAAGAAATCCTTCTCTCCTGCTTTCTTTCAAAGGGGGAACAAGTAATAAGGAGGCTACATCAATTTTTACCCCTCCAGAAAAAAACAGAAAGCAGGACACAGGCTACTGTAAGTCAGGGCATAATTCATTGCTCTGATGGTTCTCCAAATGTCATCCCTGAGCCGGCAGCATTCACATCCCCCAGGAGCTTGTTAGAAACACATTCTCGCCAGGTGCAGTGGCTCACACCTGTAATCCCAGCACTTTGGGAGGCCAAGACAGATGGATTACCCAAGGTCAGGAGTTCAAGGCCAGCCTTGCCAATATGGTGAAACACTGTCTCTACTAAAAATACAAAAATTAGCCATGGTGGCACATGCCTGTAATCCCAGCTACTTGAGGCTGAGGCAGGAGAATTTCTTGAGCCCAGGAGATGAAGGTTGCAGTGAGCCGAGATCGTACCACTGCACTCCAGCCTGGGCGACAGAGCAAAATTCTGTCTCAAAAAAAAAAAAAAAAAAAAAAATTATCAGTCCTGCCCCCAGCCCTACTGAATCAGAATCTCTGGCGATGGAGCTTAGGAATCTGTGCTTTAACAAGCACAGATGTAAGTTCAAGTTTAAAACCGCTGGACCTGGTGGATCACCGCTGTAATCCCATCACTTTGAGAGGCTGAGGTGGGCAGATGACTCGAGGTCAGGAGTTTGAGACCAGCCTGGGCAACATGGTGAAACCCCTTCTCTATAAAAAATTAGCTGGGCATGGTAGCATGACCTGTAGTCCCAGCTACTCTGGAGGCTGAGATGGGAAGATTGTTTGAGCCTGGGAGGTGGAGGTTGCAGTGAGCCAAAATCATGCCACTGCACTCCAACCTGGATGACAGAGGGAGACCCTGTCTCAAAAAAAAGGTTTAAAACCATTCCTCTTTATAATAGAGTACACTGCACATGCCACTTATGGCATGCTCCCTGATCTTCTACCAGACTTACCTGTTAAAACTCATGCTCAGGCTCCTTTGAATTTACTCTTGGTAAAAAAAAATTGCCTGGCGGGGAGTGGTGGGGCATGCCTGTAATCCCAACACTTTGGGAGGCCAAGGCAGGTGGGTCACTTGGGGTCAGGAGTTCCAGAGCAGCCTGGCCAACATAATGAAACCCTGTCTCTACTAAAAATACAAAACAAAATTAGCTGAGCTTGGTGCCATGCGCCTGTAATCCCAGCTACTGAGGAGGCTGAGGCAGGAGAATTGCTTAAACCCGGGAGGCAGAAATTGCGGTGAGCAGAGATCACACCACTGCATTCTAGCCTGGGTGACAGAATGAGAGTCCATCTCAAAAAAAAAAAAAAAAAATTGCCAAATTTATCTCCTCAGCAAAATTTTAAAAATTTACTTGTGTGAACTTGTCACAAACACATAAAGCAAAGTACACCTGTCTCATGCATTTTATGTATATTCTTATTTCATAAAACCTTTGAAGTAGTTGGTGTACAGGTAATGAATGTTTACCTTAGATCTCAAATGCACTTTATGAAGGCTGTTAAAATGTCTAATCTATAGAAGATCCGGAACTTTGTAGGGACTTGGAGACCAGAGTTTTCTAGTCCACAAAGTCAAAAAGCCTAGGAAACATACACCAAGAGAAACCATCTATAAGAAGCCAGGTAGAGGACAGGCGCAGTGGCTCACACCTGTAATCCCAGCACTTTGGGAGGCAGAGGTGGGCAGACCACTTGAGGTCAGGAGTCCCAGACCAGCCCAGTCAACATTGTGAAACCCCGTCTCTACTAAATACGCAAAAGTTAGCCGGACGTGGTGGCACATGCCTGTAGTCTCAGCTATTTGGGAGGCTGAGGCAAGAGAATCACTTGAACCCGAGAGGCAAAGGTTGCAGTGAGCCAAGATTGCACCACTGCACTCCAGCCTGGGTGACAGAGCACGACCCCGTCTCAAAAAAAAAAAAAAAAAAAAAAAAAAGCCATACAGAAATCCTGCGTATCCAGGTTTCCTGGGGTCTTCAAAGTGAAGGAACTCACTGGTCCTCTGTTGTTGTATAAGAAAGAATGTAGGCTGGGCACAGTGGCTTACACCTGTAATCCCAGCATTTTGGGAGGCCGAGGTGGGCAGATTATGAGATCAGGAGATCAAGACCATCCTGGCTAACACGGTGAAACCCCGTCTCTACTAAAAATACAAAAAATTAGCCAGGCACGGTGGCGGGCACCTGTAGTCCCAGCTACTTGGGAGGCTGAGGCAGGAGAATGGCATGGACCCAGGAGGCAGAGCTGGCAGTGAGCCGAGATCGTGCCACTGCACTCCAGTCTGGGCGACAGAGTGACACTCCATCTCAAAAAAAAAAAAAAAAAAAAAAGAAGGAATGTGGACATTTTACTGAAATTTTAAGAGCCACCTATTTTTCTCCTTGTTTACAAAATATGTCAGCTGGGCATGGTGACTCATGCCTGTAATCCCAGCACTCTGGGAGCCAGAGATGGGCAGATCACTTGAAGTCAGGAGTTTGAGACCAGCCTGGGCAACGTGGCAAAATTGTTGCCCAGTTTTGCAACAATTTTGCAAAATTGTTTTATTTTAGTCTCCACTAAAAATACAAAAATTAGTCATGGCACATGCCTGTAATCCCAAATACTGGGGAAGCTGAGGCACGAGAATCACTTGAACCTGGGAGGCAGAAGTTACAGCAAGCCAAGATGCTGCCACTGCACTCCAGCCTGGTGGATAGAGCAAGACTCTGTATCAAAAAACAAAATATGTCTATTGCCATTAAGGAGCGTTTTGTTCTGGCCCTCTGCAACTACTTGAGCCCAGGATTTAGAGACCAGCCTGGACAATATAGCAAGAGCTACAAAAATTAAAAATGAAGCAGGCATGGTGGCGCACACCTGTAGTCCTAGCCACTCGGGAGGCTGAGCGGGGAGAACCACTTGAGCCCGGGGGTTCGAGGTTACCATGAGCTATGATCATGCCACTGCACTCAAGCTCTGGGCAACTGTGACAGAGTGGGACTCTTTTAAAAAAAGAAAAAAAATAGGTGGCCTCTGGTGGGCCTCCAGCCAGTTAGACCACTTGACCAGGATGCGTGCAGCTCAGCCAGCCACAGAACTGGAATTTTTTCAGGAGCAGGGGGAGCATGGAGTTTGGACTTTGCTGAGCAACTGAAGTGAGCGCAGAGCTTGCTTGCTTAGGAGAAGCCCCATGGATGGCGAACAAGGGGGCATGGATGGGAGCAAGCCCACGGGGCCAAGAGACTTTCCTGACACCAGGCTTCTCTCAAATTCACTGTGTCTGATTGGTCTCCTATGCCTGAAACTGCAATCTACAGACATCAGCTGTCTCTGAGGACCCTCATCAGCCAGGGGTGGCTTGTGAACATCATCACGGCAGATCAGGTTTCCCCACTCCATGAAGGCTGTCTCAGAGGTCATCCCTCTTCTGTAAAGATTTTATTAAAGCATGGAGCTCAGGTGATTGGTGTGACAACAGACTGGCACATTCCACTGTTTAATGTTTGTGTTAGCCACAGCTGGGATTGTGTGAATTTGCTTCTGCAGCATGGAGCCAGCATTCAACCTGAGAGTGATCTGGCATCCCCCATCCATAAAGCTTCTAGGAGAGGCCACGTGGAGTGTGTTGACTCTCTTATAGCTTATGGGGGCAACATTGACCATAATATCAGCCACCTGGGCACTCCACTCTATTTGGCTTGTGAAAACCAGCAGATAGCCTGTGTAAAGAAGCTTCTGGAGTCAGGAGCAGACATGAACCAAGGGAGAGGTCAGGATTCCCCACTTCATGCAGTGGCCAGGACAGCCAGTGAAGAGCTGGCTTTCCTGCTCATGGCTTTTGGAGCAGACACCCAGGCCAAGAATGCTGAAGGCAAATATCCTGTGGAGCTGGTGCCTCCAGAGAGCCCTTTGGTCCAGCTCTTCTTGGAGAGGGAAGTCCCTCTTCTTTGATGCAGTTATGCCTCCGCAGAATTCGGAAGTGCTTTGGAATCCAGCAGCATCATAAGATAACCAAACTGGTCCTCCCAGAGGTTCTGAAATGGTTTATTCTACATCTTTAAATGCATCAATGGAATGGATTCACAAACAACATGAAAACATTATTGAGTGTTATAGCCACTAGAATTTTAAAATCAAGTTGGGTTTATAGAGTTTGATTAGTTTTTTCGATTAGATTTGCATTTGTCATAAACTTGTTTATAGAGTTTGACTAATTTTTTGATTAGATTTGTATTTGTTAAACTCTGAAGCCAGAGTTTAAACACACTGCATGTGTTTGTATTATTAGTGGGGAAGGCATGAAGACTTTCTTTCCTGCTTGGAGAGTGTCTAAAATAACAGTTATTGTTTTGCATATCTACTGCATGCCAAGCACTTTCTGCATCATCTAATTTAGCCCTCACAGCAACTGGGTCAATACGTCCAATTTCTCAGTTCAAGGATAGAGGAGTCAGATTCAAATACAGGTTTTCTGATGTTAACCTATGTGATGATTTGATTGAAGCAGGATTTCCCAGCATCACTATCCTTGTTCCATCTCTACTATGTGGGAATGAAAATAAAGAAATATATGTCAAAAAAAAAAAAAAAATAGAGCCGGTCTCCTGGTGTTGAATTCAGGTCTCCTCCTTAGATGGTGACAATGGGAAAGCAGCTTACACTCCCTTTGCTGGTGCAACCAGCAGGAACTGCCGTAAACTTCCTGGTACAATACCTGAAACAAGGCAAACACCCAACAGATATCTTGCATATATTGATTCCCTTCTCTGCCAGTACAGTAACATCGAGAATGGACCCAGCAGTGTAATAACATCAGTCACCACTAGATGGCAGTAATGGCACTAAGTAATTAGTTATTAAGACACCCTTTTTAACAAAATGAAGTAGCTAAACAACTACAAAAAAAAAAGACTGGTCCCTCTTAGACCTAAGTATTATTTCTGTTACCAGATTTTACTCATTATTTCATTCAGCAAATATGTATTTGTATCATATCAGCAGATATGTATCATTCAGCAAATATGTATGTCAGGCACCACAGTAGGCAGTTAGGATACTAGGCTCAGCCAAGGAAGACACAGTGCCTGCCCACACAGACCTTAGAGGGTAGGTAGGAAAATGGACAAAGAATCACACCAGCAAGATACCACAGCATAACGGAAGAAGCAGCCATGGTAGGAAAGGAAGGTGTCCCTGAGAAGCAGATGAGAAAAAGATGAAGGAGCAAAGATCCAAGGAAGATAGACAGTAGGTGAGGAGTGGAAACGGGGTCCCCAGGAAGAGCTTGCCAAAGGCTCAGAAGCAGGCTAGGGCCTGCTGCTGGAGGGACATGCAAAGGCCAGGCCTTGCATGCCCTCAGGAGCCTTATTCAAGTTGGGAAGTTTGGTCTTCTTTCAAAAAAAAAAAAAAAAAAAAAAAAGACCTGCCGCGGTGGCTCACGTCTGTAATCGCAGCACTTTGGAAGGCTGAGTCAGGCGGATCACGAGGTCAGGGGTTCAAGACCAGCCTGGCCAAGACGGTGAAACCCCATCTCTACTAAAAATACAAAAAAATTAGCTGGGCATGGTGGTGGGCGCCTGTAGTCCCAGCTACTCCAGAAGCTGAGGCAGAGAACTGCTTGAACCCGGGAGGCGGAGCTTGCAGTGAGCTGAGATCACACCACTGCACTCCAGTCTGGGTGACAGAGCGAGACTCCATCTCAAAAAAAAAAAGAGAGAGAAAGACAGGCGAGGCGTGGTGGCTCACACCGGTAATCCCAACACTTTGGGAGGCCAAGGCAGGCAGATCACTTGAGATCAGGGTTTGAGACAACATGGTGAAACCCCATCTCTCCTAAAAATAAAAAAATTAGGCAGAGTGCAGTGGCTTACGCCTATAATCCCAGCACTTTGGGAGACTGAGGAGGGTGGATCACCTGAGGTCAGGAGTTCGAGACCAGCCCAGCCAACATGGCAAAACCCTGTCTCTACTAAAAATACAAAATTAGCCAGGCGTGGTGGAACACGCCTGTAATCCCAGCTAGTCGGAAAGCTGAGGCAGGAGAATCACTTGAACCTGGGAGGCAGAGGTTGCAATGAGCCGAGACTATGCCACTGCACTCCAGCCTGGGCAAAAAGAGCAAAACTCCATCTCAAAATAAATAAATAAATAGATAAACAAACAAATTAATAAAAATACAAAAATTAGCTGGGCGCCGTGGTGCATGCCTATAGTCCCAGCTACTTGGGAGACTGAGGCACAAGAATCACTTGAGCCTAGGAGGCAGAGGTTACAGTGAGCCAAGATCGTGCCATTGCACTCCAGCCTGGGAGACAGAGCAAGACTCTGTCTCAAAAAAAAGAAAAAAAAATGCTAAAAAAAAATTATTCATTATTATTTATGACATTTGTTAAAAGGTGGTAACCTTTTATTTATTTTTTATTTATTTATTTTATTTTTTATTTTATTTTATTTATCCAAAAGGAGTCACAGTGATAGGCGTAGGGACCACTACCACAGGGTCTTGCAGTGGGTACGAGAGATTGGACTCAACGCCGACTTCAACAAAGACAAGGGGAGATTTATAACCAAGGAGAAGGGTGGGGGTCACTGGATGGAAAATTACTAAGAGGAAACATCAAGGACATGTGGTTTCTGACTTGGGATTATTATAGAGGATGGACAGATATCATAGGTTAGGGTTTTAGCAAGATTCTTACTTAAACGACTCTACAAGAACAGAGAGGGAAGTCCATGGTCAGGACTAGTCAAGCAAAGAACTCAGAGGAACCTGACTAAAGTTCTGATTAAGAAGACAGTCTATGTCGGATGAAGATGGAAACCATCATTCTGAGCAAACTATCACAAGGACAGAAAACCAAACACCACATGTTCTCACTCATAGGTGGGAATTGAACAATGAGAACACTTGGACACGGGGCGGGGAACATCGCACACCGGGGCCTGTTGTGGGGTTGGGGGGAGGGGGAGGGATAGCATTAGGAGATACATCTAATGTGAATGACGACTTAATGGGTGCAGCAAACCAGCACGGCACATGTATACATATGTAACAAACCTGCATGTTGTGCACATGTACCCTACCTTATTTTTATAGTAAAAAATTAAAAAAAAAAAACAAACAAGAGAGTCCATGTGAAGAGATAAAGGAAAGTACAGGACTCAGTAGCTAGTGGGGGTGGTGCAGAAGAGGGAAGTGTCAGAGATAGCTCCCAACCACCTGGTTCAGAGACAGCAAACGGAAGGTGGGGCCACCCACTAGGCTAAAAGGAGGGAGGGGCCTTCAACTGTGCTTGGGTAGAGGGGAAGGAAAGTCATGAGCTTATGTTTAGGCTGATTTTGAGGGGTTTTGAGATATCCTTGTTTTTTAACTGAGACAGGGTCTTGCTCTGTCACCCAGGCTTGAGAGCAGTAGCATGATACTATCTCACTGCACTCTCCACCTCCTGGAGTTTGAGACCAGCTTGGGCAAAATAGTGAGACCCTGTTTCTACCAAAAAAAAAAAGAGAGAGAGAGAGAGAGAGAAAGAAAGAAATCTAACGAGAGACAGAGATCAGGATAGAAATAAGGATGGTTTCAGCCCGGCACAGTGGCGCGCACCTGCTATAGTCCCAGATACCCAGGAGGCCGAGGCAGGAAGATCACTTGAGCCTACAAGTTTGTGACCAGCCTGGGCAACGTAGTGAGATACCCAGCTCAAAACAAAAAGGACAGGGTATGAGAGAAGAGAAGGGAAGGTTTCAAGAGAATTGAAGCACAAAATAAACCAAAACTGACCGATAACAGGATTATAAGAAGCATATGCCTGAGTTCTCTTCTCAACAAATTGCTCTCACTACCAAACTCCCTCTCAGAGAAGGGGATGAGCTCCTTTCAAAAGTCCCCAAGCACTGTATGGGTTGTTTAACTGGGCTGGCCCAAACACTTGAGTGCCAGCGTTTATGACACCTCATCACACATACAGCCTTCAGCTTAGATGTTGGAGGAGGAAGCTGGGCACGGTGGCTCACACCTGTAATCCCAGTACTTTGGGAGGCTAAAGTGGGCAGATCACCTGAGTTCCAGACCAGATAATGAGACTCCATTTCAACAAAAAAAAAAAAAGAAAAAAAGAGGGAGGGAGAGTGAGAAAGTTGGTCTGGACCAGCCTGACCAACGTGGAGAAACTCCATCTCTACTAAAAGTACAAAAAATTAGCTGGGCATAGTGGCGCATGCCTGTAATCCCAGCTACTCGGGAGGCTGAGGCGGGAGAATCGCTTGAATCCGGGAGGCGGAGGTTGCAGTGAGCTAAGATCGCGTCATTGCACTCCAGCCTGGACAATAAGAGCAAAACTCTGTCTCAAAAAAAAACAGATGTTGTAGGAGGAGGGGTGCTTGGCTTGGTAGGTCAGCTGTTCCAAAGCACAGCAGTGGAGGTGGAGGGATTTCTTTGTCTTTTTGGTTTTTTGTTTTTGAGACAGGGTCTCTCTCTATCACCCAAGCTGGAGTGCCGTGGCACAATCATGGCTCACTGAAACCTCCACCTCCTGAACGCAAGCAATCCTCCCACCTCAGCCTTGTGAGTAGCTAGGACTACAGGCATGGGGCTAATTTTCTTTTTAAGTTATTTTTTGGAAGAGATGAAGTATCACCATGTTTGCTAGGCTGATCTCGAACTCCTGGACACAAGAGATCTGCCCACCACCACACTCACCCGAAGCATGGTTCTTAACTTTGAGAGAGATTTCTCTTGTCCATCCCTGTTTCAACAGTCAAAGCATGGTCAGGAGAGGTACTAATAGTAGACATACACAGGCTTGGCTTCATAACCCGGTTCCTTCCAATATAAACTGTGAGAGCCTGGGGCAATTATTTACCTCTCTAAACTCTAGTTCCCCTAACTAGGGCTTCTCTGCAGCTAACAGTCCGGTAAGTAAAGAGAAAGAGAAAGGTTGGAAAGATAAGCAATTGTGGCAAAATGTTAACAACTGGTGAATCTATGTGATATAAAATTGCCTCTCAGATGAGACTCTTTTTTTTTTTTTTTTTTTTTTTTGAGAAGGAGTTTCGCTCTTGTTACCCAGGCTGGAGTGCGATGGCATGATCTCGGCTCATCACAACCTCTGCCTGCCAGGTTCAAGCAATTCTCCTGCCTCAGCCTCCCACATGCCCAGCTAACTTTGTATTTTTGGTATAGACAAGGTTTCAACATGTTGGTTAGGCTGGTCTCAAACTCCTGACGTCAAGTGATGCACCCACCTCAGCCTCCCAAAGTGCTGGGATTACAGGCATGAGAAACCATGCCCAGCCTCAGATGAGAGTCTTGTAATGCTTTGTTTTTGTTTTTGTTTTTGAGACGGAGTCTTGCTCTGTTGCCCAGGTTGGAGTATAGTGGCGCAATCTCTCGTTCAAGCAATTCTCCTGCCTCGGCCTCCCAAGTTGCTGGGATTACAGGTGTGTGCCACCATGCCCAGCTAATTTTTGTATTTTTAGTAGAGACAGGGTTTCCACATCTTGACCAGGCTGGTCTTGAACTCCTGACCTCATGATCCACCCGTCTCAGCCTCCCAAAGTGCTGGGATTACAGGCGTGAGCCACTGCAACCAGCCCAAGACTCTTGTAATGTTTTAATAGGCTTCAAATTTTTCTTTCTTTTTTTTTTTTTTTTTTTTGCAACGGAGTCTCCCAGTGTTGCCCAGGCTGGAGTGCGGTGGCACGATCTTCGCTCAGTGCAAGCTCCATCTTCCGGGTTCACACCATTGTCTTGCCTCAGCCTCCCCAGTAGTTGGGACCACAGGCGCCCATCACCACACCGGCTAATTTTTTGTATTTTTAGTAGAGACAGTATTTCACCATGTTAGCCAGGATGGTTTTGATCTCCTGACCTCACGATCCGCCCGCCTCGGCCTCCCAAAGTGCTGGGATTACAGGCGTGAGCCACCGCGCCCAGCTGGCTTCAAATTTTTCTAAATAAAAAATAATTGGGGCATATAAAAATAGAAATACCAGACCAGGGGCAGTGGCTCATGCCTGTAATCCCAACATATTGGGAGGCCAAAGCAGGTGGATCACCTGAGGTCAGGAGATCGAGACCAGCCTGACAACATGGAGAAACCCCACCTTTACTAAAAATACAAAATTAGCCAGGCATGGTGGCACATGCCTGCAATCCCAGTTACTTGGGAAGCTGAGGCAGGAGAATCGCTTGAACCTGGGAGGCACAGTTTGCAGTGAGCCAAGATCATGCCATTGCACTCCAGCCTGGGCAACAAGAGCGAAACTCCATCTCAAAAAACAAATAAACAAAAAAAAAGAAATACCTAGTAAGGACAGTAGCAGGTGTGAATATAGATTAAGCAAGACTGGCCATTAGTTGAGAACTGTTAAAGTTGGGTGATGGGTACATGGAGGTTCATTACATTATTTTCTACTTCTGTATATTTCAGGGTTTGGGTTTTTTCTTTTCCTTTCTCTTCTTTTTTTTTTTTTCTTAGACGGAGTCTCGTACTTTCACCCAGGTTGGAGTGCGGTGGCACAATCTCGGCTCACTGCAAGCTCTGCCTCCCAGGTCCATGCCATTCTCCTGCCTCAGTCTCCTGAGTAGCTGAGACTACAGGTGCCCACCACCACGCCCGTCTAATTTTTTTTTTTTTTTTTTGTATTTTTGTATTTTTAGTACAGACGGGGTTTCACCATGTTGGCCAAGATGGTCTCGATCTCCTGACCTCGTGATCCGCCTGCCTCGGCCTCCCACAGTGCTGGGATTACCTGCTTGAGCCACCGCACCCCGCCTGGGATTTTTCATCACTAAAACTTTTGTGTTTGTTTTATGGTTTGGGGTTTTTTTTTAGATAGCATCTTGCTCTGTCACCCAGGCTGGAGTGCAGTGGTGCAAACATGGCTCACTGCAGTCCTGACCTCCTGGGCTCAAGTGATCCTCCCTCCTCAGCCTCCCAAGTAGCTGGGGCTACAGGTGTGCACCCCCATACCCAACTAATTTTTTTTTTTCATTTTTGGTAGAGAGGGGATATTGCTACATTGCCCTTGCTAGTCTCAAACCCCTGGGTTCAAGTGATCCTCCTGTCTCACCCTCCCAAAGTGTTGAGGTTACAGGTGTGAGACACCTCACCCAGCATATCAAGAAGTTTTTTCATTTTTTGGGTTTTGGGGGAAGTTTTTGTTGTATTTTGGTATTTTTGTTTTTGTTTTTATTTGTGTTTTTGTTTTGAGACAGGGTCTCTGTTGCTCAGGCTTGGGTGCAATGGTGTGATCATGGCTCACTGCAGCCTGGACCTCCCAGGCTCAAGCAATCCAGTTTTTTTGTCTGTTTTTTCATTTATTTTATTTATTTATTTATTTTTGAGACAGACAGAGTCTCCTTCTGTCACCCAGTCTACACTGCAGTGGCATGATCTTGGCTCACTGCAACCTATGCCTCCCAAGTTCAAGTGATTCTCCTGCCTCAGCCTCCTTAGCTGGGACCATAGGCGCCTGCCACCACGCCCAGCTAATTTTTGTATTTTTAGTAGAGACAGGGTTTCATATGTTGGCCAGGATGGTCTCAAACTCCTGACCTCAGGTGATCTGCCTGCCTCAGCCTCCCAAAGTGCTGGGATTACAGGCATGAGCCACCGCACCCAGCTCCAGTTGTTCATTTAGTGAGGATGATGCCTTAGTCTGTTCCCATTTATAATATGTTCCTTTGCCCTACTGCCCTCCAAGATAGAAGATGCACTAAAACCCAGTTCCTCCCTAGGTTTACTGCAATATATAAGCTTCTAAACATTTTTTCATCTTATAAAGGTTGAAAATGGTTGATGACTAATTGGAAGCTTCGCACAAATCCTTGGATTTTTTTTTTTTTTTTTCTTTTTTTTTTGAGACAGAGTCTTGCTTTGTCACCCAGGCTGGAGTGCAGTGGTGCGATCTTGGCTCACTGCAGCCTCCGCCTCTCGGATTCAAGCAATTCTCCTGTCTCAGCCTCCTGAGTAGCTGGGACCACAGGCATGCGCCGCCACACCCAGCTAATTTTTGTATTTTTAGTAGAGACAGGGTTTCACCATGTTGGCCAGAATGGTCTTGATCTCCTGACCTCATGATTCACCTGCCTCGGCCTCCCAAAATGCTGGGATTACAGGCGTGAGCCACCACACCCAGCCAATTCCTTGGATTTAAGAGCCAACAGCTGCAAGAACTTCCCTTCTGGCAGACAAACCAACACCAAGGCGTGAAAGCCACAGGAATGCTGGGAAGATAAATTCAGAAAGACAGAGGTCCTACTCAATGGCACCATCACCATGCAATGCTGTGGCCAAGCCTCCAAGGTTTCCTAGCTCCTTCTTCCAGGCTGCTGAAGGGCACCCTGGAGCACCTGGGCTGAGAGAAGTCCCTGCCCCAGGTTTGGGGGCACAGGCCCCTACTGTCCTTTTCTGCCTTGTCTCTGGCCCTTCTCCCCTGTCTTCCAGTCACACCAAACAACAGGCCACACCCCGCTGCACTCAGCTGTCTCCCACAGACATGTTTTTGCCCTTTCTCATGCAGTAGCTCACTGCCTGGAATGCCCTTCCCAGCATTTCCCCCAGAAACTCCATTTGCTCTTCTGAATGCCTTATAAGGATCTCTTTTCCAGAAAACATCCTTACTAATCCTATCAGTTGGGGTTACCTGGTCATCTCTCTACTTAGCGATCAGTGTTCAAATCCTGCTTCTCTATACCAGCTCTGTAAGGTTGAAAGAGCTGTTCCATCTTTTCTGTCTAGGTTTTCTCATTTTTTTGTCCTTTTTTTTCCCGCCCCCCAAGACAGGGTCTGGCTTTGTCACCCAGGCTAGAGTGCAGTGCGCAATCTCGGCTCACTGCAACCTCCTCCTCCCAGGCTAAGCAATCCTCCCACCTCAGCCTCCAGAATAGCTGGGACTACAGGCATGTGCCACCACACCCAACTTTTTTTTTTGTATTTTTAGTAGAGGTATGGTTTTACCATGTTGCCCATGGTGAACTAACTCGTGAGCTCAAAGTCATCCGCCCACCTTGGCCTCCCAGAGTGCTGGGATTACAGACAGGCGTCACCATGCCTGGCCCGGGCCATGCCCTTTCTGAAGCCTCCAGCGGAGACCCTCTGTTCCATGCCTTTTTCTTCTGGTGTTGGTGGCAGTCTTGGAGTTCCTTGTTTCATGGATGATGCTTCACTCCAGTCTATGTGGCAGAAATTCTCTGGAGTATGTAGACAAGCCTTCCTCTGTCTCCCTCTGATGAAGATACATGTGATAACACTTAAGGCCCACCCTGATCATCCAAAATCATCATCTCCCCATCTCAAGATACTTTTTTTTTTTTTTTTTTTGAGATGGATCTCGGTCGTTTCCCAGGCTGGAGTGCAGTAGCGCAACCTTGGCTCACTGCATCCACCACCTCCCAGGCTCAAGTGATTCTCCTGCCTCAGCCTCCTAAGTAGCTGGGACCACAGGCATGTGCCACCATGCCCAGCTAATTTTTGAATTTTTAGTAGAGATGGGGTTTCACCATATTGGCCAGGCTGGCCTCAAACTCCTGACTTCAAGTGATCCACCTGCCTCAGCCTCCCAAAGTGCTGGGATTACAGGCATGAGCCATTGTGCCTGGCATCAAGATCCTTAAATTAAGTTGGGCTTAGTGAGCCGAGATCATGTCACTGCACTTCGGCCTAGGTGACAAAGCAAGACTCCATCTCAAAATAAAATAATATATGGTTTTTTTGTTGTTGTTGTTGTTGTTGTTTTTGTTTTTTTTTTTGAGACATAGTTTCGCTCTTGTTGCCCAGGCTGGAGTGCAATGGCGCAATCCTGGCTCACTGCAACCTCCGCCTCCTGGGTTCTAGTGATTCTCCTGCCTCAGCCTCCCGAGTAGCTGGGATTACAGGCATGCACCACCACACCCAGGTAATTTTTTATATTTTTAGTAGAGACAGAGTTTCTCCATGTCGGTCAGGCTGGTCTTGAACTCCCAACCTCAGGTGATCCGCCCGCCTCAGCCTTCCAAAGTGCTGGAATTACAGGCATGAGCCACCACGCCTGGCCTAAAATGAAATTTTTTTTAAAGTAAGATATATAACTTACACAGCTGCACACCTGCAAAGCCCTCATTGTTGGGGTGGATTTTGTTTGTTTGTTTGTTTGTTTTGAGACAGAGTCTCACTGAGATTACCATGAGATAATCCCAAGGTGGCCTGGGATTACCAAGCCACTTTGCCCTGCCTGTGTTTTGGTTTTTGTTTTTGCTAGATAAAGTAACATTCAGTTTCCATGTATTAGGATGTCATTGGGAGACCATTATTCAGCCCACCACACACATCCCCAAATCTATCAGGTTAAATGGAGCTAGATTTTTAAGCTTCCCAAGTAGCTGGGACTACAGGCATGCACCACTATGTCTGGCTAATTATTTTTATTTTTTATAGAGTTGGGGTCTTGCTACATTGCCCAAACTGGTCTTGAATTTCTAGGCTCAAGTGAACCTCCTGCCTCTGCCTTCCAAAGTGCTGGGATTACTGGTATGAGTCACCACACTGAGCCAGGGAGAAGGAATTTTAACTGAGTCCCTCCTATAATAACTCCACACCTCTCTAAAAACCACACTGCTCGCCCCTCCCCACCCCCACAAGTTTTGGAGTTTCTGACTCCTGAAACAGAATGAGTCACAGACAGTTCCCATCAGAAGAGACTATGTCCCTCCCAACTCCCACTTAGTTCCTGTTTGTTTAGGATTCAAGTGTCTTGGGCAGTTAGATAGCTCCCCAGCCTGTCCAGTTTCCCTCTTGCCTCCCCTCTACTACCCCCAGAAATGCTTGTGCAATATTGAACTGACTCACCCAGGAATAACTCATGACTCTCCCTTGTTTACAGTTTAAGGGACTAGGGTGTTGAAATATCTCAGCAAAGGCCACTGAGAGACTCTTGAGTCCAGGGACAAGGAAACACTGGACAACCTGGGAGGAGCTGGGTACATTCTCCGGCCTTCTCTCAGAGGGGCTTTTGCTGTTTTGTAATAGGCAGTGGTGTGTTGGTAAACATTTAACAAGGCATCTCCAAGAGGAAAAGTCTTTTTTTTTTTTTTGAGACAGAGTCTCGCTCTGTCGCCCAGGCTGGAGTGCAGTGGCCGGATCTCAGCTCACTGCAAGCTCCGCCTCCCGGGTTTACGCCATTCTCCTGCCTCAGCCTCCCAAGTAGCTGGGACTACAGGCGCCCGCCACCTCGCCCGGCTAGTTTTTTGTATTTTTAGTAGAGATGGGGTTTCACCATGTTAGCCAGGATGGTCTCGATCTCCTGACCTTGTGATCCGCCCGTCTCGGCCTCCCAAAGTGCTGGGATTACAGGCTGGAGCCACCGCGCCCAGCCGAGGAAAAGTCTTAATATGTAGTGTTTACCTATTCCTGTGGTGTAAATACCCCTGCTATGGCCAATTTCAAGCTACCAACATGATGTCATTGGAACCAAAGTTGGAAAGAAATGTGCATCATCATTCTGAGGAGCTGACTCCAGCACACCACTGTAGCTCCACAGACCTAAGTGAAAATTGTCAGTCTTCACTCCACGAGGATGTAGAGGCCCAGGAGCTGGACAATGTAGCTCTTAAAAGATCACAATAGAGTCAGTTTCCTAATTTCAGGGACCAAATATAACTGCTAAGAACAAATGGGAGGCCACATGCGGTGTCTCACACCTGTAATCCCAGCACTTTGGGAGGCTGAGGCGGGTAGATCACCTGAGGTCAGAGTTTGAGACCAGCCTAACCAATATAGTGAAACCTTGTCTCTATAAAAATACAAAAATTAGCCAGGCGTGGTGGCATGCATCTGTAATCCCAGCTACTCAGGAGGCTGAGGCAGGAGAATCACTTGAACCCGGGAGGCAGAAGTTGCAGTGAGCCGACATCACGCCACTGCACTTCAGCATGGGCAATAAACCAAGACTCTGTCTCAGAAAAAAAAAAAAAGAACAAATGTGTAAAATAGTCACAGATCTTTACAATCCCATCCAGCAATGAGGTTCTAGGTACAAAACAAATATTAACATCTTTCTCCTCTGGAATCGCTCGAACCTAGGAGGCAGAGGTTGCAGTGAGCCAAGATAGTGCCACTGCACTCCAGCCTGAGAGTCAGAGTAAGACTCCGCCTCAAGAAAAAAAAATATTTTTTTTTTCCTGTGAACTCTCATCAAACTTCTATTTCTACATCTCTTTTGATTTTTTATTTATCTAACAATGACTGTGCCAAGCAATGTTCCAAGTAAGGTATACACCTTGACACAATGCAACCTTACAACAAGCCTACAGGCAAGTACTTTACGTATTTGTTTATTCATTTGTTTACTTATGTATTTATCGAGACTGAGTCTCACTCTGTTGCCCGGGCTGGAATTCAATGGCACCATCTGGGCTCACTACAGCTTCGACCTGCCAGGCTCAAGCAATCCTCCTGCCTCAGCATCCCCAGGGTAGCTGGGATTACAGGCACATGTACCACACCCGGCTAATTTTTGTAATTTTAGTAGAGAGGGCGTTTCACCTTGTTGCCCAGGCTGGTCTCGAACTGCTGGACTCAGGCGATCCACCTGCTTCAGCCTCCCAAAGCGCTGGGATTACAGGCGTGAGCCACCGAGCCCAGCCTGGGGCAAGCACTTTTTAAAAATCTGGTTTACAAAGGAGCAAACTGAAGTGCTGAGAGGTTACCTGTCCAAAGTCACAAAGCCTGAATTGCCTTTGCAATATCCCTTAAAAAGTGGCAGAATAAATGACCACTCTCCCAACCCTGTTCACATATTTCAGATTTAGATTCCACATAAAAATAAAAAGCACTATGTATACATATTTACATACATTTATGACCTACTTTATAGTTATTTTGTAGCTGTTGTTAGTAATGAAAATAAGAAAAATTTTATACATCATGTGCTATGCAGAGACCACTAGACACGGTCATTGTTCAAAGGTCTAAAACAGGAACTATATTTCTAAGAAATAATTTATTTCATTTTATTTATTTATTTTTTTTTAGATATGAGGTCTTGCTATGTTGCCCAGGCTGGTCTCAGAACTCCTGAGCTCAAGTGATCCTCCTGCCTTGGTCTCCCAAAGTGCAGGGATTACAAGCATGACCCATGGTGCCTGGTCCTAAGAAATAATTTAATATTTTATTTTATCAATAACAACACCCGGCCGGGCGTGGTGGCTCAAGCCTGTAATCCCAGCACTTTGGGAGGCCAAGACGGGCGGATCACGAGGTCAGGAGATCGAGACCATCCTGGCTAAAACGGTGAAACCCCGTCTCTACTAAAAAATACAAAAAACTAGCAGGGCGAGGTGGCGGGCGCCTGTAGTCCCAGCTACTCGGGAGGCTGAGGCGGGAGAATGGCGTGAACCTGGGAGGCGGAGCTTGCAGTGAGCCGAGATTGCGCCACTGCACTCCAGCCTGGGCGACAGGGCGAGACTCCGTCTCAAAAATAAATAAATAAATAAATAAATAACAACACCCGAAATTTATAGAGCTTTTTTTTTTTTTTTTTTTTTTTTTTTTTTTTTTTTTTTTTGAGGCAGAGTCTCTGTTGCCCAGGCTGCAGTGCAGTAGCACTATCTCGGCTCACTGCAACCTCTGCCTCCTGGGTTTAAGCGATTCTCCTGCCTCAGCATCCCAAGTAGCTGAGATTACATGCGCCCACCACACCCAGCTAGTTTTTGTATTTTTAGTAAAGGGGGGGCTTCACCACATTGACCAAACTGGTCTTGAATTCCTGACCTCAAGTGATCTACTGGCCTCTGCCTCCCAAAGTGCTGGGATTACAGGCGTGACCAACCGTGCCCAGCAGAGCACTTTATGTTTAAAACAGGTTTTCACGTGTAATCAACAGAGGATATGGAATCTGGAGCCAGTCAGACCTCAATTCAAATTCTGGTTTTAGTGCTAATACTGTTCTTAGTGTGTATTTATATAGGTAGGTAAGTAGACACTTTTTTTTTTTTTTTGAGACAGAGTCTCCCTCTGTTGCCCAGGCTGCACTGCAGTGGCGCAATCTCGACTCACTGCAACCTCTGCCTGCCGCCTTCAAGTGGTTCTCCTGCCCCAGCCTCCCGAGTAGCTGAGACTACAGGCGTGCGCAACCATGCAAGGCTAATTTTTATTTATTTATTTATTTATTTATTTATTTATTTCTCTTTTTAATAGAGACGGGGTTTCACTTAGCCAGGCTGGTCTCAAACTCCGCCCTCTGGCAATCCGCCTGCCTCGGCCTTCCAAAGTGCTGGCAGCCACAGTGCCCAGCCCTTACAGGCGTGAGCCACCACACCCGGACTTTAGGGCATATTTTAAAAATAGAGATAGGGATCTACGTTGCCCAGGTTGGTCTTGATCAAACTCCTGAACTCAAGCGATCCTCCCACTTCCGCCTCTCAAAGTGCTGGGATTACAGGCTTGAGCGACTACCCTTAGCCTCAGCGTACTTTTCAACTATTCAGTTTTACTTGGAACAAGTAATAGATTCACATGGTCCAAATTCATAAGTTACTTTTTTTTTTTTTTTTGAGACAGAGTCTCGCTCTGTCTCCCAGGCGGGAGTGCAGTGGTGCCATCCCGGCTCACTGCAACCTCCGCCTCCCGGGTTCAAGCGATTCTCTTGCCTCAGCCTCCTGAGTTGCTGGGACTACAGGCACGTGCCAGCACGCCCAGCTAATTTTTGTATATTTAGTAGAGACAGGAGTTCACCATGTTGGCCAGGATGGTCTCGATCTCTTGATCTCGTGATCCGCCTGCCTTGGCCTCCCAAAGTGCTGGAATTCCAAGCGTGAGCCACCGCGCCAGGCGGTAAATTACTAAATCTTACAAAAAAAAAAAAAATTCCCAACTCAGTCACCCTAGCAACCTATATCCTCCTCTTGCTGGAGGTAAAACTGTGTTAACACCTTGATATTCTTCCAGAGATATTTTATGCATACACGGTGCAAGCAAATGGCACATACCATCATTTTACATAAATATTGGCACTCTAAATTCATGAAAAGTTTGAGCTACGGTTTCTTCTATAAAAGAGTGGTCGGGAGGATTACATCACAGAATTATGCAAAATGCCATGGAATCAGCACTCATTAAGGGCAAGTCTCCCTTTCTTCACCCTGAAAAGGGCTGTGAGGGAAAGCGTTTTCAGGGTGCCTCGGAATCACCTTGCTGCCTGGTAATCACAGCCTGTCGGGCCCCATCCACCACCGTCCTCAGCGTTTCCCATTTAGAAGGTCCGGGATAGACGCCTAACAGTGACATTTCCAACAAGCTCCCTGACATTGGAGATGCTACTGTTGGAGGGCCGAGAACCTCAATGTCTACAGTAGAAACTTAGGTGCCCTTGATTCCAACCAAGCTCTACCCCATGAGCGAATTACTCCCTCTGAGCACCAGTGTGAGTAGAAACAGCTTCTATGTCAAAGTCTGCGTGAGTAGAAACAGCTTCTATGTCAAAGGCTGCTACGAGGATTACCTAAAATAACCCACGCCTTGCTCAAGGCAAACGTTCAAGAAACCAGAATTGGTTTGGAGATGAAATGGGAGACACAAGAGCAGCTCCAAGGGGAAAGGAACGTCCAGAAAACCAAGAAATAGTACTAGCAAAGGGTGCTGACCAGGTCCCTGGAGCTGCACCCCGGCCCCATGCGCCTCCCCATCTCCCCCGGCCGCACCGTGCCCTCCCCGCCCCCAGCACCACCCCGCGCTGCCTGGGAAACGCCCTGGCTTGGCGGGGCTTGGGGCTCCGGGCAGAAGGGAGGTCTGAAAACCAAGGTTGGGGCCTCCTGTGTGAAAGTCTGGAAGCACCAAGCACCGCATACCAAAACACCTCCAGACAACCGTATGGCGTTCTTTTTAAATTAAGTTGTTCCGGGGCGGTGGCTCACGCCTGTAATCCCACCAGGTTGGGAGGCTGAGGCGGGCGGAATCCTTGAGCATGGGATCTCGAGGCTGCAGAAAGCTGTGGTCCGGCTACTGCACTCCAGTCTGGGGGACTGAGTAAGCCCGTCTCAAAAATATAAGACAAAATGCAAAATTAATAATTAAATGTGTGTAAAGATGTAGATGACCCTCTAGCCCTCGATGAACCAGACTAAAAACGCTCCCACACTAAAGGTGGTGCCCGGAGCGGCCCCGCCCTCGGAGCACGCTTCTGCGCCAAGGCTGGCAGCGGAGAGCGGACGTGCTGTGGGCAGGGAATGAAATGGCGGAGAAAGGCGGGGCAGGGTGCGGCCGGAGCCCCGAGGCCATCCACCAGGGGGCAGCCGCGCGTCTGCGTCCCGCGGGCGGCTGGAACCAGCCCTGCCGGAAGTTGGGGCGGTGCCTTCGCTTCCGCAGCGCCGTGCCACGTGGCCGGTCAGGAAGGATCGGGGAAAACAACAAGATGGCGGCGGCCGGGGGGCGGGGTCAGCCTGGCGTCCCTGAGGCTGCGAGCCCCTTAAAGGCCCGCGTTCGAGGGATCCGGAGAGATAAATTAAGTGGTTTTGCTTAGCCTTGGGCCGTTCGACTAAATATGGGCTCGCGCGGGGACAACTGCGCCAAGCGGACGCGCCCTCCGCCTGGTCGGAGTTCATAGACCCAGGCCCTGCGGGGGGTCCCACGGCGCAGTCCCGCAAAGCTGCCAGCGTGCTTCCCAGTCGGCGCCCGTTTCTTTTGTCCCAGCGTTTGCTGCTCCCTGCAAACGAGGAGAACAGAAAACTCTTCCTCGGGGCGTTTTCTTCCTGAGCGAGAGATTAGGTTGCTGCAAATCCAACGACGCGAGTCCTCTTGGATCGAATTAATGCATTGGCTCTTCCCTTTGCAACAGCTTTGATGACCGTTTCCCGCCTTTGTGCAAAGCATTAAAACAAACCCTTCCTACCTTCCTCCAAACGAAGGAGAAAAATCTCTATCTGGGTTTTAAAGTAGCTTCCCCGCCCCGTTCAAATGTTGGAATTTTGTTGTTGTTGTTTTGTTTTTGACCGTAGACGGGAGCTGCCCTAGGACCTTGAATATGTGGTAAAGTCTGAAATTCTGTTAATTTATATCAGCCACCTTGGACACCTTTTCAGGAAATAAAAATGTAGACATCGGTCGCTGTGTATTATAAAATGCAAGAAATAAAGCACAATGGTCAAGTGCTCAAGGCCCACAGCTTCCCCTTCATGTCGTTGAATCTAGTGCTGAAAGACCAAGCCTTTCACGCTCTGCCGGGGCAGTTGCCCCAGAGTCCGTTTTCATTTCTCACCACTGTTTTTATTTTACGTGAGTTTGAGATGCAAACGAGCCAGTGTGGGTAAAAATAGTTAACCCCAGCTACTCAGAGTGTGATGGTATATTTAGAATAAAGGAGACATTTGTCCTTGGTTTTATTTATAAATGTGTCATCTTACATTTAGGATTCGGATTCTCTCATGCTCGCTAAGTAAATTGTGAGGCCATTGGCATGTCTCTGAAATATGACCTTTTTCTTCCTTTTTTAAAACAATAATACTTGCCTCCCAAAGGTTTGGGAGGTTAATGTAAAAAAAAAAAAAAAAAGCCTGAATGTAATAAGGCTTCCAATCGAGGGCACACGACAGTGACAGCTGGGGAAAAGACATTATTTTCTTTATGAAGAGATCCCTTATGGTTTCTTCAGGCTGGTAGGGATTTTTAACACTTGTGCTGTGATCAAAACTGTATTACTATTGATAGTATAATGTGAAGGGGGGCGGCGGAGGGCGTGGTCAAGTCTTCTATTATAAGGCTTAAGGGTGGATTTTTGACCCAATCAGAGATTTAAGAGAATTTTTCTTTAGCCACTCCTTTGTGTATCCATGCCCTCTGAGGCTTCACTTCAGACTCTTACATCGTTTGGCAAAGAAGCGGTGGACAGAGTTTCTAAAGAATCCTTTAACCTAGAAAGGTCAGGAACCCTCCTTCCCCTCAGTCTGAGAAAAGAATGCAGCTTTCCTACATAGCATTTCTTCCAAAGGACCCTGCCCCATTTGTGTCCATATATTTTGCAGTGACTACCTCCTTTTTTGTCTCCTTTTGTACGTACGGTTCAGATAAAATCTCGGACAACTTTTTCAGCAAATGCCACTGGCATACCGGAACACAAGCTTTAGAGTAGAGCCTCAGGTCTTAAGTTGTCTCCGGACTTTCATTAACACAGGCTTCCTGTTAAAAAAGAGAAAATGTATTTTAAATTTTAAAATACCTTATTCTAAGAACTTTAGTTAAAAAAAAAGAGAGAGAGAGAACAAATTTAAAAGAACCCATACTCTAATAATGTAGTTACTTGTTCTTAGGCTAGGCTTAAGTTTGTTTTGGGGGGATTATACTGGGTGTACAATTTGTTACCTTGTTTACTTAACATTTAGAAATTACTATTATATTACTGAAGCAAATTGTGCTCAACAGAAAACATGAAAAATACAAAGAAAATCACCCAAAATGTGACTACCAAGAAATAACCACTATTAAGCTAATCGTCTGTACATCTGTATTTGTCTTAAAATAATACTAGACATAGTTTTATAACCTACATTTTGTATTTACATATAATGTACTTTTTTATGGCAATAAGAATCTTCATGACTTTGAGTCTGCACAGTATTCCAGCAGATGAGTATGCCATAGTTAACCATTAACAGTTCTCCTATTGGACACCAGATTTGTTAAATAGGTTTTGAGTTTTGTTTTGTTTGAGTCAAGGCGTTGCCCAGGTGAGATCATAGTGCACTCCAGCCTAAAACTCCTGGGCTGAAGCAATCCTCCAGCCTCAGCTTCCCAAGTAGCTGGGACTACTGGCCCAAGATGCTGTATGCAGCTCGTTTTTTGCTTCTGTAAATAATGCTAGCATGAACATTTTAATACAAAAAGTTTTGTACAAGTTTCTGTAAAATAAGATTTACAATGAATCTGTTGATACTTTTTTTATTGTATTTGATTGTATTTGGTTGTTTGATACATATTTTAACTCTCCAAACCAAATTTGTTAATTGTATTGCCTCCCCAGCCTAGCTCAAATCCTAGCTCAATTTTAATTGCCCTCACTCTTCTAAATTGATACTGGGTTTTTTTTGTTTTTTTTTTTTGAAAATTGTAAATTGTATATTCTCGATGTTATATGCATGTGTGTCTAATAAATACCGGACATGGACATTAACTTCAAGTTAAATATTTAAAAGGACTCCATCACCGTCAACCTGCTAATACTACGGAAACCTGTTTTCCTTTTTTTTTGTTTTTTATTTTTGAAATGGGGCCTCTGGCTCTTGCCCCAGGCTGGAGTGCAGTGGCCAGATCTCAGCTCACTGCAAGCTCTATCTCCCGGGTTCACGCCATTCTCCTGCCTCAGCCTCCCGAGTAGCTGGGACTACAGGCGCCCACCGCCACGCCCGGCTAATTTTTTGTATTTTTTTTAGTAGAGACGGGGTTTCACCGTGTTAGCCAGGATGGTCTCAATCTCCTGACCTCATGATCCACCCATCTCGGCCTCCCAAAGTGCTGGGATTACAGGCGTGGGCCACCGCGCCCGGCCCTGTTTTCCTTTTTAACTAGTTCATTTCTATGTAGAGATGTGATGCAAAGGAAATTGCTAAAATTTTCTTTCTGATGTGCAGCAAGGATATAAACTTTGCCCTAAGATTATTTAAGTGTAAATGAACGTTTGCTTTTGTTGTTTGTTTGTTTTGAGACAGAGATTTACTCTTGTTGCCCAGGCTGGAGTACAATGGTGCTGTCTTGGCTCACTGCCACCTCCACCCCCCTGGGTTCAAGAGATTCTCCTGCCTCGGCCCCCAGAGTACCTGGATTACAGGCGCGCGCCAACATGTGCGGCTAATTTTTATATTTTTAGTAGAGGGGTTTTTTTCGCATTGGCCAGGCTGGTCCTGAACTCCTGACCTCAGGTGATCCTCCCACCTCACCTTGCCAGTGCTGTGATTACAGCTGTGAGCCACGGTGCCCCACTTTTTTTTTTTTTTCTTCTCCCTGAGACAATGTTTCAATCTTGTTGCCCAACTGGAGTGAAATGGCTCTATCTCAGCTCACTGCAACCTCCACCTCCAGGGTTCAAGCGATTTTCCTGCCTCAGCCTCCTGAGTAGCTGGAATTACAGGCGTGTGCCACCACGCTCGGCTAATTTTTGTAATTTTAGTAGAGACAGTGTTTCACCATGTTGATCAGGCTGATCTTGAACTCCTGATCTCATGATCCACCCACCTCAGCCTCCCAAAGTGCTGGGATACAAGCATGAACCACCACGCCTGCCCACCTCCTATATTTTTAACCCTAGTTTCTCTTTAAATGAAGTCCTTCTACTTACTATACTTGCAATAAAATACATTCCAGTAGAATGAAGAACACTTTGCTAAGAATATTAAAAGGATATGGGGCTTTAAGAACTATCGTAGGCCGAGCGCAGTGGCTCACACTGTAATCCTAGCACTTTAGGAGGGTGAGCGGGGTATATCACTGGAGGTCAGGAGTTCGAGACCAGCCTGGCCAACATGGCAAAACCCCATCTCTACTAAAAATACAAAAATTAGCCTGGCGTGGTGGTGGGCACCTGTAATCCCAGCTACTCAGGAGGCTGAGGCAGGAGAATCGCTTGAACCCTGGAGGTGGAGGTTGCAGTGAGCCAAGATCATGCCGTTGTACTCCAGCCTGGGCAACAAGAGTGAAACTCCATCTCAAAAAAAAAAAAAAAACTTAGATGGCAGTCATTATTCTGTAATAGGCTTCCTTATAGTGACAATATCCTAGGGCAGAGTTTGATCTCTTGGACTACAGTATTTGAGGTCAATTGAAAGTCTCCAAGTAAACCTTTGCAAAGTTACTAAGTAGTCTGATTCTATAGAACCACAACAATAAACATGAGATTTTTTTTTTTTTTAGCTAAACCAGCACTGTGCATCTGAGATTAAAATCCGTTACCAGAGATTCATGGTGATCCTTTCAAAACAGCTCTAGATATTTTTGTTTTGTCATTTATATTTCATAGCTGATACCCAAAGCAGATAATGATGAATATTTTACATTTCAATTGTTTTAAGGAACACTTGACTTTGTTTTTTTTTTGTTTTTTTTTTTTTTGAGACGGAGTCTTGCTCTGTCACCCAGGCTGGAGTGCAGTGGCCGGATCTCAGCTCACTGCAAGCTCCGCCTCCCGGGTTCACACCATTCTCCTGCCTCAGCCTCCCGAGTAGCTGGGACTACAGGCGCCCGCCACCTCGCCCGGCTAGTTTTTTTTTTTTTGTATTTTTTAGTAGAGACGGGGTTTCACCGTGTTAACCAGGATGGTCTCGATCTCCTGACCTCGTGATCCGCCCGTCTCGGCCTCCCAAAGTGCTGGGATTACAGGCTTGAGCCACCGCGCCCGGCCGGAACACTTGACTTTGAACAGCTTGCGGAAGCTATAGCTCTTAGAAGCCTGTCTCCTTAAAGCTGAAATTTCATATCTGCTACTGATATGACTGAGGAAGAAGACAGGGAGAAGAAGAAGAAAAAAAGATTTTTTTAATCTCAAGGGCCTTTGAAAATATCCTTTTACTTAGGTACAGTTACTGCCTAGCAATGAAAGGAAAACGTCTTGTAAATTTGCCTCTTTACTCAGTCCTGCCAGAAATGAAAGAGGCAATCTATAGGTTGTCTCATGTCCTAGACTGTAGACCCCAGAGTCTTTGCTGCTAAACTGGCAAGTTCAATAGTCTTTTTTTTTTTTTTTTTTTTGAGATAGAGTCTTGCTCTGTTGCCCAGGCTAGAGTGCAGTGGCACAATCACGGCTCACTGCAACCTCTGCCTCCCAGGTTCAAGTAATTCTCCTGTCTCAGCCTCCCGAGTAGCTGGGATTACAGGTGGCCGCCACCACGCCCGGCTGGTTTTTGTATTTTTAGTAGAGTCGGGGTTTCACCATCTTGGCCAGGCTGGTCTCGAACTCCTGACCTTGTGATCCACCCGCCTCAGCCTCCCAAAGTGCCGGTATTTACAAGTGTGAGCCACCACACCTGACCTTCAGTAGTCCGTTATTCCAAAATTATACTGTGCTTGCCACAGTCATTCCTTTGCTCTCTCAAAATGATTTAGAGAACACGGAATAGTAAAAAGGAATAAAACAAAGGCATGAGGCCAGGCGCGGTGGCTTGTGCCTGTAATCCCAGCACTTTGGGGGGCCGAGGCAGGCGGATCACCTGAGGTTGGGAGTTCAAGACCAGCCTGACCAACATGGAGAAACCCCGTCTCTACTAAAAATACAAAATTATCTGGGCGTGGTGGCACATGCCTGTAATCCCAGCTACTTGGGAGGCTGAGGCAGGAGAATCACTTGAACCTAGGAGGCAGAGGTTGCCGTGAGCCGAGATCGGGCCACTGTACTCCAGCCTGGGCAACAAGAGTGAAACTCCTTCTCAAAAAAAAACAAAAAACAAAAAACATGAATAATGGGAAAATATCAATTAGAAGCCAGTACATAATCATCTTAAAAACAATCCCAGAGAATGCAGTGCTCTTTCCTTGGGCGATCAGTTCTGACCACCACCCGCACCCCTCTGTTCGTTTTGAGATGGAGTCTCCCTCTGTCGCCCAGGCTGGAGTGTACAATCTCAGATCCCTGAAGCTTCCACCTCCCAGGGTTCAAGGGATTCTCCTGCCTCAGCCTCCCTAGTAGCTAGGACTGCAGGTGCTCGCCACCATGCCTGGCTAATTTTTCTATTTTTTTGGTAGAGACAGGGTTTCACCATGTTAGTCAGGCTGGTCTCAAACTCCTGACCTTAAGTGATCTGCCCACCTTAGCCTCCCAAAGTGCTGGCGTTATAGGCATGAGCCACCAACCCTGGCCTCCCCCTATATTTTTAACCGTATTTTCTCATGGACACATTCCAGCAGGGTTAGGGCTCTAGGCCTATGTATCACTACTAGTCTCCCCCCAATTTCTCTTCCTCCCCCATATCAAATAGCCCTAAGGCCTTGCTCCTGGTTCTTCCAAGGCCCTGTGGAACTGTGGTTAATAACTGGGACTTGAGCCGGGCACAGTGGTTTATGCCTGTAATCCCAGCACTTTGGGAGGCTGAGGCAGGCGGATCAGGAGGTCAGGAGATGGAGACCATCCTAGCTAACATGGTGAAACCCCGTCTGTACTAAAAATACACAAAATTAGCCAGGCGTGGTGGCACACGCCTGTAGTCCCACCTACTTAGGAGGCTGAGGCAGGAGAATCGCTTGAACCCGGGAGGTGTAGGTTGCAGTGAGCCGAAATCACGCCACTGCACTCTAGCCTGGACGACAGAGACTCCATCTCAATTAAAAAAAAAAAGAAAAAAGAACTGGGACTTGGGAGTCAGAGGAGCCAGAGTTGGAGTCCATTTCTGTCCTTTCCAAACTGTGTAACATTGGACAGGTTAATATTTCTGAGCTTCAGTTTCCTACCTTGTAAATTGCAAATATTTCTTTATTTGTTCCAAGGATTGGATGAATGCTGGACAGTATGTAGTGCTTAGTAAAATGCCTGGCACAAATAATAAATTCTCAATAGACGGTGGTAATTATCAATCCTTCTGCTTCCTTAATCCACCTTCTGCCTACCGTCAGTACTTCCTTCTCCTTTGGCCAATTGCCTCCTGATTCGTCTCCACCATGCCCAGCTAATTTTTGTATTTTAAGTAGAGACAGGGTTTTGCCATGTTGGCCAGGCTGGTCTTGAACTCCTGACCTCAGGTGATCTGCCCACCTCGACTTCCCAAAGTGCTGGAATTATAGGTGTGAGCCACTGCGCCCAGCCTATATGCACTGATTTCTAAAATACATTGTTAAATGGAAAAAAAATAGGCCGAGTGTGGTGGCTCACACCTGTAATCCCAAAAGTTTGGAAGGCCAAGGCGGGAGGATCACCAGAGTTCAGGAGCTCAAAACCAGCCTGATCAACATGGAGAAACCCCGTCACTACTAAAAACACAAAATTAGTCGGGTGTGGTTGCGCATGCCTGTGATCCCAGCTACTCCGGACGCTGAGCCAGGAGAATCACTTGAACCTGGGAGGCAGAGGTTGCAGTGAGCCGAGATCAGGGCATTGCACTCCAGCCTGGGCAACAAGAGCGAAACTCCATCTTAAAAAAAAAAAGCATCTATTTGTCTAAAAAAAAAGAGAAAGGTGGCCGGGCGCGGTGGCTCAAGCCTGTAATCCCAGCACTTTGGGAGGCCGAGACGGGCGGATCACGAGGTCAGGAGATCGAGACCATCCTGGCTGACACGGTGAAACCCCGTCTCTACTAAAAAATACAAAAAACTAGCCGGGCGCGGTGGCGGGCGCCTGTAGTCCCAGCTACTCGGGAGGCTGAGGCAGGAGAATGGCGTAAACCCGGGAGGCGGAGTTTGCAGTGAGCTGAGATCCGGCCACTGCACTCCAGCCTGGACGACAGAGCCAGACTCCGTCTCAAAAAAAAAAAAAAAAAAGAGAGAAAGGAGTGATTTTATTTTATTTTACTTTATTTTTTCTTTGAGATGGAGTCTCGCTCTGTCACCCAGGCTGGAGTGCAGTGGCGTGACCTCAGCTCACTGCAATCTCCACCTCCCGGGTTCACGCCATTCTCCTGCCTAGCCTCCCAAGTAGCTGGGACTACCGGCTCCCGCCACCACACCCGCTATTTTTTTTTTTTTTTTTTTTTTGTATTTTTAGTAGAGACGGAGTTTCACCATGTTAGCCAGGATGGTCTCGATCGCCTTACCTCGTAATCTGCCCGTTTCGGCCTCCCAAAGTGCTGGGATTACAGGCGTGAGCCACCACGCCTGGCCGGAGTGATGTTTATATTAATGGGAAGGGTGTCTCTGATAGGCAGTCAAGGGTCTGGGTGAGGAAAGATTTTCTTTTCACTGTATACTCTTTTGTATTGTTGGGAAAATGTATAACGATTTGCATAAATGTTAAATTTTTTAATTAAAAAAAATCTAGCATCTCTTCCTTTGGGAAACTCTGGCTGGCCCTCTCTGTTCCTTCCAGGAGTTGCTCCTTTCTTCTTCTTTTTTTTTTCTGAGGCAAAGTCTTGCTCAGACACCCAGGCTGGAGTGCAGTGGCGCGATCTCGGCTCACTGCACCCTCCGCCTCCCAGGCTCACGCCGTTCTCCCGCTTCAGCCTCCCAAGTAACTGGGACTACAGGCGCCCGCCACCACGCCCTGCTAATTTTTTTTATTTATTTATTTATTTTTTTTTAGTAGAGACGGGGTTTCACCATGTTAGCCAGGATGGTCTCGATTTCCTGACCTCGTGATCCACCCGCCTCAGCCTCCCAAAGTGCTGGGATTACAGGCGTGAGCCCTTGCGCCCGGCTGGAGTTTCTCCTTTCACACTACCAGACTTTTCACGGTGTTTACTTCTATTATATTACAGCACTTATCCCATGTGTTGGAAAACCAAGAATATCTAGAAGGTATTGATATTGATTGATACTGTATTCATTTTTATGTTCCTAGGTTCCGTTGCAAAGTGATACACATGTGCATATACACATTTTTTAAAGTCAGCTTTAATCTCCCTACACATTTTTTAAAGAGTTAATGGAAAAAGTCTCCTATCACTGATCTCTTTCACCACACCACCCTTATCCTAGTCTGCTTGTGCACAGACTTTGAGCTCTACAGACTCACTTTTACAATCTCACCCTAGCCTATATTATCAGACGTCTCCAGCAAACGTTCCTGTGGCTCCTGCTACAGCTGACTTTTCACTATGTTTTTGTAGCTTGTTGGTTTTGTCTTGTTTTGTTTTTTAAATATCCACAATGTCCTCACCCACTTCTAGCCTTTATTCATGCCATTCCCTTTACTGAAGTCCTTCCCAACTCTGCCAGCTTAGACTCCTTTGAGACCAGCTCATGGAAGTCACTTCCTCTTTGAAGCTTCTCTGTCCCCCGCCCCCTCAGCAATCTCAGATAAGCTTAACTTGATGTTTCTACTCTCTCTCTAATCAAACTGTGTGATCACTTATCATTTATGGCAATTATCATTTTACATGTTAGTCCTCCAGACAAAAATGAGGACTCTTCAGAGACAGGGATTTTTGCTTTGTTTATCTTACTCTTCCCAAAAATTATGCCTGGCACATAGCAGGCACTCAATAAATAATTGTTGCATGAATGGATGAATGAACAAGTTAATAGTAAGTGCTCATAATATTTGGATGGGCTACACTTGAAGGCCATCCCTGAAGTTACTTATTAGGGGCAACACACCTGTATGCTGTGTTTGTCACATTCACATGTCGGCTTGGCACCTTGAACTGGAGGCTTTCTCGTGTTTGCCATTCTAATGCAGGTGTAGAAACCTAATTACATATTCCCTCTGTAAGCGTGCAGACCCTTAAACTAGGATTGCTAGATTTAGCAAATAAAAGCACAAGTTGCCCAGTTAAATTTGAATCACAAACGACAAACTATCTTTTTAAATGTATGTCTCAAAAATACTACTTACATTAAAAAAATTATTCAGTTTATCAAAAATTCAAATTTGACTGATGTATTTTATCTGGCAGCCTTACCTCAAAGGCCAAATTTCCAAACCCTGCCTTATTGCACTCAGATCCTGTAATCCTTAGATGAACTATGCAATTTTATCATCTTTATTAAATAGACAACCAGTCCTCCAACTCTGCTTGCTCTTTTACATATATTTAAACACTTTGCTTTCTTCAAAACTCTTTTATTATATTTTAAACACTAGAGTGTAGCCACTTAACAGAACTGTATTTGAGAGGGCAAATCCCCCTGTATCTTTCCACCGGCATTTTCTTGAAGTCTCTATTCTGCAGTACGTCTTAGTTAAAGGAAGATTCTCTCCAGGTATGGTGATGGGGCTGCTGTAGGCCATTAGAAACCCTGGAGAGCTGTTTGGGCTTTAAAATGCCACGTCCCTGCAGAGGAAAGGTGGGAGTGATACTATCCAACCCGGCCTCTGCGCCGACCTAGCTTGGCAGCCATTACATATTATTATACACTAGGCTTTCCACGACTTTTGCAGAAGTTAGAGCCACCAGGTGATCTGAAAGAAGGCATTTTCAGATTTCAGTTTCTTAGTACTGGTAAATGAGCACCAAAACCAAAAATGTGGGCACCAACTGCAGCTGCACATATTTTTGTTTCACAGGCACAGTTCCTATTACATTAAATTGCATTCCCCTGAAGCTTCAAAGTGGATGACAGTTCTACAAGACAACCTTTTCGTTACACGCAATTAATTTTCCCTGTGATAAGTCGCCATCCCTTCAACATCCAAACTTGAAAATTATCAGCTAACACTGTCTGTAGGTGTCTAAACTCATGCAAAACATTTGTTTAGTACTCAAATATCACAGCTCCGCATTCTGAAAAACATGAAACGTCCGTCAGAAATTACTAAGAAGTGGTGACTGGAATTTAGGAGCATTTACATTAGGGAAAAAAGGGATATGTTAAAAGGAGGTTGGGGTGGAGGTGCAATAAATGTGGCTGAATATGGCTGAGAAGCATGGGGAAAATGGTTCAATCCGGGAACGAAAAATCAATTTGCCAAGGCCATGATAAGACTGGAACATCTACCTCCTCTATATTTCATGAGAAGCCATCCTGATGGCCACAGTCATGCCAGCCATCAGAGCAGGGTTCAGGAGGAGTGCACGGGTATGCCTGACAGCAGTTTACAGCAAACAGACATCTACCACCGAGCAAACCATCAGAGAAGGCACCCGGTGAAGGGCTGTATCTTTCATCTTTGGAAATGGACTGAAGAGATATTTAATGTGTCAAGAGCTCTACTTCCGGGAGACCAATATTTCTTTTTATTCAGTTATTTCAAGGAGGGCTCCCAGTAAATTTTGCTTGGTAAGAAGATTAATTTCAGAGCCATGGAGTCCCGTAGAATATATCCTGGATGTTTACGTTGCAAAAACCCAGGGCATTGTTATTTATTTCTTCCGTCGGAAAAGCGAGACAGCAATAAACTACCGCTTGACTTGTAAATCACAAAAGTGACTAATCTGAACGCAAGTTATTCGAGGACTAAGGAAGAGGGATTATTTATTCTACTGTAAGAACTGATTTATAAAGAGATGATACGTTTTCTGATCATGCGTAGCTTCTCAGATAAGTTATTTCTGTTTTCTGGTCATTCTTAGTAAGCTATAATTTGTCCATCCATTTGTCAAAAATGAGTTTTCATTGCTTCAGGACCCATTCATCTTTTAAACCTGTTACACAGTTAGTGTGACTTTGTGAAGTTATTTCTTTTGTTCCGTTCCCGTATTGAGTAGCTCTCTTTTGCCCGAGTCAGTATTTTAGGGTTTTAGTTTTTGTGTGTGTTTTTTTTTCCTTAATTTGAGGAAGCCTATTCTCCGACATTATTTGCCCAGTTAGAGACTACTGCTACCCTGGGAACTGTCTTCGACCTGAATTTTATTTCCTCTAAGAAGACAGGATGGCAACCCCATTTCACGTTTTGGCTTCCCAGGAGCCGCAGCCCAGGCCGACCAGCGCACAGGTTTGGGGCAGGAAATGTTAGGGCGCCTTTAAGAGGAATCTGCAGTAATTTTCCACCGCCCCGCCGACGCGGCGGGATACTGAGCGCGGCAGAGTGCGGCTGCGCGGCAGGGCGCGCGCCTCCGTTGCCAGGATACCGCCTCCTCCACCCCCCGGCGCCCAGGGCCCTTTTGTTTCCAAGATGGCCTCCGAATCCTGTTTTAGTGCGCCGGGAACAAAGCCAGTTGTACACGATTGAGCTTAGCAGAAAGCAAAAGTTATATGGCTGGCTTTCAGACTGTTCAATGTCAATATTTATTTACTGTTATAACCTTACAAAAATCCGTTCAGTTATGTTGTCTGGATGAGAAAAATCAAGGGAGTGCCTCCAGGTGTGTAAGCCACGGTCTCAGCCTTTCTGTGGCAGGGCTTTTGCATTCGTTGTTGCTTTTGATAAGAATTCTGGCTTTTCTTGTTAAACTAGCTCAGGAAGAAGTCTAGGCGATGACGGTTAACTATAGAACCATGTAATTACGTGTAGTACAGTTTGGGTAATGATGCCCTAGGCCATATCCACTCCCCTTTTAAAAATACTTGTTGATATTTCTTTTCTTTTTTGTTTTGTTTTTGAGACAGTCTCGCTCTGTCGCCCAGGCTGGAGTGCAGTGGCGCGATCTGGGCTTACTGCAACCTCCGTCTCCCGGATTCAGTGGATTCTCCTGACTCAGCCTCCCGAGTAGCTGGGACTACAGGCGCCGGCCACCACACCTGGCTAATTTTTTTGTATATTTAGTAGAGATGGGGTTTCACCATGTTGGCCAGGCTGGTCTCGATCTCCTGACCTCAGGCGATCCGCCCGCCTCGGTCTCCCAAAGTGCTGGGATTACAGGCGTGAGCCACCGCGCCAGGCCCTATTTTTCTTTTTCTTGAAATGTTAGTTTACGGCTGGGCTCTGCCTGTAACAAACCTTCAAATAAAGTTGCTAAATAATACTAATTAACATCAGAAAGATACTAATTGACATCTATTCTGCCGAGCACTGCCATAAGATAGGTACCTTCACTTTATCCCCCATTTTTACAGACAGAGAAACTAAGGCTCTGGGAGGTTAAGTAATTGCCTGAGGTGCCGCAGCTAGTGTGCATGGTGGAATCCACATCCAAACCCAGGCAGTCTGATAAGAGCCTGCCCTAAGGCAGCCATTGTGCTATATACTGCCTCTGTAAATATACTACTACTGGGAGTACACGACGTCTTCTAAGTGCAGCACTTGAGAGGAGTGTGAAAGCCTCTTTCCCTGAAGTACATCCCTTTGTTGTGAACTGACTTCTCACATTTGAATCAGGTATTAGTCATCCAGCCATTTAGATGCTTCCCTCTGAGCTGAAAGCCCCAACCCTAGCCAACCTTGGTGGCAGAGATTGGGGAAGTATCATTTAAAACTTCCTGCCAACCTATAAGAAGAAGAAAAAAAAACCTACCCACAGAAGCAGAAGAAAAAACAGTTCTATGATAGAATAAACATTAAGCTAAAATGTGATGTGCATCACAGGACATCAGCTAAAGAGACTGCAAAGGACAGAAAGAAGTTTCACCTTTTCACATACCTAAGCAGATACACTCCATTACCATACATGTTCTCAAGATTAAATAGTAACTGGTCTCCAAGTAAGAGGACTTGGCAGCACCATTTGTCACACCTAGTGCATGCAAAATGCACATGGTAATTGGTAGCTGGTAAGCTGTGTTAGCTACTTCGTTTTATTTGGAGGAAAAATAAACTTACATTTTTATAACAGGAATTAGGTTTGCACCTTGAAGTAAGGGCACCTACTGTAGTTAAGACTCCTGCTCTCCCACAGAAACTGTTAAGTAGGGACGCTGCCTTCTGTGGTGATTACATTTCAAAGAGACAGCTCCCAGGTCATTGAGTAAGACATTTCTGGGTTGTAAAGCTGGCAAGAGGCTTATTTAGCTTTTAAAAAGATTTACATACCTCTCAAAGGGATAGAGAAAGAATTTTCCTCTACGAGTTTTCTCAAATAAATGCTGAAAGGAAGGGAGGAAGGGGAGTCTTTTTCCCTTGCTGTACTAGGGACGCATTGATTTATATTTTAGATCTGCATCTGTGTCAAGATTAAGAGACCAGCCATTCCACTCAAAGAGTCAGCTTGCATTCAGTTTCACCTTGCTGGCCCACCCTTTCCACAGACATAATAATGAATCAGATAGTGGGAAGCCAGGAGAAAGGTATTGTCAAATGCTAAGGGTTAAATCATCTATTTTGATGGGAATTTTTACTTCCTGGTTTCTTTGAAATTAAGCCTAATTTCTGGTAGATGCTGAAGTGAGTTTGTATGCTGCACCAGACCACGAGAATGTGTCTAAGAAATGCAGACCAGGCAACTGGCCTTGATGTTCTTTTGAGTTGTCTTCACTCCTCAGTCTTCTCTCTTCTATTCATGTAGGCACCTTGGAGATGCCTCACAAGGACTTCTCTCCACTGACCTCCTGAGCTTAAGACACCTTTGCTTCTAGCATCCTACCTTAGCTTCTTTTCCAAAAGACTCAGGCTGCTTGTGGCTACACATCTTAGCCTGTGCTGATAACCAAGCCTGGACCACCTTCCTTCACCATTTCTGCTTGCTTGGCTTAACCAGCAAGACAGTTCTACTATCCTTTCCTTTTGGAATCCTTCCCTGACCTACCTTCCTGCTCATGCACCTGCATCTGATTTGGTCTCTCCTGGGCTCCCAGACCACTTGGTAATTTCTCCTGTTAGAGCACACAAATAGTTAAGTGTGGGTAGTCATATTTAATTCTCTAGTCCATAAACTTCTTATTTTATATTTAAAGATTTTTTAATCTTTGTGTTCCCAGCACTTCACAGCAGGGTGCCTACATGAGTAGATTTGAGATCTTAAACTGGTGACCTACAGGTTGAGTCAAGCCCACGAAACTATTTTCTTGGGCTCTTTTTGACATTTGTTTTGTAAAATTTGAAGCTGCATTTTAAAATCTGAATATACATACAAATCAGAGACTTCAGCTTATCTTAAAGAACAAGATATGGCAGCTGGGCGCGGTGGCTCACGCCTGTAATCCCAGCACTTTGCAAGGCCAAGACGGGCAGATCACCTGAGGTCAGGAGTTCGAGACCAGCCTGGCCAACATGGTGAAACCTGTCTCTACTAAAAGTACAAAAATTAGCTAGGTGTGGTGGTGCACACCTGTAATCCTAGCTACTCGGGAGCCTGAGGCAGGAGAACCGCTTGAACCCAGGAGGCAGAGGTTGCAGCGAGCCAAGATTACACCACTGTACTCCAGCCTGGGTGACAGAATGAGATTCCATCTAAAAAGAAGAAAAGAACAAGATATGGCTACCCTATCAGTAGGTGCCTGGTGCTACTTTAGATGGTACCTGAGCCGTCCACTTTGCCATAGCCTTTGCCATTCCCTATTGCTTCCCCATTGACACTAAGTATGAAGTGTCATTTATATTGAGTCTACACTAATATTTTTCTTGGAGTAAAGTATTTCCAAGTACCAAAAGAGAGAAAACAAGACAAAAGCATCTTTCAAGAATAATGAGAGGGACTCCCCCCAGCTTTGTTTTTCTTTTTGAGACAGAGTTTCACTCTTGTAGCCCAGGCTGGAGTGCAATGGTGTGATCTCGGCTCATTGCAACCTCTGCCTCCTGAGTTCAAGCGATTCTCCTGACTCAGCCTCCGGAGTAGCTGGGATATTACAGGCACGCACCACCAGGCCCAGCTAATTTTGCATTTTTAGCAGAGATGGGGTTTCTTCATGTTGGTAAGGCTGGTATCAAACTCCCAACCTCAGGTGATCCGACCGCCTGGGCCTCCCAAAGTGTTGGGATTACAGGCGTAAGGCACCGCACCCAACCGAGGGAGCCCATTTCTTAGTAGAAATGAAGAGTTGCCTCTGTTTATTAGACACATAAAATGTGTCTGTTTCTATTTTTTTCTCAAATCTAGCTTCTTTGCTCATTAAAGTTAACTTCCTGGCCTCTATAGATATTTGAATTTTTGACTCTTGGGTAAAAAACTGAGGTATGAGGCCGGGCGCGGTGGCGCAAGCCTGTAATCCCAGCACTTTGGGAGGCCGAGACGGGCGGATCACGAGGTCAGGAGATGGAGACCATCCTGGCTAACCCGGTGAAACCCCGTCTCTACTAAAAAAAAAAAATACAAAAACTAGCCGGGCGAGGTGGCGGGTGCCTGTAGTCCCAGCTACTTGGGAGGCTGAGGCAAGAGAATGGCGTAAACCCGGGAGGCGGAGCTTGCAGTGAGCTGAGACCCGGCCACTGCACTCCAGCCTGGGCGACAGAGCGAGACTCTGTCTCAAAAAACAAAAAACAAAAAACAAAAAACAACTGAGGCATGGTTGGGGTCGTGGGGGAGGAGGAAGGAAGGATAAACTAGTTCAGCAAATGGTTAAGATT
This sequence comes from Macaca fascicularis, assembly GCF_037993035.2. Taxonomy (NCBI): domain Eukaryota; kingdom Metazoa; phylum Chordata; class Mammalia; order Primates; family Cercopithecidae; genus Macaca; species Macaca fascicularis. The sequence continues at coordinate 77,577,581 of NC_088381.1, forward strand.
CCAAACTAGCTGGGTGCAGTGGCTCATGACTATAATCCCAGCACTTTGGGAGGCAGTGGTGAGTAGATCATTTGAGCCTAGGAGTTTGAGACCAGCCAGGACAAAATAGGGAGACCCTGTCTCTATAAAAACTAAAAAAATGCTGGGCTCGGTGGCTCATGCCTATAATCCCAGCACTTTAGGAGGCCAAGGCGGGCGGATCACGAGGTCAGGAGATCGAGACCATCCTGGCTAACACGGTGAAACCCCGTCTGTACTAAAAATACAAAAAATTAGCCAGGTGTGGTGGCGGGCGCCTGTAGTCCCAGCTACTCGGGAGGCTGAGGCAGGAGAATGACGTGAACCCGGGGGCAGAGCTTGCAGTGAGCTGAGATTGCTCCACTGCACTCCAGCCTGGGGTACGATTGAGAGGCCATCTCAAAAAAAAAAAAAATTAAAAAAATTAAAAATTAGCCAGGCATGGTGGTGTGTACCTGTAGTCTCAGCTACTAAGGAGGCAGAGGCAGGAGAACAACTTGAGCCCAAGAGGTTGAGGCTGCAGTGGACTGTGATTGTGACACTGCACTCCAGCCTGGGTGACAGAGCAAGACCCTATCTCAACAACAACAAAAACAACAACAACAACAACAAAACAAACAAAAAACAAATACCAAACTTAAACAGAATTCCCTAATTACCCACTTAAACAGACTTCCCAAATTACCACTTTTAGCCGATCCTTTAATTTCACCTTGGACATCGTGTCTAACATTTGTTGCATTTTAGTTAAGTGTGGGAAGTGTAGGGGCAGAAAAATGTGATACCTTTCTTCACCCATAGTAAAGGTCACAGCAACACTCCTATGACAAAAGACAGGTTAACAAGAGAAAAGCATAACAAATTTATCTAATCAAAGTTTTATATGACAGGGGAGACTTCAGAAATGAAGACCCGAAGGCCCATGGAAAGCTATCCTTTATTTTTTATTTATTTATTTTTTTGAGACGGAGTCTTGCTCTGTCGCCAGGCTGGAGTGCAGTAGCACAATCTCGGCTCACTGCAACCTCTGCCTCCCAGGTTCAAGCAATTCCCCTGCCTCAGCCTCCTGAGTAGCTGGGACTACAGGTGCATGCCACCTCGCCTGGCTAATTTTTTTTTTTTTTTTTTTTTTTGTATTTTAGTAGAGACTGGGTTTCACCATGTTAGTCAGGATGGTCTCGATCTCCCGCCTTGGCCTCCCAAAGTGCTGGGATTACAGGCGTGAGCCACCGTGCCCGGCTGCAAAGCTATCCATTTTTATGCTTAGGGTTCATGAAGAATGGACAGCCGTGTAGAAATACCAAAGCAGGCATGAGCTAGTGCTGATAGTCTGAGGAGGGGAAACCAACCAGGACCTGTCTGGTCAGATTCTTCTTGGCCTCTGTGCAGCACTCTTTCCTCCTGGGTATACAGCAGGACCCCCTGCGGAACAAGGGTCTTATGATCTACTACTATCGAACAAGATAGGTCAGAGAATTTGTTTATGGCCAGTTCCTAAATAGAGAGGCAGGAGAATCCTAGAGTAGTATTTCTAGCTTCTGTGACCTGCCGTGGGGAAAAGGAATTCTAGTTTCTATGGCCTGTTTTAGGGGAGAAGTGGGAGAGGAAGACAGGAGGGCAAGAGAAGGTCTGAGAGAAACTTTGCTTCTGAGGCCCTTCCATTGTCCTTCAGTTCAAAGTACTTGGCATGCCGAAGCACCAAACTTTCAGGTATCCTTTTCTAAGCCCAGCAACACAATACTCGGTTTCCTATAGCTATTGCCTTGGCAAAAGCCTGTGAGTTAAGTTTATACATATGCATTTTGTCCTTAATGAATCCAGAAATATAGAATGCATACAAAAAAGTTCAGTTCATATGGGTAATTGGTTTTTCAGAGCATTATCCACAGCACCTTATATATGGTAGACCTTATCTGCTGTGTGAAACTAAGAACTGTTTTGCAAAACATAGGAACAAGAAAAAAATGTTAGTTTTGTTGCTATCAATGCTTATATAACAAAATGAGTGTCCAAATAAATACTGTCTTTCTAAACACCAGTGATGTAAGTACTGATGCAAGTGCAAAGTAGTAAGATGTTAAGGTTCTGTTTCATATGAAATTTATTTATTTATTATTTTGAGATGGAGTCTCACTCTGCCCAGCTAGCGGGCAGTGGCATGGTCTCGGCTCACTGCAACCTCCACCTCCCAGATTCAAGCAATTCTCCTGCTTCAGCCTTCCAAATAGTTGTAGTTGGGATTACAGGCACATGCCACAACACCTGGCTAATTTTTTTTTTTTTTTGAGACGGATTATGCTACCTCCGCCTCCTGGTTCAAGCAATTCTTCTGCCTCAGCCTCCTGAGTAGCTGGGATTACAGGCACCTGCCACCATGCCCAGCTAATTTTGTATTTGTAGTGGAGACAGGGTTTTGCCATGTCGGCCAGGCTGGTCTCGAACTTCTGATCTCAGGCGACCCACCCACCTTGGCCTCCCAAAGTGCTGGGATTATAGGCATGAGCCACCATGCCCAGCCTAATTTTTTGTACTTTTAGTAGAGACAGGGTTTCACCATGTTGGCCAGGCTGGTCTCAAACTCCTGACCTCAGATAATCCACTTGCCTTAGCCTCCCAAAGTGCTGGGATTACAGCCATGAGTCACTGTGCCCGGCCTTCACCTGAAATTTATCAAGATAACAAAACCATATTTCAGAAACTACAAACATTGGTTTTAATTTCAGATATTTGTTTAACAAAGCTTTTGTTTTCACGAAAAGATTTTATTTATTTATTTATTTATTTTTTGGAAGGGGGAACAGAGTCTTACTCTGTCACCCAGGCCAGGTTCAAGCTCTTTTCCTGCCTCAGTCTCCCAAGTAGCTGGGATTATAGGTGCCTGCCACCACACCCAGTTAATTTTTGTATTTTTCGCAGAGATGGGGTTTCATCATGTTGCCCAGGCTGGTCTCAAACTCCTGACCTCAAGTGATCTGCCCCCTTGGCCTCCCAAAGTGCTGGGATTGCAGGTGTGAGCCACCATGCCCGGCCGAGAAAGGATGTTTAAATTATTGTTTTCTCCTAAATTCTTGTAGATTAGATTTACATTGTTTGAACAAGAATCCTATCTGGTTGCACAGAATAGAGACTCTTTCTGAACACCTTGAGCGACCTTGAGCGTTTGCTATTTTTTTTTTTTTTTTTTTTTTAGACAGAGTCTGTATCTGTCACCAGGCTGGAGCGTAGTGGTGTGATTTTAGCTCACTGCAACCTCCGCCTCCCAGGTTCAAGCAATTGTCCTGCCTCAGCCTCCCGAGTAGCTGGGACTACTACTCGAGAGGTAGTAGTGTGCCACCATGCCCAGCCAATTTTTGTATTTTTAGTAGAGACTGGGTTTCACCATGTTGGCCAGGATGGTCTCATCTCTTGACCTCGTGGTCCGCCCGTCTTGGCCTCCCAAAGTGCTGGGATTACAGGCCTGAGCCACCACACCCGGCGGTGTTTGCTATCTTTTAATGTCATTATTGACTGTGGACTGATGTGTAGCCAAGGCAGAGTATTCTACTTTGCTCCAAACGTGCTGTGACATCATGAAATAAAACTCAAGTCATCTGTCCCCTTCTCCTTGCCTGGGGTTTTAAAGTCATTAGGACGGGTGCAGTGGCTCACTATAATCCCAGCACTTTGGGAGGCCAATGCAGGAGGATTGCTTGAGGCCAGGAGTTCAAGACCAGCTTGGGCAACATAGTGAGATCCTGTCTCTAAAAAATGAAATAAAATAATAAAATACTAAAGTAATTAAATTTTGTTTTACTTGTCTATGTTAGTCCTTTCCAAATCTGGAGAACTATTAGGGCAGTGGTTGGAGATAGGGTTAAGTTGGGAAAGCCTCAGTTGATTTGGACATACCCTGCCCTTTGTTTTCCTTTAGGTCCACTTAAAAACAACTGAAGAAGGCCAGGCATGGTGGCTAACACCTGTAATCCCAGAACTTTGGGAGGCCAAGGCAGGCAGATCACCTGAGGTGAGGAGTTTGAGACCAGCCTGGCCAACATGGTGAAACCCTGTCTCTACTAAAAATACAAAAATTAGCCAGGAGTGGTGGTGAACGTCTGTAATCCCAGCTACGCAAGAGGTTGAGGTGAGAGAATCACTTGAATCTGGGAGGCGAAGGTTGCAGTGAGTTGAGATGGCAACACTGCGCTCCAGCCTGGGTGACAGAGTGGGATTCTGTCTTAAAAGACAAACAAACAAACAAACAAACAAAAAAACTGAAGGGTATACAACAAGGATTCTCTCAAGGGGAAGCTTGCATCAGATAATTTTTCATTTATTAAACTGGTGGTGAAAGAGTTCTATTATTAAACTGGTGGTGAAAGAGTTCTATGCATTCAAAAGGAACAATCAGCTATGTAAATTGCCTTTACTTTGGACTTGAGAAAAGCAGAAGGAACACATCGCCCACTAGGAAGGACTTAAAGTTACAGTCTTGAGAGCCTTGTCTTGATGAAAAGACTAAATGAGGCCAAGGGCAAGCTGACTGTATTGATGAGAAATGGAAATAAGGCACCTTTCTTTCTTTCTTTCTTTTTTGAGACGGAATCTCTGTCACCCAGGCTGGAGTGCAGTGGCAGTGGCATGATCTTGGCTCACTGCAACCTCTGCCTCCTGGATTCAAGTGATTCTCCTGCCTCAGCCTCCCTAGTAGCTGGGACTACAGGTGCCTGCCACCACACCCAGCTAATTCAGGCACCTTTCTCAGAGGCTAGAAGCTGCCTAGAAATTTTTTCAGTCTGTTGGAAGAACAAACTATATTACATGTAGTAGGATTGTGTTCATTCTTCATGTCTCAAGTGGCAGTCCTCCAGATATTCAACCAAGGTGCTTGATTCTGTTGTTGGCACAAGGACCATGAAATCTTCAGTAGCTAAGGAGGCTCTTTGACAAACAGATTTATTGCATAGGACGTAAAAGGGGCTCATTCAGAGAACTACACATTTACTACACATTTACTTGCGGGTAGAGGTGAGAAATTGAAGCTTTGATAATTGTCATTTTGTAAGCATGCTGCAATAATTGTGTTCTCTCTACAAAGATGGAGAAATACTTAATCTTTGCAGGTTTTTATTAGCTTCGAAAAAGGGAATACAAATATTTTGATACCTGACTTTATTTTAAAGATACTGGCAAGCAAGGAAAGATACTCAGTTTGCTAAATTATAGCATAGATTTTAAAGACAGGGACTTTTTTTTGGTATTTTGATTCTTTCTGATTCAGAACCTGCGTGAGTTTCCATTCATGGGATGGAGAATCCTGCCAAAGCCAACTCAGTCTCCTGTTATTGCAGAAATTTAAAGGTTACTTGAGCTGACTGATACCAATTAAAATAAAAGCATCTACCGCCATTTTATCAAACGCCCTATTTAATCTCCACATCCCAAGTTCATTCTCTCTCTCTTTTTTAAGGCTATACGTGGGCCTCAACATTCTCTCTTCTTCAGTATCAGCTGTCCTCACCCCTATTCAAAGTCAGGATGACTTGCAATCTATTCAGGGCTGCTACTTAATTGGATGAAGAAAGTACTCTGTTGCATGCTAACCTCCCAGATTTGAATTAGAACTGAGGTCCTAAATTTACACAATATCTTTTCCCTTTCCTTTCTGCGTTTATTTCTTTTTTTCTACATCTTTCTTTTTGATTTTTTATTTATTTTATTTTTTTTGAGATGGAGCCTTGCTCTGTCGCCAGGCTGGAGTGCAGTGGTGCGATCTCAGCTCACTGCAACCTCCAACTGCCTGGTTCAAGCGATTCTCCTGCCTCAGCCTCCAAGTAGCTGGGACTACAGGCACATGCCACCACGCCCAGCTAATTTTTGTATTTTTAGTAGAGATGGGGTTTCATCATGTTGGCCAGGATGGTCTCCATCTCTTGACCTCGTGACCTGCCCCCCTCAGCCTCCCAAAGTGCTGGGATTACAGGCATGAGCTACCACACCCGGCCTCTTTTTGAATTTTTTAAAAAACACCTAAAGTTTAGGCAAGTAGAAGAGGCCAAAGAAACAAGAGTTCAAAGAAACAAGAATGTTATACATGCACACTTGCAGAAAGGTAGTAAAGTATCCGTATAGTTCTGGCTGTCAAGCTTTTGGACTGAGATATGCTTAAGCAAGGCAAAAGATCCTATAGTCCAGGATTATCAACCAGTCCAGTTTCCCAAGGAAACTAAAAGTAACTGAAAACAAGAAGGGTACCATATAGGAAAATTTAAGGTGGGGCATAATTATTAATACACTGCTTTGGAAATACTGGTATGGAAGATTCATATATAGACTTCAATGCATACGTGTCTCATATTTAGCTATAGGAAAATTATCAAAATCTTCATTTATACAAATCATGGGTAATATAAATAAAATCAGGTATTGTGTACAGTCAGACCCCAGATTTACACAAACTAGAGGTTTAAATTAAGTTTCCTTCATTTTATAAAACCATGACACAAGCTGTAAATAAAGGAGTTCTGGCTTTAGGCCTCTTTCTGTTTATAGACAGTAAATTTAAATCCTTTGTCCCTGCGGACCAACTCAAAGCAGTAACCTTGGCTACCGTTGCTGCAGAAGAAACATACCCCGCAGATTTCCAGTTCTATATTCAGTTTTAGAAAATTGGTCATGTTGAAAGGGAAAAACAATTTTACTTTGCCTCAGTTATTGACACCAAGAAGCACTCCTCAGCCTGTTCAGAGGGGAAACAATGAGTCATTCATGCTGTCAGCCCAGGTGGTGCATAAATTCCACACAGAGGCCGCTGAATTAACCCGTGGAGGCCTCTCTCTGAGCTGAGCCCGCAATGCGCCTGCTTGGGGCTCCCTGCAGCCTCTGGGGGAGGCAGGGCGGCCCAGAGCAGGCCTGTGCTGGAAAGGAACGCCAAGCCCTGTAACCAAGCCTTTACCTCTGCAGTGCTAGTCCCAAGGGGCCTCCGAGCTGTTTGTCACCGTGTGATTGGCTCAGGAGAGGGGTGGAGAAATGAAAACACTCTGCCCAGGATATATTTAGTTGAAGTGCAGCTGGGGAAGTGCTTAAACAAGGGAGCTTTTGTCCTTATGTTGAAGTGTTTTTCTTAACTCCTCAAGGGTGAAAAACTTAAGCCACGTTCTGATCCCACTCCCCCCCACCACCCCCAGTATATTTTCTCTTCTTTAGGAAATGCTCTTATTCTGAAACTTTAGAATTTTCTAGGGTTTCTTGTATAAGAGGAAACTGAGCAATTTTGATGCAGAATTGACACATTTAAAGCACAAACCTTTAGTGGGAGACACAGTTAAGAAATTCAAATAATTCCTTAACACTTTAGAAGTTTGCATTCTTGCTATTAATTTTCTGTAAGTTCAAACTGGAAACTGGGTATTTTCAAACGTCTTTACTTGAACTAATTTATGGAGTTAAAAACATAATTAAGTTTTATAAGCTGACAGAGCCCTGTTTCACTTGAGCTGATTCACATTTTCCAGTAATGAAAGATTTACTTCTGCGCTGATGAGCACAGCTTCTTTGTAACAGATTACTGATGAGCCATGTAATGGCTCCTGTTCACATCCTCCTCAAAAATGACTGAGAACTGCCACCTTGCTGCAAGGCTTTACAGCCAATATGTAAATACTGTATATTAGGGGCACATTATCTATTATTACGAAGTACTGTGACTGGGCACAGTGGCTCACGCCTGTAATCCCAGCACTTTGGGAGGCCGAAGCAGGCAGATCACCTGAGGTCAGTTCAAGACCAGCCTGGCCAACGTGGTGAAACCCCTCTCTATGAAAAATATGAAAATCAGCCTGGCGTGGTGGCACATAGCTGTAGTCCCAGCTACTCAGGAGGCTGAGGCATGAGAATCTCTTGAACCCGGAGGGGAGGTTTCAGTGAGCTGAGGTTGCACCACTGAACTCCAGCCTGGACGACAAAAAAAGAAAAGAAAAAAAAAAGTAACACAGGAAATATTTTCCATGAAAATTCTATTTGCAGTTATGAAGCAAGGGCAAAAACTTCTGAACAAGGAGCCCATGGTTTTGTTGATACTAGGAAAGCAGGCTGTAATAGTGTTCTCCAGAGAACCAGAACCAATAGGATGTGCGTGTTTATAGACAAATATTTATCTCTCTCTCTCTCTCTCTCTTTTTTTTTTTTTTTTTGGAGACAGGTCCTTGCTCTGTCACTCAGGCTGGAGTGCACTGGTGTAATCATGGCTTACTGCAGCCTCAACCTCCCCTAGCTCAAGCTATCCTCCTGCCTCAGTCTCATGAGAAGCTGAGACTACAGGTGCATGCCACCATGCCCAGATAATTTTTTATTTTTTGTAGAGATGGGGTTTTGCCATGTTGCCCAGCCTGGTCTCGAACTCCTGGGCTCAAGCCATCTGCCAGATTCAGTCTCCCAAAGTGCTGGGATTACAGGCATAAGCCTGGCTGAGAGAGATTTTGTTTAAGGAATTGACCCATGCTTACGGAGGCTAAGTTCAAAATCTGCAGTGTGGGCTGGTAGGCTGGAGACCTAGAAAAGAGCCAGTGTTGTGGTTCAATCCAAAAGATGTCAGCTGACAGAATTCTCAGAATTTCTTCTTGTATGGAGCCAGGAGAATAAGAGGGAGTCTCTTGTTCTATTCAGGCCTTCAACTGATGTGATGAGGCCCACCCACAGTATGGAGGGCCATCTGCTGTACTCAATGTTCACCAGTTTCAATGTTAATCTCATCCAAAAACACCCTCACAGACACATCCAGGAGAATCTTTGACCAAATGTTTGGGCACTGTGGACTAACCAAGTTGACACATAAAATTAACCAACCACAGGTTAACAAACTCATTTTGAAAAATTCATGTGTTAACTTCACTTGTTAAAGTAACAGCATTGCTTACCATGTTGGAGATGTTGTAAAAGTATAAAAATGGGCACCCTTACAACATCTGTATCCCCCTGAAGGTCTCTCTTTCTTTCTCTCTCTCTCCCTCTCCTTCTATCCTGTTCTCCCTCCTCCCTCTTCTCTCCTGGGAGGCTTGCCCTTTGATCCTAGACACCATGCTGTGAGGAAGTTCATGGAGAAGTCATGTGTCGATATTCCAGACGATAGCCCCCAGTCCACACCAACATCAACTACTAGACATCTGAATGAACAAGCCTCAGATGATTTTTCTTCCGCCTTCAGAGTCTTCCAGCTGTGATCCAGACATGGTGCAGCAAAGTCAAGCTACCCTCTGCTGTGCCCTGTCTTGATTTATTTATTTAAAAAAATAATAATTTTAGCCCGTCACAGTGGCTCACGCCTGTAATCCCAGCACTTTGGGAGGCTGAGACAGGTGGATCACGAGGTCAGGAGACTGAGACCATCCTGGCTAACACGGTGAAACCCCGTCTGTACTAAAAATACAAAAAAAAAAAAAAAATTAGCCAGGCATGGTGGCGGGCGCCTGTAGTCCCAGCTACGCGGGAGGCTGAGGCAGGAGAATGGCGTGAATCCGAGAGGCGGAGCTTGCAGTGAGCCGAGATCAGGCCACTGCACTCCAGCCTGGGTGACAGAGCAAGACTCCATCTCAAAAAAAAATTAATTATTATTATTATTATTTTAATTTTAATTTTTTATCTATAAGCTTTGTTGGTCTTAACTGTCTCAATTCTGACCTGTAGAAACCATGAGATATGAAAAAAAGAGGAAGAAGACAACTATTGCTATCTTAAGCCACTAAATTTGGGAGCGATTTGCTATACAGGAAAAGATAACTACTATAGTAAGATTATGGTTAACTTTATAAGGAAGTACCAACCTGATTTCTTTCCTTTTTTTTTGAGATGGAGTTCTGCTCTTGTTGCCCAGGCTGGAGTGCAATGGTGCTATCGTGGCTCACTGCAACCTCCACCTCCCAGGTTCAAGCGATTCTCCTGCCTCAGTCTCCCGAGTAGCTGGGATTACAGGCACTGACTACCATGCCTGGATAACTTTTTCTATTTTTAGTAGCGACAGGGTTTCACTATGTTGGCCAGGCTGGTCTCAAACTCCTGACCTCAGGTGATCCACCCACCTCAGCCTCCCAAAGTGCTGGGATTACAGGCATGAGCCTCTGCACCTGGCCACACATCTACTTTTGATCAGAAATATTATTACCCAATTCAGAAGCCAATTTTATTCACCATGATATTTCACTGTCACATTTCATAAGACCAGCTCACCCCTACCTGTGATACTAGAGTTTATGCTTATACTTCCAGTATGTTTTAAAATAATTGTTACCAATTGAGTCTGTATAGTTATAATTATATATAAAGTATATAAATATAATTCTCCTCATCATGATTTATCAAGTTAATTTGCAAACCCTGAAAGAGAAGAATAAAACTGTCTATCCACAGATGTGGGATTCTTGATTCTAACTATACTATCACCTATTGATTGCTAATTAGCATTAATATTATTTCCATTAATTGAGAAATGCTATTTGTTAGGCATTTCACATATATAAGCTTACCACAACAACACTACGAGGTACATATTTTTATCCTCATCTTTTCCCAGGGAAGAGGAGGATTGGCTTGGAGAGTTTATGAAACTTGGCTATGACCACACAACTAAATTTGAACCAAGTATCCTTTTATTTGATCCAAAATAGGCTTTTCCTCATTTTTTTCTAATTTTATACCACAATGTGGAATGTATTTTTGCCTGAAGTAAACAGTGGAAAATATTCTAGACTGGCATTTGGGAGACTGGGTTTTGTTCCTGGCTGTCTTACTACTCAACAGCCTTTTTTAAAGCATGTCTTTCTCTGGACTATGTTCCCTATCATTTAAAATAAAAATCACTTAAGGTCAGGAGTTGAAGACCAGCCTGGCCAACATGGTGAAACCCCATCTCTACTAAAAATACAAAAATTAGCCAGGCGTGGTGGTGTTCTCCTGTAGTCCCAACTACTCAGGAGGCTAAGGTGGGAGAATTGTTTGAACCCAGGAGGTAGAGTTTGCAGTGAGCCGAGATCGCGCCACTTGACTCCAGCCTGGGTGACAGAGTGAGACTCTGTTTCAAAAAATATATATAAATAGGCCAGGCACGGTGACTCATACCTGTAATCCCAGCACTTAGGGAGGCCAGAACAGGTGGATCACCTGAGGTCAGAAGTTCAAGACCAGCCTGACCAACATAATGAAACCCCATCTCTACTAAAAATACAAAAAACTAGCTGGGCATGGTGGCAGTCTCCTGTAATCCCAGCTACTCAGGAGACTGAGGCAGGAGAATCACTTGAACCCAGGAGGTGGAGGTTGCAGTGAGCCAAGATTGTGCCATTGCACTCCAGCCTGGGCAACAGAGCGAGACTCTGTCTCAAAAAAAAAAAAAGATAAATGAAAATAAATAAATATGTTATATATATGTTATTTATATATAAATGTTATATATATTTTATTTATATATGTTATTTATATATAAATGTTATATATATATTACTTATATATAAATAAAAACAGAATAAAAGTTTCGTTTAAGGAGTTATTCAGTTGAAAAGTGGTGCCAGGGACTGTTCTAAGCATTTCACATATATTAATTTGTGACTCATAAAAATCTATTATATAGGTACTATTAAAATGCCCATTTTACAAATGAATGAACCAAGGTGCAGAGATTAACTTTCCCAAAGTCACTAAACTAGTAAAGGGGGTTTAGCTGTGATTTAAGCCCAGGCTGTCTGGCTCCAGAATCCACCATGTTATTAAGCTACATTTATTGAAAGCCACTGTTAAAAACAACCTTATGGTATCAGTAGTAACATTATTCTCTTCAATTCCACTATCTTTTCTACTTTTTGGGTGAAGAAACTGAGGCTTAGAAAATATATCTCGGCCAGGCAGGATGGCAAATACCTGTAATCCCAGGACTTTGGGAGGGCAAGGTAGGAGGATTATTTGAGCCCAGTAATTTGAAATCAGCGTGGGCAACACAGGGAGACACTGTCTCTTTAAAACAAATTTTTAGGCCGGGCGCAGTGGCTCATGCCTGTAATCCCAACACTTTGGGAGGCCAAGGTGTGTGGATCGCCTGATGTCAGGAGTTTGAGACCAGCCTAGCCAACATGGTGAAACCCCATCTCTACTAAAAACACACAAACAACTAGCTGGGCATGGTGGCACACTCCTGTAATCCCAGGTACTTGGGAGGTTGAGGCAGGAAAATCTCTTGAACCAGGGAGGCGGAGGTTGCAGTGAGCCAAGATGGAGCCACCCTTCCCATTAATATAAATGTCACTCCTTTCTCCTTTTTTTTTTTTTTTTTGAGACGGAGTCTCGCTCTGTCGCCGAGGCTGGAGTGCAGTGGCGCGATCTCGGCTCACTGCAAGCTCCGCCTCCCGGGTTCACGCCATTCTCCTGCCTCAGCCTCCCGAGTAGCTGGGACTACAGGCGCCCACAACCGCGCCCGGCTAATTTTTTGTATTTTTAGTAGAGACGGGGTTTCACCGTGGTCTCGATCTCCTGACCTTGTGATCCGCCCGCCTCGGCCTCCCAAAGTGCTGGGATTACAGGCGTGAGCCACCGCGCCCGGCTCCTTTCTCCTTTTTTTAGACAAATTGATGCATTTTCTATTCAGCTTTTTATACCTCCACCTTTTTTTTTTTTTTTCTTTTTGAAACGGAGTTTTGCTCTTGTTGTCCAGGCTGGAGTGCAGTGGTACATTCTCAACTCACTGTAGCCTCCACCTCCTGGGTTCATGCAATTCTCCTGCCTCAGCCTCCCAAGTAGCTGGCACCACCACACCTTGCATGGCTAATTTTTGTATTTTTTAGTAGAGATGGGGTTTCACCATGTTGGCCAGGCTGGTCTTGAACTCCTAACCTCAAGTGATCTCTCTGCCTCGGCCTCCCAAAGTGCTGGGATTACAGGCATGAGCCACCGCATTTGACCAAGGAAAATATTTTTTAATCACAGAAGTAGGCACATACTACACACACTGTTCTGATCCTTTTTATTTCTGATTAACAATATGGCTTAGAAATTATCCCTTATAATACCAAAAGCACTTTTTAAAGGGGTGGCACATTTTTCTATTTTAGAGATGCACCATCACTTATTTAACCAGCCCCTAGGATCCCTGAGGTTGTTTCTGATCTGAAGCTCTTGACAGGCCAAGCATAGTGAATCTGCTTGTGTCTTTGCTGCAGCACCCTGTAGGCCCCTCTGAGATCTCTCATGTCATGTATGTGGGAGCAGGGAGAGAGGTTTTTTTTTTTTTTTTTTTTTGAGACGGAGTCATGCTCTGTCGCCCAGGCTGGAGTACAGTGGCCGGATCGAAGCTCACTGCAAGCTCCGCCTCCCAGGTACACGCCATTCTCCTGCCTCAGCCTCCCAAGTAGCTGGGACTACAGGTGCCTGCCACTTTGCCCAGCTAGTTTTTTGTATTTTTTAGTAGAGACGGGGTTTCACCGTGTTAGCCAGGATGGTCTCGATCTCCCGACCTCGTGATCCGCCCGTCTCGGCCTCCCAAAGTGCTGGGATTACAGGCTTGAGCCACCGCACCCGGCCAAGGGAGAGAGGTTTAAGGCACGTCCTTCCCCAGCCAGCAAGGTATATATTACTGTAGTGTTTCCTCTATAGCACTGGAGTCAGAAAATTCATACAGCTAAGAAAAGGTATAGCTCAGAAAAAGCATCCATAAGGCAGCTCAACCCATCAACATCAGTGACAAGAGCAATGAAAACACCACAAGCTTGGCCGGGCGGAGTGGCTCACGCCTGTAATCCCAGCACTTTGGGAGGCTGAGGCGGGCAGATCACGAGGTCAGGAGATTGAGACCATCCTGGCTAACATGGTGAAACCCCATTTCTACTAAAAATACAAAAAAATTACCTGGGCGTGGTGGCGAGCCCCTGTAGTCCCAGCTACTGGGGAGGCTGAGGCAGGAGAATGGCGTGAACCCGGGAGGGGGAGCTTGCAGTGAGCGGAGATCACGCCACTGCACTCAAGCCTGGGTGACAGAGTGAGACTCCGTCTCAAAAACTAAAATAAAATAATAAAAAAAGAAAACACCACAAGCTTTTCCACCATCCCTGGCCAAATATGCCACGGTCATCTTTTGCAGAGGGACCTTCAGTCTCAGGGACCAGACCAGTTCTGTTACTCACACAGCTGGAGGCACTGCTTTACGGTCTAGAGCAACGTGGACCAACAGATGGAGAATGACTGGGATGGAGTTGCCTGAATGTTACCCACCTATGGCTGTTTCTCTTGTGAAACAACCTGGGCAACTTAATTCATCTCGATTCTCATGTTCTCTTCACTGAGATCAAAGTTTCTGATGAGGCTCAGGGCTCCTCCCAGAAAAGCCAGCTGAGTGCCTGCTTCTGACTGGCTTTGTCTAAAGATGCCTTGCTTGAGTGCCAGCCCTGGGTAAACCCCTCAGTGTTTTCCTGCCAAAAGTGAACACTGAGAAGCCCCTGGCCCCAAATGCTCTGATAGGATGGAGGAGAAATATTTCTTACTTTGAGGTCACTGTCCCAGCCTTCCAACAACAAAACTAAATTGAAAGTGACAGACACAGAACCATTAATTCCCACTGCCACACATTTAATTGTGAAAATGTCCCAACATACAGAAAAGTTGAAAAATTATGCAGTGAATACCCATCCATCCACCACTTCAATTCTACAATTAACATTTTTCTGGACTTGCTTTCTTTATAACATTACCTTCCATCTACCTAAGCCACTGATTTTTTTTTTTTTTGAGATGAATTCTTACTCTGTTGCCCAGGCTGGAGTGCAGTGGGGCAATCTCAGCTCACTGCAACCTCTGCCTCCTGAGTTCAAGCAGTTCTCCTGTCTCAGCCTCCTAAGTAGCTGGGATTACAGGCGCACGCTACCACACATGGCTAATTTTTGTATTTTTAGTAGAGACGGGGTTTCACCATGTTGGTCAGCCTGGTCTCAAACTCCTGACCTCGTGATCCAGCCGCCTCGGCCTCCCAAAGTGCTGGGATTACAGGTGTGAGCCACCGCAGCGCCCGGCTTTTTCTTTTTTTTGGGGGGGAGAGGACAGGGTCTCACTCTGTCACCCAGGTTGGACCAGTGCAGTGGCAGGATCTCGCTGAGCCACTAATTTTTGAGACTTTTTGAAAGTTTGCCTTGGATATTCCTTTGCTTTTAAAACTTCAGAAAAGGAAACTTAACATCTTGTTTAATAAACACAGAACGGCCGAGTGTGGTGGTTAATGCCTGTAATCCCAGCAATTTGGGAGGTCGTGGCAGGTGGATTACCTGAGGTCAAGGGTTCGAGACCAGCCTGGCTAACATGGTGAAACTCTGTCTCTACTAAAAATACAAAAATTAGCCGGGCATGGTGGTGCATGCCTGTAATCCCAGTTACTAGGGAAGGAGAATCACTTGAACCTGGGAAGCAGACACTGCAGTGAGCTGAGATCGTGCCACTGCTCTCCAGCCTGGGCAACAGAGCGAGACTCCGTCTCAAAAAAAATAATAAAATAAATAAATAAATAAACATAGAATGAATAATTTTGTTGTATTCCAAATTAGGCTACAGAGATGTTAGAGGTAAACAGAAAGGGAAAATGTGGCTGTCAGAAGGAGAAGAGCGGGTAAGAGAGGTGAGAAGAGGTAGAGAGGGCCCAAGAAAGGAAGGAAGGGTATGAAGACACAGGAAAGGAGTTTGCAAATGAGTGTGGGTGAAGCCACTAGCACAGCTGCTCATCAAGAGCTGGGGTGTCGGTTTTGTACCCAGGCAGCAGCTGTCACAAGGTTATGGACACTGCTGTGGCCCCAGCCAGCTCCCAGCACGGATTACAGCTCCTGCTGAGCTCCCCAGCTGCAGTCAGGAGAGCTCCAGGTAGCTGCACCTGGTCTCCTTGTGGCGATGTTGTCACTTGAAGGGTTCCTAGGCAGGGGTTCCAGCTCTAAATTTGAGGAGATCTGGAATTGAAACCGGATGCCAGCCTTGATCTCCACCTCTGTTATTTAACCTCTCTAAGCTTCTGTATTCTCACCCATAAAATGGGCATAGTAAGAATATATACTTCATGGGGAGGTGGACAGGTAAACTGAGGCAAATGCATCTGAGTCATAATGGGTGATGTGTATTCAGTGCAAGCTGCCTGCCAAGCCTTGGACTAACTGGCTAACATGTTTTATCACATTCCATCCTTACAACAGCCCTAGGAGGTAGACATTACTATTGGCCTCATTTTAAAAGTGAACTTCAAGATGGCGAAGTCCCTTGTGCAAGTGGCCCAGCTGGTAATGGTGGAGTCAGGCCAAGCCCCTCTGGCTGCAGAGCCCACATGCTGTGCCGCCCTCAGCATCGTGCCTGATGCTAACCCTACAAAATGTGGCTAATCAAGCTTGCCTCAGAGGGTTCTTGCAAGAATGAAGTAAGACAATTCATGTGAAAGTGCACTTATACTGGGTACGGTGGCTCACACATGTAATCCCAGCATTTTTGGAGACTGAGGCGGGCAGATGACCTGAGGTCAGGAGTTCGAGACCAGCCTGGTCAACATGGCGAAACCCTGTCTCTACTAAAAATACAAAAATTAACCAGGCGTGGTAGTACATGCCTGTAATCCCAGCTACTAGGGAGGCTGAGGCAGGAGGATCACTTAAACCCGGGAGGCAGAGGTTGCAGTGAGCCGAGATCAATCCACTGCACTCCAGCCTCGGTGATGGAGTGAGACTCCATCTCAAACAAACAAACAAACAAACAAACAAACAAAAAATGACTGGGCACGGTGGCTCACGCCTGTAATCCCAGTACTTTGGGAGGCCGAGGCGGGTGGATTACCTGAGCTCAGAGCTCGAGATCAGCCTGGCCAACACGGTGAAATCCTGTCTCTACTAAAAATACAAAAATTAGCTGGGCGTGGTGGCACGTGTCTGTAGTCCCAGCTACTTGGGAGGCTGAGGCAGGAGAATCGCTTGAACCCGAGAGGCAGAGGTTGCAGCGAGCTGAGACTGTGCCACTGCACTCCAGCTTGGGCAACAGAGTGAGACTCCGTCTCAAAAAAAAAAAAAAAAAAAAAGCAGTTATCCACCAGTCGCTGAAAAATAGTTGTTGATGCATGAACGAATGTTGAAGAACTCATCAAGTACTTGTCATGTTCTTCAGCCTCTTTTCTCTAATCATTAGTTCGGTAGAGGCTTTCCTGTGATGGGATAATCATGGTGGAAAAAACCTTCTTAATCTAGCGCTATGCGAACGTCAGGTTCAACAAACAAATTACAAGTAAGTTGGCCTTTGTGTTCTGACCTTGTTTATATTATAGCAACATTGAACTTACTGTATTTTTTGTGATCAAACAACGGGGATGCAGATTATTAATGCCACCGTCTACGACAAGCACTCCCTGCTCCTGCTTCCTCCGGTCCGGCATTGAACTTCTCCAGCATGTCAAGGACAACACAGGAGCCAAAGACTGCCCTAAAAAACAGAGCTGGGAGCCTCTTCACCCTCCTTGCCTTTGATAAAACCTCTCAGAGGACTGGTTGTCATGGCATGCTTTTCGCAGTTGTTTTCTTCCTTTTGTGATTGACTTCTCTTTAAAAATTTATAAAATAACCCTTTGTCTTTATCCTTCATTACAATGAAGAAGACACATAGAATAAAGTAAGATCATATATCTACAAGCACTTTGAAACTTTTTTTTTTTTTTTTTTTTCTGAAGACGGAGTTTCGCTCTTGTGGCCCAGGCTGGAGTGCGGTGGTGTCATCTTGGCTCACTGCAACTTCTGCCTCCCAGGTTCAAGTGATTCTCCTGCCTCACCCTCCTGAGTAACTGGGATTACAGGCATGCGCCACCACTCCCAGCTAATTTTGTATTTTCAGTAGACACAGGAGTTTCTCCATGTTAGTCAGGGTGGTCTCGAACTCCCGACCTCAGGTGATCCACCCGCCTCGTCCTCCCAAAGTGCTGGGATTACAGTCATGAGCCACTGCGACTGGCCAAATTTTGTATATTATTAGAGATGGGGTCTCCCCATGTTGCCCAGGCTGGTCTCAAAACTCCTGGGCTCAAGTGATCTGCCTGTCTCGACTTCCAAAGTGTTGGGATTACAGGTATGAGCCACTGCGCCCAGCCTCTCTTAGTCTAATTTTTGTATCACGGAGTACTACATCTCCTGTCAGCTTTTCATTTCCAGGATAAACTAATCCCCCCGTTTCTGTTTGTTTTTTTTTTAAGGCCAAGTCTTTCAGTGTGTTGTTATGACCAGTTGTAATTTCCATTCCTGTGTTCAGGATTGATGTAAAGAAGTTAAAAGCTTTCTCCTGGCTGGACGCGGTGGCTCACACCTGTAATCCCAGCACTTTGGGAGAACGAGGCTGGCGGATCACGAGGTCAGGAGATCGAGACCATCCTGACTAACACGGTGAAACCCTGTCTATACTAAAAAATAGAAAAAATTGCCTGGGTGTGGTGGCGGGAGCCTGTTGTCCCAGCTACTCGGGAGGCTGAGGCAGGCGAATGGCATGAACCTGGGAGGCGGCACTTGCGGTGAGCCAAGATTGCGCCACTGCACTCCAGCCTGGGGCAACATAGTGAGACTCAGTCTCAAAAAATAAAAATTTTAAAAAAAGGTTTTTTTCATTATCTCTTTCCCAGAGGTAAATTTTAACTTAATGTTACAGCAACAATTCTGCCAGTAATGTCCACATGCTGATTTCCCTTCACACACTGATGCCAATTGATGGGACCATAGTAAGCCATTGTTCTCTCTGTGACTGTTGACCTTTGTCATAGGCTGCATGGAAAGGAGGGGGAATTACTGTGCTCAGGTAGACAGGAGTTCTAGTCTGGCTCTTTCTGTCATACCTGTGTGGTGTTGTGCCTATTTTGCCTGTAAAGTGGGGATAAAAATGCCACTACATTGCTGGGCGCGGTGGCTCAAGCCTGTAATCCCAACACTTTGGGAGGCTGAGGCAGGTGGATCACGAGGTCGAGAAATCAAGACCATCCTGGCCAACGTGGTGAAACCCCGTCTCTACTAAAAATACAAAAAATTAGCCGGGCGTGGTAGTGGGTGCCTGTAGTTCTAGCTACTCAGGAGGCTGAGGCAGGAGAATCACATGGACCCGGGAGGCGGAGGTTGCAGTGAGCCGAGATTGCACCACTGCACTCCAGTCTGGCAACACAGTGAGACTCTGTCTGGAAAAAAAAAAAAAAAAAAGGCCACTTTGGGGTTTTATTGATTGATTGATTGATTTGAGATGAAGTCTTGCTCTGTCACCCAGGCTGTAGTGCAATGGGGCGATCTCGGCTCACTGCTACCTCCGCCTCCCAGGTTCAAGTGATTCTCTGCCTCAGCCTCCCAGGTTGTTGCGATTACAGGCGCGTGCAACCACGCCTAGCTAATTTTTGTATTTTTAGTAGAGATGGGATTTTACCATATTGGTCAGGCTGGTCTCGAACTCCTGACCTCAGGTGATCCATCTGCCTTGGCCTCCCAAAGTGCTGAGATTACAGGTGTGAGCCAGTGCACCTGGCCTACTTTGGGGTTTTAGAGTGGAGGAAATGAGATGATATCTATAGGTATTACCTTCTGCCTCTACATTTTCCTTTCTTTTTCTTTTTTGTAAACTCTGTGACAGGGTCCCCAACTCCCAGGCCATGGACGGGTGCTGGTCTGTGGCCTGTTAGAAGCCAGGCTGCACAGCAGGAGGTGAGCAGCAGTGAGCGAGCGTTACCACCTAAACTCTGCCTCCTGTCAGATTAGCACAGCATTAGATTTTCATAGGAGCATGAACGCTATCGTGAACTACATGTGAGCGGGATCTAGGTTGCCTGCTTCTTATAAGAAGAATCTAATGCCTGATGATCTGATCTGAAGTGGAACAAATTCATCCTGATGATATTGCCTCTTACCTGGGCAACAGAGTGAGACCCCAACTCAAAAAAAAAAAAAGGAAAGAAAAAAAATTTACACTATAGGGAGTTGCTGATATTTTTAATCAAGTGATATTTCAAAGCAAATGAATCCCCTGTCCCCATGGAAAAATTGTCTTCCATAAAATTGGTCCCTGGTGGCAAAAAGATTGGGGACCGAAATGAGAATTTCATCTTTCTTCTTTTTTCCTTTCCCTTCCTACCTTTTTCTTCCTCCCCCTTCTCCTCTTTGTCCTTCTTACCAAGGCCCTTTGAGGCCACAGGAACACAGCACACTCTATGCTTTCCCTCAATGATGAGCCATATCCTGCCCCTGTCCCCGTCTCATCAGCTGTCTTTCCCAATCTCCTGTCTTAGGTGGACAATTGGCAATGGGTGGTGTGTGAGCATGTCCGCTGGTACACTGGGATCTATATCCATACATATGCTCCTGTTACCGGCACCTCAACTTTGATTCTCTAGTTTAATAATATTTTCAATTTCTCATCAGCTATCCTCCTTTTTTTTTTTTTTTTGAGACAGAGTCTCACTCTGTTGCCTAGGCTGGAGTGCAGTGGCACGATCTTGGCTCACTGCAAGCTCTGCCTCCTGGGTTCACGCCATTCTCCTTACTCAGCCTCCCGAGTAGCTGGGACTACAGGCGCCTGCCACCATGCCTGTCTAATTTTTTTGTATTTTTTTTTTTAGTATAGACGGGGTTTCACCGTGTTAGCCAGGATGATCTCAATCTCCTGACCTCGTGATCCGCCTGCCTCGGCCTCCCAAGTGCTGGGATTACAGGTGTGAGCCACTCCCCCGACCTTTTTTTTTTTTTTTGGAATGGAGTCTTGGGCTGTTGCCCAGGCTGGAGTGCAGTGGTGCAATCTTGGCTCACTGCAAACTCCACCTCCCGGGTTCAAGTGATTTTCCTGCCTCAGCCTCCCAAGTAGCTGGAATTACACGCATGCACCACCACGCCAGACTAATTTTTGTACTTTTAATAGAGATAGGGTTTCACCATGTTGGCCAGGCTGGTGTCAAACTTCTGAAAGAAAGTGATCTACCTGCCTCGGCCTCCCAAAGTGCTGGTATTACAGGAGTGAACTACTGCACCCAGCCTAGCCTCACTTCTTTCCAGCAAGTCTGTGGGATTCCTTTCATTGAGGAATTTCACAGCAAAGTCCCCTTCACCTGATTGGGACATCTTTGATTACTCACTATGTTTTCACAGAACCTGGTCCTTCTCATTCCTTCATTCATAGACCTTATTTATACTTCTGTCTCCAATTATTTGTTTTCATAATGCACCAGACTTTCTCCAGTAGTACCTGGTACTTCACTGAACATCAAACTAATTCCTGTGAATTTCAAAAACAAAAACAGACTCTTTCTTTAAATTCCCTTCATTCTTTCCTCAACCTCCCCCCTCACTCCTGCTTTGTACTTTGTATCTAATAGTGGCTGTACCTTCTGGAACAGTTCTGAACTGTTTTATGCTATGCAGTGCAGAGAATGCACTTTCTTATAGTCTGAAGTTGCTGGCAGAGCAAAAAGAAACAAGAAACAAAAGCTGCATTTCAGGAACTTCATTTAGTGAAATACACTTCCTCTTGGTAGTTTGCCAGCTAGTTTCTTTAGTGGGAAATGATATTTTGAAAGTAAATGACTACCAGTCAGAGGGGAGGGGTTGGTAAAGGGAATCAGTATACTAAACCAGATGCCTGTTTCAACTGATGTTGTCATTCATTATTAAACTATAGAAAAGAGATACATTCACTGGTAAATGCAACTTATTATTATTACAACTTTGTTGCCTGTTTTTCATATAGAGGAGAATTTTAAAAAACTGCTTGATGATAAACGAATTACTGTAGATTACAAAGCCTCATAAAGTACATTAAAACAAATCTAATCATTTGTAAGTCCACAAAATAAATCACAATTAAAACTTTTGTTTTGTGTAAGAATTAAAACCTTGAGGTTATCTGTATGTTTCCTTACTTTATATTAAGGGATCTATTTTTTTTTTTTTTTTGTAAAACAGAGTCTCGCTCTGTTGCCAGGCTGGAGTGCAGTGGCGTGTTCTCAGCTCACTGCAACCTCCGCCACCTGGGTTCAAGTGATTCTCCTGCCTTAGCCTCCTGAGTAGCTGGGACTACAGGGGTGCACCACCACACCCAGCTAATTTTTGTATTTTTAGTAGAGGTGGGTTTCACCATGTTGGCCAGGATAGTCTCCATCTCTTGACCTCGTGATCGGCCCGCCTTGGCCTCCCAAACTGCTGGGATTATAGATGTGAGCCACCGTGACCGGTAATTTTTTTTCTTTTAATGTACTCCCTATGTTGCCCAGGCTGGAGTGTGGTGGCTATTCACAGGTGGGATCATAGCTCATTTCTGCCAAGAACTCCTGACTTCAAGAGATCCTCCTGCCTCAGCCTCCAGAGTAGCTGGGACTACAGGCATGTACCACTGCATGTGGCTATTAAGTGGTCTTTAAACCAGGTTTTTGTTGTTGTTTTTTGAGTTGGAGTCTTGCTCTGTCATTCAGGCTGGAGTGCAGTGGCACCATCTTGGCTCACTGCAACCTCCGTCTCCTGAGTTCAAGCCATTCTGCCTCAGCCTCTTGAGTACCTGAGATTACAGGCGCCTGTCACCACGTCCAGCTAATTTTTGTATGTTTAGTAGAAATGGGGTTTCACCATATTGGCCAGGCTGGTCTCGAACTCCTGACCTCAAGTGATCCACCCACTTCGGCCTCCCAAAATGCTGGGATTACAGGCGTGAGCCAGAGCGCACAGTCCAAGGCATCTTAAATGAATTTAACTATTAAGGTTATGGGTGGATATATATGCATTAAAAGGGCACTTTGCATTTCTCTGAACTGTTTTTCAAATGTATGCCATCCATTTATATAACTTGTTTTTGAGAATTGTCTGGTAGAAATCTTTGCAGTTATCTATTGGGGTTTTTCTTACAGAACATTATGATCTCTTTAGATGTAAAAACTATTAATTCTGTTTCACATTAGCAATAAATAGTTCCCCTGGTCCATTGCTTGTCTTTTGAGTTTTGATTTAATTAGCTTATTTTTGGCCCAGAAGATTTATTTTCTTTTTCTTCTAAAACACAGCTCCAAACGGCCATTGAAAGATTTACATTTTTATCTGTTCAGTTCTATCCACTGAGTCATCCATAATTCATTTCATTGCCTTTGAGGCTAGAATAACCTACTTATCACATCTTTTCAAGAACTGTGTAGAGATGGAAGGAAAGTCCACCTTATGTTTATAGCCTGTCAACAAGGGAATTTTCTAAGCATTTATTTGTAGAAGTAGGTTGAGAATTTATTCTAGCGTTGGATCTGAGCTATGTCGACTTAAGAAGCATCTTAGACATCCTTCTTAGGATTTTGCCTTATTGATACAACTTCCAAGTGGATGCATATCATTTGGAGTTATCAAGTGCCATTATCTTTCTCTTTCTTTCTCTACTACTCAGAGTAAAAAATTGCTAGGCCAGGCGCGGTGGCTCACGCCTGTAATCCCTGCACTTTGGGAGGCCGAGGCGGGCGGATCACGAGGTCAGTAGATCGAGACCATCCTGGCTAACACGGTGAAACCCCGTCTCTACTAAAATACAAAAAATTAGCTGGGCGCGGTGGCGGGCGCCTGTAGTCCCAGCTACTCCGGAGGCTGAGGCAGGAGAATGGCGCGAACCCGGGAGGCGGAGCTTGCAGTGAGCCGAGATGGTGCCACTGCACTCCAGCCTGGGCGACAGAGTGAAGACTCCGCCTCAAAAAAAAAAAAAAAAAAAAAATTGCTAAAGATTCTGTTTTTCTAGCCCCTTATTAGTTCATTGCTAATCCCTTATTCAAACAACTCATTCTGTTCTTTTTTTTTTTTTTTTTTTGAGACAGAGTCTCGCTCTGTCGCCCAGGCTGGAGTGCAGTGGCCGGATCTCGGCTCACTGCAAGCTCCGCCTCCCGGGTTCACACCATTCTCCTGCCTCAGCCTCCCGAGTAGCTGGTACTACAGGCGCCCGCCACCTCGCCCGGCTAGTTTTTTGTATTTTTAGTAGAGACGGGGTTTCACCGTGTTAGCCAGGATGGTCTCGATCTCCTGAGCTCGTGATCCGCCCGTCTCGGCCTCCCAAAGTGCTGGGATTACAGGCTTGAGCCACCGCGCCCGGCCTCATTCTGTTCTTTTGACCACCATTAAGAATGAATCTGGTGGGGTCAGGTGGCTCATGCCTGTAATCCTAGCAGTTTGGGAGGCCCAGCTAGGAGGACGGTTTGAGCCCAGGAAATGCAGACCCTCTCTCTATGGGAAAAAAGAGCGAATCTGACTGTTAGGGTTCTTTAGAGAAACAGAACCAATAAAATACACCCCCCACCAACACACATATATGTTTCATAGATATTTAAAGCATTGCTTATGTCAATCAATCTACTTAGAGAAGGGGGGTTATCTTAAAAAATTGATTCATATGATTGCGGAGGCTGGCAAGTTCAAAATGCATAGGGTGAGCCTGCAGGTTGCAAACTGAGGTACAATTTCTGTGTTAGTCCTGAAGCAGAATTCTTCCTCTTCCAGGAAGCCTCAGTTTTTGCTCTTAAGACCTGCGACTGATTCGATGAGATATTACTGACTTTACTTAAAGTGAACTGACTCTGAATGTTAATTACGTCTACAAAATACCTTCACAGTAGCGTCTAGACTAGTGTTTGAAAAACTACTGGTCACCATAGCCTAGCCAAGTTGAGACATGAAACTAACCTTCACCTAATCATCCCACTGGATTTTCTTTCCCATATCACACATCCAAGAAGGCACCTAGTCTTCTTTTCTTTTAAAGGCCCCTCTCAGCCCATGTTCCCATGGCCCTGAAAGTTTGTCTCTGAGTACGTAGTCTACTGGGTTTTGTTAAGTATATTGTAAGATGTTGACAGCATTCATCTGTGAGCGCAGTCCCTGCTGGAACGTTGCTGTGGCTAGTTCACTGGCTACACGAATACACTGCTCCAAAAGTTGGATTTCAGTTAATTTCATTCTAAGAATTAGAAATGCATTTTGTAGAGCTTTGACATTATGTTTATGGGAGCGTTTTAGGTCTAATAGGCTCTAAGATAGGAGGAACTGCTGAATGTGTATTTAAAAGCACCCATCATCTGGTGGTGTTATGGAGGCCTGAGCTAAAACATCATGTTTGCGCCTTTTTAATCTTGGGAGAACAAGGCAGGACCTTGGAAAAGGAGGGCCGGAGGCATTCATTGGCCAGAATGCCACTAAATAGAGGAAGAATATCATCAAGCTAGATATGAGAACCTGGAATGACAACTGCCCATGTACTGGGAGGGTGGGCGGTGGGAGCCATGTGATCAGAGCAATGGGGATGGAACCATTTAGGTAACCACTGCTGTGTTGGTAATGAAGTGCAGCTTATACACAAGTGTGACAGTTGAATGAAACAAAGCACTCTACTCCACTGGCATTGGTGGTAAGGGGAGGGGACAGTCCTGCTTCCAGGTACTTTTCTGGGCAGACATAAAGTTGGACGTGCTTTCCTCTCAGCCTATTCAGTAAGACAGATCAGTTCTTGGGCTCCTAAAGACCCATTGTTGTGGGAATGAGAGTAGTCACAATCACCTTTCCTAAGTAATGAGTCCTCTGAGGTCCAGAGAGTGTAGGTCTTTCATTTGGACAATGCATTACAGTTATCTGGTAAGAAAAATGTATTCACAGATGTCTTGGGTTAAACTGTATCACTGCCACCCTCCCCCTGATATTTATATGTAGAAATCCTAACTCCCAGTGACCTCAGAATGTGACTTTCTTTGAAAATATTTGGAAATTGCAAATGTAGTTAGTTAAGATGAGGTCATACTGGAGTAGGGTGGACACCTACTCCGATATAACTGGGGTCCTTATCAAAAGGGGAAATTCAGACATAAACACTGCTCACAGAGATAATGCTTTGTAAAGAGGAAGGCAGAGATAGGGGTGACGCTTCTACAAATCAAGGAACACCAAAGACAGCAAACCACCAGAAGCGGCTGGGCACAGTGGTTCACGCCTGTAATCCCAGCACTTTGGGAGGCCAAGGCAGGCAAATCACCTGAGGTCAGGAGTTCGAGACCAGCCTGGCCAACATGATGAAAACCCGTCTCTACTAAAAATACAAACATCAGCCAGGGGTGGTGGCAGGAGCCTGTAATCCCAGCTACTTTGGAGTCTGAGGCAGGAGACTCGCTTGAACCCAGGAGGTGGAGGTTGCA